>NC_071467.1:36581111-37781111 GCF_028500815.1 Rissa tridactyla | reverse complement strand
ATGGAAATTGGCTCAAAACCATATAGGCAGATGAAAATTCACAATTCATGGTAGGCAACAGGGGCACGTAACAATCTTTTGTTTGTATGAAGCTGTGTGTAAAATAAAATAATTTAGATTTTGATATGGTTGTATTCTTGTTGGAATGGAGTTACGACAACTAACGTTAGCATCTAACCTTCAGAAGTTTCCTCATTTACTGAGTTATTCTTTAAGTTCAGAAGCCAACACCATCTTAATTTTCTGTGAAATAAGTAATTTAAAGTAATACGATTTTCTTAAGACCTTCTTTTGCCTTGAAGATAAAAGTTGTTTCACAATGCATTTAAATAGCAACATCATGGTATAGACCTGCATGTCTTTTGATTATGCAGATTCTCAGTTTGGTATATTCGTAGGAGAAGCCAGAGTACATGTCATTGTCTGGGATTTTTTCCAAAATACGACTATTGTCTTATTGAGACTCAGAAACGTGACACGATTGTTGCATGAAATGATGCATTATTGCATATGAGCCTATTAACGTTGTACCATTTGATCATCCCAGGACCTATCTAAATGACAAGTGAGGAATTGAGGATACGTATTCCAGACATAAGAGAGGTTTCCTTATGCAGGGAAGTGTTCTGGTTTCTACTGAGGGGAAGAAAAGCTTAAGTGGGATGTTTCTGCTTTTTTTCTGTGGTCAGGAGGGCACTCCTTAGAAGTACTAGATTCACTACTAGATTCCCTTTAGGCTTTGTGAAGAATTGAGATTGGGATAGAAAACTGCTGTTTCATACTCTTCCCTGCTTCGTGTTTTTCTTGGCATAAGTGTGCAAATACAAATGGCAGCCAGAATTGGCACTGAATCATGTTTGAGAAGTACACTTTATTTATACAACTCTGGCAATAAAAAACGTAGAATTCTCAAACACTCCTAATTCCTAATTAGCATCTAACCACATTAAACATTAAATAAACTCACAATTAAGGACTGTGCAATCCAATATTAGAAAAAAAATGTGTTATGTGTTGAAAACTGATCATGGAAAAAGTGTTTGGTGGGCTTCGAGTATGATTGCCTGTCAGTAGTTTCAAGTTTTCTCGGTTTATAGGTAAAACAGTTGTTTTTTTTAATTAGCTGTTTGCCTTAGTCATTAAGGACTTAATAATTCATTTTCATTGGTGCTGAGTCGGCTTTCACCCCCTTATTTAGATGCAGTCAGAATTAAGCTTTAAGTTGTAATTCTGAAAGTGAAGCTGTGATGAGTTTCTCGTAATTGGTGATAAAGATTATGTCTTAATTCTGATGGATGTTTTTGAATCAGAAAAGACTCGGACTTGTTTTCAAGCATGTTAATGAACTTTGGAAAGATAAAGAAGGGAGATTAGCAGAAAATTACTTTCTTGTAGTATTTTCAAGGTTTCTAACTACTATATCTCGAATCAGAATATCTAAAAGATTCTTTCAAAGGGGTAATTTGTGACAAATGTATTTCTCATCTTGACCATTTTACACTTTCTGAAGCTCATGAGATGCTTTAAGCTAAAAAGAAATAAAATTTGATGTGTAGATTTTAAAGTTGTCTCCAAAATAATTTGGAAATGTTGAATTCTTTCAAACTGGTATTCTCCTACTGAAAAAAAAAAATGTTTAGAAAAATCCTAATTTTTGGAGTAAAAATTGAATGCAAATTCAAGAAAAAAACCCTGTTTTTATTGATTAGAATAAGCAGACATGTCTGCATAAAAGAAGTAGAAACTATACTATGAAGTATAAAGCTTTCAAATGTATGAATTCTTTTCTAATTATGATTGCAATTTAATAGGAACAAACTGTTACTTCCAGATCTGCAATTGCTCTGAGATTTCCTAGTTTTTTGTTTTGATTTGCTGGTAGTGAATGCAGCTGAATTCACTGAAATTTCCCAGTAGGAACCTAGTGTTCTGTAAATTCAGGAAACTGCTAACATTTACGAGAGGTAAACTTTGTTTGTAGACGTCATTTCTTTTCCATTCCCACTTGAGTGATATTAGATCAGTTGTATGATTAGCAGTATGTTATTCACTTTGTAAAATGCACCAACAGGACCATGTGATGTATTACCAGAGGGCATTCCACATACATGTGGACATTTTTCAATCCAGAGTATCATCTTCTTCATTGGGGAGTCTTCAAAAGACAATAAAGATTTATCTTGTACTTCTTCACAAACATGCTGGAAACATTTTAGTTATTGACGTGCATGCCTCTTGATTGGTTGGTTTATCTGTTGTAATCCCAGCAGTCTGTTCAGAAGTTCATGTGGGCCTGGCAAATTCCTCCTTTCCACTTAACCCTTCCAGAAGATCTCCATTGGTGGTGGTGAGACCGCCACCTGTTTGTGTTTTTAATGGGATAAAGGCCCAGTTCGCAGCAACTTGTATGAATTAAATATTTGCCAAAAATATTAGACAGACTCTGCCTTCTGCTTAGCTTGCAGATGGGTGCTCATCCCTTACGCCAGTGTATGGCCTTTCTCTAAAGCTCTAGTTAAGCTGTATTTTAATCAAGAAGAAATTTAGATGGTCTTCTAGCAGCAGCTTCTTCTAGCACTTGGCTTCAGATTGCAGCAGCCTGTGTGCTCCGGCCTTACTCCAGCCTCTGATTTGGCAATTCACTCTAGGCATGATCTGAACTGAACCGCAAGCGTGGGAATAACTCCATCATTATTCATCAGCCAAACTTGTATTGACCAGCGTCAGATATCAGAAAACCAGCGTCCCAAAATGCAGCTGTTAGGTGTGGGTGACAGGATTTTTGATACCTGGGAAGCAAAGGGAACAGATATCTTCTGATTCAGGCCAGGAAAAGGTTGTACTAAATCTTTCTGAGAATGGCTTCAGTACAAGGAAGAGGGTGGAGACATCTGACTTCCCGCCTGGCTGAGGGGAACTGGACTTTGACTATAAATCTCTTGCTTTTATCTGCGACGGAGCTGAAAGGAAAGAGGGGATCAAAAGTGAAAGCACAGAGCTCAGAGAGGTGACTGTAGAGGTGGGGGAGATCAGTTTAGAGGGCATTTCCTCGTCAAAGGAGGAAGGTGAGTTAGGAGTCTCAGTGGGCATGAAAGGATGAACAAGGTGTGCCAGAAGAAGTTGAGAAATATTGTCAGTGACTAGGGAAATGCAGAACAGGTGATCAAGACACAGGATGAGGTGAGAAATGGTTTTCTTGTTATTCGCTTGGAAAGAAGTTTCCTGATATGTTAGCGAGCAACTTTAGCAGAAAATAAAAAAATATACATAATGGAGAAAGGGTTACGATTATCCCAATATGTGGCAGTAGTGTATTCATCATTTATGAGCAGGTTATGAAGATCCACATTTCTTCAATGCAATCATTGTTGTGTGGGGGTGTGTGTTGACTTCTGAGTTCATGTTTACTTTAAGGAAAGAAGCCAGGGCTGCATTTTCAGGCAGATTGATGCCCCTTTGGGTTGGAGGAATGGAGAAGGAAATAGTTCGGTCAGTTGGGGAAAGGAAATCAGTGCTAGAATGGGAGGTATTGCAGATGTGGTCCATCTATTCCCCTGTCCTTATAGGCAGCAGGAGCTGGAGCCAGCTTTGAAAGTGGCTCTAGGTACAGTAGGGAGAAAGAACGTATCCGACCTTGGCCGATGCTCTCTCTGCTGCTTGTGATTCATCCAGTCCTGCAGGCAAGATGGGAGAAACAGGTGGTGCCTCAGCTGGTGAGTTACTGGAGAGAGAAGAGTCTTTTGTTCAGAAGCAGAAGCCAGCCTGAGCAGCCACTGCCACTGCTGCTGGCACAGGTTAATGGGAAGGGGGGGGTAAGCGCACAGTGCTTCCCACAGCTGCTGTTGCTGCTGGAGTCTTCTCGATTGAAATTGGGGTGGGTTTTTTTTTTTTGTGGCAAAATCAAGCAGAAGTGCATCAACAGAACCGGCACGGTGTTCTTCTGGGACCTGGAATCTGATGTGCGTTAATTAGAGTGCATAGAAACTCAGACTGATGTGCAAAATACTACCTTGATGTTTGTGAACTGAATTAGCCATGGTAAGAAAATACATTTGGCGTGGCCGCGATGATCTTGGGCGGATTTCTTCCCAAGTATAGGTCTCCGTGTTCTCTCTAGGATCATTTTGAGTATTGCAAAAAGAGCGAAATATTTTCCGCCTTCCAGATGCCTGTAGATACACTGAGAATGTAAAGAGAAAACATAAAACCCACAAGTGTTTAATCTTTTTTTTCTAAATTTGTGAAGATAAGCCTACTATAATAGACACAAAAATTGTCATATATGAACATTTTCCTTGTTGTGGGTTTCTTTTAGGACTCTGTCTTTTGACAGTGTGCAAAATAAAATTTATTAAGTTTTAATGTACAAAACATCTTGCTAGCTTTATTCAGTATGCTTCAATATAATATATTTGGTGCTTAATTTGAACTGGTTTTCCTAATGTGAAAATATGCAGGATACATGAAATACAGGATACCTTATTAAAAATACATATGTTTTTGCAGACCACCTTGTTTTTGTTTATGACAGTGTAGATTTAAGGGTAGAAACAATGTTAAAATAAGTCTATTGGGGGAAAAAATAAGTAGCTTTTTCTTTAATTCTTTTTGCAAACAAAAAAGAATATTTCTTTCTAGGCTCACAAAAGTAGGATGATTGCTTTCAGAAAAATAGTTATATATTTTGTGATCCAGGTGCTCTGACATAATTTCAGGACTTAATTTCTTATCTGTCGAGAAAGCGAAAACTCTTTGTGCCCTGGGAATCTTCTGCAGGCAGACTTCTTTGTCTTCCCTGATTTCATTCCAGATGTCAGAGAAGTCATTTGTGCTGTTGGCAGCTTCTTGTGCTATCTGTAGTGATGGTGGTTTTCTTTTTTTTTTTTTTTTTCTTTCCCCTGAATAACACACAGAGCAACTATAGAGAAAAAAAACAAACCCCACCAAACAACCTAACAACACTACTCTTATTTTCATAAGACCAAAAGTAAAATCCCCGTAACAGGAGCTCAGTGTGCTGTGCCTTCTCTGTGAAACACACTGCCTCGCAAAATGGCAGCAGATCAACAGACAGGCAAATGCATTAGTGTTTATTTGGCATAGAGAACAGATTCTTTTATAATTCTTTGAATTTGGATTTTCAGTCTTTATGTCTGAATTTTCAGTCCCGGTGTTTCCTATAGTGTGTTACAGCAGTGTCAGGCAAAGGGTAAAAGAGTCAGAACACAGACTAGTACAGAAAGTGTGTCAAAATATGTGGGAAGTAATAAATGCACAACCATCAAAAAAGGTTTTAGTTGTCTTCATTGATATTATTAGTATTGAATCTTCTCCAAATGTTCTGGGTAATTCTTTGCCACACTTCTCTAAGGTAGAGGTGAATTACTGTCCTCCTTACCAATGTCACACAGAGGCACTGAGTCATAGAAATAGAATTTTTATGTCCCCAGTGGAGTTAGAGAACCTTAGCCCCAAACTGTTATCTAATATATTTTGTGTGTAGCTGCTCCCCTACTCCAAAAGGCTCAGTTGGTACCCCATGTTTCTGTCTGCAAGTTCATCAAACTTCTGAAGATTGTCAAATTTCTAAAGTTGTGCCTCTTCGTGTCTAGAATTTCCACAGCATTTTTGGGCATTTCTTCTCCAAAGCAGCTATTCACCGATCACTCAGGTGCCATTTTGTGCTAATGAAGTTTCCAGAAGGATGCTTGAGGAAGTTTAGGTTTGTAATTTGAATCTCAAACTTTGCGGGGGCAAGGGTTGTTGGAATCCAAGTCACTCAAGGATATTCCTAGAATGACAAAGTTTTCCATAGACAGTTCTAAAAGCTGACAAACGAAACTGGATTATTTATTTATTTTTAAAATGTAAATAGCAAACATCCTCTCTTTTATCTTTCCTCTTCATCTGATATTTTAAATTTAGACTGCTCTTTATGGTACCCAGCCAGCTTGCTCCTCTGGAAAGTTTCATGGAGGTCTCTCAACTCTGAGTTCAGGAAATCGGCAAGAGTCTGGCTGCCAGAGAGTGCCAGGGGCAGCAGATCTCCATTTGCGGTGCTGCAAGGGTGAATCCCTGTACTGTAACACTGTAGCTAGGATGCTGGTAGCACAAGAGGAAAATGGAAAATTCTGTTATATTTAAACCATATGTCTTTACTGTTCCCTGAGAAAACTAGGAATTGAAGGTAAGTTAATGGAAACTAGAAAAACTTTAGAAGAGCTGAGGATCACTGTCTAGGTGACAAAGGTCTGGAATCCTGGCGTGCGTAGGGATACGTGTTATTCCCTGCGCTTGTTGTGGTGTTAAGGCACATCTACACTAACACAGATGAAGTAACGTCAGCAAGACATGCAGTATGCTCCGAGAAACAACAATGAGTCATGATTTACTGACGTGTGTGCGTGATAAATGAAATTGCATTAAGTTTGAGCTGATTTTTCGCTTTGGGTGGGTGGGTTGGTATTTTTTTTCCTTATGAGCATGGGAATTGTGTACCAGTTGATTGCTACAGTTGTTTGCTCAGACCAGTAGCAGGGGCTATTTAGCTGTGTCCTTGCAATTTGTAATGCTTTGCTCCTTCATGTAATGTGGTGGTCAATGAGTCTGGACTTTGAGCAGCAGACTTGAAGTTATGGTAGAATTTTTAGAAACCACTCACTGCTTTTTCAGAGGAGTTTCTGACTTTATTTGTGTGTCTGATTCTTTAGAGAATCATAAATTGGCTGAGATGTCCATTTTACTTTTCTTTGTTTTTTTTCTTTTTTCTTTTTTTTTCACAGGTGTGTTTTTCAATGCTTAGTAATAGTTTATGTAGTTTATGTTCAAAAGCGTCTATAAACTTTCAGCTCAGCAGCTGTCAACACCTCAGTAGTTTCTGGGCATCCATATATATTTTCCTTTTAAGGTTTGTAATTTCTATGTTGGGCTCCTCCTTAAGGCTGTGTCTACAAATTACTGGATTTTTCTTTGTTTACTAATTTTTGAAGAACTGTTCTTGGTTGTCCTTAGTTGATATTCAAATAATTCTGGAGTCTTTTGAGTAGTCATCTCTCCCTCAGACCTTATGTGTGTTAATACAAGTTCAGAGATATCTATCTTTTCATAGTCACAGGTTATTTTACACTGTAACCAAAGCAATTACTTCTCTATCCTCCTGCCTGATGACAGAGTCCCACAGCAGAGGTGTTGTGTGTATGGAGTTAGTGGTGTGTCTGCATTCCAGGAAGGGAGTTGGTAGGGGTATTTGGCATTGTGGAAACCTGTCTTTCACCATTGCTTTGCAGTACTTACTCCACAGTAGTTGAAGACCACCAAGGATGTGTCTTGGTGGCAGGTGGATGGAGGTAGACACCTCCATGCCTACTTGCACTCCCCTGAATTCTTTTACCCCACTCTTCTAGAAAACATGAGATTTTTCTGGTTACTTCGAGATACGTGTGACCTCGTAGTGCATGTCAGTGCCCGGAAAGGTTCAAATGGTGACATCGATAGATCTGTGAGACACAGTGTTATGATTTTTTCAGGAAGCAAACCTGCATTGATGGGAACAACAGGTGGCAAATCTTTAGGAAATACTAGCACCGTGACTACGCTACTCTTGCAGTATAAGCACAGCAGCATAACATACGGCCTTATGCCAAGTTGCTGGAAGGGGCCGAAGTCGTCCTAGGCCTCTGTTACTTAGCGATGTGTCTGGGTTCTGTGGGAGTTTGGATTTTCCTGTATTCAGTTTCTGATAACCTCTGCAGATGTGGGGTCTGGGACAGCGCGGCTTGGAGGGCTCTGTTTATTGCAGCTGATGTATACTTTTCTTGACCTCCTGACTCTCAGCCAGTGTCTTGAATCACTCGAGAATAACTAATGCCCCAGCTCCCAGATCATTTTCTGTTTCGCCTTCAGCCAACTGAATGTTCACCTTCCTTCACAGTTACAGGAAATGAAGATCTTCTGGGATAACATAAGTGTGGGTGAGCAGTATGTTTGGTCTACGGGGAAATAATGTGAGCAGAGAGAGATTACGGACAGTAAAAATAGACGTGAGTTTCAGAGGTAGTTCTCGTGAATTATTTTTTTTCCCCTCTCAATTCTAAAGTATGTTTAATACTGTTGGCTGGTTTAGTGAAAACTTTCAAAAATGAATTTAGAGTCATACAGTTAAACAGGCTTTCTCCCTCTCTGTGGGATTGGTTGTGCACTGTACAGGGGATGCGCACGGTAAATTTGCCATAACCCCCGTGGATATTCATAGCAAGGAGAGACACAAAGGCCTGTCGTCCCCCAACAGTTAACTGCTGCAAATGAATTAATGGCATTTTTTACCATCAATAAAACATTAGAAAGCAAGCATGCATAGTCAGGAAAAAGAGGGGTTTAACGAAGTAGAAAATCTACATCACTGTAGAGAGTGATATGAAACATACAGTGTGCTGGCAGTACTCCAAACTTAATTCTGTTTATGTCCTGGATAACTAGATTTGTCTCTTCAGTAATAAAAATGTGCAATGCCAGTTACATAGTCCTCTTCAGCAGAGAAAGGATCCCTGCTTGGGAATGAAAATGTTTAAGTCCCAGCAGAGAGAAAAAAAGGGATGCTGTGACTGCCCTCCTTCCACACAGGGGTTATTTATTGCCTCTTTTATGGAATTTGCACCACGCCAGAATTTAGATGAGTTCATGTACAGTGTACAATGCACAGTGACTTGGAGCTAAATGGTTATGAAAGACATGACGTTTGTGCACTTGTGGTGCCAGTTTTTAATGACTAAAGAATATGCGTGTCTGTGTGAAGAATTGTCAATGCAAGATTTTAGTCTACAGTGTGTAGATATTTTCAGAACGTACCCAAGTCTTTGTAATGGAACGAATTCATAAAAATTAATTATGTCCTTTGTACGTGAAATGTGATTTATTTCTTTTGGAATGACTTAACTGCACATCTCTTCTTCTTGTTTCCAATTCTTGAATGTGAAATATAAGACAACTTACTTTTTTGGTATTTTATTAGTGGTATTACTAACTTCTCATTTGATCCCCAAGGATGAGGTCCTGTAGAGGCAAGAGTGAACGTTTTCATTAAGCAAAACCAGGTGCAGCTGGCTATTATTTACGCAAGTTTACTTTACAATAGGTTTGATTATTAATACATCAGAAATCTTACTTGTGGTTACTATGGTGAAAGTTACATTTCATAATAGTATCTCCTGACTAGATTTAATTTAGAAATTAGTGACTTATTTTGGCTTTGTCTTGTAGTCAGTTTCTAAAGTGCTAGAGCAAGATTCTGAAAATTACTCATTTTGCTCTTGATTGTAATATGAGTGCAGGGTGGAAGTGGTACTTCCGAGAATGTTCAATTTCTGAGCTTCATTAATATTTCACTATTTAACCCTTTTTAACACTGCGTAGATAAGGTTTTATATCATGTTAGGATAACAGGACTACTAAATGCTTTGTAAATAAAATACTTGGCTTAGATTCCAAATAATATTTTGATGTGGCTCTGTATCCAAAGCATAAGAAATTTGGGCAAACAAGTTATAAGCATAAAATGCCAAACATTGTTCAAGACTTCCTTAAATATCTTTTTCCTTATTTGTCTTGTTTCATGCAGGCTTTCCTTCACCGAATGATCCAATGTGCTACAGCCAAAGTGGATAAAAATGTCACAGAAGAGACGGTTAAGGTTAGTCTCCTAATTGCATATTTTTCTATTTTGTATCTGATGTTTTATTTATGTATGTTTTATTCTTTCGCAGATGTTGTTTTCAAATATTGAAGATATTCTTGCAGTTCACAAAAACTTCCTGTCCCTGGTGGAGGAGTGCTTACAGCCAGAACCTAATGCGCAGCATGAAGTTGGAACCTGCTTTCTTCATTATGTATGCTATTTTTATTACGGCCTTATTTCACTTTTTTCCTTTATTAATTGTATTTATTAGTTACTGTCATGATGATGAATGTACGTAGTCGGGAGGACAAAATATGACTTGATTGCATAATGTAGAGTACTTTGAGGTCATCTCTTGGTTACTGTCATTTCAAAAAAAAAAAAAAAAAGAAAAGGGAGGAGAATGAAGAAAGAACATATCAAATGGGCAAACTTTCGTTGTTTCATCATTTTTACATTCACCAAATTAGCCCAGGCTGACAAATGGAGCCCTTCAGCCCAAGCAAGGCTGGTGCCCTTATGTGAGATGGGGGTACAAGGATCAGGATTTCATGAAACAGCGACAGCAATAGTATGCTTTGTTTTTATTCCACTTTGATGCTAGGCGAAAATGTGAATATTTAACAAAGAATTGCATATGCTGGGTAAAATATCTCCATGGTTCTGGACTGTGAAGATATTTTGCTTCTCACAACTGCAGTACCTCCACAAGTATATTTGTATGTCTTGTAGTAATTGTTTTCTAGGAGTGTTATTTTTCCTGTTGGAGCAAAACAAGGATGGCAGTGTTACAGAACTCTGCAAAATCATGATAAGTTAGTTTGCTTTCAGTTGTAGGCCTAAAAAAGTCTAGGTTTCATTGCTATCTCTGGTTAGAGTCCCATTTGTTTGTTAAGTCTTTGTTTATTCATTGTGGGAGGAGAAAATTATTACTAGTTTATGGAAATACTTTACAGAAGTTGAGTAACATCAGTTTTTGACTCTGCAGAAGTATGGATCATATTTGCAAATGAGTGTTTGCAGACAAAATAGGTAATGATGTCAGCAAATGTCGTGCATTTTCTTCCTGTTTTTTTTAATCCTGTGGTTTTTTTGTGACAGTGCAGCCTCTGAAATTTTTCAGCACAACCTTATCAAGTTTAACAAAGACAAATGTAAGGTCTTGCACCTGGAAAAACACAACCCAGGAGTGCAGCACATGCTAGGATCTACCTGGCTGGGGAGAAGCTCTGTGGAATAGGACCTGGGGGTCCCTAGTTGGGGACAAGCAGCTCAATATGAGTGAACAGTGAGCTGCTGCGGCAATGAACGCCAACAGGATGCTGGGTTGCATCAACAAGGGCATCACCAGCAGAGATAAGGAAGTCATTATCCCACCCTACTCAGCGCTTGTCAGGCCACACCTGGAATACTGTGTTCAGTTTTGGTCCCTGCTATGCAAAAAGATGTGGGCGGGCTGGGGAGGGTCCAGAGAAGGGTCACAAAGATGACTGGGAAGCCTGCCCTATGAGGAAAGGCTGGGACAACTGGGTTTGTTCAGCCTTGAGAAAAGAAGAGTCGGGGGAGACCTTATCACCATGCTCCAGTATTTAAAGAGTGTCTGCAAAGAAGACGGAGGCTCCCTTTTTACAAGGAGTCACATGGAAAAGATGAGGGTCAATGGGTACAAGTTACTGCTGGGGAGATTCCAATTGGACACAAGAGGAAAATTTTTCACAATGAGAATAATCAGCCATTGGAATAATCTTCCAAAGGGAGGTGGTGGATTCCCAATCATTGGGCACTTTTAAGATTCAGCTGGACAGGGTGCTGGGCCGTCTTGTCTAGACCGTGCTTTTGCCAAGAAGGGTTGGACCAGATGATCCTTGAATTCCCTTCCAACCTGGTATCCTGTGATTCTACGATTAAAATTCCTAAGTGATGCTTCCAGACTGTTCATAATTCTAATTTGATGCTGGACCTCAAATAATAAAAGTAGGAGGAAGAGCTGACCTTCCAAAATGAAGACTCTTCGGCTTTGAAAAGTGTTCGTTCCATGTTTTATTAATTAAAAAAAAAAATCAAAATGGCAAGTGAAAAACAATGTATTTCTTTGTTTCTGCAGAAAGAGAAATTCCGTATCTATGATGAATACTGCAGTAACCACGAGAAGGCACAGAAAGTTCTGCTTGACCTTAACAAAATAAGAACAGTGCGGACGTTTCTTTTGGTAAATAAACTTTAAACTGGTGTTCTAGCTTAATATTTTTTGACTGGGCAGGGAATTGTTAGCAATGTCACCTCCACCATGTAACAACTACAAGCACACCTGCAAGCGGTTAGCAGGCAGTTTTAGGTGGGGGTGGTGTTTCCAGAGGAGGGGGTTGTGTACATCATGTTTTCACTGCCACACTTAGATCTGTGCATAATACAGCATTAGGCAGTATGCCTTGAACTTGCAGGCCAAGAGACAAGAGTGTAAATCCAGCCATGCCTGTAGAAAGGAAAAATAGGATGATATACGAGGAGGGGTTGGGAAAGAAATCAGAGAAAGGAAACTGGAGGACTCGTCAGAACTTCTGAAGGTCCATGTTCTGGTATTGTAGCCATGGTTGTGCCAGACAGAAAAATGTTTTGTTATGGATCATGGAGTAGCCATCCTGATCTTAGATGCTGACTTAGTCCGAGGTCAAAAGAAACAGCTACACAATTAGTCTTTCACTTTTCCAGACAAATAAGGAGGGGTTTTAAAATGTTAAGTATGATGGGCCTCATGATTTTCCCACAGCAAAACCAGTATCTGTGTGAACACTGAGTTTCCTAATAGTTGATACTGGTTGCTAAAAGAAGAATTCAGTTTCAGTATGGAGTGATTTTTGTGTTTTCCTTCATGATGTCCTGTGATAGCAAGGTCAGCTTTGAAATGTGGGGCCTACTATATTGGATCTTAAATGCCTGAGAAGGTGCCCTCAGATATGATATCAAATTTCAGAGTGATCAGATCCGATTATTGCATTTTAGAAGTGGAGAGCAAATGACACGATCAGCAAAGCATCACAGACACGGTTAAAAAACGAGATGATGCCAATGCTGGCAGTATCACAAGTTTTATTTAATTTTATTAATTATTTTTAGCACGCGGTAGGCTTTTCAGTGCTTCTGTTGGCAGAGTTCTTGGTTAAGTTGTCCTATTGCAGCTCATTAAATTTTTGAAAGATTCTGGGTCTGACTCCCTTCCCAGCTGCATTCACTTACAGCGAAGTTAATGAGCAATATGGGAATTTCCTTATTACAGGGGGTACTGGATGACACGAAGCCTTTTGGTTAAGAGTCTCTTACTCTTCAGCAGTGTTCCATTCATAGTTAAAAACAGCTTCAAATTTGCCCTGTTTTTCCTCAGCGGTTGACACAGTATCCCTCACCTGGCCCCGGACTTGAGGAGCTGCACACACATGGTTCTTGTATTGGGAGCATCGTGGCTGAACTCAAGAAGAAGGGGGGAATGCTAACTAGAGGCAACCCCCAAAATATTCCAGTGAAAGATTGCAAAGAGCTTGTTTTGTGAGAAAGGAAGCTAAGTGTGCAGTTGTGGCAGTTCATGATGTATCAGTATCATGTTCTCCTGGGCACATGCCCAGGGTGTCCACATCTGCTTTGGGTTCCTCATGGATTCAGGACATGTCTGTAGAGTAAGTGACAGTAGTCTAACCTAGAGGACAGGCAGTCTGACTCTTGGATTTGAAAGAACAGTTGAAGCCTTCTAGTCAGACAGAACAGTTCGGGTCATTAGAGATGAGATTATCTATAAATAATCAGGATCTGGAACCAAACTTTTGAGCCTTTAAGTATAGAGACAGTCATTATATAAACCTATAGTCCTCATTGCCATTATCTTGCTCAATCTTTATCAGTAAAGCTTTTTCGTTGGCAGGTTAAGTGAGATCCTTTAGGATAAAGGATCCTTTAGGATAAGACAAAAGACGGTTAAGCGTGAGTACAAAGCAGAGACTGAAGGGTGGGTGTAGAGATCCCCCTAGGAGCACTGGTTTATGGGGTGTGTGTGTTGTGAGTTATGTGCTGAGCGGAGCGGCCACCCGGTTGCGTAGCCTCTGTTCCATCAACAATGTGTCTGCCTCCAGATTTGTGGCCTGCGTCAACATACCATCTGGCTGTGTTAAACTACTTTTGTATAGCGTTCTCAGTTTAGACATCTTGCTCTTTGAAGCTGTAGATTATCTCATACCATTGCATCACAATTCCTTCTGATCTCTCCATAAAATAATTTCCGTCGTTACTTTAGGTCTTTATGTACTTATACTTTAATTCCAACAATTTCAAATATTTGCTGTGATGTCCCTTGCATACTTCGTTATCTCAAATAGCCCTTATTCTTTTCTATCTCTCTCTCTCTCAGCTGCTTTTTCATGGATGGTTCCACCCAATATCTCATGTATTCTCTGCTTCCATAGTTGGATATCTTCTCAAAACTCGCATATTCTTTAGCCCATGACTAAGGATATTTTATTCATTGCACATTGTGTTTAAATATAGAAACATGTAAACAGAAGACTTTTTTTGTGTGTGTATGTATTAGGATGGCCGTATTCAAACTTTTCAAAGCTTCTTTATGCTACTCACTGTT
The DNA here is from genome assembly GCF_028500815.1 of Rissa tridactyla. Classification (NCBI taxonomy): domain Eukaryota; kingdom Metazoa; phylum Chordata; class Aves; order Charadriiformes; family Laridae; genus Rissa; species Rissa tridactyla. Next base: position 37,766,820 of record NC_071467.1, on the reverse strand, counting down.
GCGAATGCACCTTTGGAGACCAACAGGCCCTACAGTAGTCACCCTGAATTAATTTTATTTTTGTTAATTGAAATGTGAAAGCATATTTTTAACATTGTATTAATTGTATTTTATTTTTAAACTTTAAAAAAAGGCCACTCTTAATCAGCCGGGATGAAGAGGATACCTTGGGAGATGCCTGCATAACACCATTAGCAGCTTCCTTGTCATGTATGATAGTCAATGGACCTGCTTATGCATGTGTTCAAACCTGTTCTTTCGACACTCTTGCAAACCTCCCTCATGACATATTTAACATATTTGTATATAGCTTAGCCAGTATTGCTGTGTGCATGTGCCCTTGTCTTTATTTCTCATCATTTTCCTGGGATTTTTTGATAATTTCTGAAACTGTTCACATTCTAGAATTGCATGCTCCTTGGAGGACGCAAAAACACAGATGTACCATTGGAGGGGTATCTAGTAACGCCGATACAGAGAATATGCAAGTATCCCCTTCTTTTGAAGGTACTTAAAAGATTTTTATCTAGGACTTTATACTTCTACATAAAACTGGTTGCTAAGCATATTTCCAAACTGCAGAAACAATCTCTCCACACAGTGAATAATCTCTTTATTAGATATTGGACCCAGACTTGCTCTCATTAAAGCCAGTGGCAAGTCTTCTGACATCAGTATTAAAAGGACTGAGGAGTTTGGCTGGGTCAAGATGATTAGTTCCCTTCTGCGTCTAGTCGTAAGGTTGCCTCTCCATTGTTGATCGGAAGTGAGCCATTTTAAGGGAGTTTAATGAGACTGATTTCAGCTGGGTTTGACCATGTCCTCGCTTAAAATTCGTAGAATAGCAGAGTTTGTTAGTGACATGCTTTGATGATTCTGATTTACCATCACCAAACTGCAAATGAAAAATGTTTATGAAAATGATTTGTAAGAAAAACTGTAGAGTAACACTGCAGAGTAACAGTAGGATGCTGTAGGTGGTTCTATGGCCATTTCTGTGTTTGTTCTTATCTTACTCTTAAAACTTAATGGAAAATGTTAAATGTGCTAATAAACATTAGATATTCAGACCTCTGCGTTACTGAAGTTTTTCGCATGTTAGGAAAATAAATATTTAAAACAAATTTCTGCTTAACAAACTAGCGTTTAATATTGTTTATTGTTTCAAACCATGAGCGATAAGTCAGAGCAGATTCTGCTGTAGGAGCTGGTTGAAACCTGATTATCGGACAGTATTTTCCCAATGCATGTGTGAGTTCAGATTTGAAACATTACCGATTATGAGGCATATGCATTTCATTGCATTGACATAAAAACTGAAGAGTAAACATGATAAAATAAAGGGTTTTAAAACAAGTTAAAGAATATAATAATTGCAGTGAGGTTTGAATCATCCCAGATATCTGTGGTTTAACAGTTCCCTTGGCCTCTTTTAAAATTATTTTTGTCTTCTAATTTTTGAATGAAGGATCTACAGACAAAACAAGGAAAAATGGATCATGAGTTACTTCAGGAAAACATTGAAATTAATATATTTATGTAAAGTTTAAATACAGGGTGTGGTGACAGCGGTGTTAGGGCTCCAGGAGGAATGTACCTGCGCCTGGCTGGGTACGCGCTAAAGGCTGTCCATAGGCGCTCCAGCTGTAAATGGGTAGTTGGTAGTTTGAGATGGGAAATCTCACATGAATGCTGGCAACTCACCTTTTGTTTTTTAGTATGGCTGCCATTACCAGTAACCATCTGAAATCAGTGAGTCACTTAAGCTATTGTTCAGTGCCCTGGTGTACTGCACTAGATTAAACAATACTGTGAGCTAAAGGAACATGCGTTTTGTCCTGAGTTGCAGGAAAGGCAGGTGTTAATTTTGACGTCAGTAGGCTAACATTTTTAAGCAGAATTGTTATCCTTGCTATTGAACAGTTCCATCCTGTGCAATATGAAAACAAAACAAAACAAAACCAAAAAAAAACCCCACCCAAAGCTCAACATGAAGAAACATTGCTGGGGGGAGAAAGTAGCTGAAATGCAAACTTTTTCCTAAGTAGTGATTATTTTTATTGTTAGTAATTTATTCCTCTGAGTTTTAGTGTCCTACTAGGACACAGTGCTGGAGGGTTTATTACTTTTCCACTTTTCCACCTAGTAAAAGAGAAGTCTGTCTACTTTTTGATTTTGTATCTTAGTCAATTTAAGCCTCCTGTAATGTACATTTAGAGATCAAAGACAGGTTTCTTTTTTCTTTTTCTTTTTCTTTTTTTTTTTTTTAATGTTTAAATAGGAGTTACTGAAGCGGACTCCAAGGAAGCACAGTGACTATGCGGCACTAATGGAAGCCCTCCAGGCCATGAAAGCTGTCTGTTCCAACATAAATGAGGCCAAGAGACAAATGGAAAAATTAGAGTTTTTGGAAGAATGGCAGTCTCATGTTGAAGGATGGGAGGTACTGTCATAAGATTTGTCGCTTTTTGTATTGAGGAGGGAGTAACAGTTGTCAACAAGCACGTATTGTACTGGTTTTGTGATCCTGAGGTACCGTCAGCTCCTCAGTTCTGTGAAATCACAGCTTTTATTTGGAATCTGTTCTGTAAATTAAGTGTAAATTAAATGACTGAGCACCGCTGTATAAAAAAAGCAGACTGCCAGGAAAGAGGACAAATATTTAGTGTTTGACTTAGAATATTGAACGTTTACATCAACATGTATGTGTGCACACATACCCATATATGATAACTGCTGCTCTGATTTTACTGCTGTCAATGCCTGCCTCACAGCATTTTTCTGGTTGAAAAAGATTTTGATTATTTATTATTGATTAAGCACTAAGTCCATCAGTTTTTGTCAGTTTGTTGGTCATCCCTTACTGTTGGCTGAGCTAAACTAACATGAATGTCTTCAATAGAATCCGTGTAAGACTTTTTGTTGTCTTTATAGTTTGCAAATGTAGGGCTTTAATGCTGTAGTTTTGTGAAGAAACCATAGAGTTTTCAGTAATAACCAGAAGAGCCACCCTTTTCCCTAGATAACAAGATCAAGTAGCTGTAGCACCAAAATCTTCCTTTTATATTATTTTGAGCACTATAATTCTTTTAAACAGAAAGACAGATGTACCTTTAAATGGTCTTGGGTGTTTCATATCGAAATGTCTGAGCTGCCTGAACTGAGGTGGGAGGGAAACGCAAGTGAAGTCCCAGAAAAAGAAATGCAAAGCAAGTAATATAAACTTTTTTTTTTAAAACTGCGTTTGAATATGATACACAATTGTGGTTTTTTTAAGACATGAATTTCAACATGGAAGTAGTTCTTCACTTTTTTTGGGCACTTTACTCAGTTGTGCTACTTCTCTCCTGAGAGGGCTGCTTAAGAACTAGAGGAAGAGATTTTTATCCCTTTAAGCTTTGTGGAAGGCCTGCTGGCTGGGAAAGGTAGCAAGGAAAATGTGTTTTTTGCACGTTCTGATAGATTGAGATGATCTTTCAGCTATGTAGTGGGAAATGGCCTTTGTACATTAGGTTAGGGACACTGATGGAACAGTGAATCAGGGAAAGCTTTGAGATGGACCTGCCTGAACTTTAACTGACAGAGTTCCCCAAGAAGTCTGACAACTAAAAATTACAATATTGACCAGAACAGTCAATTTTGAAGGAGGTATTCATAGTAATAGACAAAACAGCAGAAACAAATAAAATAGTTTCTATACAGCTCTGTTCCCTCCCTACATCTCCTGCTGTTACCACACCTGCTGTTCCTTGAACTTGCTGTGCCTAAGGATGCACTCCGCTTCTGCAGCAGTGGATTCAGTCTCCCCCTGCCTCCCAGAAGGGTTCAGCAGAACAAGCCACTGAAAGGAGCATAAAAATTACCCTGAACAAAGAACCCCCTAAATACTGCCCATGGCACTGCAGAATTATTTCCTGTCTGCTCCACGTGAAATCTCCTGATCTGTGGACTTACGCAAACCTTTGGTTTGTTGTTAATTGAGTAGTGTGGGAAGATTTGCTTCATTCTAAACATGGATTAAGCAACTGATTTTACTTTAATCAAAATTCTTCGTGTTTCTTCAGTGCATTGTGGGATTTCAAATGTATCACTTCAGGTCTTTTTCCTTTTCCTGTGTCGCAGCATTTTCAAGAACTGTTCTTCCGTGCCTGTAATTGGGGTACATATAATTTAGAGCAGAGAAATCCTCTTATGCCAGAGTTCAGGGCACTGTAGTCTTCTGATACAGGACTGTCACTAGAACACATTTGACAGAAATTTACTATGCCTGAAGAGAAGGAATTTTAGCAAGTATAAAAGCTGTATAACTGCTGGTCTGTATTCAGACAAACCTTTCTGCATTTAGTCGTAATCCACAATCTCAAATAAATAAATATTTAAAAAAAAAAAGCTATTAAAGACAAATGACAGAGAATGTGTACTCATGCCATGATATTGTTTGTAGGATTTTGAAAAAGAAAAAACTGCTTAGGTAAAGTAAACCTCTAAATGTTGTAATTAAGAGGAGGTCTAGTTGATCTAACACTTTCCAAAAGAAGGGATGTTCTTCAGACTTGGTGAAAATAAGTTTCCTTTTGTAATTAGCTTGAACTTGCTGTCATCAGCAATAACTTGGAAAGATTAGCGTATGTGAATATTAAAATACATTAGACATACTTGTGCAATAACTTCATGATAGAGGCAATAGCAAGTGCTTACGTTGCTGAATATTTTATGGCAAGAAGATTTGTTAAATAATCCTTATTGCCTATCACTGACTTTACTCCATTATTTTCAACTTTTCAATTAAGTTTTCTACTGCACTATAGTGATTAAAATTCTTCTACTTGCTTTCAGTGCCTGAGTCTTACAGATACTTGTCAAATCCATCTTAATGAACACACTCAAGTATAAAGTTACAGTATTATTAACTCAATGCATGATTAGTCATATAAGTTGCTTAAGAACTGACTGTTCTCAAAGCTCTAACCCTGGAAAGGGAATCCACTTTCCTGCGTTGAGTTTCTTCTGAATGCTTAGTAAGACTACCGTAGTAAATATATTTGCTCTTGGAAATATATTGGTGAGCAAAGGTAGCAATAAAGAAAGGTAAGAATATGGACAGAATCACGGGAAACATAGACTTATTCTGAGAACGGTAACATAGTAATTTCCTTCCAACCTCGGATTTTTTTTTTGGTTGTTTTTTTTTCCCCCCCTAGGTTAATTTTAGGATTTCACTTGTGCTTGAACTCTGAAATAGTGCCATTGTCTTAAAATAGTATGTTTTCAGTAGAGTTATGTGGTGTTTATTGTAGTTTAGCTGATGAGGTTTGATGTTATCCTATGGCAACCACAGGGTGCCCAATCTGGCAAAATTGCCCTGATCTTAATATGCGCATCCTTTTCAAAAGTAATATACGGTTAGTCCTTGAAATGGTAAGAATTCCAGAGCGTGTATAACAGCTAACAGTATTTTGAATGATTCCCAACAACAACTACAAAAAATCTCTGAATGCGATGTATGAGAGTGGATTTAATTAAATAAACATCTGGTTTTCTGCATTGCCTAAAAATAAAGAGGCAAACTTGTTGGAGATTTCCTTCCAGAAGGAAATGCTTAGCACATTGCTTGGCCCCAACTAGAAGGAAAGGGAAAAAAATAAAGACTATTTTTAGAATCTGATCAAAGCATGACTTGAATTCCTATACATAAGTGTCATAAAATGAAGCTTGTGTTTATTATGATAAAAATACAGATTCATGGAAAAATGAAACATCTGTTTCAAGAAAAAATTTTGAGTATAATGACTTTCTCACTTAATTTCCTAAGTGGTTAAATTTATTGGCCTGAATTCAGAACTTGTGTAGGTGGCTTTCTCAGCTGGAGAATGGCTCAGCAGCTGAAGGAGTCTGTCAGTAAAATTTGCGTGGTTGTTTCAGTGAGAGAAGAAAAAATAAAATTGTTGCATTTGTTGTAAGCTGGAAACTGAACAACCCAGTCTGAGTCACAGGCCAACTTAGTGACAATAGCATGGGGTATTCTGTTCGTTTCCGTTCCACCATGTCATCAAGTAGTATTTTAATAGAGATTTCTGTTTTGAACTACTGAATTTTTAGCCCTTTCCCCTGTTTTATTTCTGTTTTCTATGCCGATGAGCGAGTACTGAAGATTAAGTTGATAGCTGCTATTTCTGACCTTTATCACTGCTGGCGTGGTGGCCACTGAATCAGTACAGTCAGATCTCTGTATTTGACTCAAAGTTGCCCAGAATATATGGATAAGTAGCTTTTGTAACAAATAAAACCAACAAATGCTGCTTTTGATCTCAAGGTAACGAAGGACTTTTTTTTTAATGTCAAAGATGGGTATTTAATGACTTAAGGATGAAGGGGATATTGTTTTACATTTCTTGCATATACTCTCTCCTCCTTCCAGTGCATTTTAAATGTATGTATTTTGTGATAGGTTCGTGGTAGCCCACATTTCAGAGCTCTTGCTTGACTATGGCCTTAGTCCACTGACAGGCGACTGACTGGTAGCCCAGGGCTGTTCGGAGCCAGTTTTATCTGAATAGCCTGGAAGCTCTGAGATCTTACGGGTTTTTAATTTCCACACTAGCTGGCCTGAAAAACTACACAATCCTCAGCCCCAGAGCGACCCACAGGAGAGAATTGCTCTTCAGTTAGATGTTTGGAGTCTTCAATGGCTTAGTAGGAAAGAGGGAGGAAAAACTAGTTTAGCTTCACAGTGTAAGCCTGCTTTGGAAGGCAAAAACTTGTTTCGCGTTTTTTTCCAATTGAATCCTTTATACGTTTTGTGGGAAGATGATTAGAACAGGTTTGTTTCTACACTACATGGCATTTTGAAATTGACGTGTTACGCAAATGCTGGTTTCACTGAAAATACCCCATCAGCTCCAATTGCAGTTGCTTTAAATGCATAGAAATATGAATTGTAGCATAGCAGTAGTTATTTTATGCTTAGGTTGAACAACTAGATGATCTTCCCTTGCAAACAGTGGGTATAAATGTATGTATCCCTGAAAACTTAAAAATAGCAAATTGCTTTTCGGATTAAAATTGCTCATATTTGAGATTTCCCTTGTAGTTTCAATTCAAACATTTCATGAAAGCATGTTTGTGTTAGAAGGTTTTGGTAATATTTGTTCTGTAAGTGTTACTTGTAGGTAGCGTAGTTCAGTTTTAGCTGTGCAGTAGATAGCCTCTCCTGCTTCTGGGACAAGGGTGACCTCTCATCTGCCACTGCAGCCTTGAGCCTTCCCCCATGAGAGGGACAGCTCGGAGATGGATCAATGAATTATCCAACTGTGCTGGATATCAACTGTAGCTTGGTGTCCCTGCTGTAAACCCAAGCCATGTGGAGGTTCAAGGTGTAGCTACATCCTTCACAAAAATGTTCTTCTAGTTGTCAGTCCTCCTTTGAATTGCATGGTGGATATGGCAGTGCTTGAGTACTCTCTGCTTTATCCTTCTTCGGGCATGTTTTTCATCCCTAAGGGATGTGATGGAGAGGAGTGCTCACCCCAGGTGTAGAGACGGCAGTGCTTTTCCATAATATGCCCTCCCTCTTTTCTCCCTTTCAGCTCCATGCCCACCCAGAGTCTAGGAACAGGCTGACCCTAACAATGTTACATAGGCAAGGGGGTGGTGGGGGATTTTTCTGCACTGGCAGTGTTATGTAGGACAGACAGATGTGACTTCTCATCCTGCTAGCTTATTCCCTTGGACTTCATCAAATGAAACAGCAATAACAAAATTCACTGACCTGCGGCCTCACCAGCATGGGTTGTGATCTTGTCAAAAGGTATCCGATAAGTGAAGTTAACACAGCTCAGTATTTGGACGGGATGTCTCCAAGGGAAAAAAATACGTCTAGAATATTTGTTTGGGGTTTTTTTTTCCATCATCTAGCAGTTTATATTAGGAAGGGAAGAAAATGAAGAGGAAAACAATAGCAAAGGGTAGTAATGTGATACAGATAATACCCGCTGTCATATTGCAACATTGAACTTGAATCATGGATGAGGCAAATCCTGATAATTCAGGTAGCCTGAATTACATACATTTAAAATATGTATAAAATATGGTATTTTATGATATGATGCTGTCACAGTAGCAGATCATGCTGGGACTGATGGGAAAAGGTTGTATTTTTCTACAGTGAAAATGAAATTTTTTCAATAAAAGAGACAAAATGTTTTCATAAAACCCTTTCTGTGAAAAAAATAAACTCATTTGTAGAAAACTGAAACTGATGAAACTGTTTTGAAGCCTTAAGCTGAAATTTTATTGGCTTCCTTACAAAAAATCACAATTTTCCAGCAACGCTGAAGTTTTCTCTAAAAACAACCCAAAAACCTTTAAAAAATATCCAGCCTTTAAAAATGTAAATTATTAGTAGGTACTGTTCCAGCAAATTTTAAAAGCAGCATAAGGTATTGGTTACTTTCTTCAATACACAAAAGCAATGAAATAGAATAGAAAGAAAGTGACCTGCTTTTCTGCAGTTGTGGGCACCAAACATTAACTGCAGCCCTAATTTATGCTTAATTTATATTACTGAGTATGCTTTTAGGGTATTTCAGTGTTTGGTTTAAAATAAAACGGTAAAATTAGTATGGCAGCTTTTGGTGCTTCTTCTGTCTTAAGAAGGGAAGTATGGCCTAGTGGCAATAGTTGGCATTCATTTTTAGCTCATTTGATCCTAAATGGAAATAAAGAGTGATTAGTTAATACTGATACTGAAGCTGCTTTATTTGGAGACCTGAATTCTGTTCCAGTGGGATGGTTGTGCAATCTCTGTTATCGTCTCTGTAAACAGACTGCATTCTCCTTAGAACAGAGTCTGGGCTATTGCTCAATATTCAATGATGTGACCTCCAGAGGATGAACGGTGAGATGAAGAGCTGAGAGCAGAAGCCACGAGTGTTTCTTGGCTCTTAATTGGATGCATTTTTCTTTGGGCTGCTGTGGTTAGATCAAGAATTAGGAAGTAACTACAGCTATTGCAGGCACAAGTCATTCAGAACATGTGTAGATGAAAGGAAAGTCCTGGCTTTTGCAGGTTTTCCAAGCTGACTGTTGACTGCCCCAAGTTAGGAAAGTCCTCGAGCCATGGGTGAGTGCTTGGTGCAGCCAGCACGCATCGTTATCAATAGGATGGCGTGGCTGGATGCATATAGCACACGGACAGGAGCTCTGTCCCACAGGAACATGGGTTTTCAGAATAGCAAAATAAACCTCTGAATTCAAAGCAGGCTTCCTCGAGGGGTAAGTTCACTTAATAAGGCATAGAAATGCCATGACTTTTTCACAGAAATATTTTTGGGAAAACGTTATCCTTTGTTAAAAGTTGCTTCTTTTTCATTAACCTTTATGAAAATGCCTGCCTTCTTTTCACATGAAAGAATGATCTGCCTGAAGCAAAAATGAGGCATGGGAAGTTTCATCCCAAGTATTGAAAGCAAACTTGTGATGTCTTAGGAGTATGTTAGGAGGAAGTATACTAGACGGTCTTAGTTGTATGTGCCACTGTTAGCTTTACCTGAGTTTTAAGTCTTGCTAGTTTTTGATTTTGTGTTTAGCTTAATTTAGTGTATAAGTATATACCCTTAATGATGTTCAATTTCCGGGTCGCTTCAGCTTCCAAGTTCATGTTGGCATAGATTATGTCTCGTAAAGCCCCATTTTCAGACATTTCTGACTAAATAGTAAAGTTACTGAGGATAAGAGTTATTGTATAAAATTGGCCTGATTTTTTCAGGAAAAGTCTCATGCACAGATGTAATATGATTTGGGAGCTTTAGTGCTTAAACTTTATCCATTCAAAAAGGCAAAAATCCTCCCCCCCAGTTAATGGCAATACTAGACGAATACAAAGCTGGTGCTAGTTATCATTAGAAATTTTTATTTAATTACAATGTAAGAAATAACCATGAGTTTTATTCTTGGTGTTTCCAGAGAATCATTATGGTTGTGAGTTTGTATAAGAAACTTTTCCTTAGTTGGTGCCGAGTCCTTCAGTTCTCACAGAACAAAAAATAATCTCTTTCCAATTGATTTTAGGGGTCCAACATCACAGACACATGCACAGAGATGTTGCGAAGTGGACTACTACTGAAAATTTCAGCAGGAAATATCCAAGAAAGGATATTTTTTCTTTTTGATAACCTTTTGGTCTACTGCAAAAAAAAGCACAGGTAAATGATTAATTTATACTTTCAAAAATAATGTCTTTTTCTCACAGTAGAGCTCTGTATGCTGTTTCATAAGAATATTTGAACAACACCAAAGTGTTTACTGAAGCTAATTGCAATATAAAAGTCAGCATTTTTTAGAGGGAGACCTATCATCCAGAGAGAAGTGTATTTAATTCAAACGTTGGAAGAACTTTGTACGAATGCAGAATCCAAATGGTGCAGCACAAGGAGAAAGAATCTGTTTTGTCAGTCTCCCACAACAGCCCTTTTAGGAAGGGTGAACAGACTGAATTTTTGGTGTTGCTCACAGGAGGTTTTTATTTTGGAAATTTTACAGAAATCATCCTATTTTTTTGGTTTGAGGTATTGTATGTAATTTTTAAGCATCCTTTTACTGCGGAATTATAGAAATGTGAATTACTAAATTTGGGTTCATAAAGGCCACTAGAATTATTGGATTTCCCTCACTTTGGAGAGAAAAAATATACTGAACCTTTATGCTTGCCGCTGTTTTGTAGTTGTTTTTTTTTTTTTTAATATATTCAGTTTTTGAATAAGAAACTTATAGTATAGTAGAGCTACTCATTAGACAGTAATGATTGAGAGGCAGGTCACTTTTTGAAGATCAGTACCTCTCTGGAGTGAGTGAAGGTCAGAATTCAGATGATCTTTAATTCTCTGGAACTGACCTTTGCTTGATATAAAGTATTAATTATCATTATAGGCAAAAATGGACAGAAAATCATCCCTGGCTTACCTGAGGTGGGAAAAGCTGCCTAGAACTGGGATTCTCAAAAGGCCTTGACTTCACAGGGAACAGAGTTATAACAATGGAAGAGTTATAGCTTTGGAGTATATCATTGTGAAACTGCCACATAGTTTCAGCAATTCTTAATTATAGTTCCTGGTTAGCCCTTATAAGAGGAAGGAAAAGTGTCGTCTTTGTTCTTCTGTGCATAAATCCCATTTATGAGGCTAATGTGTGTAGGTCAAGATTTATATCCAAAGGTGTTCTTATTTCATTTTTTCAGTCATGCTACCCTTGTGTTGAATTTCTTGACTAGCACAGGGGAGGCTACACCAGTTAGGAGGAAAGATCCTCCCAATGCAGTATTTTGTTTTTGATGATAGACAATGGCATATAGGTACCAAAGTGTTGGAACAGAGCTTTTACAGAGTGAGACTTTGCTGATAAGCTCTCAGGTGAGCCAGCGATTTGCAGCTTACTCTTAATAGAGGTAGCATCTTTGCATGAGCATCAGCAGTGTCCCATTCAGCAATTCAGTTCCCATTCACAGTTCAACTGCACATGTATAAATGTGTTGTGATTCTTACAGTAGTCTTTAAATGCTACGTGTACAGGTAGCGGTGCAGAAACACAGAAAAACGTGGTGGATGATGTGCTCATCTGCTCTTTCTTTTATCAGGCGATTGAAGAACAGCAAAGCATCTACAGATGGCCACCGCTACCTTTTTCGGGGCAGAATAAACACAGAAGTGATGGAAGTAGAGAATGTAGATGACGGAACAGGTGAGTATATTTTACAGGGCAGCCTGTCGAGACGCCGAAATCAAATGCAGCTTCGTGATTTCTTTGAGAATGGAGGGTGCTCCTTGTACTTAGAAAGAGTAAGATGTCACTTTAAAAGCGCTCTCTGCTCATATCAAAACTCTGCTTCTGTGACACATCATTGCTTTCATGCATTATTAGCTGGGTGGTCGTAGATGACTGTTTTACGCTAACAGGAACAGAGTAATAAAATATGGTGAAATTTATTGCTCAACTGAAATTGTGTATTTAACTTCACTTTACAGCATTGTAGCACTCCTAAATAGATTATTCCTAGGTATGTGATATATTTGTAAAAGCAAATGGCATATTTACCTCTGTTGGAATGAAACTTCAAGTGCTAAAAATGCTGAAATTGTAACATAAGGGTTTAAGAAAAAAGGAAGGTTTTTTTTAATATCTTTATGGATATAATCCATATGGTTGCTTGAAGTTTTCCCAACATACAGTAAAAAAAATGAAAACCCAAAGTATTCCCACAAATTTTTGTTTTAGAAACTTGAGTTTAACCTTTGAGCTTAACAATTATCATTGCCTTACAATTAATAAAGAAAACATGAAACATTTTGGGCTTTCTAATGTAAAACTGAAAAAAAAAATAAATACCGGAAACTTGCAATGGTGTTGCAAATATGTAGGTCTGGGGAATTTTCTGTGAGTTATATATTATTTCTCCAGATTTTAAAATAGCATTAGGTTTGCCCTACACCTACTATGGATTCCAAGCATTTCTTAATCTAATTTCTTTCTAAAACTGAGCATTAATTACAAGGATTGTACAGCTTAAGTAAGCTTCATAGAAGTTAAATATTTCTTAAGAACTTAAGATTTTATTTTTTTTCCCTAATCTTGAGTTTGTTGTTTTCAAAATAGTTTGAATCATAGAATCATTTAGGTTGGAAAAGACCCTTGGGATCATTGAGTCCAACCATCAACCCCACTCTACAAAGTTCTCCCCTACACCATATCCCCTAACACCACATCTAAACGACTCGTAAACACATCCAGGGATGGTGACTCCACCACCTCCCTGGGCAGCCTGTTCCAGTGTCTGACCACTCTTTCCGTGAAGAATTTTTTCCTAAAGTCCAGCCTAAACCTACCCTGCTGCAGCTTGAAGCCATTCCCTCTTGTTCTATCGCTAATTACCTGTGAGAAGGGACCAGCACCAACCTCTCTACAATGTCCTTTCAAGTAGTCGTAGAGAGTGATGAGGTCTCCCCTCAGCCTCCTCTTCCTCAAACTAAACAGTCCCAGCTCCTTCAATCGCTCCTCATAAGATTTATTCTCCAGGCCCTTCACCAGCTTCGTTGCCCTCCTCTGCACTCGCTCCAGCACCTCAACATCTCTCTCATATTGAGGTGCCCAAAACCGGACACAATACTCAAGGTGTGGCCTCACCAGTGCTGAGTGCAGGGCGACAATCACCTCCCTACTTCTGCCGGTCACTTCTGCTGGTTTGCTTGCTTCTTGTTCTACTGGCTAGACTTGGAGAACAGTTTGACTATTATACCAGTATATATAACAGTTTTCACTATAATAGCAGTTATTATTGCAACAGACTAGTTTATTTGAAGCCTCTTGTATCTCTGTTTCATCTCTTCTTTTTAAGTCTTTCAACGTTTGTCATAGGTTGTGTTTTCTAAGTTTTTATTACTTTTTGTGTCCTTTGGAGTTTCAGGGTTGTTTTTTTTCCAGTTTGTTTGCATCTTTTGTATTACGAGGTGCCCAGAGCTGAAACTTCGCTGGTGCCAAGCAGAACAGAATAATCACTATAGTGCTGCATGTGGGATGTCTATTGTTAATCCCAGGATTGTTTGGCTTTTCTGAGAGCATTATTTTTCAATTTTTTAGTTGGTGTTCCAGAATACCACACCAGATCCTTTTGTGCGGTACTGATGCCTTTCCCTTTATATCTTATACTGTGTGAATGTCTGACAGTAGGTCCTAACAATTACTTTCTTTTCTGTACTGAATTTTATCTTACTATTTCCACAATTCATTAAGCATTCAGAATTCATGTCTTGTTCCCCAAAGCTCTTGCAGTGCTTCTTGCCCTGGTTCCATGAACAAACAATGTTACTACTGAACCATTTAAGCTCTTGATAAAATTATTGGAAAGTGCTGAACATAAGGTAGAGCACTGTGGTGTCACACTTGATTCATTCTCTTTGTTTACTAGACATTTTTTGTGAGAACTCCTTGACATCTGTTTCGGGCTATGTCCTTCACCCAGCCCACCAATTTAGTTAGTGATTTAGAGATATCTATGGGTACACTACAGTGAATTTCATCAAGCCTCATTGACTTAAATATAATTTATCCACTATTCTATATCCTGCTATTTCCCTTTCCTGGCCTGTATTCCTGTCCAGTTGTTAGCTTTATATGTATGAAATCTCAGTTAGCACTTTGTTTATGCAAAAAAGTGTTGAGAGTTTCAGTCTTTTATGTCATGTGTTATTTGACTACCTTTCATTTATTTTTCTTTGTCTTCCTTATATGTGCTTTAGAAATAAAAGACAGTTTTCCTGTTTCCATTATGTCACTTTTTAAGATGGCAGCTCTTTACTTACAACTCTTGTGGTTACTGTGGACACATGGACCCACCATCGTCCTCCTGATGAATATTCCAAAATTCTGTAACTTTGATGCAACTTTTTGCTTTCATTGGTTCCAGTCCCACATATTGCCACGCTTTTAGTGTTTAGCAAGTATTTCTTCTTTCCTCCTTCCATGACTATCCTATATTTCTCAAATCTGTCCTACCTTTTTTCATTTGCTTGTTCCGGCTATCTGGTCCTTGATCTCTTTCACACTGTCCGTTTTCTTTCCTGCCCGTTTGTTTTCTTCCTCAATGAATCTTCAAATATAATTTGGCTAAGCACAAATCGTCTTTTTCTCTACCCCATACGCCAGTAGTCTAATTTCCTCCAGCCACAGGAAATTTTGCTACTGTCCCCATTTCCTATAGCCTTGCACACAGTCCTGGAGGCTGTCGTGCTTCCTTCCCATTTGCTCTCCTGAGCCATATAAAATCTTGTCACTTTTATATACGCAACATTTCTAAAATCCATTCTCCTTTCCACCCTTCTGAGACATCAGTTAATGGTTTGGTTATTTGGACTTCTAGATTATTCTTACCTGCTTTTTTTTTCCATATCCCCACATTTTCCACCTTCTCCATTTAAGTTTGTCCAATATCGTAAAATAGTTCTTGCTTGTAATTGCTGCTATTTTTTCACTCTTTTCTATGGTTCTCTTTGAAATATGGAAATGTCTGTGTTATTTCCCTGGTCTGTGGCACCTTTCTGCCCTTTTCTTGCCACCCCTTCCACCCTTTTCTTTTTTCCCTAAAAAACCTGTTCTTATTCCTAGTAGTCAGAAGCATATTCCCTCTCCTCACACTGATACTTTTTCTTTCACTCAGATCATGATGCCCTTTAACCTTCCGCTGTCTTGCTTTCTGTACCGCTCTCATTTGTTGCACCCAGATGTCTTGTTTTTCATCCCCTGTAGTCATCCGCATTTGAACTGTAACCCGCTACTATTCTGCACTGTTCTTTTTGTCTCATCTCGTTCCCAAGTGTAGTAATCTGGTCTTCTAAGCCTTATTCACATTGGCTTTGCATGTGCTTTTTTTGTGTATTGTATTATTTTCTTCTTCTTAATCATGTGTTACCTGTCACTTTCTATAATTCTTAATTTAGAGTGCAGAGTGTTTATATTTTCATACCTAGACATGACTCTTTCTCATGACTCTTCATGGGTCTATTTGTAAGACACTAGAGACTTCTGAGTCTGGATGATACTTCCACAGTTCTTTACTGTAGATGTTGGGATCCTCTGTTCACTTGGTGTGAGAGACCATAGTGCTCCAGGGAATGGGGTAACTGAGAGTGTTTGCTCTCGGCATTGATAGATACAGGAATGTAGTCTTCATTGCTCATAAGTAGAGGCATAGAAATGGGAAAACAGATTCCCAGTGTGGTTTATTGTCATGCTAATGACATGCCTACAGAAATTAACAAAGCTTTTTCTGAAAAGCAATTTTTCTTTGATTAAATTAGGCCTTGGCTGAGCAGTATTGTTGGTGGAAGCTTTCTTTTTTATTTTAAGCATCATGAAGCACTATGCCTTTTTTTGTTTGCTCTGATTAGAGTGGAATGCATATGACTTATCAGGGCAGACTATTTGTGTTCTTAGAACAGTGTGGCTACACAACCACTTGCAAGTATTAATATATACCATATTCTGATGGTATTGTTTTTCTCTATTCAGTTTTTAAAATGCAGTTTTGAGAGAAAAGTACATTTCTAAAGACATTCACCAGCCATTAAATGAATGTTACTTAATTTATGAAGACAAGCACTTGGAACTTAGGAAATACCAGTTTTATGGTTGCTTATACTATCTTAGTTCTGTCCCCTGTTGTCTTGAAATGAGGCATGAAATAGAAAAAACACTACATGATAATAGTAACCAGAGACTGCGTCAAAAAATATGCAGAAAAGGAAGTGAATTGAGATTATGCAGTAATTATTTCCTAGGTATTTCTGAGCATTGATACTCCTAAGAACTTAAAGTCTGAGAAACTTAGAAGTATTTCAATACAGAGACTTGTAGTTTGTTTTTTTTGGGGGAAGAAATAAATTCTGTTGTATATGGCTGTAACGAATTGCTTATTGTGCATCTCTCAAAGGTTTGAGTCTTGAATTTTGAACAATATAGTACAGTTCAAATTACAAGCTTTAATATATTACCAAGTATCATTAGAAGATGATGTCATCTTTCATCACCTTTTCTTGGGAAGCTGGAGGCTTAATAATTTGTTAAGCGTACTTGTTCAGACTTTGCGTGGAGCAACTTGAAGTCTCATGCACTTCTTTCTTCTGTAACCGTTATGTCAGGTTTGCAAATCGTTTGCTTAGCCTGACTGGTGGCTGTGATTGCCTTGATGTGAAGAGTGTGCATATATCCTGTGCAGCTGGCCGGTCAGAACATACATACCCTCTGGCTGGCCGGCCAGTGCTTCTGCAGCTCTTGACCAGATTTTGTCCAATAGCCAGTCCAAAAAAAGGTACGAGTTTATATGGGATGATAGCGTAATGCTGGAATGCTCTTCAGGAGACTATGGGCATGGATGTATTAGGGAGAACAAACTGCTCATAGGAGCCTTGGGGGATTGTAGTCATGGGGAACATGGGGAGCAAAAGAAAAAGCGGTGAAAGGTAGAGGTTCGAGTCAAGTAGGTCATCATGGGAATGGGTTACTATTGCAAAATTGGGTGATTGCTACCAATTTTCCTCCACCTGAACTCATTGCCGTCTGTGTACATTAGGCAGTCTTAGTACCTAGCTAGGTGATTGGGCTTTTCACAGAATTCCGTGAGTTTGTTGTGGCATTTGGTACTCTTGCAGCACTCTTGGCCCTGCGGTTGCAGAACTTCAGATGCCAAGGAAGTTGCATGTTTAAAATGTCATCTCCTACATTGAGATATTCAGGTGGCTGGATGAGCCATTTTTTCTGAATTAAAGTACTAAGCTGACACCAAATTTCCATCCAGAGTCAAATGGGAGGATCTAAATCGATCATTTTGCAATTGTTTGCAACAATTTTAACTGCTACAGTTCACTGCATAAGAGATCATATTTCCCTACATAACATGGGTGTTGTGATGATATATGGTAACAAAGACCACAGGAAAAATATCACCCTGTAGGTTTATATGTATTAACAGCTAACTCAATAAATAAACAAAAAGCTGCAGCTAGTGCCATATTGCAAGTTTTATAAGCATATGCTTAAATAATACAAAGGGCCCTTAACCTTCCATCCTCCAGTGGTGCTCCTGCCTCTGATCTCCAAAGGGCTTCAGTCTCTCAGCTGAGAGCTTCTGTCCGAGGCTTCTTTCTTTTCCCTGTCTTTCGAGTCTGATTTTCTGACAGTGCATGAATGATATGATGGCTAGTTTTCAAGTAACAGGGTTTTTAAAGGGACAAAGGATATTATGCACAGTTTACGTGAATAAAAAGATGATAAATAGGTAAGTGGTATAAACATGATGTTGCAAAAATAACTTCATTTTTTATCCTGTCGTAGACTTGCTTGCACTTTCTTATACACTTTGATTACTACAAAGTTTTGTTCGTTTAGAAATTAGCCGTCAGTCTCATGATTTTCTAGTCGTTCCTGACATTTCCCCGTCCAGTATGCAAAGCTTGGCTGCTTTCCATCTAATTAAAATGCAGAGTTATTGAAAGGATACTAGCGTGTCTACTGAGATTTATGATAAATCTTAGCAAGCATTTCAGCAAGGGTTTCCATTTCGGAAAATCCCATCTCATTATACAAAACAGGGCTGAATTATGAAAAAGTATTTACAAAGTAAAAAGCTCTATAGTTATTACAGTAGTTCAAGGCTGGCCATAGGTCTTTCTTACCTCTTAATGAAAGTTTGTGGTGAGAAAATGTTGACCTTTGATTTTCTTAATATTTTGTGCAGTAGCTGCTAGTTCTAGTTTTAATCTGTATTTTATGCACAAAAATATATTTGTTATCATAAGGCGTTTATGCCTTGCAAATTTTCCCCCAGGAAATGCATATAATCCTAGTGAAGGATATTCAAGGGTGTTAATTTTGGAGAGGAAGTCTGTTTAGCTGATTTTTGAATAAGATTTAACTAGCATGTTAAAATCAAATCTTACAGAAGTAAGGAAAGAGTAATAAATATTAAATTGTCTGATTTTTGTAACATAGTGGTTTCCATGTTAAGAGTCAGAAGTTCAAGATATCTAAGAACATCAGCAATTATTACCTCTCTCCTATAATGTGCACACTGAACACAGCGTTGCTAGGAACGTATTTTGAAAATTATGCATTTGGTTAATGCATTTTTTTGGAAATCAGAGTAAGTCTTATATTATATTTCAGTTTGTTTAAACAAGTTAAGTGTAGACATTTCTTTATTCAGGTAACCAGCAAAGATACATCAAATCTATATGATTTACTTACTTGTCAAATGGAAATTGTATTTTTCCCCCTATATACTTAGTCCTTTTTAAAATTTAGTAGTAAATCATTCAATCAGCACACCCGCTCTGAGTAATCTAAGGGGCAAAACCACCATGCTGCTTTTTAAAGGAATTATTTATTACAGTTTAACATGAACAAAAGTACTTCAGGTACTGTGATCTCTTCTTTTAATAGGATCCTGCCTGTTTTAGTGTCAAGTTTATATTTTCTTCTGTATGCTAGGCAATTCTCTGCTACATTTCAAAAGGGACATTATTTACTAAAAGTTAAAAGTAAAGCTTATTACGGTATAACATAGTTCACAAGTGGCACGGAAAACTTTAAATTCATTTTTATTCTTCTGTATTTCCTGAGCTTTATGTGTAATGATGAGAGTTCTTAATAATTATAGCTACTATTACTTTTTAAGAATTGGTGCTCTTTAAGCCGTTTTATCTATTCCCAGCTGACTATCACAGCAGCGGCCACACTGTTATTAATGGCTGGAAGATCCACAACACAGCAAAGAACAAATGGTTTGTGTGCATGGCAAAAACCCCTGAAGAGAAGCAAGAATGGCTGGAAGCTATTTTGAAAGAGCGAGAGAGAAGAAAAGGTAGGTTAATAAACTTCCTTGGGTTGCTTTGCCAGAAAGCCATACTGTATTTTTATGTTGAGATATAAAGCAAAACCAGCTGCTCGGCAAACTTACGGTGTCAAGTTCAGCTGAAGGTTTATGAATGCCAGCTTGGAAAAAATAAATCAGACTTGTACTGGGAAGGGCGTAATGGCTTGAACCGTGTATGCTGGTAGTGAATGCTGCTTTGGAAATGGGGAGATGATTTAAACTGTGATTTTACAGTTTATCCTCAACCAGTATAAATAGTCATAATTTCACTGAGGCCTGTGTACTATTATGGTTTGTGATATATGAGGTTCCATCCTAAATGCCTTGTGGGAATTGTATGCATTGATTCCATTTTGTGACTGGCCATTTGAATCACCGAAATGAGCCAGGTTTTCTGTGTCGGATCTTCATGCAGATGATCCAACATGAAATGGCTCAGAATATACCCACAACCCCATTTTTTGATGTATTCTCCTCTACCCAAGAAAATAAGAAATCACCATTGGCAAGCCACTATCTTTTTGAATAACTGAATTAAGATGGAAGAATACTTGGATGAAATATAATCCTGATCTCAGATGTGACCATGAATAACCTCATGTATTCAAGGTGAACCCAGCACAAAGTAGAACCAGGGAAAGATGATGCATCATCATCTTCTGGAGCTAATTTCATTTGCAAGCTAAAACATCGTAATCAGTAACGGTGTTTGGAGCCTTGGTATTGAAAGAAAATATGACCTTGTAGTTAGATCTGGGATTCTTTTCCTGGTCTGCGTAGATTTTTTTTGTTGCCTGTTGCAGTAGCTGTTGTTTTGTAAATGGAGACTAACAATACTTTCTTTGGTCTTTTAAAATTGAATACTGGATATTTGTAGAACATCTGCTGTAGGGCCAGAGTTTCAACTAAGGTGTCTGAGCACTGGCTAATTAATAGTGCCATCAGGAACTGATAGTAGAAGAGCTAAAAAGATGCCTTAGAGGTCTAAAACCTCAACATTTTAAAATAACAAATGAAAAATCAGTGTGGTGGAGATGGTGTTAAATAGAAAAAAAAAACCCACATTTTTTTTGCTTCTGTATCTGAAAATGGCTAAAAAGATTTTTAACAAATCCCACTTCACTGTTGATAAGTTTCTGGCCTCCCTTAGACTTTTGATACCTTTAGGTAAGAAATAGAAAGAGTAAGTAGGAGTATTTTATGTTGATGTATTCTCACTGTTTCACACTGTGATATTGTGCAGCTGGTAGTACAGGTAGTAGAGGTGAGCTAAACCTTGCCAAGCTTGTGGCCTGAGGTGGCCTTCCCAAAGTCAAACCGTGTCCTAGGATTTTAGCATCCTATGATTTGGGGCATTTATCAACTCCTGGTGTTTGCAGTGAGTTTTGCCACCGAGGAGACAACCATGAAAGAAAGAGGAAGAGGACAGAGCAGGAGAGGATTTGGTACGCCCTTAGACTCAGTTGCAACACAGAATCTTCAAAAGTATTTCTTGAATATCTCTGTTAGTCTATTATCTTATAAATTTATCCATCTTCTCCAGCACAGTGATTTTTTTCAAAATATCTGTATAAACACCTCTTGCATCCTGCTTTGTATCAACTTAATCGCAGGCAGGTTGCCAAATGAGTCGGGAACCAAACGGCTCTCTCTTTAGAATTCAAATACTGTATATAAATGTACCTATAAACACGTGCTCATTCATGTGAACATAAAGAGGCTTTAATTGTATGTTTACTTAGTAAGACATGGAGGCTGTTCATATGTGTGTGTGTGTGTGTGTATATATATATATGCAATTACAGTGAAGTCTAAGTGACTGCACATGTGAGAACAGTGTTTTATCTCCTTTGCAAGTCTGAGAGTGACTAAATCAAATGAACGCACTTGTCAGCTCTCTTGGGCTCATGTGAGTGACTCTGTCCTCATCGTGCTTTGTGTGCCCGTGCGTTTCTTCCTAGTGGTGCTGTAGACCCCACATCTGACACAGAATGGCAGATTGCAGTGATCTCCAGCCTAGATAAACACAGTGTGTGGAGCAGGAGTGCAGCACAGAAATACATCTTGAGTGCGCCATGTAACTGGGGCTTACTGGGCTGTTCATGTTGGGAGACTCAGAGATTCAATGTACTTAGGGAAACTCAATCTATACTATTACTTGGAATCCATATAGCAGAAGCTGAGCAAAAGGGAGAAGAATGCCCCAAGTGAAGCATTTTAGCAGAGATTTCAGTGGTTGTAATCAAATTATCAACTAGCACCACTTTATAGATTGTATTTTCTTGCTAGGAGGAATCAAGCTGAATTGGAAACTTCTTGCTAGGAAGTCTTTCTGTCACTTTTGGGGCTTTCATGTAACCACCTGAGGCATTCAGCAAGTTAGAAATTTATTTAAAAGGTGATGATCTTCAAGGCTGATGGTGCTGTGATGACCTGATTCAAACAGTCAATACAAATAAAAGCATCCTATAAGCTCCAAAAGTAGTATATCGTTTAAGTTTTCTTTTCCCGGGAATACATCAGGTTTTATCTATTTGTGTGGCATCATCACCATCAACGATAGCCACTGGCTTATGGATAATGAGAGACACTTCTGTATCTCTGTCCAGTACCATTGTTAGCTTTTTCTCATGACAAGTACATTTTTTCCAGCTATATTTTCAGAATTAAAGAAGTGGGAGACTATTACTCAGATTGAATATGTACAGGTACAGTTTAAAAAATATGAAAATCTGAACAGAAACTGAGAACATGTATACAAGACATTCCAGAAATGTGTGGTTTTGTTCAGAATTAATAATTGTTTATTGAGAAAGCACGTGGGACACGAAGGTCTGTAGTATTCCTTGGCGGTCTGTAGTATTCTGTGAGTGGCATAATTCACTCACATGAGTGTGAGGATGCGTAATTCAACAAAAACTGGTTTTGATCATCCGTTACTCAAAAACCATAATGATTTTCTCAAGAAGAGAAACAGGAAAAAATAAACCAGTAAGACAAGTCGTGTATATGTTTTTGTGGAAAAGGATTGAATTAATCTTATGTGAAACTAACAAATGTATAACAGATAAGTAGTTACTGTTAATTGGAAATATGAAAAAGTTTCCTTTAAGTGAAAACATTTTTACTGTCACATGGTAAGAGCAAAACCAAGGCCCTTTTCTTTTAAACTTGTGAAGACATGACTACTTCTTTGCAAATGTTCATACGCTGGTCTGAAAATCACAGCATTAGTATTCATTACTGCAATATCAATGGTGATGTCGATATAGTAACAGTTTAACTTCGCTACGAGGAGATTTAAGATATCATTTGATTATGCTTTATGAAGATCAGATGTTCATGTTTTAACTTGATTGTGAGAAAAATAATGGCAAACAGTTACTTTACTTTTTTTTGGTATGTATAATATTGGTATTGCTTCTCCATTTGGGGGAAGATGCTGAAATATAACGGCAAGATCACTTCATAAAATTTTAATGCTTTTTTGGCAGGTTTAAAATTGGGCATGGAACAGGACACTTGGGTGATGATCTCTGAGCAAGGAGAAAGACTGTACAAAATGATGTGCAAACAAGGGAATCTCATCAAAGACCGGAAGAGGAAATTAACGACTTTCCCCAAATGCTTTCTTGGAAGGTATTATATGCATTTTATACCATGAATTTTAACCAGCTAAAACCACATTTTAAATCTTATTTGGGATTCTGTGGAAACGACACTTTATTTGTAATCTCCGTTAGGTCTATTTGCCTCCCAGAATTTAGCCAAAATGTAAATTGGTCTGCCTGAAATATATGGATGTGTACTCGTATTCCAGAGTAGCTTTATTAAAGGGACAAAGCTGCAAAGGCATGTTGAAAGTATGAAAATGCATCAAATAAAATAGTTTCTTTGAAGAAATAATTGTCAATTTGTTTAATGCATTTTGTCTCTGAAATGCCTACTTTAGAGTATCAAATTTGCTTTATTCCACTTAAAAAAAAATCTCTGTCTGTAAAACTGTTCTGTCCTCCTCTTGCCTGAATGTCCCGGACAGAGTTACTAAATAAATTTTACATGTTTAAAAATTTACCTCTGTTATCAGGAAGATCTTTATAATGCCATAGTATACCTATGGCTTAAGATGACAATGCAAGAGAAAGAGAAAGCAATAGGTACCCTAAAAATGTGCATATGAGAGAAAAATTAGTTTGGGGAGTAGAGGGGTTATCACTTAATTAATTTGACCGTAAGACAGTTAAGTATGGAAAGTATTTTTATAAAGTACAGTACTGTTTTACACAAGCATGTTGTAGTGAGGATACTCATCACTGGATTCAAAAGTGGAAATGAAACTTGGGAGATTTTCATGTACTGTCAGAAGTCACATAAATGATGAGAATTGAAACCAGGATTAAGATTAATGACTGAGATGTGGTGGAATCATGTTCCCTCAGTGAGGTTGTTGGAAGCAGGTGAAGAATACACTGATGGTGAGGAGCCATGGGTGAAACATTTCAACCTGCCATCAAAAGGCTGCTGTTCTATGCTGTCTTTGAAGTGGACCCTTTAGGAGTACGCTCTTGCTGGTTCCTGGGTCACCAGTTGAAACCCATGAATGTCATTGTCTCACTACCTCACTACACCATTCTTTTGATTTGTAATATACGTGCAAATATCTTATGTGCTATAAATTCCATGTCTCTGAACTGCATTGGGTTTATTGTGATACAAGCCAAGCATTTCCTGCACATGCAGTATATACTTTATATATATGCTCAGGATGTCAATGTGTCTGACACACCTTGGAAGTAACAGGGCTACTGTTCTGTCATACTGGGGTTATGTTCTGCCTTCGTGGCATATCTGCCCTGGGCGGGTGCAGTAAGTATGCCTGGGATTGCCTTATATTTGACCGCCTGGTCAAATGTGGCTGTGCTAGTTTAGGAAATCCCAGAAAACATGGAAAGTCTTCATCATGTGCAAGGTAAACTTCGTGCAGGTAAAACTTTCGAGCAGAAAAGACGTCTCAAGGGAAACCATATGTTTTTATGTTGAAATAATAAAAAGGTTGAAATAAGTGGGTTTTTTAAACATGCTATGACATTCTGAAGATCACTAGGCTTAAGAATCACTTACTAGGTTAGTAAGAAACTAGTAATGGACAGGGAAATGTAGTAGATCTGGTGGTATGACATTTAAAGTTTGTTTTTTGTGTCTGTTTTTATTTCAGTGAATTTGTGTCCTGGTTGTTAGAAATTGGAGAGATACACAAATCTGAAGAAGGTGTTCATCTTGGGCAAGCTTTATTAGAGAATGGCATTATCCATCATGGTAATATAATTAGTTTTAACTTACTTGTTTTCAAGGTAATTGTTGTAATTAGAGTGGACTTAATTTTGTTTGACAAAAGATGGTCTTGTTAATGCGAGACAGCTTGTTGAATCTGCATTATATCCTTGCAGGGACCTCATGGGGCCATTGTCCATGCTGAGCAGATTTATTGGGAGAGGAGGCTCCATTGATTTAATCAGATTATGTCTATGCTGTTGGTATCACGACATTGCAAACAGGGACCTAGAGAAATATTGCTATTCTCTTGTAAGCAAAAATAAATTCTGGCGGAACAGATAATGGTAGACTGTTTTTAAGGATTTAAGCCTTCTATTAAGGACAGATTTTGTAGGAATACGTGCTCAACTAAGAATTGTAGAAAAGACTCAGTCACAGCTAGCTGTTGATAAATGTGACTGCTCATCTGTTGGGTATTACAAGTGGAGCTGGTGGAATCCAACAGTTTAATCTTTTGAATTTTAAGGCCTTCTTTTCACTAGATTGTGTAGTTAATGAAATTAGTATTTTTATGCTGAAACTTTCGGTCAACTATCTGTGTTTAGCTCATTCTGGAAGAAGTGGTTCAGTTTTTGAGCCAATAAGAAAGTTTGCTTTCTGGAGGTAATTTGCATTGGCAACATTTTTCTCTTAGCAGAGCAAGTCCTCATCTCTGTCCCTTTTACAAGGTACAGTCCAGCAGGACCATATAAGCGAACTGGAGAAACTTCTGGTTTTGAAGGCATGTTTGGCTTACAATAGGTACAGTCACTTAAAACCAAGTAATGAAACAGCGGGGAAGTTAGCTACTGTTCCAGCATAGATCCAAGGTGTAAATTTAGATGGAATCATTGATGATATACATTTTAATAGTTTCATATTTCAGCCCAGGAATGAATTGAATAATTACTTTTTAAGTTCTTTGCCATGATGTTTTCAGTGCTCTTGACTGGAAATAAAACGGGAGTAAGAGTGCCACTTAGCTGTGTGCATTTTAAACATACGCAGAGTAGGAGGAAAAACATTGAGGTTATTCATCAGTAGTCATGTAGTCTTTAATTCTTTAATGTCAGTCTACATGATTTTCCTCCACCATCATTCAAATGTCAGATGCTATTGTGTTTACTACACACACAGAATTGTTTTCAGTTGAATGATTCTGTTGCCAAAGATTCTTCTCCTGATCTTGTAATTTGTATCCCAAATACACTCATAGACTTTCTCAATACAGAATTAAATGAATATTGTGCAATTTCATGAGATAAAAGGGTAATTATATTAAAGCACAGAAATGTGAGCCAGACATGCTACTTTGAATAGTGCATCCAGCTGTGGTTCAGTGAAAATAGAATTCTTAAAATAAAGTTGAATGAACCATCTGTTTTCACAGAGGGAGCAAGGGAGAAAGAAAGTTTGGCTGTTATTCACATTGCAAATGTTGTGGAGGTCTTCGTTAGACTTTACATATTCACTGTGCTGGCCTCTATTTTCACTGTGCTGGGCTTCATTCTAGCGATGCCAGACCCATATTGTGATGGGCATTGTTTTCCTTCCTGGTGTGTGAACTCTTGCAAGTAGAAAAGTTATGGTTTCCCCTTGATTGTTTTGTTTGTTTGTTTGTTTTTCTCTCCGATTTTGCAAACGGGAAAAATCTATTTGTATGTTGTTATTTTAAATCCACCTGGTGGCATTCTCTAATATCTGAATTGACTTACACCAGCCTGTGGGCTGAGATACTTTGTCCAGTCACTTGCTGCTCATGATTAGAGATGGAAGAAAGATGGATGGAAGGAAGCAGTAAGCTTTGTAGTTACAAAAAAAATCTGGATATCAGATAGTTTTAAAATGAATAGGTATTTACGTGGCTGTGGAGTTTCCGGGAATGATATGCTGATTTGAGTCAAAATTACCACGGCAAAAAAAAGTAAAGACCAGTTTAAACCTGGATCAGTTCCCTTTTCTTAATGTGTGCCATATAAATACCTCTCCCAAAGTATAGGTATTGTTGGGAGTGACATACAAAACAACTTGGGATTCCTTATTTTGTTGGTAGTGCAGCATTTTAGCGGCTTCAAGTGTTTGAAACTCTGTATAGCTGATTCTAGTTAAAAGAAAAGCTATATAGTAAGCCAAATGCTTTAATAATTTTTGAAGGTTTCCATGTTAGTACAGTAGCTGATAGATCATCATGTCTATATCATAGAAGACAACTCCCCCAAAAAAAACAAATAGTGATTTACAGCGTCCATCACAGCGTTCCCTGGATATATGTGGTGTTTTATACAATGCTGTAGTCGGAAGCATCCTTGTCTGGTTTCCTCGCTTTCCAGAGCTCAGGAAGTGCCAGTTCTGTGGACCTGCTCCCCTAGTTTGTGGTGCACTGTGTGTAAGTAGGGGCTGCAAAGGCAGAGTGGTGCTTGTGTCCCTCAGAGGGCAGAGCCTGCTCTGTTCGTCACGGGCATGCAAGGATGGAAAGGCATTTCGTAGTCCTGGTTCCCTCCTTGCACATCCCTGTAACTGTGAGGAACAATTTGGCCTTAGGCCAAAGTTCTGGGCTCCCTGGTTCAAGAAGGACAGGGAACTGCTGGAGAGGGTGCAGCAAAGGGCTACAAAGATGATTAGAGGTTTGGAACACCTCTCTTATGAAGAAAGGCTGAAGGATTTGGGTCTCTTCAGTCTGGAAAAAAGACGGCTGAGGAGGGATCATATTAATGCTTATAAATACTCACAGGGTGGGTGTCAGGAGGATGGGGCCAGGCTCTTTTCAGTGGTGCCCGGCAACAGGACAAAAGGTAATGGTCACAAACTTGAGCATAGGAAGTTCCACCTAAACATGAGGAGGAACTTCTTTACTTGTAGGGTGGCAGAGCACTGGCACAGGCTGCCCAGAGAGGTGGTGGAGTCTCCGTCTCTGGAGACATTCAAAACCTGCCTGGACGCGTTCCTGTGCAACCTGCTGTAAGATGACCCTGCTCTGGCAGGGGGGTTGGACTGGATGATCTACAGAGGTCCGTTCCAACCCTGTGATTCTGTGTAATACTGTCCTGGTGGAGTTTTTTTCTATATTCTGTAGTTGATAGTTTTAAAACCCCTTAATGTATGCTGATCTAGTCTAATATATTTTTTTCTCTAACAGTAGGAAATTATTTTTAGTTACAGAACTAGAAGCTATCTTTTTTCCTGAATTAAATGGTCACAATTGATTCAAATTCATTTAGATAGTTATACTAGGCATTGCATGTGAAAATTTTGTAGTCTACATGTTGTATATTGAGAAGCAATGATACGTAAAAGAGCTTAGGGGTTATTTTGGATAATCACCTTAGGGCGAACCATCAGTTCAAGGCGATTGGAATAGTGTCCTGGGCTTTGCTATTAGTAGATACATCAAATACAGGCATAGAAGTTATTTCGCGTTTGCACATACACTGGTAAAACCACTTAATATATTAAGTCCAGTTTTTATGACTGTGTATCAAATGATGTGTGGAGGTATTGAGGAGCTTGAAGGGGCATGAAAAACGACACAGACAGAAGGCACCGTACTGTACAAAGCTTATGGTGCTGAACTACATTTTTTGAGGAGAATAAGGGATGATGGTTTAATCACTTGGTGTAGGAAGGCATGCACAGAAGAATTACCTGACGCTGTCAGGTCTGTTACTCTGATTAATGAAGACATTACAGTAGCCTTCTTTATCAGTCGATGACATGCAAATTTAGTTTCAAAATTAAAGCTTACATCTGGAAGCAAAACAGTAATTAATACAAGATGGTTATCCTAGGATGATGCTAGTGCCTAGTGCTGTCCTCAGCCATCAAATGATCAGCATTTTTTTCAGAAAGACTTGCTCTAGTACCATTTCCAGGAGAGGTTTTGTATCATATGTTTAGTGTCATGTGATATGTCTGTTTTGACAAACCCCTTGAACTTGTGAGGTGGTTGTTGGAATCCTGTGAAACTCTGGAAATCAATTTTAAGATCCTTTTTCATGGGTCTGGGGAAATGGATTATGAACACCTTCATAATGATTACAAGTCTCTTGCACCGAAGACCTTCAGTTGGCTATGTTTAGAGGAAGATGTTCCCTCTCCCTTTCCTCCCCAGTGCAAGATGGGTCGGATGTGTTTTAGAGGGTTCGTGTCTTTGTTGACTCATCTGAGGTTGGCCTCTGCAAGAATTAGAACAATGCGGAACAATAGTATGTATAGTTGCAAAAGAAGCTTTATTTGGCTATTTGGTCAATAAGCTTTGCAAAAAGCACCAAAGACTAGAGCAGATTTGAGTGCCTAATTTTTCAGGCTGTTCCCTGCCTGTTTGTCTTTCTTATTCTTTGCCCTTTGATTTAAAATGTTTCAGTTTCTTCTGGACTGCTTAAACATAGTGAGAAATAATGTCACCAGTGACAGAAAGGAACTTAGGGCAGATGATCTAATTGGGCTTCCTGCTCTCCCTGCCTGAAATCTACCTATTGTTGTGTAATGAGCTGTTATTAGAAGAAATGATGCTGGCCGTCTTATATTTTGTTGATTTCTTCAGAAAGTCACCTAACAATGCATGACTCTTTTTTCTTCTTCTTTCTTTCTTTCTTTCTTTCTTTCTTTCTTTCTTTTCTTTCTTTCTTTCTTTCTTTCTTTCTTTCTTTCTTTCTTTCTTTCTTTCTTTCTTTCTTTCTTTCTTTCTTTCTTTCTTTCTTTCTTTCTTTCTTTCTTTCTTTCTTTCTTTCTTTCTTTCTTTCTTTCTTTCTTTCTTTCTTTCTTTCTTCTTTCTTTCTTTCTTTCTTTCTTTCTTTCTTTCTTTCTTTCTTTCTTTCTTTCTTTCTTTCTTTCTTTCTTTCTTTCTTTCTTTTCTTTCTTTCTTTCTTTCTTTTCTTTCTTTCTTTCTTTCTTTCTTTCTTTTCTTTCTTTCTTTCTTTTCTTTCTTTCTTTCTTTCTTTTCTTTCTTTCTTTTTTAATTCAGTTACAGATAAGCACCAATTCAAACCAGAACACATGCTGTACAGATTCCGATATGATGATGGAACATACTACCCCAGAAATGAGATGCAGGGACGTGATCTCTAAGGGTACAGATAGAATAGTTGCTATTATTAGGAAGAACACATCAGAAATGGAGGTTCTACTTGAAATATAATGTAGAATATTATACTAGGATAAATAACACTTGACTGTCTCTGTGTGAATCAAATTCACTTTTCCATTTGTGAGGGAAGATTTTGGCTTGTTGCTACACATTTCAAATACAAAAAGTTTTTTGGTTTTTTGGGTTATTTAATGGTTTCATATGCGGGATGAATTTCCTGTGTTTCTGGGTGATTCTGAAGCTGGTGTTTCAGACTGTTGTATTTTTCAGTCCTCTTTAATAGATACAAAGCTATATGTAGAAAATTTATTTAAATTTGCTCTTAGATCTGAGTGTCTTTTATTAGTGCCTTAAAAAGGCAGTAAATCTGCAGTTACATAGATGTGTAAACACAGATAGGCAGTGCTATCCATCTACGCTACTGAGCATAACAAAATGATTGAATGAAGTTGCCTCTAAAATCATTAATATTAAAACTCTTTGTGATTTCGAGGTGGTAGAAAATGTCAGCATTTGGGTATTACATTACCGTGTCATTCACTTTTCTGATGGAATTTGTTAATGTAAGGTATATCTGGAAAAATCTTCAGTACTGAACTACTAGGCACAGCAAAGTAGGATGGAATCTAATTTGACACAACTTTTAGTTATACATGGTAGTTCTTGCATGTTATAAACATAATTGTTTATTGATAGTCTGCTAAGGAATACTAATATGACTTCTGTTTTTAAATAACATTTTCCGATGGTAGTTTCTTAAACGCCTCCAAAAATTTTATTTTTACTTTAAGGCATTTCCAATCTTTGAATCGTTGTGCTTTTTTTTTTTTTTTTTAAAGCTTATTGGTTATAATTTCAATTTGTAAGTAAGGTATTGATGCATATAATCAAATGCAGTGTTTTTTACTTTAATTACTCACTTTGTGTATAGAATAGCAAGCAGTGGTTGGGAAAATCTTAGCGCATGGAAACATTGCTTTACCTTTGAGGTTTTGTGAACTTTTTTCAAAGTACTATACCTTCAGAATTTTTTAATGCTACATTAAAGCTAATCCTTTTTGCATGTGTCTCAGAGAAGCTTAGATTAGATTGGAAATGTTTTTGTTCTCATAACTTATTAATCAATATTATTATCTGGAAATATTAAGTTTCAGCACATGAAAATATAAAGGAAATTGAAAAGACTTTTTTACTATCTAAATGAAGTGCATTTAGAACATATAGGCTTCCTTACTGCATCTGTCCCTCTTATCTTCTCTGTGGTGTGAACGTGCGGTTAAGTAACTTCATCTTTCTCTTTAACAGGGTGTGCGACTGTACTGTCGCCTTCACAGTCTGTTTACCCCAGTAATTAGGTGAGTCCAATTGGGAAATCCTTAGAGTGTCATTCAGAAGAAGTATATAATCTGAAGATACTGTGTTTGAATGTAGGAACCTAAACCATCCTTTCAAGATTGGTCTCTTGGGAGTAATCAAACAAAATTGAAGGGCTATCAAGACAAAAAGCATAACCGAATCATTAAATGACTGCAAGCTCCATTCAATATGAATTTTTTTACAGACTTTTAGAGCCTTTTAGGTCCTGATGGATATGCTTATATGCTTACTGTATATATTAATACAGTCCTTTACTAACACTCCATTACCCCCTTTGGAGAGTGCCGGCTGTAACAAAACAACTGCCTTTATACTCCAGTGACATTATCACCCGAGTAAGATATGGTCCTCCTCCTCCTTTCTTTTTACACTGAAAGGTTTGACTTGCTTTTTTTACTCCAAAGGCAACTTCTGAACCATGATAAAATGCTCAATTCGTGCTTGCACTAACTTGTTTATGAAATACAAGGGTTTTTTTCTGTTAGGCTCTTTGGGGTTTTTGTTTGATTTTTTAAAATTGTTTTGGTTTGTTTTGAACAGGGATAAAGATTATCACTTGAGAACCTACAAATCTGTGGTCATGGCTAACAAACTCATAGACTGGTTGATTGCACAGGCAAGTATACACCTTTAGATTTGTGTACATGTTCTAATTTGAAAGGTAGTGATGTATTAAGCAGAATAACATGTAAACACTTTGTGTAAGGGTTATTAGAACAGCATGTGTAAGTATAATCCTCTTAAACAAGTAAAGTAACAGAAATCAGCTGTCAGCAGCCATGCTGTTCGTCCCTTTTGTGCTTATCTTCCTTATTTGCAATTGAACTTTAAATATTTTAATGAGACTTAGCTTTGTGATTCAGCATGTAGCATTGTTCATGGATTAAAACGAAATGGATAGGCTCTGAAAAAGTACATTACTAACTAGATGGATAACAGTCAATACTAATTTGCTTTCATCAGTTCTGTTTTATTTCAAGCTAACTTGGAACAAGTTCACTCAGTCAACATGTACCAGTTTACGTTTACCATAAAATAAAAGTTAAAGTCTTCGACATTTTGAGATTCTATTATGTGCAATTTTTGTGGAGAATGCAGTGTTACTAAAATTTTTACATATTTGTTTGTAACTATAAAGAGGTAAACCATATGAAGGACCCTTCCAACCCAGACTGTTCTATCATTCTATGATAAAAATGTATATACTGTTTTATATGTATGCTATAAATGTATATATAAAGGTGGTGTCAGAAAATATAATCCACAGCTATTGCCAGCCCTGTGAGGTTACACCATCGTGCATAGAATTCATTTTGCTGCTATATTAAAAATATATTAAAAAAAGATATGCTATGGTTTAACAGGGGGATTGCCGGACAAGGGAGGAAGCTATGATATTTGGCGTAGCTCTTTGTGATAACGGGTTTATGCACCATGGTAAGTAAATACATTCTGTACAAGCTATGCTTACCCTTTGTTTAATGCTATCTACAGAGTTGGAAGGAAATGCAGGGACTGGTAAAGATATGAAAGAAGGGATAGGAAGTTGTTACATTGAATTGCTGAAGAAACCTATGCTACAATCTTCAAGATAAAAAAATACCCATTGTATACTCTGAAAATTATTTTTAGTCAATTTTAAGCATGTACGGAGAAATTCATCCTATAAAGGATTGAGGGGGGACAGTTTTATTAGCTGCTTTGAAAGAAATTTCTTAAGCAGGTAATACGTGTTTGCACAGATGAGATGATAAACATTTAGGGAATATGTAGGAAAGAAAGGAGACATTTTTGGAGGACTGACTAAAGTATGGAGGAGCATGACTTTAAAAAGTGAAGTGGTGATAATAGCAGAAAGTGGACTGTAGAAAAATGAGAAAATCATAAGGACAGCAGCGAACAAAGAAGAAGGGAGAGGAGAGCAGAGATACGTGCAGTACCAAAAATGAGGTGAACAAGGTCACATTTAATACCATCAGAGGGAAGATTTCAGTGAAAGGATTGAAGCAGTAGGTCATTTACTGAAATGAAAAGAGGAAGAAATGATTTTCTCATCAGCTTGTTTAGAGAAAGAGGGAGAATTAACTTCCTCTCTGGCACTGATCATTCTTTTTCCTTTGACTTTTAAACATAAAAACTGCATCTGTCTGCTGTTCTAGTTGCTTCCACATCCCCACCAAACCCATTTCGAGTACTGAACCTGGCATGTTTCACCACCTGGAGAGTGGCAGAACTTGGTGATGAGCATGTCCAGCAGAACTTTTCAAAATCATGTTTTTAAATAATTTTTAGGATTTTGACATTTTCACTAAAACCATTTCAGGCTAATATGTATTCCTCAGCTTGCTGGAATCCAGATGTTGTAGCTGAAAATGAGTTTAGTGATACCTATCTGTAATGGATACAAATAAAAATCATGTTTATGTTAAAAATTAAGGTTTCCCTAGATTCACACACACAAATAGTTTGCTAGCATTTAATATATGTATGCATGTTCCGTATTTTATATTTCATGGAAGACATGATATTCAAAAGTTCAAAAGAAAAAAAGGATTAATATGTGTGGTTTTGTATCATACAGTATTAGAGAAAAGCGAATTTAAAGATGAACCGCTACTGTTCCGTTTTTATGCGGATGAAGAAATGGAAGGGTCAAATATGAAGCACCGACTTATGAAACATGATCTGAAGGTGGTGGAAAATGTCATAGCCAAGTCATTACTGGTGAGTGAAATGCAATGACTGTATGCTTTAATGAGTAAAAAAACCTAGTTGTAGCAACAATAAATTAACCCTGTGTATTTTTATTTAATGGCGATATACTTTAGCTCTTCTTAATGCCTTTCTGAACAATGTTTTGAACAATTTTATTTTTCAGATTAAATCTAATGAAGGCACCTATGGTTTTGGTTTAGAAGATAAAAATAAGGTGCCGATTATTAAAGTGGTGGAGAAAGGATCAAATGCTGAGGTATCAAATATTATAAATTATCTTTCCTCTTTTATTCTCTTGATTGCAGGTCTATCTTCTATACATCAGTTAGGAAAATCTATAGTAGTAGAATGTAACAATGACAACTTTCCAAGAAAGCTGTGGTTATGAATCTTTTTTTTTTTCCCCTTTTTTTCTTTGGTTTTGGTATTTTTTGTTTAAAATATTGCTCTGACCATTATCAACACTCATTTTCTGCTCAGGTAAATTGTTATATTGAGTGGTGATATCAAAGTCATCATTTTATTTTTATACATTTTGTAATATTCTGGTGATGATGTTAATAACGAGTGGAATAAACATTTTTGGTAGACTATGAAATTAATATAAAGCTAGTCTGGGAGTTGCACTTTATATATTTCATAATAAAGAATTTATCAAGCTTTGGATAAAGTCTAGAATTTGAGAATCTGAATGAATAAATTACAGCCTTTCTGTTTGTTAGCATTGCTTTAGGTGCTCTTTTGGTAAATTCATGTTCTACTGAACTGTGTGGGCGTCTCTATACATGTGAAGATAAAGAACGAGCCTCTGACATGAGAGAGAAAATTTAGACCTGGATTTCAAGCCTTTTTAACTCTCATGATGGAATAGGAATTTAAGAGAAAAATAGATAAAGCAAATCAATAATAAAATAGAGCCACAGAGCTATATCCAGGGTGATTTCTGGCAGTCAGGTTCTGCCATGATCTCAGATGGCGCTAAGGCTTAGCCTGTGTCCTAAGCTGCTCTGTGCACTCCTGCCATCCAACTGTTTATGGTTCCTTTCTTGTTAGGCCAGAATTTAAAAACTGTATGTATTTTGGCTTGCCATACCTTTAGCTCAAAGGCCATGAAAAGTGTAAGGATATGGTTTTATTTTGGAACTTAATAAATATTCACTAACTACAATATTAATCGGGTCTTTTCTTATGAAAAGAAGCTTTAGTTTCTTTGGAGGGTGGTGGACGGACAAATTAAGTAGCATCATAAAAAAATAAACTGGCTCAATGAAAGCTGTTGTCTTAATTATTACAATATTACAAATATTAACTGAGATTGTAATACTGTCACAAAATCTTGATTAAGACTAGGTCTTGTATTTAGGTCTCTTCACAATGAGTGTTTACTGTATCCTTCTCATGAGTTTAACCAGTTCTAGAAGCATTTCGTGGTATAAGTCTTTTGTGCGTGGTATGTGAAGGAGGCATAAAGAATGTAAAGGAAATGTGCATGTCATTATTCCTATTGGGGTTGCATGCCAGCAGGAGAGAACATAAGGTTAGTTGTTATAAAAGGCAAACAAATGCACAACTGTTATTGTTTTCTAGATGGCAGGCTTGGAAGTTGGGAAAAAAATCTTTGCCATTAACGGTGACCTGGTTTTTCTGCGACCCTTCAGTGAAGTGGATTGCTTCCTGAAAGCCTGTTTAAACAGCAGAAAGCCCCTGCGGGTTCTTGTGAGCACTAAACCACGGGAGTAAGTTGTCATTCCTTTGGGGGAATTTTTACAAACTGCAATTGAAGTGAATTTTAAAAGACCAGGGGAACTTCAGACAGCGCTGCTGTAAAGTTATTTTAAATGCTGTATCTCATCTGACTTTGTGGAGTCAAGCAATTTGATCTGCTTGGTTTTATTACACTTGTCAGTCAGCAAAAGCAGAACACAAGTGCTTTAGATCGTCAGCTCTGCCACTTCAAATACATGCAGGAACCGCAAGTGTAAATGAAGTTTCCTTGACTATATGGATAGTTTTGATCACTTATCTCTCACCGTGTTTATCAAACAAGTTTCCTCTGTCTGGGGGTTAGTTGCTGGTTTGGCAGAAGTTGGACTAATGGGTCTCTTCAGCGTGTGTGCTGGTTGTGTAAACAGCAGGAGCAAGTAAACAGCTCCCCATCTTTGTATGAGATGCATTTCTGTACACAGTTTTGACCGTTCCTACCTGAAGGCAATTTTTGATATGTAGACAAAATACAAAGTTGAAGCCTAACGGCTGGCTTCAGAAAGTATGTAAACAAGCATGGGTCTATTAATAAAGTTAATGCAGTTATTACTGGTTCGTACATACCAAAGAAAGAGGGGATAAAGAAACAGTGGTCAGGAATGATTTAGATCAAATTTTGCAGGGTAAGGAGGAACCATCCTCTATTACCAGATAGCACACCCAGAGTGCCTTGGAAATGGCTCTGGTTCAGCAGTAGATTGGAGACTTATTTCTCAAGTTAATAAGCAAAGGTGTGTTGAGAAATACAATGGCATCCAGAAAGGGCAAAAGAGCAAAGAAAGAAATATGGCATAAAAATGATCATCTGGACTGATACTCCAAACAAAAAAAAAAAAACCCCAAACAAAACCAACAAAAGAAATCCCCCAAACCAGCAGATGATAGTGTTGTGGCAAGTGTAAAAGGCATATCTTGGCCTTTCTTTAATGTAGATCTTGGTTTAATTTCTGACACAACTTGCCAGTGAAAATGGGGGTGAATTTCAAGGTTGACAGAGACAATCTAGTGAATGAGGAGTTAGAGGAGTTGAAGAATTCGTTTCTGAGTGGTGCCTGCTTTTTGTCAGGAGCTGCTGCTAGCACAACTGGGTCAGAAGAAGAGACGGTTCTCTCCTAAGTTCTTTGCCTAAACTGCCAGTGATAGTTTTTCATAGCTCATTAGCAAGTTCACAAAGCAGTTTCAGAATGAAATCATATGAATTGTATCAAACTTAGTTAATGTATAAGTATAGAAATGATGCTATAGTTTCAAATGAAAATTTACTAATCTCGAGAATATTCTGATTTTTTAAAAAAAAATAGAGATTTCAGTGGGTTTTGGTTCTCACCTCTGCTGATAGTCATCTCCAAATGCTAAACATTATATATGCCAAAAAAAAAAAAGTACAAAAAATGATCATAGAATCATAGAATGTGTTGGGTTGGAAGGGAAATTTAAAGGTCATCTAGTCCAACTGCCCTGCAGTAAGCAGGGACATCTTTAACTAGATCAGGTTGCTCAGAGCCTCATCAAGCCTGGCCTTGAATGTCTCCAGGGATGGGGCCTCCACCACCTCTCTGGGCAACCTGTGCCAGTGTCTCACCACCCTCGTTGTAAAGAACTTCATCCTAATGTCTAATGATGCAATGATATTTTTCAAAACTGCATGTAAATGAAGTTTATTACAGTCCCAGCATATTTTAAAATCACTTTTCAGAACCAATTTGAATTTGTCTGCTTTTGCACTGGCATATGGAGCTCAGGGCAAAGATCCCTTCAATAATAACAATAACAGTCTTACTCTGGAAGTAAGACTGCAAAGTTAAATCAGTGGACTGTTATGCATGACCTAACTAGCTCTGATAAGGGCTAATGCAGCTGTGTTGCTTTTTCTGGACCCTGAGCTGATATCATGTGGATATGCTGTCTTACTTGGACAGGCTCAGGCCTTCATTTTAAGGAGTAAATGTGAATTTTGATTCTCAGAACTGTGGTTTTGTTGGTTATGTTTGTCAGTAGATTTATTACTGTTGCTCTTAGACCAAGCGGGAGCGTAGCATTGTGCTTACAAGTTAGTAATGAACAGTAGTAGGTGATTCTTGCTTTACAAAACTCAGTACTTTGCATAGCTGCTCAGAAAAATGGCAACAAAATATTTTTTCAATAAAACTCGCCAAGTAGACGCTTAGATGTTAACGAATTGTAATGCTGATCTAGTCTCCACAGTCTTCTGCAGCCCATCTGACAAGGCCTGCCATGATCTGTGGTCCCCAGGCTGTCCTCTTGGCTGAGAGACTGCCTGCCTTCCCAGGGCTGTCATTGTTGCTGTGCTGTGGCAATTTAGCTAAATCGCGGCCCTTTTGGGAGGAATTTTAAAGCTATGGTGGTCCTTAGGTCAAAATCAGCATATTGAATTTCTGTGTGAAATAGTATTGCCTTCCTCTGGTTGGTTTTGGTATCTCAGCTTGCTCTTATTTCTGATGTCAGTGGTGTAAAGTATCTGGAATATGAATGGTGCCGAATCTGAAACTGTCAACTGAATGAAAGTATGGAGTCTTATGCCCTTGTAACCTGCTTATTGGTGTCCAGTTTTATCTTGAATAACAAAATGCT
This sequence comes from Rissa tridactyla, assembly GCF_028500815.1. Taxonomy (NCBI): domain Eukaryota; kingdom Metazoa; phylum Chordata; class Aves; order Charadriiformes; family Laridae; genus Rissa; species Rissa tridactyla. Next base: position 37,728,562 of record NC_071467.1, on the reverse strand, counting down.
ACCTTTTTCTACATTCATATTGAATCTTTGCTTGTATCAGGACAGTGAAGATTCCTGATTCTGCAGATGGACTTGGATTCCAAATCCGGGGCTTTGGCCCATCGGTTGTTCATGCCGTTGGGAGAGGTAAGCTGTAAGAGCTGTCAATGGTAGTGGTAAATATACATTTAATATCTAAATGGTGTGCCTGAGATAAGTCAAAATTAGGTCCAGTGATTCAGCTTAGATTTGTGTTTTCCCCCAAAATAACAAATAATATTAAATAAAACCAAATAAGATCATTTTGTGTTCTTATACTTTGTAAGCTTTAGATAGATTTTTTTTTTTTTTTTATTTTATTTTTAATTTTTTTTTTCCTTTTCTGGCTTTTTTTTGTCGGTGGGGTATGTATTTGTATGAAAGTAGGAAAGTTAACTTAAGGCCGTGCATTGTTTACAGACTAAGGAATAGCTGATGGATGCAAAATCACCTTCTGCAGTGAATGGGTATTGGGAACCACTCAGTTCCTGAGCTGTAATTTGTGAGGTGGCCGTGTGGTTCTGCAATGCTCTGAAAACGTTTTACAGAAAGCGCACTTCTCACAAATCGTTTCAAGGGTTGTAGTGACATAGTCTGTCCTAGTAGTTGCAGATGTTTCCTCTAAATACTGTTTTGTACAATTTGTGATGTGATTATCAAATGCTTGCCATCCCTAACTCAATATGTTATTGACTAGTGCACTGGTGATAGAAGTTGAACCATTCTTTGTTGCTGTCGTATGTTGTTAATGGTAGAGCCGACTAACACCATGTTTTCAGCTATTGTGGGGCAGTTGTGTCCTTTCCCCCCTCCTCCCTTTGTAACTGAGGAATTTAAAGTGAACTAGTCTGCAAAGCAGCCAGATTTGAACAGAGCTCGATGACTTTTTTTTTTCCTAGGCTGTGGTGCCAGAAATTAGATTTTCAAGAGAAAGTCTAATAAACTACAGACTGTTGAGCTGATGTGATAATTATTTCTGCACCTGGATCTCAATTCCACTGCCTATCCTTATTCATTAAGCACATACTTTATTCCAATTAGCCTCAACAGTGTGTAAGTGCTTGCTTGTGTAGTTTGCTAAACCTGAAAAATTTTAAGCATATGCATAAATACTTTGCTGAATTGGGACCTTGGGTTTTTTGAAGAGAGGGTTGATTATTTACTTTTTTTTTTGGAGAGAGTATTTAAGAAGGCCTATTTAAATGTTTATTTTTAAATCCCCTCTTTTAATTGCAATAGCTGGTAATGGTGTCATTTCCAAAGACTTTCTTTGATACTAGATTTAAAATGCAAGTATCAGCTAACCTGATAATACCTACAATGAGGGAAATCCAGGTATATTCTTTATGTTATTTCCTAGTCAAATACGCTCAGCTGACAAGCCATGACATAGCTTTGGTATTTGTCAGCCCTGCAGATTCAGTCTAGCCTTTGCTTTCATAGCAGCTAGCTTCCCCACCTCAGCCTTGCAGTCTCTAGGCAATAGAGTTCGACTTCCCTGGCACCTTTGTGGCAGTATCAAGAGACACATAAGGAGACGAACGTTCAGGTAGCTGAACCTAAGGTCATACTCCACTAGGCAGTCTTTCAGGAGTGGGCTTGAGTCACACTGAAAAGACCTGGAGACAGCTGCTATTTTTGTAGCCCCTATACAATGGGTAGAAGATTTGCCCAAGGTGGTTATTGCATTGTGAAAATAAATCACTGAACCATATATTTTATGTTGCTCAAAGAGAATGTTTTGTTTTGTGCAGTGTTTTTTTTTCCCCCAAATTAGTTAAATTTGAGATCTTCTACTTGATTATCTTTGGGTATTCTGAATAAAGCGATAAGGCACACTGTTATGATTGAGTTGGTAAAAAGATGAAAATAAGAGCAAGTTCCTTGGAAATGTTTTTGGATTTGTATATTTTTCTTAATGTTTAAGAAAAAAATATGGTATGCTCTGATACTTCTTTATGAATTGTCAGAAAGTTTCCGGTTTGTATGTAAGATAGAGACACCTGAAGTAGTCAAGAAGCTCATAAGCTTGGGGCATATAAAAGAATTCAGAATAAAAGAAGCTCGTAAGCTTGGGGCATATAAAAGAATTCAGACTAAAAGTGATCTAAGTTATAATTAGTGAGTTTCAAGCTAGAGCCTTTTTATCCTTTTAGAATCCTTTTATTTAAGACCAATTTTCCACATATTCATATTACTAATCAACACTTGTTTTATAAAATAGCCTTTAGAAAATAGTCTGGTCTCTTTGTATGGAATCATCTGCTGAGGAACTCCATTTTCTTGGAGTCCAGCTGACTGCAGAAGTGCCCTGTGGTCAGGGGATTTAAGAATCAGTGACAGCGGATTCTGATTAAAAAATGAGGGTTTTGGATGTAAGCTTTAAGGAGATATTTAGGAGAAGTCTGTTAACTATGTTTGGTTTTTTTTATAGGAACAGTGGCAGCTGCAGCAGGTCTCCACCCTGGCCAATGCATAATCAAAGTGAATGGAATTAATGTCAGCAAAGAGACTCATGCAAGTGTTATTGCTCATGTCACGGCATGCAGGAAGTACAGGCGGCCAATGCAGGTACATTTCACTTGGTACCCTGGCAGATTTCCTTCTAAATTTTTTTTTTTTTTGTCAAAGTAACCAGTGTGGTGTGTATCTCGGTCCATGTGTCTGTTGTGTTTGAGTGTGATGAGGGAAAGGAGTGGTGAAAAAAAGTGAAGGGAAGCCAGCTGAATTATAAAAGCTGAAGATTGCCTAATATATTTCTGATGTTCAAGGTCTGTTTAATTTCTTCATTGAAATAAATCTAAGCTTATAGCTTCTTTTTTTTTTCCCACATGGAATTTTTAGAGTATTATTTCAAGTGTTTCTGCGGTTCTATGCAGAAAGCATTAGGAAGTATATTCTCAAAGTATATTCTCATCATGATGGAGGGGGATTTATACACCTCATTGCCTGCTCAGCAGCAAGAGAATGCAATGCAAAAAGCTGATCTTCTTCCAGAATTTTTTACACTTCAGCACATAGAGAGCAGAGTGCACATATCCCATCTATAAAAGTCTCTGTGTTCCCATTGCATTCTAATCTTGGACATTCAGGACACAAAATTTCACTTTTTTTAATATAAGCATGCTGTTTTTGTTATCTTTTTCATGTTAGTTTAGGAGAAAATCTAAGGCTTCCAAGACATGAATTTAAGGAAGAAAACCAAAACCAGATGGATTCTATAGTGTAATTTTTCCAAGACCCTGCAAATTTTTCATAAACTGTGAATCAATAGAATTAATTAACTTCACAAACTCTTCCAGTGCATGTTAATTGAGAAGAAAAATCCAATTAAAATCAGGAGTGAAATCCTTCTCCTACACCTATTGCATAGATATGAGATAAGAATGATAAGTAAGAGTTAGTTAGAACTGTGTCATGCAAATACAGTCTTTATGAAAATGTTTGTCTGGATGTCTGTGTTTAAACTGTGATACAGAATTGAAGTTGCTACCTAACACATCAAGATCAAGCTCACCTATTCTTTAAGGAAGATGTGCTCTAGGAAAGAGAGGGTGCTTTTTGCACTGGTAGCAAAACTGGCTAGCATAAAAGATAAATTTAGTTCTTCATAGCAGGTGTGTTCTCTCTGTGTGTAAGTGTGGAGTTCCTGTGGAGATTAGTGACATCCAAGGAGGATTGATTAATGTTGTCTGGCATGAATGACTTGACATGCAAAATTACTCTGTTTTTTTAATCCATTCGTGTAATATGTTGGAGTGCATAACTGGTTTTCCTACAGAGAGTATTTATTTCAATCTTAAAAGGTAGCTGATCATAATTCAGCAAATCACAAATACCTAAAATCCCCCAAACTGACAAGAAAATCTTCATTTAGGATGTAGTGCTATCAAACGCTATGGGAGAACTGCCTGGACTGAAATAAATGGCAGTATTCCCACTGGTGTCAAGATAGCTAAAATTTAATTTCCTATGCAGAAATTTGGGTTTTTAATTATTTGGAAGATGACTATGAATTTCTCCTATTTTGTAAGTACAGTATATTAGCCTATCATTTAATTAACGTGAATATTGCGGTGCCTCCTGTGGCTGGCAATTGCATAATTGCAAGGGGATCTTTTTCTGTCTCCTGTATATTCCCGTTCTCAGGGTGCGGGCTCTTCCTGCTTGCCTGGAGCGTGAAGTTTCATTTCAGATTCTTGCAGTGTGAATAACTGTGTGACTTCTGTCGGACAATGACTATATTCTTTCTGTCTTGTCTGGATAAAGAAAATTTAAAGCAGATTTTACTTCTTGGAATTACAATGTCTTTGCAGTGATACTAATCATGATGTGACAGATTGATGCTTAGTTTGTGCCTCTGTAATGCTTTTGGACAACACTGTAATCATAGAATCATAGAATGTGTTGGGTTGGAAGGGACCTTTAAAGGTCATCTAGTCCAACCCCCTTGCAGTAAGCAGGGACATCTTTAGCTAGATCAGGTTGCTCAGAGCCTCATCAAGTCTGCCCTTGAATATCTCCAGGGATGGGGCCTCCACCACCTCTCTGGGCAACCTGTGCCAGTGTCTCACCACCCCCATTGTAAAGAACTTCTTCCTCATGTCTGATCTAAACCTGCCCTGCTCTAGTTTAAAACCATTGCCCCTTGTCCTAACGCTACGTGCTCTTGCAAACAGCCCCTCCCCAGCTTTCTTGTAGACCCCCTTCAGGTACTGGGAGGCTGCTATAAGGTCTCCCCGGAGCCTTCTCTTCTCCAGGCTGAACAACCCCAACTCTCTCAGCCTGTCCTCACAGGAGAGGTGCTCCAGCCCTCTGATCATCCTCGTGTCCCTCCTCTGGACCCGCTCCAGCGGGTCCATGTCCTTCTTGTGCTGAGGGCTCCAGAGCTGGACGCAGTACTCCAGGTGGGGTCTCACGAGAGCAGAGTAGAGGGGCAGAATCACCTCTCTGGCTCTGCTGGCCACGTTTTTTTTGATGCAGCCCAGGATGCGATTGGCCTTCTGGCCATTGCTCCAAATCGTATCTTGTGTTAACTTTTGAAAGAGGGAGTTCCATTTTAAGTAGTTCTTCTGTTAGGCCATATTAAGTTCAAATAAGGAAGGAACCTTTACATAATGTAAATCCCCTATTAGAGATTGGCATGGTGGTCTTAATGCTGCGAAGCAAACCTGTAAGACTCCATAACTAAGCAGCAAGCTTTCAGGTGTACCTGCAAAGTCGCATGGGTTTCAGAAGTGTTTGTGTCGATCAGTTTGTGCATGGGTGTCTTCCAACAGTCAACAGGAAGCTCTGAAATTTAAGCTTCCTTATTAAAATATTTAAGTGCCTTTGAGTGAAAAGTAGGGCATGGATGAATCTAGGAAACCTAGGGACAAATACTACCTTAATCATACAAAAACTTAGTTGTCTATAAATAATGGGTTAAAGATACTGGACTGAATATTGTATAGTAGCAAAGCACAATCTGAGGTGCTTTGCATTTTGTGTGAAAATTCTAACATTCAGCTTAAACTTTTGCTATCCTTGCTTAACTTTTAATTCTTTCCACAAACTTCTTTTTGAAGTCTGTGAGTTCAGATTAGTCATAATTGTGTCATTTATTCACTGTAGCTGTTGGAGAATGAATGATTAACTGACTGTCAAACTTCTTTTGAAATGTAAGGGGAAGAGAAGAGTAATCTGGAGAATGCCATGGTTGATAGGCCCTTCCACAAGGAAGTGGTGGGCACAGGGCTGAGTAAGTGGCGGGGGGGTGAACAAAATGTAAGGTGTACACATGGCTTCTTCATAGGTTGTGTGACCAAGCCACCGTTGCTGTGCTCATGTGTCACTCAGTCACATAAGATGCTGGACTTTTGGGTCTGGTCACTCTGTCTTTTTTGGGGGTTTTGCTAATCTGGGGGAAAAATAAAGAGCAGCTAGTAAAGTAACTGTAGTCAAGGCCTTTGACACCGTCCCCCACAGCATTCTCCTGGAGAAGCTGGCGAATCATGGCATAGACAAGTGTACTCTTCGCTGGGTAAAAAAGTGGCTGGATGGCCGTGCCCAGAGAGTTGTGATTAATGGGGTGAAATCCTCTTGGCGGCTGGTCACCAGTGGTGTCCCTCAAGGCTCAGTTTTGGGGCCAGTTTTGTTTAATATCTTTATCACTGATCTGGATGAGGGGATTGAGTGCACCCTCAGTAAGTTTGCAGATGACACCAAACTAGGTGGGAGTGTTGATCTGCTCGAGGGTAGGAAGGCTCTACAGAGGGACCTGGACAGGCTGGATCGATGGGCCAAGGCCAACTGTATGAGGTTTAATAAGGCCAAGTGCTGGGTCCTGTATTTCGGTCACAACAACCCCATGCAACGCTACAGGCTTGGGGAAGAGTGGCTGGAAAGCTGCCCAGCAGAAAAGGACCTGCGGGTGCTGGTGGACGGCCAGCTTAACATGAGCCAGCAGCGTGCCCAGGTGGCCGAGAAGGCCAACAGTATTCTGGTTTGTATCAGGAACAGGGTGGCCAGCAGGAGCAGGGAAGTGATCGTGCCTCTGTACTCGGCACTGGTGAGGCCTCACCTCGAGTACTGTGTTCAGTTCTGGGCCCCTCTGTACAAGACGGACATTGAAGTGCTGGAGCGTGTCCAGAGGAGAGCTACCAGGCTGGTGAGGGGTCTGGAGACCAAGTCGTATGAGGAGAAGCTGAGGGAGCTGGGCATGTTTAGCTTGGAGAAGACGTGGCTGAGGGGAGACCTCATTGCTCTCTACAACTGCCTGAAAGGAGGCTGGAGAGAGGCGAGTGTTGGCCTCTTCTCCCAGGTAAATAATGACAGGACCAGAGGAAATGGTCTGAAGTTGTGGCAGGGGAGGTTTAGATTAGATATTAGGAAGAATTACTTTACTGAAAGAGTGGTCAGGCACTGGAACAGCCTGCCCAGGGAGGTGGTTTAGTCACCATCCCTAGAGGTGTTTAAGAAACGTCTAGATGTGATACTTGAGGGCATGCTCTAGTGACAGAGATTGTAGGTTTTTTTTTTGTGTGTGTATGGTTGGACTCGATGATCTCAAAGGTCCTTTCCAACCATGAAGATTCTATGATTCAAAAAAATATAAAAAAAAAATAATGTATATATAGGTAATGATGGCTGTAGTGTATATTCTTGCCAGTGACAAATGGGTGATAGATTAACTGGATGTACAGTTTCTTTGGTTGGCATTCCATAATATTTGCCAGCAGATTTGTGGATGCACAGGAGATTTAGCAAAGCAAAAATCAATTCTCTTTTTTTTTTTTTCTCACGTTTTCTTGTCTCAAATATTTTTCAATCTGCAGTTTGATTTGAAATGTCTTAAATTATTTTTGGCGGAGACATGAAACTGATGGATGTCATGCTGTCACAGATTTCATACTATCTCATGACAGTATACTCTGAAATAAAAAAAACCAAGTTGACAAAATGCTTCAGATGGTTTTAGACAAAGACAAAATTCTCTGTGATTTTCAAAATACTAATTTTAACTTGGAGCTCAGAAGGCAATAAAGCTGATAATAATCAGGGAATTAAAGCAACTATTTCATGTTTGAGAGCAGTGAAATAAGTTGCTATCAATTGCACTTGCAAAGCTTTTCCTAGCTCTCTTTTTTTTGTTTTTTTTTTTTTTTTAGCAAGATTCTATACAGTGGGTTTACAACAGCATTGAAAGTGCACAGGAGGATCTTCAGAAAACAAACGCCAAGCCCTCAGGAGATGATGGAGGTGATGCCTTTGACTGCAAAGTGGAAGGTATGTGATGTCTGTTGTGATATTGTTGTTGCTTGGAACATTGGTGTAGTAGCAAGGAAAATATAGGCAGTGGTTTTGTTTTCAGAGGGGAAACTGCCAGAAGATTGTAAGATGTGTTTTACATAAGGATTTGCTTTTTTATGTATTCTGAAGATGTAAACTTAACATGCTGTTCTCTGAAAATTATTATATTTCCCATTTTGAGAAGAAGCTTCTGCGAACACTTCAGGGAAAATCTGTTCAATTTTCTTTCATAGGATACATAATCCTACATAATCCAATCATTTAAGGCTAAATTCAATGCATTAGTCACTGCTGCATGGGAAACAACAAATCAGCTATCCTTCAGGTTATTTTCAGGAAATTAACATTTAGATAAAGCTGGATTCATATGCATCATGGTAATTAAAGAGATGGTTAACATGTGAACTGTATTTATGTACTCTGGGTAAATGCTGATATTGTGGTTTCATTTCTGAATCTTGACACTTCTCATGGTCATTTTCTTCTAGTGTATTTAGAAGTTCTCAGCTTTCCATTTTTTGCTGTTTTTTTATGTCTCTGGATTATAAATGAAGTTGAATTAGTCCCCTTCAATAACTGTTTGTAAAGGGAGACTATTGTGACTTGTCTGTTCATGCCTCTTTAGCAATCTAATATTTTAACATTCATAAACCTACTGGTGTTATGATTTTTAAATCATTCAGCTGGTAGCTGGGATTTTGATGAACGTCTTTAAATAGAATGATCAAATCATACCTGGTTTTAGAATACTTGCCTAGGTCCTTTTAATTTTGTTTAGCAGCCAACCCTCCTCAACTGATTTGTGGCATTTTCTTCATTCTAGAGGTAATTGACAAGTTTAACACTATGGCAATAATCGATGGGAAGAAAGATCACGTGAGTCTGACTGTAGACAATGTTCATTTGGAGTATGGAGTGGTTTACGAATATGACAGCACAGCTGGAATAAAATGCCACGTGTTAGAAAAAATGATTGAACCAAAGGGATTTTTCAGCTTGACTGCAAAGGTATGAAGCAATTCTGTGTGTATTAATTCTTACTATGTTTAATACCAATGGAGCAATCTTCTGCTGATTCTTAGGATTATATGTATTTCATTTAATATCTTGTAATTGGTCACCTTTGTCCCTTTGACATTTTGGAGGATGATTGTGTACTCACGAAGCAAAATAAGTTACGGTGTGGTTAGAAATTGAGACTCTAAACTGAACAAATGTTAAAGAACTTGGAAGTCTGCCATTCCTCCCGCCCCTCTCCCTTTTTTTCTTAATTATCAAATAAATCTTCAAAGAAAGTTGAAGACTCACTGAAATGTCAAAACTTTATGCAGGTAGGCTGTAGTTTCTTAATGTTGTTTAATCTCATCAGAATTGGATATGCAACTTTTAAATTTATTTCAGTAAGAGTAACAGGAGTAGCACAGCATCTGTTGTCTTTGTGTCTTAAAGTAAAATAACACAGGCACATAAATTGGCAAAATCACAGAGGAAAAAAGAAAACAAGTGCAACTTTTGAGTTTGCTTTGCTGTTTTTTCTTTGTGAATATTTCCAAATGGTAAACCCTGTGATTGCTATGAATGGGATGTAAAAATTTTTTGTTAATAGCTAGTCTTGTCTGGGTCAGATTGACAAATGATGTAGTAATACAGCTCTTCTACTAAGTTTTCTTTTGTCTTTTCACACATTAACAAAGTACACTTAATAAAAATATGAAAGCCTGAACTTTAGGGGTGTGTGTTGGTATTTGCAAGTTTCTTTTTCTGTTGATCTTTCCATCGGAAATGTAAGCTAACGCACTGATCTTTTGTTGAAATGACTGAGGCATGGGCATATGTTTCCTTTCTCTGACTTCACTTTGGAGCAGGTCACATTGACAGGGGAGTAACTTCTTGCACCAACATCAGGAGATTTGATAGAGCTGGTCTAGTCAATGCTTCAAGTCATTGGCCTGAAAGATGTTAATTCTTGCTGTAATTACAATTTCATATAAAATATTTAAGGTATTATTTCCTAACTGCTTAAGAAATACTTTTCCATTGTTGTATATGGAGTAGTTAAGTAAAGAAGTACTTCCAGCACGCTGATTATTCTGGCCTTAAATAATGCAGTGTCATCAACCTTAGCGTTTAGGCTGGCTAATTAAATACCTGGAGATGATTAAAAAACAATAAGGAGATGTAATGTAGCTATGGTAGGGCAATATAAAGTTTATTTCATGTGGTAGTGGTCCAAAAAGGTAATTATTCTGCTGTGTTCAGCATTGGTGCTTCCTCTCTGGGAAGTTGTGGGCCCCACAATTTAAGAAGGATGTGAAGGTCCTTGAATGCATCCAGAGGAGGGCAACAAAGCTGGTGAAAGGGTTAGAATGAATGTCCTGTGAGAAGCAGCTAAGGACTTCAGGTTTGTCTAGTTTGGGGAGGAGGAGGCTGAGGGGTGACCTCATGACTCTCTACACCTTCCTGAGGAGGGGAAGTGGACAGGGAGGTGCTAAGCTCTTCTCCCTGGGATCCAGTGATAGGACACGTGGGAATGGTTCAAAGCTGCACTAGGGGAGGTTCAGACTTGACATTAGGAAGCATTTCTTTACTGAGAGGGTGGTCAAACTCTGGAACAGGCTTCCTAGAGAGGTGGTTGATGCCCCAGGCCTGTCAGTGTTCAAGAGGCATTTGGTTAATGCCCTTAACAACATGCTTTAGCTTTTGGTCTGCCCTGAATTGCTCAGGCAGTTGGAGTAGATCATTGTAGGTCCCTTCCAACTGAAATTATTCTACTCTACTCTACTCTACTCTACTCTACTCTACTCTAAAAGGTCCACAGGTGAAAAATCAGACCCCTTAACTAAAAGGCAGTAATAAAAATTGTAGTGGCTCTTTATCAATTATAAGTGTCTGCAAATGTTTTTAAATACTCTAAATGTCAAATTATCTGTGCTTTCAGTAGGTTCTTATGCTTCTCTCCTTGTCTTCTTTCTCTCTTTCCTGTGTATTTATTGTTGCTTTGCATTTTTGAACATTTCTGTTCTGCATCATCTGTAGTAGGGGAGTGAAGTAATCCTGGGCTGCTATTCTATATATTGTGCAAATCTTTCCTGTGTTAATTATTATGATGAGAAGGTATCCAGTGTTGCGCTGCAAAAGTTACTGGTTTTGAATGCACTTATTTTAATGAACAGCTGAAAAAAAATATTGAATTATTCAAATCTGTATTATTAATTAAACCATACATAAAGGAAACTTAAAAGTGTGACCAAAGTGATTGGGATGTTTTAATGCAGTAATTAAACGCTGTAGCAAAAGAGTTGAAAGCTTTCCTTGATTCATCCTGGTAGGGACCTGAGAAAAAAATATCTCAGGATCTAGTTATTTATAGTTTTGAAATGTGACTTCTTGGAGACTTTAGCTTTTGCATTCCAAAATTTCTGTACATTGTCATTTTTATCTAAACTCCTTGGTCAAGCTTATAAATCATATATTACATCTGTGATGGTGGATAGTATAATAATGAACTCTAGCAGAAGTGAATTACAGATTTAAGTCCCATGATGGATTAATACTATATGTGTTGTTTGTCCAGACTTCTTTGAGCATCTCTAAAATGCAAGCCTTTTCATATTTAGGCGCCCTTTAATGTGGATTTTAGGTGCCTTTGTTAGGAAGTTATTTTGGGTATGTTTTTCAAACACATCTTCAGAGTTGGACTCAACCAGCAATAGACATCTCCTAAGTTCCATAACACGGTTAATTTCAATGCGTGAAATCCTAAGTCTAAATCCAAAATAGGGCTGTATGCTACCCTTATCTCTTTAACATATCTTTTTTTTTTTTTTTTTTTTTCTTCAGTTTTGTATCACCATCGTTTGCTGGTGCTATTCCCATCATAGCAAGGCTTCAGTCTTTGCTGGGCAGTGTAGCTTATCCTGTTTCCTGTTTATATATGCAGAATATACAAGAAGAGAGCACTCAGTTTTCTCGTATGCTTTTTCATTGTGTTAGTGTTGGTTATACTGCTAAACCAAAGTTTTGCTACAAGTAATAAATTAATTCATCATCTTTGCATAATACGTGCTGTTCAGCTGAATACAGCAGATAATGCATTTCAGAGGAGCCATAGTTACATTAGTAGGAAATTAGTAGTAAATCCATTATCAGACAATGTCATGAGAAGCCAAATAAAAGTACTTATTACGGGTATTACTTATGCAGGGGATAGATTTTAAGAAACCTGCTTCCCAAGTTTCATTAATTGTTGTTATGCAGCATTGCCTGTAATGTTAAAAGGCAACTGATTATCAGGCTTTTCAGCTTTAATTATAAGGGGTGATAAGTAAGGGGTTATCTTAGTCATCTTATTTCGTAACGTACTGCTCTTGTTTTTATTATCTTAGATTCTTGAAGCACTGGCGAAAAGCGATGAACACTTTGTGCAGAATTGCAACAGCCTCAATTCCTTAAATGAAGTGATCCCCACTGAGCTTCAAAGTAAATTCAGTGTCATTTGCAGTGAGAAAATTGAGCATATCTACCGAAGAATCTCTAGTTATAAAAAGGTATGACTGGCACGTCCTAAGCTTGGCGATATTTGTCTTTTAAGGGAAAAACAGGGGAATGTGGTACAGTTTGAATCAATCTTCAAAATGTCTATCGCAATGACAAAAAGTATGGCTGAAAGTTTAGCTATTTTGAGGAGTAAATGTCTAAACTGAGTAATTGAAAATTGTTTTCAAACTGTGCTCTTTATTATCCCTTTTTGAGACACTGGGTATCGTATCCTTTCTTGTTTGCAGTGTTCAGTTGTAGATACAATCAGCTGCATATTTCCCACAACAGGCCCAGCATTCTTGTAAATGCCTTAAATCAATACTCTAGTGAATTTGCAGATGTTAACCAAAAATGATGCAATAACAGCAGAATTGGTTTTTTCCTTCTAATGCATCTTAATTTTAAATTCCAAATTGTTATCCTTTTATTCATCTTTTATGCCCTTCAAATTGGTATTACTTTTTTCTAGCATGACTATTAATAGTAATAGCTCTGTAAATTGTTAGATTAACTTGGGTTAATAAAAGATTATAGCATGGAAAAAAGGAGAAGGTGCTGACTTTCATACACTTGAGATCTAAACTAATGAGATATGAATGAATAAATAACCCGGAGTATGACCTCTAGTTGCTGTCAGTGTATTTCTTTATAGTTGTTTAGCTAAGCAGGGCATAAATGAATCAACCATTTGCCAAATTGTTAATGCAAACTTATTTTCTCATCCTGGCCTCTGCTTCCTCCCCTATACAACCTGATTCTTGAGAGTTTAGACATAGTTTGAGGTAGGTCCACAATGGCTACGTAGAACTGTCTCTGCCTTCCCTGCCTTATCTCAGTTGGGCATCTGAGTTGTGACATTTACAAACTGGTCTGTTCTTAGAGTTAATATGCAAAAAATTGAAAAGGGGAAAAAAAAAAAAAAAGAAAAGGAAAAAGAGGTTCAATGTAGAACCTTCACACAGTTATAAAAGTTGCATGGAAAAGAACAGATAATGTTTTCTTGTTTTTTGAGGAAAAAAATATAGCTTCAGTAGCACGGAGGCCAAAAAGTGGCTTTCCAAAGACTTTTCAGGGTGCTTTCTGACAAGAAATGGAATAAACTGAGGAATCACAAAAGGAGACATCAAAAGGATTCTGATACTGTATTACCAAACATCCGATCTCTCTGTTGTTTGCCTGAATTACAGACCTCTGTGTTTTCAAAATTGATTCAAAATCAAAATATCTTTTTTTATAAAAAAACAAATGAATTAGTTTTAACATTAATGATAGTGTATTTTAGAGTTTGAGCAACTTGTAGGTGGTTTATACCTTTCCTGTAGCCAAAAAATTTGAGCGTGATGTGTAGTCTCGGAGAAGTTTTTCTGGTGCTTATACTGTCTAGAAGCAGATATTGCTGATACAAACTGTACTTTCAAGCTCATCTGCTCAAAAATCAGTAGTTTCACAGTTACAGCTTTTAATGACAATTAGTAATGCAATGAATTTCAGGAATAGATATGTCATTTTCTTGGCAAGGTAAAGGTAACCATAGTTACAGCAGACTTTCAGAGTGCCTGAGCCCGGCTTGGCTCCTGGTTTCACTGCGAAAGTTCGAATTCTATAAATAGAAACCCTGTAGATTTCTGCAGTTACTACTATTATTATTATCAGAACATTTTGCTCATAATAGACCTCGAGTCCAGTGCCATGAGTCCCAGATGTTTCTCAACACATATATGAAAAGAATTTTGGACCTGACTTATGACCTGATTAAATCGTAGCCAGGCATTTGGTCTCTCTGGAGCAGGATGTGTGGGAGATTGAGATGTGAAATATGTACTGCTTGCAAGAACATTTTCATCATTGAATGTCCTTAGTGCCCTTCTTAACTATTTGTACATTCTTCAGCCTTCGAACAATTCCATAATTGGATTTCTTGTAACCTTCCAGATCTTGTTCTGATATAAAGATTTAAATGTAATTAATCAGTCAAATATTCATCAGGCTGAAGTAATATGACACTAAAATAAACAGAAATTTAAATCCCAGCACAAAACCCTGTTATTACTCAGAGGGGAAAGACTTATGTTCAACTGAAGTGTTAGTCAAAACTTGACTAATTGAATTTGTTCTGACATTTATTAGGGAAGGAACTTCACAAGGTAACTTAGAACGTATTCTTATGCATGAGCTGTGCTCCATAGCTGAGGTAGGTCTGTGCAATATTTTGACTGGAGAGATACAGTGATTAAAATACCAGGGACTTGGAACTGATTATGTCTTTTCCACAAAAAATTCTCCCCTAACAACAAACTGCACTGGAAAGGACAAAAATCCTACTTATGACTGATGGGTCTCTTTTCCAATGGGAGAGCTTGATCTCATGACTCTTATGATTCTGAAGTAGGTGTATTTTTTAAGTGTCTAAATTTAGTACAGTTCTGCCTTAGCCATTTTGGGTTGACATAATCTCATCTTAAAACCCAAATACCTCTAAGCCTGTTCAAGAGTGCGCACAAATTTCAGGCCTTATAGTGAAGGAGACATGGCTTGGCTCCTGTATTAGAATGAGAGCACAAAACAGGAAAAAGAAAAAGTGTTCGTCATTGCTAAGCTAATATATGGGAGAGAGAAGATGTGGTGAACCAGCGAACTCTGTAAAATATGGTGTTTGCAATTTTTATCATCTGACGTTTATCAGCTTCACAGAATCACTCAAAATCACATAATGGTTGAGGTTTGAAGGGACCTGTGGAGGTCTTGTCCAACCCTCCTGCTCAAGCAGGGCCACGTAGAGCCAGTTGCCCAGGACTGTGTCCAGGCGGCTTTTGAATGTCTCCAAGGATGGACACCTGACAACCTCTCTGGGCAACCTGTGCCAGTGCTTAGTCACCTTCACAGTGAAAAAGTTTTTCCTCATGTTCAGAGGGAACCTCCTGCATTTTGGTTTGTGCCTGTTGCCTCTCGTCCTGTCACTGGGCACCACAGAAGAAAGCCTGGTTCTTTCCTCTTTGCATCCTCCCTTCAGGTATTTGAATACATTGATGAGATCCTCGCCAAGCCTTCTCTTCTCCAGTCTGGACAGTGTCAACTCTCTCAGCCTTTCCTCACAGGAGAGATCCTCCAGTTCCTTAACCGTCTTAGTGGCGCTTAGCTGGACTCTCTCCAGTATGCACATGTCTCTCTATTTCTGGTGTGCCCAGAACTGGACACAGTACTCCAGGTGTGGCCTCACCAGCGCTGAGTGGAGGAGCAGGAGCAGCTCCTCTATCTGTTGGCAACACTCCTAATGCAGCCCAGGAAGCCATTAGGGAGGACTTCATCCATCCTGAATGTGAAGTTCATAATACTTAGCTTCCAATTCTGGCTTTATTATAGCTTCAGGCAAGAACTTCAGAAATTTTTGCAAGACATAGACTTGAAAACATCTGTGTCAGCAGGTGTTTATAAACATCATATGCAGCACAGCACTAGATCATAGAGCATTTCCAAGACTTTCTCTCCAGGAAGACACTGTTAATATTTTATTAAGTTGCAAGGAAAATAAATTCTACCTCCTTGTTACATGGCTATTTACATTTGTAAAATGTATCATTTACTTCAAAACCCAACCCCTCAAAAATATAAAATGAAAAATATTTTTTCTTTCCCTTGTAGAGGAAGATGGAAATTATGAAGTCAAGGCATCTGAAGTCCAGGATGCCTGAAATATTTTAAGCTTTTGTTTTCTAGTCAGGTACATAAGTTTTGTCAGCCAAGTGCTGACATATCAAAAGCTGTTAATCAAAATTTTGTTTTCTTTCTCACTTCTAGTTTTCAAGAGTATTAAAAAATAGAGCTTGGCCTACCTTCAAACAAGCTAAGTCAAAGATTTCACCACTTCACAGCAGTGATTTCTGTCCAACCAATTGCCATATCAATGTGATGGAAGTCTCTTACCCTAAAACCTCAACTTCCCTTGGCAGTGCCTTTGGTGTACAGTTAGACAGCAGAAAACATTCCTCACATGAAAAAGAAAATAAAAACACTGATCAAGGTAAGTCAGTTGAGCTTGGAGGAACTACTTCCAGTGCTTCTGATACAGAGTCTTAAAAGGTAACTGCTTTAGGTTTATGTCCCAAATATTAAAATTAAGGACAAGCTTTTATGAAATCACCCTAGTTTCAATATTTAGATTTATTTTAAAGCGTAATAAAGGCTATTCATAATTTCACCATAACTTTTTCCTTAAAAGGCTTGACTTGATATACAAAATAAAATGCAAGATTAAATAATTACATGAAGTTTTAAGCAGGCAAATATTTCAGTGTCTGTTAGGTATTTTACTAACGTCAAAATTTTTGTTGAAAAAAAGATAATGATGTAACTAACCTCTTTGGATTATTCCCAGGTAAACTGAATCCCATGATTTATGTCCAACATACCATTACTACTATGGCTGCCCCTTCAGGACAGTCTCTTGGTCAGCAAGAGGGCCGTGGTCTGAGGTACCTCTTAAAAGAAGAAGATTTAGAAACACAAGATGTCTATCAAAAACTGCTATTCAAATTACAAGCTGCACTGAGAGAGGTGGAAACATGTGTCTGTCAAATAGACGAGTAAGTAAATGTTACCATCTGGACTTGCCTTTATTTTTCCCATTGACAATACCGATAAATCCGTGTATCCTTTTTGTGTAGTGTGGGATCAATGTTGACTTCAGATAGAATTGAAATAAGGTGAAGAATTTAAGTGTAAGTAATATTATATTTTGTTCTTTTTCCCAGGATCCCTGATTTTTTCCGACTTTAGTTTGTAGCTTTTCTCTAGGATGTGGAAATGCTAACTATTTTGAGGTGAGATAAACAGGAGGCCAACATGTCATCTAAAATTTCACTAGGAAAGGAAACAAACATCAGGGGCAGAAAAATAGCTTTTAGTTAACTATTCAGGTATTGCTGAATAGTCCCGAAGATTAATTTGTAGGTTTTCACCTATAGAAAGACTATGAATTTATTAGAAATGGGCTTTAATGAAGAGCTGTGGATCTAGGGAGAGCCACTCTTGAGTGATTAGGACACTAGGCTTGAATGTGGGAGACCCAGAGTCTCAACACAGTTCGTCCTAATTCAGGACAAGGATTTAAATCTTGCTTTTACAGTTGTGAGGTAAGTGGGTTGACTGCTAGGCTATTTGCTGTGTTGGGATAAGGATGAGGAAGGATGATAGGTCTTTCAGTTCTGAAAGATCCCATATGTAAAGCAAACAGCAGAAATTATTCCTTTTGAAAATATAAATAATATAAGTTTTTTGAGTTTAAAAGCCGATCTTTCATGATCTCCAGTTTGGAACAGTGGTAGTTCATTGCTTTTCCTGTTATGTTGAAGATTGGACAATGGTTTGTCCTTTCATAGCTATTTCTGAGTAGCATTTTGTGTATTATTGTAATAGCAATATAATGTAATAGCTATATAGTAATAAGTAATTATAATGTATTACATACCGTAATAGGAATGAAAGTAAGATTGGCCTGAAATTTTTTTAAGAAAATGATTTTTTCTTTCTGTTCCTCTAAGTAGTTCTGCTAATTATCATGCTGAAGTTGGAGTCAATTAATTAAATTTAAGGTGATTTCAGTGCTTGGGTGCACTTAAAAAAATGACTGTCTGTAAAGCCTGTGTTGTCACTCTTCCTCAAGGAAGTCAGAAAATTATATGTGGAAGTTCAGTCAATATTGCAGGAAGCTCCAGTTCCCAGTCTGCCACACCTTTCCTTTTCACTCCCTTGAGCTGGTGATGCAAAAACACAGGAATTTCTGAGCCTTTTTTCGTACACATATATGTATAAATACACGCACACATATATATTTTGTGTGTACAGGTATATACATGTATGTTCATTTTGTGAGTCACACGGTTGTGAGAGTAATCACAGGGGTTCACTTTTTTTCTTTCATAAATTTCCCGTACCCTGACCTTGTAGTGGGTCTTGTATAAGGTGCACAGATTTATATATGAAATTTTACCCTTTGCTGTTTGTAAGACTGAGACTTTTCATGCTTTATTCCTCACGGTCTTTGAGCGCACTGCCAGTGTATAATTACTGTGGAGGAAGGCGGTTCTATACAGGAAACAGGATAGCCAAGGGACCTACTTAAAAGTGCTGAACAGGAAAGAGGGAAGCCGGGACTATCTGGGTGTGAGCAGTTCAGCAGTACATGGTGTATTATATTAGAACACAGTTACTGCTACTAATTAACTCTTGAGAGAAAAGTTAGGCCTACTAAGAAGCAAAAGATAGAGTATATAAGATTGGATAATCAAATGTCTGTGCTTTATTTAGAAGTGTTCATACATCAGCAGCTAGGAGTATATGCTTAAATACACCAATCCTTGAACTTTTTTACAAAGACTGTAGAACTTTGTTTTCTGCTATGACATGGGCAACAATAAAATTGATGTCTTCATTTACTGAATTGCTTATTATTATAAGCAATCCTCATTATTATAATTTTCTTAAGACCGAAAATACGAGTATAGTTTCAAAATTCTGAATGTATATAATATTGATTGATAAAAAAGCATTGGGCTACTAAATGACTTTTTGATACCCTTTATAATAGTACTGTTGAAAAATGTGTTGCTCTTGCATGTTACTAGATGTCTCTGCTCTGCGCTGAGGTCAGCAATGATCTCTCTCAACGCCCAAAATCTTGCGGCAGTGTTATCTGTCCAACCTCTCCTATTTGTTAGTGAATGAAAGAGAACTGAAGAACAAGTGTGTTTCACCTGAAGAGCAAGTCTGTGAGAGCTTGTGAATTATGGGGATGTCTTAAGAGAAGATTGTGTTGCACCAGCATTATCTTCATAACAACTTTCATCACGGCTTCTTGATCAGACTGGATTGAATAAGTACAGTACTGATGGAGAGAGAAACAGAGATAGACACAAAAAAGACACGTATCCCCTTTCCACAGCCTCTCAAAGTTCCATTGACTGCTTGCAAACAGTTTAATAGTATCCCAGTACTTCTTTAGTACCATTGCCAGATACGCACCATTGATGCTAGATGTTATACAGAAATAAGTCCTTCAAGTTATTTTCTATATGGTGACTCTGCTGTGTTCTTGGTTCACATGCACTCAGTGTGCTCCCACCATCCCAGCTGTTTTTTGGAAAGATGTCTGTTGGGAGTATACAAGAGACTTGAACATTTTCCGAGCTGCAGGGAGTGAGGAAAAGGCAAAGCAGCTCACAGGTTGCATAGGTTTCTTATTACTGCCTGTGGCTATGCATTTTTTTAATGCTGTGATTGACCATAGCAGATTTTGGGTTTCTTTGACATATTTTTAGGATTGTGTTGATTTGGGTTGCATATAGGATTAATTCCACATGTGAGGATTTTTTTGGTTGAGATTTGAATTTCTCTCTTTCATGGAAATTTTGTTCATAGTTACAGACTTTCTAGTTGTTAGTTGCTACTCATTCACATACTTATCTTATGAGATAGACATCTAAGATAATTTTGCTTGGGGTAGACTCATCTCCAAAGAAAATACGATGTGCATGTGCTGTGTTTAAGAATAATACAATTAAAAAAAAACACTAAAAAAAAATGTCTATTTAAGCATGATTATTAGGTGGTTTTTTTGCGTCCAGGTTTGGGTTTGTGTGTTTTAGACTCTGTGAATTGGGTTTTTAAGAGCACTTCAGTGACCTCAGGAACTACCAGCTCCAGAACTCTGTTATCCAAAGTTCCAGTTTTCGTTCATGGTAGTGCAGCAAAAAAATTTTCCTGAAAAAAGAGCCTGCCTGCTGAGAGAAAGTGAAAAGCTCCCTTAGGAAAAGCTCCAGCTACCTTCATCAGTCTTTTAGTGAGATCTTGGCAGCAGTGACTAAACAGTCACATAAAAGAAGAGGATATAATAGTCTGTCTGTGTCTTGACAAATAATTACTCAGGGGAAGATATTTTCTGGAGCTGAAATTGCAGTTCATTATGCTTGTTTCTTACTCTTGATTATTTTCTTGCAACAACAAAATCCACAAGGAGTTACCAGAATGGATCTGCCCAAAGCCTATTTTTGTTTTCCTAGAAGTGGATGATAATGGGAAAAAAAGAAAAAGCAAAAGTATAAGTTCATCCTTGTCCTTATCTCATCTCATCTTCCAGCAGGCAGTGCTACAAGGTCTTCTTGGAATTGGTGTTTTAAGAGCACTGTTAGAATGATATGCCATGAATTTGTCTAATCACTTTTTGTATTTTTGTGTTCACAAAATAAGTTTTACAAGTATGAAGAACTCATTTTCTAAGGTCTACATTTCCATAACACATTTATCTTAGGGCATGTTCAAGAACATGTATGCTCTAGCAGGTAGATTGAAACTGAACACTGCTGTAAAATATGGGCCCTGTCTTTCTTCCTGTCCTTGTGAAATCCTGCTAACCGATGACTTACATGGTAGGGAAGAAGTGAGTTGTGATTTCACACTGATAAGAAGTGTTAAGGCATCATGTGGCCCAAAAGATGTGGATCCGTGGGTTTAAAGTCCAGTAAAATTATGCCTTTTGTATAGTTTTTCTATATTTTAGTTCTAGTTAGATCAGTACCTTTTCCAATATGTAGGAGAAATATGTCTGTCTCTTGTTAGCTTTTAGATAGAGAAAGTTATGCAGAAATGATGAAGAGATTTGCTAAAACACTTTACTTATCATCCTTGTTTCCGTAAAGTTAATGTCAAACCCCATATTAACATCTATCAGGTCATGATTCCAATGAGACCAAGCTTGATATACCATGTGAGGAATGTATTCATGGCTCTGCAGTCAACAGACAGAATTATAGGGCTAATCTACCCTATTGCATTTCCAAAGTATGTGCTTTCTTAATTTCTTTCTTAAAACTCTGTCCATTCCTGAGAGTCAGGAAGTTATTTGTATAAACTCAAAAACGTTATAGTTGGTGTTGAATACCATGTTTTGTATGCAAAAAGTCCCTGTTCTGAGTCCAGAAACATCAACATCAAGAAAAGCTTGGGATCAGGTTGTTTTCTGGTAGGATATGTTTGTCAAAAGAGTAGAGAAATAGCGCAGTACTGATGTTAACTATAGCCGAACAAACTTAACTTTGTTAGGATAAAGAATAAATTACTTCAACTGGCAGAGCCCCCCAAAATTAAGATGGAGCTCTAAAACACTTAGAATTCCTCCCTTGTGTAATGTAACAGTGCTAATATATGAAATAAGAGTAAATGAAGGAATTGTGAATGCTACCCTTTAATAACAATTAGGGCAGCATTTTGTTCATATGAGATATGCATCTTCCATAGTTTCCCTTCAGAAGTAAGAATTACGTGTAACAAAAAGATCTAACGTATGTTTGAATCCTGCCACGTATTTGGTAGAGGGTTTGCCAGTTGGCCATTTGGACAACTGCTACGATAAAACCCTGCTACTGTGTCTAAGTACTTTACAGGGGAAAAAAGCTTAATTCAGTGTCTTCTGATTTCAGGTAGTTAAAAGGTATGTTTTTTCAAGAAAAACACTGCCTTTCAAAACCAAATATTAGTTTGAAAACGTCATTCTAATGGAGTGTTTAAGTAATAGGAATTGAAGGACAGTTGCCCATTATAGCTGTTCTGATCTTGAAACTAAATTAGAACATCTCAACATGAGTTAATCACCCAAGAATATGAACCTTTTGCTTCCAATATTTGTGCATGTTCTAAATGTAGCAGACTGCACTGTTCTCTCTTCGTGACTGGATGTCACTCTTGTGCTCATCACAGAAGCTTGTAGATTAATCATCAGTTTTACTAGTGATAGTAGCTTAGACACTTTGAATGTCAGAAAATACACAGACATGTATCTTTATGTTAATAAAGATTCTTTAAATGCCTTAGTAAAATAGCTTACGATGCAGGCTGGCATGTCTAGTACAGTAGTAATTGAGAAAATATATGCTTTTGACAGAGATACAGTTTCTTCAGTTTGTTTTCTTGATTTTTCCTGAGAAGTACATGGTTTGCTTTTAAAAACAGGTATGTTAATACAAAATTTGACCCCAAGTGTTCAAGAATATGCTGTATTTCTTCCCCAGCCGGAATCATTGCCTTCATACAAGATTGAGTATTTAGTAATGCTAATAGGTTTCACAGTTACACATTTTAACAGCGGACTGTGTCACTTTCTTCCCATGTTTCAAATAGGTATGGACTGAATTAAGATGTTCTCTCCACATATTATATGTTGGAGGACATTGATGAGAAATGTTATTTTTTTGTTAGCTCACTTTTGGTAAAACATGAACTTATCTTTCTTTTGTTTTTTTCTTTGTCTCACAGCCTTCTTTCTTCAATAACATACTCTCCCAAATCAGAACGTAAAACGCCTGAGCCTTTAGTACCAGCAGACAGTGATAACGAAAAGGGGGAAAGGAATGGGAAAAAAGTCTGTTTCAGTGTGACAGGTGATGAACAAGAAGATTCCGGTCATGATACCATCAGCAACAGGGATTCTTACAGGTAACTTTACTAATAATATTTTCATTTCTCAACTCAGACCTGTGGGTTTGTAGACTCTCAAGTGGCTATGAGGAATAGCAGGATATAACAATTCTGACATTTCTAACAGAGGAATAACTAGTATCAAGATGTGTTATGAAATTTGTAAAATAGACTCTTTTATGAGTGCAGATTAGCTATTAGATTTCGGTATCCCTAACCTTCATAGAATATCACAGCCAGAGTCGTAAAGCTTTACTTTAGATTACCCGTAATATAAAAAAGAGAAATAATTTTTGTTATTATGTTCCCGAACAACAAAACAAATATTTGCCATGGAAATCAAGATGCCAGAGCCACCACTCTTGCTGATCTAAAGAAAATTATCAGTTTCTCAACATGTATTTCTCACCTTCTTCCATTCTAAATATTGTAGCATCCTCACATCTCTAGAATTTGCAATGCACCACATTTACTGTGAATTAAAATACAAAGAATTTTGAAAAGGAAGGAGTAATTATAGCAAGCATAGGTCTTACAAAGATCATCTTCTGTTGCTTAGAGAGAACTGGTTAACTACATGATATAAAATCTAAATTAAAATTTTAGCTGCAAGTGAAAAAAGGCTTCATTATTTGTTCATTATCTTGGTTCATTATTATGCTCAGAAAGTAGAATCTCAGTAGGGTCGTCATTTTTCTACAGAACTCTGTGTTGCTGAGATCTCTTTCATAAGCTAATATTTGATTACTGCAGCATGGTGAATAGGAACTCTTTGTCAGAGTAGAAACAGATCTAAGCTTGAGGAGAAAGAAATGTAGAGATAATTTGCACAGATTAAGTCCATCTTGTTCTAACCATGGTGAACACAGAAGCAAAGCACTGTTCCAGCTGAAGTGTTTTTGGGGTTTCTGCATGTCCATGATGTGTCAAACTGACTGTGCAGGAGATGCTCCTAGTGGCCTGTGTTTGCTCCAGTTGGGAGGTTCCCCAGTTGGCACAAGATTTGATGTGTACAAAGAAGGTGTGACTTAGGACATGGGTGCCTCCCTCTTCGTTTAAAATATTTTCTTTATTCTGATTCTGTCGTTTATAGTCCATTCTGGCTGTTTAGGAATGATAAAATCTAGGTTTCGCTATGCAGAATAATCATAAAACTGGTGAGTTTAGAACAGTTGTTGAAGTGAGATTGGAATTCTTTGTTTCTTTGCTTAAATAATTACTTTAGGTAATACTTAAAATCTCCAGATCACGTAATGCCACTGTGGTTGTTATTAGAACTAGTAGGCTAACTTCAGCCGTGAGAATGCTCCCATTTTGTGTTGTAGGGTCTCATTCTAAACCTTGCAATACAACGTAATAAAAATGCAGAATGATATAGCTAGTCTGTTTCTAATTTTCCTGTGTTTTATTTTCTCATGCTTTGCACAATCCAGTTTTAAATAACCTTCATCTTCCCTTTGGAGACTTTAATAAGTGAATAGAGTTAGTTAGAAGACGTTTCTTAATATCCAGCCAGAAATTCTTAATACTCCCTGGGACTGTTCACCCTCTGTTAGGAACATGTTGTTACTGATGTATTTTCATCTGCTTAATGGATGTGATTGTAATTATATCATATTGCTTCATTTAAAAGTTTTCCCCATTCACTTACCTGGTTGGTTACAGGTCCAAAACATATACCTTAGCCAGGAAATGTAAGTCAGTATGCTAAAACTAGTAGAAGATCACTTCTGTATTTACAAAAATAAAGAAAACAAATAGGGAGCAGATGGGTACATGTATAACAGCAGCGTTATATATAAAATACAGATATGTATATCTTGGTGAATGGGTATGTGAAACCAAAAGCAGATCATTATATATAAATATCCTTTAGGTACATTTCTACATTTTCCTATATTCACTTGGGTTTTTAAGACTCCCTCTGCTAGATAATTACTTAAGCATTTCCTGCATTGAAGCTAAATGATCTTCATGTGGCTAAATAACTCTGAAGACTTTGAATTCAAATTTGTATTCATAGGTTTTTTAGCCCAAAAGGCTATGTTTTACTCTGTTTATGCTGCATAAGTAGGTACGTTCTCCATCCATTTTATGGACAGAACAATTTATTTTTGAGAGAAAAGAGCAGAAAAAAAACCCCCAAGCCTTTAACCCTCAAATCTCCTTAATAGACTGGTGCGGGTGACATTTTATATGCATAGAAGTTTTCACTGAAGTCACAGATGTAAATTTCTATACATTTCTAACAAAATGAAAACCTGGAAGACATGGGATCATAAACTATATTTTGGCTAGTAGGGAAAAATAGTTTGCAGTTTGAGTATTGGTGCTACTCAAATGGATCGAATCTCTTCTAAACCCATTATGGACTCTAGTTTGCAAGTCATAAACCAGAGTATTTTGTCATTTGTGTTAGCTATGCACTAGGAGTACAGAAATTAAACGTGGAGTTACTAAAACATTTGAGGCCACAGTTTGAAAAACTGTCACTCATGTAAGAGAAGTTGGTTGTTTTGCATCAAAAGTGTACATTATCATTCTGCAGGTACTTGTTCACATGGAAAGTGAAGGGAGACAATTAAATCTCATATTTTGAAAATCTGTTCCTTTATGTCCTAAGAGGATTGCAAATTATATGATAGCCTAAGAATAGGGATTTTATTGTTGATAAAGATTTGCACAGACTATCTCATCATTAAATTTAAAAGGGGAAAACTTTGATACAGAGCCTGTGTTAAAGGACATAACTTTATTTCTTTTTTTTTTCTTTTGTGTTTTTTTTTCTTCAAGCGATTGCAACAGCAATAGGAACTCCATTGCCTCGTTCACCAGCATTTGTAGCAGTCAGTGCAGTTCTTATTTTCACAGTGATGAAATGGATTCAGGTATGTTTAGAAAAGTCGACTATGAATCTGTCATCTGTTCATTTTACTGAGTTTTATTCTTTTCATTTGCCTGGCAGTTTTGCTGGTTTTGTTTTAAAAATTGCATCCTCCTTGGTGATAGAAGTGTTACCATTTTGCTTCTGCCCAGCTAGTGCTGCACTTAGGAATCCTTCTGTGAGAGAGAGCCAACGTTCCAGCATCTCTGTGAACAGACCAAATTAGTTAGAGCTCTTAGAGTCACTGCTTTTCACCACTTTCATGCCTTGACCTTGACAGTGCGTTGTGTTGCACAGAGTGAGGAGCATTTTAGGTGAGTGTGGAATGCTCTCCCAGCCTGCGTCAGTACCCAGACGGCAGGATATGGCTGTGTATGTTTGTAGGAAGGAATGTGAGACCACATGGAAGCAGATTTTTGTTTATGCCATGACAAATTGAATTTAAATAAATGCAGCTGCTAATAGGAATGAGATGGGATTTAACTGCATGGTGTACAAGGTCATACGCTCAGGGACTAATAATAAAAAATAGTTGCTCCAGGCTGGGAGTTTATCATTTGGGAGTGATTTAGGAAAAAAAAAGAACTGGGCATATTAGTTGAATATGAGCCACCAGTGAGACATGGACATAAAGAAGGCAAGTTTTATTGCTGGTTGTACCAGCAGAGGTATTTTGAGTTGGGACAGGAAAGTATTAATGACATTATGTAAGGTAACCGAGATACCTTGTGAATAATGCAATTCCAACCAGCTGCTTTCGAGAAGTGGTCCATACTTAAAGAGCAGAGCAGATACAGAGGAAGGGACGAAAGACATAAAGAACTCTTAGTAAAAGAGGAGACCCAGGGTCTGCATCTTCAACTTAAGATATAAATGGGCTGATATGCACTTGTGCAGCATCAAGCTGAGCTACCAGCTGAGGTGCCTGATGCAGTGTTCGAATTGATAAATACTGCTGCTCAGTGAAACTCTCACTCTCCTGATGACTTCATTTTCTCCTAGTTCCAAAGCTAACCTGGTTAACTCCAGATCAGGGCTCTTTGGCACTGTGCTCCATCTGTTGCAATTAAAATCCTGTGGAAGGTTATAACTACTGGCTGTAAGGACATCTAAAGGAGCTGAAAAAATAATCACGGAGAGAAAAGTGCTATTTAAGTGTTTCACTGACATAAGAAAAATGAGTCTAGACTGACCATGAATAAATTTAGATTATAAATTATCAAGTGGATACTTCTTATCTGTCACTGCAACAGCAAGGAGGAAAACCAGTTTTAAGCTCAATTTTTCACAGCTTTTGGAAGAGTTCAGGTTGCATCACCCATTGTCTGAGGGAGTGACTGCCTGAGGGCAGTGACCTAGGAGAGTCCTTCTCGTTTGTGCTCTCTTAGGAGAGATGTGGTATGTACTACTAAAAACTTCATATGAAATACAGGATTTGGATGCCGTATTTTTGTTAAATTACTAAAATCTCAGGCCCATTTAATTAGTAAGTACATTAAGATTGTGAATTGTCTATAGAATCCCTACAAAAAATTCTAGGGTGAATGCATTTCAGTGACTTTGTGGTCTGCTGTATTAAGTTCACACTACTTAGCCATTTAGTCTGGTGTTTAGGATGTTCTCCAGCATAGAAGAATCGCGTGTTCTAGTCACAGAATGATTGAGGTTTGAAGGACCTCTTGAGATCATCCAGTCCAGTCCTATCTGCTGCTTGAGCAGGGTCATCTAGAGCAGGTTGTCCAGGGACATGTCCAGTTGGGGTTTGAATATGGTCCTTTCTCTGAGAACTATTTCTGTATTATGGAGTGGCTACTAAATGCAAAATATGTAGGTAGAACAGTTACTATCATCCTGAAAGCCGAAGCATCAGTCGCATGTGCACAGCAGATTATCTAAGCTACAAAGGTTTTGGAAAATATGCTGAAACTTGTAAACAGTTTTTCATTTTAAAATATTTTTCAGGTGATGAGCTTCCCATAAGTGTTCGAATCTCCCATGATAAACAGGACAAGCTCCATAGCTGTTTGGAGCATCTTTTTGGTCAAGTATGAGATTATTTTTCTTGGCTTTAATACTAATGTCCATGTTTGAGCTAAGATGTCTTTAGCAAATACTTCTTTTTCTTTTTACTTTTGCTTTCCACTGTTTACTGGGATGGTATGTATTTACTCATTCTCCTTCAGTTTTCTGTAAATAGTTCAAAACTGCAAGTTAAACACATCCTTAGATTTAGTCTAACATTCCCTATCTTGTTACTTTAACTAGAGCCATTAGTAAGTTTTAATTTAGCCATCAGTTAAGAAAGAATCGAAAGCTGCTTTTCTGTAGTCCGTATTTCTTAAAGAAAGAATTTCTAATTGTTGGTGTAAAAAACATCTTTCTCACAGAACCTTGATCCCAACAGGTTGATTCAATTGTCAATCTTCTGAAGGGACCAGCTGTGATGAGGGCCTTTGAGCAGACAAAATACTTTACACCGGGTCGAGGCCTCCAAGGTAACATTTCATTCTATCTATGAGAATCGAAAGGCGACTTGAAGGGTACATGGATATGGCTATCTACTCCTCGAGCTGGGTGTTAAAGAACTGATTTTGCTTAATCTTGGCAATTGTTGAAGTACTTGTGAAGTAGATCTTATTCTTAGTTGAAAACTGGCTTCTTACACTTTTATTACACAACATACGAAAGAATTTCAGGTTTTTTGGAAAGTCAGCTCTAAATAGTAGACTCTGAACTGACTATAGAATTGACGAGGTTTTTGAAGCAAGAAAGAGGTTTTGTGTATTGCAGGTATTTTTGTCTCAACTACTGAAGCCATTTCTGATATATTTGTTATGAATGCCAAACTTTTATTATTTTTTGTAGATACATTATTTGTGAAGTTGTTTTTTAAATAATCTGCAAATGTAAATTTATAGTCACAGTAGTATTTACGGCAAATATATGCTTATATAAGTATTATTGGTTGTTTAAAAAAAAATCCTGTATGTAATTTCAGATACTCTGCTAACACTCATATAGTTGCTTAAGTCTAAGTGTATAAATAGATATCTGGTGGTAGCCATAAGACTATGATGAAAAATGCAAAGGACTTGTTTCAGTGAACTGAGTTTTTTAAAAAAAAAAAAAAAAAAAGGAAAAAAAAAGCTCAATCGGAGACTGAATGTCGTATTAATATGTACAATAGGTTTGATTATGATTTTATTGATTGTACATATGTTTTTTGGCAAAGAAAACTGATTTTGAATGGCCAGAGGGTGGATCTTTTGGCTTTATAAATCACCA
This sequence comes from Rissa tridactyla, assembly GCF_028500815.1. Lineage (NCBI taxonomy): Eukaryota > Metazoa > Chordata > Aves > Charadriiformes > Laridae > Rissa > Rissa tridactyla. Next base: position 37,699,581 of record NC_071467.1, on the reverse strand, counting down.
AAATTCTACTGAAGTCAACAGAGCATAATTACTCTACACCAATTATCTGGTTTTACAAAGCCTGAAGTAATTCCCCCTCACTGAATTTGCATGGAAGACCACATAACCTCCTCGTTTTCTTTTTCCGTTTTCTTTTTCCGTTTTCTTTTTCCGTTTTCTTTTTCCGTTTTCTTTTTCCGTTTTCTTTTTCCGTTTTCTTTTTCCGTTTTCTTTTTCCGTTTTCTTTTATTTCCTACTTTGAGACCAAGATAATGGGGATGAACCTAGAGCATTTCTTCTCTCTTGTGTTTCTGATTGAATTCCTGTCAGGGTCACACAACAAAATGTTATCCTTTCAGTGATATAATAAATGTTCGGTTAGACACAAGATACGGACAAGTCAGATAGTCTATTCTTGAACTGCACCATCTTGATGGACCATACAAGGAGCACTTTAGTTATTTGAAAGATAGACTAGGTTAAGCAATAAGTAATTTTAAGTTTAATTCTCTGATTGAATTAATTTTGCCTCTAAAAGTTCCAGGGTTCTGTCTCCTCCATGGAGACAGGCATCTTCTATTTTACGTACCTGGTTCAGGAAGAATCATGTTTGAGAGTGCTGCTCGCTCTCTCTCTTCTTTGACTAAGTAGGGAGCTTAGATGACTCAGATCTGTCACCCTAACTTTAACTAAATAAGTTCACAGCTCCTTAAGCTGTGAAAAAATTTAGGAAGAACTAATGTCTTACTGTGACTTTCTCAGGAGATTAAAGCAGGAAAATATTATTTTTGTCCTTGCTTAGAATTTCAACAGGAAATGGAACCGAAGCTGAACTGTCCAAAGAGGCTACGACTCCACATCAAGCAAGACCCTTGGAACCTCCCCAGCGGTGTCCGGAGTCTTGCCCAGAATATCAGAAAATTTGTTGAAGGTTAGTAAGAACAGCGTGACCATAAATAAACACTTTGTTAATGATAGAGAGCCTGGGGAAGGGAAGGGGAAAGATACAACTGCTTCGTGTTGCTCTTAGGCAAGGTTTGCTGTACACAGTGTAGTCCATGGGAAATGCCTGAATTTCAGGACTATTTAATGTTCTTAGTAACAAGGTTAGTGGAGTGTATCTCAGCTGTCTCAGGCTCCCTCTATTGGCTTCAGACACGGAAGAGAAAATCGTCTCTTCTGACAAGCGAACCGTATGTGCATGTGCTATGGTATTTCAGTTGCTGCTGAAGTCCACTGGGCTTGACTGATTTGTCACAAAACTTCATGGGACTGATACACCAAAATGGGACTTTCCTTGAAATTAAACTCCCTTTTTTTCTACCATCTTAAATGGAGAGATGAAGACTCTGCAGGACAACTTTTGTCCTATGTCTTGCTCTTATCTGTCATTGATCTGAAATTATTATCCCTCTAAAATTATGCTCCCTATTCTGCCATGAAGCCAAACTCCTGGCACTGATTTTCGCTTACTCACTCCATTACAACCGATCCTATCACTCTTCCTCCTCTACCTCCCTCCCACCACTGCCTAAAAGTTACCTAGTACTCTGTTCCTCTTCACCACCAAGTGACAATGTGAGTTGGGGGTTTCTGCTCTCTCCCCTGGCTTTATAAGAAAATAACTGGGATTTCCTCTCCGGAAAATCTTGCCTGTATCTTCTGCTTTATTTCCTGTGCTGTTTGATAGAGAAATGTAATAATGAGCAAAATTATTTTTATAAAACTACTTGCACCTAGGAGTCTACATGGGAACAAAAACTTGTGTCAAGTCTAGCTTTAAATGATTTGTGTGTGTGTTTAGTTTCCTTTGTTTTATTGGCTGATTTCCATGGTGTCCCATAAAGAAACTGCTAAATTTCAGGTCACTGGAAAAGAACTTTCTGATAAGTTTTATTAAGATAAACCTCCAAAAAACCCAACCGGCCAAACCAAACAAACTCCTCCTCCTCTGACTTTTGGTATTTCTCATTTCATATACAATCATATTTTCAGGCCCTGGGTTAGGAAATCATAAAAACAACCACAAAAATATCTCCTATTTTTGGAGTCAATCACAGTGGGTTTACACTCCAATACTAAGAATACTACTTCTAGTTTAATGGTGACTCTTACTGAGTGAAAAATGAATAAATATTTTTGGACTTCTTTTCTACAGGTCTATCTTCAGCCTAAACTAAATTATATTCAAGTATTAATCATGGTTTCTTTCACAGCTCAGAAGGAATGCAAGTGTCTTTAACAGTCCTTCATTGTCCCCTCTTCTGAAGCCAAGCCTAACAGACTGTTTTCACATAACTTGTTTGCCCATAAATAGAATTAATAGACTTAACCAATTTCGACATTGGTCATATACCCTCAATATTGAGCTGAGGTTATTCAGATAAATTTGGTTTTAAATCTACCACAAAATATCATTTTGGCAAGGTCCAAATGACTTCCTGCCTCTCAATAATATAAACATTATCTTTTTACAATACTACTATAATGTAAGGGTGGTATTTATCAGAAGGAATCTTGATGTTTACAGAACAATAAAACTGTTGGCATCTTCTAATGTTTTAGAAATTAGGGTCAGAAAAAGGTTTTCTATGTTAATAAATTATAGTAACTAACTTCATTGCAACTGTAATGCTTGTGGATGGTGCATGGTCAGAGAGCTGAACAGTAAAAGGCATTATTCTTCTGCTGTTCAAAGAGAGCACACACTCTGCCTGTCTTACCTTCTCTCATCACTGCGTTTCAGAAGTTGCCTGCCCATTTTAAATATTCTTGTTTCTCCCTTTTCATCCATGGCATCTGGGCTTTTGTCAGAGATTTCCAGCAACTGGCTTCTGTGCCCTCTTCTTAACCAAATACATGGGTTTACATGTAAAATTATAATCTTAGGTTGTTTATTCACCATCAGTCTTTACATCTTCCTATTCTCTTGCAGTTTTTTTTATTTTAATTTGATTCCCATTCCATGCCCTTGCCCCCCTAACTGGTATCACTAATACGTGTTCCTGAGAAGTACTCTGGAGAATCGTGATCCACATCATCATCATAATTTTGATTTGCCTGTGGGACCAAGGAGTTGGTGTGGTTTAAAGGGTACCCGAAATCCTAGGTTCTTGTGGCTTCCCCGCACAAATAGCGTAAAGGAGAAATAGGAGAATGGAACTGAATAATTGCTTCTCAAGCCTTAGTTTCCAAGGCATGTGTGGACAGGTATACGTAATTCAGTGTTGAAAAGATTCATGTCAGAAAAGTGCCCTTCAGGCAGTTCTGGGAGACTGCTGTGATTTAGACGGGCTTAGGCCTGTATAAATTAAACTTGAGACACAACCAGCAGCTGGATCTAACTGAAATCAGATGAGCACGAAGCAGGGTTAATAATGCTTTAGCAGCTAAGTTTTCTCTTCATATCTTCATTTCTTGTTTTTCTCCTTTCCAATCTTACTATTATGCATTGTGTTCACAAATGGTCAGGATACCTAGGAGAACCACTAGTACTGCCCTCAGCTATTCCTGGGTGAAAACCTAACATGTAGTATAGCGATTTACCTCCTTGTTTTCTCTCTTATTTGCTTGATTCAGAAAAAACAAAATATGTCCCTAACTTGACTGATCAGTTGTGCTTATGAGAACATTTTTTGAATTCTTTGAATTTTATAGAAATCTTCATGTTCCTTTACAAGTAAAAGGCAGTATTTTAATAATTGAGGAAAGCAGATATATTTGTCTCTTCTAGCAGGTTCTAGAGGAAGTAGTCAGAGAAGACCACAGATACAAATTTGTTCACCACGGGGGAGAAAAAATTGTAATTAAAACCTCGAATTGCTATAAACCATTGTTGATGAATGCTAAAGTAAGGATGAATGCTTTCAGTAAATACATCTCCTTATTAGACTCATAGAATGGTTCGGGTTAGAAGGGACCTTAAAGATCATCTAGTTCTAACTATCCTGATATTCATAAAAATATCACAGGCTATTGTAATTTTTTACATATTGTTCTGTTGCATTGTAGAACATGTTGTATTAGATTAAACCGATCAGTGCTTTAAAGCAGAAGGAGACATGGGAGTCCCACAGAAATGAGGTGGTTTGAGTCATAGATCTTAAGATTCTTTTTATTTACTTTGTTTAACAAGTATGAAGAAATGGGAAAACTCAGAATGCCTTGAGGATAATCGTTCTGGTCTGCCAGTTTTCTTTTTATTAGTATTGGAATTGGGAGAGCAATTTTTTAAAAAAATCGGTGAAAGTTTGCACAGGTTACAAAAATCAAAAAAACCCACAACCTAACCTTCCTTGACAGTAAATTTAAAACACATATGGAGTTTGTTTTGTCTCATTTCATTTGGCTTCCATATCATTAGAGAAAGCCCTAGAAGGCTAATCAAGTTGATAGAATTGAAGAGTTCTCTGAAATAGTATACAGATTCTAGGAGAATTTATCTGGAGCTAAGTAATTAAGGAAAGGTGAAAGTAATTTCTCAGAGTGACTGGGCCTACTAAATTGTTAAACCAATAAAGATAAAGATAAGTTATTGGCAGAGGCAGATCTTTGAAGATAGAGTGCTTGATTTTGGTGCAGGAGAGAGCACTAGTCAGGGCAGGAATTCAATGGTCGCTGTAAAGAGAAGTAGTAATGTAGGTACAGGGTTTTGGATATATATATGTGAGAATAACGTGGGAATCAGGAAAATCAACAAGATGGATGGAAAAAAAGGGACGCTTCAGAAAGCAGGCAAACCCAAAACCATCCAGCATAACAATAGAAAGGTGTAAAGAGGGAAAAGACGAGGAGAAGTTTCTGTAGTTGCTTTTTCCCCAAGAAAAAAAGGTAACGTTTTTTGGTCAAAAGAAGTGATGTTTCAGAAAAAGTCAAATTTCTAGTCAGCTAGTCGCATGAGGAAATGCAGTTGTTTTGCTAGCGCAGTAGTTTTAAGTTTAAACAGGATATTCTATGCAATTGAGAAAATCCACGTGTATTTTAATTTAAATTAAGATGACTGAAGGAGCCTTTCAGGCTTTAAAGGCACAAAAAAATGTATGTCAACTTAAATCATAAAATATGCAGTGCAAATCTTAGTCTTATTTCAAAAATATTTTCAGATGTGAGAAACAAAATAAAAATAAAATCTGCCCTTTACTGGCAAAGATCAGAATATTATACTATGGAAAGAAAAAAAGTACAAACAAATTAAAGAATAAAAGAAGTTGAAGGCATCTTGCATTACAAATCAGATGATCTAAAGAGAAATTGCTAAAGAGTTACTCCTTTCCGTATGCCATGTAACACAAAGAGGTGAAAACTACAATAGCATTTGGAATTTGTTGAAAAACAAATGGTTGACATCCAGTGTTCTCTTCCAACCCCAGGTACGTCTACAAATAACATAAAAACACTCTGTTGCCTGTGGGTATTTTTTGAAATGAAGACTTATAGCAATGATAAAGGAGGTTCGCAGTGTCCTGTAATTTTCCCATAAGCAGGAAATCATTATTTATAGATACCGCAAATGCTTTGGAATTCAGAGATCCAACAAATCTCATATAAAACAAGCTGCAAGTAATAGCCTCAATGTATCTAAATTCTTTGGGTAAAAGCTGTATTTCCCTATATTGTTCAGATTCCAAGATGACAAGTTGTTAATCTCTGTAAGGTTTTTTTCAAAAGACAGAAGGCTAAGGCAAAGACCTATCACCAGGCAATTTTCAAGAATAACCAGTAATTTTGAGTGTTTTGATGCTTGTATTTGAGATACCGTGGGCATGCATTTCAGAAGCGTAGGCACTGCCAGTTCTTTTTGCAGTATGTGTACAGCTCGGATAAAGATCAGGCTTGAAAGGTTTTCTTCTTTTTTAAGCAAAGTCCCCTTTGGGGAAGATTCTAGCTTTTCATAGATATGTTCAAGTATACAGACTCTAGACTGTTCTGCTGATACAGTCAACCCTAATGTCAGTTCCGTCATCTGAGTTGTATTCAAATTTCAAATGATTCAAATTTTGAACCTGTTAGGTTAGTTTTAGTAGGGGACAACATATTCCCAAATTTTCATATTGTCCATATGCCCCAGAACAGCTCTGCTGGTTCATTGAGCGGGGCTTGGAATAGGGCTGCACAGAAAACTGAGTGTATGAAAGAGAGTTTGGAAAGATGCAAAAGCATGTGAAGTAGTGGTGTGGTCGTACAGGCAATTACTGTAGGACAACGGATATGCTGGAAGTTTGACACTTCCTAAGGTTATGGCAGCTTTTTAATCTGCCTGTTCTTGCAGCGGTGGTTAACACATATAAATTTGTGCTCTGGTACATGGTAGAGGGGAAGAATCACTTCCTTCAGCATGCAAACTTTGAGAAGCGCTTTCCCTCCCATATATTTGGATATATATCCAAATTTTTGTCTGTAAATGAAGACTACTTTTCTAATCTGTACGTTTGTACTTCATAGACCGTTAAGTGAAAAGAAATGTTTGAAGCAAAATCAAATCCCGAAGGCTGAGAATAAAGTGAAAATGCTGTTGTATTTTTCCTGGATGTTTTGGTATACATTGAAATGAGGATAATTTGAGATTTTTAAGTATGGAATGAGAGAGAGAAAATAAAAAAAAAAAAAACAGATTAGGCTAGTGTGGGAATCAGTGAAAAGTGGTCTTGTTTTTCCAAGTTTTAGGACTGATGTTCTTCGCGTCTGGACTTGCAGTGGCCAGCTGCTACTCATGTACTCTGAGATCGCAGCTGCCTCTGCATGTGTCTTTCGAGGTGTTGATCCTTTTGGTTACTATCAATTTTATCAAGTCATATGTAAAATTAAGTGGAATTGAGACTCCTTACTATTTTGTAGATATAAATCAGGATTTGCCTACACAGGAAGTTTGAGTTGGGTGGGCTGGTATAAAATAAGAAACTGCAAATGCATTATTATGTTGTTGGAAACACTGTTAACCGTGACCTCAATGTATTTTCTTTTTTCTTTAAGAGGTGAAGGCACGAATACTTCTGGCACTTCTTGAGTATACAGGTAATTTTGCTTGTTTTGGGAGTGGGGGAAGTGAACGTGGATGGTTTCAGATTTTTTTTTTTGCTTTTGGACATAATACTGTGTTTAGAGAAAGGGGAAAATTCTTGGATATGATAACCTGATAATCAACAACTTTACCTCTGTGTTTACAGTGAGGATTCCTGAAGAATACAACAATTCCAAAGACATTTCTAACAAACATTGCACGTTTGTTTTTTTTTTTTAATGGAGACTACCGTCTCTGGTCATTTACTTTGGATCTTGGCAGATGAAGTAACTACTAAATCACTGAGCCTTGTGCACAGTACTTCTGCTGTCTTTCTTCTTTTGGCCTTTTTCCTGTTTGCTATCTTTTTCTTTTCTCTTCGTTCCCATCTATTTCCAGACCTACCTTACTATTCTAACCCATGCCTTTCCTTTTATCTTTTTTTTAGAGAATACCTTTTTTTAAGTCGTTCCTTTTTGTATTATTCTACCATCAATCCATACAGCATATAGCTTCAAATACACAAAATAGGCATGTGTGTCTGCCAAATAGATGTCAGTAAATCGGTATTTAGAAAATAATACTTATGGCAGAAGATTTTCTACAGTTTGTAGGTGTGTAAGTGTTCAAGTAAGCAGTCACATTTGACTGCAAAAGCTGATTATTTTAACCATATTGCAGTACTATATTAAATGCATTATTTTGTGATTTTGTTATGACACATAACAGCAGTTTTAGAAAGGGAAATGTAACGTTTCTTTGTTGCCAGATTTCTTCCAAATGTTACAAAAGTTTTTATTAATTCCTCAGGTGTTTTAAAATAGGAAGTGACCTGAGAAAATACCCCAGGCTTGATTTTTTTTTTTTTTAAAGCTGTTGTCCCTATTTACATGGTTTAAGTTCGTAAATTCTGTAGTTTATTTTGTATAAAAATATTTTTGTAAAAAGAGCCCAAAGTGCTCTTGTGTGCAGTATCTGAGGTTTGAGTAGTATTAAATGAGATTTGGAAATGAGGTGTTGGAGACACAGGAGGGCTGCTTCAGAAGCAGGCAGTGCAGAGGAAGGCACTGCAAGTCAGCTGCTGTTAGACAAATGGAGATCAAATTGAGCAAAGCGAGGAGAGAGAATGTGTGTTGGGCTCAAATCCCTGAGCACTGCTGTGACATTGGAAAGTTTTTGGCCATGGAGAAGCCAGTGGGAATTTTGAAGCTGGAGATGGGTAGAGTTTTTATAGATGAAAGTTCTGTCTGTCCTGGATTCTGCACAACTTGAGAGATTGGAAAGAGAGCGAGAGAGGCTAATTTTAATAATCAAAACAAAAAGCAATGAGTCACAGTGCAGAAGCAGTACTGATTAGACCATTTATGGAAAACATTCCTGAGGTCCTGAGAGGCTGGCAAATGGAATCAAAATGATAGTAAAAGAGCGGTTGCTATTATCAATAGTTGAGGAAAAGACTGAAGATCTCAGAAGGAAAACAGATAGAATGGAGTTACTTTGAGAAATTCTTGGAATCTGACAAAAGCATTTTTTAAAGTAATTATTACTTTTGTGAGTACAGAATTATTTCTGCTGACTTATCTAGTCATCTAAAGTCTTGCCAGCTCCATAGAGAAGGTGGAAAAGGAGCTAAGCCTCTTAGAGGCAGAGGAATCTAAAAGCGAGGACAAAGATTTTAGGCTTTGGGAAGACCTCAGTATCACCTAATCTTCTTCTCTTGCTGTGACAAAGATTAAGTCTACCTGTACCATTTGTGATTGATGTTTGCCTAACAGCTCATAATGATAAAATACTCAAAGACCTTCAGAAAAGAAGAGAAGAAGGAAGCACTGAATATTTATCACCACAATTTTGTGCTTTATTGAGAACATATTTCTCTTTCTAACTCTTTTGACCTTTAGCTAATCTAATGCCTGTGCCCTCCAGAATAAATTGGTAGGTTAGCTAGTCCCTAATTTTAATCAGCTGCTAATGTTTCCACAGACATCTACCTAGGGACTTGTCCTGGACTTTCCTGACACCATAAATCTCTTCTGCTTCCTGGATATGTGTTGCTGCTCTGTGCTTATTTTATAGATGTCATATTCAATTATTTTATTATTTTTTTTATTTGGATGGATTTTGTTCGGGTAGCGACACTCCTCTATGCCCTGTCTGCACTTTACAGCAGGCAGTCTTTGTCTGCCCTACCCAGCTGGTAGCTGTGGAGTTGACCAGGTGATGCAGTTGTATGAAGAGCTTCTGACTACCCTTGCTTTCTTGTGGAAAGTAAATGGTTTTGTGCCCAGCTGGTTCTCACATTGCAGCAAAGAGATCTGACTCGCATCCTTCACCTTGTAACATCAAAAGTACATAGAACCGAGGGCATGTACATTAAAATCTACAAGATAAACATACATTGTTTATGAGGAACTAGTTTAAATTACAGATTTTAAATACATTTCTATATAGTTTTAGAATTATAAAGTAGTCCTCTAATGTGGGAAATGGCAGTTTGGGTCGTTGAGTGCTATTTACTGGGAATAACATTAGGCTGCAAATTTGTAATTTACCTTACATTAAAATGACTTGGTTTTTAGACAAAGAAAAAAAAATCCCGCCCAGTTTCTTTGCTGTTAATTAACGTCCTGCTCCATTTCTGCTTTTCCTCTTTTGGCTTTTACCCATCACAGATAGCGAGATACAACTGAGGCGAGACATGGTCTTCTGTCAGAGCCTAGTGGCCACAGTCTGTGCTTTTTCAGAGCAACTAATGGTGGCCTTAAATCAGATGTTTGACAACAACAAAGAATATGAAATGGAGACACTGGAGGCCAGCAGAAGGTGGTTGGAACAGATAGCCAGCGCGGGTCTTCTCCTTCATTTCCAGTCCCTGCTCTCTCCTAACTTGGTAAGACACCTCATGTGGCACGCGTGGTCACAGCCTGTGTTTGTTCCTGAGCCAGCGGCATGGTTAAGCATCCTTAGTTATAAATGTGATTTTCTGTGTCCTTTGTGCTTAGCTTGTTACTTAATAGGCTGTTAATTGGCAGGTTTGCATTTTGGATAATTACAGATATGGGAAATGTTTGTTTGTGATCTGGGAAGTAGGTTTTCCACAAAGACAGTATTATGTTTGTTTTGAGTTAGCAGATAGCGAGCTTACTCTTGACTCCCCACTGCTATTGTAGCTGTTCCCTAGGAGTGAATGTAGTATTAGGCAATAACCAGAACTTCTGTTTGCCATAAGCAGCAATGCAAGATAAATGAAATACCTGGTTTGGATAATTTTATCACCCTGTCACCCCAAAAGTGATAAGTCTGTAGTAGTTGAAGGACTAGACATGCTTGTTTGTTTTGCTCCTGTCATAGGGCAAATCCTCATAGCCTGGCAGGGTAATTGGAAATCTGCTGTTTCTTCACGAGGTTTGGCAAAGAGTCATGGCTTAAGAAACAATTAAAAAAGGGACGTGGCTTTGTAGTCCTTTAATCCCCAGTTATCCGAAGTGCTTCTTCAGCTATTTCAGCTGCTTCTCACACAAGACTGGTGCCTGCTAACCTGAAGAGCTGTGAAGCAGTCTGTGCGGTCTGCACCGTGGCAGTCTTCTCAACCTCTGGAGCTGCTCACTGAAAATTTGATTTGGTACATCCTACTGTATAAAAGTGCACACAAATAACAGATAATGTTCCTCGTATCAAAGCTTTTCTTTCCTTGCCTTGCCTTTCTCGTCAACAAACTGCCAACAAGTTGACCTGATAAACTGTAGAAGCAGAAGAGATCGATAAAAGTTAAGGTATTTCTAAATCACAACCATAAAGTATTAGTCTATGGTATTGTTGGAGAGCAATGACCTGAGCTAGTGTGAAGAGCTCTTTATCTACGTGAGGAGTATGTGAAGAAAGCACCATCAGGGGAGCTTGGGCTTATGTCTTGACTCTGGGATGCTTTTTAGCACCAAGCAGCACCAAAATGTCCTGGTGCTGGAGTCCTCAGAGTTCAAGAGTAAATTCAGTTGGTGCTTGTCTTATGTTTTTCCCATGTGCCTAGCTGTCATGTTATCACAAAATAGCTGTTTTTACAGCACCGAATACTTCCGTTTTTTCTTTCAAGATTGTAGAGATTTCCTTTGTAGTGAAAATTAATGCTACTTAGCTATTTTCACGTAATCAGATACCAGCAGTATGCATTCTCGAATTGAAAATAAATTTAGTCTCTTCTGTCTAAGTGTTCTTAACCAAGGGAAAAGTATTTAAAGGCAACTTTTTCAATACCTTCTCAGCACTATTTTGCTTACAAATGATCCCTGTTATTTTAAGCAAGGGTATTTGAAGGAAATTACACTCATTATGGCCAGAGTTCGGTAAAGAATGAGCAGTTGTGCAAAGATTTCCCATGTTACTGAATGGTTTTTAGACTATTCTGCTGATAAAACTGCTCTGTCCATAGAGACTTCATAAAATGAGCCAGGAGACAAAATATTTCTAGCAGCTTTGCTTTTTCATAACTACAAGGGGGAAATGCTATTTCACTATATAGATCAGGGAAAATCATAGGGTTGATTTTTTTTTTTTATTTTTTTTTCCCTGTCTATAATTCAGTAAGCTATAGTTTATTCTTATTTTATAGGCAGCTGGTTTATTGTTCTTTGCCTTCCTACTGTTTCAGTTCTTAGAGGAGGAAAAATGCATGCCTCAGGTTTCCATTCGGCTCTTGCTAACTAAAAGTGCTAGGGGAGGGTTGTATAAAGAACAAAATTACTTTAAGTGATTATTGATTTCTGCTATAATTGCTCTGCATATTTAACTCAAGATCTTAACCATACTTGTAGATGACTTTTCCTTTTTAAAGGTTCAGTAAAGTGTCTTGAGAAGTTAGCAATTTACTTCTTGAAGCTTCTTTGGTCAATTAGTCTGGATTTCTTCAGCTGTCTCTCTAGCTCAGGAGTACACAGGGTCAATCATAGGTGCAAAACAGAATATTGGCATATGTACGTACTTGATTTGCATCTGCAGTTTTGTAGACAAAGGTGTGAATCGCTCTGTGAGCTGTACGCGTTCTGAGCTACTGGTTCAGTTATTGGTGCTTAGAGTGGACACAATGAACTCCTCATCTGTTGTTTATGAATGAAATGCTAAAGTTATGGCATTTTTTAAAGAAAATTGCTAAAAAGAAGAATTTATTTTCCACATTTACCCTCTGTATGTATTTCAATTATTACATTAATAACTTACAAGCTAGACTGGTGTCAAGACAAGCTCTTGAAGTCTGGTATCTTACATGAAGAATAATTACAGTTTTGTTTAATTAAAAGCCTTGAGAAGTAATGGTAGCTATAAATTACCTATTAATTTACTAATTTTTTATTAATTTTTAATAATCTTGGACCAATAATAAAAGGGAAGGTGCCAATAGAAACAAAGATATTTACATTATCTAGGAGTTAATTAGGTTATACACTGCATCAGTGAAATGTTGTGCAACATTCTGTAGTTACTTTTATGTCCTGCTCTCATATTATTTCTGGTAGGGAAAACATCTGGCTAAAATGACCATTTCACTTTTTCTTTTGCCTTTTTTAGGCTGATGAGCAAGCCATGCTAGAAGATACATTGGTTGCACTGTTTGACTTGGAAAAAGTTACTTTTTACTTCAGACAATCAGAGCCAGAACCACTAGTTGCAAGTGAGTAATTATTATTAATATCTAGGCTTTACTGTTCAGGAACATTTTTTGTATTTGTAACATTTTTCTCTCCTAGAACATTACCTCCCACAGGGAATATTATATAATTCGGGATTATGGAGAATTAGTAGATCTGCAGCTCTCCTAATATTCCTAGATTTCCTGAAATACAGCTAACATCAGTGACAATGCAGAATCGTTATCTGGCAATGTCAGTAACCTTGGGGACAAAACTTCTTAACTGAATTTTCCATGGGGAGTATGTGACTGCATCAGGAAAGTCCCTTGGAAGATCTAGTTGTTATTGAGTCAAAATAAACTTGAAGGTCTTAATAGAGAAATGCAACTGAGATGAGATGGAGAAGCGTAAAAACCATTTCATTTTGTCATCTGAAGGACAAAGTAGATCTTGGAAGAGTTCTTTGAAAGGAGATGGCAAAAAGCAATTTAAAGCTATTAGGATAGCTTTAAATTGTGCAAGAAACTTTCTCTGCGACCTGCTGGTGCAGACGATCAGGGTCCTAAACCCTCTCTCCCAATGCTCGCCCAACTCGCAGGAAGGGACTGCCTTCGCAGTCTGCTGTTTATACCCTTCACTCATTTTCAGCCACTCCTTTATTAATATGTTTTCAGCCAGTAGAGATTTTCCTGCAGTGAACTTTGTTCAGTGAGCAAAAAGCCCTCATTTTTTCCTAAGTCTCATAACTCCCTTGGGAAGGGAGGAAAGCATGTCTGCTTCACATCAAGCTTTTCTAAAACAATTCCCTTGCCGGATCGAGACCACACATGAGAGAACTTCTGCAATAACCAAAACCAGAAGACACAAAGCTCCTCCACAAAGCTGCCTGTGCTCCAAAGAATTCAGTAGCACACGGCTGGCAGTCAGATTGGAATTAGCGTATATAAGACCATATTTATTTCTGTATAATTCAAGTAAAGATCCTGTTCAGAGTGTTTGTTTTAAAAAGAAGCCCTGCCAGGCCAGGTGACAACATGGAACTGGAGTTACAGGAGGGCTGCCTGATGGGGAGTTAACCCTACGCCTATGTCATGAACTGTTCATATTGCTGTAGCTTCCAACTGAGGTGTCTGTGCTAAAACAGAGATAAATGGAAAGTCTGCATGTTCTAGGATTGTAGTAAGTTCTGTATTTCCTTTTGGTTTAAGTGCTGCCACCACAGTCATCCTGACTGTTGTTACAGAAGACGAGGAACTGGCAAATTTGATTTTTCCATTTGATTCTGCATAATCAATAAAAGAAAGAAAAGTCTTTTTCTTATTACCAAAAACAGTGCAAAATGTTCCATTGGGATCTTTTCCATTTAGGTATGAAATAATTTATGTACGCTGTGTAAAAACTAAATAATAATAATATTATAAATGCAAATCGCTGAATTTTATTTTTACTGCTTTCAACTTGGAGAGTTATGTATGGAAATGATACTTTAACAGGAAATACATACAAAGCTTAAACTGACTTCCTCTGAGAGATTTAGCTAGATGGAAAATTTTCGTCGGCTTTTGCTGATGGTGATTAAATGTTAATCATCTGGCATAATACACACAATGTATGTTGGGGAGTCACTGTAACTGCAAAGTGATACTGCCAGTTGCCCTGAACTCTACACCGATTGATGTATTATCACATTTACCTTGTCAAAGTGTAATGAAATGTGCTCTTACAGTTTTATATGTTCTACCATTTGTTTTCTCAGTTGAGTCCTGATTTTTAATAATAATTTAATGATTATGCTGGTAGCTACTGTATATTTACTTGTGTTCTATCCCCGACAAATCTGAGGAGAATCTGTCTCTCTATATCACACTGACCTTATACATCGTGCCTCTGAGGAAGGCATATGAAATATGGCTAAAGGTATCCTTTCAGCAGTTTCAAACTATGTGCTGTACATAGATGTTTCTTCAGAATTTCAGGGAATACAAGTAGGATGTTGCCAACTACATTATTTGCTTAGTATTTTTGCTGTCATTGACAGGCTGGCAGAGTCACTGCTTTTCTGTTTATCTGCTTCCTGATCATGGATAGGCCAAAAGTGACCACAGCAACAGCGAGTATGATGTAAATTACTGCGCATAATAGTTTTGTGTCTGTAGTGATTTTTATCTAACTGTGTGAATTTTGGGTGCAACCGTTTCTGGAAAAGGATGTGTTGTTGCTTTTAATGAAATAGTAACACTGACTGTATTCTTAGATGTACCCATCACATACCAGGCAGAAGGAAGCCGGCAAACCCTGAAGGTTTACTTCTACCTTGATAGCTACCATTTTGAACAGCTTCCTCAAAGGCTGAAGAACGGAGGGGGATTTAAAATCCACCCAGTACTTTTTTCACAAGGTAACTTGAGTTTTAGGGTTTTTTTTCCCCACCAATTCTTTCACATAATAATTAACTCTCTTTAAAACCCTTCTTTAAAACCCTACTTATTCACTCTGATTTAAACCCTTTGTAACTATTTAAATATATTGTTTAATGTGGAACTTATTGAGAACTTTGAATTAAAATGTGAATTTAAGAAATGCTGAGATTAGTGATAAAAAAAATGGAGGAATGGATATACATTTCTAATTTTATACCTGTTATATGATTCCAACACCAAAGAATCAATCTTCTTTCATCAATGTTGTCTTGTTCTTTGTAGTCATTAGTGGACAATAGTCAGACCATTAAACTCGCTTTTAAAAGTGTTTTGGATTCCAAATGCTATTGTAATCTTTTCCCGTTACTTCAAATTTAAGGACTAAATTGTTGTCTACTAAGAATTCTGTCTCTTTAAAATGTTACAAAGACTTAAATAACGTTTTCAGGCTTTTGTAGTTACGACACTGTGAACGTTACGGAAGTGATGAGTGGTGGTGCTGATGCTCAGACGGTTCATAAATTGCAGGCAGCCTGCATTAGCTGCAGTGTCGTTACAGTCATCAGGAGCATGGAGTTTGATTCACCGAAACGGTGAATGCGAGGTGCTGATTGCCTTGAGCTGCCTTTGATTTCAGAGGGAGCTGAAAGTACTCCCTACCTTGCGAAAGGCTTCCGGGGTCTATGTGGAATAGGCAGAAGTCAGGCATACAAATGAAGGTTTTGAGGAGGGTTTGGTCCCTGGTAGATAAGGAGGAGGTAAAAGGAAATAGCAAACAGTAAGATACGTGGAGAAACAGCCAAACTTACTGTAAACTTAAAACACACAGGGTTTGTTTTTTTTTTTAAAAATAAGATCCCTGAAGTCTGATTTTTAAACAAACTAATAAAGACAGACTTCAGTGGATTTCTTTTGAATATATTGATTTCAGTCCTAGAGGAAAACAAGAGACACATTGCAGTAGAGCAGACAAAACAGCACATGAAAGAGAACAGAAAATACCTTGGCTCAGATGAAATCCTGTAAATACTAATTTTTTTTAGATTTGGGGGGAATTCAGTGTGCTACAGAATTTGTTTTGCAGATTTTTTTTCCCTTTCTGTTTCCAAAAGCCCAAAATATTTGAGTCTTAGGATAAGCATCTTTGTAGTCAGCTAATGGAAAAGGGCAAAGATTCATTCAAGTGTTACATCTGCTTAATAATTTTCAGTAGTATAGAAGATTTCTTCTTTCTATATCATACCAAATTTCTTTAATTTTCAAGGATCCGTCTCCAAAATAGTCCATTAGACTCCAAGAATAAGTAGTCCTGGATAAGAAGTTAAATCCTATTGTTTAAATCATTATTTTGTTGGGGCTTTTTTTCCTCATTAATGAGTGCATTGGGATGCTATTTTTTACTTCTTTCCTATGAGATTTGGCTGAGCTGCCATGAAACTCAGTTGATCCCCATCTTTAACTGAAATTTATTAGCTACAAATGTAGAAATCTTCTGTAAGTTCCTCTGTGAAGTGAATTCTTGCTTCCCAAGCTTAATAGAGCTAAACTGTTTCCTGCCTAAAATACAGTGGTTTATGATTCTTGCAAATGGAACATTTAGAAAATCATGTTTTTATAATACTTTATCAAAGGCAAAAATCAGCACACATCAGTCTGTCTATCTCTATGTTGCTCTATTCTGTATTATGTAGCTCCATGCCTAAAATTGCAAGTCTATATGTTTGCAGGATTTGGACTGTAGAAATTTTTAAAAGTTTTTAAATGTTTACCCAGGCTATATTATGTATCCCTCCACTTGTAAAAACAGTGAGGCAACCATATACTTCAGTGTATACGTTCAAAAAGATCCTGATTTGCAGGACACTCTGTCTGAGAATGTTGAGATTATTGCTCTTGGCATTCAGATTTCGCTATTTCCTACGTTAGAATTGGGATCTCAGCATCAAATAAGCTTAATTAAAAAATGCTTTATTTATAATTAAAATTCAGTTTATTTAAAATTGCTATGTGGGTTTTCTTAAATTTTTTGGTTTTTCTTAGAATCCTCCAATAATTCAGATTGGAAGGGACCTTGAGATGTCCCTGGTCCAGCCTCCTGGTCATAGCAGTGTCAGCAGTGACATCAGGCCAGGTTGCTCGGGTGTTTATTAAGTAGGATCTTGAAAACACCCAAGGGCAGAAATTGCACAACCTCTTGGGTAACCTGTTCCTCTACTTGACTCCTCTAATAGTGAAAAAGTGTTTTCTTTCTATCAAGCTGAAGCATCTCTTGTTTCAGTTTATGTCTATTGCCTCTTGTCCGGCCAACATGCACCATTGTGAAGAGCCTAGCTCTGTTTTCTTGTTGACTTTCTGGTAGCTAATGGCACCTGGCTAGTTGGTCCCCCCCGCCCCCAAAGCCATCACTTCTATAGGCTGAACAAGTTCAGGTCACTCAGCTTCTCCCCACAGAGTGTGTGCTCCATCCCATGACCATCTTGGTGGCCCTCTACTCAACTCTTTCCAGTTGATCAACAGCTTTTGTGTTCTGTGGGGCCCGAAACTAGACACAGTAGTCAAAATGCTATCTAGTCACTGTTCGGTAAAGTGAGGACAAGCACTTTTTCAGTCTACTGCCCATGCTTAGGTTAATACAGTTTAGGATGCTCTTGGCCTTCGTGGTTCCTAGAGAACACTGCAGGCTTACTTTCAGCTTGCTGTCTGACATGACCCCGAGGTCCTTCTCAGCAGAGCTGCTCTTTAGGCTGTACCTTGCCAGGTGCAGGACTTGACATCGGACTCATTCAGTTTCACAAGGTTCCTGCTGGCCCGTTCCTGCAGCCTGTCTAGGTCCATTTCTAGGTGGTCCTGTACTTCAGTATATCCACTGCTTCTCTCAATTTGGTATTAGCTGTAAACTTGACTTAGCTCCTCCAGGTCAGTGATAAAGATGTTGAACAGTGTAGATGCCCGTGGTATTCTGCTTGTAATGGGCCCCTAGGTAGACCACGTCCCATTAGATACTACTCTTTGAGTCTACCCATTCCTCCAGGTTTTTTCCCCATTCAGTTGTCTATGCGTTCAGACCATAATATCCTAACTTGGATTCAAGAATGCCACAAGAAACCATGTTTGTAAGGAATGCTCCCTTACAAAAGAGCTTTCTAATATGCTAGGTAGAAAAATGGTAAACCCTTTTCACAAGGGGGAGAGCCAAAGCACACACTGTGGGATTCCCTGCCAGCGCCCGTGAGCGTGGCCCCCGCAGCGCCTGCAGAGGCAGAACTGTGTGCTCCAGCCAGTCCTGACACATGACTGAGTTTCCCGGTTGGGTGATCTAATCGGGTAAAACCAACTTTACGCCAGTAAAATAAGCAGTACGGGTTATCAGCTCTGTTTGCACTACCATGCTATTATAAATGGAGTTCAGTGGATATTTTTGTGGGGGCTTTCTGGTGTGACTTAGCACCAAGGAAGTTAAGAAGCAAGTCTGGCTGTTGAAATTTAATATTTTTTGCGCAGAAGTAGAATTACAAACTCTGAAAGCACAGAGGGGGAGTGCAATTTGCATGTTCTTTCACAATGAATGAATAATTTATTAACTGGTCATATTAAGCAGTACAAGCAGAATTAATATTCTGTGTGCAGCTGAAGCTGTAAGACAGCAGCATGTTTCCATCAGAACTTTGCTTATTGCTTGCATTTTCTGATAGCATGATGAATTCTTAAAATGTGTATGGATTATTAAAGTGGCAATATTCCTAATTGTAAAATTTTTAATGCTTCTCCCCCAAAAAACTATTTCACTGAGAGCTTGCATTTTATCTTGTAAAAAGGTTAACCTCTTAACGTAAAGATCTGGATTCTTTTTTTCCAGTCCAAATTTCCTTGAGAACCTTTCAAACACTTGATTTGACTTGGTTAAAGAAAAGGTTAAACTTCCCCCAGTATCTAAATTAAAGGGGCTGGAGGAATGTTCTTTTTTTTCTTTCTTTCATTTTTTGAAAATTATTGCTTGCAAGAGCATCCCGAAATGGAGTGGTAGTGAGTTCATTTTTTCCTCCTTTTAATTTCTGTGCAATGATTGTATGAGAAGGACATACAGTCCTTCCTTTAATGGAAGTCTTTGTTTAGTTCCTGAGTTCTTGTAGCAATATTCATTCTTGCTTTGGTGAAGTGAATACAACAAAGGTGGACATAGTCAAGTATTTGACTTTAGAAACTGACCTGATTCCTGAAAGGGAGCTTTAGGGCATTTTCACAGATCCAGAGACATTTGCTTTACTTGATCCAGAAGACATTCGTGTTATCAACGTGAATAACTCGAGGTTCAAGTGGTTCGCATCTCCCAAAATCGGGCTTTGTAAGAAGTTGTTAGGTCTCCCTTTGTGAAAGTAGCTGGTACGTTAATCGTTCTTTCTGCTACCCCATCTCATTTGGGGTACCGAACGAAAACCCACATTTACATTCACAGGGCAGGAGTACTTCAATTAGAGCAATGGAACTCAAACTAGTGCTCTCCTTTATATTTTCCACAGGGCAAGAAATATAATTTTTCTTGTAAATGAAATCTTAAAAAGCGATCCGTATGAATTTGATGACATACGGAAACAGCTCAGCAATCCACAGTGGGGTCACAGCCTCACGGTTAAAAAGTAATTCACTAGTGTGTGAACGAAGCTACAAAGAAGGTGAATACTAAATATTTAATACTGATTTTTCTCTTCTCCATTCTCCTTTCTCTTTTCACAGCATTGGAGAGCATGGAAGGATATTATTACAGAGACAGTGTTTCAGTAGAAGAATTTCAAGCTCAGATTAATGCAGCCTCACTAGAAAAAGTCAAGCAGTATAACCAGAAACTACGGTGGGTGATAAACCAACATTCCTGACATTAGTTTACCAGTTTCTGCTTTTCAACTCAGTTACTACGACACATCTTTAAACTGAAGTGCATTGTATGGTGGTTGTTTATTGGTGCATGATTGAATAAGATCCAAGATTCGTGGTTCTTAGTTTTTTGATTTCTGCGCTGTGAAGTTACTTTTTTAAAAAAAAAAAATGTTTTCCCATGAAAACTATATCTGTATTTTCCTCTAGGTTGTTGTACTAATGCATATAGAAAAGAAAATGTCTGTTTGATCACAAATGGAGTATCAGAATTGCTAAACAATATGATCTGATTTTGCAGACCTTATTTACCTAATTTCTACAGAATAGGACTTTAAAAATAGTGTTGTTTTCCTTAAAGCTGAACACACTTTGAACATACATACATATAAAGCCCCACCATACTAATGGGAATATAAACATATTTGGATACTTGCATCAGCTTCCGGTATGGGTTACAGAGTGCATACTTGCCAGTATATGTAAATTATGTACCTCTGTATTTCAGTAAATATTTCATTAAGAAGTTTCACATAAAGACAGAATTTCTGCTATGCAAAATAATCTATTAGAATCATTGAATGTGTTGGGTTGGAAGGGACCTTTAAAGGCCATTTAGTCCAACCCCCCTGCAGTAAGCAGGGACATCTTCAACTAGATCAGGTTGCTCAGAGCCTCATCAAGCCTGGCCTTGAATGTCTCCAGGGATGGGGCCTCCACCACCTCTCTGGGCAACCTGTGCCAGTGTCTCACCATTAGTTATGAAGTAAAATAATGAAGATGTGTACATAGACCGCTCTTGCATCTCACTGCATCTGTGAAAAACACCTGTTTGAGTACACTTGCTTACACATGAGTTGAAGAAAAAGGGTGTAAAGGACTGCAGTAAAATCACATCTATTCACTTTGAAAATTCTTGAGTCAGATGGAAATACTGTCATTTCACTAGAACTGTTAGGCAGCTTTTAAAATCAGCAGAGAACAGGAGTTTAAAAAAGAGGTTAAGGACAGTGGAGAAGGGGAGAGAGGATAAATGAGAAATTCTTTTTTCCAATTCCTTTAGCTGTAGCCCACTCCTGTCTTTGGAAGGCTTTCTTCATGGATCTTGCAAAACTATTTCTCTAATGTGTTATCAAAGCATTGGACTTTCTAGATTCTGTTTTAATCTGAGCAGTACTATAGCAAAAGTGATTTTAAAGCCAATTGTATTCAGTGAGTATTGTATATTTATTTTTTTTGTGACATCTATGTCAATGCACTTTGATGTTAATGACAAATGTAGTGTTTATTTAGTCTGTTTTCCACCTTCTTGTATTAGTACTTCCTATTTGGAAAAAAAGTTCCTCCCGAGTATCTATTTAACAAGGCTTATGTTATAAATCACTTTTACAGAAAGCATTGGTCATGCCAGTATTTGGCCTAGATGAACTCAGCTGGTGTTATAAAGAGATTTCTATCAGTTGGACAAGGCAAGACTTTTTGTGCTGTTTTTTCTATGAATAGGCCCAATTTAGCCCCCATGAAAATCCTTAAAAGGAATTCTTCCTGACTATGCTCTAGTGTTCCCTGACCTTGCTTACCTCGTGTGTTAGGACCTTCATTCGTGCTGTGGCTCTAATGAGGTACATTCCTCTCACGGTGTTGTGACTCACAGCTCTGATCAGTTGCTAACCTCCAAGGCCTGGTTTTGCAAGAAGTTACTAGGAAAAGTTAGCATTCTAGAAAGATTACCATGGGTAGTTCTGTCCAGTCACAAGAATAGGAAAATTTTGGATTTTTTTTACAGCCATCGACTGTCTGGTGAGAACATTCGGTAATTGATTTATTTTATTATTTTTTTTCTTTCTGGTGAACTCTACCCATTTCTTAAATGAGGCACAAACAGCTTCAGGAATTCACTGACATAATGTGAAGAGGAAAAACAGAAAAGCAGATGCTTCGTTCTTGTTCTGCCATTTGCTAGCCTGTGTAGGTGTTTGGCCAGGAGAATCAAACAAAGTAACTACAGCAGCAAAAGATATTAACATTTGGATAATTACTCTAAAGAAAAACAAAAAAAATGAAATTGAATATTCCCTAGAAACATACTCAAGTGCAATAATACTATCTTAAACTCTTCACATGGAAGAAATGCTCTGTGCAGAACCACCTAATCTGTAATAAAATAAGTCATCCAAGACACAATCCGTATACCATTCTTTCTCCATAGAAAAGGAATGCATTGCTTGCTAGTGAAATGACCACCTGATGACCGTCTCATAATCTCTCTATCACTACAGCAGCAGAAAGCAAATGGGAGCAATAGCAAAGGAAAAAGTAGTGGGAGAAGAGGATGGGCACTAGTGCGAATGAAACCACTGGTTGGCAGTGACACTGCGGCCAAGCCATCCGTTCATGAGACCTCTTGATCAAGTTCAGCTTCCCTATTCCTGATGCATTTAGATAGCAATGCTCTAGTAACATGAAACAGATGAGACTATTTTCTTGTGTATGGTCCCACTTTACAAACACAGATGTTGGCCTAACTTGGGATGTACCCAAGCAAGACAGTAAAACTAAAAATGAGTACTGCCTTTGCTCACATACCTCTTAATTTCTTGTGGCAAAGTCTTGTTAAAGTTTCAGTACATAGAACGTTTTTCAGTAATGTGGTGTCTTTTGGGTGACAAATCTGGTACTGATGTGTGCCTTAAAATAAATCATTTAAAAACAATTTATTTGAATGAATCGAAAGATACATTAGAAAGTTTTTAGCGGATTTCAAGAAGGATGTCCTTTATCCATCATATAAAGTCAAGAAGCTGAATCCTTGCTTTTACTGCAAAATTCATTTACTGCAAAATTTTACTGGAACTGTGACCAGCTTTTCCACAGTATCAGAAGTGATACAATAAATCCAGGTGCAAAATTGTCCTCTTTGACACTGATTTGAGCATCATAAGAGCTTCTGTCTTTCATGGTTCTTGCTTTGGGGCTTTTGCAAATACTACTTCAACTATGAAATAGTAATGATAAGATTATCATTTTTATGAGAATGCATGAAAGACAGTTGAAAATCGGTTATAGAATTTCATGCTTCTGTGAAATGGAACGAACGTCCCTCCATCTTCTGTAATAGACTTAACCCTATCTATTTGAATCTAATTAATAATACAAGGGAACTTTTATTCTAAGGCCAGCTGAATTTCAGTTTTTCTACAATTCCTGTGGTAACATCCCCTACCCCAGCAACATGTAGGAAGTCCTTTATCAGAATAAAGATGTTATTTAAAAAAACCCAAACAACAAATACCTAGTTTATGAAATTTCTGAAACTGCTGGGAGTTCTTCAGTATCGGGCCCACAATTATGTTTTCTTTTTCACAGTTAGCCAGATTGCGCTTATTTATGTAGTTGACCAATTCTGTTTTTCTGATACTGATAAGGAAAAGAAAGTTATGCTCAAATTCTGTTTGCAAGTTGAGCTGGTGCTAGTAGTTGCCAGCAATGTAAATCTAACCTCGTCAAATTGTTCGCTAATGAGAAACATGCAGTACAACCAAGTGAAAGTAATTAGGTCAGCAAAGATTTTAAAGATCTTAATTACTACTTGTGTGATAGCTCAGCAGTTGTCTTCTAATTTAGAAGAGGACCAGAAAGAACCTGCGTATCTGACTAGTACAGAGGCTGGTGTTACGTGAGCCTGTTCTGTATTCTCCTGCCTGCAGTGTTCTCCACTTTTCCCCATCATCTTCCTTTGGTACTCCTTGCTGTTTGAATAGGGGTTTTCCATCCTGAATCAGTCCTTTTGCTTTTGCAGATACCAGAGACCATTCTGCTTCAACAGCGCAGGGGTGTTTGAATCCACAACTACTACAAATGCTGATGAGAATAATGAAAACTCATAAATGCGCTGTATTTACTTGGTTGATTTAAGTAAAATCTTCAGTTGTGTAATTGTAAAAGCATAAGGGTAAACTTTAATTGTAATTTTTGAAGCATTACTGCTTTAAGAATTATTTAGTTAAAATACTTTCTGCCCTTTGAGTATGATTTTTTTATATTTGAGAAAGGTCTCTTTCCTGCAGAGTGAGATTCAGCGTGGTAGTTATTACTACGTTGCATAGAAATAAATCTTATGGTCATTACTGTGAACAAAAGATTGGTTGCAACGGAGGCCTGTCAGAATCACGGAATCACGGAATCTTCAGAGTTGGAAGGGACCTCTAGAGATCATCTAGTCCAACTCCCCTGCTAGAGCAGGATTGCCTAAAGCACGTCCCTCAGGGCTGCATCCAGGCGGGTCTTGAAAATCTCCAGAGAAGGGGACTCCACAACCTCCCTGGGCAGCCTGTTCCAGTGCTCTGTCACCCTCACGGTAAAGAAGTTTTTCCGTGTATTTGAACGGAACTTCCTATGTTCTAGCTTGTGCCCATTGCCCCTTGTCCTGTCACTGGGAACCATTGAAAAGAGCCTGGCTCCGTCCTCCTTAAACCCACCCTTTAGATACTTGTAAACATTAATCAGGTCCCCCCTCAACCTTCTCTTCTCCAGGCTAAAGAGTCCCAGCTCTTTCAGCTGGGACAGACCCTGACAGACAGGTTGGCTGAACGGCCATAATTCAGCCAGTCCTTGGATTCAATAATGACTTGAAGATAAAACATTTAGTTGGCTATTAGAACAGTTTTAATCCTCAGAGAAACGGGCTTTTGATGAGCTTCTTGCAAAAAGTAAGCTATTTTAAAAAATGGGTCTTGATGAGTGTAGGAATGACAACTTCTGTAATCTTTGTCCAAGTTGTCAGAGATATGGACTTGATGGCCCTGGCTGACACTTTCAGTCTAAAGTAGTAAGGGAGCTTGCTCTTCCAGTCTTTCACTCTGATTATTTAACATTTTATCACATTAGTCTTTTTTTTTTTTTCTGAGAATTTTTTCTGAGAAAAAATTCGCACCCTCCTGTGACATTCTATTAAAACGCAATTTTCTACAGGTGCTCCTGGTTAGCTTCTTGGTCAGAAAAGTCCAGCCACATCTGCTCTTTAAGAGTGTTTTCCTGGATGTGTCTGTGCACGTGAGGGCTGTATCTCGAAGGCAGAGAGGATGTTCAGGGCACAGGCCCTTCAGTGGGGTGCAGGGCTATGGCTGTACCAAGACTTCTGGGTCTCTGCAATATGCTTCACTGCACATTGTTGACTGCAAGAGCAAGCTGTGGTGGATTATAGGTGCCAAAAACTGCACATCAATACACTTGTTTGGATTCCAAAACTGTCTATGCAGATAATTTTTAGCTGATGAGAAATTAGTGAAATCACTGGCTTTTAGATCTGTAAGCTTTTTTAATGCTTCTTCAGCACCTGTGCTTGCATTTAGATATCTAAACACCTTTAAAATTTGGTTACTGATGTTATGGTGGCTTGGATTGGGAATATTCAGAGGGAAATAAGCAAAGTAATAGATGAAGGTGAGGTTAGGAGAGCTCTACTTTCACATAACTTTTCTTTTATCCCCAGCATGGCACTTTCTTGTGACACCCCTGACTATATAATGACCCATTTCTTCACTCCAAAGATAGGATCATGCTGTGGGAAAGACAGCTGAGGATTGCTGTCCGTCCCCGCCACTGGTGTGGGTGCTAATTACCACTGTATAGTAATTAACTTGCCTGTGCATCAGTAGACAAAGAAAGTCTGGAAAAAATGTTCCTTCCTGCCTACCATTCTGTGTGATTTGGAACTATTCTTTGAAGTCAGCTGTGTCCAAGGTTATTGGCAGCTACTTTTGTAGCCTGTTGTACAACCGTAATAGAAGAAAAATTAAAGCAAGCAGTAAAGGGAAAAGGCCATTTTTTGTGGTGGTTTTTTTTTTCCCCCCCCTATGTTGCTGCTTTCTTGGGTATCATTTTAGGAGGTAAATGCAAGTCTGTTACGCTAAGGAAGCAATTATAATCAGTGAATCTAATGACAAATGATTTAGCTAACTACCCTCATTACATTGAACATTTGATTACGCTGACTGTAATATTTGTCATTTTAAAGTGTTTCATTTACAATGTAACTTCAAACAGTTTCTCTGTCTGAAGCCCTCTGTATTTATTTTATGGTATAAGTAGTCCTCCACAGAATGATGGCAAATTTAATTTAATTCTTTATTCAGGTATGTTGTTGGGTTTGCTTGTTTCCTTTCATTTTTAAAAAAAACAAGAAAAGGAAACTATTTCAGTCTCTAGGATTTATGCAAGCGTGGAACAAAATCTGTCTGAGGAATATAACATCTTTTTTATTTATACACGCATGTATATGCGCACAGCAGCCTCTCAAGCTGCAGGCTTCTTGGCAGGCTGATGTTTTCCATATCCTGTATAATTTAGTCAAAGCAGAAAATAGATGTGATGGCACTCATGGCTTCAGGCTGAACTAAAATTCTCTAATAGTTGCTTTGGTATAAACGAGATACAATGACATAAAGGACATATCCACTTAGGGATAGTTAATTACCTATGAAAGAAAGAGCTCGTCTGTCTCTGGAACAAACTGATGGGTCCTCAAGATAATACCTGTGTTATCACAAAGACCAGATCTTATGTCAATTCCTGTAATAAATGCATTAAAATCCACCTCAAAACCAGCAGGTTCCTTCCCTCGCTGTTTCCAGTGGAAAGCTTTTCCAAACCAAATTTCTCGTGTGGTTAAGAAGCTTATGCTGTTCTGCCTTGTGCCGCTGTTGTCCTGTGATTTTAGTCTTGCTCTCCTTTCCCTCATGTCTAGCCACTTTAGAGAGTGACATGTTAATGAGCAACATTAACGGTTTTTGTCATTGCCATCAAATTCAGAAAAGAGTAACCCAAGGAGAACTGTAGGTTTCAGAGAGTAATTCTGTGAAAATACTTTCTTTTCAGTGCAGCAGGATATTTATAAAGCAGGTGAAAACTGTTTTCCTATTTTCAACGCTAGGTATTTGATACATTGCTTTGTGTTTAAAAAAGCAACAGTAAAACTGGACTGCAATACTACGTACACAAATGTATCATGTAGTTTATATGACTATAACAATTGGAAATCTAATGCCTCTTAGATTTTTAAAATTTGGTTCCAAATGAACTAGATAATTGTGGCTGAACTCTCTCTAAATGCAAAATCTTTATGAAGGAGAGATTGAATATTAAGCATTCACTCTGAAGGACGTAACAAGGAAATAATAACTAAATTTGTCTCCTGATGAACTTAATGAGAAGCATTTTAGGTAGAACAGAAATTAAGATTCATTGCATCTAAGTGAAGCAAGACCAGAGAGGGAATAGAGAGATCCTGGACAAAGTAAATTAAATTTGTCTAGCTGGTCTAAAAGATATTGCCAGCTGGCTCGAATTTAGCTTGTATTTTTTTCTCTTCCAGTGCTATGCTCTTTCTGTGAGTGTTAAATTCATCGTTTCTTTAGACTTTTGACGAAGTATCATCAGTATTTATTATAGGTAGTGTTCTGAAATTGAAAAATTACGTGTCTTGATAGATTATATATACCGAGTCTTTGCTCACTGAGGTGGACACCTGCTTCATTTTGCTTTCTTTATCCTCTGCAAACTTGGAGAACGTGCGTCAGCAGTGATCAGAGGTGGAGACATTTCTTTCGCTGCTGGTCCCTGACAGGAATCCAGCCCAAGCCTGCAGCTTGTACAGCTCGTAGCTGGAGTAGAAACCCTGACCACCCAATGACTATTTGGCATGTTGTCTTTTTTTTTTTTTTTAACACTGTATTCCATGTCTGGAATATCAAGAGCCTAAAAGGAGACATCTACTGTCTGAAAGGCAAATGTGGAAGCAATTAGTTAGTACTAATGGGTTCAGTGTGGATTTGGCTTTTTGGATAATGATGGGAGAAGTAGGAGGGCAGCTGTAATTGGTCTGTGGGCCAAGAACTTCCCTTTCACATCACAAATAGGATATTTCAAGTCATCTTGGAAGTAGGTGGAGATGCTGGAGATGAGATTCCTGGAAAAACAGGGGTTAAAATGTAGCATGTGAAAAGTGGGCAGTGTTACATGGTATTTTTTTCCCTTTTTTTTTTTTTTCATCCATGCCTTTCTGTCCTCACGTTTCTATGGTCCCCTGCTTGTGTGTTTATAACAAGAGTAAGGCTGTGATGTGCCTGCTGGTTTGCGCCTCAGATACTTGTATTCATCCTAACACCAATTTCTCAATGTGCCCTCTTCACAGACTGGAGAGAGTTTAAATTGGTGGGAGACCAGTAGTTTAGCCAGGTGCTGCAGGCTTGCAAGAACATGAGGAGCACTCTGAAGAATCATTCCCCCAGTTTAAGAGCCCAGTCTTAGGAATTCAGTTTTACAGTGTTGAAAGTCTGTGTCCCAGGTATGCTCCCAGTCTATTTCACTAAAGCAGACAGTTGACAAGAAACCCCCTAAGTTTCAGGTCTTGAAATTTTCTTAACACCCCTCCCCACTTGTAGGTATTACTGTGCATAACTGAATCTAATTATTCTCCACTTTTCTCTGTGTATTGTGCTCGTCTTACCTTACAGTCCTCAGTTCTGTTTGCTTAAACTTATAGTAGAGATCGTCAAAAGCTGATTTGTCACTTTGTGCATGGAGTAAGCCAGGAATTGTAAATCATTTAGGTTGGAAAAGACCCTTAAGATCATTGAGTTCAACTGTTAACCTAGCACTGCCAAGTCTACCACTAAGCCATGTCCCTAAGTGCCACATCTACACGACTTTTAAAGACCTCCAGGGATGGTGACTCAACCACTTCCCTGGACAGCCTGTTTCAATGCTTGATAACCCTTTCGGTGAAGAAATTTTGCCTAATATCCAATCTAAACCTCCTCTGGTGCTACTTGAGGCCGTTTCTTCTGATCCTATTGCTTGTCACTTGGGAGAAAAGACTGACCCCCACCTTGCTACAACCTCCTTTCAGGAGTTGACCATACTTATCTACATGATCTTGTGACCAAAGGATTGAAAAATCAAGTAGAATTAAAATACATTTCCATCCTTCTGTTGAAGGCAGTATGAATTTATTTATATGTATAGCACATTGATGAAGAAAATATAAAAGACTAAATTCTTCTTTGCTATAACATCAAAGCAAAGTCTTCCTAGAGCAACTTGCCTTTATTGAATGCCATAACCCAATTACCTGTCCTCCCACCCTCAGCCACTCCAATCACTTCTTTACTATCCTTGTATTTCAAAGAAAAGATGATCAGCATCTAGGATAACCCTGTGGACTTCCTGGAACAACAAGCTAAGAGTAAGATTAGAAACTTGGCTTTCCTTGAATTATTTGCATGTACAAAGTTACTCAGGAACATGCGTCTCTACAGGTTTGGAGGCTCCTTAGGGTTCAATTTTCAATATTTCAAATTTTCAGGATTTTACATGTTCAGGTCAATTTTGGAGGGTACCCTGTAAAATGCTTCACTAAGAAAACATCAATGCTTCTGCATCTCCCTTGTACTCAAGTTCTGGGAAAACATTAATCTCGTGGTAGATTTTTCTTTTTGTACCCTAAGATGTTTGTTACCAGTGCAAGTTTTCCTTGAGATGCTTGTCTAAATGTTTGACATTTTTACATAGGGGATATCTTACAATAGTGGAACACAGCAATAACCCCCTGTAGTTTTAATGCCTATTGGATTTTTCTACCTTTTCTTAAAGAGCAGCTTTTCTGCTACAGTTTAGAGAAATTGAAAGACCTTTAGAAGCAGAACCAGCATCACATTTACAGACAAAGAACTATGATTTCATTCTTGTGCATTTCAAATGGATTAGAAAATATTGTCTATATTGGGCACCATGCCAAGATTGCCATTAACTTTTCCCATAAAATATGATTAAGGACCTTAACAAGCATTTAGTAATTAAGTGAAGTGCTTTGGAAATTTATATGCTGTCCACAGTTTGTCATGTTCTGTAAAATACTGAAGACACTTTTTATGAAAAGCAATAAAAATAAAGCACTTGAGAAACATCTGGGAGTGTTATCTGATTGTGGGGGGGGAAGTAGTTTCATTTGTAACAGGATATTTTGATGTTTAAAATTAATGTTGTGTATGGCTGATTTTTGTTTGTTCTTTAGGTTAATGAATAATTGACTGAATTAATGGAGTAATTCCTATAATTGTATAGCCCATTCTAGAGTCCATGTTGCTTCATTTTGTACCCCGAGTTGATTATTTTCTGTGTACTCCATTAATGTGTGTACTGTTCTATATTTGGTTTCTGGTTTCATTTAATGCAGCCGAATTTGCGGAAATAACAGTCCAAAGAGAAAGGAGTGCTGAACAGACTCTGAATGAAGCAGATTTTCCTGTAGCATGGCAGGAAAAAAACAATAAAAGCTTTCAGTCTGATAATGTTCAGTGGATGGCAGGGTGATGCTTTGTTTTTTAGCTTTGCTAACAAAGAAAAAGGTTGGTCTGTTGCTGCCGAGGTAGCTTTTATGCGCTGTGGCCACTCAAAGTGATTTATGAGTAATTTTCTCTGCAAACCTCTTTTCCTTCCAATAGTCTCCAGCTTCCTTTGACTCAGAGTACATTCTGGATCGTGCAACAGGCTTAATGGAGTAACAGAACTAGATTAGCTTTACTGTGCTTTCCGAGGGGATTAATTCAAACCTTAAGTTTGGGAGAAGATGCTTTTCCAAACTGCAAAGCTATGGGAAGCAAAATCTACTTAGAGTTAAAGGTGGATGGATTTTTTTATCAGCTCAGTTATTCCAGATTATTGAAGAATAAGAGGCTATTCAAATCTGCAGTCTGCACCCCTGCCCTTCAACTACGTAACAATGAGAATAACTTCACTCATGGATAAAATCATAAAAAAAGGGAGAGAGCAGTTTGTACCCGTGTATGTTATATGAATGAATGTTTTCATGACTGGAGGATCCAGGTGATCCTGTCATTTTACAGCTAGGATGCAAGGATGCATTCTTTTCAGTGTTTATTTTCGTATTTTATTGCCACTGAGATTTAGTTCCCACACTCCATAGTTCCAGCCTGGGTCGTGGCTCAGCTGTGACCTTCAGTAAGGTCTGCTCCTTGCACACAGGCGGTGGAGCTGGGTCGTAGTGATGCCTTGAGGTTTCCTCTGGAGAAACTGGTTGGTTGTTGGTTTGTTTGGGGTTTTTTGGGTTGTGGGGTTTTTGTTGTATTTTTTTTTTTCCCCTACGCGTTCTCTAGTTGAGTGGGATTTTTCTTGTTTTGTTTTATTTCAGCCTTGGCCAGAACTGCTGCAGTTAGCTGTTGCCTGGTTCTCACTGAATGCCTCACTCAGGCAGGAAAGCCTACCAGGTGTTTCTATTTTTAGCTGCCCCAGCAGGTTTTTGGAGCTTTTCAAGCAGCAGAATGAGTTTTGTTATCAGAGAATCACAGAAGGGTTTGGGTTGGAAGGGACCTTTAAAATGATCCGATTCA
Source organism: Rissa tridactyla (assembly GCF_028500815.1). Classification (NCBI taxonomy): domain Eukaryota; kingdom Metazoa; phylum Chordata; class Aves; order Charadriiformes; family Laridae; genus Rissa; species Rissa tridactyla. The sequence goes on along the minus strand of NC_071467.1, from coordinate 37,668,287 downwards.
ACCCCCCTGCCATGGGCAGGGACAATAATTTATTATTTTTTTTCTTAAGCGATGCTGCAGAGGCAGAGAAACTGATCTTATCACAGAGATATGTAAGATATTTCCTCTGCCTGTGAGATGTTTTATGATAGCTCATCTGTAGTAAGCAATTAATTTACTTAGAAGGTAGAAAGAAAAAAAAAAAATTCCTTTAGGGTTCCTGAGTTGAAAGAGACAGGAGAAGAGCTCCGTGCTTCCTGTGTGCTCTTTGCTAAAACTCTTCCTCTCTGGTGTTGAATAAGGGAAATTTTCCTGGGTTAAGAGAGAAGGGATAGCATAGAAGCCCTCCTTTGTGCCACGCAGAAATTAGCCAACCTTTGTCTTTGAAAACAACACATGTTGCATTTCTCCGTTTTATAGGAACTTTTTCTAGTACTATTCATTGATAATCGAAAGGGTATAAAAGGAGCTGGGAGAATGTGGGTTGATGAGCTTTAGTACACAATAGATAATTGTGATACAGTAAGTATGCTTTCTCTATCACATTTGTGTTCTGCAGGCAAATTTCAGTTTACTTTGGCTTTTCCTTTCATGCACTAATTTATTTTCAAAGAAGTGTGTACAAAGAAGTTGTAAAGAAAGGCAGTTTGTTTTTTATTTGCACACACATGCATGAGCACACACATTGCAAATGCCATTTTTCTTGTATGATGCATATTTGCCCCTTGTAGCATTTTTGCGTGGTGGTTTCTTCGTATATTGTGAGCTTGTGTATGTTTCCTGTGTCAGTGCTGTGCTTCATGTTTGGGATTCTGGCTTTACATTATTGCAGTTACATACAGCTAATATAAAAAAGCTTGTAGCGCGTGAGACTCAGGCACTGTTCAAATGCCAAGTTTCCCAAAGTCACTATTAACATCTAGACTGTTGCCACAAACCTTTTCATGGATAGCTTTGGTGAAAATCATTTTCAGGTCTAGTTTTTCTACTAACTAGACATTAAAATTTTGCACTGTACTGTCAAAGGGCAGAGGGACAGTTTTTGTCTCCGGAACGAAAGATGTTCCTTATTACTTTAAAAGAAAGTGTGATAGTGCCTATTTACCCATGTATTGTTCCTTGATCCTCTCTTAGCATGAAGTTCGGGGGGAAAAAAAAAAAAATTCCAACTTTAGGATGATGTCTAAGAATAGTCACATATATTCCATTTTTGCCTTATTCTGTTTATTCTTTCAGGGCATTCTACCTGGACAAATCAAACCTGCCTCCAAATTCAACATCTAAAGCGGCTTATATAGATAAGGTAAATAAAAATGTTAAGTACCTAATTAAACTTTGCATGTTACACATTGTGTTATTGTAATCCTTTCCTGAGCCTTTCTTAATTCCATTGAAAAAAAATGAATTATTTAAAGCTGGGGTGGGAGGCAGGGAAAGGAGGAGCTCTCTTGCAGCATTTTGTCTCACCTGGGTTTTAGGGGTACGTGGTGCCATCTGGTTCTGTATCAAAAGGTGTGGCTTGAGGGGCATCACTGTATTTGAGAGGGGGAACCGTAGCTTTCCTTTTTCACCGTGCTGTCAGAGCAATGCAATTGCTCCAGGAGCACGTTGGCAGTGGAAGTGTAGGGCGAAGGGAGAGCAGGTGCAGGCGGAAGTTCTTTGTTCTGAAAACTGGAAGCGCTGTTCCAAATTAAATACTCCTTCAGCATCCTGCTCAGAAGGCTTTCTTCTGAACCTCCTCATTTAGGCTTTCTTCAAATGCCTTCATCTGTCTTTAAACCTCCGTGACTGAGAGATCCCAGGGGCTATGAAAATTCATTTAATGCTCTCTCCCATTGTTGGAGAGTTAATGCCCATATTGCAGCCCAGTAGAGGGGAAAAAAGAAGTTCCTATGGTCTTGCCTACACTGCCTTCAGAAGTGATCGAGCTACTGTGCCTTGAGAAATACAGCGATCACCAGCTGAGCACTATGACAGACTAAAATTTTATGTCAGTATCATCCAGCGTGTGTGTTAACAGACTGATAGTTCCTCTTTCTTGGATCCATGCTGGACTGCACGTGAGGGAGGAGGACATGTGCCTGTGCCTCTCCTTCCTTGGTGAGTCCACAACGGAACTTTCTAAGCAGTCACAGGGGCAGCAGAAGACATTTAGCTCTAGGTGAAGTGCTTGTTACCCCTAAACCTGTTCCCTGTCTATTTCAGGGAAAAGTTCAAGGGCAAGATAAAAGCATATCATAATCCAGATCTGACCAAGGGATGCTAGGTTAAGCTCATGCATTTATTTGCAATTGGAGCCAGCTAAGAGTGCGTGATCTGTTTGTGTGTGCCTTTTGCTCTGCTCTCCATAGCTCTGCACTAGTAAATGGCACCAGCTAGAATCAACTTAAATGGATGCAAGTTAAACCAATAGGACCTAAACAAAGTTAAATCTGTTTGTGCCCAGGTTTAAATATGCTGGATGTTATAATTGATTTACTTGACCTCTATGCTTTCCAATGAAGTAAGCTTCATATAGGAGCAAGTGAGGCTGCCATTTCCCTAATTGCCCTTTAGGGAATGAACCTGTCTTTCAAAAGATTTATTCTTTCAGTAGCGAGGGGTTTTGCTGGAATCTTTAAGTGTTTCTGGAATAACGAGAATGGGGAATTTGGAGTTATGAGGTCTGCAAAACTGTCTTGTGAATGTCTCCTTTACACTAAGCACCATGAGATGATGTTTATCATTGCTAGACCACTCTTGGAAGTCCCTCTTTGAAAGCAGCCTTCCACTTGAAGCTGCCTTCTTTACTGGGCAGTTCATTTATTTTCTGTACGATAATGCTGAGATTATTTTAAGTCACGCTACAAAGTTAACTGTTCTTGTTTTGTAGTATGTTTTTGTCACTTCTGTTCACTTTTCTTTTTCCATGTTGTTAGTCAGGATTAGGAACTAGACATTTGCATAAATAAAGGACAGTGTTGTCTTAATGATAAGCTGATTTTCTCAGCAAGTCAATTAACCAGTCTTGGCATCCCTCCTGTATACGCGTACAGTTCTAGGTTGCCTCTTCATGGCTTCCCTTCTTTGCCAGTACCATTAATGGGAATGGCACTGATGGGTCTATTCAGTCTATTGAAGTGAAAAACACTTCTGTAGACAGGACTGGGAAGGAAACAGTCAGTGATGGTAAGAATTCAAAAGTTTGAAAAAGTTGTCATAGGTCATGTAACGGAAGACTGTGTGCTCTGTATTTATGTTGTGGAAGTTGGCTTCGGCTTTCTCCACCAGCCCTGCTGCTCCATCTGCTCTAAAAGAGCATTTCGTGTGCTCCCAGTAGCAAATATTTAAATATCTCACTCTCTCTTCCTCTCTTGCAGCTGATGAGGCCTCTCAATTGCTTGGATGAACTTTACCGACTGATCGGGTCCTTTATCCGATCCAAGCGCACTGCTGCCTGCGCGTACACTGCGTGCAGTGCTTCCGGAGTTGGATTGCTTTCAGTGTCTTCCGAACTCTGTAGCAGGCTTGGAGCTTGTCACATCATTATGTGCAACAGTGGAGTTCACCGGTATGACAATTTCTTTTCCTCCCTTTGTTTCAGTCAGTCACTCAGTCATTGCAGGTTGGAGACTGCTGCTTTTTATTTATAGAGAGGTCTAACACTAAATATCTAACATCTTAGACTAAATATCTAACACACTTGAAAGATCTGTGGTGAAATTCTAGAATCGTATTTGCAGTGATCGACAGAAATGAGCAGTACGATTTTAGTCTGTGCACTTGTAATGGATTGTTCCTCATTCCAGTCAGAAAAAGGCAGAAATCTTAATTGCTAAAGCAGAAAAAGGAAGGTTTCCTAGGTGAATAACACATACTATATTAAACTCTTAATACAGGCAAGAAATGCTGAAATTTTTATTTGCTTTGTAAGCTGGGGGGAATTGTAGTAGAGCTTGTTTCAAGGAAAAAAACAAAACAGAAGAGAGGCGCATTTTTGCAGGTGTGCCTTAGGATGACCAGAAGTTCAGCCTGCAGAACAGTTGCTGTCATTAATACAGTAGCAAAAAATGAACTGAGCTATAATCAACCAATCTTTGTCATCAACACTAAGAGATTTCAACAGACATATGTAGGTATGACGATAGCGTCATTATAGAGCTCTCTAGTACGTAATGATATTAATCAAAGGCAGAAATATGTTTACGTTCTAGCTGGCCAGATTACAACATTTCTGTACATTATACCAAAAAAGCAAAGAATACATTTGTAGAGGGGGGGGGGGAAAACCCAGCAGCCAAAAAAAAACCAAAAAACAATCTGATGCTAAATATCTGCATTTTGGTAAGAATTCCAAACTGCGAATTACAGGTAGCAATGTTAAAAATATGTTCCTTAGTTTTTGATCTATGAAAATCCTTCTTTTAAAGTGCTTTGGGGGGGAAGTAAGTGTCATAACCTTAATTGCAGCTACCAGGCATGAAAACCAGGAAAAGCTCCGTATGTAGCCAACACAATTAAATTGTATAAAAACAGTGCTTGCCATTTCTTTTAACAGAAGTTGCAACAGACTATTTGTATTACTTTCTATCGTTGATACAAGCGTATATAGCATGCTGTATACTGTACTTAATTTTAGGCAATAACGAAAAACCTCTGTATTATTTAACACTAGTCACTGTATCAGATAAAGGTGGAAATACTACATAGCATGGACTTTTTTTTTTTTTACAAAGCTGAAAAAGTCTACCTCTGGATTTCATTATGATTTCATGGATTAAGTTGTGAATTTGCCAGTATATTTCTGCTGAAAATTCTTATAGTTTAAGAATAAAGTCAGAGCAACTTTAATAGCCCCAATAAACTATTACGCCACAGTGTAATAGTTTATAAATTTTTTAGAATAATTTGGTGGCTTGGTATGCTTGATTCTGAACGTGATCTGTTCTTAGATGAAGATAAATTATTCGTCAAATTTCTGCTCAAAACTAGGGATAAGCCAAAGGTATAAACTATTAAATGTCTATTTAAATATATTTTAAAACCACAAAATATTAGAAAACTGATATATTGGATTTCAAGACTATATTATGAGCAGCAGGAATCGGGTTTAAATGTGATACGTGTGGGTTTCCACCTAGATGTTAAAGGATTCAAGATTGCTTATTTGTATAAAGGAAAGGCGCAAAACACTTTCATCTAAAGCGAGACTAGTTCTGCTTTACAGCGAGTCCATTTGAGCTTTTGTACAAGAGAGGGTTACTTCACTTGTGCACTCATACGGCCTTCGTGGCTACCATCTGTTCAGAGAAAGAAACATCAGCTCTTGGCATTATCAGAGACATTTTAAGATAGGCCCTCCAGGAAAAAGGAACGCATTACTTGAGATTTTATAGGTACTCAAAGAGTTTTTGCCCTGAATTTCTAAAAGTTCAGAAGAAAACTCATATATTTAGAGACTAGAATAGATTCTTGTCCTATTATTTTTTTGTAAAGTGGTAAAAGCTGAGGAAGTCTTTTTTAACAGCAGTTTCCTGAAGTTACTGTTGTGCATACAAACTGGATGGATGAAGGAGTCTTTCCTTAGAATTCAGTCATATAAAGTCACTTTGTCTGCGCTTTTCTCTTTCTGGACTCCCTGGGCCTCATCTCTGCAGTCCGGCACTAAGTAGGCTCTGCTTTTTTGGCATTCTGAAATTGTCTTTGCCCAGATAGAAAGCTTGCTTTGTTGCCAGCTACTAGGCTTGCTGGGTGAATTTTGTTCCCGACATTTCTACTGCTAAATTCTGCTGTGTTTTTGTGGACCTGCTCCCCTTGCTGATCTGTAGAGTGAAACTGTCTTGCAGCACCATGAAATCCTGTGAGGAGAACAAAAGAGGAAAGAATAAGATGCTGGATGTGATCAGGTCCTGCAGCCATAGATGCTTGTTGCCTGCAATCTTGAAGGCTTAATTCTTTTATTTGTTGGAATATTATTTAATCAGGGCAGATAATCTTGCAAAATAATGCTCTTTAAATTGTAAGTTAGTGCTTTAGAGTGCAAGCTACTGATTTTCAGTGAGAGGATATTTGTCTCTGGTTGTATTCAGCAGTGTATCTGGCCTTCTGTGTTCTTAGAAACTAAATGCTGTGAAGTGTGCTTGATTGCGATCAATTGCAGAAACTCACATCTTGTAGGCCCAGACCAAGGACTCACAACTGTTTTTAACACTGTGCTACAGATATTAAATGAGTTGAAAACTGAGATTATCTACAGATGCTACCAGGCAGGCAGATGGGGGAAAGATGTGAATTGTCCTTGCAGGTTAAACTTTGAAAATATATTCTTCACTGATTAGTCTTGCCAGCTTAAAAATGAAGAATAAACAACTCAGAGTAAGGTTCCTGTATGCTTTCTTTTTTAAAAAACCCTAATTTTAGCCCATTTTCTGTGGTTGGTCTCTAATAGGAGAGAATTTTTGAGAGTCTGTGGAAAAGTACAGGGTGCTCTGCTGATCAGCATCTTTATTTTGTTCATGGGGAGTGGGAACTGAGCAAGCCATTAAACTGTCAGAATTTAGGTATATTTAATAGACTTTAGACAAAATATATATGAACCTTCCCTCACTGAATTTATCTGTCTCTTAATGAACTGACTGGAGAGCCCTTTCTGTGTTTTCTCAACTTAAGTGTCGTGGATTGACAGGGGGCGAGGAGGTCCGCCACCCCTCCTCCTAACCAGAAACAAATCCCAGATATCTTGGGAGGGAGGTGCTGGGTGGCAGTCCAATGCAGAAGAGGCCAAGAACTATGAAACAGCAGCTTTGTCTGCTTTGACAGTGATTGCTGATCTCTGGATCAGCAGTGTCTTGGTTTCTGACTTCTCTGTGATCCATATTAAATTGCTTTTTACACTGCAGTAGGCTAAAACAGCTTGACAGAGTTCATATTTTCATCCCTATATCCAAGATAATGCTGGGGATTTTGAATTGCTGGTGATTGTTTTGCTTTGATTTTTATTACGACAATATGTTTACCAATTTACATTACAGCCTGAAATCCTATATCTATTTCAGATAGCAGTTCTTTTCAAATATATTTCCATCACCATAAAAACAAGGAAGGGGAAAAATAAGTCCCTTTACACTTCACTGTCCTAAGTGACATATGAATACTACAAAGTCTCCTCGGATTATCATAAGCAAACGTGCCTTCTTGATCAACACCAGGAACACAGCTCTAAATTAGTCCAAGAAATCAATAGTTTGCATTTCTGTTTTCCCTTTTTTATCATCCATAATTATATTTCTGCCTGCCAATCAGCTGTCACCCTGTAAACAATGCTCTGCTTTCTTTACTTGTATTCGTTCCGTTTGAAGTTGCAGTCACTCTGCACAAATGGAGGTGATGAAAGGCACTTTTAAATTTTATTGAATCATGATGCTAGCTCCTGCTCGAGGGAGAGGAATGAGACTGCACTGCACAGACATGTCCTAGCCTCTTTCCATGCCAAAATGAAATTAGGTGCAGCATCTGCAGAAGTCTATTCGGGGACCATAGGCTTTCCAGGCTCAAAGGAATCATTTAAAGCATCCAAATGAAACAAATCCCAAGTTTATTTAAAATTTTGCATTTCCTGGAGGATTGAGAGAAAAGAAGTCTTTTATAATCTTGATGAAGCCCAGAAAAAAATCCCTCGCTTATTTTCTTTTCGGAATTTTAATTTCCTCTGCAGAAAGTCTCTCCTTAGTGTTACCATCCTTCAAGCAGTGGGGTTCTGGCTGGCAGACGCTGGGCTGAATGATGAGGCAGGTTTTGCCAAGGGTTGATTATGCTGTCTCCTCTCGCTGGCACAGCTCCTGCAATCCGGCTAAACCTGCTCCATCTTCTACATAGCAAAGCAGAGTGGCACCATAAGCTGTCCGTCATGGCCAACTCCCTTTCAGTGAATCAAATGAAACAAGGTGAAAAATAGGTACTCTGACCTTATATTTTAGACATTCTATCGTAAGAATTCTTCCTTTTAGATTATTTTAGAAATTTTCTCTAGGAATTTAGTTCTGAGCTCAACGACTGTGTGCTACCAACAAAAAAAGTCTCCTTGAAGTTTTTGCAGCTGTACTCAAGCTGTTATCTTCACAATAAGAAGGCTTTCTGGGATTAATGGGACTACTTTGAGGAGGCAGGTCAGCACAGGCTGAAAAACGAATCCTTGCTCCTCTCCAGCCATCTGGTCTAAACCGTGCTTTTAGTCCTGCTACCTTCCCATTTAGTCAAGATGCCCTTCTTTTTTTAAAAGGCAATTTTGCTATGTCTGTCTACAGTTAGTGTATTTTTGTGATACCTTACTTGCTGAGGCATAAACAAACTTCTGTTTTTGTAAAATAAGTTAGGATAGTAGAGTATTTCATTCTGTGCTGGTTACTATTTGAAAACAGTTATGTAATTGCTAAATATATGAAAATTTGTCTTAAGATGATGTAAAAAAGACATTTAGCACAAATAGGTTGTTTGTACAGTGATTATTTTGTTTTGTTCTGTATTTACCTTTCATGGGCAACCTGGTACGTTTTTGCTTTGTTCATCTCTAATATGTAGGTGAAGGACTATAATCTTAGAGTTCTCTTGCATATTTAAATTCTGAGGCACTGTATTTTTTTTTTTAAAATGCAATCTGAAAATGCAGAGAAGTGCATAAAGCGCACTGAGACAGATAAGATGGATCTAACTTGTTACTAGTATGGATTTTAAGGTGTTCTTTTTTTTCTATTTGGATTCCTTTTAACATGATGGACCAGGATAGACATTTAGTAGCAGGGTTGACACACAACTCCATCACCTTGCTCTGTAGAATCATCCTGTCATGCTTCAGTTGCTGCAGCATCACCTTATCTGCAGTCCAGGTCTTTGGGAGAATCCGATTCTTCCTTACAAAAACTGCTACGTTACAAAAAACCAAACCAAAACAAAACAAAAAGAAAACCCCAAAAGATCCTCTCAAACCGTCTGACATTAAAAACTTATCCAAATCTTCTTTAAATTCTGAGGTGGAAGAGAGTTAAGTGGATAACCTGAACTGTTATAAGACAGGAAGTAAACTGCAATTTTCCAGCAGATTTACTTGTTTGTTTACATGGGAAGAAGCTTTTAATGTGAAAGACTTTCTATGCAGAACAAGAGATAATGGCTGGGGTTTCAGTTGACTTTAGATTTTTTTTGTTTGTTTTTGCAAGTATGACTGAGATTGAGCAAACAAAAGGCATGGGATACTTTGGATCTTTTGAAAATGCTGGTCTTTCATCAAAAAAAGAATATTTAATGGTGGAAGTGCCTCCTTGCAACATTTCCAGCTGATTAAAGGTGGCAAGATCTTAAAAGAAGAATGTTTCTAAAAAGATGCTCTGTGCACTGGCAGATGTACAGTGAAAAGAAGTGCTGTTTTTGTTGAGTTTTTTCATCGTTCTTTGAAAAGCTTTCTGTTTTAGAAAAGGTAGAAGTCACATTTAATTTCTAGAAACAGATTGGATGATAGTAATCTTCCAAGTAAACTACAAGAAAAAAAGCCATCATTACCTGCTGCATGTTTCATGCTTCTGGATTGAAAATTACTAATATTGCTTCTAATAAACCTGATTAAAACTATATTCGTAAACTACAAAAGAAGTCATTAACCAAGTTTAGGTCCGAAATATGGCTAATGTATACTTACCTCCCAAGGCTGATTCTCTAGTTTGATAAGTTCATGCCATCTACTTTAGCAAGTCAGAACTTTGTTGGTAGCTTGTGTTTGAAAATACCTGGTAGATCTGGGTTTGAATATCCTACCGTGGAATGGCGGATGCATGCCTGATACAGGAGTTGGGATGTATTTATTTTGAGGTTTGTGCAACTACGTAATCACAGCGGTGCCTCTCGTGAAAGAAGCCTGTGCATGCTGATGCTTAATGGATACATGGCAGAAGTCCCCTTAACCTTGGACTATCCATTTCCGTGTGGTGGTGTAATATTTTCCACACATAGTCACTTTTTGAAGCATTGTTTATGATTACTGAACCGTCATAATGGGATACATATATGTGCAGAGTAATGGCTTGCTATATTTTGGCAAAAGAAGTTTGGGACTAACCTTTAGTGGATGGGTTCAGTCCAAGGCTGACTTTAAAGTAGTGGTCTTTCCACACTGGGAACATCTCTGCTTCACAAAGGTTCATAAAGGGACAGAACCTGAGTCCTGATCTCCAGGAGAGTTTTATTGTAATTGTAAAATACAATACTGTAGCTTAAAGTATGATCTTCTTGGGCGTTTTCTCTTTAATACATATTGGCAGGCCCAGCTTTCCTCTCCCTGTGAGATGAAATTCTGTTCAGCAAAGATTCAGTATATGGGCACAGAGAATGCAAACTTCAATTTTACTTGCATTGAGACGTATTCCCACAATGAGAACAGCTTCGAAATTGTTGGGGAGTCTTCAGTTAGACCTGTCTACACTTTTTATGCTTATTTCTTAGAGTCCTGAAGATCATTTTCCCTTCTTTTTAGTTTATCATGACCTATTTTCTTATTTGGGTTTCTCATTAGAATCAATACATATTACCCAGCAATCACTATAGAGAAATACCCCCCACAATTTTTACCAAAATTGACTTACTTAGTATTAAAGTTTTTAATTGCTGCATACAGTGACATAAAAAATAGCTGCTCTATAAGCATTAATTTAAATGACAGCAGAAACAAATGAATACTTAATAGTGTAATTGGTTTAAAAGGTGGTCAAATATAGGTATGATCAGCTTATGAAATATAGAAACAAAAGTAATTAAAATAATAATGGCATTAAATTACCTGTTAAGTAGAAGCTTTAGATTTTAATTAGACTAAGCATATATGCATCCTTTTCGTATTTTTTTTCCTATTCACATAGCCAGAGCATAATTCATTTCAACATCTCTGACGGTGGTAACTACGAAACCAATTTGTTTCACCTCATCTTTTCTATTCAGGGCATTTTTCTAAGCGATGTTTTGATGCATCTTTGGATGTAGGATGGCCGGAATCCTAACTGAAACCTGAGAATGAATTGAGTCATTTAGATTCCTTTTACTCTGGTAACATAGATAGACAGTTTGCTGAGTGGCAGCTCTGTAGGTAGTGTACATGAACTCAAATTATTTTTTCTTCCAGGTGACATTAAACAAGCTGTCATGAAGTAATCCATTTCTTAGAAAATTTCAATCTGTTTTCCTCTGTTACAACTCAATTTTTCAGTGCAGATGTATGTCTATCCAGCCGATTTTACTGCCCTTTAGTAAAAATCACATCCAGTCAGAAAGAAATGGACTTTCATGGTAGAAAATGATTTAACCTCGTTTGTTCGGGATGGTCTGATCCAGAAGATGTTTGAAAGTTTGTATTTAATCTTCACATCAATACTGTCATGACTGATGAGAGACTGGGGATAGCAGGCAGGGGCTGGGAGCAGCTGCAGTCCCTTCTGGTTCTTGGAAACCAAATGGGTGAAATGAGGAGTTCTCAGCCCAGTTGTGCTGGGAAAGCCAAATGTCTGTGCTGCCTTGCTGCTGTAATCTGTCAAGGCAGGGAATTTGTGATTCTAATTGACATAAATTCTGAGATGATGAATTCGGGTCTTTTGTTTTTCTGGCATAAAAGAAGGGATGAGAGGAAAAGAGAGGGAGTGAGAACAGATTTTGATTTGTTTACACTGTATAATATATGGATTTGGGATTTATACTTCCCATAGCAGAACGTTATGAGAACACTGAAGGAGTTTTTCCCCTAATATTTTCCTTGTTTGTTTTGTCTGGGCTGATTGCATCCAAATGACCAGATACTTTCAATGGTCAGAACTGCTTCCAAACTGCTTTGTAAACTTTAATACCATCTGCTCATCAGCTCTCAAAATGGGGGAGAAGGGTGGATTATTACATATTGCGCTTATTTGCTGGCAGTCCTTGATGTTGAACCTTGCTCAGACCACCAGAACAGTCTCGCCATATGAGGAATTCCCAGCTTTCGTGTTGTTTCATGAAATTGTACAAGTTGTATTGGTTTAAATTTGCATTTGGTTCATCTTTCTGTGCTTGGCAGTCCTATTGCTGAGGTAATTCCAGTTACGGCGTTTCCATGTTACCATCTGATGTTTTGTGTGTGTGTTTGTTTCGTTCACAGCTGGTTTTCAGAGCGGTTTGAATTGTGATAAGGAATATGTAGTAATTCAAAAACTATATTTGAAGGGCTGGGAGAAAGCACCAGCATGTAAATACATGTTTGCTATTGAGTCGGTTCAGCATAGCACCGTGGAAGGTTTATATGATCAGTTTTATCAGAGGACTCAGTATTCAACAAAAATGAAGCTATTTGAGTGTTGTTTTTTGTATTTGGAAAGTAGTAACCTTATTTCATAATTACAAAAGCCATAAACGGTAATTTTAATTCCCCATTCATCAAACCTTTTACGTGCCTTAAGAGAAACACAAAGTCCAGCGATGTTAACTTGCATTTCTAAGAAAATAGTATATTGAAATGCAGCCATGCCACTGATGCTATTTTAACATTTTTAACATGCATTAATGATTAAGAATGTTTTTTAAAAGAAACACTGGATGTATCTAACCAGCATTACTGTCGGACTTCACCTCGAATGTAAAATGTTTTATTAAAGAGGTCTGATAATAATTAACATCATCATCACTGCTGTCATCTTGAGTGTCTTCACTACTAATTTGCTAGGATACGTTTAAAATATTGTCCTTAGAATGACTTTTCTTTTTTGCCTTGAGGTGAGATCTTCAATGTTAGTCCCATTGTTTCAGGACTGTACTGTAGTTGTTGCCTAGCTTCATAGCAGCCTTTAAAAGAAATCTTCATTATGCCATTTCACTCTTTGTCTCTGCGTTTCCCGCTCCGGTTCTGTCTTTATGTACACACTTGGCAACCTTATTTCTGAATCACGGTTGGCATTGTCAAAGTGTAGATGGCTCATAATGTCCGTAATCACCAGCCATTTCATCAGGTTTTGGACAGTGAGCAGTTTGGCAGTCTTTTGCGATCACAAGATTACTGTTTGCACCTCATTCCTCAAGCTGACCTTCATTTTGGGGGTCCTTTTGTTCGTTTTGGTTCACGCATGCAGAATATGATTTTTCTGTTCTTTCAGACTTTTAGGTTCCAGGAAGATGGGATTTATGGGAGAGCTGGCTCAGTAACCGGTTGGCTGAAAGCTGAGCTTGGAGCCCATTAACCTCTATTATACCTACAGAGAGACTTTTTACCCTTTTTCTCTGGCTTAGATTACATGTGTCAAATTAGATTTCAGATACTTTTGCTTTTTCCCCTTGTCAGTGGGACAAAGCTTCCTTTGCGGTCTGGTCTTGAAGGTTAGATGTTTAGATTATGATGCTGGTAAATATGAGCATGTACTGTATTTGTGCAATATTTCACCTTTCAAAGACAAGATGAAAGCACAGTGTTTAGAATTTCTAGTCTAATATTTAACTACTGTGCACCTTAATCAAACAGAAAACACAAAAGACCAATAGATTTTTGCTTCAAGTTAACTCTGAGGTCAGTGTATACAAGAAACTGGGGAATAAAAATTATTTCATTACCAAGGAAAAATCACTTAGCTTATAAATTTTTAATGAAAGGCCATTAATAAAGCTACAGATCAAATTTAATATCTTCTACACTCACTACTGTGAAACTTTTTACAGTCCATAAATTTACTTAAGCGGTATTTAAAACGTGTCAGGGTGGGGTTTTTTTTTCAGTGAGAAAATCAGCGCAGACACATTTTTTCCTCCTACAGATCTTCTGCTCAGCAAGATGAGTGTTTGATTGAAACATATTGTCTGTTCTGTGTGCATAATGTAATCTATGCAGAATCTTTTGGTCAGGATTTTGCCAAAAGGCTACTCAAAAGTACGTTTTAACCGTGTGTCTTAGTTTTATTATTTGAACTTGAAATATGCAGCTTTTGTCAGGTTCTGCTGAGGTAGGATCGTTTTCTGTACACCTCATCTTTCTGGCTGAAGAGATCTGATTATTGCAGTACTTTGGTTGTGAGGAGAAAAATCATCTAGCAGCTTACTGGTGCAGAATGCAGCCACTCTCACCTCTTGGGTGATAGCAGCCCTCAAACACATTGCGCTTTTCAAAAAGTACCTGTTTCTACTCAGTTTTGTTGCCTTTATCTGTGCGTCTTCTACAGCTTTGGTCTTGGTTGTATGAGAAACCATCTATCTGTCCTCATTCTCACCATGACAACTGAAATCGGATGGCATGTCCAAAATGACTTTCCCTACTACTTCTTGTCTGGTGCGATGACAGGTTGTCCTGCAGAAAGATCTTTAGCTCTGAAACTTTCCTGGTTGCTCTGACAGAGCCATTACAGCCTTTTCATTAGGTTGTGGTACCATGATCCGTTTTTCTCCTCAAGCATTTCCTTGAAAAGGATTGGCAAAGCAGGAGACAACAGTTTATTTGAAGGAATGCCCTATTTATTTATTTTATTTTTTGAAAGGGGTAAATGTCTCTTAATTTTGGACTGAACTGCACTAATGTGCCATCAGAATAACCAAGGTAAATTAATGGCAAGAGGTCAGGTTCCTGGTCCCAAAGCTAGGGTCTGCATGAGCAGTGGAGGGTGAGAGATAAGATAAGGTGTGCAGCAACCACTTGGAAAGGGATTTATACAGTTACAAAAAATCCTTCTCCTTGAGTTGTCACTCTCTCATGCACTTGCCAAGCCATAGTTGGGTTGTGTTTTCTACTGGTTGTTTGTTTGGTTTTTGTTTTTTTTTTTTTTTTTTTTTTTTTAAACAGCAGCAAAACAAGGCAAATAAATGCATTTGTCTGTAAGTCAGCAGGAGCACTTCTTACACTCAAAATTTTTCTAATTAAGAAACATTTCAGTGTTCAGGCTAATGCCTGCATGGGTGAGGGAGGGATAGGGGGCCAGGTCTACTACAGTATTTTTATTTATAATGTTTTTAAAAAAGATAATTGATCTGAAAGCAATTATTTTAAGGAAACTACTACTAGGAGCTAGCTGACTTCTGTCATCTGTTGCAGGTGCACTCTGAGTGTTACCCTGGAGCAGGCGATCATTCTGGCTCGCAGCCACGGGCTACCTCCTCGCTATATCATGCAAGCTACGGATGTCATGCGCAAACAGGTAAGATGCTCACTATGGGTAAGATCTTGATGTTTCCGAACAAGACGTGTTATCATCCAACAAGACTGACTTGACCAAGCATTTTTTTTACCTCCATCTTAATGTTGTGTAATGCCTGCGCGAGTTTTGTTAGTCTGGGTATTTAGTTGAGTTTTTTTAATTCTCTTCCTCTATTGTTGACTGAAAGGGTGTGTTTTCTTTAAAATAATGGAACAGGCTGTTTTTAACCAGATGCTTGCTTTCTCTCTATGTGTAAATGGATCATAATTTCTACAGGGTTATATATTTTCCTTAGTGGTTTTTGTATAGTAACTGCTGTGGTATCACCTTACAACAGAATAGTCTGTTCAGTACGACAATCTTTATTTTATTATATATTATCCATAAAAATAACTTAAGATTATTAAGTATTGTTAATAAAAAATGACTCATGTACTGAATGAAGGGGAAGTGTAGGAAGGAAGGGAAGAAATAAATATCCTGGTTCTTAACTTTCCAGGCAGGATTCCTGAGGACAATGTGCTTATTTTGAAGTAGTGTTTTTCACTCTTTCGTCGTAATAGAATATTAGGATTTAGAGGCTGTCGTGGATAGATAACCACCTCAACCTGAACTCAGTGCTAAGGTGTGACAAAAAAAATGCTGGCCTAAAAGGCAATATCAACTGAAAATGGGGGTTATACTCGACTGCATTGGCACAATTTGTCCTAGAATATCTTGTTATCAGATAAATGCTTTCAAAAGGATGTTTGGAATCTTGGAAGGAGTTCAAAGGAGGAGCACGAATGATCCAGAGGTTGTTAGGCAAGGCTTATGAAGTGAAGATTAAAGAACTCAACCTATTCAGTTGATCAAAGAGAGGTTGAGCGGGGGCTTAATCCCTCTGTGTGCATATGGAACGTATATCCCAGCCTGTGGTAGCTTTCAACCTTATGACAAAAGCATAAACAAGATACAGGATGCACTCAATCTTGCAGTGAAAAAAAAGATAATTAAATATTGGAACAATTAATCACAGATAAGATTCATAATTTGTGGTTTTTAATTTGCATCTAATTTTGTTAGTTTCATTAATTCTGCTACATATTCTGTGCAGCAATCACAGTTTAGTTATGAAAATGATTAAACAGCTGTACTTCACTTCTAACTTGCTGTAGACAAAAATACACATATGCTAGATCAAACCTTTAATCTTTAAAGCAATTGCGTAGATATTCTCAAGCCATAGCTTCTGATGAATTATACGTAAGCGCTGATGCCTGACATGGATACATCAGAGTAATTAGTCTCATTCCTTTTCGTATCGGACTTTCACTGTATTGGGTGCATAAATTAAGTTTCTGTGGTGAATAAATACCCTCGACGTTCTTGAATCAGATCATGCTGATCTGCTCAGGAATTACAGCTTTAACTTGACTTGTAAAGAAAAATACTGCTCTGTAAGGATAAACTTGCAAGTATAGGTTGATGTGTCTGCTCCTGAAGTTCTAGACAAAAGGCCAATCTGAGTATTTTGCAATCAAAAAAATGTGGATGTAGAGTTTTGCATATGTCTGATTGCAGGATGTGCTCTGTCAAAGGCCGCCTTTTCAATGTACAGTTCTAGACCATTTTCAAAAATGCTGATTCATTTCTGCAGTTTATTAAATGAAAGGCAGAATGAAAGTAACTTGCATGGGTTTGAGCAGCTGTAACTGTACTTGCTCAAATAGAGATATGGAAAGAAGCCTGCACAGGGGCTCCGTTCTCTGCAGTAAACAGCTGCTGATCAATAGCTGTTAAAGATACCAATATCTCAATACCACCCACAGACACTGCAAAAAAGTCTGCTAGTATATCAGGCCAGGCTTTTTTTCACACATTCTTCTTCTTGCAGGAAACCACTACAGCATTTAATAGAGTGATAATCTTTTGTTGTAATTTAAAATCAGTCTTGGAGTTCTGTAGTAGAAATATAACCCTCCATTAAATTCTAAATGTTTTGGAGTAATTTCAACAACGCGCTATGGTATCTTCTAGAAACCTGTTCTGGATTCAGTGTTTAAATTATCTGAAGGATTTAACTGTCAGGAGTATAATGCAGGCCATAAAACTTGGAGGGGAAAACAAAAAAGGCTTCTTGGGGTTTGATGCAGTTTAAAGGCAATACATGTGTCTTTTAACTGGCTTAATATAAAAAAAAAAAAACCAACAACCAAACAAAAACTTTGTTAGCCCATTTACACCCTGAATCTTTTGTGAAATAAAGAGATTAGCCACAGGGAGGTGCAAATGAAAGGAGATCTTTTCCATCTGTTATTCTGGAGAAGCCAGCAATGTTAGCTCCTGGCAGTATCAGCTTTCCAGAAGGGGAAATTGTCTCCACTCGAAGCTGATACCTCTTCCAGCTTGGGGCACCAGTGCTGAATAACTGGAGTCACTTGACTGAATGGATGACCTCAGGAAGTGGTTCTTTTCTTTTCAATCGAATGAGGTCCATGATCGTGTTTAACAAGACTGATAATGGCCCCCACTGTATTGTTGGAACACTATGCAAAGTAGTTGCCCTGTCAGCTGTAATTAGGTATTCGCAAGCACCTGTTCTGTGAGAACTAAAGGAAAGAGACCAACTTGTTGGGAGTTGGTATGAACTTGGGTCTGAGAGATGCTTTTAGTTAAGTGGTTTCTGGTTTTTATCTGCTGATCCAGTCTAGACTGATTTTTAAAATCAAAATTTTGACAAAACATCCCAACTATCTTTTAGTAACTTTATTTACTCATGTATATTTATTCATGTAAACATCTGTATGCACAAAATACTATGTAAAGCATCCTGACAGGGGTGTGTTTTCGGGATGCAGCAAGGAGTGGGGAGGACGGAGGCCTAGGAAAGGAGCTGCAGGAGGGCACAGGGCTCTGAGGAAGAACAGTGACTAAAAAGCTGATAAACAGAAAAGACTAGGAGAGAATTTGTGTTGTCTTTTAAGTGAGTAATCATTTTTCCATGCCTTTTCATGAGCATAATAACAGCACTACATTTTGAGTAATTCTCATAAGAATTGTACTGATTTAGAGCCCTTTGAGCAGGGCATAAAGAGAATATGTTTTCTTTATGTGACTGGTTCTTGCTATCTTTAAATTAGTGTGTAGCTTGAAAATAAACCTATCACTCTTTTCTCATGGCAATGAGAAAACTGGTTCATATATGAGAGTCCAGATTGATGGTGGTGTCTCCTCAGAGCTGCTGGCATCTTTCACCAGTGCTCTGGCAGTACTGGTACGCAGAGGGAAGCATTCTGGAGCCACATAGCACAACTGCCCCTTATTGCCTACGTGAGACAAACAGTGTCAATATTTACACTGCTATAGCTTTAAGAATCATATTTGAGAAGTATAAATTAACAGTATATTGAAATAGAAATCGTGTAATGCTCAGTGGAGACAAAGAGATGTCATGTGGCAAGTTGCTAGTAATTCTTGGGGGGTTTTCCTCAAAAGAAATAATAATCTGGTGGTTGTAAGGTCGGTCTAATTTGTTCCCTTGACAAACAATAAATTACATGGTTGTATAAAGCTAGACTCCTTTTTAAATCAACGCATTTGATTTATTATGTAAGCAAGATACTAAAATTAATTTGTCTGGTGAGCAATGCAAGTAAAAATAGGTTGGTTTTGTTCTCAGAGGTAGTCACAGCACTGACGTTCAGGATCTACATGCGATTAATTTAGATAGTTTTCCCATGTATATGTATATTCTGGCTCTCAGTTATGTTAATCATATGCCAGTCTCAGCAGTCTGTCATGGTGGTGTTTCTTTATTATAAAATTTTAGAAAACAGCACGGAGGAAAGGACACTGAAGGTGATGAAGGTCTGGACTCAACTTGTCTAACTTTGTGACCAATACCGGATCAGCTTTCCTGTTGTAATTCATGACAGACACTTGTCATATCTGTTCTTAAACCTCCAGTAGTGGAGACTCCTGCATAGTGCTTCCCAAGTGGTCTGTTCCAGAGTTTTCTTAACCTTTTCATTAGGATGCTTGACTTGGTGCCTCATTTGAGTCTTTTTTGTTTTTTTTTTCCTTTTTCTTCTTCTATCTTTTTCCTTCAATTTAAGTCTCCTGTTTTATGTCCAGTATACTGTAGACTTAGAGACCAGATTTTACTCCCTTTTTAGCAGTAGACTTTTTAGTATTTTGAATGTTTCCAGAGATGAGGCATCTACCACCTCTCTGGGCAGCCTGTTCCAGTGTTTTCACCACCCTCGTCATAAAAAATGTCTTCCTTATATCTAGTCTTTATCTACCTTCTTTTAGTTTAAAACCATTGCCCCTTGTCCTATTGCTTCAGGCCCTACTAAAAAGTCTGTCCCCGATTTGATTATCATTTCCCTCATAAGCCGTCACTTTTGTAGATAGAATCATGGAATCTTCTTGGAATCTTCATGGTTGGAAAGGACCTTTGAGATCATCGAGTCCAACCATAGACTGAACATCAGTTCAGCTGATCTTTCTTTTTTCAGTTGTATTTTCTTACGTAACCATTCTCCCTATTGTCCTCTGAACTCTTTTCAAGTTTTTATTAACGATGAAAAGTAACTATGAAGAATTTGAAAAGGATCTTAGAGGATGTCATGATTGAGCAACAAAATGGCAGGTGGAAATCAGTGTAGGTAACTCTTAAGTGATGCACACAGGGGAAAAAACAAACCCCAGGTTGACATTCACAATACCTGACTCTGAGCTTGCCATTACATCTCATGTTAAAGACCTCAGGATATGGTAGAAAACATCAGCTCAATTCTCGGTAGCTATCAATAAAGCAAATCTGAAGTTATAGTGGTTTAGGCAAGGATAGATGACAAAGTAGAAATCATGTTATCATGACCCTTTATTTAAAGTGTCTGATGTTCTAATTCCTTCCATAAGTATATAGCATAATGGAAAATATTTGGAGAAGGTCAGAAAAAATGATCAGTGGTTGGGAATGGTTTGTAGACAGGACAGACAGACAAAATAATTTAGCTTCATGAGTGAAGTTCATGAAGTTCAGCTTCATGAGTGAAGGAGGATATGACAAGGGTCTAAAGAAAAAGTGGCATGGATAGGGACTGACTGTTGGCCTCACCAGTGCAGAACTAAAGGCATCAAATGAAACCAGCAGATTCAAACCAAATTAAAATAGTGGTTCTTGCCACAACAAGCTAAGATTGTACCCAAGATGTGGATCTCCTTCCACAAGATGCTTAGTGATGGGAAGTTATTTATGGGTTCAAGATGAGATGGAAAAGAATAGAAGAGAATTACTGAAATCGATTAAATACATACTCACTGCTGAACAGAGGAAGTATTGAGTGACTAATGATTGAATTCTGGAGGAGTTTCTGGGGAAAGACATGTTTGTTGTGGTCTGTAGTCACGTGTCTTGCAA
The DNA here is from genome assembly GCF_028500815.1 of Rissa tridactyla. NCBI lineage: Eukaryota > Metazoa > Chordata > Aves > Charadriiformes > Laridae > Rissa > Rissa tridactyla. The sequence continues at coordinate 37,647,746 of NC_071467.1, read as the reverse complement.
CTGTCGAAGACGAGCTTACTGAGCTAGAGGTAAAGCTAGTTAAGGTCACTTATATTCTGCCTTCAGTTTCACAGGTACTCTAGTTATTTTCTCTATCTTTAGAAGTATTTTTTTTTTCCTAAGAGAAACTTAAGGACACAGTATTTTTTGTGGCATGTGTTGATTTACATAAACTCTGAGAACCTACCTGTGTGTAACCAGCCAGCCTTTTTCATCTGTTGATTCCCTAACAGTGAACTAATACCTTCTCAGTTACTTGGGTAGCAGATTTCTGTCAAATGCAAAGTCCAGTCTTACTCTACGTATTGAATCACTGATTATACCGCATATTTACATCATGTGCAGCTGCCATTGCAGCACTGCTTGGAATGTAAATTATCTTTGATGTTTCACACCAATTTAAAATCTCACGGTAATAATTCCGAGATTATATATTTTTGTTCTCTCTTACTTTGTCCTGAATTTAGGTAGTACAGAAGGACAAATAAAGGGAGAATCAGTGTTTGTATTATAGACAGAAAAAGTAGTTTCCATCTCCTTTAAAATGTTAGAAAACAGAAAGAGACTGTAAATCTAACAGTTGTGTTTCTTTATGATGACTACTTTACATTAATAAAACTGCACTTTAAAAGCTGGACCTCATAATTTAAAACCAAATTCTACTAAGTTCTTTCATATGTCTGAGCTAGATTGTTTGCAGAAGAGTCTGCATTTTTCCACGTCACGATGTATGTTTTACATTCTGCAAGTCTTATCAACGTTCTCCTTACTGGATGAGTCAATGAGACAAAAGTGCTTTCATTATGGTTGTTCAACGGGTCAGAGAGACCAGCTTTTCCAGTTGATCCTGCTTTAAGCAGGTGTGTTGGACTAAACAATCTCAGGAGGTCCCTTCAACCTTTTTTCTTTTTTTGTGTGTGACTCTGTGATTATAAAGGAAGATCAGGACCTGCATTTTTCTGATCCTAATTTAGTGCCTCAATTTAGGCCATTTTTCTAGATTTAACTAGAAAACTATTCATAGGAAATAATCTGAAATTTTTGTTTGTTCAGAAGTTCATAGGAAATAAGTGACATTTCAGACAATAACTTTGTTATCCATGCCTTCTACAAAGAACGGTGACAAAAATCAAACAAATTGAAACCTTAAATGTTGATTTTTTTTTTTATGAAGTCTTTTGTTAGTAAGATATATGTGTACGCATTTATTTAATAACAAGGGGAAAGATTTTTGTCTCTTTTCTGCATATTTCTCTAAGTTGAGAATTAATGTACTGCTTCAACTTGTTCCCCACCTTAGAAGAGGATGTTTCGTGACACAGAGCGTATGTATTAATTAATTATAACCAATAGTTATGTTCATCTAGAAAGCTCAGAAAACTTTCTAACTTGTGTTGGAATAAATGAAGCAAAATTGTTGTTTTTCTTTCACAGGGTGCGAGAGTACAAAACACAGCCAAGAATTTAGGGGTGAGGGATCGAACACCACAGTCTGTCCCGAGGTAACTGATTGGTTGTGTCCTACACCGTGGTTTTGTTTAGTTTGTGCTAAATTCTGTCCTAGCTGCTCAGAAGCTAACGATAAACATTGACCGTTTTCTGCACTAATTGTTAAGATTTGGCTTTTAATGTACATAAAATCGATTACATTCTTAGCCATACAATTTTACTTAAAGTAATTAGTAGCAGAAATTCAGGCTCTGTAGCACTTCAAAATGTGCCCACTTTTGAAAAATGAAACCTAGTTCATGTTAATTATGAAAACACTGGAACAAGTCCTTCATCACTTGTGATGTTTAGTGGTTTTGGGGAAATATTCGTAACTAAATCCATAACCCCATTTTAATGAAATACTGTACTGCAATATCTCAGCAAAATCGTGTTCTAGTTGCTTTTAGAGATGATGTAGTCTTTCTTTGTCTCTTTCTGAAACATCCATTAGAATGAAAAATGTGACTGTTCTATATTTATCCAGCTTTTTAATGCTGTGATGGATTGCAGGTACCTGAAATGTTTCTTAACAAGCACAATACTCATAAATGAAAATAACCAAACAGCAATGTTCTTCGTTTTATCTTAAAGTGGTTTTATTAATCCAGCTCTAATTTAAATCTTTTTTTTTACCAATTTAAAACATAATGGTTTTCGTTGACTAACAATAACACATTGAATGAGCTAAACAGGTATGTGAAAATACAGAACAGACCCAGTGTGGTGTTTAAATTTTAGTAAGGAAACAACGAATTAGTAATACCTGATAGAGGTAACCACGTGAATGAACATATACACTATCTGTAGCCTCCGAGAAAGCCTGTCTTCTGGATTCTGACCAGTAATACTCAGGAACATTTTCTTCTTACTCAGTTTGCTCCCCATTTCTCAGGTGTCCCAGTTTCTCCCAGTAGGGAATCAGGCTACGGCTTATAATTTGTTTGTAACAAATCACTGCACATTTTTCTGTGCATGTGCTTGGTCTGATTCTAGAAAAGAAGTGTACCTTAAGTGTACAAGGTATGAGTAAATCTGAGTAGCAGCTTCTGTTCAGTTGCTGAGGAGCAGTATTTGTTGGAGCATATATGCCTCTTGCGTGCCTCATGAAAGAGACTAAGGAAGATCCAGCAAAAGTGCTGATTCTAGCGTAAACCCATCAGCAGTAAAGTCATTGCCTTTACCAGCAGGTGAGACCAAAAATTGTCTGACCAACTGTCTTGCGTTGTGGGAACCTAAGGCAGTAAATAAACATTTTATTACAGTAAAAGCTGTGAGAAGGCTTTTCAGATTTTGAACGGTATGGTTCTGGCCTGAAATGGACGACTCCTTTATGACATAGTTCTAGAGGCAGCCAAAGAATTGTTGCAAACTGAACTTCTCCCACCTCTAAACGACAGAGCACGTATCTAGATTCAGAGCTTTTGTGATAAAGGAAAAATCTAAGTTCTTAAAAACCGGGCCATGAGATATTTTTTGGCTTTACATCAGTTGAGGAGAAAAATACCCTCTTTCCAATTGACACTCCCACAACATAGCAATGAAAAGCTGAAGGAAAATTTTGAGATGGCTCCTAGAACATAGAATAGACAGATGTATCTGACATGCTTGCCAGTCAGCAGCAACGTCACAGGAATATCTCATTGACCTCCGTGTTTGGGGCATTTGGTGTATCGTTAGATAGATAGGTCACATAAGTCAGAATAGTCATCAGCAGGAGTGATACTTTTGCTGTATAGGTAAATGATACTGTGGGTTCTTAATTCTTTGTCTTGCAAAGAATTTTACCTTGTCTTCGTTTAACATCACTTTAACAATGTTCTCAGTTCTCTGCAGTTGCAGCTGTTTTCTGTCTTTTCTCAGCTGATCTGTTCATACCATCTCAAATAGTTCCATATATATTGACCCAGAACAGGCTGTTTCTTCTCCACACTATCTTCAGCAACTATAGCTCCTTAGGGATTTATGGAGCCTTGTTAATTTGCTTCAAAATTCTCCCACATCACTTGCTCTGCACAGACCTTGGTACTTGGGGCTGAGCTTTTCTGCGCGTTGTTCCATAGAAATTAGATTTTGCTAAAACATCACCAAGAACTAACCCCGCTTAGTGTCATGGTTTAACCCCAGCCGGCAACTAGAACCAGACAGCCTCTCACTCACCCCTCTTTTTTTCCCCCCAAAGGGTAGGGAGAAGAGGGAGAAAAGGAGAGGAAAGGATAAAAAACCTCATGGGTTGAGATAAAGACAGTTTAATAAAACAATAATGGAAAAATAAAATAACAATAATAACAATAAAAGAATATACAAGGCACAAGTTGCTCTCACTGCCTGGTGAATTGGTTTCCCAGCCCGACCTGAGCAGAGATCACAGATTCTCTCCCCCAGCCCCAGCCAACCCCTTTTTATACACCCAACATGACGTCTATGGTACAGAATATTCCATTGGCCATTCTATTGTTCTGTCTATGCTCCTCCTCACCTTCCATGGGAAGCTGGAAAAAGTCCTTGACTAGTATAAAGATCAGTTAGCAACAACTAAAACAATATGCATTATTGACATTCCTTTCATACCAAATCTGAAAACACAGCAAACACTACAAAGAAAATTAACCCTATCTCAGCTGAAATCAGGACGCTTAGATGAGATTCTGACAGTAATTTTATCTGTCTTTTGCCAGCTTTGAATGTTACTGCTTTATGACACTAGCAGAATAAAATAACTCAAATAAGCCCTGTTTATTTTTCTCTGCATACTTCTCTGTGTAAGGATCGGGCCATATTATTGTCTCGTTGGTATACAAATATGAGATATATGTGCATGGCTCCTAACATTGCTGTCTGCACAGTGTGACCTTAAATGCTCATCAGTCTGCCAGATGACAACGTGGAAGAGCCCAGGGATCTTCAGAACGCATTTTGGTGGAGGTTTGAAATCAGGTTTGCAATTGCCATTTGGCTGACAGAACTGCTGCTCCTTGTTCTTACCATCTGGAAACAACACTCTGCTTGCTAACCACTGCCACTGAGATCCTCGGAAAAGTTACTTAGCCCATGGCCATTCTGTGTTGTCAGTGTCCTACAGGTTTTAACTTCAAAGGGAAGTGAAGTCAGAGAACAGCAGCTGTCCTGCCCTGCTCTTGTGCAGCCACAGGATGTGTCTAGATGTTGAAGAGGCTTTAATGGGGGCAGCCATACATACCGTGCCTCACGTAATTTCAGTAGCAGAGTATCATGCCAAGAAGGCACCTTGAACTGTTTGGGGAGCCCAGCCACTTGTACAGATTTTTGTTTTCTGTGTTGATTTCTAGTGTGATTTTGAAATTGATGATTAGTTACAATGGAGTCATATAAATTAATGTGATGTTTGGCAGGCAAAGTTGCAAAATATATTTGGAAAACTCAGATACCCCGAGCATCCTAAATATCCCAAGCCAGCGGACGGTTCACCAGCCTGCCTGTAGCCAGACCTACCAAACCTGCTTTGGTATTTCAGTATCAGAGATTCTGATTGTCAGGTATTAACGCACATGCTGTGCCATTATCTCTTCATCTTTGGCTTCTGATGCTTTTTCTCCTTGCCATGCCGTACTCAGTCTCTTCTCTTTGCCATTCCTTCAATTATATACTTTCCCTGAGGAAAATATGTAATCTCCAAATGAGATCATGTCTGTTGCTGGTTCTAATTGCTGCGGTTGCAGGGGAGATACTGTATGCTGGACATAGAGAGCAGAGAGCCTGAGGTCGGAATGATTGCCCCCCTTTATTTTTCAGTATTCCTAACATTAGGGTAAAGTTTCAGACACTTGCTAGTGACCAAGTCCATGCGAAAGGGTTTAACAGAAATTCAAAAGCCTTTATAAATGGAGTCACTATTTCAGTCTGCGCTGAGGTAGTTATTTGAACCATATCTTACTGGTCTTGATTTCATACATGTAGCAGTGGTGGGGAGAGAGTCTGAAATCTTCGTGCTGGCGCGTCACATCACATGTCTGACATCTGCCTTAGGTTCTTCAAGCAGCACCAGTTTTATAGGGGACTGTGTTAGAGCGAGGTCTGACTCTGTGCCAAAACAAAACAAAACTGGAGGCAACTGCATTCACCAAGCAGCTTTTCCAATTTAGAAATTTGGAGCAACAACAGGTAATTGCATTAGCGGAGGCTTAGTAGAGACCTCCAGAAGGGGGTGTCTTCACTGCAGAAATATGAAAACTTCACTAAACTGGGATGTCTTTATAAGACTGCTTATAGATGTGTATTGTAATAATAACACTTTCAATGCAAACATTCATACTCATGAATAAGATGTTACTGTTTTTGTATCAATGTTATTAAACTGAATTCAGTACCTCTTGTTTTGCAGTGCAGGAAGACTTAATTTAAGTTTTTGTTCCTAAAATTTACCCATTTTGATAATGACTAAGCTCTCAGAATAACAATTCCTTTGGGTTTTTTTTGTCATTGTCAGATTATACAAGCTATGCCAGCCACCACCACCGGTTGGAGAAGAATGAGGAGGACTGCTTCAGAAAATAATCCGATAATGGCCTTTAGGATACGGGGACTGTATGACAAAATCTAACTGCACTATAGCAGTATGTGCCTGGGGCTTTGCTAAATAAAACAAACAAACAAACAAACAGCCTTTACTCAGGATAAAGAAAGAAATACCCTAAGTATTCTCCATTGGCATTGAAAAATGGCTTCCAAAAAGCATTTCTGGAATCTGTGCACTCCGGCCTTACACTAGTAGAACAGGAATCTTCCTTGGGAATTTTACACTGGAATCAGATTTATTTGATGTGTCTTGTTCAGCCACACAACAGGTATAGCCAGCAGCTTGAAAACAAATGTCTTGTTCAGAGAGAATGACTTCACTTGTCCGCTATACAGAATGTGTTTCTGTGGCAGGAATAAACACCTAGATAAACTAGGCTTGATAATGAGCATGAACTTCCTATAGAGCCCTTTGCACTGATAATCCCTTTTTTCCTGTCACCATCATAATTTCTCGGAACGATGACGCTACTGTTTCAAGGATATAATGTAAGTGAGGCTTAAAAATGGAAAACTCATCTCAGAATGGTGTTTAATGGCTGCAGGCAGACTGCTGCTATGAAGGTGTTAATCAGCTTGTAATCAGTAAACTCAGCCATGTCTTACGCAGTCTGTTGTCATACTTCTTTAGAAGGAATACCTAGATGGCATCTGAGGTGGAGTTTTGCCCTTTTTCAGTTGCCGTTATAATGAAGGAGAAGAAGCGTGAGTCTGATCTTCACCCATAGTTAGACTGAATTTCAGACTCTGCCTAAGGGATGTTTTGCATTATCGCGCCTCTGCATTTGAGAGTTTTCCAGAGTTGTGTATATTCTTGTATAGGACTATACTAGCGAAAGGCGAGGATGAGGCAGTTTTGCTGTGTTTAACTGGAAATGCCTGTGGTTTAAGTTGAAGCGTAGTTTGGGGGTTTGATGTTTTATGCTACCATTTCCTGTATTTTGTCAGAATGGTTTTGTATAGCGTTGCAGTTCTTTGGAGTTGGTAATTGTTATAGATTTATTCTGAAATTGTACTGAGTATTTAGAGGGCCCAGGGAAAACGTATCTGTGTTTGCTGTTCTTTTGTCCAAAAGAATTTTCAGTTAAATGCCCCCAAATGAGGTTTCATACGTGAACGCATTAAAACAAAAACTATATTCTGAAATAGTTCTACTTGTAGTGGTAGCTTTGCATTCCATTAGAGCAGGACATATACTGTCTGAATAAAATTTATTTTTTTGTACAACAGCGATCTATAGTTATGCTGTGCTGTAGCAATCAAACCTCACAACGTAATTGTTGCATATTATCTAATTATTTATGAAATCTTCAACAAATATATTAATCCACAATGAAATGAGAATTCAAAATGAGCTGCACTCTTACAGAGAGTGTTTTTTATATAGGATATCTAGGGGACTTGTTACTTTTCTCCAAAGGAGGAATTAGAGCTCCTACCTTTTTCAGTATTCTTAATGTTTTTACACAGACTTTAACTTTGCTAAGAAAATAAATATTTTTATATATCCACAGATATATATGTCGGCGCATATACGTGAGTTTCAATATGTATATATTTATGTAGTCATATCCATTACCAGTCCAACCTTAAATAGAGAACGTTTGCCTTATACTGTGACAAAGACATGCAATAACGAACACGTCAGTAACAATTTCTCCTTTGTGCTTTGAAGTTTACACTCTTTCATAGTTACTGGAAGCTGTGGGACTATAATCTTTTTGATTAAAAAACAAAACAAAACCAGAAAACAATGTTTTAACTCTCTAGGAACTTACTGTTTTTGTCTAGGATGACCTAATGCTTGTACATCAGAATGAGCCACGATTTCTATCATTGCTATTCTAGTCATAATCTCATACTTCTGGATGTGTTTTATTCAGAGAGGCAGTACTGCCTAGGGTAATTCCCGCTCCAGGCAAAAGCGCCAAAAACGTTTCAGTTTCTGCTTGTTCAGACATCGGGAGTACAGAGAAGCCGTAACCTCCTCATGCCAAGGATGGTGCCGGTGTCAGCCCCGGCTGCGAGCTCCCATCTTCCTGTGAGATTTGCCCACAGGAGTTTTGCTCTGAGGCAAGTCAGCTGTTAGATGCGCAGAGCTGCTAATCCTCTACAATATAGAATAACCTAGAGGACAAAATCTGTTGCATGCATACACGTTATTACAACTAGTCATCGCTATTTTTTTTTATTGCCTTGAAAATGGTAGGAGTGCAAATATGCCAAAATAGTCTCCCTGTATAGTACGGTAGCTGTCGAATTCATCTTGTTGTTGAAAGTAAGGGGTAATAGACGTTTGTTAACACAGAGGGACAAACACTTTCAAGCCAGTCACTGGACCAAATTCCTCAGCTAGCGTTTCATGGCTTGACCGCTTGATTTTGTATCGAATTTTTGGTTCTTTATGCCTTTTTTTCACCTCCAGAGTCAGTTTTCAAAAATTAATATAGCACTATGAGCTTCATTGGTGACCCATGCTGCAAAATAACATACCTATTTAGCCTGGCATCAAAGGGTCTGAGAAACTTAAGCCCTAGTTTTCTGGGATTACAAGTAGCACGTAAAGATAGGATTTCCACAGGGAACTGGGCATAAATGACCCACTGACTGTCTATGGAAAGTGGGTGCCTAATGTCTCAATTTCCTTCAAAAGCCAGTGTTTGCTTGAAACACTGTGCGGCTTTTCAAACGCCTTTTCTTGTCCCTCTGTTCTCAGAACACGTTCTAACACATCTGGCTTCTAAGAACATTAGATGGACATTTCAGAAGTCCATTCTTAAATTTATAGATTTACATTTTTGCATTATTAAAGCTCTTTATCTTGTTTGGTATCTGTAGAGGATGTATTTGTTCCTTATGCAAGGTGCACTTGCAGAGTAAAAAAAAAAAATCCATTCTCATCACAGTAGGTTCATCCTCTCATAAATTTTTAGACTTACAGGCGACAAGAAGAGATGACCAAGAGTGATGATTTACAAGAACTGTAACACCCACGGCTTGTTAAATCTTTGCTTCTACAGCAACAGATTATGCAGCCTGTTTTTACAACAATGTGTTGTACTGGTTTAGGGAAAGCATTCTGTGTGTTACTTTACTTTTTCATCCATGACAAGTGTAATTCTTCGGGGAATAAATTCAAGGATCTAGAGACATACGTTACCAAATACCGACTGCCATGATTCAGTGATAGTCTGTGGGGGATGTATAGGAGATTTAACAGCTCGGAAGGGAGGGTTAAGCGCCAAGGAACAGCTAAGTTGCCATAGGTTTCATGTTTGGAGAAAACTTACACTTTGATTTTAAGGTGGAGCTGATGATGTTGTCCTATCTTTGTAACCATCATCTATGAATGATAGGACGCTAAACAGTCTTTAATCTATGAAGTAAGCATTGATTCAGTCTAATTCCCCAAATTAAGTATTTTATAACACCTATTTTCCTTGTAGATTGTAAATTAATACAAAACCATCTATGTTCTGGTTTCTAGAAGTCAAACGTTTTTGTATTTAGGGATCCATTTTAAAGTAAATATTCCTGCTATCAGCTGAACCAACCAACCACTTTTACGTCCATTGAGATAGTTGCAATCTTCAGGGGCACTTTAGATAGCTTTCAGTGGGTTTTAGCAAGTGCATCAGTATTTTGTTTGGGTTTTATTTGTTTGTTTTAATGTAATCAGTAGTGGTCAGAACTGCTTTTCTACTGTTTTAGAGACAAAACAATTAAACTTAAGTTGACGAGGATTTATCGTAATCATACTTCATTTCATTGGTTAGAATCCCCTAATGGAAAAAAAATGAACCAGTTTTATTGATCTGTTTTTAGCCAGAGAAATTCACAAGCAAACAAGTGACTTTTCTGTTTTATTAATTCATTGTCGGATGTAGTGTGTGTGTATGTGTGTGTGTATATATATATATATATATATATATATATAAAATTGACAATTGCCTGAATGTGAGTATACACATCATGGTTAAGCATGATACTCAGAAAATTATCTTTCATTTATTTTCATTTAAGTTGTGGAATCGGTAACTGTAGTATATATACATATTGTTCCATACTCGTTACTTCACAGCTACTTCATGGATATGGCTGCCAGCATTTTACGCATATTTTGCACCATTTTTGTTTAACATTATGAAGAGAGTTTCTCAAGCTAATGCATTGCCTTATGTATTTTATCTCTGTACTTGTTGATAAATGCAGGTAGTGCTTTTCTAATTGTACTCCAGCAGTACACTGGCATTGGTAAATGAGATGCACAGTACATACCTGTCTCAGGATACCTGGATTTTTCAGCATTAGGTTTTGAAGTATAAAAAGATACTGAACTCATATTTTTGTATGCTGACACTTATGTAGGGTTTTTTTATATATACTGTATATATCAATCAAGTTTTCCTAAAGAAAACGTATTATTTGGAATGTTTCCCTTCTCCTGCTAGAAGACGTGGGGTTATGTTTTCTTGTTATGGATGTATAAATGAATATACAGCATGCACAGTCATGCAGATGTTAACACCGGCGAGAAGTTTCAGATTGTCCAGAGGCCAATCAAGTAGGCATTTCTTACGTTCTTCTCCAGAAATAACATCTCCATGCTAGAAATCCTGTATGGCTAGAATGGAACTACTTTAGAAACAATTTTTGCTTCAGTTTGAAAGTCCAATGGAGTGTTCGAAGTAGCCGGGACATTTCTGCAAGTACTTCAGTTTGGACTTCCATGGGAACATCCGCAACATCTTTTGTATGTGTGTGTGTCCTGTCCGTACCATGCGCCAGATTTAAGAGACTAAGCAGCCTTATTAACTTTTTAACACCCTGTATATAGTGTACGTATTTGGTTATACTTGTGTTACCCTTTAAAAATGAACTTAATTTCTGCATTGAGTATTGCACACGTTTTTCAAATGAAGAATATATTGTCTCATTAAGCACAAGAGAGAATTACTGCTTTGAAATATTATGTATAAGTACAGCCATACACAGAATCTCTCCGTGAGCTTTTGTTTGAAAACCGTCAAACTAGCAGCTCTGTGGGTAGTTGAGTTTGTTAGAAGTAACCTTAGGAATTTAATGTTAAATATCCTTGAAACATGGATTTAAATGACTTTTCCCATTTTTGTAAAGCGCCTGTGTAGCATATATAGCAGTTGCCATGTTGATTATGGGTTAAACTAATACTGTGTACTTTTAGATCTAGGGTTTATTTTTTTAGTCCACGTATTAAAGACTGGAAAGGTAACAATGTATTACAAAATGTCAGACAGCAATAAAACCATTCATAATATGGCCACTGCAAATCTCTTTATTTGTAAGCAATACAGAAGTTTTGGGGAGTTTGTGGGGGGGGTCTTTAACCTTTTCAGTATGTCTGCTCTAGGAATTCTGCTGCAGGAGAATAGAAATTAAACTTCCAGAAATGTATGTTTGCAAAAGGAATCTCTTGTTGAGAATCCAGGCCCAGTCTAGGTTCATTGCTGACAGTTAAACTATGTCTTTATCACCAAGTGGAAAACTGAAGCCTGCATGAGCAGTAGTCCCTGGCTGTGGGCAGCCGTATTTTGTGAAGGCTGGAAGAAGGGAGACAGGCATGAAAATCCCTTTCTGGCCCCATGGTGCTATTACTGACCCACAAAGGTCCGAAACAGCCACGGTTTCTGGCATCCCCTTGTCTGAAGTATGAAGTGGTCGTCATCTCTTTACTGCTGTGCATGAGGAGAATCTGATGAGCGTAATGCGGGGTGTTGTACTCCCTGCGCTAAAGAAACTCCTACAAATGACTGATCCTTTAGAGGGACTGGGAACTTGCTTGTAGCTACTGCTGAGATGCCAGGGATTTGAGGAGGTGCACTGAATGTTTCATAGGACTGAAAGCCGATGAAGTATTAGACCCTCCTGAGCAGTTATCTCTATTTGAAAGAAGTTTTGATTTCTACATGGTTGTGATCAAGATCAAAAAGCACCAGTGTGGGCAGGACCAAAAGCAACTACAACGGTTTTGTAAAATCCCTTTTGTTTTCCGTGTTCTTCTAGCAGGGAGGAGGGTGAGGACGAAAGTTTTTCTGGATAGCTAGACTTCAACAGATAGATATTTACTTTTTTTTAATTTCTTTTTTTTCTATCATAAGTATTCCTCTCTCCATAATTTTGTGAAGGAAGGCAGTATGGAATTTTGGGTTAGTATTAAGAAGCAGAAGGGACCAGATCATTTCAAATATGGCCTGCTTTTCTACCAACTTTTTTTCAGTGCTCCTCGTTTCTGTGGTCTTGACCAGCGGCCACGTATACATCAGAAATAAAGTCCAAAGAATCACAAATTGCTTTCTTGATCAGTGTACACAATAGGAATAAATAGTACTTTGAAACAACTTCTGAGAAAGATGTCAGTTATACCACGGTAGCACTTGGCTGTTGTCCAGTAATTTCTCATTTTCATGAGGAAGTACTGCTGTCATCATGATTGGAAAGTCAAAATGTCTGCAAAGGGACTTGCTACACTGGCATGTCAGAGGTCAGATGAGGCACAGCGTGAGTCCACGATTCGAAACAGATAATGTATCTGTGCCTCACGTCAAAGTATGTGTCAGCTAATCTTTGGAAGTTAAGACAGACACTTCCTTTTAAATGTTACTCATAAACTTACTTTTACTATGTATTTGCCTTTTTTTTATTATTTTTACGGCTCATTATGTCTTGCAGAAACAGGATAGATGATGCTCATACTTTGCTTATACTAATGAAGTGGAATTGCTAACAATTACTTCATTTTTGCTTGGAGAAATATTAATTCTCTGAAACTGCTTTCCCAGAGAGTACTCGATTCTCCCTGCCCCATTTCTGCATACATTTTCTTCTGTTGACCTGCATGGGTCCTGAGGGCACTAACAATCCCTAATTGCCCCAACCAGACTCACCCATGCAGCTGTTGGCCACGGCCCTGGGCCCTGATCTTGGCTCCAGCCTCATCTCCCGGTTGGACCTTGAAACCTGTGCTACGGGTAGCTTTGTCTTTAGTCTCATCTTCTGCTGTTTCTGGATGGACCCTGCACCCGATTCAATATTTCATCTTGTCTGATGATCCCTGGATGTCAGCAGAGCCTGTTGTCACCCTGGTCTTGCCAGGGGGAGGCCACTGGGCTGTGTTCACCCACGGGTCCTGGCTTGTCCTCCCTTGGGGAGTGGACCCGCGCTTGCTGCTCCCTGAGAGGAACATCCAGTGCTGGTACAGGTTCTGCCACATCTAACATACTACTGGCTTGTGTTGCATTAAAGCAGATTCATGGATTAGCGTGCTGTTGTGGGGAAAAATGCCCATTTCCAGTCACAATGCAGAGGGGAGGTCTCTTCCATTGGTTTTAATCTTGGGACTAAGGGTAGCATCTAAAATCCTATATAGCCCTAATTTGGCGAAAAGATTTGGAAATGCGTCTCCAGAACCTGACAGGACCGGGGTGGGGGGAGAGTGGGGAAGATACTGGTTACTGAGAAAGAGTGCAAGACAAGACAAGTGCTGAGCAGTGTCAACAGAGCAATGAAATATCCTGAAGATCTGACTTCAATTTTTCCAAGTATTTAGTGCAGTTGATATGTTATTAAACAACTGCGTCCTTTTGAGAAGACTTAATGTAAATTCTTACGATTTTGACTTATATCCAGAATTTTTAAAAGTTCTAGGTTTTAGCTAGTCATGTTTTGTTCTTGTTATTTAGATTTCTTTATCAGGGCAGGAGGGATTTTAACATCCAGAATAAATAATTGGTGTCTTTCCTTGTGAAGCATAACAGCCTCTAAAAGTAGGAGGAAATTGTACTGGATGTATTCTGGGAACATAATCAAATATAAGGAACACCAATAGGTTTTGATTCTGCTTTCATTTAAATGAATAACCAAATTTTCATCGACTACAGAGAATGAATCCATAATACTGGGGCTATTATGCCAGAACCGGACTAGCTTGAATGCTTGTCAACGTGTTTAGGTCACCTAATTAATGGAACTATTCATGTCTCAAGACAGAAAGCTTGCCTGGAAATGAGAAGCAGACCACATGTAATCAATGAGGTTTTGTCATCAACCAGCCATACAGTAGGTCTAATCAAACCAATACAGGGCACGATTGCGAGCAAATGAACATCAGTACTGCATTAACTAAAGTCAGTGCATCATCCTGAAAGTTAATGACAAAGTATCACCCAGATGATGAGAGAAATAATGCGTGATCCCAAACAGTGCTACTGCCTCGTATTGTAATACATCTCCAAGTACGTTGAGTGACAGTTGACGTCAAATTTAAGACAAAGTAAAGCTTGATTCAATGTTTAGCAATAATTAGATGCCGTTCTGAAATAGGAAAATACATAAAGCTTTCATCTATTAAGAAGTAGGGTAGGTGTTTGGAATTTTGTCAACACACCCTAGAAAATTGGTAGCTTGGGAAACATAGGGAAATAAGTATAATCATGTGCCAATTTTAAAGGACATCTGTGGGCCAGATACAGACAGAACAGACAGTAGGCTTTCATTTCTGGACTAGTTCCCGTGACTTTGAGAGAAAGCATTAATATTTAAAACTATAGTGTGGGACTAAACTACATTATCTGGATACTCATCACCCAACAGTCATGAGAAGAAAGAGAAATTCTTTTAATCTTAACCTTGTCTTTATAGAAACACAAATTCCCTACCTAATCATAGCTTCTATTTTTATTTCTAATGTGAGAAATAATCAGTGTCTCTCTACGGTCCTCGGTAACAAAACTGTTAAATGGGATTTTAAGACTTCATCCCCCTTTTTTTTTTCCTCTTGCATTTAATAAACTCATCTGTTCATGCCAGGTGAGATGCCTTTCAGAGGAACAGTAGAAGTTAAAATTCCAGTCACATAGAAGTTATGGGCCTCTTGTGCTTTCAAAACCTCTCTTGAAGATCATGGTCCGTTTGGAGCTTCCTGCAGGTGCACTTGTGCCAGTGGTGAGCAGTCGGGCAAAGAGAAGACTCTGAGGATGGAGCAGTGACCAGAGTGCTTTCTCTCGAGATTGTGGTAAAAATGCACTCTGTTTTCATTGGACTTTAGCTGTGATCTAAACGAGCTTATAACAAAAAATGCAGGTCAGTATAGTGAAAGCAGAATATGAGCCTTACTGATGGCCTTTCATATATCTGACTGCTAGAAAAACAGGAAATAGATATTCTGTACCACTTAGAATAAATGTGGGACACCTGCTTATATATGCTTTAGAATGGTAATAAAGTTTGAATGAGAAGGGGAGAAAGAACAGTGGAAATCCCTAGTTTGTCCCTAGGTATCCTTAATATTTAAATTTGCTTTAGGCCACATTAGATCAAAAGAATGAGGTCGTATCCCTCATTATAATCAGGATTTCAATAAAATTCAAAGCGGGTCAAAATTTTCTCCGAAGAAGTAAAAAAACTGATGTAAAGTGAGGAACTCATTCTGCTGTTCTTCCACTCTCCAAGTGCTATTTCCCTGTTCCCAAACACCAATAACCCCTGTGAATGTTCCTTAGAGTGGAGTCAACGGGGAGGCCAAAGAATAAACCAGCACGGAAAACGGACTCTGCTCATGTTCAAAGGAAACAAAATCACAAGTGCCGAAGGCTTTTCAAATGTGCTGAGCCACAACCATTTTCTGGTTCGTGCAGCGTTGGTCTCATGTATTTCACTGAGCAGGGCTGTTGGTGCAGTGCAGAAATACGAACTCTGCCCGATTATTTTGAAGTTGTGATACGTCGAAGTAGCTCTGCTTTGAATAAGGTGAGTGATATGGAAGAAATGCGATTCCTCTTCTTGTGAAATTTGCTGTTTGGATCACGTATAGGACTCGTCAAATATGCTGCTCTGGGAATTAAGACTTTTTGTCAACCTGGATCTAAACAGTCTGCTGAAAAATAATCTGCTATCTGCATCTTGAAGTGATTGTAGTTGTGTAGTGTTTCAGCTACTGGCTAAGAGTGTGAAGATTTGGGAGGACAGACCAGAGATGAGGTTTGTCTGTCTTGAACTCTTGTCAGTCCAGTGCATCTTGTGTAGCTCCAGCAGCACAGATAAAGAATCACTCCTCTTCTGCAGCGCAGCCACAGGCTACTGCTGCGCAGCCTTGGGACGTTCAACTGTTCTCAAGCAGAGGAAAGTATGGTGTTTCGTTTGGACTAAAAACTTCTGATTGCCAGGCCAAAAACTCTGAGATATTTATTGTGGCTCAGTCTTGATTGTGTTAGATGTTATAAACGTATATGCTTTGGATCAGGCCTGCTTTGTTTCCAGATCCTGGAGGGACTTAGATGAGAGCTAGGCTCTGGCCTCCATTTGCCTTTCAGCCCTAGGTGGACCCAGAGCAGAGCAACGGTCACTCAAGGGATTTTTTCCTCCAGAAGGGAGGCATCTGGAGAGTTTAGGCAGACTTAGAAGCCATTTTGAGTAACATCTTTGGACTTAATGATTGATAGCTTGGTATAGGTACTAAAGTTGTGGTTATCAAAAAGTAAAATCAGAAATTATGTCATAATTTTCAAAAGAAACTCAGGGCTGGGTTACCAGAAAATATATATGTATTTTTTTTTCAACTGGCGTTAAGATATGTATCAAAGGAATTAATCCAGCTTTGGACTTGGATTCTGAAATGCAACCTGGCTTCTATTCGTTTAGTCACTGGTGTCAACAAATGCTAAGTGTCCAGGTAGATCAATCACTTCTGAGAACAGAACTAACGCTCCTGTTCCATTAGCCAGCTCTGATAATTTTACAGTGAACACCTAAATTCTTCTGACTTATGGCAAGAAAAGTCTTAAACCCCTTTTATGAAACATTTGTATTTGGATACCTAATCATGAAGACAACCACTTGTGAAGTTTTTTGAAGCCTCGTCCAAATTATTTCCATGGCAGTTAGGCATCAAAATGCTTTTCAAAATCCCACCAGGCTATCTGCACCATTTGTAAAGAGGTAGCTTTAAAAGTCTCATCCAGATGCATATAAAATATAAGATGAAGGAGGTAATATTCATGCTGTCATAACCTTCCTTCAGAACAGAAGTGCAGTACCAATTCTTATAAACAGACTGGATATTTCATTTATGATTTTCCAGTCATAAGAGCAGTGCACATATTTTCATACTCACATGAAGTTCCAGTATTTAATATTGTCAAAGCAACAGCCTTTCACTTGTAGGCAATTCACCATGTATTTGTCTAATTTGTCTTGAGTCATTGCTTTAGAGACCTTTCCCCGTAACTGCTAATCCCAGTGTACGGAAAGTTACATTTAAATCCTTACTGGCAAAATGATCAGTTATTCAGAGATTCTGGCTCATGTTCAGACCTTCCTCTAACCTCCTTTCCAAATGTCCTTGAATATATGTATGTCTCGGCTAACCACCTAATGACAGGCTCTCTGGCTGGCTCCCACCCACTGCGAACCTTATCACTCATGTTGTATTTGTATGACCACGGCTTCTCAGATATCTCAACTATCCAAAGATTTTTAACAATTGTGCATAATCTGTAAGATCAGAACTCAAGTGAGTCAGTGTTTCTGTTGAAACAGCAGGGATAGAACTAATCTCCAACATGTATTCCTTGAGGATAATAAAAGGCACTATAATAATCTTCAAGGACTGTTATACAGTCATCATATTCATGCTGGTGTTCGGTCCTCTAGGTACCACATCTTTCCTAGATCCATGTGGAAATGTTATATATAGTCTCCCTGTCTTGTTGCAGGACTGTAACTAAGTTAGGAAAGGAGGATAGTTCATGACCATGGCAAGGAATTAAGAAGTCTTGGATCAGTTTCCAATCACTAATATGCATTTAAGTATTTACTTAAGGTAAATACTTCATGCATGGAATCTTTTCTGCTTCAGTATCTGTAAAACGTGAATAATACTATTCCTTCAACCTTTAAGGTCTTTCTATTTCTGTCCTCTCTTTCTCTATATAAAAGCATGCAAACGCTGCTTACAAGCATCTGTAGCCAAGTTTTGATCCTCTTAATGCCAACCAACCTTTAAAGTCATGATACTTGCACCGGTAAAAGTCCATAGTCAACTGCCTGCCTGCCTTCCTGCCTGCCTGCTTCGTGGCATCCCCCGCACTATGCAAGTCTCTATCATTGTGCAGTAAATGATTTAGCCTCTTTGGAAACACAAAGTAGATATTGCCCTGCATATTTCTCTAGAAGGAGTTTTCTTAGAACACCCATGTCAGATCAGAGCTCACACACAACCTTGAGAGTGAGGCGGTATAGTCAGGTCATCCTTCAGCAGTTAGGGAGTCCAGCCCACCTGTGTTTATTGATTTTACTAGCAGTGAAGCACTATATACAGTTACATGAAGGTTAGAGAGGAAAATCCGTGTCCTCTGGGCTTTCTGGAGAATTGATAACTTTTCAGAAGCACCAACTGAGAGGGGGGGTGCACTGCTGAGTCATTCAGTTCTTCTGGCAGAAGCTTCCAGGAACAGCTGAACCTTAATTATTTCACCACATAACTACAGATTATTCCCATAATAAGGGCTTACATAGGCCAGACGTGCCAAGTCAGGCCCTTGTCAATACTCTTCAGGCTAACGATTAGGGTGGTATTTCTTCTGAAGCTATCAGAATAGAAGCTATGCAATTTGCCGAGCCTATAATTCTGCTGGTGATAATGAGCTCTGCTTTGCCCTCCATGTTCTAACAAATGGGTCGTTTGCAACAAAATATGTTCAGCAATATTTCTGTATTCTGTCTACCCAGTGAGCAAGACAAGTGAAGTTTCGCATCAGCGTATTAATTATTTATCATATTCTCATTCTTTAAGCACACAGAATCTTTTGTTTGCAAGTGCCTCCAAATTATCTAACTCGGTGAGGAAGAAGAGAGCAGCTGAGGAGGAGGGGGAGATAAATAAGCTGGTAAGATGAGTAAGCTCATTACACAGAGGCTATGCCCAAAACCCAGTAACATTAATGGCAAACCCTCTTTTGGCCTCAGGTGGCTTTGAAGGAGCCTTCATTTGAACGAGACGATGAGAGAAAGCTCTCGCACTCCTACAGATGAAGCTAAAAGAATAATCAGCATGGCAGTATAAAACATTTCAAAGTTGAGTTTTCACATTACGTGGGGGTTGGAAGCTGGGCGAGTACACAGAGCATTGTATATTCAGGAAAAATACAGACTCTAATCTACGACGTATATTTCATGGAGGAAAAACAAGTATGGAAGAATTAGAGCAACAGGTTCATCTTTCATACATCCATAGATTTGAATAGGTTTTGGATTGCATTCAGGGTGATTTTTTTGGTCATAAACTTTGCTCAGATAACGACATAATTTTGTAGTCTCATTACGACTTGGGCTGAGTAAGTTGTGTAAATTGTAATTTTGTAATTCTGCAAAGGCGGCTATGGAGGCTTTAGCCATTGATATTGCTCAGAAGCTATATTAAACATACAGAGTTGATTGCCATAGTGTTGTTAATGCCTACGATCATAAGAAAAGAAAATGTGTTTCAGACTTTCTGCCATTTTTTGTTGGTGGCGAGTATTTTGAAGAGCCCTTGAGGATGCTTAATGCGCAGAAGCGTCTCCCAGGCTCAGGTGGCCAAACTGACAGTCGTTTAAATTTAGATTTGACTGAGCCTTAAAATGCTTGATTGCTCTAATTTTTTGGGAAAAAATGTCTCTAGGATGTGTACCTGGAACCAAGCATTCTTTCTACTTTTTAGTTATTTAGGGTTCTTTATATGCACACACTGTGTCACTGTGTATGTATAAAAGTTGTGAAACAGGAAAAAAAGTTTCATGCTGAATCCCAAAGAAAGATTATTCAGGATAGGAATCAGTAAAAGGACTATATTGCCAATATGCATTTGCTTTTATGTCACTGCAGAATAATTACTGGGAAATGCATTAATGCATTAGTTACCTCCTAATTTCCAATTTAAAAAAAAAACATCCAGAGACTATAAATTTGATGCTCTTAGGGCTGTTTAACTTCGTTCTTCCTGAAATTTCCTTGACATGTCTCTTTGGTATCCAAAGACAGAAAAATTTGGCAATTAATTTTGAACAGTTCTTCAGCACTGGCAATGAGAAAAGTGAGGTAGAAGGACATGTGTCTGAAGAAACAATATATTTGTAAAACATAAAACCACCCAAGGCCTCCCCCCAGCACTTAGGTAGAAAATTCTATATGATTGGATTACCGTAAGCAAAAGCAAATGAAGCACCATAGAAATGTGAAGAATAGGGAGCTTCTGGGTACTGAATGAAACTTTAATTCCAGGAAGAGGGGATGTCTGCTTTGCTGATATGTTTTCTTTTATTTTTATTCCCGCTGGAATTTATGCAACACCAAATAGCTTTATCTCCTATGGAAAAAAAACCCCACAACTTTTTTTTTTTCTGTGATAAAGAAGATATTAAGAATCTCCTTAGGAGAGAAGGACTATTGACTACTGAAATATTTGAATTATTAAGTACCTGGGACTGAAAATACTAAAATCATAGGACTAGTATTGATCATTTGGAGTGAACTCCTTTACTTTTAGCGGAGCATTTAAAATATCAAGGGTCACCCCTCCAAGGAAAAATATTAAAGATGCTTTTTCATTGTTGCACAGTATTTTTGAAAGTCTCAGATATGTCTGCTCCTAAAGATTCTATGCTCTGAAGGATGTTTCAGGGCTCAAATCTCAAGCTTAAATTAAAGCAAACACAGGGATAAAAATCTACTACTTCTTACCATTTTCCATTTCAATGCTTGCAAAAGGAAGTCATTCCAATGGAAGCAGCTGAGCTGTCGCGTCTCCTTATCCCTAGAGGAGTTTGGAGGGAAGCATGTTCAAGTAAGTGGCACTAGCTTAAATTTCTTGCTACCTATCTCAGAAACATCTCAGGAATGGCATTTTATACGCAATGAAAAGGCTGAAAAATCATTGTGATTTGTCAGTTGAGAAGACCTGCTAAGCAATTACATAAAGCTGTAAGATGGAAAGTCCATCAGTTGTTCCAGTTTTTCAGACTCCATTTGGGAGTGTCTCTGAGAGCTGAACATTGGTTAATGAAAACTAGAGCTTTGTTCTTTGCAGTAAGCACAGCTATGTTCATCTGAATTAGATTGGTGTTATGGCCTTTGGAAAGGAAAAAGAAAAAAGTGCATTTGGAGCCTCAATAGACCAGAAGTTCCAGAGGCATAAACACCATCCTCATATGGATCTGCCTCTTGTTCTGTTTGCAATATAAATGTTAGCAAAGATGTTTCTGTTTGGCTGCATTGAAACAGTGGAGAAAGGGTAGTTAAAGACTAGGTGTGTTTGGCTCTGACTGACTCACTGATGCCTCAAGTAACTTCAATTTTATTCCACCTTTTTGAAATACCAGTGATGGTACTTATCCAGAATGTCAAGTTGTTTCTTTCGGATGGAAGTTATGAAACAGAACTAAATCTGGATTTCAGCATGGTCCAAAGCTCTTACTGGGCGCAGAAGTACTACACATGGTTTTGCAGGTCTAAATCGAGCACTGGATCAAAAGCTACTTAAGCCTTGAGTGAAGAATGATAAGATTTAGGCCCCTGAATGCTGAAGTTATTTTTGAAAACAGGACGTATCAGCTGAGTCAGTGAGTCTTTGCAGTGCTGTGTTTTAAGGAGTCCAGAATATTTTACTATAAGCCTTCACGTTTAGGCCTGTAGCAAAAAAGCTTCTGAGGAAGGGCTTTATGTAGCATGATGGCTACAAATATCAAAGCAAGCTACAACTATTTCTACAAGATTTTTCTGGCAAAATGAGGCACTGTCAATATCACATCTTGCATCTGTGTTCTGCTACGTGTAATGTAAAAAACATTTTGAAAGCTCTTACTGTAAAGGCTTTTTTGCCAGACAGGAGGTAGAATTTCCTTTGAAATTACAAAATACTCTAGTATTTCGTAAGATCTGTGACACTGACAAGACAGAGAAGATTCATATTTTGTACTTAAGCAGAAGCTGCTTGGAAGTTTCCTTTTCTAAAAAAAGATACATAGCAGTAGAAAAAATGATGCTTATGCAGTTTTATTATGCGTGATACTCTTTTCTGAAGCAACTCCATAGGCTCCAGAGGTCTTACGTGACAGCAATAGTTTACGCAGATTTTACCAAGATCCCGGTGTGTTTACTGAGGCAGACAGTTCCATCTTGGTGAAACGCTGAACATGAAAAAATAAGGCTTATCAGCTCATTGAGCGACTTCAAAATTCAATTGGTACAGGAAGAAACTTTTTAAAAGTAATGTAATTAAACCATTTTAAAAATAAAGAAGTGCAATAGAAGAACAAATCCAAATAATGAAGCCTGCTATCAAGCAATCACAGAAACTCATCCTCCCCTCCAAAATAAGATTTTTCTAGAACAAGCCTCAATAAGCAGTTGTTGCATTGATTTCTATAAAGGACAGCACTATAGAGAACAGTGTATCATGTAAAAAAATCAGCCCTGACTTTTTTTTTTTAAGATATTGCCAAACTTATTTCCATGCCTTCTACAAACCTTTCGTGAAGCAAACTGCCTCCTTGTATGTTTGAAGTCAACGGTGGGACAGAATAAAACTAGGATGAAAGCTGGCTCTGACAAACTTACAAACAATGAAAACACTTTTATAAAGTGTTTTGCTTTGTTTTGGATATTGTTTTTCATTTTTAAACGCCTCAGCATTTTCAAACTTTACTTGACTTTATATGACAGTTAAGTGATGGGAGTCTTCAAATAAGGCTTTGAAAACCTATACTTTAAGTTCCATACCTTAAGGCTTTGATGCAAGTCGTATCTTCCAATGAATGAACCCACCCCAGCCATGCTCATAAGAGCTGCAAAACTAGAATACTGGTTTCTTAAGCAGCCGGTACGTGCAGTAATACAGAATATCATGCATTCCCAGAAATAAGAAAGAATGGGAATTCTTCATATCTTTCCTTTTCCAGGAACAAGTGGAGAAAAGGAGAAGACTTCAGCTGCAGACAAACCAAACATCAGGCCCAGGATTGTGAAGTTCAGATTGTCCACGCAGTGAGCACTGGAGATCACTGGAGATCACTGGAGCAAATCCACAGTCAGACTCACTGAAGGTATGGGCCTGCCATAGCACAGTGTGGCCACAGAGGCAATGACTACCAGAGAAGCTCTGTAAAGAACATAAGGGCAAGAGGTGAGGGACGTTGGAACAAGTCTAACAATTCTTCTGGGAGCTTATTAGTTTTTCTCTCAGTTCAGTGATGGCAAATGCAAAATCCTTTACCTGGAGCAGCAGTACAGGCTGTGGTAACTAATTGGGTAGGTGACAGCTCTGCAGCCAAGGGCCTGGGGACTGTAGTGATGAAGCTGGTAATGAGTCAGCAGTTGCAATGAAAGCCAACCACATACAGGGCTATATTAGAGTGTAAATAGCAGATCAAGTGAAGTGAGTAATTGCACCTACTTAGCACTCAGGAGACCACAGCCGGAATACTCTGTCCAGTTTCAAACCCTTCCCTCATCCCAGTACAAGAGATGTCTACAAACCATAGAGTGTGCAGCAGAGGGAAGACAGGGTTAGAGGACATGGCACACGAGGTGAGGTTGAAGGATCTGGGCTTGCTCAGCCAGGAGAAAAGGGGGTTGCAGAAACAAAGCCAGATTCTTCTGACAATAGCAGAGCTGAAGCAAAAGCACAAGAGAAAATAAGGGAAATGCAGCATGACCAGTGTTGAGAGTAAGAACATTTGTCACCTTAAGCACTGGCATAGTTTGCCCCAGACAGACTGTGAAATCTATCCTCATCCTTGGAGATTTTGAACACTCAGCTGGAAAACGCCCTAAGCAATCTGATCTAACTTTGAAGTTAGCATGGCTTTCATGTCCCCTCTGACCTAAATTACTCTGGCTGCTGAATCAATTGCCACTAGATAAAGGCCTCAGCCACCAGCATGTTCCTTCCAGACACGCTGACCCCAGACTGGTTACCAGCTAATCAGTACCAGCTGATTAGACTCCACAGGCTTCCTGAAGGTGCTAGATGTGGTGAGCCATATTCTCAAATATGACTGTCTGCCTCTGAAAATTCTGGACAGGCTTCCTGGTCATGCCAGGAGTGTTGAACCATGTGTCTTCAACACATGGCATGGATCTTCTACACTGAACCTTCCTCTTCGTTACAGGGAGCCTGGCTAGAATGGTGTCAAACAGTCCAGTGGTCAAAGACCTGAGCTGTTGATGGAAATGTCTCCTCTATGCACAGCCAGTTTTCAAACATCAGTTCTTGCAGATAGTTGACTATCTACATAGCAATTGCTCATGTTATGCAATGCTGGAGGCTAGGGAAAGCCAGATACACTTCAGATGGCATAGACTCTTGAGCAGGAGGAACAAGAGGGGCAACAGCAGGCAGCAATTACTGATGAACTGAAGTTGGTAGCTGTGGATACCTCTGGCTGTGTCTACCACATGATGTTTCACCAGGTGTCACACGAGAAGCCTCTGTGCAGGTGTGAAGAGATGCAAGTGGTATGCCAAGCTGCACTGCAGCTACTCAGCAGAGCGGCTGACATCGGTGTGCTCAGGAAAGCACTAGTCTTGAACTTGACCTTAACATAAGTAGTTGGCCTCTTCACATTTTATGGATCTCAGAGATAATGGAGTCACATATTTACGGTTCTTTACATGCCAAGAACATGATTACATACCACTTATCCAATTATTACTATTGACTTCAACTGTGTGGTGGATGTGTTAGTAATTTCATTACACTGTCCAATGAAAGTCAAAGAAAGATAAAGATTGAATGCTTCATCACTTTGGATAAAACTATTCAATGACAAAATACATCAGAAAGGTGAACACTACTTTGAAAATAGTAACACATTTTCAGTCCTTCTCAAATAGCCCTGGACACCTGCATGGGAGTTAAGAGATTTCGTTTTATGTAGTAAAGGGACTTAGAAAAAGCATAAAAAAGAACAAAAGTAGGAGGAACAGGAAAACCCAGACTGCTAAGTACAGTCAAGTGCCATTAAATAATTGCCTACAGTAGTTACTTGAACCATGAATATAACATGACTTTTTGACTAAGTCAGAACTTCTTTACTATAACAAAAAGTTTCAATCCAAGAATGTATCAAGAAAAGGACTGTAACTCATCTTCTAAGTTTTAGGGCCTGGATGTGAGATGGAGAACAGAATCCTAAAACAGAGTTTTAAAAGAAGATAAGGTATGCATATAAATATTAAAAGGAAAAATATTTGAATATTTAGTTTTCTTTGCCGCCAATAAAAATAGTTAATGGGCTTCCTCAGGGAATGCAGAGATGGAAATCTGGCTACAATACAGCCTCCCTATGAGGACTGGAAGACACTGCTTCCTCCCTTTTTGGAATGGTCTTGGGTACCTATTGAAAAATTAATAACAGAATACAGAGATAGTGATGATAAAGTGTACATTCTTTCATCCCTACAGTGTAGCACCCAGTGACAGCAGAATGATTCAATGAGATTTAGAGAGGCAAGGATCATTAGAGAGAGAAAAAGCAAAGAATAAACGTGCTTTCCTAGAATGAAACAGCATTGTTTTCTTAGGTGTCTGAATATTCTATAGGAAACTGTACTTTAAAAAAAAATGTTGGTTTACTCTAGTTACACTTTTTCTGCTAAACCTTTTTTAACAGCTTTTTTTTTTTATTCACCAGAAAACAAACTTTTTCTTTTTTTTTCTTAACTACAACTGACTTCCCTGTATATTGAACGCTGCTGCAAAGAGGATGGGGATTTTTCCCCCTCCATGTGTTTTGTGTGAAAGATCTCAAATAGCAGAGGAAAAAACCTGAAAATTAGGAAATGCTTTCTATTATAATGTGAAGAGCTGGAATAGGAAAGGTGTGCAATCTCTCACACTGCAGGTCTTAAGGAATATATTTGACAAATGTGTGTCACAAGTGATACAGATGTAGCTGATTTTGCCTTTGGACCAAAGAATGGCATAAAGGACTTCTCAAAAACCTTTCTAGACCTAATTTTCGATGTTGTTATGACATTCTAGTATGAACCTGAGCTTGCCCTGACCCACAGGCTGATAATGAAACACAGTCAATGTTCATTTTGTATCATTTGTGGTTTTGCACATCTGCTGGCATCAATAGAAAAAAGCTCTTTCTTTACTTTGAATGTTCAAAGTCCCATTTTGGAACTGATAGTATCTGGTAATTTAGAACAAACATAAAACTACTTCAAAAGCAACCATTACCATAAAATTTCTATTTTAGACTTGAGTGAAGTTATTTTGTTTTATTTTGTGTTAATGTAAAGTTATGCAAAATAGAAGTTAAGCATGAAGAAACCCACTTTCAGCTGCTATAAATAAGAATGGCATTATTGAAATCAATTAAACCATTTCTGCCTGCTCCAAAAAGTTATCTGATTGTAAGCATTTTGCTACACAACTGTGTGTGCATTACAGAAGTAAAAATTATTGTCTGTCACTGCTTTTACTATCTTTCCTAACAGGATTTTGAATAAACTGGGCAGTATGTAAGATCTAAATCCAGAAAAATGTAGATTAGAACTAAAGTATGGGAGGTCTACCTCTGCAAAAGCTGGAATTGGAGTCAAAAGGAACTGGAAAGGGTATTCTGCACTCTACAGCAAACATTAATAATAGTTGGCCTAGCCTGTGGAATATGGAGACTTTTCAAATGAACTGTGCTTTGGCGTTATTTTTTCAAGGCACTTACTTATAACCAGACATGTAAACTTGTACTTCTTCAATTCTTCATATCCATTCCTTGGGCATTATATATACATGCATATATATACATACACACACACACGCATATATATACACACACATGTGTATGTGTATTTATATATATACACGTCTGTGTATGTATGTATGCACATATTTAAATCTGTTCTGTTCTTTTGCATTTGCCCTGGATTTTTTCCTTTTCCATTTGTCCTGTCTGCCTCTGTGGACCGGTCTTATGCTTCCCAA
Organism: Rissa tridactyla; assembly: GCF_028500815.1. Classification (NCBI taxonomy): domain Eukaryota; kingdom Metazoa; phylum Chordata; class Aves; order Charadriiformes; family Laridae; genus Rissa; species Rissa tridactyla. The sequence goes on along the minus strand of NC_071467.1, from coordinate 37,620,700 downwards.
GATGCAGACCACTCAGCTTTTGTTGACTCTGTGCTCATGAAGCTATTAAGATTTGTAAAATTAAGCGTATGCATAACTACTTTCAGGAAGAAGGTCTCAGCTGTCTCTAGGCACCTAAATTTAAACATCTGGATATTGATTCTATTTGATCTTGTAGTTTCTCTGGCTTCTATTACAACAAGGCTAACCTAATTGCCTATGTGCTCCTACTGGCCCTGGCTCCCTTATTAGATATTGGGAATATTTACACAGTACATTTTCCAGTCTTTGTGGATTTTCACTGAATTGTGGTAAGCAATTTCTATCTATCTGTGTGCCTTACTGCTTTGACTTGCCCCTTTTTGTCTAGGAGTTTCTAACCGTGCTGAATTCTGCAGTGAATCTTTTTCTGACCAAGCAAAATTATTCCATTTGTCATTGCAAGTTTTAATTACCAAGTTTTTCTTCTCGTTTGCATATGTGTTTAGGATTTTACTATGTTCTATTATGTGGAGTTTTTTTCTAAATATTACTTCTCTCTGGATGCAGCATATGTTTGGCTTTGTTATATAACAAACCTACCAACCCAAAATCTAACTGACACTAAAAGCATTAGTTCTGTTGAAATATGTCATATATGTACATATAATATGTTTTCCTTGCATAGAGAGCACTTATCTCAAAAGATTTTAAACCTTTTAAAATTAACCTATATATACATTAAAAGAAAAGCATAAATGCCCAATGACGTTAAAGAATATAAGTAGTTACAAATTTTGTCCATATTATCTGTTGAATAATTTCACAAACCATACACTGAAACTATTTAGTAGATATTAGGCTAGTAGTTTTGATCCCACTTGACTGAAAAATCTTTTTTTTTTTAATTTGTCTTCTGATTCACCCTCACAGTTCTGATAATTTATGAATAATCTTCCACCAAATTTCATATGCTAGTCCTTGTTTTGTTCATAAGGTTATACAGTATTCTCTGGCATACTCCTCAAATTCCTACCATAATACCAATCACATATTTTTAAACCTTCCTCAACAATGTTTACACAATCTATTGAGCTGTGTGTCTTACAGACGGACTGCAATTCCATTATAAATGTATTGGTTCCTTGTTGTTATGTTCATTCAATACATCAATTACAATTTTGCAGTACTCCTGCAGTCAGGTAGCAGATTTCACATTTGTGGACCTGCTTCCTAAAGAAATTATAATCTTTTCTTTAGAAAACAAACAAACAGCTCTTGCCCACAAGAAATCCCTGTGCTTTTAAAGTCCAGTTTTGAATAGTTGATGAAAAAATTGCAAAGTATGCACAGGCAGGTAAACAGCAAATGTAGAATCGTAGAATCATAAAATCATAGAATGGTTTGGGTTGCAAGGATAAAGGTCATCTAGTCAAACTCCCCTGTAATGATCAGGGACATCTTCAACTAGATCATGTTGCTCAGAGCCCTCTCCAACCTGACCTTGAATGTTTCCAGGGATGGGGCATCTACCATCTCTCTGGGCAATCTGTTTCACTGTTTCACCACCCTCATTGCAAAAAAATTTTTTCCTTATATCTAGTTTGAATCTACCCTCTTTTAGTTTAAAAACGTTACTCCTTGTTCTATTGCAACAGGCCCTACCAAAAAGGCTGTTCCCACCTTTCTTATAATAAGCCCCCTTTAGGTATTGGAAGGACACAAAAGCCTTCTCTTCTCCAGGCTGAATAACCAAAACTGTCTCAGCCTTTCCTCATAGGAGAGGTGTTCCAAATTTAACAGATCCAGGGATTAATTTAGAAAACTTTCTGAAGTGGACTGGAGAATTTGGGTCATTATAGGAGCAGACAGGGCAACCGAGGATTTGTGGAAAGGGTGGGTCTCCTACTTCCTCCTTCTCCCTTGGTTTTTAATTTCTGCAATTGATTTTCACATGCAGAGAGCAGACTTCAGGACTTCTTGCTCAGTACTTGAGTCTTCAATGCGGGGCACATTTAATCCCTTTGGAGAGTTCTGGGTAGCTGATTGACACTATTCATTTATGTGATTAAAAGGGAGATCCCAATACATCTTTGGAATAAATTCTGCTACACTTACTCATCTCAGAAAGCATCTCTGTCCACAAGCATTCTTGATATATGTGCGACTGGAAAGTTTTATTATGTGTGTTAATGGTAATTATATTACTTGGATAAAACCCTTCTGAAGAAGGCAGTTGAATTTGAGCAGGAGCTGGAATCCACTCTTTACCTCTCAAATAATTTCTGCAGCAATCCAGCGTCTTCTAGCTCATTCAGCATTAAATCACACCAGATTAATTGTCAAGTTGCAAATCACTAGTTCAATCTACTAAAGCCCCCTTCTGAGTTTTGGAAGAGCATCCAAACTTGGTGCAGGCTGACCTAAATCAGTTTGTATGAGCTGAAGAGATCACAGAACAATAAGAACTACTGTTCATTTCTGTCATCATTAAAAAAACGGGGTGGGGGGGGAGGAGTGAATACAATGACCATATTATACAAAGGAGAGCCATAAGGACTTGCTAATCACATTAAATAATAAATTTGAGATATGCATAATAGCATCTAAATAGCTTAAGGTTTCAAAATAATGTGCTTATTTGGAGCAGAAAACTATGAAAAATTGTTGGTGTAGCTGTTTACTGTGAGGCTAAAGGTTGATGCTGATTGCCAGCTGGAGGAGAGAGAAGAGGAAGATGCAGGGCAGAGGGTAATTTTTTTCCAGTGATAATTACACCTGTGAAAGCCAAACACTTTCCTACCTACTGGGTAGTTTCTGCCACACTCTGTGGAATGAGCATATAAATGTCCTCATGCATAGACAAAAAGGGTTATTTTTAACGGTACCACCTGAAAACGCTTGGACTTTTAGGCTTTCTCTAACTGAAACTTAAGGTTTTTTGCATATTTCTATTGCAAGTATTAATGTATGTCTCCATTGCAGAACTGGGTAAGACAAAGCTAATCCAAGCAAACCGAACATCTGTATCTTTGCCAAGTCTATATAGTTGTTTCCAGGCTCATTCTTATACGAAGGGAAAAACTTTGGGGTGCATGGAAGGACCACAAACCTCTTTGTAATTTATTAAGCTGTACCATTCTGCATTTTTTGTCTTTGGAGAAATGTGCGTATCAAAGATCTTTACTACCCCCCAGCACATTATAGCTTATTGGAAGGTTTCTAATAAGCCCACCTGGTAGAAATTCTGACCTTGAAAAAGGAATGCCTTTTTCAGCTGCTGGTAGAAAGTAACGCATTTATATGGAAAAGCTCTTCTTTCACGTGATAACTTGAAGACTTGATGCCTGGCAGTCTTGTGGCCTAGTCTAATACAGAACAGGAAAATTGTTCTTTCTAGAATCCTGACCTAAGAAATTTGAAATTTCATACCACTGAAAATCTCCCCTACCTTACCCGGGAGTAAAGTTCGGGTAAACATAAGAAAACTGCTGATAGAAAATACAGCACTACAGAAATGTCTTTGTAACAAGTTACAATTGGTTTTTTTTCACCTGGATTGCACTTTTGAAAGGTTTTGCAAATGTTTTGAACGCGATTCTGCTGGGGCTGTCACCTTGCCAAAGTGTTGGGTAGCATTTAAAGAATCTTTTGGGTGGTGTATTAATATCAGACTGCAAATTATAATCACGGTCCAGCTGCTTTAGGAAAACTTAATTGAACAGAATGTATATAAAACCTATTTGACTCCTCGTCTGTCACTAGAGTATTTTTTGTCTATATGGACTAATTTCTCATTCTTATTTTACCCAAAGTGACATTAACTTTGTCATTAGGATAGATCAACCACTGCAATTTACATCTTCCCAAACCCCAGTTCCAGTCCATTTCTTAAAAGCACACTACCTCTTCTTGCAGCATGCATTTTGCACACACCTTATATCTGATTTTATTGTAATCACTCATTTCCTAATGTTCCTTCAGCTCATATCTTTTTTGCTCTGCTTGGCATGCTCTTTGGACTATATCCAAAATGGTCTCTGATCTTATTGTTCAGTAGACCATATGAGAAAACACATCTGATCTTATCCCACAGCTCATCACCACCATTGTATTCCGCATAAATTTTCATAGTCGTGCTAGAATTTTTATTTCACTTACTCTACAAATCTAATGGAAATTCTGTAGGACTTAGGAACTAATCCTTTTACAGGTCACTTTAATGTCCAAGCAACTCTACAAGCATTGCTTTTCTTGCTCTCAGGGATTGGTATTAGTTTTCTGTTAATACATGGTGGCAAATCTTATTGTCTGCGATTGTTGAGCACTATGAAAACAGCCTTATTTTTGTGTCTCCAAGCTCCAAATCAGTTGGGAGATCATCACTTGCCCATTGGTAACTTTATCATCCAGTCCAGGCTGGACACTGAAGGCTACGTGTGTCCTCATACTGTTTACTTCTAATGCTGTGTGGGTGTAGGGGTGGGCTGATCTGAAGCCTGTCAAATGAAACGAATGACGTTCATTGTAAAACGAAAGGGTGTGTTTTGGGGCCCGAGCAGTTCCTTTATCCCATGCTCTTGTGTCACTTCATTTTGAAATGACACTCTGATTCCTTCCTTGCACCCCCTCTGAACTTTGCTGGCCGTACAGCTTTCTCTAGTGCTCTGTGGGGCTCTTAACTCCATTAGCACACTCTCTGCCACTTTATCCTTTGCCTCAGAGTCTGAGGGCAGAATTCCATATAAAGAACATAATGGCTTAATCCAGTAATTTTGATGTATATAAGCTGCTCTTTCAACAGCCTTGTAATTATATTATATTCTCATAAAATAAACTACAATTACAGTCAATTTCCTGATTTAGCTACTACCCAGACCAATTGCATTATATTTGTCTTTAAACATATTGTATACATTTGCATTCCTGGTATGTTGTTTTTCAAGCTTCTTGAATGTGAACTGAAACTAAATTACACTCTGTTTTGTACTTGTAAGGAAAATGTCGTCTTGTAGTATTTCCATGTCCTTTCTTTGTCCATGCAATGCTTTCTGTGAGCATTTAAAACTGCTTTAAAAACACTTTAAGATACCTTTACAATGTTTTAAAACTAATTCTCAGGTGGCAGTTTCTCTCCTGTTCTCAGGTGGCAGTTTCTCTGCTGTTCTCCTTAGATAATATCCTCATGGGAGGAAGGAGTGATTTCAACCTCTTTCAGAAACCAGAACCAGATAATTTTGTAATATTATGTATTTTTTTAATTTATTGAATGAAAATTAGAAGAGGATGCCTATATGCTAGCCAGCTTTTGACTGGAATGTACTGCTTTAAGGTGCTGGTTATAGTGGAATGGGAACTCATATTTGAAACATCAGTTTATTCAGATTATGAGAAACACTAACAAACTAGAATTTAATATTTCTTATTGCTAACCTACTTTTAAACTAAGAAGCAAATTTTATCTCTGTAAGAGTTAATTTTGTCATGAAAAGACTTATAACCTGTACTGGTGTATATACTACTTGAATTTCTGTTAAAATGCAATGCAGCAGAAAACAGCTCATCAATTTGGACCAGCCGGTCATAACACTATAAAGGAAATATATTTGTATATAGCTTCATTGCTGTCATGCATAATGACTCAAATGGGTATGCATTTTTAAACTAAAAAGAAACATAAAATTTGTTGTGCTGCTAGCAAATAAATGATTTGGAGAAATATACCAAATATTAATATTCCAATAAATAACACAGAATATAAAATTTTCATCATTGCAGACTACGGATTAGGTAAGAGAGGACACCAACAGTGCACAAGGGCAGTGACTGAGATTGAAAGTCTTGTCAAGAATGGTGGGCGGAAGGGGAATTGAAGAATTTTGAAAATCAGTGCAAGTTCAATCTCAGTACAGAGGTGAATGCAACTTGATGGAGGAGAACATCTGCAATGAAACATCTGAAACATCAGATTTGCAGCCTTCAACAAAAGTATCTTTACTACAAATGTTTCAGCATAGGCAGATAAGAAAGGCAAAACAAAGCCTAAAGTAACAAAAACTGAGATTCCTATCCTTGGAATCCATGTTAGCATCTGAGATGAGAGTAGTTAGGTTAGATCCTGGGATAAAGAATTTTTTCAGTGGCAGGAATGCTTCATCTATGCCAAAGAAAGGGGTAGAAGGGAAAGCGGGGTGCCTAAGAGGCCTTTACAGACTAGACAAAGAAAACAGTGTAAAGTAGAAAAAGAGAGAGATGCTCATTTTACAGTAAGGAAATGCATTGTCAGTGAACATGTGGATTGTGTGTGATGTGCTTAAGTACCAGAGACCAAAACCCAGTCATCTTGTTTCTTTTTTCCCCACACTAATACTGAATTTGCAGAGCATCCTTACTAATAAACAATAAAGAAGTAGATAATATGCTTATCTACTTCGATAGATAAAGTAATCATCTATTTGGAATACCTCTTCATGCAATCATTACTGATAAATAGGAAATGAACAGGGGGAAAAGAAATGGGAAAAAACATCTGAGTAAGAGGGGTATTCCATTCCTGAATGGGCTTGTGGATTAATTGTTTAGGATAATGTTCACTGCCAACTTAATCTCCGAAAACTATCCAAACTGATTCTCCAAACCTTTTGAAATGTTGCAAATACCAGTGTACTTTATCTGAAGCTCAGTAATAGCAACCTGTGTACATGCTCACAATCTGTTGGAGATACCGACAATGCCATTCTTTCTTACATTTTCTCTGTTTTGAACAGACTGTTCATTCATGCATTTTTTTTCTCAAGTGCAGCATGTTGCTACTTAAGAAAAAGGCTGCACCAACAAATCCGGCAGATCAATGTATTTCTGTTTTCTGAAATATAACTTCTCAAAATTCATTTCAGAGCTTCAGGCTTTCTGTTCTTTTTACCCTTTATCCTTACTGTGGACCTGATACTGATCCAACAGAATTTGGAGGCATAGGTTCCATCTTGCAGGTGCTCCCCTACAGCATTTGCCAAAAAGCCTTAAAAGGCATACAAATGTAAAAAAATTCTTATGCTTATCTTTGATAATGTACTGAAGTCCATAAATTACAGTCTCTCAAGTCATGTATTAATGCTTACCTAACAATTAGAAAATAGTTCTTGTTGTAAAGAAAGCCACTATGCTGAATTTCTATAGTGCATTATGAAAAATACACTATAATTCTACATGGGTCAGTTGGCATGACTATTTCCCACAGAATAAAACATTCAAGACTCAGTGCACAAATCCAACTGGAATATAACTGCATTCCAATTCATGTAAACACACTAGTAAGAAGATTTAAAGCAGGTCAGCCAATGATTATCAAAACATTAAAATCTTGGCTCCTAGAACACTTAAAAATACCATTAATAGTTAATTGCCGTGTTGTTTGTAAGCACTGAATTAGTATCTCTATAATATATGTGGCCTATATTTGCATGTTTCGTTCTTTTGAAGGGAAGTTGGTACCAACCTGCATATTATATTTTATATGTAGAGTCTGGAATTTAAATTTTCCGATAAGAACATGACTGAACCTAAAATATTTCTGTGAAACAGACAATACATTCCTCTATTTGAATAAAAAAAGTTTCCATCAAAATAACCATCTACATCTTTTAATAAAAAAGCTCAGGCACATAGGTAACCTAGTCTCTAAATGAGCCTTTCAATTTTGCTACAGAAGATAATACTTCCTTTCAAAATTGTTTAGGACAATGAAGCTTATGAAATGTAAATTCCTTTACCAAGTGCTTGAAAATTAATCCTAGATTAAAAATACATTTTAAAATGTTATTAGGGATGTCATGTTACTAATAACAAGCCAAGCTTTTCCCTCTATTTTGGGACAGGAGACAAATTCAATTACCTTTTTGCTAATTGTCTGATGTATGTTCTTATTGTAAAGCATATTCTTTTAAATGCTTTAAGTTCCTAATTGCTAGTGGGAGACAGCTGTATGGTTAAGATTTGGTGTATCGGGTAGAAAATGCAACTCATTATCAAGGCAGCAGCCTATGAAGATCCACGCAAATGCTGCTTTAAGAAAATCAGTTGAAACTTTATGAAAGCAGGTAGATGCAGAAATTTTAAACACCAGTTACTTTCATAGCAGAAATATCCATCTCTCTTTCCAATTAAGCAAATCAGCCATGATGAAGTAACCTTGTGTCCAGCATTTTCCATGAGAAACAAACCCAAGGGGATGGATCCCAAGCCAAGAATTTTTCCCCTTTAGAAAGAATCAGATGTGTGTGTGATGGCTGCAATGCTGCCAAGGGCAAGCATTCAATGGCACATTCAGTCCAAGGTCCTTGTCCTCCTCTTCAAGGACTGTAATGGGCATTGGCATTAATATTTCAAGGACTTTCTCTAATTTCACATCCCTCCGAGTATAAGCAGTAATCACCCAAGGAGATATTATTACCGAATAGTTGCTAAGCTTCCTACTACAGGAAATTAAATGGGATCATTACTAGCCTCCCTCTCACTAAAAAGCAACACATACCTCTGCCTGGATTTTTGTGTGGAGATAGCAATCTTTAGGATGGTAAATTTTCAATTTTTAAGCTCCTGTCCCTGGGTATTGTCTTCAAATCCAGCTCCATTATGTCTGGAAAAGAAGATACAGCAGCGTTGCCAACTCTCATATTTTTTACCATTACTCTTCTTATGTTTAGTGTTGGGTTTTTTCTGCCTCTAGTTCCTGCAATCAAATGGCTACAACAGGATCTTTGCTTTCACTATAAAAAATAAGTTGCTAGAGATCAGATCACAGCTTTGTGTCGGGAGGGGGAAGGGAAGGAGGGAGGGCCAGAGGCCTTGAAACTGTGAAATGTAAAGCTTTAAGATCTATTTTAAGGTCTCTCTTGATGAGACCCATACCCATTTTTTTTTTCTTTTTTTAAACATTGGAAGTTGGCATTACTGGTGCGCTTATTAAGCCTAATCCTGTTCATTCTTAGGTATGTTCCTGTAATAAAAAGCAACCTGGAAAACAGCCTCCTGTGCGTTTTGGGATTCCTGAGAAGAATCCTTGACTAGTGTTAACTTGTGTTGTTAAGAGCAGGGGCGTCCAAGTTGTACACACAAAAGCTAACTGGAGCGTCTGAAAACCAGTTGTCCTAAACTTCCGCTATCTAGATTGGCTTCTGCACTGGTTCACTCTTTAGCAGCTTTAGTAATGCTACCTGCTTTCAACAGCTTCCCGGAGGAGTGTTTTATAGGCAGATAAGGCTTACCAGCCCTCCTAGGTTAGAATTAGCTGTGACTGATCCCTGCTGACCGCCCCACCCCCCCAAAACACCATGTAGCAATAAGCTTTAAATATGTTTACCTTTAAGCACCTGACAACCTCACTTACATGTATGTTTTTAGCTAAAAAACATGCTGAAATGCTTGGTGGTTCAGAGCCTACAAGACTACCGCCGCAAGTAATCAGGATACAGTTGGCAGTACAAACATTTATAATAATTATGCAGGGAGTATAAAAACATATTCCAACTTTATAGACCCTTAAGTAAACCTTGCTGTCTGAATGCAATAGACACGCACAAACGTATTCGACTACAGCATGAACCAGAGCTGGCAGCTGAGTCGGGTCCAGCACTTCTTCACGGCCACGTCTGAGATCTTCTCGCAAAGCAGTTTTCACAAGGCCGCAACCCACGTTAGCGGAGTGTGACTCTCTATTCCCCTCTAGTGGCTGGTCTGCATAATACTAGAGTTACTAGTGACGGGCTAGAAAAACTAGACCAGACTCTTGGGACAGCAATACACGCCAAAATGACTTGGTTCAGTCCCTGCTGCCACCCACACTACCAGAACGCCAGCAGTGCACAGACAAATGCTCTGTGGTCTGGCAGTGCTACAGAGGGAGGGGAAAGGAACAGCTTTTGAAGGCTTGTATTTTCATGTCCTTAGACACTACCAAATAATTAAATTAATATTTGTAGCCCTCAGAAAGGAAGAGGAATGTAACTGTCAGTTGGTGTTGTAGTTTTTTATTTAATTATTTGAGTCCCTGGGTGTTAGCGTAGCTGAATATGAATCTGGCCTATCCATCTTTAGGAGGGTACCAAGAGCTCTGCTTAGCTGGCTGCATTGTAGTCTCAGCTGGCTTCCTAATAATGCCTGGCTGTAGTCTTCTGTTCTGCACTTAAACTGTGAAATCTCAGAGCAGATTTGTCCTTGAAACATATTTAATATATACAGTCAGGTCCTGCTCTATTATCAGTGTGCTCATAAGTACTGCTGCTTTTCCTTTTACTTGCGTATTATTCTTATGTGTAGCCAAATAGAAAGAAAACAACTATAAAAGTGCTAAAAATGGATACAAGTTGCAATAAAATCTTGAAAGAACAGTGATTTCTGTTAGTGGTTGGACTGGTAATATGATATTAACTAAATTTTTCAAGTTTAGATGGATTTTTCTCTGAATAGGATGAGAGAACTCGGAAGCAGGAAAGTGAACGTGATGCATGAAAACAAATTACACAATACATCTGAGAATAAGAAGAGTCAAAGAGGTAGTCACTCATCCTCCTTAAGCACAGTTTGGGTTTATGAATCTTGGATTTTCTAGTGATTTGTTCTTGTCCTCATTGAGAGCCTGAGGATAATGCAAGCTTTTAAGTTCCCAAGGGCTCCTGCCCTGCAGGGAACAGGAAATGTTTTACCAGAGAGGCTTAGGTTTGTGACCAAGATCACAATGTATAAAGGACAAAATATCCAAAACTTAGGCTGAATTCTCTAGGAGAATGATGATGCAAAGGAGTCCTTGCTCTTTACAAGTCTGAGTCTAGCTCAGATTTTGAAGTTGTATGGCTCTTGGTGCGAGTAGAAAACCACAGAAAGGATATTCAAGGTTGTCTAAACTCAGCTGATGCTTGTGGGGATATTATCCTTTACTGAGTAGGTTTAAAAAAACCCACCAAACAAAATTAAGTATACCAAATCACTAGCATGAGCCCTCCAGCGATGTTATTCCCAGTTCTGTCTGCTAACTTGATACGGGATAAAAGGTAAATTGGATATTTCAGTACAATGTAGTAAGATGCTTCAATTTCTTTTGACAACATGCTATCTGAGCAGATCCATTTTTAGGGGAATACTAAATAAAAAGCTAGATGGCAGCTTTCTAGGTCAGGAACTGCTAGACCTCCATTATTTTAAAAAGCTTGAAGCACTGCAATATTCAGCCTGTGTGTGTGTGTGTGTGCGTGTGTGTGCGTGTGTGTGTGCGTGCGCACATGCGCTGTTTTAAAAAATTTTACGACAGGGATTTGTAAAGTTCCAAGGCGATGCTTTAGCAATAAAAAATAATGCCTCATGTACAAAGTGCAGGAACTCAGGGATTTTATTTTCCTGAAGGTAACTTCCATTGCATTTTTTTTTAACTTGCAAGCATATGTTAAGAACTACATTTAGTCAGCTGTTGACTAATGGCTCTTACCTCTTCATGAAGTAGATAATGTCTTTACACAGAATATCAAACTCAATACAAACAGACCCCAGTAATGGAAGAAGAATTCTTTGTTATAAAGTTACTGCATTAAAGGAAACATTGACAAAATTGAAAGCTTTATAAAGAAAATATCGCCAGGTTTTGATGAATACTACTTCTTTTAATGTGCCTGCTAGTTGTTCTTTTTTTTCTTAATTGTTTTTTGAAAGGTTCATTAAGGAATGTCTTATGATTTTTGATAGCTGAAACATGAAGCACTTAATGGGAGCTAGAAAGCCACGGAAAGGTCTGTAATAAATTCATGTATTGCCACTATAGATTTTTCTCAGATCTTAACGTCTCTTTTGCACTCCAGATGCCATCTCAAAAAATAAACTTCTTACAGAGCACATGGATCAAATTTTAGCCAGCAGGGAGAAAATTGTTGACTTGGCACCGGGTATTTGTGACCCACAGAGTACCTTTACAGACAGCCAAGTCATCAGTTTCCTTTTCTGCTAGGCAGTGGCAGCTCTGACTCCTGAAGAACACCTTCTTTGCACGTAAAGCCTGGGTAACTCAACTCCACCAATGATGAATGGGTACTGCAAGTGCCCATAACTGAAAATTCGGTGTTCAGCATTGGAACTGCAGCATTCTTATTCCTGAAAAATGGATGACAGGACTGAAATTATGCAGAATACCATGGAATTACTTAACGGGCCCCCACTTCAGTGAAGTCCTTGAACTAAGTCAAACCAGAAACAACCTAGCGAAACATGCATGCCCTTCTTCTCTTGGCGAGAAGAGCGATGGATGAGAAAACCACCAACATAGGATGGTAAGGAGCACAGAGCACAGATATCACACGTGCAGACACAGGGTAAGAACTGAACAGCGCGTGGTCACGGGCATCTTGAAATTAGCTCTGTTCTTTTGTCCCTCTCCCTGCTTTTTTTGGAATCTTATGGTTTTTTACTTTGTGTCATGCATATAATTTGAAATTGGGACACCTTTCATGTTTTTGATGGCTGCGTGCAAATTTTTGCAGCCATTTCTGTTTTTGCAGTTCAGTTCCGAGTGTTACATAGATGCACATGCTGAACAATGTTCTTTAAAGAAAAAATTCTACAAAACGAAATAAAGATCATCGCAAAGCACAATAGAGAGACTGTATTTTATTAGTTGGGTTGTAAAGTAATTTAGCGTGCAGTTGCTACACAAAATATTGCTGAGTAATATAAATTTATGGATGTCACAATCTGTAATTTTAATCCAAGATATTTTTTTAAATCTGTGATGCTTTGATGAAAATAAAAGTTCATTTCAAAAGACCTGTATTAGTTACTTTTAAAACCTAATTTGAAATACCTTAACTAAATTAAAAAAAAAGATTTTCCCCTAACGACTGAGACGACAGAAGGGATGTACCCAGCTTTCTGTGCTTATTTGCAAATCACAGGTATTTACTGATAGCTATCTTAGTGTGGCTGGTCTTAAATCTAGCAACAGTTTTTGTGCTTTCTTGGGGAAAAAAAAGAGGTAAAAATGCTAACAGTGAACTTCCTTTACCTAATCTATCATGTCACTGAGCTCTCTGCAGGAGGCACCTGCACTCCCATCCTTCAGCACGCAGAGAGCTTCCTGTCAGGGAGTGGCTGGAGACCTTCAACTAGGAAATGGGAACACAAAGCCCTTGGTAAGGAACTGTCTGTGTTCATGTCTCCTTAAATTGCCTAATCCATATCAAAGGATAACCTGTCAGTTAAGTGTTATGGGAGCTGTGGGATTACGAGATGTGTCTGTTTAGAAAGCTGATTCTGCATTTGGCCTTGGAAGCTTCCCCAGCCACAGTAGGATTGCTAGTGCGTCTCCCAAGCCAACTGGAAAGTCTAGATTATATGTCTGAGTGAGAATTAAGAGAGGGAAAAGAAGGGCTAGGGAAATAGGAAGCAAAAATGACAACAGATACCAGAAACATCCAGCATCCTTAGAGATACTAACAAGCCACCTGGAAATAGCGTTGGGCAACCAGCTCTAGGTGACCCTGCTCCAACCACAACTGTTCTGTGGGAGAAAAATAAATACCACAACCGAAACCCTGAGGTTTTAACACTGAGAATTTAGGATTTGGCAAATTGCACAATATGCTTAGACAGTTATGGTATCTTTAAAACCTCCTTTAATAACTTCTCTTTTCTGTTTGTATTGCTGATAGTCTTGTTTCTTTCCTTCAGTCCTCTTATTGGTTGACATAGAGCAAGTGACAGTTTGCAGGTCCTGGTGCGGTCAGGTCCCAGCAGGTCTGGAAGTAACTGCTGCTTTGAAAAGTCAGGCTGTGTAGGGCTACCGAAACATATGTTCTCATTTTTGGATCATGGGAGGGAGGCAACATTTTACAAAGTGGGAGACTTATCTATTGGAGCAGTCTGGGTTCTGGTGAGATTTGTGAAATTTTACAAACATCCTCAACTGATAGGAATCATTAGAGCCACTACAGAAAACCTGCATCACTGGCAATTACCCTTATGATTGTATGATCCTCATTAGGCTGATTAAACTAGCTTAGCACCATATTATTTAAGTAGCACCAGGCAAAGCAGCTGTACTTTGCTGGAGATGAAATGCTAAAACTCTGAGCTGATGTGAATTTTAGAAGACTACCAACACACTAAAAATTCAAATGAAAAAGACTATTTTTCAGTGGCTACTACAGAAAATAAACACAGACTTACTGAGACAGTGAAACTGAGCATGTTCCAGCAAAACCATTAAAGAATTCCACAAGCTATTGCTTATGTTACACTGCAAACTCTCTTTATAATACACTTACACCTGACCTCCTTCTAAGTAGAAGCATAAGTTTTAGGTCAGTAAGGAGGACTTTGAAGTCGAACAACAGTCAATGGCTGTGGAAGCAGAACTCACGATCTTTTGACTCCTGACAAAATTCGTCTTTAACGTTTCAGGAGAGGCTTGTACCCTTGCTTTTGCAGAACACTGCTTGACTGGGAGCAGGCGGCCTGATTCAGCAGATGCGCTGAACGCTCCCAATACCTGAGCTGTTTTGTGCTTTTAAATGATTCTTGTGAAAAATAGGATATGTCTTTTTCACTGTTTTGTGGGTGTGTTGGTTGGTTGTGTGGGTTTTTTTTAACAGGTGAATGCTGGTACAGCAGAATCAGTTACTGCAGAACGGAACAACAGAGGAGTTAAATCCTGAGAAGCATGCTTTTATTTGTTCTTCTCTAAAGAGTGAAAGGGAAAAAAAAAAAAAGCTGGTTTTGACCCTGCTTCCAGAAAGGGTGGGGAAACTAATTACTTGAAGTGAAGAAAGAATAAATACTGCTTCTTTGATGTAGCCATTAACTCACTGCTCCCTGAAGCCAGTTGGAAATTTCTCATTTTGTCCACCGGGTTTTGGGTGAGAGTCCTTGGCTGCCTGAGGGAACTCAACACACCCCGAGACCAGGGCACACCTACATGGCTAATCGAATTATTGTATTAAGATGCTCGGTGTCGCTAATTGGGAATTTCATCAGTATCATACGAAAGCCAGCATTGTAAGTAGTAGATCCTCTACTGTAGTCCCTGCACCCCCACTCCCTGCTCTCGGAGAGACTCGTTTCACTCCCATCGCGACCCTCGACCAGGTGAAGTTTGCGAGCGCCGGCCAGGCCCCTCACGGCGGGCGGCCCCGCGGGGGGCTCCCGGCAGCGGGGAGCGGAGCCGGGCCGGGGTCCCTGGCAAAACGCGGGCGGGCAGCGGCCCCGGAGAGCGGGAACTCGTCTCCGCCGGGGGAGAAGCCCGTGCCCGGGAGGGCACGGGAGTGGCGGAGGGAAGGCAGCAGAGCAGCCCCCGCCTCCCCGCCCGCTCTCCTCCCCCTCTCCCTCGCTCCCGCCTTTTGTGCGCCGGAGCCCGGGCGTTAACGGGCGCCAACGGCCGCGGCGCTGACAGGAGCCCCCGGCCATTGGCTTCGGTGAGCGGCGCTGTGGCAAGGGCGGCAGCTCCAGCCGCGGCTGTTCCCGTAACCAAGGCGCTGCCTGACACACACAGACACGCACACACAGACAGACAGACCGAGCGCGGCCTCGGGGGCCGCCTTTACAGCTCTTCTCCCTGTACCATGCTCCGCTGCCGGCAGCGCCCGCCCGCTGCTCCCTGAGGGGAGAACAGCCCGCTGCCGCCCCGCCACCAGTCGAGCGGGCGACTGGCGCCCGGCTACCCGCCCCCCTTCTCTACCCCGGCTACCTGAGTTAGCTCCGTCCCGGGGACTTCGGGCTGCCGCCCCTTCGCAGCGCCTCCCCCAGCTCCCGCTGTGGCAGCGCTTGGGCGGCGGGGGAGTGAGCCGCCAGCAGCCGGAGGGACTGCAGCCGCCGCCGCCGCCGGGGGAGAGGAGCTCCAGCCCCCGCCTCCGGAGCTCTTCATGGCGTCTCACCAGCAGACCAGGATCCAAGCCTACCTGGAGAAGAATAAGATCGGTCCCCTCTTCGAGGTAAGGTGCGCTCTTGCCGGCCGGCTCCTTCGCGGTGGGTGCCCCCGCCATGGCCGCGTCTCTCCCCGCGGCACAGGTGAGTGCAGCGGGGAGCGAGGAGGAGTTTGAGGCGCCGCTTCAGGGTCTGCCCGGCCGGGGAAGGAGAGGGCAGCGCCGGCACCCCCTGGCACCGCACCACGCGTGTGCCCTCGCGTCCCTCCTCCACGCCCCTACGAGTGTCGGAGCTCCGCTCAGCCCTCCCTTCCCGGCCATCCCGCGGATGCGCCCCGCTTCTTCCCCCACGGAGTCACCGCCCTCTGCTTCACAGGTGCCCCGTCGGCCTCCCACCCGCCGCCCCGGTCCCTGGAATCGGCCCCGCGGGGCTGCCCGCCTCGCCTCGGCAGCCGCGGAGCCGCTGGGTGGTGGTGGGACGGCGGCCCGGTCCCGCACGGCCCCGGGGCGCTGGTCCATCCGTGAGCAGCTGGCGAGAAGGGGAGAGGTGGATGGATGCCACCCCACCGGGAAACCCGCCCTTGGGACCCGGCACTCGGGAGGAAATCTGCCCTGGGAAAAGTCCCGGTCGATGGCATTTTCCGAAATTTTTATCTGTAGTCATATACTTGGGAACTCTGTTTTTGCTTTACATTTTCCTTGGTCTTAAAAAGATGCACTTGGTTGGATTTGTAAATGCACAGATGTGCATATTTTACTATTTCTGTGCATAAGCTATGAATACTTCGAATTTAAAAGGGTACTAGAGCAATCGTGATTATTACCATTTTATCATCCTGTTTCTCATACAGTTTTTACATCTAAATGCACATATATTATACTCTGGCAGTATTATCCCAAGACACAAGTCTCCTTTTTCAGTATTTAACTTGTTCTCAATCAAGCTTCCTACGTATGAAATCTCTTTTATTCTGGTGTAGTGTATGTTTTGGGTAGCATTTGCCAACCCTCATAAGAAAGGTTCAAATTTCGTTAGAAAATTGTTCGCTAAGGGTCATTTTTTATATTTTGCATGGACCGAGGCAGGTTATGTTGGCCGAGCGTCAGAGGTGTTAGATATATTCATTTTGCAATAAATAAAACCCCATTTGATGGAACGGTAACTGGTCACTAGGGAACAGCAGGTGATTTTTCTACTTCTAGAATTCATAGAAACGGAAACATTTGTGCGGTTCAATTTCTGAATAAAAGACTGTTTAATCAACACAGTTGCCAGAGCTATATACGTAACTGACTCCTGTATATTTCAATTAAGTGCCTTGGGGTTGTTGAGGAGTTAGGCCCTTGATGGCTGTCATTTTCTTCTACATTTTCTTAACCCGTTGCTTTACACATTAAAATTCAAACAAGCTATTTGATGTTACTGTTCTGAGTCACTGTATTTTAACCTAGTTTCTCAGTAGAGAATTCTTCTAGTTTCTCAGGTGCTCATGTCTACTGTTCAAATAGTAGGATGCTTCAGTTATCAATAGCGGAGGAAAAAGTGAAGAAGTCGTATTTGTTACAGTGTTTCACGTGTCACTAAATATTTCACTAATCACTACGATGTATGAATTTCATTGTGGTAGAAGGAATCTGTGGAAGGCTCTTCGCATAACCTTGCAGGCTGTCTACAGGTTGTTAGTGCATTCCTGTACACCAGGAAGAGATTTTTGTGTGAAATCCACTTAGACCTGAATACTGGGGAGTGGATTTAACATATAGGGCTGTAGCATTCATGTAGCTGTTTAAAGTTATTTTAATCCATAACACTGGGAGGAAGAGGATCGTAATTCTTATCTCCTCAACTTCCTGATTAGCCATTTAAAATCTACTTATATATTTCATTTTGGTGATGTATTTTTTGTTCTCAACAGTTTTTTGATGATCTACAACCCGAGCTTGATCTTGTAGTCCTTAGTAAGGGGAAGACATGTAGTTGAAGTTGTCAGGAATTGATCAAAGGCTATGCATAGGGTGAAGTTTATGCTCTATACTAGTATTCCTATTATGTATGCATTGTGGTGTATCAAGAATACCATGTGTTCACAGTCAGATATATTCACTAATGCATCAGTTTTTCATGTCTGTAAGAGTTCTGACACATTGAGAAGACAGACCTGTGCTTCGTCTTTCATTCAGGAACAGCTAGTGTTTTCTTACACCACTTCAGGTTTTGATGCTAATTAATCACCACTTGTCATGGATGACAGCCATCTTTTTTTTTGCAGTGAGTACTAATTTTCTAATACCAGGTAGGAACAGAGCAGACTTGGATTCGATTTTCTGCAGTGTTATTTGCTGAGCAGGTTGTGACTATAATTGCTCAATATATGCTTCAAGCCAACATTTTAAGGAGTGCATAAAATAATGTTGGGTAATTGAGGGCAGTCACAGGAAAGAACGAAGTGGAGAAAGGACGTGCAGGCTTTCTGAGATGAAGGCAGGGATGGTGATGCCTAAACAGATCGTATTGCATACTTCCATAATGAATGATTAGTGATCAGGAGGACTGTACACCATAAACCTCAGACCATTACACAGGCACAGTTAGCTGGTGTCTGGAACACTTGGAGGTTTCCTGATGATGAAGTACAGTTCCCCTGCGTTAGTCAAGAGCAGTAGATGCTGTTAGTTGCTAGTTGGTCATTCTGTTCCAGTTGCTTGCAGTTATCCCGGTAGTGTCTCTTTTCTCCATTCTGTCCTGTATTTGTGGCCTTCTGTTACCGTGGTTAGGGCTTTTTGTACTTCATTAACCAGCAGTATCTACTTAAGAACATCTGTTCTTTTGGACTTATCTTTTTTTTTTTGTTTTTTTTTTTTTTTTACCTTCAGCACATGCTGCATATGCAGATCATTTTTCTTTGGTGAAATTTTGTATGGTTTGACACTTGAATTATCTTTCTAATCTGTGTAAAAGAGAAGTCTTCTCACTTCAAGAGAAGTGCTGGGTGTGAGATGCAGGAAGACTGTAGGCCCTCTCTTGGTTAAAAAGTTGTTTCCATCTCTATAATGAAACGTAAGAGTAACTATTGGAGAAAGAATTATTGAGTTTAGGCTGACTCAGCAGGCATCAGTCTTCTACTGACTACCAGTACCTGTGAACGGCTAGTAGGAAGTCCTGTCCACTCAGCTATGAATGGTAACACATGGATTCACTTGATTCCAAACATTTTTACTAGTTAAATTCTTATTTATAGTTTAGAGGTGGGAAGGAAAGTGGGTGGGGATTAGTGTATACATCTGAGACTTTGTCAATTTTGAGACTTAAGACAGATTGCAAAACAAGTTCGATACTTCAGCCCTATTTCCCCCTGTTCAATGTAGGTCTTCAAATCATGGTTTCTCAAAACTGTTACTTTTCTGCCTTTTCATCTGACAGATGCCTAAGGTTTTTGCAGGTAAAATTCCTGTGAACCTGTAGGTCAACTTCTAAATGCCCCAGGTCATGCAGGTGTTGTTAGTGCTGACTGTAAGGTCTTAAGTCAGGTTTTCAGGTTTCATGAGCTGACTTATATGTGTAGGTTTTGTGTGTTGTGGCTTTTGTTTTTGGTTTGGTTTTTTTTCTTTCTTTCACTTTTGAAAGCTTAGACATCTTTCTTTAAAAGATTATTGGCATCTGAGAATACTGTGGTAAGACATCTAGTTTCGATTTGAGGAATGCCCTTTAGAAACGCCTCTCTTCTGGGATTTTTATGGTAACACGTAACATAGCACTACCTGATTTTTTTTTAGTTTTTTTTTTTTTTACATTTAACTTGGAATGTAACAAGAATTCTAAATATGAATTATTTCTGTGATGAAGCTTCACTGTTGTTTTTTACCATCTTTCTAAAATGTGAACAGGAGGTGTGTGCCTAAAATTGGCTGGGACATAGTATTCAGAATCAGCACCCACTCATTTCTGTCTGAGTGAAGTATTGACCCACTTTGCGTTTCAAGCATCCAATCCAACAAATTCTTTTTGTGCGCTAATAATCTCAATGAATAATCCTGCTGCCTGTGAGTATCCATACATCTAGACTTCTGTATGACTATGTATCTCCTCAGCATCCAGTTGTGTTGTCATTTGGGCAACCTGACAGTTCTGTGAATTTGAAAGCTGTATCAGCACTCTTAAGAACAGATTGCAATAAATCTTGAAGAGCTCTGAGATAAATTTAGTGTTTTGGAATTTTCTTATTTATAGAACTGCAGCTAAAAAGCATCCGGCAGGTACATTGTTGTTATGCAAACCAGAAGACTGTAATTTCTTTGAGTTATAAAAAGCCAAAATAACTCTTCTCAAAATAAAAATACCAAATCCCTGGTTACCTAAGAGTTTTTCTCAAAGTAATGTGGGTTTAGAGCTATAATTCTTATTTTGAACAACGTAAAGGCTGTGTTCATATTACCACACTTACCTTGTTTTGTTTTATCAGACAAAATTTCTGAAGCAAATATAATAGGAAACTTGTTTTTTATTTTAATTCATGGTGGGTTGTATTTTTTTTTTTCCTAAATGGGATGGCATTATTAATGTATATTATGCACTGGCTTCCATTATTTAGTTTAAAGAAAACAACTATACTTCTGACTTAAACCTTAACACATCCTAATGTACCTGTTTTGTTTGGTGACTAACAGTATTTCTAGTGCACCTTGTGACTGAGTTAGTTGAAGTTTGGGAATGAATTTTGGAGCTTGGACTGTCTTCTGAAGCAACGTTTGCCCTTAATTCTTAAAATACACAAATGTAGACACAGTCAACTTGAGTGTCTCATTTACCAGTTTAAGATTGCTCACAGCATCAAATTATGTTTCAAGCTGCAATGTCTGCAATGTGAATGATAGGGATGGTCTCAAAGAATTGTTTTCTTTTGAGCTTGCTCAAGTAATCTTTTATTTTATTTTGGTATTATGCTTAATTGGTTAGATTCTGTTGCTAGCATGAAAGGGTCTTTATTCTGGATTATGTGAATTTGCATAGAGAAACAATTTCATTTCAGGCAGATAGATGGAGCCTTTGGAAGACCAAGTTTTTCAGTACTTGGACATCATGAGCATCATTTTAGGTACTAACTGATTACCCAGTGACATTGTTTCAGCCTGACAGTCCTTTTTTCAGAGCAGCCAATATTAGCTGTTTTTCAAAGGATGTCTGGAAACCAGCAGTGATCTGGAAATGCCGCAGTGTTACACAGTGGGGGGTAGGGAATCATATATAAACTCTAATTTTTTTTGTTGCCTGCTACAGTAGGACTTTGTGGTAGCCTTGATGTGCACTGAAGTAAAAGACCTACTTGAGGGGAATGAAAATCAAATGGAAGAAAGTGGTGCAGAGATGTCCTTTGCTTTTCAGAGAATTCACTGTGCATTCTGATAGTTGCGTTGGTAAAGTTGTCTTTGAGGGAAAACAAGTGAAAAATACTAATTAAAACTATAGACAGGCCCTTTTCCATTAACAAACAGTTCCATAAGTAATGTCTTTATGCTTTTTGCTTGGGTTTTGCGGTGACCAACAACATGCAAAAGTTGTCAGAAATTTCTCTGTGGATGAGGCGTTCCTAATTCTTCTCTCCTGTGGAATCTGGGTTTAAGAAAAGATGTTGTTTCTGAATGAGGAAAATCACATATTTTGGTCTTGATACCTGACTAGTTAATCTCTCAGCATTTGAAAGAACTTGAATTTTTGTGATGTCTACTCTTCTGCGAATTTGTCTGAAATTAGTCGAAGGTTTAAAAAAATATTGGAAAGAGACAGTAAAAGAGATCACAGATACAGGTATGCATTTGTGTGGTCACAAACATAGATGATAATCACATAAACCTTGTTTCCATAGTGGCAAAAACATTACTTTCCTGAAAGGAAAATGTGAGCTTCAGTGATTGCTATTTTTTAAAAAAAAATTCCTTCTGGGCACAAGACACACAAAGTTACATTCTTTGTCTAATAGTAATAATTAAATTTGAAGAACTGTATCTAAAGTACAAAATGCTAAAATGAAAGAATCATAACTTCCTTTTGCTACATTAACTTTTAATGGTTTTAAACTCTCAAAATTACAATTACTTTGTTTCTTGAGAAGGGGAGCAGAATGCGTAACTAGCTTGCTATTAAAAAATAGTTGGGAAAATGAGAGGTAGCTCTCAATTGCGTTGCTCTCACCATCATGTACCAGCAGAGCCTGGCTGCTCAATGCTAAGGTCTAGAGCTAGCAGATGTTCCTGTTTAAAATAAAATGAAATGCCATGAGTCTAGTGTCTTTGCTCTAGGACATGCAGTGGGACAATGACAATTTTGAATTTTTGTCTGGCAGCCTCTGTACTAATGAATCAGTCTGGATCAAAATAAGCCATGCTTTTTTTTTTTTTGTGTTTTATCACATTATGAAGTCTCTTCCAAGTTTTGGATGATATTTAATGCATGCTGTTAATTAAACTTGAAGTAAGCTCTTCAACTGTTTTGTTTCTTTTGATTAATCCAAATCTTTTGGTACAAAGGACAAATGTAAATGTCAAATATGAAATAAAAAATGTTAATGGCTTTAACTCAGTCTTTAATTTTTTCTGATGTGTTTTTTGCTGTTACTGATTTACACTTTTCCAGGTGAGCTAGATGCTATCTGTACCCCAGAGTCAGCACAGTCTCAGCCTTCTGGTTGTTTTGGAGCTTCTGAGAGGGAAGGGGGCAGCTAATGCCTTAACCGGCATTTCTGCCATGTGTGATGTGCTTCGTTACTGTTCTGGAGCAAGTGGGTTTCTTAGTTAGCTTCTTTATCTTGACTAAAAAGACACACTTAAAAAGACATCTGTTATTAGTGCTTGCTTCTTTTGAAAGTGTTACTTAGTAATCAGAAGCATTAAAAAATTGAGTTAGAAACATAATATTTAAGAGCATTTTAACATCATGTTCTTTTACAGTTTGCCTCTAATTTTGAAGGTCTAATAAATACTCTTTCCCTTTTTTCAACATCTTTTCTTCCCACTTGGTACTGTCCATTTTCTGTCTTGTTTATGTAAATGAAGAGATGGGGACTGATAATGTCTCATTTTCATTTGTCTAGTGATTAAATTTTTTTTTGTATGGTGATTTTTTTTTTTTTTTTTTTTTTTTTTTTTTTTTTTTTGGAAAAGCATGTGTGCTTTTGTATGAGTGAGGGGTAATGGAGATACTTTGTTACCTCTGGACTCAAGGGTTGGCGTCAGGTATTTTTGTGTTCACCAACTTTTGGAACAAAGACTATCCAAACCCTTTATTGTCTGTAATATCCAGATAAAAATGAGGTGTTATCGACTGTATTCTGTATTATCGCTCCTTGCAGAGATGCACGCTTTCTTATTCTCCTAGCTGTGAAGTATGAGAGAGGGATATCTTCTGTCTTAAGAGAAGATGCTTCTCTACCTGAAACCATAAGAAACAGTTAAAAACCAGCTTGAAAGCAAAATCATTTTCAAATAGAATTGTTAGGAAACTGTTGGCGTCCTGAGTAAGGCAGAGTGCTGTTTCAGATATTACTGAAGGTGATGAAAAGCAGCACTCATTTGATAGAATGAACAAGAATTCATGAATTTAATTCCAGGATGTAGGAAAAGAGCATGATCACTTGAAATGTGCACCTATGCCTTTGCCAGGACAACCCAATATGCATATTTGCTTTCAGTATAGAGGTTAATAGCCTTTTAAAGAGCTTGCAACAGGCATATTTTTAATGGCCTCAACTTTTATGTCAGCTACCATATGCCATGATGTGTTAATTTCTCCTTTGGCTACTCAGTTTCACTGAATACCTATTTTCAGTTCCATCCAAAAGTGTTCAGGCAGAGTCATTAAGCTGAAGTTATGATGCCCCTTTGGTTTTACTCTTCTGTTGTTTTGGACAGTTTTCTTTCCCTGTTCACATAAAATTCAAGTGTCATCTTTGCATTAAACATAGAATTTCCAGTGCAACACCTCAGTTTTGAACATAACTTTACATAGCACCATGAAGAAATGTGTTACAATTATGGGAAATGCATGTTACAAAATGAAGAATGTATGTGAACTCGCTCACCCATGATAAGTAGAAGGCTATTTTACATTAGCCACTTCTTATAAAATTTCTGTCCATATGGAGAGTGGAAATTGTTACTTCTTGTGTATTTACATGAAGCATTCTTTCTCTCTCCTCATTTTGCCAGCTCCCTGCAATATTCAATGAGTAAAATAACTCTATTCATGCACCAAATTTCTCTATAGTGGCTGGGACAATATGCTTATCAAGCTCTTTTGTTGGCTTCTGGAGGAGCTGTTTTCTGGGGCAGGAATCATGAGAGTTTGGGTCTTTCAGCTGTGTTGGAGCCTTTTTAATTGAATCATTCCTTCTCTCGTAGATTGTTTTACTCCAGACTCTCTGGTGATTTAGTACTCAGAATTGCAGGCTGTGAGGCTGATCTAATAGCCAGTTGCTGCAGGTCCTGTTCATCTTCATTGCTGGCTGCCCATTCCTGCTGTTCTTTTTCCAGAGCTGGCAGTTGTCTCATGCTACAGCTACCCAGTTTGGGAAGATGAAATAGAAGAAAAAGAAGTCTGAAAAGAGGTGAAAAGTACTCATTTGGTTTAGCTCGGTGGGTCACCATGTGGTCTATGAGAAGCACGGCATTGACTCAGGAGAGAAAATGTAGGTGGCGGCGGGTGAGGGGAAGGAGAGGAGCACAGCTGCCTTTTTCTCCAGCAGCAAGCTGCTAGACGGGCATTAAGTGATCTCCAGATCACTCCTTGAGTTCTAACTAACTGCTCAGTCCTGTATATGAGGAGCTTTTGTGCTTAAGCTACCTTCGTATGAATCTTGGCTTTTAAAGGTGCAATTCCCCTTAGGTCAGGAGAATGTCCTGGAGCCCAGCCCAGTCCCTTCTGTGAAGGAACAGAAGAGGGAGTTGAATAATTAGGGAGGATGGCCTAATGAATTAGGAGGAAACGAACCATATGAAGACACTGAGCATGAAAGTGAGAGTGGATGGGAAGTGGAAGGGGATGGGATGACAAAGATTAATGCTGCATTGCCAACGCATTTTTTTTGTCTTCTATTTTTTATTTTTATTATCATCTCAGTCCCTATAGTCAAATGGGTACCTGGGATCTGTACTTTCTTTTTTTAAAGAAAGGTTCTAGTGCTTGTGGTTGCTGAGAATAAGACTGAAGAGCGAGAAATGCAGAGCAAATACAAGAAAATGTAACTTCTTATCATCTAAAGAAATGTGCATGTTTTGCAGTGTCTGACTCATACTTCTAGTACTTGATCTTGGCAATACTGCTTGGGTATAGATTTGACAGGGAGTTAAAAGTGTCCTTAGCACTACTATTAACGCTGGCTGCTGTGCCCAAAACTTCTTCATCAAGATTGCGTTATGCTCCAATTTGATAGGCATTGCATCTCTGAGATTTGTTTGAGTGGAGAGGTAAACCAATGATTGTGAAGGATTCCTCTGATCAGTTATCTATCACAAAGAAAGGAATTCTGAATGATAACTTAAGATCTGTGGTTTTTTTGGTGCACTAATGCAGAAGAGCTGCTCTGTATTGTTGATAGCAGAATTCACTCTAGAAGCCTAAATAAGTGGAAGCTGTCTCTTCTGGAGACCTGGGAGATGGTTCACAGAACTCAAAAGGAAGGGTAGTTTCATCTGTAGATGACCTTAGGAGAGAACCTGTGGAAGTGATTATGTATAGGGCAGTTAGGAAGAAAAAAATGTTATGAGACAGATTCTGGAATAGTTTTGTAGAGATGGAGTAGGGGGCGCAAGTGTGAGTAAGGCTATAGTTTCATTTGAAAGAGAAGAAAAAGGAGAGATATGATTACTGGATTTCTGTGACTGGCTTTACTGGGGTTTCTCAGACTGAAATACGTGTGTGCATGTGCACGCACTATGCAGTGCATGTAGGCACTCTGAAGCATTGGAACACACCTGAGGATCCCATGTGCGCTGGACAAAGATCCTGCATAAACATGGTAGGTGCTGTATGTTCCCGTTCAGACACATTGTATTAACTGTACATGTCCAGGCCAGTTAGGCATTACACCCAATGTGACCTGGGTATTTATCTTCCTGAGCATTCTGAAGAGTCTTGTCCTTCCTGCCTAATCAGGATAAAGCAGAGATGTCCAGGGAAACACAAGCTGAGGACAAACCCAAGGTCTGCAGGTGCAGAAACTCCTCTGTGTGTGGCATCATGAAACACCACCCATAATTGTGCTGAGGATGAACTCTGCACAGCACTAACCTTGGAGAGCTGGCAGGCTCCTTTTAAGACACATACTTTTGCATCATATAGAGCCCTCAGGAAAAAAAAAAAGGTATTTCAGAGCTCCTCCTGAGTGTGCCCTCATTCAGAGTAACGTCCGCGGATAATAATGCCTGTACTCTGACACAAAGTGTAAGATAGTGAAGCTATTTGGAGACAAAGGCTTAATGCAGGCTTACCAATATGGAACAAAGAAGGGATACACAAAGAGAAGACTAAATTGCTAGAACAATAGATTTAATCTAGATTTTTTTTCTTGGGAAGCAGGAATACACAAAAAAAAAAAGCAGGGGAAAAAAAGGAACAAAGGTAAATAAGAAATTCAAGAGAACTTATTTTATTCTGTGTAATAGAAAAAAGATTAGAAGAATGAAGTTGGCTAAAATTAAGATCCACTTAACGTTTACTTAAACACTGAAGAAAAACTTAAGAAGTCAGAAGAGGGAATAAAATATAGAGTAGTTCATTGAATCACAGAATGGTTCAGGTTGGAAGGGACCTTAAAGATCATCTAGTTCCAATCCCCCTGCCATGGGCAGTGACACTCCCACTAGATCAGGTTGCTCAGAGCCCCATCCGGCCTGGCCTTAAAAACTTCCAGGGATGGGGCTTCCACCATCTCTCTGGGCAACCCGTTCCAGTGTCTCACCACCCTCATGGTGAAGAACTTCTTCCTAACATCCAATCTGAATCGTCCCATCTCTAGTTTTAATCCATTGCCTCTAGTCCTACCATTACCCGACATCCTAAAAAGTCCCTCACCGGCTTTCTTGTAGGCCCCCTTAAGATACTGGTAGGCCACTATAAGGTCTCCTCGGAGCCTTCTCTTCTCCAGGCTGAACAACCCTAACTCTCTTAGGCTGTCCTCATAGGAGAGGTGCTCCAGCCCTCTGGTCATCCTCATAGCCCTTCTCTGGACCCGCTCTAGCGGGTCCCTATCTTTCTTGTAGTAGGGGCTCCAGAATTGGATGCAGTACTCCAGGTGGGGTCTCATGAGAGTGGAGTAGAGGGGGAGAATCACCTCCCTCGTACCTAGTTAGGGTACCGAAATGATGGCCAGTTATCTGGCTACTGTTCATGCTTCTGCTGTCCCACTGCATTATCACATATTATTCTGTGCTTGTGTTTCTTTCCCCCCTTCCTTTGTCTGTCTTGTTTATCGGCACAGAGACTGCAAACCCCTCTGGCTCTTACAGTCTTCACATGGTTTAGGAGTTTTCACAGCAAGGCCCTGAGCTCATTATGGCCTTTCTGCTTCCTCATCTTTCTTTGTGCTGCCTCAGTGCCTGGTAGCACTATTAATCCCATTAATTGGTGCAACACATTCAAAAAAAAAAATTGATTTCTCCTCCCTTCTCCCCTGCTTAGTGTGGCAGTTCAGAGCATTGACAAGTCTCAAGGCTGCAGTGCAGTCCATGTGAGCACATTGTATTCCCACAGGGAACCCTGCTGCAGTTGGTGAGGCCCTGATTTATAAGAGGAAGGCCTTCGCTCATAACCCGGCAGATTTAGTCTAAATTAATAGCAATCAAATCATCAGGAAGCTTTAATTGAGCAATCACTGTCAGGGTTGGGGAGTTACTTTGCTGTGTCAGAAACAAACAAAAACATATGCCAGTGATTTGCAGGCATTGTTTTCTAAATAAAAAGCGTTAGAAAATAAGATTAATAATGCTTTGGCTGTTATTAAACAGAGCTCTACAACCCAAAAACCTACCACATCTTCTAAAATTGCCCAGATCTCAGCTTCTAGAAATCAAGTGATTCTTATTTGCGTAAGCCATTGTAGTCTTGATGGTAAAGTGTCTGATGAGACATGATGGACCTAACTACAGTTCTAGTAGCTACAGTTCTAGTAGCTACAGTTCAGTTAACTGTCCTTAAAAATTACCATTGCTACATATTTAAAGTTTTCAGTCATTAGTACAGTCTTTAAATATCTACTTAAGGCTCTAGCTTTCTCGTAAAATATACTCCTTTAGCCCTTTGAAAACCTAAGCCGGAGGACAGCTTGTGGATGTTGCAGGTCATGTCCCGGGTAGGTTAGTGAAGGCATGATGACTAGATCCATGGTGACAGTTTACACGGAGGAGATAGTAAAAGCGCAAATGACAGTGTTTTAGAAAGATACCGGTTTTGTCTATGTGTTACCTTGTTTGTGCTAGAAAGTGGTTTTAATAAGTTGATCCATATGAGGTAATTATTAGAACTTTTATTTTTTGATGACTTCTTTTAAAGCCATTTTTCCTGCTATTTTTTCTCTTAGGGAAAAAAAAAATTCTCTTTTCTCTCTATTCGTTACCTTATATTTTTGTTACACAGAGACCAATATTAATATTTTTTCTTATTTCATACTTATGCTTTGCATAATGTAAAAATGGCTTTAATATTGCAATCATATATGTAACTTAGCTAATCTATAACTTATAGAGTGGAAAGTGTATCCTGCTTATGTAAGCTGATATTTATTTAGCTGTCCCCATTATCTCAGACCTACTTTATTTGTGGGCATGATATGATAAGTGTCAGCCTTAAGCCTGTGCAACCAATGCATTTGTCCTCCCAGAGGCCAAAAAGAAGTGTCCAACATCCTCTCATTTCAGAGGCTTTTTTTCAGCTTGGTATTGACATAGTTCTCAGTTTTCAACTGCCCTTTAAAGCTAGCGTGAGGGAGGTTTTTCACATTACTTACTTAGGTGAGGATTCTGTAAGGTCTTGGGCATGCAAGTGACTTTTTGATGGAACAAATAATGACTAATCCATGTGACAAAATATGAAGGTAAACTATATACATGCTTTAATTTTTTTCCCAGTAGCATCACATATGAATCTGCATTTGAATTAATCTCGTTTTCAGCCATAAGTGCTGGTATTAGGCTGAGAGGTACAAAAGAAAAAAGATCAAAAAATATGAGTAACAGTAGTTGGGTCACTTATACTTTACCTTAAGTCTTCATATATCATATTTTATGTTTGTCCTCAGCACACAAGGTATGCTACCTTAAATTCCTTCATAATGATACATTGATGAGCAGATGTGAGTAGGTCTGAGAATGTAAAATTTACAGCCATCTTTTTTGGAAGATAAGGATTGTCAGCAATGTATAACTTAGGACTGGCTCTGTTCTTTTTTTATTCTTGTTGAAAAACACAGCTCCTTTAAACCTTTAAATTTGATAAATTGAAATGTTTTATTAAAGCAACCTGTAGTGCTTTTGTGATGAGTTGACTTTCAGATGGACTTCTTAATTTGGCTGAATTGCTTGATGGGAATTATATTTTGGAGCTCTCTTAAACTCCTACAAACTCTCTCCATGGCTTGACTATGCTGAGAACAAATTGATAAATCCTGTGTGGAAAACATAGGTGTTCAATATTAATTACACTAATTCTGTCTTCCCTCATCATGGTTCTTTTTCACATTGACCAGTAGTGATCACAAATACAGGCCATCCATATAAAATTTAATTACTACACAGGAATGCAAGAGTAGCATATGTAGTTTGGGTTTCTGTGTTGGTTTTTTTGTTGTTGTTGTTTTCCAGAGGTAATGTCAAAAAAAGTCCATTGCTGATGGATAAAAAGTGAGCGTTACTATTTGGGTAAGGCTAGATTATTGCTTTAGATTTGAAAAAGAAGCCCATGAGAATAGACCGTTACGCCTGCGGTGGTGTTTCTTTCTGGAGATGGACTATTAAGTCGAATGGCTCTTCTCAGAACCTTCAGAAGAGTGTTTGTCCAAATTTTTGGACTGGGAATAGGTGGACATTTATTCACTGGAAAAATATTCTTGTAGCATTTGTGTTCAGCTGTAATTAAACGCCAGATATTTTGAGGCTTTTTCCAATTTTGCAAAATTTGAAGTAAATGGAAGGATTTGAATTTAACGTGTTGCAAATTGTAGCCCTTATAGTGCTAAAGTGCTTTAATGGGTTTTTCCATGACTACTTATATAATATTTTTGTCTAATATTTAAACATATGAAAAATTTACCATAGTATTACACAAAATGGGATCTTGCCATTCTTGTAGTCCTTATAATAATAGGTATCATTATAATAATCAAGAAGACCTTCTCATAGCATCTTTTTGCCCGACATTCAGTGGAACATTGAGTTTATTTCTTGTAGTTTTCCATGATATCAAAAGATTTTGTAAGCCTGATGTATATCAATAATATAATATATATGTATACATATTTGTGGGAAAAGGGAATGCTTTCTACGCCTCCCACCAGCTGGATGATTTCTGCATTTGATCCAGTACTTGAGCATTATTTTTATATTCTATACAAAAGTTGTTCAAATAACGACATTCAAGTTGAAAGTCAAGCTGAATAAGCATTACAGAATGTGTTTTTAAAGGTCTGTGTGATTACTGCAATATATATAAAAGTGAACTGCATTAAGTTTGTATGAGCAATTATAAACCTAACTTTCAAGTGATTGTGGTAGTGTTTGGTTTTTTTTTTTTACTTTGAAGCATACTTTTGTTTTAACATAGGAAATGAGATTTGAAAAACAAACATGAAATTTATCCAAAATCAAAAATGAAGAGGACAAAACCCAGTTATGTGCTGTTATAGCCCAGGGACAGATATAGCCCTAGCCTGTAAGTGTAGTCTGAAGCATTGGTGCAGCTGTATAGTGCTGAGCATTTAGAAGTACACATTTGGCATTGGACCATCTCTTCTGTTAAACAAGTGCCTGGCTATAATTCATCATCTCTAATATCCATCACATATTGTCAACAAAGTTTGCTATTTTCCTGTGTAGAGTACAGCAGACACACTGTTCTTTCCCTTTATCAGTCATCTTTTGTTGAGGAGAGTTGTTTTCTGGGGTGCTCTTTTCTGGGCATGGTTATAGGGCATCCAGCCTCCGAGGAGGAAGTGTCTTGTCTGAGGTAAGTTCTCCAGTGACTCCTCCCGTGCAGAAGTTGTATGGGAATGTGTTTTACCTCATGGTGCCCCAGAGGCAGGGACACGCTTTGCAATATGCTGAGTCTGGAAGGCATGAGGGTAGGGTGAGAGGCTTCTCTGTGTTCTGATGGTGATTAGATCTCTCTCTGATCTGTAACATCACCTATGTAAATGCAATTGTGCACTGCTTAAAAGCATTTTTTGGCTCTGTGATTCCAGTAGCCTAACCTGGCAAAAAATCGTTCAAGTAACAGTTCCACACAAGATGCTGAAACATAGGGAGTTGATGTTTGTATCTGGAAATAATTTGGTTAATGCTGGACTTTCCTGATAGAAGTGTTCAGATCTTATCTTTGACATTATGTCCTCCAGGATTAAAATAAAATACAGTATTTTTTTAAATGAACAAAGGTAAATATTAGATATCAGTGCTGTTCTTAATATGACTACTGAACTATGCCTGCCATTGCCTATCTTTTCATGCTTTTTAGGGAATATATTGGTGTCTTTTTTTCCTGTGTATATTTCGAGATGTGCAAAAGGAATGTAATAGGTTATCCTTTCTTTATGTAGTTAAATCAATTATCTGCTGAAAAACTCCAGTCTCTCTATATTGTATTTTCATTTGCTGGCTGCAATGAGGAAAAGGTACTGTATTGTGCTAGAAATTGTCCAGACATATTGCAAGCAAGAACTTCTGCTCGCTGAGTTCAGAGTCTTATTTCAAGGCAGCTCAAAGCGAGTAGATGAGGTAAGCAAGTAAATGTGTGGAGGGGATCTTGGAGGAGAAGTAGTATGAGCATGTATTTTTGGATAGTAAGGTTAGTGTCCTGCTTTGCAGGCATAGGTTTTCTTTGTAGAAGCAGTCAGTTAGGCAGCTCGTTGTTTGTCTTCAGTAGGCTCTGTGTTCTGCTGAGTTGAGTCCTCAGCCTTGCCAGGTCTGTGAGTATTCAAACCTTGACTCTGAAGGGCCTGTTTTTCAGGAGAATCCTGGACGGCAGCCTGGGGATTGTTCCACAAGCCTGGGCGATTTTTAGGTGGAATCAGAGGCAGTGACTGTACCTTCTCCGGGCTCAGGCAAAGCAATGAACCTGGTAGTACCAGCAGGAAGCAGTTTGAGAACGCTGGAAGGTGGTTGGAGACATGTAGACAGTGGGTAGCTCTGTGATTAGTGTTGTGTCCTTTCCCTCACAATTTTTTTCTGTGTCTCATACCTGATTCTTCGTGGTTCGTGTTGCACTCTAAACCTGCAATGTTTAGGTCAAAATGGACATATGCACGTCTTTTTCCCTGTGTGTGCTCAATCTTCACTTTGTTTTTTAGTTTGACTATGGATGGCATAGTCATTCTCAGAAGTTTTATCTGATTTGAGCAGCAGAAATATCTATTTTAATTTGACTTGAAATAAAGAGATTATCCATAAGGGAGAGCATGTTAGAAATCTGTCAGAACTTTGAAACTAATATTAAGAAAAAAAGATATCATTAAAGCAGTTTCTCTGTCATCTTGCTTGCTGATGGGGAAAATCATACAAGTAATTTTGGCTGAACTGATGGCTGATAAAAATGCATATGGAAGCAATCACAGGTGGATTTTTACTTCCAACTGAACTGGAATTATTAATGTGTCTTCCCAGCTGTGGCCGAAGATAAATTCAGGTACGCAGATATCCAACAGAAATAAAATAGTTGCCAGTATCATCTGGTAGCATGTTATAAATGGTAGTACACAAAATGCGGGAAGATCCCCTAGAGTATAGAAAAAAAATTGGTCAATATTGTTTCTTTATTAGTTTACATAGTTATTTAGCTACGTATTACAATATTATGAATTCCTGTATTTATAATAAAATTTTATTGTTATATCCATGGGCAGATGGCTTCTGCATGGCAAAAGATTCCTGTATTCTTGCATTTAAAGACATCAGTTTTTTTCATTCTGATTTCATTGTGCGTTTTGCTTGGTTTTTTAATGACAAAGTTCAAGTGTGTATATAATTAAGCAAAACCTTCATCTATGCCTAAATGAATGCAGGTTAAAATGACTGCTAATATAACAGTGTTACTTATAAAAATCTCCTTGTTTACTATTAAAATTTCCACTTGCATTTAGAAAAGCACTGAGTATGAGCTGTGTAGACCCAAACTAACGTGACTGTGTGTTCTTAAGGGTGTTTGAGAGCTATCAGGTATCTGCTTGCAGATAGCCTTCAGTGGCTTTGGTAATGATTCTAACAAGATACTGCGCATCTTTTGTTACCGGTAAAAGGCAAATTAGTGTGACCTTTCCTGTGAGGGGAAAAAAGGATACAAGTAGCTTTAAATTAATCAAGCAACTGCTTATTTGTGAAATAATGGTTTGTCTTCTTAAAATGCTATATAAAAAGTGCTTGTTAGTCTTATTTGAGGACTTCCAACTGCATTTGCAGTATTTAAATTCTGCAGATATAAAAGAACCCTTTGTATTTTCCTGTGGTGAAAATGAATTTCCAGACTTTTCTATGGCAACAAATTCTGACCTTTCCAGTTCAGAAATCTCAGTTGTATTGGTGCATATTAAACATTTAGTTCTGTTTAAAAAGCTGATTACAACATTGGTATGGAGTCTTACGAGACCAAGTCAATCTCTCACAGGTAAATAATAGGA
This sequence comes from Rissa tridactyla, assembly GCF_028500815.1. Classification (NCBI taxonomy): domain Eukaryota; kingdom Metazoa; phylum Chordata; class Aves; order Charadriiformes; family Laridae; genus Rissa; species Rissa tridactyla. The sequence goes on along the minus strand of NC_071467.1, from coordinate 37,586,982 downwards.
AATTAAGATGCATATCTAAGTAGATATTCATCTATTCAAAGTGTATGAATAAAACTCATAATTAGACTGAGTATTACCAACAGTTGTTTAGCTGCTGTACTAAAGGAACATCTCCAAATGACATGATTTAAGTAAATTCTAACAATTGGAAGGCATCTGTTAACTTCATAGGAATTTGTTTGGTGATCATTACTTGAGCAAATTTAGTGTTAATTTATGACAGGCTAAAGTCAGGATAATTAAATCTGTGTTAGGACTTCCCTACCCTGGACTCCGGTAACTCATACTCCCCATTTTGTGTCACTGTAGTTGCTGGTTATGCATGGAACTTCCACGTGAATAGTTTAAGACTTCTTGGTCAAGACTAAAAAATTTTGAAAACAAAATTTTTATGATTATTTTAATGCATAGAACTTATACAGAATATTTAATAACTTTGGCTACACACACTGGACAGCAGAACTTTTTAAAACATCGTTTAATAATTTATCTTTCTTACAAGTTGAGTAGTAAATGTAATGTTGTAGTAATGCAACTGCTTGTATCCTTTTTCCACAGGAGAAGTAATACTGATTTGCCTTTTACAGGTAATGAATGATCTACGGTGCCGTGTTCCAAAAGCTGTAAGAGCAGTCTGCTAATGGACACCTGATAGCTCTGAGTTTTAATTTTTCTGCCAACTTGGGCTTGACTGTCTGCAGCTTCATTGTGTCTATTATCCTGTGGTTTGTATGTTACTTGTTAGTTGCATGAGCTGGTGAAACTCATGGAAGACATCCGAGTGGTGGTTTCCAGAGGCAAACTTCATATTGTGGCATGAGCATCAAGCCAAGGTTCCCTTGAAAATAAGGCTTTAATGTCTGAATGGGGTTTTGTCATGTAAAAATGATGCTAACAAAGAGGTACCCTAATGTTCATACTTCCATGATTGCAGTTATGGGATTTCTCAATACCTCCTTTTTTAAGGAAGGCGAACAAACACAAAGTCATGAGGATGTGATCCAAGGAATGATGGACATTTAGTTACAAGCCAAGTTCGTCTCATTGTTAGGTCTAAACACTGCATGGGTAGTATTATGTGTCTCAGAATGGTGATCCAGAAACCCCACATACTAAGCAACTCACCCATAGAGAAATGTCTGAAATATTAGCCAGATCTAGAGTGTCAAGCTGGAGTTGAAAGCAGATGTTGCTGTGCACATAGGCACAGAGATCTGCATACTTCCCTGAGGGATGATGCTAGGAGTGTTTCAGAGATAACAGTTCCCTGTTTTCTCTTCAAGTGTGGCCAGAAGTGAAGCAGCTCTCCACAGCGTCAAAGAACTGTGTCTGTATTTTATCTAAATGCTGCTTAATCCTAGCCACTGGATTGTCAAATTGCGCTCCCTCTTGTGTCACTGCGTGAATTATCTGTCTGCCTGTCTATATATCTTACTGTGCAGTAGCATAGGTTTATCAGGCAGCTTAGAAAGTTTCTTTCCCCTGATGCATTATAGCCTTGAATTTAAGACAGTATCCTGTGTGGTGAGGGATGTCAATTTGTATCTTCTCAGGCTGATGGTAGCCTTTTATTGTATCTAGGTTCCAGTATCCTGAATGAGAACCAGAGTTTTACTATATTGGCTTTACTATATTCGTGAGAATTCTAATATTGGCCACACATTAGGTATGGTCAGAGAACACCAACTCCATGAGACCTCTCAAGAATTTTAGGTGCCAGTCCATCTAGTCTTCATCAGGTTTTGCAGGATCTGAAAGACTTGTTGCTGTGAAAGTTCTGTGATTTCCTTAGAAGTCTCTTGTACGTTTTTCATGCCAAAGAAGTCTCTTGTGATCTTCTCTAGCAGCTGGGTTACTCATCTTCACAACTGTTTACATCCAAAGGCTGTTATATGGACAGACAATCCCTTAGTAACAGAATCCCTCTTCTGTTCACTTGCTCAGGGACTGTGAGATCCTATGTTCAGTGTCCCGTTTAGTGTGCAGGGATTAGACTCACATCTCCCACCTCCTTGCAGGTGAGTGTCAGCAGGCTGTAGCATAGTTATTCAGGCAGCTACTTTGTAAAAGTAATCTTGCATTCTGGTCATTTCCCCATGATTGACTTTGATCCTGAAATGTTTGCACAAAATAAGCTCGTTCCTGAAGTATATCAGATCACAAAGGTTCACTTACAGTTTATGTACCTGGAGTATTTTCAAGTCAAGCTGATGGTATCAATACTACAGAGGTTGTGAAGGTACAGTTTTAGTTTTGGGTAACTAAATTTTCTGTAACTCTCAGTTTAGATACTGAAATATTTTACTGGCACGTAGTGTTCCTAGTACAATCATGCATAACCCCACAGTCCTTGAAATAATTATTTGAACTCTGGTAATAAAAACTTTAAATTTAATTTTAAATGATTGAACTGAAAATTAAACAGCTTCACTCACTCTCTTCTGTAATAAGCCTTATACTTAAAAAGAAATCCATTAGATTTATTATAAGAGGCTTCATTAAAAAAAAGTGGGTATGTAAATGGAGAAAAACATTTATGTTAATATCTTTATGCTAGATATATTATTGCTGATTTGGTTTTCTGTTGTTTTGTTGTCTCCTTCGTTCATGTGTGAGATCAGCCTCAGAAGTCTTCCTCATGCCTGCTGGTAAATTATCCTGTGCATAAATGAGCATTTGGTGGCTGATAGTGTACCTGCTATGCTGAAAGCTGACTAGGCAAAGCTATGTGACCGAGTTCGGTGAAGGAGCAAGGATTTGGAAACTGTGCGTCCACAGCTCACCCAAGAGTCCTGAGTGTGCTGTCTTGCTGTGTGGGTGACTGCCAAACAGTTCCTAGTGGGAAATGTCACTAGCAGTACACAGTGTTAAATGACTCGCAGTAACTTCTTTGGGAAGTCGCTGTTTGGAAGAGCTCTGCTCCTGCTAGTGTTCTGCCTTTGGTGCCACTGTTGGTCATATAGTTAGTAGCTTTTAAAATAGAAATGTAAAAAAAAAAAAAACCCAAAACAAAAAAAAGAGCTGCTTTTAAACAATTTTTTTTAATGTTAACTGTTGACATGTATACGTCATATTGTCATCTTTTCTTACCTCCAATACTGCTATCCACAGGGAAGTTGTCTGAGTAAAATATCAGGCCTTCTAATGTGACTACTCACCACCAGTTTTTGTTATACAGTTAGGAAAGTTTTGACAGGCTTTTAAAAGGATGAAAAATGAAGAAAACGTGGATTGTTCATTTTGAATGTTAATATTTCATGTATATGAAGATCCATTTTGTTACATGTAAATGGTATAAACTTTAGCTTACTGGGAAAATTCATGGACTATGTGCATTTCTAACTTTGAAGATACAACAGGCTGTAATATCAGATTTATGTTAACGTAATTTTACAGCAAATAATCGTCTTACAAACAGAAGGAACAAATGCTTTTATGTTTCAGGTAGAGTTTGGATTGCATATTATGAATACATTAATGAGTATATGAATTATCATTTACCTCAGCTGTCCAGTCATTACAATGATAATGAATGTATTCTCTTGAATATATGCAAAACACTGGAAAATCCTTTTTGCTCTTTTTTGCATTGACACCCATAAGAGTAACAACAATACTGAATATATTCAGTATTTCCAGCTATGCATATTTTGCCCCTCTGTGTGTGTATTTTTTCTGCATAAAAGCAGAAATGTTATTCGTGTAAGGAACTTAAATTGTTGTATTTAAGCCCTGTTTTTAAATTATCTAATTCAGTTTACTTTGAAATGTGTAACTGACCATTTTCTGAGCTAGCCTTATACTATCAGTACTAGTGAAATTCAATACTGTGAAATTCAGCAGTGCTGAAACTCTTTGTGTTAAAAAATATTCTTTACTTACGGTATGAATTAATTTGGGGTGTGGCTGAGCCCTGAGCTTTTTGGAAGTTGACTTCTCTCTTCCAGTTGCTTGTGCTCTGGGCAGCGTTTTGGTAGCTCTCCTAAACTAGTTCATGGGAGCAATTGAAGGCAGTGACTCTCTAGCGCAAGCATATTAGATTCATGCTGTCACTAAGTACTTCGTGGTTACCTACAGAAACGTAATCTTATTATTCACTTGTATATGCTTTATGTGTACAATAGACAGAAGAGTAGTAGCAAGCCACGTGAAATGGGGGAGAGAGGAGCACAGCACCAGGCTGTCAAACTTGTGGCTCAAGAGTTTACTGTAAAAATTGATTTGACAGTGCTTTCTTTGAGGCCATGCCACTGTTGGTGGAATGAACCCCAGTGCTCACCTTCTAGCTACCAGGGCACTGAAGCAAGCAGGTGGATCAGGGGATGTTGCTTTTGCACTATCGCCAGGACTGTTCTTTGCTGGTTGTAACGTGGTTTCAGAAAATGGGTGGGATGGGCGTGCACCTTGCTCATGAGTTTAGGTAGGACTAGGGCTTTCACCAGCTTTACGCTAAATCATCGCTTGTTGCCCAACTCCAGATTTAGGTCCTTCTGTCTTCTGTTGGAAAAAGTAAGAGTAACCATGTTGAAATCTGAGATTTTAAGTAGTAAGAAAATTGGACTCTTAATTCCTAGACCAAATTTGTCAATGTCGTACTTCTGGTATTGTGCTTTGAGATATTATAATGTGACTGTAATTGGAAAAAAACAAACCAAACAAGTATAAAATCATGTCTTGCATAGTAATTTTCTTTAAGCACTGACAAATCAATCAGTTTAATTCCCCTAAACTGTGAGAACAGGAACTAGGAAAAAGCATGAGAAGTGATAAACGTGCAACATGTAATTCTGATAAGTTTTTCTTCTGGTAATATATCAGTAGTATATCTAATGTGTGATCTAATTCAGGAAAAATGTATTTACATTTTTTAACTTTACTGGGATAAGTGGTCCAGAGAGGGAAGAAAAAAGCACCTGGCGGGTGTGGTTGGTTGCTGCACACATTTTGAAAATGTGTATTGTCCAAGTTTTCCGTGGGATACAATTGAAAAGACTTTCATCAATCTTGAAAACGTTTACATAGTTAGATTCTAAAAAAGACCTAATGTTGTTTTGAGTAGGCTCCTGTAAGGAAGGAAATGCTTGCAATTCTTCAGTCACACAGCAGTGATCTAATTTATCAAGGCATTTAAGCATGCACCTGGCTTTATAATTGTTTACTTCTCCTGCATAAAAAGTATCAAAGCTTAACTTCTTTACTGAGTCAGTCCCTTAGTATACCAATTGTTTTCTTCATGTACAGCCTTCTCTCTCTGATCACCAATCATAAACCCTTCATAACCATTAGTATAGTGGTAGTGTACTGGGTCTGGCTGGGATGGAGTTGATTTTCTTTGTAGCAGCTCATATGGTGCTGTGTTTCGTCTTTGTGACTAAAACAGTGTTGATAACACACCAGTCTTTGAGCTGTTGCTGAGCAGTGCTTGCACAGGGTCAAGGCATTCTCTGTTCCTTGTTCTGCCCACCAGCAAGCAGGCTGGGGGTGGGCCAGCCTGTGGGGGTGGACACATCTGGGACAGCTGACCCCAACTGAGCAAAGAGGTGTTCCATACCATATAATGTCATGCTCAGCAATAAAAGCTGAGGGGGTAATAAAAAAGGAGGGTAAATTTTCTGAAGCAGCCATTGCTTGGGGACTGGCCTAGGCAGTGGGAAGTGGTGAGTGGTTGCCTTGGCATCACTTGTTGTTGTGGTTTTTTTCTTCTTCCCTTTGCTTATTAAACTGTCTTTATCTTGACCCATGAGTTTTTCTTGGTTTTGCTCTTCCCATTTTCTCCCCCTTCCTGCTGGGGGTGTGAGTGGGTAAGCGGCTAGTGGCTGCTTGGTTGCTGGCTGGGGTCAACCCATCAGAGGTAGCCACAAAAATACCTACTGCTTTCCAAGTATAGCAGTCCCTCAGAAAAAAAGTTTGTGCCAGGTAGGTAGAAACTAAGTCAGTGAAGATTAAAGTGGAAATATGATGTGATTTTTTTATTTTTTTTCAACAGTGACAGTAATGAATCATTGAACACAGAGGAACAAGTGGCTTCACCTTAGACCTTGAAATTGGAATAAGATTACTTCATCTAGTCAGAGAAATATCAGCTCTAGCCTGTTGAGTTAGCTTTTAGGAAAGACAGTGATGTGCAGTCAGTGTTGCTTTATGGCTGTAATTTAAGGAAATCAGTCCAGGCTGTAATAGTCTTTCCTAGTTTTTATCTATGAGTATCCCTTTTGGTGTAAATTCTACAGACCTTTCAGAAAGCCAGTAGTTTTCATTTTCTCTTGGTGGAACTGTGAAGTGCCACGCCTTCAGGGCAGAATTTCCACTGGTTGATAGAGTGGGTGGAAACTGAGGGAGATTTCTGAATTATGCTTTAGGGAAATCTGACAGTGTTTCTGCCTTAACACAAACTACCATTGTTTGATAAATCCTTGCTGAGTTCAGATGATGATATGGTATGCATAATTCCACCAGCGTGAATTGTTATACAGGGATACAGGACTCCTGAAAGAAGTGTAAACTATCATAGAAAATCTTTGTGATTTGAAAACCATGGGAGAAAACGTGATAACTGCTGACATGCTTGGCATATCTGAGAGCATGTCTTCAGCCTTTTGCTCTTTTACTGAGAAGTAGTTAATGTTTTAGAGTAACCTAGTACCTGTGACCTCCCTTTTGACAGCATTCTTGTCTGAAATGATTGAATGGGAGAAAAGAAACCTTTCAATAATAAAGCCAAAGAGCAAAGGTGTTTGAAGCTATTTTGTGAACTAAGAAGTGGTAAAATACATTTGGGACAATGATATTTGAAATATCAAGAATAAGATAAGAGAAAAAAAAACCCTCAAAGGGTACAAAAGTGAAAAAATACAGCAAGAGGTTCAGGTAGTTATTGCCCGTTATGTGCATGGTGGAGTTTGATAAACTGTCGTGAGCTTACTCAGTGGAACTTCAGAATTGTCCACCATACATCACCTATGCAAAAGGTTTTAGTTTCTGGATCACTAAGTAAGATCAGTGGTGCATATTTTAGCAACTATTACATACATGAGTTGCATTTGTATCAGATAGGGCTAGTTCATCCCACTGAGGGAACTTATTATATGATTTTCAAAGGGTTTATAGTGGAAAGAATGTGGTGTTTCCATTCTGCTCTCCGGAGTCTCCCAAAATAAATGGTTAGTAACATAGGCCCCCAAAACTGGTCTTCTGTTATTGAATTGGTACAGATGTTTAATACATGAACATTTAGGGAGGACTGTTAGCTATTCAGTGATGTTTGTTTTCAGATTCCCTCTTATTATTCTCATTGTATGATGAAAAGTATACCAATTTTGTATATCAGAGAGTTATCAAACTGATTTGAGATGTGAGAAAAAGCAGTTTGAGACTTGGAATGATACTAGTCTGAGTCTGAAAATGTTACCTATGCTACTAGACCCATATTGTACATTTCCCTCCCAGTGCCACCTTTAGGGGAATTTTGTTTGCACCATAATGTCAGGGCCACCATTATCAGCTTTGTACTTCCTCTTTAGTTGTACGTCCACAGTAGTTTTTTCGTGGGGTATGTGCCATGCTGTGTACTGGAGTTTTGTGATACGGAATTTAGCTGCACAGACAGCTGAAATGGCAGGAATGAGTAGTCTTGAGGCTTTGAACAAAGAAAGAACTGGTTGAAATTTTTTACTGAATTCCAGGTGAAAGTCTGAATATTTTCACAAACAAGCTGAATAGGACTACTAATCCTATAGAGGTTTGCTCTCAACTGTTTTTCTACCTTGGTTAGTTTGAAACAACTAGTATGGTGCAGGCATGCGAATTGTGTTTATGTGGAGATTTGCATTGTTTTGAATAATTTATTTCATAGGGAGACGTGATAATTTCATGAACGCTTAAATATGTTGAAGTCCATTTTGATTATAGTTTGTAATGTGATTTTCGTCTTTTAGTTCTGAATTGCTCGAGAAGATCTAAAGACTAGCTACTTTCTGAAAGAAGGATACTGGTATTTTTCCTTCATTTCCAAAGAAAATATCTTTTGTGGCAGAAGTGGTGATCTTTACCTTTCTGCTCTTATTTAAGAATTGTAGACTTTTATTTTAGCTAGTAAGAATAATGTTGAAATATACTTTTTAAATTTATTTTTTTTATTTCCTTGTGTTAATACTGCAGAAATCAGAAAGAAATTCTAAAGAAAAAAATGTCAATCACTAAAAAGTTTATTAAACTTACTTTCCTTCCACAGGTTTTCACTCAATGTTATGTCTTCGTTGTTCACTTACAGCCTGTATGAAGTGATTAGCAAACTTAAATTTTGATGTCTGCCTGTCTTCTAAGCGTCTAAACTCCATTGTAGTCAATGGATATATAGCCAATACAGTCAGTGGAGCCTGGAGAGCAATTCTTGTTGTCTTAAGTGGAGATACACTGGCTGGTCAACTGGGAGCTCTCTAGGCTCCCTTGACCTCTTCATTGAAGATCACCATTGACATTGGTGTGAGGACTGCTGTATTTAATTGTCTTAATTTGGAACTGCATCCCATCAAAACCTTGTAATTCAAACTAAGCCACCTTGTCTCTTTAGTCAGGGCAGAGAGAGAGAGAGAGATACCTTTTGAGGGCAATTCACTCTACCTACTTTAAACATGTAATTTAAACCATGAAATGAGAGCATAATACAGCCAAAATCTGTGCACGCTCTGCCATAGTCTGTAGAAGTCTATGCAGTTAAAGACAAAACCTGTGATTGTTGTGTAGTTAATATTATCAGTAAGAGGGCAAGATAGAATGTCTCTTAATTAACTTAATAACCTGATAGTTATGTTTAGACATAGCTAATTAGAGCTTTCTTGTAATTGGGCCTATGATTAATAGACTGTGAAGACTGTTTCGTTTGTATTAAATGCATGGACAGTCAGAAGGAAATTAAAATTTGAGCCTACATTGAATAACTAACAGAGCACCTCAGGACAGCACAGTAGTGAAATATTATTCTCTTTATAAAGAATTAATATATTAAGTTGCTAGTTTATACCTGTTTTTTCAAGTTCTTTTGCAGCCTTATCAATATGTGCATGAATCTCTTGGAAATATCCACAGATAACTTTTGCAAGTTTCTTTTAAAACAGTCTATCTTACATAGCTAATAAAACTAGTGAATGTAAAAGCATATGAAGATACCATTATAGAAGAAAGTGGAAAAAATTGGTTTCATTTCTGGTTTGCACAGTGCACAGTAAAGTCCTTGGAGGAGTTTAACTGCCAGTTTTTCTGGAGTTTATATCACCTTTCTGCCCGTCCTTTCTCATTCTGGTCAGGGCAGAACCTAGTTTGGGGCAACACAGTGGGGAAACAGCCAAACCGACTGTATTCACCCTAGTGCTCTAGTCTGAAGTAATCATGGAAGTTCCCTTTCACCCCCTCTCCTGTGCTGCAGTGTCTCTTGTGGGTGTGTAGGGAATTAATAGCCACTGACATCTGAACAGGCTTCTTCCCTTGTTACATAGCTGGAAGAGGGAGTCCCACTGATACAAAAGACAAAAGAACGTAGAGTGAAAGAAAGACATAGCAGTGGAAAGAATATAGGAGGAGAGAGATTATGGGTCATCTGGCAGCATGGAGATCAAATCTGCCATGACTTTTTATGTGTTGTTATAAGGCATACTGTGCATAGAAGAACATGTTATAAAGGTAAACAATTTTTTTTTTAATTTTTCTTATTTAAATTAGGTGAAATTGGGAACAAGTAGAAAACTTAGGAGTTTGGTCTAGAAAGGCAAAAACTATAGTTAATATTTTTAAGAGACGTGTCTTACATTTCTGGTTTTGTGCATAGTTGAAACTTATCTGTTGAATTTTTCATCAGGAAATGAATCTCAGTTTCAGTGATCTTGTGCCATTTTTATTCTGCTGTTAATGCAGAGGCGGCTTCATTGAGACTAGTTGGTCTTTTTTCTTTTCTTTTTCTTGTGAAACCTTGCCTACTTAGCACATTGTGAGTCAGATCAGACTGCTGCTCACCAAAATGGAATTTTATTTTTGTAACTTGTTGTACACTTTAGTTTTTCTTTTTTAATACCTTCACTTTTGTCATCTTTTTTTGAAACATTTAAAACTTGTAAGAGTATATTTAGAGTACCATGCAGTATGTTATTCCTGCTATGAAGATTCAAGCAGCAGATGAGAACATCAAATAAACTTTGGATAATTTCATCATAAGTTTAAGATAAGTTTTCCTTTACTAAGGAATGGTGCTAGATGAGAATGTCCCTACTAGGCATTCCTAATCTGTAATGCCTTTTCACCTGCAGTGAAGTCTATGTTTTTACTTAAAAAATGAGCTGAGTGCTCACTAAGTAAAGTTACTGCCTGTGTGAAGTTTTTTTTGCTTTTTTTCTTGGGTGGTTTTTGGTTGTGTGTTTTTATCTCTTACCCCTCCCAGCCCTCCACCCCAAGGCATAGCCAAGCAACCAAACACAGATAACATATTTCTTTGTAATTGCCAATTTGTTGTGTATGACAAGAGGCTCAAAGGAAGCATGAGCTTGAAGAGCACAGGTTGGAGGCTGAGCAGATGGAGTTAGGTCCCTTGATGGACTGGGTGGGAGAATTTGGTAGGAGGGGAAAGGCAGTGGGGAGCTTTGATCCTACTTCTGGGATGTCTGACAGTGCGTGTGGCAGGAGGGTATGGGAGGAGGTAACACCTCCTGCATGTAAATGTGGATTTACCCAGAGCGTATGTCTGACACTATTATCACTGCTGCTGTTATCGCTGATTGGGGTGGAGATGTTCTTTGCAAATTCTGCAGAGTTTGGGAACCCAGCTGTGGTAAGTTAGAGACTGCTTTCACACTTTGCTTGGAGCAGCTTGAGAAGCAAATCCCTAAGAGTTTATTCATTCCAGTTTTGCAACAGAATACTCATAGTATAGAGCTATTTCTTCCTTAAATGGCAGGCTTCATAATCTGAGTCACCTTTGTGTTGACTTGAAGTTGTATTTACTTTTAATGACATCTCTGAAAGTCTTTGAGGGAAATCAGTTTGAGGCTTATTACACAAATAAGTAGTATTTTTTTTGAACTGCATACTATTTTCAGTTTATGAGGATTGCAACAATGTTATTTCTTTTTTGCTTTTACGTGTGCAGGATTGGTACAACTAATTTTTACTCCAGATAGATAAAAGTAGCCTATATCTATCGTTCTTTTAACTTTTCTAATTGCTGTCACAAAATAGAACTGATTATGCTCTGTGACAGCACAGATCTCTGAATCATTCAGGCCTTATTATCAATAGGTCTTTGACACTGTCCCCCACAACATTCTTCTCTCTAAATTGGAGAGATATGGATTTGATGGGTGGACTGTTCGGTGGATGAGGAAGTCATAGAATCATAGAATCATAGAATTGCTGAGGTAGGAAGGGACCTTTAAGATCATCGAGTCCAACCTTTAACCTACCCTGACAAAAGCCACTTCTAAACCATGTCCCTAAGTGCCCCATCTACCCTTTTTTTAAACACCTCCAGGGATGGTGAATCCACCGCCTCCCTGGGCAGCCTATTCCAATGTTTAATAACCCTTTCAGTGAAGAAATGTTTCCTAATATCCAATCTAAACCTCCCCTGACGTAACTTGAACCCGTTTCCTCTCGTCCTATCACTTGTCACCAGGGAGAAGAGGTCAGCCCCCATCTCTCTACAACCTCCTTTCAGGTAGTTGTAGAGGGTGATAAGGTCTCCCCTCAGCCTCCTCTTCTCCAACTTAAACAACCCCAGCTCCCTCAGTCGTTCTTCATAAGGTTTGTCCTCCAGACCCCTCACCAGCTTTGTAGCCCTTCTCTGGACACGCTCCAACACCTCAATGTCCCTCTTGTAGCGAGGGGCCCAAAACTGAATGCAGTACTCGAGGTGGGGCCTCACCAGTGCTGAGTACAGGGGGATGATCACTTCTCTAGTCCGGCTCACCACACTATTCCTGATACAGGCCAGGATGCTGTTGGCCTTCTTGGCCACCTGGGCACACTGCTGGCTCATATTCAGCCGGCTGTCAACCAACACCCCCAGGTCCTTTTCTGCTGGGCTGCTTTCGAGCCACTCTGCCCCAATCCTGTAGCACTGCATGGCGTTGTTGTGGCCCAAGTGCAGGACCCGGCATTTGGCCTTGTTGAACCTCATACCATTGGTCTCAGCCCATCGGTCCAGCCTGTCCAGATCCCTCTGCAGAGCCAACCTACCCTCAAGCAGATCAACACGCCTGCCCAGCTTAGTGTCATCTGCGAACTTACTGAGGGTGCATTCGATCCCTTCATCCAGATCATTGATAAAGATATTAAAGAGAACCGGCCCCAGCACTGAGCCCTGGGGGACACCACTTGTGACCGGACACCAACTGGATTTAACTCCATTTACCACCACTCTCTGGGTACGGCCATCCAGCCAGTTTTTTACCCAGCGAAGAGTACACCTGTCCAGGCCATGAGCAGCCAGTTTCTCCAGGAGAATGCTGTGGGAAACGGTGTCAAAAGCTTTGCAAAAATCCAAGTAGATAACATCCGCAGCTTTTCCCTCATCCACTAAGTGGGTCACCTTATCATAGAAGAATATTAGGTTTGATAGGCATGACCTGCCCTTCACAAACCCATGCTGACTGGGCCTGATCACCCTGTTCTCCTGCATGTGCCGTGTAATGGCACTGAGGAGGATCTGTTCCATGATCTTCCCAGGCACCGAGGTCAGACTGACTGGCCTGTAGTTCCCCGGATCCTCCTTCCGGCCCTTCTTGTGGATGGGTGTCACATTTGCTAACCTCCAGTCAGCTGGGACCTCCCCGGTTGTCCAGGACATGATGCAAAGTGGCCTGGCGAGCACTTCCGCCAGCTCTTTCAATACCCTTGGGTGGATCCCATCTGGCCCCATAGATTTGTGCACCTCCAGGTGCTGAAGCAGGTCCCTCACCGTTTCCCTTTGGATTACAGGGGCTTCATTCTGCTCCCCATCCCTGTCTTCTAGCTCAGGGGTCTGGATACTCAGGGAACAACTGGTCCTACTGCTGAAGACTGAGGCAAAGACTTCATTAAGTACCTCAGCCTTTTCCTCATCCTTGGTCACTATGTTGCCGGCCCCATCTACTAGAGGATAGAGATAATCCTTAGTCCTCTTCTTATTGCTAATATATTTATAGAAACTTTTTTTGTTGTCCTTGACAACAGAAGCCAGGTTTAGTTCTAGCTGGGCTTTGGCCCTCCTGACTTTTTCCCTACATACCTTCATTACCTCTTTGTAGTCCTCTTGAGTGGCCTGCCCTTCCTTCCAGAGGCCATAGATCCTCTTTTTTTCCCTAAGTTGCAACACTAGCTCCCTGTTTAGCCAGGCCGGTCTTTTTCCCCGATGGCTTGTCTTCTGGCACATGGGGACAGCCTGCTCCTGCGCCTTTAAGACTTCCTTCTTGAAAAACATCCAGGCTTCCTGGGCTCCTTTGCCCTGGAGGACTGCCTCCCAGGGGACTTTGTCAACCAGGCTCCTGAAAAGCCCAAAGTCTGCCCTCCGGAAGTCCAACGTAGCAGTTCTGCTGACCCCTCTCCTTGCTTCTTGCAGAATCGAAAACTCTATCATTTCATGGTCACTGTTCCCAAGACAGCCTCCAACCTTCACATCCCCCACAAGACCTTCCCTGTTTACAAACAACAGATCCAGCAGGGCACCTTCCCTAGTTGGCTCTCTCACTAGCTGTGTCAGGAAGTTATCCCCAGTACATTCCAGGAACCTTCTAGACTGTTCCCTCCCTGCTGTATTGTATTCCCAGCAGATGTCCGGCAAATTGAAGTCCCCCACGAGGACAAGAGCTCACGATCTTGAGACTTCTCCCAGCCGTTTATAGAATATTTCATCTGCCTCCTCATCCTGATTGGGCGGTCTATAACAGACTCCTACTATGATATCCGCCTTGTTAGCCCTGCCCCTGATTCTTACCCATAAACATTCAGTCTCATTATAACCATCATTTAGTTCAAAGCATTCATAACACTCCTTAACATACAGGGCCATACCCCCGCCTCTCCTTGCTTGCCTATCCTTCCTGAACAGCCTATAGTCATCCATGGCAGCACTATAGCTATGTGAGTCATCCCACCACGTTTCTGTGATGGCGACTACATCATAATTATCCTGCTGCACAATGGCTTCCAGCTCCCCCTGTTTGTTGCCCATGCTACGTGCATTAGTGTATAAGCACTTCAGCTGGGCTATAGGTCCTTTCTCCTTTTTACTGGCGGGAGCCGAAATTCTGCCACCCCCAGACTTATTTCTAAGGAGCCTGGTTACGCCCCCTATCTTTTCCAAGTCTAGTGCCAGCATGCCACCTTCAGGCTTTTTGCTAGCAAGCTTGGATCTATCCCCATCCCCCTTCGAATCTAGTTTAAAGCCCTGTCAATAAGCCCCGCCAACTCCTGCCCTAAAACCCTTTTCCCCCTCTGAGATAGGCTTTTGCTGTCTGTTGCCAGCAGGCCTGGCGTCCTGAAAAGCAGCCCGTAATCAAAGAACCCAAAGTCCTGCCGATGACACTGGTCTCTGAGCCAGGCATTGAACAGCTGGCATTTCCTATTAATCTTCTCATCAATCCTTGCAACTGTTGGGATAGAAGCAAACACTACTTGTGCTCCTGATCCCTTAACCATCCGTCCCAGGGCTCTGAAGTCTTTCTTCATTGCCCTCAGGCTTCTTCCTGAAATTTCATCATTGCCTAACTGAAAAATCAATAAAGGGTAGTAGTCAGCAGGCCTAACTAGGGTAGGGAGTTTCTTCTGGACATCCTTAACTTTGGCCCCAGGGAGACAGCAGACTTCCCTACAGTGGTTGGATGGTCACATCCAGAGGAGAGTGGTAAACAGCTCAATGTCCAGATGGAGATCAGTGACAAGTGGTGTTCCTCAGGGATCCATATTGGAACCATTACTGTTTAATATCTTCATCAATGACACAGACAGTGGGATCGAGTGCACCCTCAGCAAGTTTGCAGATAACAACAAGCTGAGTGGTGCAGCTGACACACCTGAGGAACGAGATGCCATCCAGAAGGGATCTGGACAAGCTTGAGAAGTGGGCCCGTGTGAACCTCATAAGGTTCAACAAGGCCAAGTGCAGGGTCCTGCAGCTGGGTCGGGGCAACCCTCAGTATCAATACAGGCTGGGGGATGAAGGCATTGATACCAGCTCTGCTGAGAAGGACTTAGGGGTACTGGTGGATGAAAAGCTGGACATAGAATAGAATCATAGAATTGCCTAGGTTGGAAGGGACCTTTCAGATCATCTAGTCCAACCATCAACCTAACTCCGACAAAAACCATCACTAAACCATATCTCTAAGCACTATGTCTACCGGTCTTTTAAATACCTCCAGGGATGGTGACTCAACCACTTTCCTGGGCAGCTGGTTCCAAGGCTTAATAACCCTGTCAGTGTATAAATTTTTCCTAATATCCAGTCTAAACCTCCCCTGGAGCAACCTGAGGCTGTTTCCTCTTGTCCTATCGCCTGTCACTTGGGGGAAGAGACTGACCCCCACCTCTCTACAACCTCCTTTCAGGTAGTTGTAGAGAGCGATAAGGTCTCCCCTCAGCCTCCTTTCTCCAGGCTGAACAACCCCAGCTCCCTCAGCTGCTCCTCATAAGACTTGTTCTCCAGACCCCTCACCGGCTGACATGAGCCGACAATGTGCGCTTGCAGCCCAGAAGGCTAACTGTATCCTGGACTGCATCAAAAGAAGTGTGGCCAAGCAGGTTGAGGGAGGTGATTCTGCCCCTCCACTCCACTCTAGTGAGACGCCACCTGGAGAACTGTGTCCAGCTGTGGAGCCCTCAGCACAGGAAAGACATGGATCTGTTGGAGCGAGTGCAGAGGATCGCCTCAAAAATTATCTGAGAGCTGGAGCACCTCTGCTGTGAAGACAGGCTGAGAGAGTTGGGGTTATTCAGCCTGGAGAAGAGAAGACTCCAGAGAGACCTTGCTGTGGCCTTTCAGTACTTAAAGGGGACTTATAAGGAAGATGGGAACAGACTTTTTAGTAGGGCCTGTTGCGATAGGAGAATAAGTAATGGTTCTAAGCTAAAAGAGGGAAGATTTAGACTAGATATAAGGAAGAAATTTTTTTGCAATGAGGATGGTGAAACACTGAAACGGATTTCCCAGAGAGATGGTAGATGCCCCATCCCTGGAAACATTCAAGGTCAGGTTAGATGGGGCTCTGAGCAACCTGATCTAGTTGAAGATGTCCCTGCTTATTGCAGAGGGGCTGGCCTTTAAAGGTCCCTTTCAACCCAAACTATTCTATGATTCTATGTTAACAAAACTATTCTATGTTAACAGTAGATAAAAAACTGGTCCTTTTGAATAGGAGCTAATTTCACATCACCTCGGAATAGCACTTTCTTTTTTTTTTGTACTTTGTGCAGTTATATTCTTTAGTGTTATTACTATGTCTCAGAATAAAGTGAAGAATCCTATGATCAGTTGTATTTTATTAGGTCTGTTTATGTTAATTAAAGACCATTTGTTCCTGTGACAAGCAAGTTGGTGATGGCAACAATCAAGTAGCATTTTTCTTATATTGACACATAGACATTATAAAATTTTTCATCTCCGTATTATCTTTTTTAATGCTACATTAATTTTATAATGTGTTATTAATAGTCACCCATGCATGTCTTTAAAAAAAATAATAGTATCAATGCATGTATCTCAGTTCTCATCATTTTGTTTTTATTAATCTAAGACAGAAAAATCATTTTCAAACCATGATTCAAAAAAATGATTTAAATTGCAAGTCAGCTATTACAGGTTGACACTTTTCCTTTGGTGATAGAATCCTCTGCAGTGGAACTCCTACGGCTATTGTGGTCTGTTACAAGCACAAGATTACATCTTTCCACTTGTCACCAATTCTACATTTTGGCAGGGAAAAAAAGAAAGGTTTGCTGATAGAGTGTTGCCAAGCAACCAAAATGTGAATTACTCCAATTTCTGGATGTTTCTTGTATGATGTATATCGGAGGGTTTCTCCTACCTTTGGTGAGAGACAGTCTAGATGAAGTTACACTCCATAGCTTTACTGTTTCTAAGATTAGTAAGTAGCTGAATTTCTCCCTGTGGAATTTCATTTAAAAACAAAAGACACTTTTTTTTTCGGTTCCCTGTAGATAGTTATCAAAAATCACGTCACAGATCTTCATGTCTTCACAAGACATGAGATTGGGCATGTTTTCTCCTTTTTGTTTTCTGAAGTTAAATTTCTCCTTCTGAAATGGAAAGCTTGTTTCTGTCTCATTTTCACTTATACCTAATTGTTTATACCACTACTTGAATAAAAAGAATGGAAAGGCTTAGAATGGACAATGGTAACTTGCTGTGTCTTAATAATCTTGCATGCTGTTACTCATGTTTACTGTTATTTTGTGTACTACCTCTTAAGTGTATTTTTCCAACACAATTAACTGATGGTAATAGCAAGTAAGTACTGGTATTTGGAAAATTATTTATTAAATGAAGCTGTGTGGAAAAGATGTAGTGGACATAGACTTAACTGTGTGGAAATTACGGTAAGATTTATGCTTGGGGATAGATGAAGAGAGAATAAATGCACTTGATAACTTAGCCGTTTTTTTAATTTTGTTGGACGTTTCTGTAATTTTTTTACTTCTGTGGAGCTTTTTTGTTTTGTAGTGTCAGCCACAGATTTCCTATGGGGAACTATGGGGATTTCAGGGTCACCTCCCACATTAGTCATTGATTTCCTCTCAGGGCACGTGCCCGACACAGAGACATATCTTATTTTCTGGATTCATGGTCTGTGTTTTATGTGTAGGGAGCCAGGAAGAATCTCAGCAGCCTTATGGAGAGTGCTTCTCTTTCCACAGCCCTGCAAGGCCAGGGTGTATAACAGCAATTAGATAGTATCAATGCATGGCATTAGGAGGTGGTTTCCTGTTGACATTGATTTCGTATCCATGTCTGCAACAGTGTAATACAATATTTGCTCATGTCTATACTATAATGTTTTGGAGGACTTGCTGTAAAAAATGTCTGCCTGTTTGATCATCAGACCCTGGAGTTCCCACGTATGAATGGGCAATCTAACCAGGTCATTGTTCCATGTCTGGGTGAGATCAAAAATGCACCAACCTTCCTGATACAGCAATTTCCAATGAGAAGAAACTTGAATGTATAGGTTAGAGAAGAGCTATCAGAAAAGGTGTTTGTTAAATGAACGGTGTTCAGATTGTTTGGAGTAAATTTGAGCAGATAGTGGGGGTTGGGTTGTTTAATGTAAATTCTAGTGGATAAGTGACTGTACAGGCTAAGAGCACTTCAGACATGGACACTTCATAGGGCAAAGCTAGCAGTAGTTTGAGGACCTGGGCATTTCCAGCTGTTTTCTTCAAAGTTGAAAACAGGTTTTTCCTTTATAAATGCTCCTTTACTTTTGGTAAATGCAAGATTAGTTTAGGTGCCACTAATGCCACTAATTTTTTGTTTTGTTTTAATTTTCTAAAGGAGTTGATGACCAAGCTGATAACAGAGACACCTGACCAGCCTATTCCATTTCTAATTGATCATCTTCAGTCCAAACAGGGGAACCGCAGTCAGCTTCAGAGAACGTTGTCTGGCTCTGCTGCCCTTTGGGCAGAGAGTGAAACATCAGGTATGTTCTGTATGCTGGAAAGGGCTAGTCTCCAGTATAATCTTCCCACACTTTTGTCTATGATTTTCTGGATGCACATTTGCCTGCTGAAAAGATATTACTCTGGTTTTGAGCATGTACAATAAATTCTGTTTGTCCAGTAGATACTGAATTTAATATATATCGTTGGCTATCAGCTCAGCCTGTGTACATATTATGTGAGTATGGGTGAGAGTTACAAGGTGGAAACAATCTCAGTCTCAATGAAAAAGAAGGTGCATATAAAGGTCCCTTGATTCCCCAGGTGCCCTCTTTGCTTTCCCTTTCACTTTGCTTTGTTTTCCTTTTCCCTCCCGTGGTGTGTTTGTGCCTGAGATTAGCCTCTGTTGAGGTATTTTCTTTAATAACACACGTTTTTAACAACCCATCATTCCAACGCTTAATGAGAAGATGCTATTACTACTTTATGAACTCCAGTGTGAATAATTTATGATTGTAGATCTTCAGAAGCATAAAAAAATTTCTGAAATAATATCTGCGCTAATTCTAAAGTAGAAATTTTAGCTTTGATATTCTGGTACAAGCTACTATTAGAATGTTGGTTTTGCATTTAAAAACTGACTGATTATCTGTTTCAGGCTGTAATAGATCTCAAATAGTTGCTGATAGTCAAAATGTTAATTGCC
The DNA here is from genome assembly GCF_028500815.1 of Rissa tridactyla. Lineage (NCBI taxonomy): Eukaryota > Metazoa > Chordata > Aves > Charadriiformes > Laridae > Rissa > Rissa tridactyla. Next base: position 37,567,640 of record NC_071467.1, on the reverse strand, counting down.
TGACAAATCAACTTTTTATTTGTATCAAATGTGAAATTTTAAGCATAGGCAGTCAAACGTGTAAGAGAATAAATGGAGATTAAGGGCTTTTTCATAACAAAACCTAGGATGTTGTGTTTTTAATGAAAAACATATTAATGAATTTCTAAATGTTGATGTTTAGGAAATGGAAGAAATATATGAAATTTAGCATAAATCAGATATAGGAGAACAAAAAGAACTGACTTTGGTTTGGGCTGTTTTTTCTGGATTAATTGTTTATTAAGACTTTGAAAAATGACCCTACAAATGTTATTTGTTACAAATGTAATTGCCTGATTCAATTCTTTTAACAGAAAATAAAGGAACAAGGAGAGATTTTAGAAGTTATGATAAACCTTGGCAGGTAAATGCAAAAAAGCCTAAAAAGTCAAAGAGCGACCTTGCCGTGTCCAACATTTCTCCACCGTCACCGGAGTCCAAGTCATGTAAGGAAGCTTCACTACATTATTAATTCGTGCATACTTCCAAACCCATAGTATGTTTTTCTGTTCAATTTGGATTAAAATGGAAAGCAAACTATGAGCAGTTGAAATGGCTAGATATATATGTTAGAAGAGTTTCATTCTTGCTTTCCTTTCACTTGAATTATGAATAGTTAATAATACCTTATGTTGTCATCTATAGATAGAATAGAATTGTAAATACATAAAAAAATAGAAGAATATCTGGGTGTCATGCACAATTTTATGTTCAGGTACCAATTATGATTTGATATTTTAGTTTGCATTGCCATTTTGCACGTGCAAAATCTGTTCTGTTGATATTGGTCCTAATAGATTTTTTTTTCAATGTGTCAGGCAATGCAAAACTATGAATTATGAATAAATACTGTTGAAGATCTGGAGACAGTGTCAGCAGAACAGGTGTACTGCTCTGAGAGTTGCTGAAGGAATCTAAATGTACACTGAAAGAAAAGGCAGAATATAATTAGAGTGACTGAAGAGAATATTGTCAATGACCTGTAAAACAGAAGTGGTAAAAATAGAGGCAGCAAGCCTTAATGAAATATAATGCTTCCTGTGTATGGGCTATTGAAGAAATTTAGTTTTTAAGCTTGATTTTTAATTGTTTGGGTTTTTTTACACAAATAAATATATCTACAATATACATACATATGTACATATCAGTAGACACACACACACAAGTATGTATACAAGATTTGTTCTCCAAAATAAATTGCAAAATTATATGTTCTTCTGTTGACTGTTGTAGCTTTTTGAAATGTTTATAATAGACACATCTTTTTAATAACTCAGATTGTGAACAGGTGGATCAGATGAGAACAGAGATATATAGTATGCTGCAATAGAAGGCTTGCTGTCTTTCCTCTAAAAGCAAGATGGAGAAGTCTAGACTTCAGAGGAGTCAAAGAAAAATCTTCCAGTGGCCTCAGTAGGTCAAAATATAGCACAGCAATGGGTGAAGTAAATCATGATAGATTTATGAAATAGAGACACTGTGCTTTTGGGTAACTAACGGTCTTGTATAGTTATGAAAACTTTTTTGATTGGGAATAAATAACTGTAACAAGTTAAAGAAAGCTGTACAGGTAGTTGTGTCCCATAGCACAGCTTTTCTCAGGACTGTATTGTCCTAGAAAGATTTATGGATTATTTTTCTGGAAATGAAGCATGTGTCTATATTTCTTCTTCATGAAGCACATTCCCTGGTTCAAAATTACTCAAATTTGTTCATCGGTTCCACTGTACCTCTCTATAGGCACATAAATTTTGAAGTCAGTCCAAAAGGAGCATATGGATTTTAATTCAATTTCTAGAGTAAATAGGGAGATTCAGAGAAGTGGTCATAGTCACTCGTGATCTGAGTCTAATCTAACAGCCTTTGCTGGATAAGAGCAATTTATGGAGATACACTGTTAGAAACAGTGGCCAAGGGTGTTGTGAGCTGTGCCTGTCATCATACTATGTTATTCTTCTCCATCCCTGTTCTTGCACTTCAGATTCTGTGATATGCATCAAGTAACTTCTATGACACCTCCTAAAGACCTCAAGTTCTCAGTCTTTATCCCAGGTAGGGGTGTGACATCATGTCACTCCCTTCATTTGTGTGCCTACTACAAGTTTCATGCTTGTTGGTCCTTAGGTTGTCCCAGGAGAGGGACAAAGAAGAGGCTGGGCACTCTAAACTAGCATGTCAAATGTCAAGCAAGGAAATAATTTATACATCCATAATAAGACAGGACTCAAGGATCTGTCCTTTTGGACTGAAGGGCATCTAATAATGCTCTTCAATTGGTAAGGCTTGCCTTCAAGCTGTCCAAGTCCATAAGTCTAGCAGCAGAGTTTGTGGGAGTGCCTCTTTACCCCCAACAGAGGAAGACGGAATTAAGGTGTGCTTAAGGCAGTTGGACATATATATAAATACATGGCACTATATGGGATTTATTCTGCGTGCTGAGAGAGGAGACTAATGTATTTGCCAGGCCATTCTGTCATCACTGAAAGGTCATGACGATTGTGGGAGGTTCTTGATGACAAGAAAAAGGCAATCATCACATCAATTTTGAGGATGGCAAGAAGGAGACTTTCGGGACTGCAAGCTGATCAGCCTAGCCTCACTCTGTGGGATGATTATTAAGCAAATTTTCCTGGAAGGTGAAAAGGAGGAAAATGTGAGTGGGGACAGCAAACATGGATTTATGTTATCATACATGCTGTATCACATCATTCTGATTGCCCCCTTAGGTGAAATAACTGGCCCTGTAATCAAAGAAAGAACAGTGGATGTTTAATTCCTTGACTTCAGCAAAACCATTGTCAGTTTCCCGTAGTATTGGTTGGATTCAAGGGATTGTGACTGGCAATGCAAACTCCAGTTGGAAAACCTATCAGTGGTGGCATGCTTAAGGGACTGGTATTGAGGCTAATACCATTTAAAAGTCTTTCTTAATGTCCTGGATGAGAAGGTAGAATGTTCTCTTAGCAGGTTTGCAGGTGAGACCAAATTGTGGGAAGTGGTTGGTATTTTGGGTAGCAAGGCTGCTATTCAGAGGCACCTCAAGAGGAGTGAGGAATGGGCTGAGAGGAACCTGATGAAGTTCAACACAGGCAAATGCAAAATCCTGCATCTTGGATGGAATAACTCTGAGCAATAGTATAAACTGGGGTCTGTGTGGTTAGAAAGTGGCTTTGCAGAAAAAAACCTGGGGTGCTGATGGACAAGAACTTGAATATGAACCAGCTATGGCTGTACCCTCTGGCAGCGCTGAAGGTGAGCTGCACACTAGGCTGCATTTGCAAGAGTATAGTCAGCAGTGTTTATTTTGCACTTTTGCGATGGCATCTGGAGTATGTCATGATAGACAATGGTGTACTGCAGCAAGTCCAGTGGAAGTCCACCAAGATGATGAGAGGGCTCGAGCACGTGATGGATAAGCAAAGGACAACAGGCAACAAAAAATATACTGCGAGGGTGGTCAAACAGTGGAAGAGGTTGTCCAGAGAGGCTGTGGAATCTCGTCTGGGGAGATACTCAAAACTGAACTGGATAGTCTGAGCAACCTGCCTTCAGTGGACCAGTTTTGAGCAGCTGGTTGGATTAGAAGATTTTAAGATCCTTTCTCAGTCTAATTATGCTCTGATTCCATGCTTTCCTGTTTACACCCTTTCCTATTTTTTTGTCCATACCACTGTTTTAAACCTTGATTTCTCCTATTATTTTCATGACTTACTCACCCCTGCAAATATTTGTCTCTGCAAGTTCTTGAAAATACCATCTGTATTTGAACTACTTTTCTTTTTAATTCGTATCACAGAGGCTGTTTTCAGGCATGCGCCTTTTTGCCTGCCATATATTGCTTATTTTCTGCCAACAACCAAATTAATACTGACTTTTTTGACTTTTTTTTTCTGGGTTTATGCCAAAATCAGTGGGTACTGTATGCCCCTTCAACCACCCAGATCAGCAGAAAGCAAGCATGTTCAGATGACATTCATTACTCTGTCCAGATGTGCAAATTCCATTTGGTTTGTGCCTTCACCTTGTACCTCAAAATATTTTTGGGTGTCATTGTACATTTTTTTTTTTTTTTTTCAAACACTATCCAAAGAGGTAGCAAGGACTCATCTGAGAAACAGAATGTTTTGGACCTGCTGGGAGCGAAAGATTTGCTCTCAGATTTGTGTTTAAAACAAACAAACAAATCACCACACCCAACAACCTAAAAAGCTCCGCAAAACTGCCAAAAACCCCACAAAATTTAATGGAGTCCATCAGTTGTAATGCGTTCTGTTGCAGAGCTTTTGTCTTACAACTATCTTGTTGAAATGATCCTGAACTTGTAAGTTTATTCAGAACTGAGAAATACCCTTTCATAGGAATCTTTGGAAACATTAGGAGAGTTGATTTATTTAACTAGGAAATATTTTTTTCATTCAGAAGAGCTGATGTTGACTGCAGCGTGCATGTTATTCCTGCATGGATATCTCTTTCTTATCCATTCAACTTTTTTACTGGAAAGATTCCTTCAGTCCTTCTTCTTGCCTGTTGTGATCTCAGTTGCACCTGAAACAAACACAGAAAGAGGAAACCCTGGTATCTAAGGGGTCTGATCACTTGTTTGGTGTGTGCAAAACCACAATTAAGCAGAAGCTGCTGCTGTTGTCTGGCAAGGAAAAGGCTTGAAGCTAGGACTCCTAGCGTGTGTGTGTGTTTATATTAAGTATACTTAATGAAATGTTTAAGTGATCACATTCTCTGTTTGAAGAAGAACAAATTTGGGAGTTTGTAAATAGTTAGTGAGACAGACTTCTTGCTTCCCGACCAACTGCTTTTAGGCAAAGTAGATTGATCTCTTCACCACTTCTGTATTAAATCAGATCACAGATCATTCTTTCAGTTTGCCTCACTTCACCATACTCACCATATCCCATTTACAATATTGTGTACTTCTAATTGCCCTTTGTCAATCTAGGACTGGAGGCCATCGTTTTTAGCCTTATAATATCCAGGTACTGTGTAAACCAGTTTGCCTATATTATCAAAGAACTCTAATCTGAATTCTATTGTGAAATTTAAATACATGAGTAATTTTATGCTCAATAATAACACACATAATTTTGTTCTTTGAGATGTAAGATGGTCATACAATGCGTTAATGAAATGTAGGATTTAATGAGCAACTGGTCTGATTCTGTCTGCAAATCATGTCTTGAAAAGACACGTATATGTAGATAAAAACAGTACTGATCTTGTACCGTCTATTTTCTACTTTCCAGTAGAAAATAAAGGTCTGCTGATTTGTGACAGAATTCATAATACATCCGTGAATGAATCTGATGTGCATTTTTTTAGGGGAGTGTGCCACCAGAAAATCAGAAATACTGGAAAGCATGTCTTTGCGGTCTTCTAAGATGAGATGGGGAAATCGCAGCTCCATAAAGGGAAAACCTAAATGTTTCTATACAAGTAGAAGATGTAGAAGTAATAATTTTTTTAATTGTAGGCAAATAATTTCAAGATAAGGTGTTATATAAATATCTCAAATAACAGAGATGAAGTTGAGGCAGGTAATATGATGTGGGATTTAAAATTACTGATATGATGATTTTGAGCAATGTGAGTGAGTATAATAAAGAGGAAGGGCAGAATATTATGAAAGGATTTTACTAAGTGTGTAGTGGCATACACATGGAAATGATACATGATGAACTTCATACATACAGAAGAAGTTCATGTGTTTCAAAAGATCTCAAGGGAGCCTCATATGGTCTTTATACAGTTCTGCATGCTTCACACAAAGCCATCCATTTGAAAATGACCAATGCTTGTTGATGCTATAGTTGGGAAGATACAGGATATATTTTAAAATAACATTTGTAAACAAGCAGAAGATGAATCTTGAAAGGAGAGACACGTGCCACATGATGTAATGAAGTAGATTTTTAGTTTTAGTATACATTCATTAGTTAGAAGAGTAGGCAAGTAAGAAGAACTATGTTTTCTCTAGAAGTAATAAAAATTTCAGTCAGTTCTAAGTCTGCTTAACTTACCCTTCAGTTTTGGTTCATTAAAATGAACCAAACTCATTGTTGGAACAAATTGTATTAAAAGTCTGAAATGTTCCATGACAGCATATCTGTTTTGTTACATTTTCACTGAAGTACAAAATGGTTCACTGAAACACAGACTGTTGTACAACAGCATGCAAAGCAAATTTCCACTGTGTTTTTGACTGGTTTCCCACCATCCATCTAGTGAGATGCAGTCCAACTTCCTGTGTTTGTGGGACATTTCTCTGAAATTAGGGACCAGATAATTGTCTCTTGAGCATGTTGCCTTACTTTCCAAGGATAGAGTCTTGATACTCTCATTTTCCTGATGCAAGTTGGTCCACATACTCGGCAGTTGCTGGTCCTGGAAGCTCCACAGCTGTTGAGTAGAACTTATGTTTGTTTTGTTTGGCTTCTGACTCATCACAAAATTGTTTGGTTTCTCAAAAGTTCTGTTCTTTGGTGTTTTTAAAAATGTGGTTTGTTTCAAATTGACATGGTATCATATTCCAGTTTGTTGAAATTTTCTGCAACCTGGAAGCTCGAAGGTTGTTAATCTCTGTACGTGGTTTTACGATATTAAATTATTGTCTGTTTGTATTTTTGTGATAATACAAGTTTTCTGTGGTGTGGTGAGTTCAATATAAACATGGAAAGAAAAGTCTGTCAAACTGCTAGTAGGCTAGAGTGAGTGATGCTGTAGAATATAGTGTTGGTACACTGAAGGGAGAAGATCAGGTTGCTAATAAGCAGGCAGTAAAGGAGCATGTGATCTCAATGTAAAACAAAGGTGAGCAAAAATAGACCTCACTATAGAATTTCTTTTCTAGTTTACTAAATATTTACATTTACAGTTAGTAAAAGTTTAGAAAAAAATACTAGGTGGAACACTTTGTTACCTGTAAATAAGAAAAAGGATGAGAAATACTGAAGTTGTGCTTTTAAATTTAAATTAATTATACTAGGGTGTATGAATGGAGCAAATTTTTGGTCACACAAAAATTTAGATAACTTCTTAGATAACTTTTAATGAACATAGTGGTTTCTAAACTAGGAATTATGAATTTAATGATTGGCATTAAGTATCAACAAAAGTTATAAGCTGTCCATCTGAGTAGAGGCTGTTCGCATACCTTAATCCCTCTATCTGTTCACTAGGAATCACCATAGCTCATTATTTCCATTGTCCTCTGAAGGAAATAAGTGACTGTCTTTTTTGAACACAAAGCAGAACTGGACTCTGAGACACTCCAACTTGCCCCTCTCTTCCCCTCTCCTTATTGAGGCTTCCTGTGTCTCTTTCTTCCTACTTTTATCTCTGTAGGTTCTTTTTAATGTCTCCTTTGCCTTCTGTCTTTGACTATGTCTGTAATTGCAATCTAATGTATTAACTTCCCCAATACTTACCCAGGTTCCTGAGTGGGTGCTGCAGATCAGAATATACTCTGGGTTGTCAGTCTCAGTACAGATGTCCAGTTTGAAGATGGCTTGGTTTATGTCTACGGGAGATGGAATCACATTCTTTCTGACAGAAGGACTTAATCATACCATTGTCCCAATTCTTTACCTGTAAAAGATGGCTATTGACTTAACTTCAGCTTTTCCATGTGGAGTCGATCCAAAGTGGATGGAACAGATTCTATATTCACACAGAGGGCAGTCAGCAATAAGGCAAATTTCGATAGCAACAGTTATTTAACACATTTTATAAGAGCTGCCAGAACTCGAAGTCAGACCATAATTTCCTTGTACCATTGTAAAAGCACTCTGAAATTCCAAATGATCATAAGGTACTGCTTTTTTTTTTGCATGATCTGTAGGAGTCTGCAACTTCCTTTCTTAGCGTGTAATGAAAATGAAGTTTGTAAGCATAAATTAGTTGTCAACTGTCAAAATAGTAAATAAAAATTTCAAAGTTGGCCAGGATATATTGGGCATTATAGACTTTGGGTTTGACTTTATTTTTAAGTGATTAGTTAGCAACCATTGATAAACGCAACTGGACCTTTCTGTTGGGAATGTAGCCTAGGCATCATAATCTTCACACCAGCATGTGCCGTTCTCAGCAGGGTAATGCTGTGTTTGGAGTCAAACCAACAATTGCATTTGGTGGCGAAGACAGCAGATCACTTAGTTCAGAACACTGGCAAAAAGAACATGTTAAACTGCAGTTCTAGACAGCATCATTTTTGTTTTCATTTCTACAAATTGTTCAAAATGTTCACATTGGTCAGTGCAGCTCTGTTCATTGTCAGTCTTACATATGTCAGAAACTCCTCTTCTTCCCTGCCATTGTAGGTAAAATTAGCTTAGCAGTTGAGAAACTGTTACTTTAAAATTAAATGCAAGGGTTTGGTAATAGATAATGAGTAGGAGACTGCAAGCTTAGGACTGTGCTTCCCAAAGATCAAGTTTGTTTAAGTATCGGAATAAAGATACAGCATGAGCAATAGGGACATATTTTGTTTCACTGTTTTTATGAACTGTTATATACACTTTATGATATTTTTTAAAAAAATGTATATACATGTTGTTATAAAAGCTTTATCTAAATTTTTTTTTCTTTTTGATAAAATGACTAGCAAAGACAAGAGTACTCATTTTCATTTTGACATTTTTCCTTATTGGCCCCTAGGACACACAGTTCAGTTTTGATGGAAATGAAGTACCTTCACAAGCAATATTTTTATTAACTTTTTCTGTTATTGCATTATTTTTATAATTTCTAATTGTTAATATTAGCAATTCCTGTTTACCAATTAATTCAGTCACAAGAATCATCCCAACTATGCATTTGTTCATAGGTGTTTTCATTTTTACTTCACACTGTCCAAAGAAAATGTTTCCAGCTGTTAAAATAGGAGGATAGTTAAGTAATTTCCACTGAAGGTACTTGAGCTTGTAAACTCATTGTGCAGCTTTTTTTCTACTGTAGGAGTCTGAACTACCAAATCTAAACTTCATCTATATATCTGTGTATATTTAGTGCCAAGGTCAATAGAGCATCCTAAATGGGATTGGAGGACAAAACCGGAGAACCATGATTTTGATGAACTAAATCATATTCTTCAAGAGAGCAAAAAACTTGGAAAAGCCCTTGAGAATCTGTCTCGCAGTAAGTTGATTGATTTTAGTTTTTTAATGTAACCATGCAGCCTGAATTGTAATTTCAAAGTATGTATCAAGAAGGTGGTCTTCTATTCAATGAAGACTAAGTTCACTGACATCAGCAGTTACACTCCTGTTGATGAGGTTTACAGAATGTCGGAGATAATTTACTAGCTCTCCTGCTGACTGAAAGTACTTCCCCTGCACCTCCTGTTCTGTTATATTAGTTTTCTCCCAGTTTAGTGAGCTAAATTAACTCATAAAAAGATCAACACAAGAGGCTGGTTTAAGGAAAATGTTAGGAACGTGCGGCAGTGAGACTACTCCTTTGGGTGGTAGCAGTAAGATTGGATTAACCTTTGTGAAACCTTAACCTCGTTGATGGAGATCAGACCTGTCACTGAAAAACAATTAAGTATTTTGTATCCTTGACCGCAATTAATTCCTTCCGGTTTTCAAATGCAATTCAAATAAATACTTTAAAGCATACTCAGAAACATGGTAGCTAATTATTAAATAACAAAACCCAAGTACTGTCCCTTAAAAGACATAGTCAAACAGGAGCAGCGTTTAAAAATAGCATGCTCATGTAAGTAGTAGCTCTGAGAATTACTGGATATAATAAGGAGTAGCTTTTTTTTTTTTCTTTTCTTTCCTATAGAAGAGAATTCTGAAGTACACTGGTGGGAGTAAACACTACTAACAATTATCAAAGTATGAAAAGTACAGTCTGCCATGGTACATGAAAACCAAGTATGGTGGGAGATATTTGAATGAGTAATATTTTCTTTCTTCTCTCATTTAATTTTATCCATGGCACTTCTTGATTCACTGGAGAAATTGCAGATGGTGAAGTCAGAAACAGAGCTGAATGAAGAATGGAAGATCTGTTTTGTGGAGAATTTTGAGATTCAGCATTTTTCTAAATTGTGTCAAATACCCAAAACTAGTTAGCACAAATTCCCTCTCTCCCAAATGTTTTAGGCTGTTCACAATAATTATATTCTAAGCAATTTTCATATTTATATTAATTATAGTAGTTTAGTTACAGGGCTCTTTTCAAATACATTCTAGTGAATTGGTCTATCTGCCTCTAAGGAGCTAAATCACCTTCAATCAGGGTCTCTGATTTGCAGCCCCACCATTGCCTGACCACGTTATTGTGATGGGTGCGAGTGTCGTTTTTCAAGCTTTTCTCCTTTAGAGACTTGTAACCAAGCTTAACACAGATCGAGAAACATTTTTTTTCAATTTCAGAAGTGTTATGTATTCATTGTCTGGAGATACAAACCAATCCAATGTGAGAGTTCAATAATAAAGAACTAAATCCAGTCTTCAATCCTACATCTTTGTCTTTCCTTGTGAATATTGTTTAGGTTCCACTGAACTCTGTCTTCCTTATACCTAAAATACAGTTTGCAGCATTCTATACTTCTCTTTGCCACGAAGTTTTCTAACTGGGGCAAAACACTGCAGCTCTTCTGGGTCCTACACGTGGCCTGGAGGTGAATGTACCTGCTCAGTGTTGTTGGAGTCAGGTTTTCATAAAGTTATTTCACAAATGAAACATTCTTCCTTATTTCTTGCTAGTACTTGATGTTTTCTGATGATTTATCAAGATAATATGGAATTTTAATTCTATCCCCCAGAGTGCTTTAAATCACTTGCAGTGTAATACTAAGTTCACTTTCATGAATGTGCTCTCTATTTCTTCATCCAGATCATTAATGGAAATATTGTCAGACCTCTTCATGATTCCATTTCAGATCTGACAACCAGCCCTTGAAAGCTACTCAGTAAGTGCGTTTTTTCCCACCAGATGTTTATCAACCTTGCAGTGATTTCTCCTAGAATGTAATTCTCTAATTTGTTTACTGGAGTATCATCTAGGACAGTAAACAAAGTCTTATTATAGCTGAAGTATTTTACATCTGCTTCCTCCTCTTATCCACTAGGCAGGTTTCCCAGTTGAGAAAGCAATTAGACTGATTTGATGTGATTCATTCTTGATAAATTCATGTTTGCTAGTTCTTATCACCTTTCCAATCCATTAGATGTTGATGGTTTATTTAACGGTTTTGTCAAATATTCTTGCTGCTGTTAGATTTAGTCCTGCTGGTTAGTAGTTTCCCGTGTCTTCCCTTTTTCTTTTCCAAAGAAAGATAACAGTATTTGCCCTTTTCTGTCCTCTCCATTCCTGAAAGACAGTTGCTAATAGATTACAGGTTTCTTCAGCTAGTTAGTTAAGTGCTCTAGAGTGCATTTCACAAGATTCTTCCAACTTGCATATATCTAAGTCATCAGAATATCTTTCAGCTTTCCGTCTTCTGGCCTACAGTTTTTCCTCTTAAAATCACTAGCGTTAAGCATCTGTCCACAATTAATTTTTTTGTAAAGACTGAAGCAGTGAAAGTGTGGAACACTGGGATTTCTTTGTATCATCTGTTATTTGCTTTCCTTCTCTTCGATGTAATAGTTCTGTATTTTACTTTGTCCTCCTTTCCTAGTGTATTTATAGTATCTTTTCTTGTGGCTTTTTTTGTTCTTTGGTAGTTGTTACTCATTTTGCGCTTTAGCCTTTTTGATTGTATCATTTAAACACTTGCATCGGATTAATTCTAAGCTGTATGTTCTTGTTGCCAGTTTTTGTACTCCTCATTTTCAGATCACTTCAAGAAATAAATCTGTTCTGTGCTGTGATTTCTTATGTGTTAGGATGATATAAAAATTAAAAACAAAAAATGTGGAAAGTTTGGAAAAAAAGAAAACGTATAATTTTGAAAACAAACGTGGCTTTATTGTTCTCCCAAATGAAGAATACCGATTGCATATAGAAAATATCTTAGAGGGTTTCAATGAATAGACACATCTAGAATTTTAGAAGTATAAAACATGTGATACTCTTTCTGTGCTGTACACAAACAAGCATCCTATGTGAATTTTACAAAAGCCATGACAAGGTCCAGCAGCTACCTTCTCCAGTGTTAATGCTTGTTTTGGGCAGGTTAGTCAGTGGTTTTGATTCTACTAGCATGTCTGTAAAGTCTATGAGTCTAATGCTACATTTGGTACTAATCTTGTTTCAAAGCAGTATGGGACAGGCACCTGTCTCAAGAAATAGTTGAGTACGCAAATGATCACAACGCACTATCAATGGTTTTTTACAGCACCCTCTCATTTCATTCTTCAGTATTTCATCAGGGAAGAGTGCCACATAAAACTAGATGTTTGAAGCTAAATGAATTTTCCATCAAGTCCTGGAATTCATTTCCATTTTTAAAGATAAGCTTGGGATCTTCCAGGACTTCATTGCCTGCTACGCAGCTGACACAGCCTGTGAACTAAACTCTAGTTTCTATTGCTTCATTCGCTATGCAGTCCTAGATATCTGCTTTGAAAACCTGTGCATTTCACACAAAATTAGTACTTCCTGAAAGCTTTGGAAGGTGAGGCTCAGGCACTTGGATGACTGGTCTCTCCTATGTTCAGTCCTAGTGATTAAAAGTGAAATTCCTTATATTTGCAGCCCCCCTCCCGAGCCCCATCAAGACAATGTGTGAGTAATTCTGTGCTGCAGTAGATCTGAGAAACCAAAAGTGACTTCACACTCAGCATTAAAAGTATCTTACAAGTTTGAAAGACTGGAGAAGAGTATTGCCATAATGATGGTCTAAGTGCTTTAGAGGGTGATTTAAATACACCATTTTTGAAAGGCCTCCTCATGTGGGAAACCTAGGTTTTGTTTCCTTCTCCAATCAGCTGTGTGTCATTGAAGTGGATTTTGAACTGTCAAGTCAACTATTTAGGGGAGATTTTGGTTTATGAAGTAACGTACAGGAATATACTGCATTTCCCTTCTGCATGTTTAGTTTTCTTTGACTGCAGGGTCTCTCATATTTATTGCAGTCATCCTTCTCCCTCAGCTGATCATAAGTAAGAGAAGTTCCCTGTTGTTCCAAATGTATTTCCCCTTCTGGCCTGTTTGCCTTTTAAAGAGAATTGAAATAGCCTGTATAGCTGAGGATCTTGCTCATGAATATATCTGTCTTCACCCCCAGTCTTCTAAGGATGGAAAAATAGATAACAAGAGATAGAAAACAGTGAATTATGAGTGTTTTGAGTGGGAAAAATGAGGCCTAAATCAACAAGAGCTTGCTGCAAAGTAGATAGGAAGTCTGCCTGCTTTGGGAACTACTTTATATCTTTTATATGAACAGTTAAGGATAAGATTGCATATTGAAAATGTGTGCTTATAGGATGTTTCAATTTATACATGGTAACAGCATTTGATGACACTTAAAATGTCCTACTGTGAGACAGGTACTTTTTCATAATTGCACATAGGCTTTCAACAGAGATAACCAACCTTTTGTTAGTAATGTTTGAATACTTGTTAAGGCCAGGTCTATACTGCAGATCAGAGGGGAAGAAACAAATTTATCATGCTTTGAATTCAGTAGACATACTAGGGTCAGAAAATGGTATTAAGTTAACATTAACCAAAGCTATTTGGGGACCTGTTGAACTCAGTTAGTTGGAGGGAATCCCAGAAATAATGGTATTTAGTTATAACCAATAGGAAAAAAGTACTCTTTTGTTTCTTAATTTGAAGGGGAGTAATCAATAAATAAATAATTACTAAGAAAGCCATCTGCAATCTAGTAGGAAATATTGCTGGAAACCATAGAGAATCATAGAGTCACAGAATGGTTGAGGTTGCAAGGGACCTCTGGAGGTCATCTGGTCCAACCCACCTGCTGAAGTAGGGCCACCTAGAGCCAGTTCTCCAGGACCATGTCCATGGCTCTTGACAGTCTCCAAGAATGAAAGATCTCCGAGTCCCTCCAGAGTATCTCAAACAGTTATTTCTCATAATGTTAGAATGACTTGATATTGTTTATGCATAGCTTAAGAAAGACAAGCATGATCTTACCTCTTTAAGAAAAAGATGAAGTTGTGAAATGTAAAAGCGTATGTTCTGTTTATCTTTTACAAGGAAGAAGATAAGCAACAAGAGTAAATCTCTCATAATAATGCGTGTAGAACTAGTTCAAAAAAAGATCAGAATATGTTAACAAACCACTAAAATCATGTCCTCGTTTTTGTAGATGAACCTGCAAGTATGTGGGATGTGAGAAGTTTAATATATACATCATGAACTACTTCAATGCACTTAGCAGTCTCTGAAACACATTAGAATGGAGTTTCATTTAGAAGCATCTACACTGTAAGATACTATTAGTGATTTACATTCTGGTTATGGAAGATGTACTTGAATGGAATGCCAGTAACATTTATCAGAGACTCTGAATTTTCTCATTGAAACTAGGCATTTCTGATAATGATTATATAACTGCAAATGCACACCTGCATGACATGTAACTAGACTTTTATCAATCACCTCATGAGACGAATTGCTTTAAGACATAATACTTCAGTATTTTTTTTCAATCATACACAGTTGTTGGTCTGAAACGGGCCTTAGTCTGTAAAAATGACTTATCCATGATCAGTTGAGCATTTAGCCCTAAATGTGTTCTGCAAATTGAACCACAAAACTAGTCATCGGTATTCTGTAGAGGATTTTTCCTTTCTTCTGTTCAGGCTGAACTTTAAAATCGTGTTATTCTTGTGTGAGATCAATGTTTGTGATTTATTTTGAGATTGACATTTTTAGATAAGCTCAATCAAACCTTTAAGGATGATAATTTTATCTCAGTACTGCAGCTGTTATCCAATACTGCCTTTGCTCATAAAATCCACTTGCTTTTAGTGTCATGTATGAGTAATAATACAAAATAATGATATTTTCTGAGATTGAAACAGGAAGAATGTGAACATAATTATTGCTATTCAATTATAAAGGGGAGCTTATGTGGCCAGGAGATCACTGTTACTTCAGTTATGAATATCTTTTTCCTACAGATGTTAAATTTTTAATTACCTTTGTGGAGGTATTTGCCATTCTGATCTAGCCTACTCTATGTTCCAGGATTAAAGTCTGTTTTTGAGTTACAGTGTCCTTTTCTGCAACAGTTTTTGACCTGCTAAAGGTTTCCCTAATGCTATTGCAGAACTGGGGGTTGTGGGACTGTCATCTTAGATATGGTACTTTCTAGTTCTTAGCAGAAGAGGGTTGGCATTTAGGAGGTTGTAGAAGGGTGAGCTATGACTCTGTCCTTGGCTACTGGCTGTTGGGGGCTACCAACCTTAACCAACCAACTGTAATGTATATCTTTCCCTAAAAACAAGAGTTCTGAAAGATTCTGCAGTGTTGATTATTCTCTTCTGAGAGGCCTAAGAGAGTTTCTGGGACATAATATTTGGTGGGTACTTTGTATTTTGTTTCTCTCTCTGCCTATCTCATTACTCACCAAGCCTAATTCTGAAACCTGTATTCTCCATTGCAGTAACTCTGAAATTTGCATATAGAAATGCTGCAAGTCTAAAGCACAGATTCTTTTGCTGGGGATTAATTATTTATTTTTTTTAAAATTCATGTTTCCTAGATAGTGACTATACTGATGTGTAGTGTGCTGATACGTTAATGTGTGGTACCTTGTAGATGACACTGTTTGCCTTGTTCTTATATGGCTAGATAATGGGGAGGAAAATTATCCTAATTCAAGATGGATACCACTACAGAAACTTGATACATAGTTGTTTAATAATATAGGGACATATGCCCCTCATTGGCAAGACCTCTGAGGTTTCAATCCAACATGCCTTTGCAGAAAATCTCTGAGTTACTACTGGAGGAAATATGTCTAATTTTGAAAGTTGTAAAATGACTCAATATAAGTAAAGGAAATAATATAAGAATGTCTATTATTACAGTCAATGACAAATCTATTTTTAAATTCCTATACAGAAATGCTTGAGCTGGTTTAGCTCCTATGTATGTATTTTCTGGGGGAAATGCTTTGTATGCTGCAGCCAGAGCAACCATTTTATGTTCTTTATAATCCAAGGATGGTGTGAAATAAATAATTTTAATTTATCTTGTGTTTAATACATGGTGCAAACAGGCACAAGGTCTAGAGTTTAGTATGCTGCCCGCTGCAGTATGGCACAAGGTTTTGCCATGGGAAATGCAAGTACATCTGAGATGGCCTGTCCCACCAGTGAGGGAACATATGCTTCCTCTGATTTACAATGGGTAGGAGAATGCGTTGGGACAATTAACTCCTGGGCAGTTGATACATGAAGCGTTATTCCTGTGTTCATGCTCAAAGCTGCAGTATTAATAATGGTAGAATGATAACACCGTTTCTGTCCTGGAGTTTGTTACAGAACTTACGACACACTGTGAGGTTGCCAGTCCAGCCATCCACAAGTTCTCTGGCCTAGACTGAAAATGAATTTTGTCAAGTTAATCAGAGTTGCGTTGGAGTTGTCTTAGTATGTCTAAACTCTGTATGTCAAAACCTGTCAAATCCAGAAGGATTTGTTTGGCGAGTAGGAAAACTGGCTATTGGGAGCTATGTGGCCATCTTCTGGATGTTTAGGAAAATGCATAAACTGTTTGCTCCCATTGAGCTGAATAATATGTCTATCAAGCATTAAAGTAATAGCATTTTATTTTCTTATGACTAGGTACACATTAGATTTGTCAGATGTTCATTGTGCATTTAGAAAAATGTAAGTCTTTACAAAATTTCAACTCATTTTTGTTTTGTGTTATCTCTTTCTATAATTATTTAAAGACCACAAATAGAAGCTTGTGTTTTATCTTGTGTTTAATACATGGTGCAAACAGGCACAAGGTCTAGAGTTTACTAGGCTGCCCACATAATGGTAGCAAAAATGGTAGATACCTCGAGAAGTTTCATTCTTATCAGAACGCCTGTTCTATAATTTCAGGTTTATATAGCATATAAAGATATTGCAACTTTTTAAGTTCATCAGGAATAATGCAGCAGACAGGGATTTTATGACTTGCCATTTCAAAAAGACCTGAACTCATATGGTGCCTACTGTTTTGAAATTTAATTTTATGCTGTTGAATTGAGAGCACTGAAGTGTAAAAATCACTTTTCAAAGAGGAATAATACCACTGAGTGGAGAGGCATTAGGTACTGGATTAGTTGTATTTGTTGCAGGAGAGCAGCAACAAATAAAACTCTTCTGCTAAGAACTGCATATGAAAGAGCTAGGCGTTTTTAAGGCTCATGGAACTCATGTTCATTTTTCTTTTGAAAGAAAGTTCATTTCCTGGTAAACTAGAAACGGAGCAGAATGTCCTAAGCAGGAAGTCTTCTCTTTACTGTGGAACATACTCATTCTAGACTCAAAAGGGAATTTATTTCGTTAAAACATGGTGCAGATACATTTTGGGAGGCGTCTTTTTCATCAAAGAAGATGGTATAATGCTGTAATGATCATCATCTTTATTTCTTCATTCATGGTGATGGAGGATGCGGAGAAGGTGGAGTTACTGAATGCCTTCTTTGCTTCGGTCTTTACTGCTCGGCCCAGCCCTCAGGAGTCCCAGGCTTTGGGGAAAGTAACAGGGAAAGAAGACGACTTCCCCTGGGTTGAGGAGGATCCAGTGAGGGATCAGTTAGGTCAATTAGATATTCACAAGTCCATGGGCCCTGATAGGATGTACCCGAGAGTGCTGAAGGAACTGGCGGAAGTCATTTTCGGGCTGCTCTCCATCATCTTTGAAAGGTCCTGGAGAACAGGCGAGGTGCCTGAGGACTGGAGGAAAGCCCATGTCACTCCAGTCTTCAAAAAAGGCAAGAAGGAGGAGCCGGGGAACTACAGGCCAGTCAGCCTCACCTCCATCCCTGGAAAGATGATGGAACAGCTCGTTCTGGGCATCATCTCAAGGCATGTGGAGGAAAAGAGAGCTATCAGAAGTACTCAGCATGGCTTCACCAAGGGGAAATCATGTCTGACTAATCTGATAGCCTTCTATGATGGCATGACTGGATGGATAGATGAGGGGAGGGCGGTGGATGTGGTCTACCTTGACTTCAGCAAGGCGTTCGACAGGGTCTCCCACAGCATCCTCATAGGGAAGCTTAGGAAGAGTGGGTTAGATGAATGGACAGTGGGGTGGAGAGATAACTGGTTGCAAGACAGAGCTCAGAGGGTCGTGCTTAGGGACACAGAGTGTAGTTGGAGGTCAGTGACGAGTGGTGTTCCCCAGGGGTCAGTACTGGGCCCAGTCCTCTTCAATATATTCATCAATGACCTGGACGAGGGGATAGAGTGCACCCTCAGCAAGTTCACTGATGACACAAAGCTCGGGGGGTGTGGCTGACACACCGGAAGGCTGTGCTGCCATACAGAGAGACCTGGACAGGCTGGAGATTTGGGCAAAGCGGAACCTTGTGAAATTCAACAAGGGCAAGTGTAGGGTGGTGCACCTGGGGAGGAATAACCCCATGGACCAGTACAGGTTGGGAGCTGCCCTGCTGGAGAGCAGCTCGGTGGAAAGAGACCTGGGAGTCCTGGTGGACAACAGGATGAGGAAAGGCTGAGGGATTTGGGTCTCTTCAGTCTGGAAAAAAGACAGCTGAGGGGGGACCTTATCAACACTTCTAAATACTTAAAGGGTGGGTGTCAGGAGGATGGGGCCAGGCTCTTTTCAGTGGTGCCCGGCAACAGGACAAGAGGTAATGGTCACAAACTTGAGCATAGGAAGTTCCACCTAAACATGAGGAGGAACTTCTTTACTTGTAGGGTGGCAGAGCACTGGCACAGGCTGCCCAGAGAGGTGGTGGAGTCTCCGTCTCTGGAGACATTCAAAACCCGCCTGGACGCGTTCCTGTGCAACCTGCTGTAAGATGACCCTGCTCTGGCAGGGGGGTTGGACTAGATGATCTCCAGAGGTCCCTTCCAACCCTGTGATTCTATGATTCTACCATTGTGCTGCTGCAGATTGCCGAAGGGATAGAAGATTGGGAACAGAAATCTAAGACAACCATGTAAAGAATGGTTTTGTATATGTATGGGCAATTTAATAATCCATTATAATTTTAAAAAAGGTGTGACAAACAACTGGTTTAGTATTTTAGGTATAAAAAAGCCATAAGGTACATGGGTAACATGGTGAGATATGTTTTGGGGCAATCTGCTTAATGTAGGCACGATAATATTAATTAAAGTATAATAAGTATTAATAAGTTATGTTGTTATTACATTTTCTGGCAGTCATGTTTCACTTAATTGCAGTGTTCCAGACCCTTCTTGCAATCAGCGACTACCTTGTTTTTCCAGTTCAGTTCAAAAACCAAGCGATTGACAGGCTGAAAGTGTGCCAGTTGAGAGCGGCTGTGCTAGCATGGACAGCCCCACTCCAGCTTTGTTGCTGATCAGAGATGGCAGTAGCTGTGGCTGTGGAGCGTTTCTGAAGGACTGTGAAAGCATGTTCAGACCAATTACTTTATTGTTCCAGCACCCTTACAGCACAGAGGGTCATTACACTCAAAAGCAGAAACAAGCGCCCTGAATCTGTCTGTGCAATTCACCAGGCAGCTGAGTGGGCTGGGTGATTGTGGTGCCTGATCAAAGTTCAGCACCTTTAATTACTTTTAAAAGGGAGGATTTTTAAAGGCATGAAATTGGCAGTTAGGTATCTAACTGTAAATCTTGTCTGTGAGCCTTAGCTGATGGTGGCAAGCAAACCTCTCACCCCAGTAGTCAGAACACTGCATTTTCTCATTGCAAAAAAGTAAGAAAGGGAGACTATTGTATAGTTGTCAATCATAGTATAATATAAAACTATAGCAAATGTTGTCTGTGAGAAACAGCTGCTGTGAGAGAAAGGGGAAAGCATATTCCTTTATTTCTGAAGGATTTGCCTTTGACATCAGAAGACCTTCCCCAACAAATGGAGGAGAACTTTTTCAGCAGTACCCTTCTTATCCACTGCTCAGTGACTTGAGGCAGAGGAATGATGAAGCAGCCCTAAAACTTCCATTCTCTATGTTTCACCATCATGCAGAGTCAGGCTTTAAATGCCTGAAGCTGAGCAAAGTCAGAAACTAGTAACTAGTTCCTAGTAATTTATATTCTAACAAAGCCATTGGATTCAAGCTTGAACAAACTAGGTGTGTCAGTTTTTCTGGTGATGAGGATTCAGTTGTGATGGAAAAAGGCTACAGTTTGAGGAAGTGGCTAAATTGTTAGGTAATAACTTTTAGTGTGTGGACATTTTAGCTATACTTTTGGATGTTTTGCTGAAACCTAAACATAGCTGTTTCCATTTAAAATAGTTTTATGGAATGGGCTGTCCCTTTGTCTCTAGTGCTCTGTGATTTTTACAATGATGTTTTCCTATTGAGAATATATAAAAAATAAAATTTATTTTTTCCTTTTCGACGTTGTATGAAAACCACAGCGAAACAAAATGAAAATAACTATAAGAGTACAGAGAGCACAACCAATTATGTGTTGTCAAATATACAAAATAAGTGAAAAGAGGGTTGTTGTTTTGTTTTTTTTTTAAAAAATGCTGATCTCTGGATATTAGCAATTACATGAACTGGAGATAGCAACCATTGTTACCATTACTTTGTAGAAATTAAGTTTTTTTTAAATTGTCCATGTATTACTTGAAAATAAAGTAACTGACAATGACCTATTTGCCTACCAGAAAGCCAGGAGTGTGCTAAGGGTTAAGAGAATAACAGAAACCCTAAATACTCCTGTATGACAATTCTGATAGTTATGACTATCTGTCAGGATTCTGGATTAAGGTGTTTTGGGGTTTTTTGAATGTTACAGTAATATACGCAATGGGTTTAATTTTTCGGGGGACTACTTTGTCCAAATTGGAGTCCATATTATTCCACCTGAGATCTGCATCCCAAAAATCACCTCACTGTTGTGATTTTCTGTCTACTGCACACAGGGTGCAAGGCGCCCCTCTTCTTAACTTCAGCCGTGATATTTTGTCAGTTTGGCAACTGCAAAAGAAAATTGGTAAGAGTGGGCACACACTAAGTGTGCAGTAGTGCCTTGGAAGAAAACGAGAAGCTTTTTTACACACACCTTTTAATGGGTTAATTTATTCCAGGGTCTGCTAATGGAGTTGTATTATCAGGAACTAATGGACTTTTGCTAATGTTAATGGAGCTGAAGCCATAACATAAAGGTCTGTATAACTGACAGTGTGGTAAATCCCGCCTCCAGAAGAATCATCATGCCAAGATTACTGTAACAAGCTCCTTAAGAAATTTCTTCCCAAGAATCCTTTATCTTTTCTCTTGTTACCACATCAGAGAGAGAGAGAGATAAAAAGAGTTTGCAGGTTTAATTTTTGATTGCAAAAAGTTTTCTAACTTATTTTGGCAAGATGTCCTCAGAAACTGCTATCTCTCTACATGCTTATCTAAGAAATACAGTTCGTTGTGGTGTCTTGCTACTGTTTGCAATTTAGTAAGGAAGAAATTTGAGGCATTCTGGTCAATTCAATTACTCAGCTTAGTCTTCTCTAAATTTAGAGTAGATTCTGGGGAACCAATGGGACTTATTTAAAAAAGCATTTTATTAAAAGCACTCCTTTAGATTATGGATGTTTTTCAATTTTATGTGCTTATATGTAACTTGATGAGAGAAGTTAGGAGCTTTTTGTGTAAGGCCTATAGTTGTACGTACAGTTTTTCCCATTTTCTATTTGGTACTTTACTGCTCTTTGATTAGCAAAACAGGCAGTTGAATAGTAAAAGCATTTGGCACTTTTTAGAATGGAGTCTTGGAAATGGCAGAGTTACCTTTAGTAGTTTCTTTTGCTATATTTGAAAATAAATATTTTTAACAAGTAGGTCAGTACAAAGAAAAATTGCTTTTGTGTCTGCTCCCAGGTTTCAAAGACCCATTCACAGTGCATCTGTGAAAGCAGAAGAAAAGGGGACCAACCTCCAGTCTGAGGAAATAAACCCACATCAAAACAAAATGAACTGTCTTAACATTGTGGGAAATTGCTGAGAAAAGGTAGTTTGTCCATTTAGAAAGAACATTTGTCATTGCAAAATGGATTGACCTTGGTTATGCAAAATACATCCAATGTGACGGAGAGCTGGTTGATGGAAATCAGGTTTTCAAAGTTGAGACAAAGAAACCTTGAATAATGTTTTTATTGCCTCCAAGAGCGCAGTTATCGTTTCTCTAGTAAATGCCCATTGAGGACTGAAGGAATTCATGACACATTAAAGTCCTGTTGAATGATTCAGGTTGGTGCAACCTGCTGATTATACTGTATGGACATAAGTGTGGTGTCTGGGCTAAATAAAAGTCTGAAGTTATTAAAATGGGTTAATTGCTGTGAGGAATAGAAGGATTAGGCAAAATAGATCTTTTTCAATACAGTCTACTTTATAATTATTGAATGACTGAAAATATTCCATTAACTCCTGGCATATTTCTTAGGTGTTGATCAGCTCTGAAAATTATAATTGCAGTTCTCCTAGCACTTCACTGTTTTTAAAACCAAGAATCGATATAAGGAAGTCATCTAAACTGAGAATTAGCCATATAGAGTTAATGATTGAAAGCACAGTAAAAAACCCAAGCAATTAATGTAGTTATGGTATACCAAATAGTAAGAAATAAAAATGTCATGGAAATAAGCTTGTAATTCTGCAATCTTTAGTGTGATTTTTAGAAAGAACAACTCTCTGCTCAGCTGATACTACATATTTTGCCATATCATCTCTTGCATTCTTTGGAAGAAGTTGGCTTGATAACATGATATGAATTAGAAAACAACTTTCAAGTGTGTGTTCTTCCTATACATGGGTACTTCTCCACTTTATTTTCTCCACCAGGAGATGCTTTCCTTTGGTTTTTGAATTGAAGTTCTAACCTGGAAATGTTTTTGATCAGACCTCATACGAACCTGGGAAATGCTTTGCTTTCAATACAGCTGAATTTTCAACATGATAGCATTAAATGTACGATTACTTGATCTCTCCATGTGATATGACTGAAGCGTGTAGATGTGTTAAAAATTCTGAGACCAGCTGTTCATATTTAATAAGCTACAGGATAGTCAAAAGAGCTAGATGACATGATGGAAGCAAGCATAGGAAAGCCTCAGGCAGGCATCAGCAGAAAGGACAAGAGCAAATAAAGAAGTTCTTGTTCAGATGGTTTAGAAAAACTGTTTTGCATTCTATTGTGAAATTTTACTTTGAGATTTTCCTCTCTTTAAATTCCATCTGTTTTCATAGAATGATGGAGAAAGAGAGAAGAGTCATGTCCGTGTTGCCCTGTAATTGCAGCATGATGTTATGCATGCGGGTCATGGTGAGATTTGCATAATAGTGTGTCCATATGTAAATATTATGTTGATGGTTTAATTTTAGAAAGCAAGTAGAAGTATACTTAAGCTTGTTGTCACTTTACTGGCACATCTGCTATTTCCATTTCTATAGTTTTTTGAAAACTCATTTTGATAATACTGCAGCTGAGGAAAGTTAAGAGTATATTGTTTCCAGGCAATTTCACTAATGGAACAAAGTATGGTACATTTTATGGTACAGCAGTGTGCAGAGAACAATATGTAAACTTCTCAGATTAAACCTTACTTTCACTTACTGTAATAAAAGACATTTATAGAAAGAATGTTTCTAAATTTTATATTTTTTTCATCTGTTTTGTTTTCAGGCATTGCTATTTCTGATGAACTTGATAAGGTAAGATTTACTATATGCCTAATGAACAGTACAAAAAGACAGATGATTGTGATAATTTTAGGCAATGAGACCTGCATCTCCCTGTACTGGCATACACACTTCAGTTCTGTTGGATTCAGAGGAAGTTCGGGTATGGAAAGCTATATGCGTAAGTACAGTACATTAAGAGCTTGATCCAGGATGGGCTATCAACTATGGAAAAAAAATCTCACTGAGTTTAGGAGACTCTTAATGAGGCCATGGAAATGTTTTTGATCCTGATACCATCTTTGCTCAATATAGTCTGTTGGGTTACTTTATATACTTTTGGAAACATTTCGCTTTAAATACCTTTTGTTCATGAAGTCATGAATTCTACATTCTCAGATGTGATTTGTGAGAATATTTAGGAATAGTTTTTGCTCCCTAGATTCAATCAAGAACGCACAGGGCATAAAGATCAGTCTTTACTTCCTTGCTGAATGCAACAAACACTGATCTCTTCTGTTTTGGCTTCTTTTGATGTATTATGCAGTTAATATAAATTTTAGTTTTAGCTATAATGAACTCTATGCTGAAAGAGCAATCAAGCTAATTTTTCAAAGTTCCAAAGGAAACAAAACACCTTTCTCTTCCCTAATTTCACCAGTGAACAGCAGTACACTTCTAGTGCCAAGAATCTTGGGTTGTGTTCTTGGTGTCAAAAATCATTACTATCAGGGAAATAGGATCAAAAGGTATATAAGACACAGGAATAATGGCTAATATAGGAGACAGTTTTTTAAATATCTTTCCTTTCTCCTGGTAGAATGAGGGCACGAACCTTTCTTACTCAAGTGCGTATAAAATATCTCCTCTGCGTTCTCCAGGAAAGGCCAGTTAGACAAGACTTGATCACTGATAGATCCCATGCAGTCATGTGCATGTGGGGCTGCCATTTCAAAATGATGGCCTTTACTTATCATTTTGCCCTTGATCTTGCTTTCTCTTGTTGTTCATATTAAGAGTATAACAGTGTCTAAGTCTTCCTTCCTACTATTTCCTTAACTGTGCTCAGAGGTGATGAGAAATACAATTAGAAGGCCCTTCCGTTAGAACCCTTACCTTTAAGAATACTTATGAAGAACTCCACTTGGTTTTGTTTGTTGAAAAAAACTATGAAATACTGTTTGTGTGTGGAAGAAGACGTTTTGGGCTAGGGCTAGAGGCTGTTATCATATATTTTTTACATTTTTTAGGAGATACTTCTATGTTGTTTTTTTTAAAATAGTGATAGATTATTGTTCAAAAACATTCATGTTTTTAAATGTAATTATTCAGTGTGAAAATTGAGATGAGGAACATCATTGGTGAATTTCCTCAGGGCCCGGTCTGAGAGAAGAGTTAATTTTCTTTTTATTAATGTATACTTTATTGTTTATGATTTGAAATTGGAAGATGATGTGGGTTTTTTTTAAGTAAAACTTGACGTTATGTTATATACATTCAATAGCATATATTACCTGACACCTTTGCAATACTGCATCTGCTTTAACATCTGTTTCTGATGAGGACAGCTAAATTGAACGTTCTCGAAATTGAAAGTTATTTTGAAAATAAATAAATAAATAAAACATAATAAAACAATGAAGCTCTTAACATGCTTCCTTTGTGCAGCAGTGCTCAACAGGCTTTCAGGACAGATTTACAGAGGTACAATTTTTCATCTCTATGGGCTTTAGTGAACACTTCTGTTTCTTGTTTTGCCCCTTAAGGATTTTTAATGGACATAAAGGCTAGTTCTGTGTTAAGAAAATAAGTGTAGCCAGGACCATTCTGTGGAATCCTGCTTCTTAGGAATGATCCCTTACATGACATAATTCCTGAAATGTTCCTGTGACTTGTTTCTAAGTGTATTGTTTGGCTTGGGCCATAAGCAACCAAAGACTACCTGATAATCATTTAACATTAGACAGAATTTGGTTCCATTTCACCTGAGCCACGGTTCCATGTTCCCAGGTGATGCTTATTTTTCGGGTATAAATATAGTTAAGTTCATTGTAATTCCTTTCACAGAAATATATGCTGATACTACAGCTTCCTTATCTAGGCTGTGGCAGCATTCAAACCATCAGTGGTTTGGGTTAACTATTTAACCCTTCAGGTACATGTCATGGATCTAGAACAGGATGATGAAACTTGGCGTTGGATTCTGTTATAATGTCATTACATAGAAGTCACGAGAAACATAAAACACAATAGCAAATTATTCTATATGCTCTTCCTTGCTTTAATTTCCTGACAATCGGTAACATTCTTGGGAGTAGGACAGAGCCCATAATCCTGCTGTTTTATCTGTGTTTTAGGTTAGGAACACAGAGAAAACAGAGAACGCATGTGTATAGAATCATAGAATCATTTAGGTTGGAAAAGACCCTTGGGATCATCAAGTCCAACCATGTTTGGTTGGACCATATGTTTCTTTATTTTTGTTTCTCATTATGTAAGTATTTTTTTAAAAAATTATTTCTTTCTGGCTGCAGTAACCTCTAACTGCCTTCGTCAGGGAGCATTGATCAGTATTGTTGGTTGATGTAACTCCTCCTCCAAGTAATGCAGTTAATTAGTTGCTTAGTTACTTGAGCATTTGGGTTTGGAAAACCAGTTTGCTCTGAATTACAATCACTTTTGTGGAAGGGTGTTTCATTTAAATGGATTCTTGTCAAATATCTGCTATTATTAGCTTTGTGCCAGTATTTAGGGCTTCAGGCCAAGACAGAGGTAGAGAAAATACAGGCAGACAAGGTCAGTCAAAATGGAAGCTTTCAGTTTGACAGTCTAATAAAATTTCAGGGTTCACTGATATAATTGCAAAAAAAAATTTCCTAAAATTACTGCAATTAAAACAGATTTATCGTATAGATTCCCTCCTTTTTCATCTCATTTACTTCAGACTTGCAGAGTTTGGTGTTTAGTCTCGCTTGATGATTCAGACCGCGTCTCTAGGCCATGGAAGCTATGTAAAAGCAGCAACTGGCACTGCTTGTGTAAGGAAAGAAAATGAGAAGGGATGCGTTGTGACTCACAGAATTTAAGGCTAAAGTGCGGAGTTAATATAATACAAATTTCTAAATTGACTCACCTCCCTACCATGGCACAGAAACTGTGTGCGGTTGAAAGTGTGCGGTTTGTAAAGCTTCTCAATAATGTGAAGAATTTTATGTTCACAAAGAAGTTGAGCTAGGATGTTAGCATTTCAGTGAAATTCACAGAATTCTACTTTGGTTAAAAAAAAATTATAGAGGAAAAAACCACTGAATTCACTGTGAGTTTCAGGGTTTTTCCGAAGTCTGTTAGGACGCTTCTCTGGGAAGTGAAAGTTCAAATTTACACAGAAATATAGACCAGCCATACTTCTGAACCTCTGGCGTCCTACCTGAATGCTCTGACAATGGGGCTACTGATGATGTGCCTCTTCTAGAATTTGCTGCTGCTGGAAGACCCTATTTGTGTTTATGTAGCCAGGATGCTATAACGCAGAAAGAGGTTTAAAATGAGTTTATATGATTGTACCCATTTCAGCTATATTTCTGAACCAGACCATGCAAAATAAGGAGTTACACCCTTTACCTCTTGCCACGGTTGAAGACTGACTAAAATAATGTCGTTCTAAAACAGTTTGAAAGAAGGCAGGGGAAGGTTATTAATTTTCTGGCTTTTGATTCTCTCAACACTTAGTAAATGTTTTCCAAGCTGCTGGGTTTTTTTTGTTGTTGTTTGTTTGGGTTTTTTAACTGCAAATACTAAGACTAAAAGAATATTTTCTTTTTAAATAGGTGAGATTTTCACATAATCCCAATATTCCATGGGTTGGTGCTTTACTTAAGCTTTGTGTAGTGGAGCTCTCACAGATAGCGAGACTTGTCATAACATTGTTAAATTTGCTCGAAATTCTCAACAATGTCTTTCAGTCACTTTAAACATCAATAATGGGAGACAGCTAAGTGTTAGAGATACAAAATCAGACTTGAATGAAGATGATCTAATAATTCATAACAGATTTTGACCCTCAAGGTTAATATTAAAACACTTTTTTCTATGATGTGTCTGGGGTATACTCTTCTTGCATGTAGTATTGCTACAATGAACACAGGTTATAATTAATAAAATAGAGGAAACAACAACTCTAAGTCATAAAAATAAACACATTTCTCCTCACCCAAAAGTATTTCTCACTACAGAGGTTCCCTCAAAATTCGTACCAGAAATTAGAAATGCTGAGCTTTTTAAACCATGCTTAAATAAATGGATACACAGATGTTGTTGTGCTCCCTGG
Organism: Rissa tridactyla; assembly: GCF_028500815.1. Lineage (NCBI taxonomy): Eukaryota > Metazoa > Chordata > Aves > Charadriiformes > Laridae > Rissa > Rissa tridactyla. Next base: position 37,539,534 of record NC_071467.1, on the reverse strand, counting down.
TAGGGGTTCCATACTGCAACCACATCTCAACCCAATGCAAAGGTGAGATTCAGCTGTCCTCCAGTCTTTCCCTTCTCCTGGTCTCCACATAAAGGAAGCTCAAGTGTGTCAAGTTGGTAGCCACTGATGTGTATAAAAAGTGGATGACACTTGGACTACACCATAAAATAATCCTCTAAGTTCATTTAGTGCAGATTTCAATACCTACCTGTCCTGAAAATATTTCTGTGTACACTAATGTCACTGTCAATCTCTTCTGTTATTTATGAGAGAATACAAATTGGAAATCAGTTAAGATTCTAAGGTTTATATATTAAAAAAACAACCTATAAAAACTTTTTTAAGAACAGAATACTTCATCTGAATTTATTGAAGCTTTTGAAATAAGGTGCCAAATAAACGTCCTGGTGTTCTCAATAGAGCTCTCTCTGATTCTCCATTTACTGTTTTCACTGTGGCTGCTTAGATAGTTGAAAGGAGGAAAATAAATTAGGTCACTGAAACTATGGTGTACTAGTCTAACACGATTCAAAAAGGAAAGCAAGGTGATAAAATGAGGCAAAGCATGACTATGTAATGTAAATTACATTTCTATTAAGTAGAGTATGAAAGTGCTACTTTGATCCATAAAACGTCTAGAAAAGAAATCAGCATAACAAGGATAGACACAGCATTCAGGGTTTACTTATTCATATGCTGGTGGTGCAGTGTACAGTGTCAGGAAGAACGTGGAATGGAAAAAAGGGCAAATTTTTAGGTGCTTTTCATTTTCACTTAAAGGACTGAAAGCTTTTAGCAAGATTGATGCTGCAAGTTGTTGCAAGTTTAACTAGCTCCAGCAACCTGTTTTTATTAATTATTAGACGTTATCCTAGGGAGAAAAGAAAGGGAGAAAATGGCTAGAGTAGCTGGAATAAACCTTAGAATGGGCCAAATTGTTCTTAACTTCAACTACTGTAGGCATCTTGTGTAATGAAGGCATTGTGAGCAGTGGAATAATCTTTTTTCCTGGCTCATAGGCATTTGATGGTAGTCACAGTGGTGACATAATACGACTGTCATGTGAGTAGAGGCCACTGTCATCTATCTGACTATGACACAGCACCAGACAGATGTACAAAATGTATATTCGTAAGTACATAAGACACCAGTGGTTAGGTATTCTAAAACCTCTGAAGCCGCAGTGTTTTCCTTAGATTTCTCTCTTCTGTATTGGCTGCATTCCATTTTCAGTGGTCCTACTGTGTCATGTCAACCGTGCAGAAAACAGACATTGTGTAAAAAGTGAGTTAGTCAAATGATGGAGAACTCTGGACAGATGTATGGAGAGTGGACTGTGGTAATGCACTCCCAGGCACGTTGCAGAAAGCAGAACAAAAGAACAAGGGGGAATGAGTCTAATCAAGGGCCTGGCTCATATTTGGCTCTGTCAAAATGGAAGCTCTTGGAGTTCTGCTGAACAAAATTACAGTGTCTAGCTGGAGCTGGGTAAATATATTCATATGAAAGCAGTTTGCAGGCTTTTTGTGTTTGTTTCATTTCAGTAGAGGCGTCTACTTCAAACTGTGCTTTTACCATATCTGTGTCAATTAGGAAGAGACTTTAAAAATGGTTTGTTTTTAGAAAGATGAGAAAATATGGTTGCTAGGCTAAGTAATCACTGTGCTGTACTTTTTCCAGATGCTTTTTGTTTGGAAAGCATTGTTTTATGGCAGGAATATTTATTGAGGCACTGAACTAGGTAACAGCCGAGGATTTGTTTTCTTAAAATTTTCTCTCGTTAAAGGATAGGATAGAATATCTCTCTCCTAATTAGGAACACTGTATGTGAAATGTCTTTGCTAGCCTAGAAAAGAGTTTAACTAAAGCAAAATTAATATTCCTAACCTATAATTTCATGTTCATTTTTTTGCATGTATGCTTGTTTTTTAGTTTCACTATACTGTTGGTACATGATCCTTTATCTACAACCGTTGTAACATTAAGAAGAGATACTTACCACTTCAGAACAGCTTTTTCATACAATTTTTAAGCACAATTTGTTTCCTTAATCTAAATTCCTAATATAATGATGCAAATCATCGCTGTTGTTTTGAATACTCCAGTTGGGTTTTGCTTGCCTCTTGCAGTCCTCTCCAGTTATCTTCTTCCAGTAAGTGGTTAAAAATATGAGTACTAGTTTCAGAAATGCATTTTATTAAAATGTTAATACCATTTTCAGAACTGAAAGATACATTATGTAAATCCCAGCAGGGTTATTTTTAAAATGCCAAATGCAGATGTATTTATTAGTTTTGCATTAATTCATAATGCAAATAAGAGTGATGCTATTAATCTACAACAGTATTTTGGTTGGGGTGTTCATTATGCAAGTGACCTCATCTGTTGCTTAGCAGAACTGACAGTGCTGGTTTTAAGAATTGTGCGTTTATTAAAAAAATTATAGTTTTTCAAGATGATACCCCAGATTTCTACAGTTGCTATTGAAAAGTAAGAAATAGGAGAGATTTGTGGCATCAGGGTGGGCAAATCTCTCTTGGAATTTTGTTAATGGGAATCTTTTCATTAGTCCATGATTGTTTCTGGGTATTTTGTCGCCCTCTGAAACTATAATATACTGTACTGGTTTTGTACTTTTTTAATGAATAGCTTTATTTTCTATTTCTTCTTTTTTTTTTCCTATTTACATGTGCGGTTGAGAACAAGCAATGCAGTGTTTCTGTTTTGTTTGGTTTTTTTAAAATTTCTTTTCAGGACACAACGGGTTTTAACACTCCCCTTCTCAGACCTCGTGTGATTGGAGAATGGATTGGTCGTGAAGAGAATGATGCTGACCCACTGGCTGCTGAGATGCTGCAGCCACCAATACCAAGAAATAAAAATGAGCAGTGGGACAGTGAGGATAGCAGCAGTCCTGGAGGAAGGTGGGATTTTGGTTCTGCCTAGAAATTTTATAATTTGTTAAGTGGCTATGTCATTGTAACGCCCCATTTCTGAAAGCAGAATGCAGGGTTTTTAAATTCGCATGCCACAGTTTGGCGACATGCAGAATCAATGGAAGATATTAATACGTGACTGGTTTCTTCTCATGCTTTTATATATGTTTAACTTTATATTCATTTGCAGTCTCATGATTTTATTCCTATGTATGAAGTTAAGTGTATGTTGACAAGGCTAGGGCCCATTGTGTGATGTATAGATGCATTCAGACACTTCAAACCCTTCTGTCTTTCAGCAGTTGATAGTGACTCTTTGTTAATCTTCTTGACGCTTCAGTGATAAATTTGATTTTCACATTTAAAGGAAAGACAGACAAGGGAAACAGTATCTATATTAATTTTAACAGGACTTCCTAAATTAATCTTCAGTTATTATACTTAGCAACTTGGTGTTAATAACAATTCTTTCTCAAAGAGAAAATTGTATTCTCTGCAGTAAATTACTTCTGATGATTTATTGTGCTTGACTGAGGGTGGGGGAGTATGTCTGTCTGTTAATGTGCTTCAGCTACATGGAAGAGATTATCGTTTTTCCAAGGAGTCCATTTACCATGACTTAAAGATACCTGTTTATCACAGAAAGTGAAGTATTCACAGCCTTTCTTTAAAAGGGATTCATGCTGTGGGGTTTTTTTTAAATGTAAATTTATTTTTTTTTTAAATGTAAAGCTTGTGCACTGCCTTAAACACCTGTGGTTCTCCCTCAGCTCTGTAGCCTTTCTCCTTGGTTATAACTAGTACTCCGACTGCAGCAGACATCTTTTTCTCCCTCTTTTAAGAAGGTAGAAACTCCCTGCTTTACCTTTGAAAAGGTCTAAAGTATTATTGCAGAATCATAGAGTGTCTCAACTTGGAAGGGACCCTTAGGATCATCAAGTCCAACTCCCTATTCCTCGCGGGACTACCTAAAACTATACCATATGACTAAGAGGTCTCCTTGAACTCTGACAGTCTTGGTGTGTGACCACTTCTCTTGGGAGCCTATTCCAGTGACTGACCACCCTCTCACTGAAGAACCTTTTCCTAATGTCCAATCTGAACTTCCACTGATGCAGCTTCATCCTATTTTCTCGTGTTCTGTTGCTGGTCACCAGAGAGAGGACATCAGCACCTCCCCCTCCTCTGCTTCCCTTGAGGAAGTTGTAAACTGCCATGAGGTCACTCCTCAGCCTTCACTTCTCCAAGCTGAACAAGCTAAGTGACCTCAGCCGCTCCTCCTAGGTCACGCCCTCGAGACCTTTCACCATCTTGGTCGCCCTCCTCTGGACACACTCCAATAGTTTGATGTTCTTCTTATATTGAGGTGCCCAAAACTGCACACAATACTTGTGGTGGGGCTGCACCAGTGCAGTGTAGAGTGGGACAGTCACCTCCCTTGACTGGCTAGCTATGCTGTGCTTGATGCACCCCAGAACGTGGTTGGCCGTTTTGGCTGCCAGGGCACGCTGTTAACTCATATTCAACTTGGCATCAACCCAAACCCCCAGATCTCTTCCCACAGGACCGCTCTCCATCCTCTCGTCCCCCAGTTTGAATCATGAATATTCCTTCACTATGTCCTCCATATGCTTTCTACATTGGGATTCACCTCCCTGTCACTGGGAAACTAGTCTGTCACTTGCTGTACTCTTACAGGCTGTATTCGTTAACTTTTTTTACACGTTGGGAATGTTTTTTATCCATGAGTACTTCTTTCTTCTTTTAATTAGATTATTGTGGGGGTAGCTGCAAGTACTACCATTTCAAAGAAGCAGCAGCATGTAGTAATGTAGCCAGACATCGGACTGGAACCAACAGAACTCAAACACTGGGTCTTTCCAGTGCAGTTCCTGGGAAAGCAATGGAGTCAGCAACTGGCACCATAGCTTGATTGTGGGGGCCTGGGGTTTTTTTTACTTATTCAGCAGTACAATAAAGACACTGAATAAAGATCTGTTCCACGTTGCAGAGCAAATTGAGACTATTGTATCCCTTCTCTCAATAGGAAGGAGCAGAAATAAGCATCTCTGATCTCTAGACGGGAGCAAAGAGGTTTTAGTTCTGAGTAACAAAGATGATTCAAAGCAGCATATTTTTCTCTTTGTAGAGTGTGGTACAAGCTGTGAGAAACCTCACAGCTAATGCTATAATTAAAAAATGTGATTAATGGCTTTGAGAATAGTATTTGAGAAGTCTTGTTGAGTATCATGACAAAATCACATTCCCTGATGTATCAAATAAGGAGAATATGGGGTACTTGATGCCAGGAAAGACTGATGGGATACTGACATCTCCAGTTTTACGGGGCGTAAATGATGAAGACCTGTTGGAAAATATGTATCGTTAAGTGGGAACACTGATTTTCAGTGTAAATGAATAAGTACTAAATTACATGCAGCATATGGATTTACATTTGGATGACTGATTTTATGTCTGGGATAATTCTTTGCTTCATTAGCATTTCATCAGCTTTTGTAAGGCATTTGTAAAAAGCATGTTTGCAGTCTTGCAGAATAATCATAAAATCACAGAACTTCAAGATAGTGGTGGTGCTAAAATTGATGTCACCTATACATGGAAGTTTAAAAGACCTGTATTGATCAAGGTTAATCTGAATGATTAATAATAATTAACTAATAACAGGCAGTTTCTTCAAGGTCTGATTCAGTGTTACTGGGAATTAAAGTACTAATAGCAGAGGCTGGAACTGACTATACACCAAATGCATGAGACAAGTAATAGGTAACAATAACTTAGTTTTAATGTAGCATATACCTAGTACATCCAGAAGCGGTGAGAGTAGTATGGATTTTATGAGATTAAATTAAACTCTGAAAAGAGTGAATTTGTTATCAGTTGTAAAGAATTTTTGGCTACCTCATTTGTATTTCATTCATCTACTTCATAGTTAATGTAGCCTAAAATAATTCAGTGACGTTTTCACCTGGCAACTGCAAGAGGGAGCAATTTGAAATTCATACTGAATGTTTCCAATTATATCTTGTTAAATTTGATTTAGCAACACTTTTAATAAAAAGTGATAGTTTATCGATCACTAATTATCAGGATTTATGTGATAAGCCAGCAAACTCTCAAAACGAATCCTAATCATCAGTTACAGCATAACAGGAAACTGAAAACTATAATTGTCCCATTATTTCCAGGTAATATGTTTTCTTTTACCTATTACTAAACATAAGGAAACGCTACATAAATGAAATAGTGTATAAATATCCAGAGGATTAGGCATTACGGATCACTGGTAATTGCCATAATTGTCATGCGACTCCCTCTTTCTGTGTTGTTTTCACAGACCATAGTCTACGAGTCTTTACCTGTTTGCTGGAAGGGGAAGCCCTCGGTCCGTACACATTCATAGCATTCTATTGAGGACTGAATAAGCTGCAGAGAACAGCATATTCCTATGGACCACTAGTCTGTTGATAACATGCCCATTTTCAATATTGGCCTTTTCAGCATAACGCAGATACATATACATGGTACATGGGTGTACATAATACATGGTATTTGGGAATCTATGAGTTGTCTTTCTGTCTTTGCAACCATGAACCTCACTTTTTGCTCTGTTCAGTAACGGACAGTGGAAAAGAACCACTGTTTCCTCCTTAAAAACATACGTTCCTGTGATGATGAGCAACAAAAGCACACATTGTGTATCTGAAAGCCAGGCCCAGTTACTTAAAAAAAGAAGGGGAATTAATTTCGAGTAACTGAAAAGGCAGGTTTCACCTCTACTTTGGCTAGGAAAGACAGCGGAGCCAGTCTGAGGGAGCTGAGTTAGTGATGTCTTGTCACCTTTTTGCCATTAATATTCTGGATTGCTACAGAGGAAAGACTGTTATTTGTCACTGGTTTTGTGTTGCTATGTGTTGGTGCTGTAAGGGTGCAAGGTAAGGTATTAATATGTGATAAGTGACCATATAAAAGTGCTGATGGCAATCCTGCTGGTACTGAGCTCATCTTTCAGAAATGTGAACACTGTGAAAATAGGATTAAGCTCATTTCCAAGTCATTGTTAGTAGTTTTCTACATGATGAATTTCCTAGAGAAATTCAGAGAAGCAAGTCTCTTGGGGAATTTCCTCAAGGGATAATGTGTGTACACAATGGGGAATTTGGGTGATTTTTAATATGTTTCTTAGAGCCTGAAATGAACTAGAGCTTGCAGAGGCCCCATTCATAACCTGATGCCTTAAATGCAAAGCCCGTTCTTCATCTCCAAGGTCCACTTTGTCTTATCAGTGTTCATCTTTGCAGTGGGAAATGAACTGTAATTGATTATACTAAATTTCATACATCTGCAACAGATCCGCCTTCCTGCAGCAGGATGTAAGAGTCTGAGGTGTTGCTGATACCCTCATGCAGGGCACAATATTTCTGTCCTGTTGTCTTTATCTTGATATTGTAAGGAATCAGAAATTGCTAACGGTTGCAAGTCCTGCCTTAGACCCGTCTGCTAACTTCTGTGCAGTTCCAATTCTATGTTATTTAGGTTAGGGACACAAGTCAACAAACCATGAGAACTGTTATAACTATATAGTCCTTAATCCTGTGGTCATGATAATGCAACCACTCAAGGGAGCAGTTCTTTGTTCTCTGCTTTGTTGCTGTGTGATCATTGCCTTAGCAATAATGATTAGTAATTGACATCCTGTTGTTCTGTATATGTGGCTTATTTAGGCCTGATTAATGCCCATAAAGGCAATAGGAAATTTTCCATTATCATTTGATCAAAACTTTAGATAGGAATTGAAAGCACAAACTGACTTATAACATCCAATGATCAGGGAATGAGTGATAACCAACTGATTTATGTGTGATCTGATGGCATTAACCTTCAGAATCTGGAGGACATCATGGGGTACAGTAATTTGCCAAATGTGTGACATAAAGTTGTGCTTTCCTCCCTCACAGCTTAAAAATGGAGCCGAAGACCAAAGGACTAAAACAACAACAGCAGCAACATAAGAAACTGCTGGCTGCCATGCTTTCTCAGGACTCATTTGATTCTGCTCAAAGCACAGCTCCATCTGTAACCGAAGAAGATATTGACAATGAAGATGATGCAATGGAACTGCTGGGTAACTGCAAAAAATTATGTGCATTTTCTGATAATTTTTTTATTATAGATTAATCTAAAAAGTGTAATATCTGATCAAACATAAATTAGTTTGAATCTGCTCCCTATGTTTGAAACTAAAGTATCCAGCAGCTGTGTGAAGGTTCACAGCGTTTAACTTGCAACTTTCAGGAGTGAATGTAATGAAGACCGTATATGTGTGTGAATAAACTGCTAGCTGCATCAAAATCCCATGAAATATCAAACATTTCAGGTGCTTAAAGTTTTGATTTGATTTCCTACATAAAACACTTGCAGGTTTTACTTGGAGAATATATTTACATACAAGGAGTAGAATCGGCTTCACTGGCTTTCATCTAGTTCTTTTTATTAGCTGTATCACAGTTCTAACTTCAGTAGGTTTTGTTTGAGACTTACTAGCTATGAATAGCTTATGCAATGTGAATTTGTAACCTCTGCAGAGGATTTGATTGTAATTTTCCGGTAGACTGTATAGTATGTTAAATTGCACTCTAGAAGGCTCTGTGCTCACAGCTTTCTCCCTTTCCTAGAATTACTAGTTGTGACAGGAGGGAAATTGCTGAAGAAAGTTAATTAGTAGTCTTTTCTGCCATTTTTAAAAGCCTCAATGTAAGATGTTTAAAAAGTAGTCATGTATTTCAATTTTTTTTTTCCACAGTTTTTGCTATATAGAACTTTATGTGGGATCAAAGCACAGGAAATACACACTCTCAGGATAGCTCAGCATTCTTACATTTATGAATTCTATCACAAATTATTTGTTTCAGGTTGGACCTTAATCTAGAAATCAGAAAAACACATGGTGCTCTACTCTTTTTCTGTTATATTTCTCTTGTTTTCTTACTACAGTCTTCATAGGATCACAGAGTAGTTGAGGTTGGAGGGGGCTGCTGGAGACATCTAGTCCAACCCCTTGCTCAAAACAATCAGCTAGAGCAGGTTGCTCGGAACAATGTTCAGTTGGGTTTTGACTCTCCAATAATGGGGACTCTATGACATTTGTGGGCAACCTGTTCCAATCCTTGACCATGCTCATGGCAAAAGAATTTTTTTTATATGCTCAAATAATTGTGAATTAATACATATTTTATTTTTTTTTGGTAGTTTTAAGTTTGATGCATGCATTTGTTTTTACAGGAAATAAGAGTTAATGAGCTGGGTCACTCAGGTGTCACAGTGGGTCAGTTCTTTGTGTTTGAAGGAAGTCACACTATTTGTGACTGTAGGCTTGCAGTCTTCATGGAATCAGTCGGTCTTTTCAGAACTAATCCATGGATTACAGTGAAGGCCATAATTAGTCTGTAGCTGCATTATCTCTTTATTTGCTCCTGCAATTTACAGATCTTTCCAACTTTTCAGTGTGACATAAAAAACAAGCCGAATGGGTGTCTTGTACTGACATAAACCACAGGACTCCTGAAGTAGTATTCTGTGGCATCTGGAAGGTACAATATGTGAGTGTCTGTGTGATGTTGTTGGCCTCATTATATATCACATACAGAATAGAATCTTTTGTTGAGGAAAAGTTATCAAATAGATGTTTAGGTCTTTTCTTCTAGACATTTGAATCCCTCAAAATATCCAGAACCAGAAAGGCGGTATAAAGGAAATTTTATTTTCTAGTGTCTTGACATTTGGGCAATATATTATCTGTGTACAAGCAAGTGTTTTTTTGTTGTGTGTTTTTTTTAATAAGAACTCAATTGTAAGAATCCATTCTGGGGGTTTTTTTGCCATGTGAAACCTGGAAAGTTTTTCTGTCATGCATTTTCTTGAAACTGGCAAAGTTTATACAAAATAAACTCAAGAATAGGAAAGGTCATAAACAGGGCCCCTGGTTTGGATAGAGTGTCATACAAGTGATTCTGAGATTCTGAAGCAAAATCATGGCGTATTTGATGAACAGACATGATTATAGTGATTATAAAATAGACAGGTTATTGTAACCTACCACTGATAGAAAGTTCAATATGCATATCTTGGTGTTGAAAGTGCTGTGCTTCTGAAAGACTGGCTTTTATTTTAATTGTCATTTTGCAATTTGCTGACAGTATATGGTTTATATTTGATATAAGGTTAGGTTACATCCTGCAGAACTGCTCAAAACTTGAGGATATGACAAAGTGTTACACAGGAAGGGTGTTTTATTTTCTTTTGAGGGTAATGTAAAGAACTTAAGTTTCTATCGGCAAACATAGGTATTTTTCATTGCTATATTTTCCAGATCAGTAACTGTATGATACTGGGATTGAATTTTTTTATTATGTACTGCATTAATCCATTAACCGCTTTGATGCTTTTTACACTGCTTATATGCAGTAAAACTAATTTCAAATCATAGCTTTCTGCCATCACTGAATTGCAGGGCACTGTTGCATACAGCTACTTGACTTGTTCCCTTTAGAGTTCAGTATTTATTGCTTATTCAGCCCTTTCTTAAAAAATTACAAAACGTCACGCTCCTAAGTCTGGATTCTGGAAAAAAACTTTCTACTATTTGTAGCAGATGATTTTACTGCATACCCTAATTATAATGCAGGTTTTTGTGAAACACAAGCTTCCATCTTTATGTGTGTTCAAGAGAATCTTTTTCATAGTTTGATTGATTTATTTAGGTATTAAAAGCATGAAACTGACTGTTGGTATATTTTCTTTTAAAAAAACCCTCCCAGTACTCACATCAGAATTGTCAATAAAGCTACAATGAAACATTCCAAATAGAAGAAACAAATAAGCTGTTATACTTCTGAACAATCCATATCAAAAGAAATATATGTGCAAAACTGAAAAAGAATATTATGGGGCTACATTCTGATTTCAGTTATCACAACATAAGATGCACTGAAGGGCTGTTATCACACTCATAACTTTCTAAGTGTGTTCAGTTACGCAGGTGGCTGAAATAGATCATTGGCAGATAACATCGTAGTGGAAAGGATTTTCCTGACTTTAAGAAGTTGAGAACTGTAACTGTAGTATCACATGTATTTGTAAATGTAAAAAGGGTAATGCCATTGAGGTCTGTGACTGAAAATTATATCCAACGGTTTGTTTTGTATACATCATAATGCCAAGTATTGTGTTTTGTAAATCTAATTGGGAGCTGAAGTAGTTCTTCATAAAACTCTGCAGTCCTTTTGGAATTCCATGAGATTTGAGCTTAAGCTGTCTTTCGCATTTGGCTGAAGTCCACTGAGACTTTGAAATCATGTTATTTCTTCAGTATCTCACTGATGTCCATTGGAGAGGACTTGAACTGTATTTTCCCTGAAATTGCCGGGAATATTGATTGAACAGTCACCAAAGCATGACTCATTGCTATGCATAAACATAGACATGGTAAAAGCATAAATTTTTTTGTAGCACACTTGGACTTAAATATACATTCTTGAGCTTTTTAGAAGTAAGGAACATGAAAAAGAAATTCTGTTTTGTTTTACACAATATTGATACTTAGTCATAATGCTCAATCACCTCTTGTTGTTGTCCAATCTTTATGCATGCTCACAATATTAAAAGTGTTACCATATGCTAATACATATTGTGCAATAGTTAACTATGAAGCACCACTTCAAAGATAAGTGTACCCAGAAAGCTCACACAGGTGTGGCTGAAGTGAAATGTGGTTATAATTGAAGCCCATTTCCTGCTGGCACGCTGACGCATATGCCAGTCCGTATGATTCCGAAAAGCCTCCATGATTTCAATGCAAATAATCATATATCTGAGTGAAATTTAAGTGTTTGCAACATCAGGACTTGTAAAAACATCTCTTCTTCAGAGCTGGTTTCACAGTAATAGTGTTTCTTTTGCTCAATGCAGAGATCTTAAGTGAAAGTTCAAGGATTGTCTGCCTCATGTTTATTACCTATAATTCTTGCTATGCACTAACAAACCAGAATCTTTAAAGATAGCAATGCACTTTAAGTAGTAATGTATTTTTTTAACTATTGTTATCAGGAGATACCAGATGTCTTCTGTTTGCTTTACTATCTCTTCTTCTAATCTTTAGAAGTTTTTTTCCTCAAAAGCTTTCCAAATGCTAATTACTTAGTCATTGTAACACCCCAGAAAGATTGGCTGGTGATATATTTACCTTTTATAAGAAGAGGAGAAACAGAATTTAGTGGAGATTGCCTTTGCCTGTAGGATGAGATAATAACTCACCATCTGGTAGTCTACCCCTTATGTTGTCTATACTGCTGTTCTAATAAGTCTCTAAGTGTGTCCAGTCTGCAGTGCTTTTAGTACATTTCCTCTGATGAGGAAATGTATTTTTCCCTGTTTCCTGGTTTCCCTGTTTCCTATAGGTCTTTGGCAACATCCAGGAAAACAGTCTCTAGACCTGATAAATTATTCTAATATTAGCAGCAGGTTGTTCCTCTTTGTTGTCTCTCCTAGCTGGACAAAAACATCTCCTCCATTATGTGACTAGAATACATCATTTGCCAGAAGAGAGGCCACAATGCCCTGGGAAAGATGGTATGTGAGTTGTACTATGTCTTCAGAACAGTTTTCTGGCCCGCAGCCTGTTTTGTTGGAGTTTAAGTAGAATGATTCTGTGGGAGAAAGCTGTGTGAATTGCTCATCGTGTCCCCTTTTGCTGACTCTTCTTTTTTGGTAGCTATTGGGAAATCAGCAACATTACCAATGAGCAGCTGCTGCGCAGTGCATGCAGAGACGCTGACACCAGTGGGAGGCAGTAGGCCTCTTCTGCCTGCAGAGACTGGCTGCACTATGCATTGCAAAGTTTTCAGTGGGAGGTGTAATGCACTGGTGCAAATGTGTGTTGCAGATCTCCATTAGAAGGACACTCAGACTCCATAAGGTGTGGATTTAAATACCTTTTTGAGGTGGAAAAATAGGATAGCATAGATAATCTCACATCCCTTCAAATACTGGGATCCCTAAGTTACGCGACATTGGTCGGGCCTCTAGTCACAGCACCGTATGCTGCACAGATCCTGCCATGCTAAAGTTCACCAGCATTACAGTTCTTAGGGCTCTTAGAAGTAAATGATTTCGTTTACTAAAGAATTTCATTCAGCATTTCTACTGTCAAGCAAAAAGATGTTCGCATGACAACATGGTGGTTCACTTTTAAGATAAGACCACGCAGGTGGTGTAATTGCCAAATGCCAAGTGAGAGCTGCCTGCAGTCTTGTCCCTTATGATTACCAGGCCAACTTTAGCCTGCAGCCAAGTGGTGTGTGCAGCCTGCAGAGCACAGCACAGACCTGCGCCTGCTCAGGTCAATTTCTGAGTGGATCATGAACTCATTGTACAATGGTCCCCAGGTTTGGATCACCAGCAAGGAGGAAAGTCAGTGTAGCACAGTATTTTCATGCCACTGGAAGAAAATAAGTTTTATGTCTAGTCAGAGAGAGTGATCACTGCTTTAGCCCATCACAGGAGAGTGATAATGGCAGTGGTATTTGTCTCATGTTCTTATCACTGCATGCTGATTCTTTACCCTCAATGCAATAATAAACATTGCCGTTCTCAGATTCCAAAAAGATATTTAGCAAGGTATGATCCAGGATTATTTTTATCTTTAAAAAAAAGCAAAGTTGTTCATCTTATAGTATGTCTTCAAAAGTCAAGTGAAATGTCTTTGTATGCATCACTTGACTATCTGCATCACTACTGCCCTGCTAGTAGTATTTCTGAAAAAAGTTCACATGTAGACAAATACTTAGATGCAGCTTTTTTGGAAATTGCAATAGATCTACATGCTTTCATTTGTAATGTCTTACAGGGTGAATCATCATAGCTTTTATGAAACTATTTGTATGAAGTTTTCAGTTTCCTTCAAATTTCAACAGCTGAAAAGAGGAGGCATGCTCTGTATCTGAAAGAGAAAGAAGAAAACACTGGTTTATTGCCTTTTTTTAGTTGCATTACCTCCCAAAATGTGTAAAGCATTTATATACTTTTGTGCTCCTTGATGGTTACTACTGGAGCAAAAGAAGGATTGTATTATATGGACCAGGCTTAGCATATGAACAGCCATGATGTTGCTGCCCTGTGAATGATATGGCTTGTATGAATGGAATATCTTAAGCTTTACTTTTGTGAGATGTAATCGACTTTCTAAGTGATAGGTATTTGACATTCAGTGGCTTTTTCTTTAGAGTCTGATGTGAAAGATATAGTTCATCCCAATTTGAATAGAACTGTTTGATTATAGGAAAAATACCAATAAATGCAATTTTCTGTCATCACAATTTCTAAAAGTTCTGATCTTCAGTCTTCTGTTTATCTGCCATTTATCTTCAATCTTTTTCTATGTGTATGGTAGGCAATTTCTGATAATCTTGATTACTGGGTACTTTGAAACTCCTAAAAGATTTAGAATTTGGACAGACAATGAACAGTTGAAGACAAAAGTTCCAAAAGATGTTTTTTCCCTCTTTGTGGGTTGATCCCAGCAAGCAGCTAAGGACCACAGAGCTCTTCACTTGTTCACTGTCCCACGGTGGTAGGGGGAAGAGGATAGGAAGAGCAAAAGCAAGAAAACTCATGGATTCAGATAATGATAGTTTGATAACTGAAAGAAAGAAAGAAGGAAGGAAGGAAAGAAAACCCCAAAACCTAAAATAAGTGATGCCAGAGCAATCACTCATCACCTCCTACAAGCAGACTGATGCATAGCCAGTCCCCAAGCAACACCTACTTTGGGAAAAAACACCCCCCAGTTTTGGCTGGAAAGCTGCCTGGCAGAAAAGGACCTGAGGGTTCTAATTGACAAGTGGCTGAATATGAGCCAGCAGTGTGCCCAGGTGGCCAAGAGGGCCAATGGCATCCTGGCTTGTATTAGAAATAGTGCGACCAGCAGAAGTAGGGAGGTGATTGTCCCCCTGTACTCAACACTGGTGAGGCCACACCTCGAGTATTGTGTCCGGTTTTGGGCACCTCAATACGAGAGAGATATCGAGGTGCTGGAGCAAGTGCAGAGGAGGGCAACGAAGCTGGTGAAGGGCCTGGAGAATAAATCTTATGAGGAGTGATTGAAGGCACTGGGACTGTTTAGTTTGAGGAAGAGGAGGCTGAGGGGAGACCTCATCACTCTCTACGACTACTTGAAAGGCCATTGTAGAGAGGTTGGTGCTGGTCTCTTCTAACAGGTAATTAGCGATAGAACAAGAGGGAATGGTTTTAAGCTGCAACAGGGTAGGTTTAGGCTGGACATTAGGAAAAAATCTTCACAGAAAGAGTGGTCAAACACTGGAATAGGCTGCCCAGGGAGGTGGTGGAGTCACCATCCCTGGATGCGTTTGAGTCGTTTAGATGTGGTGTTGGGGGATATGGTATAGGGGAGAACTTTGTAGAGTGGGGTTGATGGTTGGACTCAATGATCCCAAGGGCCTTTTCCAACCTAAATGATTCTATGATTCTACGATTTATTGCTGACCATGACATTATATGGCCTGGAATATCCCTTTGGTCAATTCAGGTCAGCTGTCCCAGCTGTATCCCCTCCCAGCCTCTTGCCCACCCGCTGTGGGGCAGAGTGAGAACCAGAGAAAGCCTTAACTCTATGCGAGTGCTGTTCAGCAATAGCTAAAAGGTTGGTGTGTTATCAACACTGTTTTAGTTGCAAATCTAAAACACAGCACAATATGAAGTGCTACAAAGAAAATTAACTCCATCCCAGCTAGGCCCAGGACATCCCTTAAAGATATTTTTTCCATCACTGTTGTCTTTTTGAAGACTGAGAGGTTGTATTGACATGATGGAAGGTTTCTTGTACTCTCTGACATCTCTAGTTCTCACTTCTTTTAGATAAAGGCTCCTCTTCTCCTGAGATGAGCTGACTAGTGTACAGGTGTATCTCTTGCAACTGTTCCCCAATTTTATACTGCTTTTCACTTGCAGATGGTTCTGTTCTCCCCATGGGTGTTTTAGACCATAGTTGCAGACTCCAGAATGTCTTTCACACTTGCCCTCTCTCTCTTGTGTTTGCTTCTTACTTAGTCTTTGTTGTGCACAAAGGCCTTAGCATAGCACTGAGAAGTGACCATAGTTGTCGCAGAGGATACAGTTTGTAAGTGACGGTATCTGGCTGGGATTCTTATGCAATTGTGTAAGTGTACCATAAGTGGTAAAGACTGCAAAACCTGTAGACCTCAATAGAGAGCATTATGGTTACTATTCAGACAACTATTAGTCTTCTGTGGACTTACATAAAGAAACATTCTTTCCTTCAGGAGGTTGTATTTGCAGTAAATCCTTTTCTCATTCTTCCCTTTTAACATACATATTCTGTTATTTCTTTACTGTAGTTGGTTATGTGGAGTTTACCTGGAGGGATCCGTGTGCAGGATCTAACCTTGAGAATGTGTAATAAATACTGCAGTCTAGTGGAAAGGGTAGGGGAAGAAGAGCAGCGAAGAAACTACTAAGGTTGTGAACAGGAATTTCTCTTTTAAAATGGGCAATTATGGATAACTTGTATTTTTATCTTCAGGCTACAGTGATTAGCTTGCTCTAGTAAGTCTCATTAAATCTTTATCTTTTTTGCTTTTAGTGCAATATATGAATTGTTATGCTGTGCTTCAAACAATAAAGTAAATGCTGATCACTTTTATGGAAACATAGTATACAAATAATGCCAGAATAGGTAAATCACTTGGAGTACTTATTTATACAAAACAGCTAAGGTGAGATATAACCTGAAAAGTATTTTTTTATATTTTATGGCATTTCACTGAAATTTTAACTACAATGTTATTGCAGATACTGTCAACAGTATTTTTTACCAGATTTCTTTAGTGCAGAACTATTGTCTAGAGAGAAGCCGTAAACTTGAAATCTACTACTAATTTTAAAGCAATGTTTTCATGTATTATACTTGTCGCTGAACAGCTGTGTATAAGTTTAACAAATACCATATTCAGTATTTTTTTTCTTTCTGCCAATATATAAAGTCACTGAAGCAAGACAGACGTGCAGGCCTCTTTAATGTCATTCATGGAGTTTATTGATTTCAGTTCATCTTGTGGTCCATGCTAAAAGACAGCAACAGCAGTGAGAATGTTTTAGTTGATCTGATTTTAAGCAACACTCTAACTGGTTATTCAAAGAACAGGGATTTGGTGTTTAAAGTCTTAAGATAATGGAATCCTGCTCTTGAATTCTACTGTCAGTAATACTACAGGTTTTTGATGTTTATGTAGCATTTTTAGACTGACAATAACTTCTAGTAAACTTAGTAAGTTCTATAGTTTGGTTAAGAGGCTGTTTGTAAGGTTACAATAAATTATGAATTGGATTAGTCACTTGCTGCAACACTTGTATAGTTATTTCTGGTTTGATAAGCATAAAATGGGTTGAAACTGGAGTTGATTGTGCTTCATATTGCTAAAGGGTAAACGGAGAGAGAAAATCAATTATAGTTAGAGATACTAGATTCTTGTGAGTTGAAATGAGTTACATGAGCTAATAAAAAGCTTCAAAAGAATGAATCATTTTCAAGAAATAGATGTGTACTGAATATCATGATGTGCAGGAGCCTAAAATGTCATTTGTTTGCGGTTTACACAAGGAACCAAAGCTTAAGCTTTTAAGCCTATGCCCAAAGAACAGAGCAGGGACACTGTGACTGTCCATATCGAAGACATAAGTATCTGTATTAACATAGCCTTTTTACGGTCTCTATGCCTGAGATTTCTTCTAAAGGACATGAAGGGGACACAGCAACATGGTATATATCACTCATTATGATGTGATACTGATCCCAATGTGATGGGATCAGACTGTTACTCTTCTAGACTTGTAAATGCTTGCAGTACTGATGTTTAATGTCTGTGGAGACAACAGAGGTCCCTTTAGAGAAGCTGTAGGAAGACGCTTCTTCCCACCCCAACACCATTTATAAGACAAGAAAGCGACTCTCTCAGCCAACTCTGTTCCCCAATCTTATTTCTCTGCCCACCTCCAGATGTGCCAAGCACATCAAGTGTTGGGCAAATAATAAAGAGCTGTGGTTGAGTCAGGTGGCATATTTTAGATACCATTTTAAGCTACGAAGTTTAAGGAAGTATCTTTTCATGAGTTCAGCATAGTTGTTTTGTGGAATGCGTGGCCACAGAAGATTGTGGAGACTACAAGTGTAAATATACAAAAGTAGATAAATTCATGGAAGATAGATCAATACCACTTTACTAAGTATGTTAGTTCTGGTACATTCTCTCTCTCTAGCTAGGGTGAACAAGGTACAACTGGTTACTGATTTTTCCTTTATAGTAGTCGTGGGGCTTCAGTTGAAACTGTAGTCTGTAGACAAGTTCAAAACAAATAAAAGGGACATATATTTTCATGTACTGCACAGTTAACGTATGGATTTATTTGCTAATGGTGTTGTGGCTGCCAAAAATTTACATATGCTGAAAATGAGCTGGAAGGGTTAATGGAAGAAAAATACATCAAGGGCTGCAAGATATGGATACTACCTCTGCTTCAGAAAGTCCCTGGGCATGAATCGACTGGGGCTGAGGGGTTATGCTAGTAAAGTATCATTATATACTTGCTCTGTTCTTGTACTCATCCCTAGGAATGGGTTATCCCTAGGATGCTAGATAAATGGATGCCCAAACTACTTTGTACTTCTTAAGAACACTTAGGTTAGTCTAGATATACTGCTGAGAAATCCTTCAGTGACAATATATAAGGAAATCCAGCAATGGATGTAATTTCTTTCGTGCCTGGATCTGTTTTAGTGAGGCCACTGAGTCTCCAGTATTAGTAATCTGCACTAACCTCTGTATATTCTTTAGTTTACACTGAAGATCAAAATATGAATGTTGGAATTCAGAAGCTGGTTGGAGAGATCTGGCCTACTTGATTGACTAGTCTGTGGGCTAAACTGCTGCCAGTTCCTGAGCAATCTTATCCTCTTTTTGGAGCGTGCAGGGAAAGGAAGCATGAAAGAAATAGTTACAACTGCCAAGCTCGTACTTAGGTAAGAAATGACAGTTTTTCTTCACTTGGAGATTCACAAGGCAACAGTGGAACTGCGTGAACTCTGGTGAGGCTTCATTACTACTCAATTGTACACAAGTCTGAAATCACTGTCTTTGTGGTAGGAGAATAGGATTGATGAAAGTTATCAGGACAATTTAGGGAGGTGGCAGCAGAGTGAGAGGTAGTATGATTACATGATTTCAGGTATCATAACCCCTTATAGCTAGAGTTTGACCTGCTTCAGTGAATTCCTCGGCCTCGGGGCTCTTTTCAGCTGCTGAGGAGAGATTGTTCATCAGAGTAGTAGGGAGAGGGCTTATTTAAAGAGGCATTTGTGAATTTAATTCGTATTGGGAAGCAAGGATGTGAAGGCAAAAATTATATACAAACACAGCAGAGCTTGAAGTTATTTTTCATGGAAGCATAGAATCATAGAATAGTTTGGGTTGGAAGGGGCCTCCAAAGATCATCTAGTCCAATTCCCCTGCAATGAGCAGGGACATCTTCAACTAGATCAGGTTTCTCAGAGCCCCGTCCAACCTGACCTTCAATATTTCCAGGGATGGGGCATCTACCACCTCTCTGGGCAACCTGTGCCAGTGTCTTACCACCCTCATTGTAAAAAACTTCTTCAGTCTGGTCTAAAGCTACCCTCTTTCAGTTTAGAACCATTACTCCTTGTCCTATCACAACAGACCCTGCTAAAAAGTGAAGTCTTTCCAATTGCTGAAACTGTAATTTAATGCTGCTTACAGAAAATAGGGGTTTTTATTTACATTTCGTAATGTATATAGATGTTTTAGGTTTTGGTACAGTTAGTGGAAAGTGTATGAAATTTCTGAATTGATGCATTTGATGCAATTGATGCATGATTCTGAATTGATGTTGAATCTGATGCACCCAAAACTAAGGAAGTAGTATTGTAAATACCGAATATTTTGAAGATCTTACCTTCTTATGTAAATATTATGATTAAAAACTTGTTAGGTATTGTTCGCCAGTAGTTTATACTATATTTGCTTCATTTTTCTGTTTTATTTGGTTTTGATAGTTGAGTTTGGCACTATAAATGTGTTTGAGACGTAGGTTATTTGTGTTTTATTCCTAACTATATATTAAAGTAAGTTTTAATTACTGCTTTTTTGATGTTGTTCAGTAGTATTAGTGGTTTCTTTTAAGAGTTAGATTTGAACTTCTATGTAGTCTCTTTTCCCCCCAAGACTGATGATGAATGCCATGTAAAATAATCACCAGAACACATTCCTCATAAAAAAAAATTATATTTTGTTACATTCATAATCTTATAAACTTAATTTTGCGTGACTTAGTGAAATTGTATTGGCTCTTGTCAAGACATGAGCTTACTTCCTTCTCATGTGGAACACTAGGGCTCTTTCAGCAGAGTTTTGAGAGAAACTAATAACTCCTCAGTATTAGACTGAGTGCTGAAGCTACTCCTTCCTCTGCTATTAAAGAAAAGTAGAAATAGGGAGGAGAAGGCATACTAATGTTATGTGTTAATGTAGATAAATATCACTTACATGGGAATTTCACTTAAGTTACCACATAGCTTCTGGAAGGGAACAAAAGGTATTTTGATGAATCATAAATCATATCACAGAACTTGAGAATCGCAGAACTGTGGGCTAATCTCAAAGACAGAGTCAGCTTTTAGTGGATTGCCAGGGAGAAAAAAGCCAAACCCAAACAGTATCTATACAACCAGTTACTAAAAGACAAATCTTAATTTTGGCTCATAAGATTAGCATGTGCTAAGACTTGCCATCCGGTTTAGCAATTGGTATAATTTAATTCACAATTGTCAGTACAGGTTGTTGATGCAGAACTAATAGAAGGAACATTCAAAACATATATAGATAAGCTCTGACAGTTTTGTGAAAGGCAGGGGATGAGCAGGGAATGCTGAATGTCAGTTCATTACTTTGGAAATCAAGTTGAAATCTATATGTCACAGTGGACAGAGAGGTGGTGGATGCCCCATCCCCGGAAGTTTTTAAGGCCAGGCTGGATGGGGCTCTGAGCAACCTGATCTAGTGGGAGGTGTCCCTGCCCATGGCAGGGGGGTTGGAACTATATGATCTTTAAGGTCCCTTCCAAACTAAACCATTCTATGCTTCTATGACACTACCAATGTTATTAACTCCAGAAGACTAAACACTTAGCTGTTAATATGTAATAAATTATTTGGGTTTAGATTCACAGATTTGCAATGTGGATTTGTAAGTATGAGAAAGACACTGAGAATTATGTGGATAGTTTTATTGAGAGGAAGTAACCGGATCGTAAGGTCTCTGCTGTAAAACTCTGCCATATTTTAGTATGAGTCGTAGCACAATGAATTGGAGTTGACAAGTACTGTAGCACCACAAGAGAATAATATTAGAGCTTCAGTAACACATTTTTCTGCAGAAGTGTGGATATTTCAGAATAACTAATATTCCCAGTAGAAACTACAATGAACTAGTACTTAAAACATTTGATATATCATGTAAACGTAGTATTGTCTCCTAAGGCTAAAATAATGAAAGTAGAGGATGTATCCATGGTTTAGAGACGTGAAGTATAGTTAGGAGAATGAACAGAAAAACAGAGCCTTACCTTGCTTTTTCCTCTAGGCTATTAAAAAAAATAAAATGGCAAAACCTCATGAACACAAATGTGGGTCAAATGAGAAGTTCAGCTTTCCTGAAGCTCCACCTGCTGCAGCAGATCTGTCTATTTTGATGTGATGGGATATAGCAGCTTTGAGATAAGGTGATAGTAAAGAAGCAGAGCTGTTGCCTTTCTCATGGGGAGATTCACCTTGTTCTTACAGCTTGTTATTTCTTGTAGCCCTTCTGGATAGGCGGGGTGTGGGGGGGAAGTTAAATGCATGGATAGAAGTTGTGGTAGTAAAGAGATTGTGGAAATGCAGGAAGCTTAGCAGCTAAGAGCAGATGATATCCCTTTTCAGACTGTCTAGTATTCGTAGTGTAGGGGTCCTGCCTATGGGGTGAAACTGAGGGAACTCAGTTTATTTAGCATGGAAAAAAGAAGGCCTCAGGGGGACCTAAGAGCAGCCTCCCAGTGCCTAAACGGAGGCTCCTGAGAAGGAGCCACACTCTTTACCGAGGTGCACAGCAGGAGGGTGAGCGACGCTGAGCATAAATTGAAACAGGTACGGTTCTATTTAGATATGATGAGGGGGGCGGGTGTGTGGTAAATATCAGTATGTGGATATTTAGCTGCTGGAACAGATTGCCCAGCGAGGTTGTGGAGTCACTGACCTCAGACATTTTCAAGACTCAATTGGATAAAACCCTAAGCAACTTATCTGACCCTACTTTGAGCAGGGAGGTGAGATAGAGACCTCCTGAGGTCCCTCTGAGCCTGAATGATTCTATGAATTGCTAGTGTAGGGAGGACCATGAGCCCCTGAAATTTAATTTTGTTGTACTCTGCTTGTAAAATACTGAAAATGAAACCATTAGAAAGTAAATGTTGGTCTGTATCTGAGTAAACTACTGTGCAAGTGTATGTTTTACCGAACAGAACAAGCAGACTGAGACAAAGAGATTAGATCTGGACTTCAGAAGAATGAAAAAGTGAAACAGGTAATGAAATAGGAAATTTTCTGTGTGATTATAAGACATGCAGAAGGGTTTAAAATAGTAGATGGTTGAGATAACCTGTATGAGAAGTATATCTGTCATGCAAACATGCATGAACGACTGCTGTATTCCCTTTCTCCTCTCATAACATATCTACATTGCTTAATATAAAAAAGCCAGTTTCAAATCTGGTAACAAGTATTACAGCTTCAAGCTGAGCTTTTAACTAACCAGCAGCTGATTACAGGTTCAGTCATCCAGAAAGGAGATTCATTTACTGATGAAAATTGTATTAGATCTCTGGTACTGCCAAAACGCTGTCAGACCTCATGGTTATCTCCGGAATGTGCGGGGAAAAAAAGAAACTGTAAGCTGAGTCAAAACCAAAATGTTGAATTGTGCTTAGAAAGAAAATCACATGAGAGAAAGAGAGGAGAAAAAAGTTGAAGAGTACTGTCGCGATAAAGACTCAGAAGAAAATATATTTTATGCCACATTTTAGAAGTTAATACACTGAAGTAATTAATATTAAAACTATACAGATAGAAAGTTAATAGAAAACTACTTACATAAGTCATTATAGCGCATTACAATTGTTGCTCTCTTCTGAGTCCTTAACATGGACTGAAATGTCTGAAAGTAACTTCTAAAAAAAATGGTAGCAGTTTAAATGGCCTTAATGTAAATTTGCTGGTCCATTATCTTCAAAACTCTTTAACATAATTGTGATATCGCTGAGGCTTATAATTATTTATTGAGATTAAAAAGAAATGGAAACAGCATGTTTGGATTAGGGTCTTCTAAACATACACCTTTTTGTTCTAATTTTATGAGATTAATATGGTTTAAGAAAAGAAAAAATCCAAAGGCAAAAGAAAGTTCTGATGGATAAGTAATATTTTCCTTTACGTCAATGATGAACAAGCTACATGAACAGGGAACAATAATGAAATCTTCTATATCTGTGTTGACCAAACGTAAAGATTTTTGCTTGTTTTGTACTGACGTCTTGCAAAACCAGGTTCCCATTAATTTTATCCAGAACAATGGATTCAGTGAAAGCTTGTTTAAAGGTTTGTCTTTGGATCCAAAGTTATCTCGTAACTTGAGTATCACCCTAGCACAAGTATTTGGACATAAACAAAATTCATTGCTCAAAAAGAGTCATGGTTTTCTCTGAAAATTATTGGTATAGGCTTAATCTTCTGCAGTACCCTTCAGTGCTGACTCAGGCTAGAGTTTATTTCCTGTTCCAGAAAGGAGTTTCCTGTAATATGCTGGAAATAATAGGTAGAATGACTTGGCTTATGCATCACTGAGAGCCCTGGGATGTGACCTCAGAGACTTTCTGTGTGCAGAGATGAACACAGTTCCAGGGTGGACTGATAGTTTCTCAGTTAGGGGTAACGGCTTTTGGCATACTGGTTCCAGGTGCTGCTATACATTTGTGACTCACTCTGTATCATTGATGCTGCAATAATATCTTTATTCTGCACTGAATGTTTTATGCTCTGAAGACATTACAATTAGGATACTGTGATTGCTGTTTACCCTGAACTTCCAATGATATCAGTGGGAATTATGTTCAGGTGAGACTTCTGTCTGATAACCTTATATTGTTTATGAATCTGCAATGTTAAAGCCGTGCAAAAGTATTTACTGTGAATAGTGCTGTGAACAAACTCAGGCTTTGACCCTGCAAACAGCCTTACTAAAACAAAGAGACTGTTTCTTAGTGCATTAATGCCCCTATACATTGTGTGGGCTATTATGTCCATTTGCAATAAGATTGCATCCTACAGGTTCAGCCTGTCATTCTTGTGTTCTCTGTTTCATTTTGAGTTTGCAACACTTTTCTGCCTATTTTAGAATAACTAGACAACATAATAAATGTAATTTACTAGTTCTAATTCATTTATTAAGCTATTATCTTTTAAACACACAGCTAAAATAAAGAGCTAAATTAGCTGCAGATTATTCTTTATAAACCCATCTCATCTATTTTATAGTGAAAATGGACAAACATGAATGTTTGAGTAAACTAGAGAATGCTTCTCCAGTTTACAGATCTAGTTCCACAGATGACTAGAAAATATGAATGCCTAGCAAGGGAATTAAATACGATTATTGATGAAATTAATTTTTTTTCTATAGCTAGATGAAATAATCCCTGGGAAATGAATCGCCAAAGGGACGCTGTGCCCACCAGGGGGCGCTGGCGTTTTTCTCTAAATGTTGCTTAATCTGGCTGTAGGTTAGATTTAATCAATTTAAAAGGCGAACAAAGTGCTTAACGTTGCAGGGTAAAAAATACCGTACGGACAGGAAAACGGAAAAAATCGGTATACTGTAAACCTGAGGTATTTTTCTTTTCAAAGGTTATAAAAATAAAATAGGTGCTTCATTCTAATAAGAGATGTATGCAAATTCACAGTGAAGTCTCCATGTGACTGCAAGGACCGATAAGCAATTTTTAACTAATGCTCAGTAGCTCACTGTTGTAAGCTCCAGCAAAATATTTTTTGCTACTTTTTGCAATGAACATTAATTTTAAACTTGTGATTGTAAATAAGCGTGCACCATTTAAAAGAAACGTGCAGAAGAAAGGAGAAACAGATTTATTTTTTTTATCCTTGAAATTAAAAGGTAATATTTTCATATGAGGAAGAAAACATCTTAATCTTCTATATGATCAAGAAATGCTGTAATGTGCAGC
This sequence comes from Rissa tridactyla, assembly GCF_028500815.1. Taxonomy (NCBI): domain Eukaryota; kingdom Metazoa; phylum Chordata; class Aves; order Charadriiformes; family Laridae; genus Rissa; species Rissa tridactyla. The sequence goes on along the minus strand of NC_071467.1, from coordinate 37,514,143 downwards.
AAAAAAAATATAGCCTGCACTATGGTGGCTATCTTTGAAACCGCCCGGATTTGTCGATTTTAACAAAATGTGTTTCTTTTTGCCAAATTTTCCAAGCCTAGGTCAGTGATCCTGTAAACCTGTCGCATGACTCATCTAATCGTACAAATTGTGAATAACTGGCTTATGTCATCTTGATTAATGTAGAAGCGAGTAAACTCAGAGGGCAACGCTTGTCAAAATGTAGCAGAATCATATCAACAATTGCTGCTCATGAAGACTGCTGCTGCCTACTTATATTCAAAATTTATCCCAAATTTTGTAAGCCTGATGGCAAAGCAGTCACTTAAGCATAGGAAAGGGAATAAATCCGTAGGGAAGGGAATAAATGCGTAGGGAGGGGAATAAATGCATAGGGAAGGCAAGAAGTGCTGGTATTCAGCTAAGAATGATGAGTTTGAATTTTTACAAGAATGAACTTTGTTGTTGTGACGCATTTGAACTTTATTTAAATTTATAGCACTTGTAATTAACTTAGCATGTAGTTAATGCTAGACTTACCAATTGTGACATTTAGATAGTGCTGGAAAATGATTTACAGACCAAAATCCTGAAATAGTTTATGATGTAACGTGTTTAATCAAACATATATTAGTATGTAGTACAAAACTGTGGCTAATTGTATCAGGATAAATGAACTAATTTGGGTGGGACAAAGGAGATGTGAAACACGAAGTCGTCATCAAAATGGTCATCTTTGATTCATCCTTTTACCACAAAATTTATTGAATTTGTCCCTGTTTAGTGACAGCGATTATGGTATTCTTTACCTGGGTATGAAAATGATATTATTTCTATAACATTTTTATCACAGAATAAGGTTTAAAAATAGTTTCTTTGTAGAGACCAGAAAAATAAACCCTTTGAAAGAAAATGGAAATGTATAGAAATTAAAAAATTGGTTTGATATCTCCAACTTCAGCTGTTAAGAATTTTAACCAATTTGATACTCTTTCATGAAAATAAAATGGTGTTTGTTGGTAACAGAATTTCTGCTCAATTGGTGTGTTCAAAAGACATACCACATTGGATTCATGGGGCAGTTAGAATTTTTATTTTTTTTTTAATTTTGATTAAAAGTAGTGACATATGTGCAACTTTTGTGATTAACTTATGAAGTGTATGTTGATCACTGTAAAAACTAAGAAGTTAAGGATACAGCTGCTGTCAAACCTCTCCTACTGAACTGATTATGCAATTTGTTCTCTTCTAAGGTGTAGGTCGAATGAGTTTAAAGGGTTTCCATCTCTTTGGCAAGGCAAATTTTTCATTGTATATGTATTGGTTTCTCTTTTCAAACTTTACTTCATACTTTTAGTTTGTAGCACACCTGGTCCTTTGTTAGAATCATGTGGCAAAATTGAATTTTAAATGGTTCTAAGCCTGCCACTATTTTTCTAGTGAGTTGTTTAAGGTGTGACTATTTTAGCGTCTGGATTTTTTTGTTGCTTGATTTGCTTATACAAAAGCCTGTCTTAAATAATTGGCTGAGTTAGTTAAGTCTGTTGAAAGAAGGTAGGGTTCAGAGAACTCATAGTTTAACTGAAAAAAAAATCTAATGCTTCCCTTTATCTCGTATGGGAAAAAATAGTTTGTTTCACAAATTATTTTGTAAAAGGAAATGTAGCATTGAGATATAATCACCTAATTTTTAAGGGGATCTTTCTACAAGATGTTAATAAAAGCTTTTGACCCATGCATATGAATGGCTCAACGGCCTTTAATATAAAAGCCACTGCTCATAGATTTTTTGTGTGTGTGTGTGTGAGTGATCAAGCTAATACTATTCAAAAGATGCTTTTAAATAATACTTATTTCTAGGGCACAGGCATTGCTCATCTTCTGTTCAATGAGATTATATGTGATAAACTAAGGTGTTCATTATAAACAGGTGCAAACTTGCATAGAAAATACTACTGAAAACCATCAGTAGCTTGACTTGATCTTTGCTACAGAGAATAAATTATTTACCTGAATCTGTTGCTGCAATTCAACTCTAATTCCTCAAAGAGTGTAGAAGGGAGAATAGTATGAATTGTTTTGTCAGGGCATGCTATATATTAACTGAATTGAGTTGGAATGAGCAAGAAAAGAATGCAAAAGAAAAGAAAGACGTAATTAGAGCTTAATAGGCAAAAAGTAAAGTGCATTTATACAGAATTTCATTTGTGACAAAACTACACCTGCAGGAGTACCTTAAGGAGCAATAACATTGTGAGGTCTACCATTAGTAAGTGGGTTATCAAACCTATAACCATCACTCTCTATAACTACTTGAAAGGACATTGTGGAGTGGTTGGTGCTGGTTTCTTCTCACAGGTAATTAGCGATAGAACAAGAGGGAATGGCTTCAAGCTGCAACAGGGTAGGTTTAGGCTGGACATTAGGAAAAAATTCTTCACAGAAAGAGTGGTCAGACACTGGAACAGGCTGCCCAGGGAAGTGGTGGAGTCACCATCCCTGGATGTGTTTAAGACTCGTTTAGGTGCGGTGTTAGGGGATATGGTGTAGGTGAGAACTTTGTAGAGTGGGGTTGATAGTTGGACTCGATGATCCCAAGGGTCTTTTCCAACCTAAATGATTCTATGATTTTATGTACATAAGTAAAACAGCAGGACATTTAATCAGAAATTCAGAAATAGTAGGCTTAGGGTTCTGTTGCGTGTGCCATTTGAACTTCTTGTGCATATATGTTACAACATAATTTTTAGATGTATGATTAAATTTTTTCTTGTTCTCCATGCCTGTTTCCAGCCAAGCCCATCCTTCACTTTTCTCACCATTTGAGTTGCACTTCATCTTTTCTTATTTCTGTCCTGACTGCCAGGCATGGTCTCAGTTCTGATGCCTGGTAGAACAATGCTGACAAGTATCCAACAGAAAATTTTGTTTATTGTCCAATACTGAAGCCTTTGGGAAGAATGTATTGTGTAGAGATGGAATAGTCACCAGATAGGATACATCTCTCCGTATTCCCATATTGTAGACAGAATAAGATGTTAACCTTGAGAGCTTTTACTAACTATGGACGAGTTTGAACTTTAGAGACACTTAGAAGGAGGCCACATTGGCTGGGTTTTCTGTAGATGTGTCAATAAGAAGCCTGATTGATAGCAATGCAGTTCTCATGAGTTGCCACAAAATTTTGGATTCCTGCTTCAATGTCTGAAGTCTAAGAACTCCTTTTTAAAATAGGTACATAATTTTCTTAACATGGGCAAACACACTTTTATGTTCCTAACTCTTAGAAGCGGATCAAACAAGTTAATTCAACGAGTTAAAAAAAAAAAATCTTTTTCAGAGGTACAAGAAGTAAGGAAAAAAAATGAGCTGAAATTGCAATTTTTTATTAATATTGTAATAAACTGAAAAATAATCATACAGTGGAAATTGTTCAACGTTTAAAGCTGTACTCATCAGAAACGTCTCTACTTTAAATAACTTTTTCAAGGAGAGGACTGGAGTGGTAATCTGGAGATCATTCATTTTCTGAAATAATCTGCAGAATCGTAGTCTCTATTGTTGGGAAAATATATTATCCGTTTTTCCACCTGAATTTCAGTATATTTAGGTGAATGATCTCAAGTAATCTCCATCAGAATAGTCTGTAATGCACATATATAAATATATATGTTTATATATACATACCACATTTTTTCTGTGACTGCAGGATTTTGCTGTTCTGTATTACTGACGATTGCCATGAAGAGGAGGGTTGCTCTAAGATTTTAAATTTGTAGTCAGGAATTACAGTTTGAGAATGAATGTTGCAACATTCTTGTAGTTTGTTGCTAATAAAAGGATAGGGCATTTTCCATGACAAGTAGTTACATCTTTCTTCTGTGTTTCCATGTGCTCTGGTGACCACTGAAAGTCAGAGATGTTTTTCAATGTGCTTTTGTCTTGAAATTGCATGACTACTTACACATGCCTTAAAGAAGTATGAATATCAGATTGGACTGAATAGCAGACATTTTAATTTATTTTTAAAAAATGTTTTGTTCCAAATAGGGTTGAAACTGGAATTTTAAAATTTGGTCTTTGTCTGAAAATGCCCAGTTCCCCTGCTGCAGGCTGGTGACATTGACATTCTTGTCAGTTTCCCTGCTAATAGTCGCTGTGAAATTGACATGAATGTCTGATTTCACGGAAGAGCCACTTGGGACTGGCAAGATCTGTGGCCCCTGTGTGCATTGTGCCATTAGAGACCTGGGCCGCCTATCTCAGAATTGACAAGCATAGTGTGTGCCCACACTCTGCAGTTAGGAGACGGTTATAATGGCATTTTGACTTAAGTGTGCAGCATGTAAACCTGATCTTTGGTTAGAGCTAGAGCTTCTTTAAACTGCAGGCTTACAGCTCCTTGGAAAGTCGAAGGCCCTTTGCTCTGAGAGGCAGATGCTGATTGGTGCCAGGTTCTCAGGCTTGTGTGATAGCAACAAGCAGGTTCCAGCATCACTGTAGGCTGACAACGTTTCGTAGACAGACCTACCAAAGTGATTGCTGCTGGGTAGGAAAGCTGGAGTAAATTTGTTCTGGATTGGGTAAAAGTATAGGAAACCTGGTATTTTTTGGAATGAAATATGTTTAAGCTTAATGACACAATGCTTTTGAATATAGCTGAAAAGATTAACATGGATGTCTGAACATCAGTCATCTACTGTTAACATAATGCCATTTATCACTTGAAATACTTTTGGTCACATTCAACTAGAAAAGATACTAGTATGAAATGTGTGAAATAAAGAAAAGGTAACACCAAAGTTATCTTTTCATTATCGGCTCAGAATTGCTTTTCCTAAAAGAAACAGTGAGAATCTGGAATATTGTTGGTGATCGTCAAACTATGTTTCTGAAAAGCTTGTGCTTTTTTCACTGCTAGAGAGGCATTCCTTAACTAACAGTATAGCAAATACTTCTGTCTGTGGTTTTACATATTTTAACAGAAGGGGCCCTCAGCTATTGTCCCTTTGCATGTTCAGTTAACAAAATGATCTGAAATTTAGATAGAGAGTAAATAGTGCATGTATCCCCTAGGCATCGCATTATTCCTTAACGGCAGTCTGCCCAATACAAAATAAATGATCTTGGCTGTGAAATAGATAATGTTTTCCTGGTGTAATCAGGCTACATCAAAGGGGAAGCTGCCAGGATTTACAAAACCATTTAATACAACGAAGAGTTCGTCTGACAGAATTGAGAATGCAAGGGAAAACCACATTTCTTTACTTCCAGTTTTGCCACAAATTTAAGTTTCAGAAAGTTTGTAACTGGTAGACTTTGACTCTTAGTGGTGTATCACCACGTTTATGCACTGTTTCATGTCACTTGTCTGTGAAGGCTAGTTATGACTCTGATATAGCAGTATTCTGGAGCTTGTAAGCATGTTCAGTGTTTCATTGTGAATAAATAGTCAGTTGATTTCTGTTTTCTTTCCGTATTAACCTCCTCTGACCTATAAATTTTATCAGCATACATCAGAACATTGCTATTGCACCCCGCCATTCCAAGAATTGTCAAGAATTATAAATACATAAGTATTTTCTTGTATGTTACTAGCATCAGTTTTTCTACATGGAAAATTTGTTTGTCAGCTGGTATGTAACATCCCAGTGTCATTAACTCCCACTGAATATCTTCCTACAAATGTCTTTGCTTGAAATATTACAGACCCCAGTGCTTATGTATTAACCAACACCTTGTGTAATAAAAATAAAAAACCACCCTTTTTTAAAATAAATGCTTATTTCAAATTAAAACTAAAAAAAATTGAATTGTTTAGAAAATTTGTTTCAGGTGGTATGACTAAAAAGTGGTATTTAATTTTTTCTATGAGCTTACCTATGCAGTTTGATTAATTTTTAGTTAGCTAGTTATTAGGTCCAGTTTTGAGAAAGAAGACACCAGAGAGGTTTCTGTGTAAATATTTCACAGCTTCTTGTAAGAAATGGATGGTTAGGATGTGAGCTGCTACACTGCTTCTGAGGTAATATTGGACTCGAACACTGAATACTTAATCATTGCTTTCTTTTTTTCTCTCAGTATTGTCGTGGTTTAGGCCATTAAGTAAACCGATCGTTTTAGCAAGGGAGGATTTTTACCCCTTCTTTAAAGGTGGACATGCATAGTGATGTCAAGTTTATTTTTCTCCCTAGAAAGCTATAAAAAGGAGACTGTTCTAGTGACTAGGCTTGAGTGCAGATATCTTTTCATTTTTTGTGTATGTAATTATGATTCTGTGATGGTGTCAGCAAAATATTGGCGAAGGAGTGCCGGCAGGTATGACTTGGACTTTGGTATAAAAACCTTTGTCGAAGGTCAAATGGATACTAAGGAAATAAAGTATTCACAAGATGAGAACTAAAGTGCTGTCATGGATTAGAAGCTGCCCACGCGGCAAAACAATAGTAATGAATAAATACATGATACTTATATATATGTATTATTTTAGCAATCCAGTAGCAGTGGAGTACCTCAATTAGAGTGTTATAGTTTAATATATTATTATTCTCCACTGGGAGGTAAATGGTAAGTAAAATGATATTTACAACATTACACACAAATACCCAAGTTGGTCAAGACCAGAAACAAGTGAAGGATTTTCTAAAAATTAACAACATGACAGTAGGTGAATTTTGTGGTCGAGAAATATCAGGGAACATATGAGAAAGAATGATTTGAACTACAGCTACAATTTTCAGACTACTAAATTAACATGAATGGTTGTGATGAGGTGTTTGCAGGCCTGTAACTGCGGTGGACATTAAAAGGACCCACGTTTGTTTCGCCCATGCTATTACGTCAAAATGTAGCATTGTCTGCACTGCATATCCTGCTTGACTTCGCTTAGGTCTCTTTCAGTCTGTATCCGGTGAGTGATATATCTCAGTTTGGTATAAAGGCTTTCTGTTCTGGTCACCCTGATCTCAGAGTGGATACAGCAGAAGGGAAGGAGACTGGAAATGTGAGAGGGAGATGACTGGAGAGAGCCAGAAGTTGAAGAGTTTTATACATATCAGTTTAGAGAAGGAATGAAAATGGGCATGCAGAATCATTAGTGTGTATAAATTGATTCTTATTCGGCTTCTGACATACTTGCAGCAGGAGATTGTTGGCTGAAGTTATCGCCACCCTCAGCCATCTGCCTTGCCCTGCACCTTTAATAGATATGGAAGCCCTAAGGGCAGAGACATCTGATCTGCTTGTAAATCAGCTTGTGAATCACTGTTGTTTTCAGCCCAGTGCATTAAGGAAGCCCGTTTCTGCCTAGAAGAGTAGCAAAGTCTGTTGGAGGAGGGGAAGATGGTTTCGGTTGGTAGCAACATCGGGCAGGGTGAGTCTGCCAGAGACCTCATACATTCGATATTTTAAGGACAGAAGCTTATAAAACTGCCACTACTGAAATCTGATAAAAAGGGAAATGTTTGTTTTATCCAGTGTGTATTTAACTGGTGGAAATGTTCACAGTAACAGTTGCAAAGCCGTGAGCTCAGTGGGATGTAAACCAGTAATGATATTCCCCAATGGTAAACCAGTAATGACAATGATACACCATTTTTCCTGCTCTAAGTTTCTAGCCTCTGGTTTCCTGTGAGGCTGGTTTTCTGTGCACTTATATGACTTTTGTAAGGTGTGCCTATCTGTCTTTGAGTTCTAGTCCTAGCAACTTTTTAATCTACAGACAAATTTCAACAGAATTTGACGGTTCTCTAATATATGAAATTTCTTCCAATTTCCTAAAAATTGTTATCTGGATAGAAGACAATCTCACTAGTACCACCCCTGAAGCTTCAGTACAAACTAAAGAGGTTACAATTGCAGATTGATCAGTATTATGGCTCTGAATCAAGCAAAGCATCTGCTGACTTGCTCAAGCAATTTGGGACAAGCTGTTTGAGTTAATGAAGGAGAGGAAAAGGAAGATGGGCAGAATTACTAGGGGGAGGGTACTGTAAGAAATACAGAGGGAAACAGCTGAAATTAACATGAAGGAATTACTGGGATGCAGCACAATTCCATAAGAATTTGAGAGTCATTAGGTTTGCTGCTTACAGACTAACTACCTTTACTTTTTTTCTTTTGTGTATCTTTCCCTGACCAGGTAGAATTTTAATTTTATTGCTGGTTGCAAGGTGTGTGCTCTTACCATTGAACATAATATCAAGTGCAACACTGAATTTAACAATCGTAAGATAAATGCAATTTTAAATGCTGCAAGCAGTAAATAACATGACAACATCCAAACTTTGTTACCTGTTTTTACTTGAAAACAGTTGATTCAACATATATTAAAAAGCTGTTGCTTGGCCAGCCATTCTTTCTAATAGTGTTTTGCATGTGAAGAGATTCCGAGAGTATTCTGTTTTGTAAAATTAAGTTTTTCTAATGGATGTAATTGCTGAAAACAAATAGGAGGATGGAGGAAGAATAAACATGGAGAAGAAAGAATAGAATGAAGTAAAAGATCATTTTATAGCTAAGTAGAAAGGGAATTGATGCTTTTTCAGAAAGGTAACTTCTGATACTTGCAGTACTCAAAATTAGATTTGGAGAGCCTTGATAAAAATGAGAGGAGAGAGAGACTGAAAACAAAAAATAAATAAAAGCACCTCTAACCAGCTGTTCAGCCCACCTACAATTTCAAGTATCCCATTTGTCTACTTCAGTTGCTGTCTTAACAAATCACATGACAGACTTTTCATCAGGTAAAATTACAAATACTGCAGTAAATGTTGTGACTGCCCTGCAAACAAAGGAGAGCTTCAAGCAGTCCAAGTCAGATACCGGTAGCAATGCCAGCTTTTGTAATATGTATGTAGCAATTTTGAGCAGACCTAGAAGCTCATTAGCCACTGCTGTGATTTCATGGGGTTACTGTGGCACATAATACCTTGAGTTTGTTCAGTGCTGGCTTGGACATATCGCTGTAGTAACTGCAGTGCACCTGCTGATGTCAGAAGTGGTGCTACCAGCTTCTTTTCTTGCCTTTTCTTTAATGACCCAGCATTCATGAAAACATAGTTGTTTATATGAGAATATACTGTCAGTAAGTATTCTTATGTGAAGACATTTTGACTATTAATGTAGCAAAGATGAGAAAGAGGCAAAACGTAGCAAAGGCTAAACTGCAAGAGAAGTGGTCAAATGGGAGTCTGTGGAGACTGAAAGGAATTCAGGATACGAGAAATTAAAAAACAGGAGAATTAATATGAAGAGAAATCAGGGGTAATCATCAGTTTATACCATCACACAATAAGAGTGCTGGAAAATAAATAACAAAGAACGTAAAGGAGCATTTCAGCTGAAGGATGTCTGTCCGCTGTCATGAGTTGCTATTAGATCGTTTGCATAATTAGTGAGGGCTGGAAGGATGAGCCAGACGCAAGAACAGTAAGAATACATCCAAATACCAAATCTAAAAAAAAAAAAAGCGTGCCCATGGACAAAGATGAGGCAAGAAAGAGGAAAGATGCTAGATTTAAATATAAGGATCTGAGTTATATTTGATATTAAATGATTTGAAGTCTACAGAGTTGCAGTAAGTATGAGTTGACATTGGAAGCTGTTGTATGTAACTCTGTATTCTTAGTCCTTTCCTTATTACATTTATCATTGTTTTTGATGTTTTTTCTGTAGTCAGAAGGAGTGTTGGTTTAAGCTTAATATTTATTTTTGGAGAAAATTTTATCTTAGCACCGTATGCTTTGGAGCTGTGAAAGCTTTGACAATTTCTGTATGTTATCTCTGTACTTACCTACTGCAGCAATGATCTCAAGATAATATATACAATATTATTTTCATAAACTAAATCCAAAACGAGAGGTGTTAAAATAACTCCTAAAACTCATTTCTAATATCTACCAAATATTTCCTCAAATTGTAGCCTACAGGATTTCAGCTTCACATTCCAAGGAAAATAAAAATGATATTTCAAGGTGACGTAGTATTGTTACTTTCTATGAAGATTCTTGCTGGTGGTATCCTCTATTTTAACTTCAATAACCATCCTTGACCCTGGTTAAATTTAACTGGTGTTATATCACCAGAACACTGAATAGAAAAAATTTTAAGCTGTTTTTTAAAATCAGCTCTTCTGATTGCCTGTTTAAAACAGTTCGTGTCTGAGCAAGAAACCTCAAAGAAGATATTGAAGAGTGAGTCTCAGCTGGGCCAAAAATCAACCCAGCAAAAAAGAGATAACCTTCAGACAGATGAGCTCCCTGGCCCAGCTCACTGTGGGCCACACAAGCGCTACCGCTAACATAAGGATGGGAAGCATTAGTCAGCTGAAGTGGGAGACAGGCAGGTCTGACTCAGTGGCAGCACAGACTTAGTTTAGCTTAAACTGATTGTGAAACTGCACCTTAAATCACCCTATCTTGGAACAATAAGCTGCGCAGGAAGCACACTTAAAAGAGTTAAATCCTGGCTTCACTGCAGTGAAATATGAGTTTGGCCACTGATGCAAATAAAGCCAAGGTTTTGCTGGGAGGGAGTGTGAGCATGGGAAGAGAGCTGGTGAGTCACCTTTGGAAGGATATATAAAAATAAGGATGGAAATGGTTAGCAAAATATTGAGATATTGAGCAGCTGAAAAATAAATGAAAATTTAATAGGATATGTATGGATGGATGTGATGTTAAATGCATAAAGTTTATACATTCCTGGGCTGAACAGTTGAGGTTACAATGTGCCTTTTTGACAGAAGGAGGAGTTTTGAACACAACAAGGTTACATTTATTGGCGTAATGGTTTTTGGGTATCATTGTTGAAGCCCAAGTTTCTTCTGTGTAAAGAAATGGTGTAACTTTGAAGTATTGAATAATGAAGGAATAAAATAGAAATGAAAAGAATTACAGTCATTCCATTGTTTTTAATTCTCTTCAGAGAAAGTTTGCAGTCCTGGGAATAATTAAATATAAATAAATATGCAAATAATAGGATTTTTCAGTTTTGATTTTTAACCAGATGCAAAGAGAGACAAATCCAATTGTGGCTTCAAAAAGGTTTCTCCCCTTATTTTATTAAAACCAGAAGTTATAAAGAGATTGTTTTCTTTTCAATATGATGAGAATAAAAACTTGAAAGATGTTGTAAATGAAACAATAAGAATACAAAATTGTTCTTAAAGGCATAGTTCATAATAAAAAAGTGATAGTCGTGTATTTGTCCTTTCCAACAAAGGTAAAGAACATACTTTCTTTTTTCTCCAATACATTCCCACATTATTGCAGAACTCTTAAATGTTACTGACTTTTAAATTTTCCTATTCTTGAAACTATAAATGCTGACATTGAAGTACTGAACTAATGTTGCATATAAACCTTCCTTAGTCTTCCTTCAGGTCCCTTCTGATGTGAAATTTCAGCTTCAAGATTGTAGAGCATTAAAGTATTGTCCAGTAGGCTGGAAAAAGTAACATTTGTATTGTATAAAATTTGCATTTATTTTTACTGTTTATAAATCATTATTATAAATCATTATTTACGGTTTATGTGAAATGCAAATGAAGGATAACTAGTTTTGTTTTCATATACAATCTTTTGCTTAAGTGAACTCATCTGAAAACATAAAGATTGAGACTGAGAAGATAAGCCATACTTGCCATGTGCAGCTTTTACAGTTTTTATGTAGAAACATGCCTCTCATTGTTTGTAGATTTCTGAGCACCTGAAGGCAAATCAGCTGGTTTCATCCTTAAAGCACTGTAGAGATGGGTGCATGTCGTGCGTGTGCCTTACAGAGAAGTTAGCATTCACTGTGGTAGTTCCCTGTTAACAGTATTAAAAAGTAACTCTAACCGAACATGTGTTTCCTTCTTCAAACTTTGAACTGTGGACCAGAGTCCTCATTTCTCTCCTATACATAGAGAATACAGTCACTCCTAATTAATCCTTACTTGTGGAATTGTTTCCTCTTGCTCACCAACCACATCTCTAAAAGATTACTCCAGCACATCAAAGTCAAATGTTTTTTCTTGGTATGCGGATTACTCTGCATTTTATTTGGGACACTCAGAAGCCAACTGAATGTTTGTCATTTTTACGTATACAAAGGAACTTTATGTATCCTTTCATTTCTATTTCTGACTCTCAGTTAGTGTATATATGGCCATAGGCAAATGTGAATTAATGGCTGTGGAGAGGCAGTTCCTCAGAATGTCACAGATTTAATTATTCAATCACTATCACCTAAATGCAGAAGTACTCTAAGTAATGTTTGGGATAGAGGAGACTTGGCAAGGTGTCTGCAATAGTTCGCAGACCTATTTCTCCATTTGGTTGTATGGGGAAATGGATCTTTGCAGGGGATTTTATCAAATGTTTTTCATGCTTACTTGGATGCCCTTAGAGGGAGAGAAAAATCTTTTGACATATTTGAGTATTTCTGAGAGGAATTCATTTTCCTGCCATTTTTCAGGAAATGGATAGCAACTGGGTTATGTCAGTCACAAATAATTAAGCTGAATTTATCATTGCATTTTTTTATGAATACTCCCATCATGATCTGATAAAAGTAATACTTGTTTTGTGAACTTTGCTCTAAATGTGTGTCTAGTTACAAAATACTCTTAAGATCTAGCTGCTGAGTAGTAGTTATTTCTTCATCTTTGAATATTGATTGTCTATTGATGTGTTCAAAAACATTGGTGAAAAGGCTTGAATAATGCATTTGCTTAAGGAATCAGAACTCTTCCGTTAAAACTGCCAAATTCTGTAAACATTGTAATTATGCCACCAGTGCCTTGGGAATTCTGGTTCTGATAACCTGTTCTTTAGAATTTGTTTGGATTATATTGGTTTAGTTTGTTTATATTGGACATAATTTCTAACTTGTAAATGAGCAATAAATTGGCAATATTTCACATGATATTGAATCTTCGCATAGATAAATGTTTCTTGAGTAGGTGAATATAGAACATTAAACAGATGGGAGACTTTCACTGGTGTGATGGGAAGTTATGTTAATTGCTATGGGTATTTACTCAGGGTGCTTACTGAAAGGGTTATGAGAAGGTCTACAAACGAAGCTGCTCAGGTGATAGGGAACAGTAAGTTCATGACAGATGGGAGAGCTTCTTGCTCAGGACCGGTTTGGGTTGCTCACCTGAAAGGGCACTTCGAGTGTATGTAGATAATCGAGGATGTCATTAGGGAGCTGGAAAAAAAATATTTCTGGGGATCTGCTGAAGATGATCAGATATTACAAACTTTCTTGTATTTTGGGAGACTGGAGGGGTATTGCATTTGGAGGAATGTAGTTTAATTGATATGACATCATTTTATGAATGAGAAAATGTAGCTGAACATTAGTTTCAGAATAATATTTGTATCCATGATAATGAAACTGATAAATTACTAAGTTCTGAAAATTTCTTTGAGCATATCGGTGACCTCTCTCATTTGTGATAACTTTCAAAGTAGCTGCAACTTCAGTTTTTCTTTCAACTCTTGTTAGAGCAAGACTCATGCATTTAATCTGCATTCACCTTAAAAACTCTTTATACAGTCATATCATACTATCAGAATCCATTTAATTCATGCACATTACCATATTTCAGGAATTCTAAAACAGATGAAGAAAAGCTGCTGAGAAGGTAAGACATTGTGTGGATAGCAAGAGATCTTAACCTGCTTTTCATGTTCAAGCTTACTTACAAATTCAGTCATACTAGATTATATCAGCTTTGCATTACTCGGGTAAATAAGAAAAAAAACTGAAAGGCAATGATTACTTGGCAAATGTAATAAATTTTTAAAAAATCCAAAATAATATCTTTAATGTGCTAACACATGCTAATAAGAATCATATTTTGATAATATATTAGGAATGCTTTTCTGAATACATACTTGAATATTCTGATATAATACCAGTTTTGAAAAACTTTGATTCTTGTGTCTTGAGAGAAGCAAATCTACGCTAAGTTTTAAGGTCCATAAAAGCAGCAGTGGTGAGCTGCAGATGGGGTATCCTTCCATCAATGTAAACATGATGTCTTGCTTACTTTTATTTCTGAGACTTTGATAAACAACTTTTTTCTTTTTTTTTTTTTTTTCCTTCTGGTGCTTTAGTCTGTAGAAACATTTATATTCGAATTATTAGTGTTGCTTAAATAACTAATGATTTTACCTCTTCGGATGCGGCTCTGGGAGATGGGCTGAGCCTAACTGAATATGATATATTTGTTTCATGAAAGAAGGTAGTCCTCCGTCCTCCTCTGCTCCTTCCCACAGGGCTGTATGCTCCTCTTGTTTCCTTTAAACTGATTTCAATGCTTCTGTGACCCTCAGTGTGCCACTGCAGCTCACTGAGCCAAACGCAGAAGATTCCAGCAATAACATGACGTTTTTCCCCTGAATGAGCTCACACCAGGGTCAGATAAGAATCAAGTACCTTATCACTGGGAACAGTAGAAAGAGGTAAGAGCACGGAAATAAGTGGGACTTTCTCTATCACTGAGAACAAGTTACTACATTACAGAACTGCACCCTTAGTGACTGCTGGTTTGCACCTTGGAGTTTGACCTCATTCATCCACCCCCTGAGCTGATAGTATTTCAGGGCCAGTGAGCTTTGCTAGTGCGCCTGAAGCCTGAAAACCGTGAATCACTTGGCCTTTTTGCGTTGACCTAACTTTCCTTTTAGTCCAATGCTAGCTGTTTTCTTTTTGCTCGAAATAGGTCTCCTCAGCTGTATTTTGCTGAAGGTGCTTTCAGTTTAGACTTAATTTTTTTTTATGTTCTCTGTTCCTCCTGTTGATACAGTTTGTCCTGCAAGCTTGACCTCATTTCATTTTTAGGTTGTCTATCAGTCAAACTGCCTGCGCTCTAGGAATTTAGTACAGGTGGTTCTTTTTGGGAGGGAAAATCTACTAAATTAGTAATTTATCTTCTGTGATACAATGTACTCTTTTCTGCTGCCTCCTTCCAGGATAGGATGATTGTGCTTCCTAAGGTTTTGTGTTTCCTTCATCCTTGTTTTTTTACAACTCTTTGAGGAACATTTGCTATCTGATGTTGAACTGGCTTTCCATTCTGGGATCTCTGCCTCCCTCTCAGTTGGTAGAATTGCTTTGAATGGTTAACCCGCCATTATTATACTCTGCAGAGGATGGCATACAGCGGCCACCAGGGGATGCGGTTCACATTCTGTTCCACTACTGTGGACTCCAAAGTTAAACACCTCTCAAGACCTTTCACAGCTGTCATATTAAGGAGCTAAAACCCTAAAGAGAGAATCTTGCAATATTTTAGATAAATTTTTTAGTCTGTGGAGTCAATGCCAAGTTCCACTGGGGTTCAATGGAGTCATGATTAACCTTAGTATGTCTTGAGAATCAGAATTGTCAGGTAACGTTCTCCGATTTGTTTACAGGATGGTTTTATAGTTCTGAAATGAGGTCTTCTGGAGAAATGTGTGATTCTATTCCATATCCAGAAGATAAAGTAGTGCTGAGTAAAAGCAAATGTGTCTCTATGATGTATAAGATAGTAGGCGTGAGCTAACATTATATGAACTAACATGCTGCAATGCTGGTTTACTATTTAGATAATAATCTTGTCCTGCAATATTCAGGAAAATGTAGCTAGCAACCACATGTATTCTATGTACCACTAGATTATTTTCCATTTCAGCCAGGTCTCTGTCTTGTATTGCAGTATGCTTGTGCAAGCATTGTGGCAAAACCAAAAATCTGATTTTCTCTTATCCAAACCAAAAGCATGAGCAAACATAACCCGATAGTGCACTGAACTGATAGGTTACGCAAAACAATCTAACAAGCAGAACCTATACAACACCCCCAACTACACAGGTTTTTCAGTAACCAAAAATTTCTTTAAAAAGCATTTACTTCTCTTCAGTAAAAAAAATACAGGAAAACCGAGTGGTTTATTTGGAACTTTATTACCTGGCTAATCTATTGGATGTGTGGGATGGTTTTGACATACCTGCTAGTTTATCTGCTTGACCCAGCTGGAGAGATAAAATTATATTTAAAAATTTTGTTCTACCCTCTCTCAAAAGACGTCAGTGGTATGAATTTAATCAATGAGTGAGGAAGAGCATGTACTGTCAGCTGTGATGCCATTGGTATGCTGATGGTATCCAGCTCGGTGTCTGCTTCTCTGAGTGTAGACACTGCAGCCTTCCAGATGTCCCAATGTCTGGCCAAAATAGGGATAGTGATACAAAACAGATGGTCTTGTCTCAGGACAAAGCAGAGTTGATGCAAGCTGATAGAGGGATGGAACTGGAAGAAACGGCAGAGCTTCAGTTGTTGGATGCCATCTTATTCTTACCTTTTATTCGGTTAGTAGAGGTAACAAGGAGGGCAGTTGTCCCTTTGGAGCTTGGCGGAAGTTTCCTAGATAAGTTAGCTTATTATCTAAGAATTTTTGTGATTATCATAGAATTACTGATATGTTACTGTCTCAGTCAGGACTTTAATGCACCTAGAACTTACTATGAACTTTCACACACAAAATACTAAATATCCTTTGCTAAATGTGCCAGTGTTCACAGAGAGTTTAGAGATTTCTTTGCTTTCTCTCTGCCTGCCCAAACTGTCCAGTCTG
Organism: Rissa tridactyla; assembly: GCF_028500815.1. Lineage (NCBI taxonomy): Eukaryota > Metazoa > Chordata > Aves > Charadriiformes > Laridae > Rissa > Rissa tridactyla. The sequence goes on along the minus strand of NC_071467.1, from coordinate 37,497,528 downwards.
AGATCACTCATATACGAGTCCCTAAATTAACTGGAACTTTGCTAACACAGCAGCTTGGTCTGCAGCCAGGTGTGTTTGGGTATAGTGCTTGACTGAAAAGCACTTTTTTGAAAATGGGAGAATAGCTAGTTTCTCAGAAGGAAGATTAAGCTGTGCAAGCATCTCGCTTCTTATTCAGTGTGTTTCTCTCTTCATTAAGAGGATTCTCTGAAGGGCAAGTAAGGTTTTTCACTACATTTGGAATTTGATCATTTTAATAAAAAAACAAAAAAGTCGTCAGGGTAGGAGACATATTTCCACCGTAGGACTCCTTGGTCTAGATGGGTTTATGGAAGAGCTGAAAAAGCTCAAGTGGAAGAAGGAAGTTTACAGTAAGTGGAAGAATGGACTGATCCCTTGGGAGGATTACAAGAATGCTGCCAGAGCGTGCAGGGATGAAACAGGGAAAGCCAAGGCTGCCTTAGAATTAAACCTGGCTAGGGATGTCAAGCTCAACAGGAAGGGCTCTACAAGTATATTGGAAGCAAAAGGAAGACCAGAGAAGTTGTGGGCCCACTGTGAATGAGACAGGAGCCATGGTGACGGAGGATGCGGAGAAGGTGGAGTTACTGAATGCCTTCTTTGCTTCGGTCTTTACTGCTCAGCCCAGCCCTCAGGAGTCCCAGGCTTTGGGGAAAGTAACAGGGAAAGAAGACGACTTCCCGTGGGTTGAGGAGGATCCAGTGAGGGATCAGTTAGGTCAATTAGATATTCACAAGTCCATGGGCCCTGATAGGATGCACCCGAGAGTGCTGAAGGAACTGGCGGAAGTCATTTTCGGGCTGCTCTCCATCATCTTTGAAAGGTCCTGGAGAACAGGCGAGGTGCCTGAGGACTGGAGGAAAGCCCATGTCACTCCAGTCTTCAAAAAAGGCAAGAAGGAGGAGCCAGGGAACTACAGGCCAGTCAGCCTCACCTCCATCCCTGGAAAGATGATGGAACAGCTCGTTCTGGGCATCATCTCAAGGCATGTGGAGGAAAAGAAAGCTATTAGAAGTACTCAACATGGTTTCACCAAGGGGAAATCATGTCTGACTAATCTGATAGCCTTCTATGATGGCATGACTGGATGGATAGATGAGGGGAGGGCGGTGGATGTGGTCTACCTTGACTTCAGCAAGGCGTTCGACAGGGTCTCCCACAGCATCCTCATAGGGAAGCTTAGGAAGAGTGGGTTAGATGAATGGACAGTGGGGTGGAGAGATAACTGGTTGCAAGACAGAGCTCAGAGGGTCGTGCTTAGGGACACAGAGTGTAGTTGGAGGTCAGTGACGAGTGGTGTTCCCCAGGGGTCAGTACTGGGCCCAGTCCTCTTCAATATATTCATCAATGACCTGGACGAGGGGATAGAGTGCACCCTCAGCAAGTTCACTGATGACACAAAGCTCGGGGGGTGTGGCTGACACACCGGAAGGCTGTGCTGCCATACAGAGAGACCTGGACAGGCTGGAGATTTGGGCAGAGAGAGGAACCTTATGAAATTCAATAAGGGCAAGTGTAGGGTGGTGCACCTGGGGAGGAATAACCCCATGGACCAGTACAGGTTGGGGGCTGACCTGCTGGAGAGCAGCTCGGTGGAAAGAGACCTGGGAGTCCTGGTGGACAACAGGATGACCATGAGCCAGCAATGTGCCCTTGTGGCCAAAAGGGCCAATGGCATCCTGGGGTGCATCAAGAGGAGTGTGGCCAGCAGGTCGAGGGAGGTCATCCTCCCCCTCTACTCTGCCTTGGTGAGGCTGCACCTGGAGTACTGTGTCCAGTTCTGGGCTCCCCGGTTCAAGAAGGACAGGGAACTGCTGGAGAGGGTGCAGCAAAGGGCTACCAAGATGATTAGGGACTGGAACACCTCTCTTATGAAGAAAGGCTGAAGGATTTGGGTCTCTTCAGTCTGGAAAAAAGACGGCTGAGGGGGGACTTTATCAACACTTCTAAATACTTAAAGGGTGGGTGTCAGGAGGATGGGGCCAGGCTCTTTTCAGTGGTGCCCGGGGACAGGACAAGAGGTAATGGGCACAAACTTGAGCATAGGAAGTTCCACCTAAACATGAGGAGGAACTTCTTTACTTGGAGGGTGGCAGAGCACTGGCACAGGCTGCCCAGAGAGGTGGTGGAGTCTCCGTCTCTGGAGACATTCAAAACCCGCCTGGACGCGTTCCTGTGCAACCTGCTGTAAGATGACCCTGCTCTGGCAGGGGGTTGGACTAGATGATCTCCAGAGGTCCCTTCCAACCCTATGATTCTATGAAGAGAGCATACAGATGGTCTAGTAACCGTCACTCCAGAAGTGCTTGTAGTAATAATTTTTCAAAAGAAAGCTGTTGGAAGTTTCAGTGTTACTGAAAATGTTTGGCATAAGATTATTTGTGATTTTTATGCTTTGCCTCAACTTCCATTTCAATAAAAGGTGTATGAATTTCCACTGGCCTCTTGACAAGCCAGCTAAGCTTCATCCTGCCAAGGGGCTGGTAGAGTAAAATAGGTAGATGCAAAGAAATACAAATGTGGCCCTCAGTGAAAAAAATGATTCATACAAAGGTAAACAGTTTAATATCTTCTCTGACTGGCTAAAGATTCACTGTAGTTGCTTTACGTTTAGTGAGGTGTACTACTGAATTAATGAATTGTTATTCATCTTAGCTCATTTTTGTAAAACTTCATATAAACAGCATGCAAATTATCAGTTTAATTAAAAAATAGATTTAATAAAGAAAAACATAGGTGACAATGTAATGAGAAATTCAGTATTTTGGATACGTATTGTAAGGAACATCTGTACTATGTTAACCAAATACACTTGAAAACATAATATTTTTCAATATTATGTGGCTGCTTCTCTTTGTTAGAAAATAAAAAAATGGACTAAAATTAAAAACAAAATGAAACCTTTTAAATATACATTCCTTTCTAGTGCTTTGATATTTTTGATATGATTGAAAAAAGCTTACTAGTTTAAACATGGCTTATTCTGTTATTATGACAAAGCCTTTTTTTGGCGGTTTTCTTTAAGAATGCAGAGTTGGACTGAGGTCTGAATTGCATATTCAAATAAATATGGTGGTTGCATAAATAAATGACATCAGAATTGGAGCTCATTAGAAATATTGATAAAATTTTGCTTTTACTTTTAAAAGATGTTTTATTTAAATCTAAATTGCAAAAAAAGAAAAGTTTGCCAAGGAAAAATATTAAAAGACATTCCTTTTACATGCCTTCTGAAGTCCAGAATTTCTGGTTGTTTCGTGAATTTTCTCATGACCTTTTTGCAGTTCTATATTATTATTATTATTATAGTACAAGTACTTTTGTACAATATGGCAGTTGCAGTAGAATTATAGAATGTGATGTAACAAGTGAAATATTCTAAATTTTATTTTATTGGAAATGCAGAAGTAATTAATGTGCTCCAATAAACAGTAGATTATCGTTGTAGTAAAAATAAAGTGTTTGAAATAATTCTTTAGCACTGAATGAAACTACCTAGTTGATAGTTTAGACCCTGGTGTTTGAAATCACCAGTCACTAACTAATAGTCAGTTATTGTTGCTGAACTAGTGGGTGAGCAATGGTTATTTGGTGATATTCAATCGTTTGTCCTAAGATTACCAGTAGGGAATGATAAGAGAGCGTGATGCCAGTTCTTTTCAACTGTGCTTATGGACTTTCTTATTTAAATAAAATGAGACTATAATATTGCGTTCAGCCAGTGGTTTGTGCAGTTGGGACATCCAAGACTTGTTTTATAAACTTCATCTGCCTGATTTGGAGCAAGGGTCTGAAGCCCGGACACTGCATTTTAGAGACACTCTCATCCTCTAAGTCAGTGCTCCATCAGTCTTGCCTCCAAGTAATTTATTTTCTGTAGTAAACAAATACACCACCTAGTGGAAAAATGGAGAATAAATAGGATCCCTGTGGGCCAGCGCTTACTGTATTTGTCTAAAGATAATGAAGTGTGCTCTAATGAAGCTAGAACATCTTCATCAGCAGAGGCTACCTCCTATGTTAATTCCAGTCCCATCTTAAAATAGGATGATGCAGAAACTGAAGACAGATTCCTGTCACTGTTGCTGATTAAAAATGAGAACTCTAATCAATGATTCATTGTATGTTTCAGTACCTGCAAGCAATGCTGCTTTCTGTAGTCCCATCTTGGGTTTGTGTTTTTGACTGTGGAGGGGGATTCTGCTAGATTGGCTCTGACAAATGATGCAGGTAGAGGTGAACATGCAAACTCAAGGACTTAGCAGCATCATGTTTCATTTGGTTTTCGATTGTGAGTCCATCAGTGGGAGCACAAACATTTAGGGAATTTATTGTCAACTTGTGATGTTTATAAAATAAGATGTCGTCAGAACATTGGGTTCAGGAATCTAAAATGGCTCTAAGGAGTGAAAGTCTCTTGATGGATTTACTTAGGAAGATATTTTCATCAACGGTCTATGGCATGGGTCTGAACTGTGACAAATTCTGATATTTGAAGATGTTAATAGGAAGGTATATTAGAACATACGCACCAGACTAACAGCATCATCTACTCTGTGACATCGAACTCATTGATGGATAAGGAGAAACAAAGTGTAGTCCTGTAGCTAGTGTATTGCACAAGATAACTCCAGTTTTGCTTCTGTAGAAGGAAGTGATTAAACATAATTTTCAGGAGTGGAGCATCAGTTGTTCTAGATGAATGGTTCTTCTTTGTCTGGAAGCTTAATTCCTGCTTGTACCAACAGTTCTTTCTGAATTAAGGTGGAATTTTTATTGGGCTCTCTTGATATTGGTAAGAAAATTTGTCTAGAACAGAGAGGACTGGTTAGCATAATAGGAAACGTACAAGTATGACATATAAAGCTGCATAAATTTCTGGAACAGAAGTTGAACTGCTATTGGCAGTAGGGTTTTGTTGGTTTGGTTTTTTGGGTTGGTTTTTTTATTTGGTTGATTTTGTGTGGTTTGTTTGTTTTGTTGTTTGGGGTTTTTTTTTTAATTAAAGTAGTAGAGCATATTGAGAGTCTGTGCTTCAGTCAACAATCCTTAACAAGTCAATGCTATGTACATGGAATACATCAATGTCTATCATGTAAGAACACTGTGTTGAGAAATTCATTGTTTCAAAGAAAGAGGCATTATTTTACTGGTGCATCAGAATTGACTGGTGGCCTGCAAGACCATAAATCAGAATTCATTATCTGAATTTTTTACTCTCACATGAAAACATTTCGTGCTTTCCTTAGCATTAGACTGCACAGATAAACTCCGAGCTGTCATAACCTCTTTAAAGACGAACCAAGACTTTTGCCAGCTTTGTACCTTCTACTTCTTAAGTTACTCCTGGGAAATTACAAAATGTTTTATTATGGAGGAAGGAGACCAAAGTGACTGGATCATATCACATAATGTAGCACATAACTGAGTTACATGAGCCTTCTCTGTAACTGAACTTTCACTGCATTTAATAAGATTTTTTGCATAAGAGCTCTGTCCTTAAAGTGAACGGTGCACAAGTCTTGTAGGAGATGTTTGTAAGATGATTCCATACCCTCTCATCCCAAGACATTAAGCAATCTTGCACAGTTTCTAGTATATTTGGCATTAGTGCCCCTTCCTCCCCAAAAAGAAAGGAAGTGAATAATTACGAACAACATCCTATTTAAAAGCATTACCTTGTTACTAGGCTATGTTCTTGTTTAGCTGAAATAGATACCCTTTTTCCCCTTCCCTTTTTGATGAAACTTGTCTATAAAAAAAAAGACACAGAATTTAGCTTAGTGCAGCATTATTATTATTATTAATACAGAAAACATCTGTTTCTGTGCTATGCTATATTACACTTGTGATCTTTATCTCACTTTTAAGTATTTCATGTAGTGTTGTTATGCTGATGCATGAAGATTGCGGCTGTGTGAATTTATTTTTGTGAATTGCTGGTTTGAGAAAAATGTAAGGGCTTTTTGTTTGGTTTGTAGGTAGTTGGTTTTTTACTACACGGAACATACAACATACTTAATGGAAATTGCTGTAGGACCAAGGTAGGGTCTTCACATACCCTATCCATGTAGAGAATCGCAGAGAATTAGCATTAAATCAAAGAAATACAGTGCACAGTCACACATTTAACAAACTTTTATCAGCACAAGTGAGATTGTTTCATTTATGTGAACTTCTAATCAATAACTGTACAAAGATAGGTAACAATCTTCTAAGGATTTGTGAAGTTTCACAGTATTCTTGTCTTCCATCACATAAGCAGTCATCAACTTGGCTTCTCTTTCTCTCTTTTCTCAGTGAATTACCTCATTGCTGCTCAATAAAATCACTGAACCACTCAGCTGTATCATCACTCGTTGGTCTAGCAAAGAATACAAAGAAAGAGAACAGATTCAGTGTTGCAGACCCTGTAACTGAATTGACTTCTCAATGAAATCCTTTTTTGCTAAGACTGATTCTTTCCAATGTTACATAGAAACATCTGAACCTTTGGAAACCTTTTTTTTTATTATTCTTAAAATGCATTATTGCACTCGTTGTTTGTATTTATTTTAGTAATGTCCTTATTTATGAACAAATATTCTTCTGCAAAACAGACATCGATTGTTTAACAATATATACAAACACATGGACGGACTTTAGTACTAAAATTACCATAAGATTTATTGTTGTGTTTTGGTTGTTTTTTTTTTAATTAAGGCCCTTCAATAATGAATGTGGTCGATCAGGAAGATTGCCAGATGGCGCGTAAACTTGCTCACAACTTAAAAATTCCCATCCAAAGTTATGAGATTCTCAAAGCCCAGTTGCTTTAGTGAGAAGAAAGCACAATATCTACACTGTAAATCTGAGGTATCCAGAGAAACTGAAATCATTCAGTATTGAGGGAGAAGTGCAGTAGTCAAAGTTAAGTCAAATGATGCAGTTATTCTTTGGAGTTGGTAGATGGGGTTACACTTCTATGTCTAGTTGGAACATTAACGGCTTTTTGTACCTTGCCATGGACAAATTCCATCTAATGCTGAATTAGATCAATGAAAATTCCTTGAGAAAAATTAACAATTGTGTATGATCTAGGTTTTGGTTTTAAATCTGCATTTGAGCATGCACATTACCGCTATTGGTCTAACAGCATGTGACAATAACTCAGTGCTGCATAATACTCTGCCTACGTGTCTGTTAGCTACCACAGAGCTACAGCTCTGAAATCCCCGTTTCTTCTCTTTTGAGAGAAAAATGTTGGTACTTGACTAAAAATGAAAAAAGGCATGGTTTTGATAGACCGATTCAAATATAAAAGCTATGATAGAGGCCAGCCTATGTCATCACTCTATTGAAACAGTCTTACTCGTCAGAGAGCCAAAAGTTAATCAAGCAGAGAACAGTTGAAAACCTCATTTAAAGAAATCACATCTGTTTAGGGAAAAAAAACCTGAGGCATATGCTTCAATTTCATTTAAACTGTAATCCATCCAGTGGTTTACATCTGTTAAAAAATATGGAACTTTTTACACCTCTTTAAAGCACAATTAAACTGTATTTATTTTAATACATAATGTGTTCCGAATATGTAATACCTTTTCTGAAATGACTCATAGATGATTGATTTCATAATTCTTTATCATATAGCCTTCCAAGTCCTTTGAATTAGTTTGTATATTAACTGCAGATGAAATTTAAGAAAAAAGGTGTGGAAAGGGTGTAAACTGATGCCAGAAACTTCAGGGGAACTGTCAGTTTATACCACCAAGCCAACCGATTTTGGGAGGGAGGAGGGTTTTCTTCAGCAGTAAAACAAAACATTACAGATAAGAAAATCTAGTTCAGCGACTTCAGCCACAAAAACTTCATTTAAGTTTAGCCTTGCTGTTCTTGGATGTTGCTTATTTAAATGGATGTCTCCCAAAAAGACTATTGTTAATAGGGCATAATCCTGACAATCTGACCGTACTGCCTGGAATTTGAAGCATGGTGGTTACAGTAGTGTCTATGAACTGTAGGGGACAACCAGAAGTATTTCAGGTAATGATTCGGGGGGTTGTATCTCATTCTTTTTTGTATGAAGAGGAGCCTAGTACGCCACTGTGTATCTATAATGACCATCTATAATGACTATAATGTATTTTAAATTCTAATTGAACATTGCCTCTTCTGATTTTAAAATTCTTTGTGACTTTTCCCCATCTCATGTTGCAATTTAAAATCTGCCTTTATGCACTTTCTGCTCCGCTCAGATCCTTTATCATCAGGTTTATTTTGTAAACATAAATATATGAAAATACATGTGTTTACATTATCTGAAAGACATTTTAATTAGATGATCACATACTGTATACCATAAGCCACGTGCATCAGAGAAATAGAGATTGAAAAAAATATGCAGCAGTGTGTGAAGTGGAAATAATACTGAATATTTTTCAAGGAACTCCTTGTAGCAGGGTGATAATATATATATAAATAAAATCATCTCAAATGTCTTTTCCTATTATTATACAAGTAACTCTGTGTGTTTTCTTACTGATTTTTTGTTGTTCTGTTCTATAGTGATTCTGCAGGTGAAGCACCTTTATTGCTACAAAATTTAATTGTGTGTTCATCCAGTCATTCTGTCTTGTTGCAGAGGATCTTGATGATCTAAGAATGGAAGGAGTAACAAGTGTGGTGTCTTCTGGGAGCAAATTCAATCAAACCCGAAGTGCTCATACATCTGAGCCTCAAGCAAAGGTCACTTTGAATATCTGCGCAAGATGTGCCAGGTAAAAAGCAAAACAAAACCAGATCATACTAACCAATACGTTCTTTTCCCCAGGTTTTCAGCTATGTATTGTGCTTATAGGCCAGGTGATGACCTCTCCCGTGCTAAGGAAAAAATAATTACTTATCTACTGGCTGCCCTATGACCTCTGGCATTTGGGTTGTGCAACTTGGGTTTATGCTTGATATGTCTCATCGACAATGAATCAAAGAGCATGGTTAGTCTTAGGCCTTACTTCACAGCTTGAAACTATTTTAAGCCTTTCTGTCTCTGAATTTCATTAGTTATTTGAGCTTCTGTGGTTTTTCGGGAGATGAATCAGGGAATTTAAAGGTTCAAATCCAATTTGAAAAGCACCTGTATAAATGGAGATTTAGTTGCACAGGTGCAGTTCAGGATTTCAAATAGTTGCGTCTTAGCACTTTATAATCTCATCCTGTTTCACCTCTGAGAAATAATTTAGTCAGGTTGAACCCCTTTTGGTTTTGACAGCTGGAAATAATTCTTGCATTTACAGTATGAGGGCCAAATAAACAGGTTGGTATTCGTGTAGCCAAGTCAACTTGAGAATGCAACACTAACAGAAACCCCTTAAATTTCCTAGATGCATTCTTCTGTGTAGACAAAAGCTCATTTGGAGAAAGGATTTAAGCCTGTTTAAATGACAAAACTAACCTTCTCACCCTTCTGTTAATGGTTCAGATTAGCAAGAACAATAGAGAGGCATGCCAATTTTATCTGCCTGCCTTTGCCAATGGCTGCTCTATTGTGTAGTTTGAGAGGGGATTAGCCGCTTGTAAATAAAAAGCAACCTGTGGTGAAATTAAGTCAAAAGTTTGGCCATATGCCACCCTACGTTTCTACTTTTTTCCCATTTTGCTTGTAAATTACTACTTTTAAAAGGCACTTATGTAGGAAGAGGGGCTTCAAAGCATTTTCTGATGCTCAGGGAGCATAACTACAGGCATACTGAATCACCCATGCAATAGCTTTATCAGGGTTGTGGAGCCTCAGGGAACTTCTGCTCACGTTACTGTCAGAGCAGCAGTGACTGGACGGCCTTGTGGTTACAGAGAGTTTTGCTGTCAGCAGTGTGGCCTTCTGCTTTAAGAAAAGAGCAAACATGTTAGTCATGGGATTCTTCACAATTCACTAGAAACAAATTGCTTATGTTGTAAAATGTTTCCAAACAACTAGCTACACCAAAGTGTGCTGTATTTTTTCAACTGGTATCGGTTGTCCATGGATTAACAAGTAGAGGGTAAGGAAAATAGAAATGTTAAGTTTCCTACATGGTCTTTTTGAATTTACATAGAATCTTGTATGGATTAATATGAAGGTTAATTAAATTTTAAATTCCCTGAAGTAACCACTAACAGCAGGTGCCAAGATACTATATATTCTCTCAGTACTGCACACCAGGGAACAAACGGCTCAGATCTTGAGCCAAACCTAGCAACCTTGGCTATTGCTATTGTCTTTCAACTGGCTGTACTATGTGTCTCTGCAGTCTAAAATATGAGTTGTGAGAGAAAGATCTCATAAAATCCCCTTTTGTCACTTCACTTAACAGAGAATGCAAAGTAGTAGTTTATTTTACCTATACACCTTCATTTCATTCCCTACCCTGTTTAATGAAGTCGGTGAGGAACTGGATGATGCCTACTTGGCTGTAGTTCTTTTCACTCTCACTGCAGTTTAGCAGTTTCTTTAAGCTTTGGAGGAATTAAAAAATATACCATCTCATCAGGAGCAAGGGAAGTCAAAAGACAGAACTGGGTATTGCTATGGTATTCAGTTGAGAGGATACTAGCATTTATTCTTCAAGATGATGAAGTCAGTCTATTCTTTGGGAGCATGTGTTCCTTCCACCTTACTGAGTCTGATGACACCTTTCCTCTCTTACTTCAACACAGACTTATTAGTGCAGTTAGTTCTCTCTTTTGATATCTCTGCAGTGGATTTGTTCAGTACCTTCTCACAGCAGCTGAAATAGTGGGCCGAGAGAGCTGCATGAAGCAAGTGGTTTCAAGGACACGCAGATAGGGGTTTTTTCCTATTTGGTTCCAAGAGCAATTAAATTTCCTGTTACTTAGTGATATAGACATTGAAAATAACATGCTATAAAATCACAGCCTGAGTATTTGGGTCATCTCTGTGAGGGTTTCTTAGTCTTGGCATTTATCTCCATTGTTATGACAAAACCTAGCATTTATTTTAAGGTCATAATACAGAACCTATTAGTATATTTATATTTTTAGAAATGAGGTTTTTGGTTTTTCATATTCTCTAAGTAGCCTTGTGTGCTGTATTGTTTATATATAAATACTATGGGATTTGACTGTAGGCAGATTTGAAAGTAATTGAAAAAGAAGTCAGTATAAGTTGTCATTATGCATTCTTTTGGTTACAATTAAACAGGTGTCTTTCCTATTAATTTTGGCCATTTTTTGGTTGTATAAAGTGATTTGAAATGAGTGGACCTATTAATGGTAGTCAGTGTTCTGTAGATAATCGGACATGTCAAATCAGATTACCAAATCAGGTTTGCTGAAGATACTTTGGCTGTCTGTAGGAGGAATATAACTTTTTGCTTGAAATTTGAATGGTGGAGTTCCAAGTGTTAGGAAACTTGCTTCTTGGCTCAGACAAAAAGTTTAATTTAACTTCTTGCATTTGCATAATCTAGTTCTTTCACCTTGCTGTATTTTTTTAAAAAATTACTCTCCAGTCAATTTACCTTCTGTGATACCTCCTCTAGAAGGTTCCTCACTTTCTTGGACATGTTGGGGCTCTTCTGAGGGGGATTTATTTAAACAATTGAAGGAGTTCCTCAGTACTAGCTTTAACTTAATTTGGCTTAATTTTTTGGGTCTCACTTGAAAAGGACAAATAGTCTTAATTGAAGTTCCACTCTACTGCTTCATTAAAACCGTGTATAAGTTTTAGACCTTTCTGCTACTAGGATTACCTTTTACTGCACTAGAACATTAGAGCTCCCTCATTATTTGAGAATAGGTCTATGTCTATGTGTAGGTTAATTTAGCCTGAGAGGAGTGCTGGTTTAATTCTTTATGCCCACTGAGAGCACCTGCAGTAGGGTACAGTGCAGCAATATGTCTTACCTCTTCTGTGGCTTCTCTAGCTTCCTACAAATGGGAGTACAGCGACTTGTGAGAAGAATGGGCTGAACCAGCTGTTTCCCTTACGCTAAGAAATATGTCATCGAACTTCGTTTAGCTCCAGATTAGCTCTGTCCCTTTGTACCACTCAAATATACATGAAAATCAGGACCCAAATTCTAAAATGTAATAATAAGAGGACAATACTAGCAGCTTCTGGTTCCCTCTTTCTCTAACTGGCATTTAGTTCAAGCTAGTATTAAATGCCTTGTGTGGCTGGTTTTCTCTGACTGTCACTAGGCTGTTACTCTGCAGAGTTACAGTTCTTCCCTTTGAACTCCCCTATTCTATTTCTGATGCAGCCTTTCACACAGTGTCAGAGGAAGATCTTAAAAAAGAATGCCAAATGGGAGTGACTATAGATAAAAGTCTACTTTTTACAAGGCAAATTAAATCCAGTTTATATTATGGGCCAAACCTTCAATGCTGTTGAGGTGCTGCATTTTGCAAAACATTCTCCTTTGCCTTAAGTCTCTCAGACAAAAGTAAGGGCTTTTTCATGAATCATGAGAAATGAAACTGAGAATGGACGTAATTTGAACTAGAATAACCCCCCCCCACAAACGTTTAATTTTTTTTTTTAAACTGGTATCTAACCTTCAATGCTGATGATTTCACCAATCATCTTCAAATCATAGATAGATGGAATTATCACAGCCCAGGTCAGTAATTTTAATAAAAGGTGTAGTTTTCCACCCTAACATCTAGGAGGTAAAGATGGAGGATTCTTTCAAGCTATCACACCAAGTTGTTTTTTACGGCTTATATTTAAAAAACAAACAAAAAACCAAAAAATACCCCCAGAGCCAACCAAATGAACCCCCCCCCCCCCCCAAAAAAAAAAAGAGAGAGAGAAAGAGAAATAAAAGGAGGGGTTAATTCTCCTGGAGTATAAATTGGTTTGTAGACTGGAATATAGCTGTAAGAAACAGAGAGCTTACTGTTTTCTGTATAAATGTTTCACACACGATGAGCGAAATGCAGATGGATAACAGCTTTAAGAGGTTTTTCAAATGGGAAAGCAGCTACAGAACAATGTTATTCCCATAGCCGCTCTTGGACTACAGTGCAAGTTAAGCAGCATATTAAGTCATCTAAATAAAGGGGTGACATCATTCACAAGGTGGAACAAAACAAGGTTTATAGATACAGAAAAAAAGGCTGCAAAAACCCCTGTATTTGGAAGGTTTGCTTTTTGCTATTTTGTCTGGAAAATTAGCAAAGACACTTTTATTGCAGCTGATCTGGATTTAGATCATTTGAGCAAAATATTGTAATAAAAACTTCTGCATCTCGGGGCACAACTAGTCTGACTGAGTTAGAGAATAAACTGACTCGTTCTATAACAAGATTTTGTGAATCCTTTCTCACATACAGGCAAAACAAATGAATTTCAGGTTTAGCCGATGAATCGTAAGACACCCTCACACATAAGCAAAACTCATATGGGTTAAATAAAGATCTAAATGACAATTTGTAAAAGCCAAACAACACTTCCATATTTTCTCATGTGTTGTGACTTGCACATTGAGTGTTTTGCAAGAATGTAATCAGGCGTAAGGTATAAGATAATATTAACGTACTATTGAATGAATTTTAGGGGTTTTTCTTTTTTCTTATTTTTTTTATAAGGACCACCCATTAGCCTTGTATGCCCACTGCCATGCTCAAAAGTTAAATCTTGTTCTTGTGGAGTCTTGCCAATGCATTCCTGGAAGTAAGAAGCTTTTTGTTTTTAATAGCGCAAGGGCTGCATTCATTCTTCTTAACATCAATAGAATACAAAAAAGGGGTTGCATGTGATTAAAAAAGAAATGGGATTATAGAAAACATACTGTGCCACAAGCTTGAAGGCTTCTGAACAAGAATGTTGGGAAGGAGCACTAGTCGCATACAAATGTAGGTTTGAGATGCAATATTTTAGTTAATATTTTAAGATTAGCTACAGCAAAACCACGATGTCCTAAGGCCTTTTAACATATTAGAGGAATCAAATATATAGATATAAACAAACAAAGTACATCTGTACATTAAAAAAGCAAATTTGGCGTTTCTAACTGGCACCATTGTGATGTGGAGTACAGTTCAAGTGTAGTAACTTGTGTGCTTGAGCTGCTAATGTAGAATAAATTAGATGCTCTGTGCATGCTACCATTTCAGATGCTCTCTGAAAACTTACTTTGGAAAAAATACTCAAAAATTGGCATGTCAGTTTGCCTTGTCTGTGAAATCTTCATCGTGCCTTGCTTGTCATCTCTGTTTCTTGAGTCCTTTAAGATGTCTTGTCCTACAAAAAAATCTTCAAGTTAGGTTGCTTAAGGCTAGTTAACTTTTCTTTAACCATCTGGATTTGTGCAATATTTTAGTAAGTTTGGTTTTCTACAGTGTGGTCTCCACCACTTCCATGCGTACTTAAGACATAGTCATATAAACTACATAGTACTATGTGAAATTTTAGAATCATGTGTAAGTTCTCTGAAATACACCACTGAACTTTAAGCAGATCATGACCCAGAACCATGAGGAACATGAACATGTGGGGAGGGACACAAGAGAATTGAAGGAACCAGCTACAATTTCTCCTAAATTGCAGAATAATGGTGGAAAGAACAGAACTGTTACCTGAATTGGCCATGATATACCTCTCTAGAAAAGAACAGGAGTTAACTGTTTGGTCAGGGAATTCTCTGGTGTTAATCTAGCTTCAACTATTTTAGATTCTTACAGAGTAAGAGTTTGTGTGGAGATACTTTATCTGAGTATCACAAAGCTACAACAATACTAATGAGACTTGAGGTCATTAAGAAGCATTTGGTGGAAAATTTGATAACGAGCTGGGCAGAAAATAGTGTCTGAAGCTTGACAAGTGTGTCTCATTTAACTATCAAAACCAGAAAGGCTTATGACTGTAAATAGAGAAAAAACTGTTGTTAAGCCATATTACTCTATGTACTGTCCACAGACAACACCTGAAACTTCAGACAACAAAGAGGAAAATGAATGAAATTAATTACCCCTGTGAGGAAGATCAAGCTTCTAAATACTGACTGAAGACTATATTTAAAAAGCAGTTAAAGCTGAAGGGCTCCTGGAAGGTTTCCTCAAGTGAAGGAAGGAAGCCTACTGACCTTCCTTAACTTCAGCTGTGCGCTAGATCCCTTCCTTATTGTTCATGGCTCTCATTGTCATTGTGTTCCCTGCACAGAAACCACTGGGATGCCTGACTTGTCTTTTGAAATGGGGTGGGTTCTCCTATCTTGTCTAGGCATGTAATCCCAGACTAACTTCACAGCCGGGGACGGGAAGGTGTCAGGGAAAGGGTGCTGCACCATGCAACATTGGGACAGAGTCTGATCAGGTAGGGTGAAGAAGAGGGGCAACCTGTGACATCCCATATAGATGTCATAGATCCTGGAAGAAGGGAGGATGCAGAGTTTGCCGCTGGTGTGGTTTTTAACAGGTGGTCTAGGTTTATGTTCTGACAAAGTAGACCAAGCCATCACTGTAGATCCCTCTGCTCTGTTTTAACTGACTGCTGTTGAAGTCGGAGTCTGAGTGTGAAGTTGTCTTTCCCAGGCTGAGGTGTTTTGGTGTGAGTCACTCTAAAGGGAGTAGTAGCTTGAAAATGCATGCAGGACTAAAATACATTAAAACTCCATGGACGGTTTTCCCCTTATGCTGAGCATAGGTAACAGTAGCTGGTGTCTGGCTGAGATGATAGAAGGCTATGCCTACATTAAATCTGGCGGGGAGACTTCTGCCTGTGCAAAGATTCCTTAGCTGCTACATGAATTGTCAAAACTCTTCTGTGATAGCATCTGCAGATGCTAATTTAAAGGCAGTTCAGGTATTTATAGGTGGTTCGGGTATGTTTACATGAACTATAATAATTCCTTTAACTGCAGTGTTCATATAAACCAAGAGGTGATGGAATTAGATAGACGAGAACCTGATCACCAAGACTACAATATTATCTATTCCTAACAGTGTTAGGAGTAAAGCACTGTGTATGTGACTTTAAAGGATGTCTTTAAATCCTTATTTTTCTTTATAAACTTTAACTTCCATCCTAATCTAACGTTTCCTGGGGAGTAACCTACAAATAGTAGATCCTGGAATGCATATGACTAGAAACTGGGATTTGAGGAGAATAAACTCTAATTTCTGATATCAAAATCATGATATAACATGATGTATCTATTTGGAAAACCTAACATCACATTTCCTTTTTAGACCTGACCCACAGTTTTGATTCCCCTTTTTCCTAGCTTTCTTTGCTACTCCCCAAAGATGTGTATAAATAAATGCATAGTGAGTATTCTGTCAGAGCAGAAGATGCAGAGCGTCCAGATGACTTGCATCTGAATCTTTTATTATGTTCCCCACGAAGTTCCATTTTTTTAGGTAATGTAATTTTAGGTAAATTTGTCCTTTTCTACATTTAAATGGGTTTTGATTTGTCTAGAGTGCAGCCTTTTACACAGAAATGTAACAAAGAACCCCCTAGGATTTGTATTTTGGGGTTTTTTTGTGGGTTTTGCAGAAGTTTTTAGTCTTTTTCCGTATGCAAATACCTTTGAAACATGTAATTTTTTTAAAAGAAACAGCTAATTTCTGTCTAATCATGCAGCAGAAAGGTAGGAAAGAGGAGAATATCATGTCATACAACTTATATTTCTAATTAAACAATAATATATGGATGTGTCAGAAAGAATAACGTCTCAAATCCTCCATATAATCCCTGGTTTGGCTCTGTACACTGTGATGTAATACCGGGGAATGGATACAGGTATACGTGTGGTTTGGTACATGTATTTGCATAAAGAATAGATTTGTATGTCTGCCCAGCAGTGGTAAGGCCAGCTTAGTGACTCAGTTCCTGGCAGAAGCTTCTGGTTTGTTAATATTCCTGAAATTTGGCAACGAATGACTTCAAAATACCAAGGGAAAAAAAAACGTTTCCAAACCAAAGTCATTGGTACAGAAATAATTTTGGGGGATAAATTCTCCGATTAAAGTTCATGCACAGAATATTAGGAAGTTTATGTCTTCAAATGTTACCAATCCTTTTGAGTATATATAGGTTTTTTTTCTTTCCCGTCTTACATTTCATATTAGCTTTCTCTCTGTGTACTATTTCTAAGTGGCTATTCTTACAGAGAAGAAAGTACAGATGATTTGTGTCACTATTTTTCATTCTTTTTTTCCTTTATTTTCTTTTTTGTAACCTTAGTTTTATTGGACCTCTTGTTTCAAAGAGCTGAATTTTCCTCATGTTTCTTTGTGCTAGCTTCAGACTTTGTCCGAAACAGTCTTATTTGCATCTTTTTCCTTTCAAGAGCGGCAAACAAGCAAATGAAACTCTATATAGTAGTGCTTTGTAACTTTTAAAACTCTCCTTTCACTTTGGAAAATTGTGGAGAAAACCCATATTTTGCTACTTTTGCTACCTAGCACTTCTTATATGGTAGAAAACCGAAAAGAATTACAAGAAAAGAAAAAGTTGTTGCAAAAAAAAATTAGTAAAAAAAATTTCATTTAGATTTTTGGCTGAGTTGAATCGGGATAGTGATTAATTGGCCCAGCTTTGATGCAGAAATAACCACGATAGTGTCTCATTGTCTTCTCTTGATTTTGTAAGTGTTAAATACAGCTAAACCAAACCACTTTATCTTTCCTTTTCTGGAGTGGTGTACCACTTTGGTATTTTACTTGTTCTTTCAAAAAAATAGGAAAACACTAAAGAAAAAAATAATTCAGGAAATGTTTTTACTGATCCTACTGTTTATCAGAAACAGAGAACATAAATTAATTTTTAAGTTAGTAGGTTGATTTGCCTAGTTGTCAGAGTAACACACTGGCTTGCCTTTTCTTTCACTGACTCGTGTTTCTTTTAAACATCTTACTATATGCAAAATAGAGAATATCTCTGTGATTTCAAATGATTTTTTGAGTTCATGGATCTAAGTTTGACCTCTGAAATGCACAAGATATGATAATTTTTAATCCCAAACCTTAATTACTTTTATGTCAAACTCTCAATGAATGTGTGTTTTTGAAGAATGGCCAAGGTCTCCCTATTTTCAAAATTTTAACCGTGTCTTGGGAAGGGAACAATGTAAGACAGGAGATTTATATCAAGTGCTTAGACAGAAATCCCAGAAGGATCAGACTTCTTTCCTCCCTCTCTTTTACCAGAATGTCCCACTGGATAAATCCTCCAAGCAATAATTTCGGACCTATCAGAAGTTCCACAAAATACTGTGATAATAAAAACATCGTTTGTTATCAAAAATTATGTAAGCTGTGAAGAAACCAGTATTTTCAGATGTAGCTTATATCTCTTTAAAAGGAACAGTGTGTGTCTGCGTCCTTGCATTACGCAGTATTTTCAGAGACAAAGCTTTTCCCTCTGAGCTTGATTTAACAGCTATTTTATTTCCTTAAAGGCTGCACGAGTGGGGTAGACTTCTTGTTTTTGACCTAAATAACTGTCAGTCAGCATAAGAGAAACGGAAGAGCTCTGCTTGTTTGAAGAAAGATAGGTGTTTGCATGCTAGTGAAAATAGACTTATACTTGAAATGTGTACACTAGGTACATAGAATTTGCATGTGAATTGCATCTTATACATATGTACTAATGTATTGTTCTCATGATAGGACTGGTTTTGGAAATGTGGCACTTAGTGTGCCAAGTTCATCTGGAGATACCCTACTGTAACTTTACTGACAGGGAATTAGTATCTGGTTTTGGTTATGAAGGAAGAATACAGTTTAAGGTGCTGTGAATTAATGATGTGTCACTAGAACATCTTTTCAACAGTAGCGGTATTTTTTTTTTAATCTCAGGCAGGTTGTAAAAAGATAGACTGGAATGAGGAGGTTGGTCCACTTGTAAACATTTAAAAAAATGCTGTTGAGAAATTCTAAGAAGAGTAGACTTAGGGGATTTTTTAGTTGTTTTGAATGTACCAGTCTTAGTTTGTAATAATGAAAGGTGTAGGAGCATATTTGCCAATGAAATTAATATCACTTTGTCTAGTCCTGAAAATTATTGTACCGTCTCACCATTTAATAGAGAGTAACATCCATTTCATCCTGTCCTTCTCTTTTCCACTACAGAACACGTTTAACCCCCTCAATAATTTAAAAAGACAAGTGCTTTCCCAAGCCTTTCCCCCTTCTTTTCCCTGGCTCTCTTTGATGTGTGCTTTGCAAGCTAATTCTTTATTGCAGTGTTTATAGATTCTTTCTGTTTGGTGCTGCCCTGTGATGTATATCGGCAATAGCAGTTGGTTCTGGATGCAAATGATATAGGGAGGAAGCCAGGAGATCATGAGCTTGGGGAAGCTTGTTGGTCATAATTTGAGGCTCTGGATAACAGTTTAATATAGCTCTTAAAGACACACATGCACACACACACACAAAACTCTTTCACAAGTCCGAGAAAAAATGGTTCACAGGGGAAGAAAGAGTGTTAAGTCTGAAAAGACTGACAAAGACTGTAATTTTTCTCCTGTGAGATAATGGTTTGAAGCCAGCAGCAGATAAAAGATTGCCATAAGAATGGCTTAATTCCCCATCTTGTAAAAGGATTAGATAATTCAGTCTCTTTATGGATTCCTTACTCTGGGAAATATATTTCCACTTTTGGTTCTCCTCAGAAATAGCTGCAGAGTGTACTTATTTAAATGCACAAAGACCTGCATTCAGACATTTTGAAAAGGCAAACAGCACACAGAAAAAGATTATTTTGCAGGCTGTGTCAATGTGTAAGTTTTGCTCAGCAATGGATATTCTAGTTTTACCAACTGAAAACATTATGGCTGTGAATTATGTATTGGTGACATGGAAACTTTGCACAAAGATCTCCAAAAGAGACTGGAGAATAGTGCTTTTAATTTGCAGAAAGAGAGTGGACTTCAACCAAAATCTATTTTTAGCTACATTTTTTATAGATTTCCAAATCATTTGCTGTTTTTTATTGTGCAAGCACTGAGAAATAGTGGTCTTCAGAAAGTGAGTGCAAAAGTAAGAAACAAACTGTGATCTGAATAGTATCAGTGAAAATGGAGGTATTTTAGATTAACTGTACCTTAGATCAGGATGAAACTCAAATAATACAAATGCCGTATATCTCACATAAATAGAAGTGATGGTAGTAACGACATACTCGTGCCTGAGAGCTTTGCACCACTTCTTTAAAATGGATTTAAAGGAATTATAAATCTCTGTTGGGGAGCGTGCTGAATATGTCACTAATTTTGTAGTGCATTACAAATTTTGTAAGCATCTGTATTTATTCATGTAGCCTTGTAGTTTAATTTTGGAAATGTCTACCTTCCTGGATAATGTTCTGCGGGATAATCCAATAGTCCTCATGCTTCATTTCTCTTCAGTGCAGATGCTTCCTGTGTTTTAGTCTATGATGACAACAGAAGCTGTGGCACTGATTTTTTTAATATAACAAGGTGACATGCTGCAGAGCTTTCCCATTATTACTTCAGAATCAAGAGGTGCCAGCCACTCTCATTACTCGCTGAATTCACAATCCTCTGTTGTTTGCCCCCATAGATCTAAGATATTTTTTTTCTATAGTTTATTGATCTGAAATTTGTATGAGCTTCTTTTAAAACCTAATCTTCATTAAGAAGCTAGAGTACGTTGCTAAAGCAAAAGTAGAGTTTTACCAGCAAAAGAGTACTTTTGCCTGTATATTGTTTAATAATCCTTATTTAATATAATTTTACCATTATATTAACTGGCATAGTCTATACTGGAAGACTGACATCTTTTTGTCTCTGTACCTGTGAATACACTAAGAATTTTTCTGGCACAATTTTAACATTTTCATTTTTGTAAAAGACATTTGTAGAACAAATGGAATAGGTCAGAATTTCCTGGCTTTATATTTGGGTGCTGGAGAAGCCTTGGATTTTACACCAGTATAAAGGAGTGCAGGACTTGTGGAGACAGTAAGTCAAGGTACATGAGATCAGAACTTGGATCAGTATGTTTGAGAACAAAGAATGAAATAAGCTTACCATAATATAGGCAAGTCAGGACAAACGATTATAAAGCTTGGAATACTGTTACTGGTGTGGTGATGAGGTTGCTAGGGAAAGGTGCAAGAAAACATTCAATGTAACCTAAAAGCATGTGGGTGCTTTCAGGACTTTTGTTGTCTGATCTCTGTTGCTATAACTTCACTAGAGTTATGTATTTGTTCTAGGGAAATTATAATTCCGTATTACAGTGATATCAGAGAGAGATGTTAGCTGTAGATGTAGTGTTTTAAATTACAGAAAAGAAGCAGATGATTTGAAAGGAAAAAAGAAAAAAAAAAAAGGAAGGCCAGGAAGTCAAATTTATCCTCACCTCATCTCTGACTGAAATTCCCTTTGGTTGCCAAAAACCCATCATCATGTTATATTTTTAATAAGTTTATTTTGTTAATAACTTCATGATATTCATTAATCTTAAAAAAATGTATATTACATTTTTTGATCCAAATTAATAACTACTTCATAAAGAAACTAACTGTAAATCACTCAAGTATTTGTCAGCATCTTTTCAAGAGTTAACCTACTTTGAAATAATTTCAGCAAAATCGGTGATTCAACAAGCCAAAATCTCCTTAATTAAGATTCTAATACAAACACGAGACTATCTCTGTTTTTCCAGAGTTGAGAACTTTTCTTTGCGGTTGTAGCTTTGAAAATGTACACTGATCTTGGGCGATCATGAAAACAGCTTTATTGCTCTTTTTGCTGAAAGATTTAAAGATTCTTTTTTGAACTTTCCCCTAATCCTCACCATGTTTATCTAAAAGAAGTGAGCTGAGTCTTCAGCAAAGCAGATCAGGAATTTTCCAATGAAATGTGTGTTCTTTAGGAAATAACAATTCACAGAAACCAAAACGTTTTACAGAAATTATCCAGATTCAACAAAATTTAGCTGACACAGGGCGGAACAGAGAGAATGGGTGTAGTTGCAATTCTCAGACATGTAATTTCCCACTTCCTCCTCGGGGAGTGCCCTCTACTGTCTTGGAGCCCCTGGAGGAATTTTTCTTTATTACTAAAAAGTCAGCAGAAGCATTTGTATTGTCTTGAAAAACGTTTTCAGGATTTCTTCTCAAGTGGAATTTCAAAGTTTCTGTTGTTGTTCACCTCTGGGGAACATCAGAATTTGAATAAATTTATACAGCTCTGGTTTGCTATGTTTAAAAAGAAAAAGAAGTCCTATAGTCATGTACCAGAATTTGAAGGCCAGCCATGTACACAGTAATTATCTAACTCTTGCCTGTAGCTGTTTACTTGGGGATTAAAGGAGAATTTGTCCAAAAATGTTAACCCTTCTTCTGTTTGTGGTTTTTTGGCTCATTTTTGGAATGAACAAAATTTGGTTATTTGAGTTGTGACATGTTTCTGGTAGACTGTGTCAGAATATTGTTAATCTAAATATAATCAAAATTCCTCTGTCTGTGAGTGAACAATCACCCTCCCCTGAAGGTGAATCTCCTCTCCTGTTTAGTATTTGATTTGACACAAAAATTTCCTAAAGTGCAACCTCTACTATACACTACAACAAGCATACTAGTAGTCTACACAAAGAACAGTACTAAAGTTCACTAGTGAACTTTATTTTTTTTTTAATATTCTGCAATAAGTTTACTTTAATTTCATTTACTGCTTATTTTAAGAACATCATAGGACAACGGTGTTGACACAGAGGACAATCATAGTGCGTGTCTACATTTAGTGCACCGGAGGAATTCTTAGGTAGGAATTTGTCCTGCATGTGTACTTGCAGTCACGTACATACTCAAGTATAGACAAACCCATAGTTGCCCTCAAAGCAGGACTTTGTTTTACCTCTTAAAAATCCACTTTGCTGAAGCCTAAATGTTTCCACAAATTTCAAATCTGAAAATACATGCCAACTTTAAATCGTGGAGAAAAAAAACCCAACAACTATTTTAGTTCAGCTTCCTCAATTGTTCCCTGTTATTTTTTCCTCTTTAGTTTTATTCCAGTGTCCTATTGTCAAGAAACTCTGCAGCTGCGTGAGGGCTACTGCATTGTTTTAGGGGTGGTACAAATGGAGAAATCACATCTCCTCTGGCATTACTCTCTTTCCATCCCCACTATATCCACACTTTATTAGGTACCCATTATAATTAGTCATTTTAGGATGCTGTTAGATGGATTTTGGATTCATATAGGGAATTGTATTGTAGGATCATCTTGTCTCTTTCTTTTCAGCTTCTAAGTGAGGTCATAAATCTGTCATCTTTCTAAAGCAACAATTGCCATAATGTCAAGGAGCTGTCCTCTTAATAGCTCAGGTAAATTGGATATTGATGGGTATCGGAGAGATTTGAAAACAAGACCACTAGTTCTGTCACACAAAAGGAATGGGAAAGTGTAATGACATGCTACGTAGCTGATTACAATAAAGAAGAGCAATAAACTCAATTGGACCTTGGATACTGTCAGCATTTATTTTCTTGTCAAATAAGTCAAGTTTTGGGAAGGACCCACTTTCAGATAGTAGTGACAAGTTTCATCACACAGTCTGCTTAAGTAATATCACTTTGATTAGAAGAAAGGGTCACTAGGAAATATGTCCTAGTGAACTGCGTTTGAAAAAGTAAATGGAATTTCAAAGATTTGTGTATTGCAGAGAACAGATCTTCCTAAGGTAAGGGTCCTTTCTTGTATCTACTTCTATATACCTGTAATTAGATAAAATTATGTAGATAGCTCCAACTGTAATATTTTTGGCATAATTAAGTAGCATGTATTATAGTATCAAAAGGACTTACTGGTAAATTCCAGAAACTAAATGGGAAATGCTCTTAGGTTTTCAGAGTCAGCTAATGGGGAATATGTTGCTGCTACGGAAAACTCGTTGTTGACTTAAAAAAAAAAAAAGCCTTACAGCATGCATTCATTCATACTACTTATTCATTCCTTCTTTAGTACTAACAGAATACTCTCTGCTTTATGCAAATACGTGGAAGAATCTGACTCTATAATCTGATTCAAATAGACAGTACGATCTAGAAACAAACAATATGATGGATGACTGTTCAAGCTCAAAGCAAAGCTGATCTTGCAGAATGACTGCTCATGCTGTGCCAATTTATTTCCAGCTGCTAAGTATTGCTAGACGA
Source organism: Rissa tridactyla (assembly GCF_028500815.1). Classification (NCBI taxonomy): domain Eukaryota; kingdom Metazoa; phylum Chordata; class Aves; order Charadriiformes; family Laridae; genus Rissa; species Rissa tridactyla. The sequence goes on along the minus strand of NC_071467.1, from coordinate 37,473,386 downwards.
AAGATCAAGATGCACTCTCTTTTTACTTCTGCTAGTAATGATTGGATTGCCACGGGGATGTTATTCTGGTGTTGAAAACAGGGTGGGAGGATGAGGAGGTTGCTGTGAAGGGAAATAAAGTTAGTCCGTGAGGCATTTCCTCATTAAGTTGTACCGTCAGAAATGCTCAAGAGTCTGTCTTTGAGTGCTAGAATGGGTCTTTCTGAAAGGTCAGGCACAGGAGAAGCTTGAGACTTTGTAGCACTTGATCATCTCTTCCAGCTGGACTCGACCAAACAGCCGCTCAACAGAGCTAGCTCATCTACCAGGCAGGAAATGCAGATCTGCACCGAATCCTTAGCCCACCTGCATGGTGTACAATGTCCCTGTCACTAAATTCATGTTACAGATACTTACGTGCTGCATATTTAATCCCGCTAGAATTCCCCTGGAACATTCTGTCATCTTGAAAATGGAAATAAGTTGAAACATTTATGGCCATTAGTCTGCTTTATTTCACTTTTTTTTTTTTTCAACAAATTGAACTAGAGTAGGAACTAGTATCTGATACTTCTCTAGGGTAGTGCTTATTGCACTGCCTGCAGGATGAAATCAATGTCAGTGAGTTGTTTTCCACCTCTGTAATCATAGGGATTTACAAGTGTTTCATTAAGACTGTCGGTAATTGTGATACCAGGGAACAATGTGTTCTGAGGTGTTGTTGGGCACTCAAAACTGCCAGTGAAATATTGAAAAATTCAAAAAGAGGTTGTCATATTAGTCAGAATGGGGTTTTATGTAGGTTATTTCACACAGCCTCATTGGTGAGAGGTTACACAATGTAAATCACGGAGTTAACCTCACTTTCATTTCAGTTTAGCAACTGGGATTCAAATTATAGTTTCATCTTAGTATTTTTTCATTTGGTAAAATTGGTGACTTCTATTGAAATATTGAATTATAATATCTTCATCTTGTTGACATGCCCTTTCTCAAACAGTCTATATTTTAAGAAAGAAAAATAACCTAAATGCTCGAGTTCAGCAATGCACTTAACTTAACCCAAGAGTAATCTATTTAGGTAAATGTGTTACTGAATCAAAACTGCAACGTTTGTTTCATATCGTATTTGTGGATGCTGCAGTAATTTTGCATTTTTCTAGTGAAAATTTAAGATGGCTGAACTTTTAGACAAAGACAAAAAAAAGCTGGGGGTTTTTTTTTAGGTATGTTACTGCTGCTTCCAAATACTGCACCATCTCTAATAGCATAGTAAACATAGTAGATAAAGGCAACTTACATGGAAATAATATAAAATCTTTGATAAGGTGATAAATCTTAAACGTTTGTAGAAAACATTGCTTTTTCAGATATCAAGTCAAGAGGAAATGTTTTCCTAATCTGAATCCTTAAGGAATCAACATGTTTTCTTTTTGCTGACTTTAGTCACTGCCATTTCTAAGATAATACTGTGTGTGCTTATAGATTGTTCAGGAGTGTAAAAAGACCTTTTCAAAGTAGTGGATGAAAAAAAAATAATCTATCATTTCAATCTTGACTCTGTTTTTCCTATTTGCTGTTTCCTTCCTCTGATGAGGCAACGTAGGATTTTATTATGCTGTGACTCATTCAAGGAATGTAGATGAAATCATTTTGTCCTCTTTTTGCATACTCTTATCATATCATATTTTCTAAATCATACTGGCGGTTCGACTGTGTTTCACACACCCACAAGCTTGTTTGTAGTGATAGACCTGCTATAATGCTGCTGCACCCATCCTGTAGAACTTACTCAGAATGTCTTTGGTCCTGAAGTCCTTGGCAGTTTTCTTGGAACAAGTCCTACAGAATGTGGTTTTGGGTCAAAGGAAATTGAAATATTTGCCTGGAGGCTGTTTGCCTTTGTAGCTCTTGAAGCTCCAACATGCAGCTGTTTGAATGCAACTGAAACAATGGCCTCTAAGCAAGACATCACACTGCACTATAAACAGAGGTACATAGAAAAAAATGTTTGCTACCAGGTATCAAGTTTAGACTCCCATTAAAATAATTAATAGCTGAAGTAATGTTTTAATTAATAACCGAAACAGTCCATAAAGTATTAGTAAGATGGTATTTTTAGGTAACTTGGTTCATTTTTTGGTTTTGTTTTTTTTTTTTTAAGAGTACACAGTGAAAATAACAGCAAAGATTTTCAAAGCTAGCCACCAGTTTGGAAAAGCTCATCTCTTTTTACATCGCTTTGCAAACAGGGATGTGACTCTCATATGCATATACACCGCACTTTTTATAATCACCTTTCCCAAAGCTGTGGATTAAAAGTTCCAACATAACATTTTGGTCATCATTTTACCTTTTGTTGCTGAAGGAATTTCTACCTGGTATCTGGCAATAAAGAATCAAGTCTACCTTGGAGTTTACACTTCTGTGTACCCTAGTCCGCAAGAAAAAGACTTGGAGATTAAAATGCTTTTGTACTACTAGGGACCAGATAAGTGGATCTCATAGCTTAGTCCTTCCAACATTAATGATGCTTGCAGCATGGTACAAGACCCTTTTCTTGGAAGACATTCAGCAAAAATGAACTAGGGAAGAAAGTAGCATAAGCAAGGATGGATTAGAAAATACATCTGATTATATAATGAGCTTCTGAAGCATTCAGAAGCTTTTCTAGATGTATGCTTCTTTCTAGTCTATTGCTTAAGAATTTTTAAGTGTTTTCATTTTACTGTGGAGGTGTCATGAATAGTATTACTATTGAAGAGGAAATCAGACTAGTCCAAGTAACAATTCTTTTGGCGTGTAGTAGTGTTTGTAACTCTTTTTGTTGCTCGAATCACATGAGAATGTATTCCAATATGAATCCACATGTAAGAAATACATAAATAAGTTGAAAATTGGATGTGAAAACGAGGTCCAGGTATGTCAAACATCTTATCCACCCATCCACCCGCTCAGTTCAGCCAGCCATTTCCTCCTACAAAGGGAAATCATATGAAATGGCTTTTTTGACCAGATACATTAAAAAGATGGATTTTTGCACGTTTTTCGTGAGGCAATGGGCTACTTAAATACATGTAATTTCTAGAATAAGTTGAGAATAATTTCAGTTGTTCATGTATGGTTTGGATTTATGAAAACTCAGAAGGGGAATGTATTATAAAGTCTTGAAAATTCTGATGGGATAGAAGAAGCAGCTCCCAATTCTAGAGATAATTTTTTTAAGGACTGCAATATAAGCAGAGAAGGTTGGAGTAATTTTCCTTTTAATTAAACTATCAACATGGCTGCAGCGAATAGTACATCACTTCTGATTCCTGCAATTCCATGCATATCCTTATAAGCTTGCATACGTGCATGCAGTAAACATGCATACGTATGTAACGAAGGAGGAAAGGTCAATTTTAATGCAAAAGAAAACTACTTTTGAGATCTTCCTATTCGTGTGGTTATTTCATTTGCAATTTGTTTTCTCCCAATTTGAATATCTTTACAATAATGTACAAAGTTATTTGCTTCTGTTTGACTGTCAGCTTTAGAAGAGCCTGTTTGACAAGCGAGGCTTTTAAAGAATTAGTAACTAGAGCATTACAAACCAGGTATAGAGCTATAAACAATTAACAGAAGTCATTTTCAAAATTAGGTTTACAGCTTCTGAGTTTTACACTTTTGTTGCCTTAAGGAGTTTTGTGTTCTATGGAACTGCCTCCTCAGGTAAGAGTCGTTATGAATTTACATTGAGCTTTCCATCATAAATAAACTGTCCCAGCGGCAATAAAAGGAGACCAAGTAATTGTGTGTGGAGGGAATGGTTTTGATACAAACAAATAGATGACTTAAGATTCAAACGTAGTAGATAACGGAGAGAGTCATAAAATGTGAAATTTGGATAGGGTGGATACTGGGGCGTCTGCTTGGTTTCAAAGGTTAATTCAAAGTTTAGTGTAAAGCAATAGCAGAGAGCGAGAATACAGAGTGAAAGAAACTTTTTTTTCTGAGATAAATTATTTTTTTTCCCAAGGTTTTACTTCAATGCATTTTTATGATTCCTGGGCTTTACAAAATTGAATTGCATTTTTCTTACTCTTTTCATGTCTGAATAAATTCAAAGGAAGATAACCTTTATGTAAATGGCAGCTATATTGGGTTAAGAGATGCAAACCATTTCTTCAGAGCAGAATCCATACTCAGGATTCATAAAAGCCCGGAGAAGGATGGTGGGACTCCTGGGATGCTCATTTAAAAGAACAGATACAAGGACTATTTTTGTAAATTGCTGTCAAGGCATTGCAGTCAGCTGATGCAGGGGGAAAGCCTGAAAACGAAGCCTGCTGTAATTGCTATATTTTTCTTTTAAAATGTACTAAAGGAGGAGAAAATATTCTTGCATGTATTTCCCTGTGGTTATTTCCCAAGGTTAGCCTTGGCTGAGGGCTAGCCCCCAACCCAGCCGCTCGCTCACTCACTGCCCTCAGCAGGATGAGGGGAGAAAATAGGATGAAGAAGCTTGTGGGTTGAGATAAAGACAGGGAAATTGCTTACCAGGTACTGTTGTGGGCAAAACAGACTTGACTTGGGGAAAATTAGTTTAATTTATTGCCAATTGAAATAGTTTTTGGTAATGAGAAACAAAAAGACAAACAGTAAACCCATACATTTCCCCCCCCTTTCCCAGGCCCAATTAGACATCCACAATTCCATGGGCCCTGATGGGATACACCCGAGAGTGCTGAGGGAGGTGGCAGAAGTCATTGCCGGGCCAGACTCCTTAATCTTTGAAAGGTCCTGGAGAACAGGCGAGGTGCCTGAGGACTGGAGGAAAGCCCATGTCACTCCAGTCTTCAAAAAAGGCAAGAAGGAGCAGCTGGGGAACTACAGGCGGGTCAGCCTCACCTCCATCCCTGGAAAGATGATGGAACAGCTCGTTCTGGGCATCATCTCAAGGCATGTGGAGGAAAAGAGAGCTATCAGAAGTACTCAGCATGGCTTCACCAAGGGGAAATCATGTCTGACTAATCTGATAGCCTTCTATGATGGCATGACTGGATGGATAGATGAGGGGAGGGCGGTGGATGTGGTCTACCTTGACTTCAGCAAGGCGTTCGACAGGGTCTCCCACAGCATCCTCATAGGGAAGCTTAGGAAGAGTGGGTTAGATGAATGGACAGTGGGGTGGAGAGATAACTGGTTGCAAGACAGAGCTCAGAGGGTCGTGCTTAGGGACACAGAGTGTAGTTGGAGGTCAGTGACGAGTGGTGTTCCCCAGGGGTCAGTACTGGGCCCAGTCCTCTTCAATATATTCATCAATGACCTGGACGAGGGGATAGAGTGCATCCTCAGCAAGTTCACTGATGACACAAAGCTGGGGGGTGTGGCTGACACACCGGAAGGCTGTGCTGCCATACAGAGAGACCTGGACAGGCTGGAGATTTGGGCAGAGAGGAACCTTATGAAATTCAATAAGGGCAAGTGTAGGGTGGTGCACCTGGGGAGGAATAACCCCATGGACCAGTACAGGTTGGGGACTGACCTGCTGGAGAGCAGCTCGGTGGAAAGAGACCTGGGAGTCCTGGTGGACAACAGGATGACCATGAGCCAGCAATGTGCCCTTGTGGCCAAAAGGGCCAATGGCATCCTGGGGTGCATCAAGAGGAGTGTGGCCAGCAGGTCGAGGGAGGTCATCCTCCCCCTCTACTCTGCCTTGGTGAGGCTGCACCTGAAGTACTGTGTCCAGTTCTGGGCTCCCCGGTTCAAGAAGGACAGGGAACTGCTGGAGAGGGTGCAGCAAAGGGCTACAAAGATGCCTACAAAGGGGACTGGAACACCTCTCTTGTGAAGAAAGGCTGAAGGATTTGGGTCTCTTCAGTCTGGAAAAAAGACGGATGAGGGGGGACCTTATCAACACTTCTAAATACTTAAAGGGTGGGTGTCAGGAGGATGGGGCCAGGCTCTTTTCAGTGCTGCCCGGGGACAGGACAAGAGGTAATGGTCACAAACTTGAGCATAGGAAGTTCCACCTAAACATGAGGAGGAACTTCTTTACCCTGAGGGTTGCAGAGCACTGGCACAGGCTGCCCAGAGAGGTGGTGGAGTCTCCATCTCTGGAGACATTCCAAACCCGCCTGGATGTGTTCCTGTGCAACCTGCTGTAAGATGACCCTGCTCTGGCAGGGGGGTTGGACTAGGTGATCTCCAGAGGTCCCTTCCAACCCTGCGATTCTGTGATTCACTCCAGACTCCTCTCCCTGTCCCCTGAGCAAGGAATGGGGGGGTCGGGGTCACTCCATAATAGCTCCTCTCTGCCCTTCCTTCCTCCTCACACTTTTCACATGCTCTGGCATAGGCTATCCCCACGAGCTGCAATCCTTCAGGGAAAAAATCTGCTCCACTGTGGATTCTCCATGGGCCTCAGTCCCTCCAGGACATATCCCGCTGCTCTGCTGTGGGTCCCTCATGGGCTGCAGTGGATATCAGCACTGGCGTGCACCTCACCATGGGCTGCAGGGGAGTATCTGCTCCTCTGACCTTGCTGTTTCCCACCCTTTCTGTTCCCTGCTCTTCTGCCTGTGTGGCATTGTTTGCTCTTCCTTTTACTATGTTTTCTCCAAGGAACCACCATTTTGTCTGAGGGGGTCTGCTGTGTCCTTCTGTACGTCTCTTGGAGCCGTCACAGGGCAGCTCCACTCTCTCCCCACCAAGGCCACCCCTGCAGCCCCCCCACTGCCAACACTTGACAGAGACACCCAGTACAGTCCTGTTCAATTAAAATATTGTTGAATGTAGTGAAGCAAGCTTGCAGTTTCATATGCACATGATGCCACCAAAACCCCACTGCTGTTAAAATAAGTCTTACAAAAATACATACGCTAGGATTCAGTTTACCATTTCTTAGAGGCTAGTTTTGGTTACTAGACAATCTGGGATGATATGATTGAACCATGGATGTTGACTTTTCAGCAAAACTACCCTTTTAATTAGGAAAATGTGAGTAGAGTGCGTAGTCAGAGATAACACTCTTCTGTGTCTTATCTATGGAATATGATTGTGAATGTTTTCATTCCATTTTTCCACAATTTAGATTGCAAGGAGATAATTTGGCAGAAAGGCCAGAAGATGTCTCCATGGTGTCTCAAACATCTGAGCCAGCAGTGTCAGACTCTGATGGTAAGTTATATATAAATATTTGCTGCTCGTTAAAAAAAATCCCAAACGCTAACATCTTGAATTTAAGAGTAGAGGTTATGTCTGTAAAAGAAGATTAAACACTTTCAGACTGGGCATTTGAACTCAATCATTTACATGCCAAATCTGTTAGAAGAACCCCTAATGTGGTTCTTGTCATGGCCAGTCAGCACTCCATAGTAATTCCTAGGCATATTTTGGGAGCCTCTTTGGGCCAGGATTCATTCCTTGTAGACAGTTTATATATTAGCACACTATTTTGGATGTAAAATAGCTTAATAGCTACAATGGCTATTAACAGCATGGGCGGTTCATTGCCAGTTGGCCTCCAAGCCAAAGAATGGTCTTCGAAATATTGAACTTAATACTACAAATGCATCCACAGGATTCAAGTAATATACAGTAAAAATAAAAAGAGTTACAGTATTTCTCCCCTGTCTTTAAATTGAGTATCAGAAATACTTCTTTGATCTCTACAAGATCACTAGAATCAAAATACAATAAAAGACTAGAATCAAAATACAATAAAAAGGATTTTATACAATAGCTCTGAAGAACTTTTTTTTCTCCTCGTACAAACATAATCATACATTGTGTTAATTTGCAGTCAGGACACTCCGCCTTATTTCAATTTCTGCTCAGGTTTTTGAACAGAATAACACATGAAAACTAATGAAAACGGCACTTCCTAAGGGATACCTTGCCAGAGAATGCCCTGCTTTCCTATGAAAGATTACGTTGATGAAGGTTATCTTTATCTTAGCTGTCAATGGAATGAAGACAGAAAGGAACAGAGGTTTGGATAGAGACTCTGCAGAAATAAATCTTTCAGTCCATTCCCTTACCCTTGGGCAGAACCAGCTGAGTCTATTGGTTGGAGGATTTGATTTGCAGTTTAATCTTCAGCAGCCACAGACAAGTTAGCTATGTTGATTAATTAATGCAAAACAAATCGGAACTAACTTTTGTTTTTAATTATCCTGCTAATTGTCTGCTCTTTGGTGTTATTAGGTGTGCTATTAACTATGAAGGCAACCTGAGCTTTCAGTCATTTCCTTGCCTCATTTGCAAACCAATGTATGTCAGCATTAGTAACTAGTATGTCTTTAAAGATAAATTTTTCAAACTGGTTTTGGGAGAATGCATGGCTTCGTGCAGTCATGCCATTTGTTTTTCCTTTCATCTGCTACTGATCGCTGTATAAAAAAAAATTAATAGGGGACTCAGAATCTCAAAATATGATGTTCTTACAAGCTTGATGATGATTTTCAGCAAGAGAGACCCAGACGAGTGACTGCTCTCAAGCCCTGTGAAAAGAAGGCAGAATTCTTCTCTTAGGAGAGTAATCCCCAGGAAGGGAGGTGGTGGTGGCTTGTTTGGGATGGGAAAGAGGATGTGCAAGCATGAGATTATTGCAGCAGAAACAAGTAGAGGGGTAAGACATACATGTAGGAAAAAGTTCTACACTTCCTGAAACAGTTTGTTTTGAACAGATCTCTGCCTTCCTTTTTCCTTCTGGTGTACCCTTGTTCTTGAAGTGGAAATGTGCCTGCTTTGCCATGCCATCTTCTGAAACTGTAGACTTCAGTAAAATAGTAAACTGTTGCTAAGTGGCAGAGGCACCGGGATTAAAGAAGGTGGAACTGTCAGAATAATGCTGTGTAATAGTGGAGCTGGATCTTTCATTGTCACAGAGTGTGAAGCCATTGTAACTTGGACCACGTTACACGCTGCTGGGTACTCTGTAGTCAGCATAGACACAGAGATGGAGAACGCGCTTTCTAAAAAAACATCTCCAATAAAAATGTAGGTTAGGTAGGTGGGGCAAATGACATTTGTGTTGTTATAAACACATCTACCTCATGTCTGTGTGTACACATGAACCTGTTAGTCATATAGCTAGAGAACAGCAAAGCGCCTAGCGCAAAAGGACTGAGGTCAACAGTGAGGTACTGACAAATTTCTGTCAAGAGTCAGTCTCAGAAATGTTCAGCCTTTCAAAATATTGTTTTTTTTCCTGCAATTTTGGCTAGTAATACATTTTGATTTGAAAAAAGCACAGCTGGATTTTACAAGTAGGCACAGACTAGAAACAGGCACAGAACTTGGGCAACTGCCCGTCCTATCAATCTTTCCTATAAATGCAGCACATCATTGCTTGCTTTCTGTGCATCTGATATTTATTTCCAATAAATATTATGTACGAAAAGAAGATGATAAAAGAGACTCCTAAAGATATTGTTAGAAAACCCTAAGTAACCAAAGCATCATGTTGCACTGAATTTTTAGTTATATTCTCTGAAGAATGTATTATATCATGAAAAAGTGACTAACAGGCTTCATTTACCACGTTTATTTGAATTTATTTTCTCTTCTTACTTATCAGTACCAATGACCTTACTGAGAGAAAACTATGCATTGGGAAGTGCTGAGGTAAACCATTCATTCAAGAATAGGAAAGCAAGGTGCTGATGCACAGCAAAGTTGAGGGTAGCTTTCTTTAGATAATGATCTGTTTCTGGGTTAGTGGGAAATTGTTAAGTAGTTAGATCTGGAGCATCTCTCTTGTGGATTTCAGATGAACTAGGTTCAGAAGTAATTGGCAGCACATCTGATCTAACAGCCCTTATAAATAAGCCCTACTAAAGCAATTCCACCTAATAAAGTCAGAGTAATAGCTTATGTAAAAAGACCACCTGCAGCATCAGGCACTATACTGACCACTGGCAATCTGGATCTGGTTCTGATTAGCCACTACACTGATTTCCCTCTAGTATAATCCTGCTGAATTGGACAGAGTTGTGTTTGATCTAAGTAGTAAAAATGAGAGATGGGAATCAGGTCTCAAGGTTGTAGAACACAGGGCGCTTTAACGCTGCAGTTTCTTTTTACTGTCCTAAACTATACCTCTCAAAACTGTTTCTCTTTCCCATTGGACCACTTCAAGGGAAGAATGTAATAGCTAGGTTCTTGATTTTGGTTAGAAGAAGCAGCTTCAGTGACCGCACAGCAAATTTCCCCTGTAGGTGCCAAGCCTGTCAAGTTTGTCTCTTGGATCAGTCCTCCATTAAGCTTGCTCTTGTTCTGTACAGATAGACGTGGAGAACAGCTGATGCTTCAAAAGATAGACACTGCAACAGGATTGATAAGTAAAAAATCTGCATCTGTCAACCCCCAGTCTGTTTTTCAGATTGGGGGGACTGTAGAGGTCATCTACTACTGTGTATTTTTTTTTAATTTGGATATGAAGAAATAATATCACTAAAGGATAACTGTTCATTTAATTCCAGTTGCCTGTAAGTACCGTAGGATCTTGTTTCACTTATTTCAATCTCTTTTTCTGAAAAGTACCTTACCCTTTGAGTGACAGCCACGATATAAGGCAGGAAAAGAAAACATTATTGCAAATAAGATCTTTGCAGTCAGTGCATTCTTGTAGAAGGAAGCTTAAAATACAATAACTTATTAGGTAGTAAACTCTTAATATTGGATAAATGAAAAATGTAGCACTTCTAAACTTTTAAACCATTCCTCAATTTGTCTGAGAAAAGCTATTCATAAAGTGAGTTACTTTGCAGTGTAGTGTGCAACTCTGCATATTTCTGAGGTGTGGGCAAAGACTTGTTTCTTTTGCGGCTCTACCTGGAGTGATATAATTGGACTGAAAATGATAGATTATATGGTACTATGCCACAGTGTGTACATGTGGTATTTCCTATTCTACTGTGTTATTAGATCTACAGATTATGCTGCGATACATAATATTTAGTTTGCTAAATAAATTTTACTAAGCAAATTTCACATCAGTAGCTCGTTCCCTATCAAACAGGAGTCACTGCTTTTTAGTATTTGCAGTTAGCCAGCTCCTGTTTGAAGAAACTTGAAAAGACTAGGATGTGTAGCTTCTACATATTTTTTTTCCTTTAAAGTGACAATATATTAGAAAATTCAGAACAGGCATTTGAATGTAGAGCAAAAGTTTGAAACTGGGGATGTTCAACAGAAATAGGAATGTATGAAACACATATAATGCTATTCCAGATAGAACTGCATGATCAGGGTAAAAAGATTAATAAGGATGCAAATATGTGGGAATTAGGGTTGACAACTAGATACGGCAGTGGCAAAAATGTGTCATCATCTCCCACTTCCTGCACAGTTCTCTGACCAGAACTTTGCATCATCATCACCTCTTCTTCCTCCGTTTCCATTTGTGTTTGCAATGAGTGTGGTAAGCATGGTTGCCGTACTTCAGCGTAGGTCTGTCTTTATTGTTGTCAGAGATGTTTAACAAACCAGGGTACCCTGGAGATGTAAGGACCTCCCTGCTAAGTGTCTGAGTAACAGCAGAACCTAGGGAAGATCAGGGCATCTTGTTTTCTTAGGCTACTTGCTCACAGCATCTAAGGGCCTAACAGACTGTCATGCAAAGAGTGAAACTGCATAGCATGTTACTTGGAAATTGCTTTCTCTTACATAGGTACATCAATCCTGTTTTAAGTCCTTACATATGTGTCAAAGAGGCATTCTAAACTTCTCACCAAGCCATGTTGTTTTACAAATGTGGCAGTATGGGCAAAAGTTACAGCTTGCCTGGCTTTTGAACATTGCCTAAAGTGACCAGAACTTCTCGATTCAAGGATTTTAACTATATTCTAATTAGTTTAACAGAATTAATTAAATTTAATTTTATTGATTTTATTAAAGCTGGCGATTCACTACTCACTTGTGTAAAGGACAAAAAGTATTTAGTTTTAATAGTAAAAGTAATAAATAACCCACAAGACACCTTGGCAGCTGAAGGAAGCTTGCTTATCACTCTAATCGTGTTAGAGACACTGTTCCACATTGCATTAAGCTTGTAAATTAAAATCAGACATAAATTAAAATCCAACATAAATTAAAATCCATTGAAGTGTAACTGAAAAGCAGTGAGTTTATAGTAGCCACATATACCTTCCCAGCAGTTAATTTATAGGCATCTTATTTTCAAAGTGACTAATGCTTACTTAATGAGAGTGATTTACTTCTCTTCTACCTCTTTGGAACAGCTCAAGTACCCGGGGTTGAAACACTTACGGAAGATATTGATGAATTTCAGAGTGCCTCTCAAGTGGCAGTATCTGTAAGTATCTTCCCTTACGCATAATCCTGTAATTTTTAAAAATAGATCAACAAAAATTTTGCATAAAGATAAAAGTTGTGCTTGCCAGCGCTGTTATCCTAGAGAGAAGAAAACTTAATATACCTAACCCATCTGAATTTTCAGTTCTCTGTCTGTTCTAATTTTTTCATTCTAGGAAAGGTGATATTTTGAAGGAAATTATTATAATCTCATACAAAACCATATGTTGTTGGATTTACATGTATAGTTCCCTTTGAAAGTGCAGTCATTTTATCCTGTGTCTGTATGTTCTTAAAGGTTAGTCAAATATCCGTTTTACCAGATAATATTCAATTTTACAAAATTAAGAGAACAAAATAATGAAAACTCTAAATTTCATTATGAAATATGAAATTATAATATCTCAACTGTAATTTAGCTTTTTGTTAACAGTTGTTTGGATACTAATAAACAGGAGGTGTCTAATTAAAATATATGGTTAATTTATATATTGTTTTGAAGAATACAGTATTATGCCTGGTAGTATTTTCATCAGTTCTTTTATTTTGAAATTTAAGAAAATCCTTCCAGATTTGCAGTTTGCAGAAAATATAACCAGCAATAAAATGATTTTTTAGAAGTTATATAATCAGAATTTTGTCATTGTATTGCATCAGAAATTTGAACATAGGTTAAAGAAAGGATTGCTTTGTTTTCTGAGGCAAATAACGACAATAGTTGTTTGTTTTTGCAAAATCTTACACAGCTGTAAAGAGGACACATTAATTCCCATTCAACCATAGCAATACTGGTTTATAGCACGCTTTAGTGTCGATAAATTGAAAAGAAGGGTTCGCTATTTGTTAGCTGAGGAAAAAAGGGCAGTATTTAAGAAAAAAGAAAAATGTCAATGCAGACTGATCGTGCAGTCTTTCAGACAGCTGATTAAGTACTACTACTGCTAAAGCCAAATAATACTGAACATATTGTATTTCCAACCAGAGTTATCAAAACAGTTGGCAGATGTGGACTTCCAGGTCAATTCCTAAAGCTCTTTGAGAGTTTGGAGTGCAAGAACCTCACAGAGTATTTGCAGATATTGGTCAAAAAGAGTAAGGAGCAGAGCTTTAGTTGCCATTGCTTTGAGCTTCTTTCTCAAGTGTCCTTTCTGCTTCACAGCAGTGAACAGAGAGGTATAATAAATTTTGCAGCAGGAACCATGTTTTTCTTATTGATTTGGACCCGCAGCTACCAGCTTTGATTTTTCAGTTCTGCAGACATGTGGCATAAGGAAAGGGCAACAAATAAATTGAGATATAGAGAAAAATAAATATACAAGGAAAACAAGAGATCATTGTGTTTATTACCAAAATTGTGCTACAGAAATGTACGGCCTTCAACAGTGTATTTTTAGATATATGTTCTGTGTGTGCATGCTTATGAATGGATAAACAGTATGTACGTGTATCATTTAATGCTCTGCTAGTTCTAGACATTGGTAAGGTTGTTTGGAGCAGTAGACTGCCAGAGGCAGCAAAGTTGCTTGGGCTGAATCCCTGAAAGCCACACTGGCTGTTGTTGTTATTGCCAGTGCTGCAAAGAGAAGGCAAGAAGAGCAGTTGCAGCTATTGCTCTGCCCACCCAACCCCTCCCTGGAGGAAAAGCAGATAGCTTCGCTTTCCTGAGCTCTTGGAAAATTCCTTTGCCTAAGTTACTAAGGAGGCATAAACCAGTAACTGTTAGTTCATCCACTCTTGTGGGTTTTTTTGTATCTTAAAGCTCTTGCTTAAATAGTGTGTAGCTAGCTGATTGTGTACTTTATCTCTTCAAAATTGCTTGTTATTCAGAGTGAGATTCGGCTATCCAACACTCTATGTTTGTCTGCCACTCTATCTCCTCAAAAAAGAAAAAAATGTTCCAACTGTTGTTGCTGCCTTTTAGAGCTCTGAAGGAGCAGATATCTGTTTCATGGTCCCCTAGTAACTTCCAGTGAGACTTATTCTTTGACAATCTTGACCTATAAAATACAGAGGTAAAACTGAGATTCCTCATAGGAAGGCTGTGAAGATAAATGCATTCTTGCAATGGATTCCCACAAATTCTTCAAAACAGTAAGAAATACACCTGTAAAATTACTTCAGAATTGATACCAAAATACATTCTCGTGACTTTAAGTGATTTTCAGATATTATAGGAGATATGAGTTACTATATGAGACACAAGATGGGGGAAAAAGAGAATAAATATGATGTTGATCAGACATTTCTCATAAATTGGACAAATTGGTTCATGGCATTCACTCAAGTGTGCATATTACATCTAAAAATTCCTGATCTGGTTCAAGGTGTGCCATGTTTAATACTGGTACTGCATTCCAATAGGGTAATTTGAGTCTCTTACTAGTTAAATGGATCATTATCATAAATTTCTCTCCACTCATATATATTTACAAATTTTCTTTCAAAATGCCTTGGCCTTCAGAGAAGCGTTTTGAGAAAAACTAGGATAAAGCAGCAGGAATTATGCATAAAGATCTTTAGAAAAGAGCTTTTTTTCATGTCCCATGTATAAATCCACATGTAATACCAGTACTTAGAAAAGATAGGCAACATCTATGAACACGGTTCATGTAATTTATACTAGGGTTACATTATGATTTTCTGGTAACATTATATATGTTTACTGTTATATTTCTGAAGAATCTGGAAGTTTTTCTAATTAGACCTTTTTCCTTTAGAACTTTTTTAATAGAATCTTTTGTTATGCTTTATTTCTCACGCAGAGCGTTATTATTTGAAAAATTGAGAACTTATATTTTCAGTGCTGTGCAATCCCAAACAAAGCGTACTGAATGAATAAACGAGTAATGCTAGCAAAAACAAGTTTGAAGTATTTACAGGAATCGCCACTCTTCCCAGGTGTTTTGCAAGGATTCAAAGTGTAAGCAAGCATTCAGAATGTCCTTAGAAATCCTAGTTTACTGCAGAGCTCACTTTCTGACAAACATTTAATGTAACAAAACATGCTAGACAAAATGCAAAGCCTTTTCTTGAGATTTTTGCAGTGTGGTAAACTCATCCTATTTTACTTTATGTAGATGAGTTTTATAAATACGTGGCTAGCAATCTTTAAGAAAACAATGAAGTGATACCGGGAAAAAACGAGGTGGGTTGGAATTCTGGCAGAAATGGAAAAGTAAGGTATCAGAAGTTACTAAATGTACACTGACTAACAGAAAGAAAGAGGGCACATTCACTGGGCAATTCACATTACGTGGCCTTTGCCTTCCCTCTGAGTTGCTTCTTTTACCACGTGGATCTAAAAGGACTCATGCTTATTATTTTTTTATGTGAATCTTTGCATTCACTCATCTTGCCTTGCACATAAAAAGGTATATTTTTCTTTGCAAATTATCCATGTAAGGCAAAACAATTCAAGTGTAACAGAAACTGTGGAAAAAAAAGGTTGTCCAACTGCAAAAGCCAATTCTGCATGAATTTGCCTTGGGTTTTTGTGGGGAAAATACTCTAATGAATTGTTTTATAAAGGTGTTTTGTTTTACATTTTCTCCTGTTTTCCCTGCTGCTTTGGAACTTTTCAGTTGCTTTCCTGGAAGGAATACGCACACATGGATTTTCCGCGATAAATACAGAAATTCCTTAACAGTAACTCAATTTGTGAAGTGACATGAGGCTTCATGCACAAGAAAAAATTAAGCTTTTAATTCTTTCTATCAATCTATGTTGAATACACCTATATTCTGGTGACATGTGATTTAAACTGTAATTGCTTTTCCCACTGTTTTCCCTGGAAACAGTGCTGAGAAACAACTTAATGACTTGTTCAAGTTTGAGGATGATCGACAAAACTCTAAATCACCCAAACTTCAGTATTTAACTAAATCTATAAATTATTTGCTGGATTGTGGTCACTGCTTAACATTTAGCAGGTTAGTCTTTAAAATAAGTATTTTAAGGTTCCACTACCACATCAGGAACAGCAGTGTGTCTGTGAGGTAGTATGAATTATAAAGGTCATATTTATGTATTATACACACAAAATTAGTATGTTCTGATACAAAAGTTTTTCAATCCAAGTTGACTTTTTTTATGTGGAAATACAGGCACATAAAGTTAAATTTTTAAATTTTAAATCTTCTGTAAAACTAAGATAATATTAGATTAGTACAAGTCTTCCACAGCTAGTCCAAAAAAACCATGCAAATAAATAAGTTTAATTACTGTTAGCTAGATTAACAATAAAAGATAGTAGAAAAATATAATATCTAGGTTCTTGGGAAGTAAGTGATATTTCCTGCAAGAATTTAAGCAAGTAGCTTGAATTACATACCTTGAACCTCTTCGGTTGAGACCTCCTCTATCGAAAAAAAAAATAAATCCATTAAATAGACATAGTACTTTGTACATGCAGCTGCAAAATAATTAGTTCTTACTTTTAAAATTCACTTTGACTTTGGAGAGCACCTGAAGTACTTAAAATTTTTTTTCACTTCTTACCTGCTGGTATTCTTTTTGCTGATATCATGTTGCATATTGCAAAACTTGAGGCACCCTGGGGGCTTGCCTGACCCCTGTGATGGGTGGTGGGGCTGCCCCATCTCCCTGCCCGGATCCCCAGGGATAAGGACCGCTTCCAGACAGGCTCCTGCTCCTCACAAGTTCAGTTTATCAGCCCCACTGGCAGGTGTTGCACACACTGTGTGGTTAGTGCTTCCAAGGAGACTTTTCATGGGGCAGACAGAGGCACAGATGTCTTCTGGAGTGAAAATACTCTTATTTGAAAATACTTAATCCTCTAAAATGTAATTTCAAATTGAAAGAATTTTCTGAATGTAAAAAAAATAGCTGTAAAAAAAGATCAAGGAGTGCCTTGTTTTGACCTGTCTGAAATTTTGGTTTCTTGGGCATGACAAATTCAAAAATATTAGTCCAAATAGCAGTAAATAAAACAGGACTGAAGCTTAGAAAACAATTATTCTAGTTACATTTCACAAACTGAAACCAATGTGATTCCCAGAAGCCCACATATTTCCTCCTTCCCTCTTGCCTGTAAACAGAAAAACGGTGTGTAAGTTAACTTAAACTACCATTTTTTTTAGTTTAAGGTTTAGTGTAAAATGTGCTGGCCGACTGCCATGGGAAGCAAAAAGCTTGTAATTTCAATTACACGGCATTTCAAGTAGAACAGGCCCTAATGTGGAAGGTGGGGATTAGAGATGGCTGCCAATATTGCAACAGAGCTCTGAGAATGTTTATTATTTTTACAGTACCAAAAACCCATGTTGACTAGCTTACCTGATGTCCTTGAACAGACTACAGAAGCTGAAAGTTTAAACCTGTGGTCAACTCTTACAGAAAGTACATGTTGTGTGAAGATTCTTCAAACAAAATATTGCACAAAAAGTTCTGCTGGGTGAATAACAACTGTCCTTGCCAGCTGCTTGGTCAGAACAGAAGGGACACTTGCAAACAAATTGTTCAATAAAGGGAATTTTTTGTATTTGGAGGGATCTCTGTCAAATGTGTCTATTTAAGATATTTAAGCTATTCAGCAAAGAAATCGTAGAATCATAGAATGTGTTGGGTTGGAAGGGACCTTTAAAGGTCATCTAGTCCAACCCCCCTGCACTAAGCAGGGACATCTTTAGCTAGATCAGATTGCTCAGAGCCTCATCAAGCCTGGCCTTGAATGTCTCCAGGGATGGGGCTTCCACCACCTCTCTGGGCAACCTGTGCCAGTGTCTCACCACCGTTACTGTAAAGAACTTCTTCCTAATGTCTAATCTAAACCTACCCTGCTCTAGTTTAAAACCATTGCCCCTCGTCCTATCGCTACATGCCCTTGGAAACAGCCCCTCCCCATCTCTCCTGTAGGCCCCCTTTGGGTACTGGAAGGCCACTATTAAATTTATTTATTTATTGATGATCTTGATAAGGACATAGACTGCATCATCAGTAAATTCACAGATGACACCAAGTTAAGCGGGAGTGTTGATCTGCATGAGGATAGGGAGGCTCTACAGAGAGACTTGGATGGATTGGATCCATGGGCCAATGCTAATGGTATAAGCTTCAACAAGGCCAAGTGCCAGGTCCTGCACTTGGGCCACAACAACCCCATGCATCGCTATAGGCTTGGGGAAGTGTGGCTGGAGAGCTGCCTGGCAGAAAAGGACCTGAGGGTTCTAATTGACAAGCGGCTGAACATGAGCCAGCCCTGTGCCCAGGTGGCCAAGAGGGCCAATGGCATCCTGGCTTGTATTAGAAATAGTGCGACCAGCAGAAGTAGGGAGGTGATTGTCCCCCTGTACTCAGCACTGGTGAGGCCACACCTTGAGTATTGTGTCCGGTTTTGGGCACCTCAATACGAGAGAGATATCGAGGTGCTGGAGCGAGTGCAGAGGAGGGCAACGAAGCTGGTGAAGGGCCTGGAGAATAAATCTTATGAGGAGCGATTGAAGGAGCTGGGACTGTTTAGTTTGAGGAAGAGGAGGCTGAGGGGAGACCTCATCACTTTCCACAACTACTTGAAAGGCCATTGTAGAGAGGTTGGTGCTGGTCTCTTCTCACAGGTAATTAGTGATAGAACAAGAGGGAATGGGATCAAGCTGCAACAAGGTAAGTTTAGACTGGACATTAGGAAAAAATCTTCACAGCAAGAATGGTTAGACACTGGAATAGGCTGCCCAGGGAGGTGGTGGAGTCACCATCCCTGAATGTGTTTAAGACTCGTTTAGGTGTGGTGTTAGGGGATATGGTGTAGGTGAGAACTTTGTAGAGTGGGGTTGATGGTTGGACTCGATGATCCCAAGGGTCTTTTCCAACCTAAATGATTCTATGATTCCATCGTATGTGAAGAAATTATGATGATGTGTAAAGAAAGCCACTTGAGAAATGGACACATAGTTGACCTTAAATGTTGACAAATGTATCCTGAGGGCTTTGTTGGAACATATTTCTGGCACAAAGAGACGTTGCCTCGCCTTCAAAGTTTGCAGGTGATGAACAGGGGCCAGAGCTGCTTCTACAAGTTAGAAAGACAAGGATGTCTTTCAGGCAGGAACATCCTCATATTTAGATCTTGTTAATCTTGTTAATGTAAATAGGCCATTTATAAATTTTGTACTAATATTTATATACCTTAATGAATGATCAAGGTCAATTGTAGTTTGGAAGATACTGAAGGAATTGGAAGGACTTCTATGCACATATTTCATACATATACGCTATATTTTTCAACTACTTTCCGTCTGCTGTCTTTCTTATTAAAGTCCAAGTTAGCTGACATTAGTGTTTTATTTCTGCAATTCCTGGCCAGAAGGCAAAGGATAAGTTTTGGTGAAGTGGAATAAGAAGGTTTAAATAAGTGGCTTGCCAGCCTGAATCTCTTTCTTAAGTGACATATCTGAACTGCTGCCGTTCATCCAGTGGAGAGAAGGGGCACCAGCGAATTCTGCTAGAGCTCTGCAGATTCATTTTTCCGTTCATTTGAACTGACATGCTTCCAAAACCGCCTTGATAACATCCCCTACTTTCAGCTTGTGTTTATCTTTTAGGAATAAGGCTGTTGCATAAATGGTATGCTGGAGGACCTCTGTCTGTGTTTATGCATTTATCACATAGATGAACTCATAGTCTCAAAATGTTAAAAAAAAAAAAAATTATGTTCAGTATTATTTAGATATATAGAAAAAAACATTACCTGAGCCTGCCTCCAAAAATGTTGTTGGTTATAGCCCTGAAATATCTAGGTTCAGAGAAGGAACAAAAAAAGGTTACACTACAGTTTTAGTTTTTAGTTTTTTCCCCAGATCATTGTTGCTTTCTATCAAGTGAGTGTTTAATTGGAAGGCACTATTATAAGCATGTAATTTATCATGAAATTAAATTGCTACTATTAAATATCTCATCTTCCATAACTAGTATTGTAATACTATTCTGGTATTTTGTGAAGCTATTGTCTGACTAAATGCCATAAGCTTATGATATTATTGAACTTATAACAATATGTAATGGTAGAGACTGAATATATGTAAATGTATTTATTTTAAATCATATACAAGATTAATGTATACATCCATGCTACATCCAGAACTGAACACAAACTCTTTATGGCTTTGGAGCTGTGTGTTAACAGGATGAAGACAAACACAAATATTTATTAAATGTATGCATGTCCCTGCCTTTGTGTTCCTTATACACAGGCATATCGATATGTCTTACATGAACTTAGATAAGATTTTAAATCCTGTATTGAAACGTACAAAGGTAATGCTGATGGTTGATGATCTTTGTGATTTGGAGTCTCCTAATTGCAAGTGATTTAATTTAAACATTACTCATGCTTATATAAACGTCTAAAGCACTACCATGATGACTACCATTAAAGAATAATTTTTCTCTGTTTATCTTAGATTCTGCTACAGGCTGTAGAGAGCTGACTTTACTCAGACAGTTGCCTTAGTTGTATGTGTCTTACATGATTCCTGTGCTTAAAGGAAAGAAGCAGAGTACAGGAAAGGGTGGAATGTAAGAAGAAACAGTAGAGGTTTGTAGAAGAGAAAGATAACTCCATTGCCTTTCCAGAAAACAAGACATAGAGAGTGAAACCCTCTCACTAGCCTAACATTTGGAACTCTGTGGTTTTAGGGGTTAGGGAAATATAATACCCATAATTACAACCCGTAATAATTTGCTTATGATAAACTTGAATACTCAGAGTTAAGAATATTAGAAGAGCAGTTTGGTCTTCAAGTATTACCATAGACCACTGACTAGTTTTTATTCTGTATTTCATCAGAGTTGTATTTGTGCATAAAATTGTGTATTCAAAAGGGATTCATCCTTATAACCTTGGGGATTTTTTTCCCCCATAGTCATTATCGAAGTCCTGCTGGTTTTTGCCCCTTATGAAAATATACACTATAAAATGTATATAAAAATGGCCTTTTTCCACCATAAAAATCTGGGCATGAGAGTATATCTAAAAACAGATTGAAAATTAAAATATTGAAGTTTCGTTACAGGCTCTATTCCCCCTTCCCATCTCTTATTTAGTTTTGTTTATTTCAGAAGAATTGTTCACAGCATAAAAAATTCTTTCATCTTGAGGTGGGTATTGGGTAACTAATATCTATTAGGAATAAACATTTAGAGATGTGAGTAATTTAATACAGATCAATATTCTGTAGTGACCTCAACAAGCCAGTTTATGATTTGGATGGAGAATTCACAATGAGGACTGAAGCGACAAATGCTCAAAATCTCTTGGAGGAACAGGTGAATCAGGTCTAGGGATACATCTGAAATAAATGTGTTTGCAGGATCAGTTCCACTTCTGAGCAACTTAATGTTTTATTCAGCTGTTTCTATGTATTTACCTGGGATTAAACCTTTAACCAGCACAGTACTAGCGTAGAAAACAATTGGCAAATCCAAAAATGTCATTAGTGTTCTAAAAATTTTGTGAGCTAATAACAACAGAATTATCTGCCGCTTCAAACTATTTCATATGCTAGTAAATATGCTTAGGCTTTTTTATGTATGAGTATGCAGCATTACAGTATAGCTGTTGCTTTATAAATATAAATCTGTGTTAACATATTTTAAAGATACATGGTTCACAATGATCGGATGCATGCAAAGCAAAAAAGTCTTTATTTGGAACAAATTAAAAATTATACAAAATATATTTCACATTTTACTTCTGTAGATTTATGCTTACTTTTCTAAAAAGGAAGGCAGCCACAGTATGTTATTTAGTGTTTATGGTTAAAGCAAATTGTTTGTGAATAGAAATGATATCAAACCTGTATTTTTGTGTTCATCCTTTGAACTGCTGTACACCTTTCCCTATGAGATGAGAGTCCAGCCAGAAAAATACCATCACGTTCTGCAGCTGCCTGCAGCAACCCACATACCTACTGGTGACACAGTTGCAGCCCGGCAGCGCGCGTGGCACTGCAGCCTGGTGTGTTTCCCTTGAATGGTGTCACCAGTTTGGGTCTCCCTCCTCTGCTCGATCATTCTTCTCCCTGAAATTACAGCAGTTTAATGTCTTTGAAACGGTGGCCCCTCTCTGAATATTTTTGACATTTACCGAAAGATTAAAAAATTAGTAAGAGGTGAATGACAATGAGAAGACCATTGCATAAGCCTTGTTTCTTTAGGATACCTAGGAAATCAACAAAACCCCCTAGACTACAGATGAAATGTTTTGGTGAGGTAATATAAAATTTATTTCAGATAGGCTGTTAAGAATGCTTTAATTAATGTTCTTGTTTGTTGTTTTTATGACCAAATTTTGCACACTCGGTCATGTATTTCCTGCGTATTTCAAATAAGCATTAAAAAAACAAATTTACCTCATATTATGTTTTAAAATTATTTTTTGAGACTGTGTTGAGTGGGTTCCAGAAAATGCAGATAATTTTGAATACCACAGCGTTCAATAGTGAAGTGACTGGGGAGGTGGTCTGTTTGCTGGCATCCCTTCCAAACTGCTCTGTTGCCCTGATGATTTAGTTGTTGTTCCTGAAAGGAATACTTCTTGCAGTGATAAAACAGCGCTGGCAATTTTAATTAGGAAATTCTGTGATATTCCCAGAAGTGCTGCTTTGCAGAGATATGGTGCCAAATGTTATGGTAATTTAAAGTAAGTGCAACCCCCACTAAGTAACTGGAACTGCACAGGACGTAAATCATGGAAGGATTTGTCCTGTTATGATGTCTCACCATGGAACAAAAGCTTGTGTAAAGGTAGATATTTGAATTATTTTAGAACTGTTGATTTGAAGGAATGCCTACTATTTATGTTATTTAAAGTAAGACATGATATTTTGTAATATTTTGCATAGCATTTTATATTCTACATAAAAAGCACCAGATTGACTATTCTAAATGGGGACACCAATTTTTTTTTTATTGTTTCACATGTAAATGTCAAACTAGATTAAAAGTATTCCGTTTCCTTTTTATCTGTGTAAGTCTCAGACAGTTTGGACCCTGGATGCCATGGATGTCAGACCTGGAGGTTCCCCAAGGCAGAAACTCTTAAAGGACTCCTTAGCAGCAAAAGAACTTCAGACCATGGAAAAACACCTAGCTGGTATGTATGGTAGCAAGGGATCATAAAACGGTGAGCAGCACTCACCCAGCTAGCTCTGCCAATATTTAGATGAAGGAAAAAGTTCTCTCTCTCACATGCTGATGAAAACAGATAAAAACTTTAAACTTCCCTTTTTCTTCATTGAGGAGAAACAGCACAATTATTCTTGGGTTTGTAGGTGTAATGAACTTTGCTGTAATTACAGTAAATACAGTAATTAAACAGTAGTTAAACTGTGTTAAATATATTGCAGTCTGACAGCTTAATAATGCACCTTTTTTTTTGTTTTTCACATTTCACCAAGACATGCAATAAGGAGGTACTGATGCTTCACCTGCACATAAGTAGTCTTTAGAAGAGGCTGCAGTGGACCTTTAGCTTGAGAATAGATTACTTTTCAGGAAAAGTCCGTCTCGTTCCTGAGACTTCTGACTAAGTGAAGTCTGTTAACTTGAGTGCAGTGGAACACCTGCAACATCTTTGATGGAGAAACCATTTCTAAAAGGTCAAACAAAGAAACTTCTTTTTTTCAGTGAAAATGTGTTTCAGAGCTCTATAAAAAAATGATGAGGGATATCCTAGGATATAATTTGCAATTTGTTGTTCTTTGTAATCAATATTTTCTTATCTTCAGCCTTAGTTATAAGATATGACATAGACCTATAGCATGGTAGTCCTATATTATGCGTGATATTTGTCATATGGTGAAAGCTGTACTTCGTGGGCCAACTCAACGAAAAATAATGCAGAACTGGAAAATAAAGACTGTGTATGTAAGGTGGAGGGAGATGTAGCCACTGCCAAACTAAACTGAAATCCATGAGCCCTCTCTCCAAGCTGAAACTGTCAGGAACATCCAGTAGGAACCAGGAGAGCAGCAGGCTGAGCTGTGGTCAGCAGGTTTCTGTGGCCTAGCAGGGACCTGAACACTGCAGTGGCACTCGCCTTCCCGTGTGTTGCTGCGGCTGTTGCTCAGGAGGGGTCTGGTGAAGATCGCCCTACTTTGATTTATGTCCTAACTGGTCACACTTCCATGGTTGTACAAGCTGTTCTTGTATGCAGTATGCTCTGAAACATGCAGTTCCTTTAGATCTCTCTTGACAAAGCTGACGGTAGCACTGTATTCAATAGAATATGGAATTTTAAATACTTAATTGACCGTAAGCTAACTAGCTACATCCACTTAGTCTCCGAGGTTCAGTCTGCTGTTGTGTGACCTACAAGGTCATCTCTCTCGCTTCAATGCTGCTGTTGTCATATGGCTTTGGGACCATTATTTCAGTAACACTGTAACGTGGGGTTCAATCGTTCTACTATTCAGTAATTTTTGTCTGCCTGAGAAATTCACAAGAAAACAGCCCAATTATTAGACATTGGACTCTTGTATTCCTAATAATTCATGTCCTATTATAACACCAGTGCTGCTTGAGACCATTATTCCCCTCACAGACAACCATAACAGAATTTCCATGAAGAATCAGCTCAGATAGTAATGCTGTGTTTTTGCTTAGCCTTATTTGTCTCATACATTTGCAAAAGTTCAAGTGTGTCTGATAGCAGCAAGTCTCCTTGTTTCAGTTTTCTTACCACGCACACCGGAACTTATCAGTTCTACGCAATACTAGGCACTCATTTAGATGCCTGAATTATGACTTGGATTAATTGTGTAATGATGAAATGTGGTCCCCTGTCTCAGATACACCTTCTTAAGGAGCTTGGCTTTCTCTCATGGACTACGTGCTGGATAAAACTCATTCCTAACATAAGGCACAATTTGGTGCCTGTGCCTGAATTAGGGACTAGCACCAACTGCCAGCAACTGCCTCAGTACCTTGATGTTTGAAAGCAGCAATTTTACAAAATCAGATACTGAAGCAATGAGTTTTCTTTTCCTTCTCTATATATGGCTCATAATACTTTTGTCTAAGATCCAGTCTCTTATGTTACTGTGGCTGCTTTATATCACATGCAAGTGGGCAATGTATTTTTGTTGGTAGTTAATTCCATGATCTTGCCAATTTGGTTTGTTACACTGCTTCTGTGGCCATTGGATACTTCTGGAATATATTTTATCGCAAGAAGAACTGCTAAATGCATAAACAGTTTCTAAGCACATTATGAATCATATTCTTATTCTGGTGTTTCTGATATGAAAGTGAGATGCCATTGTGTTGCTCTGTTACCTGCATTTTATTTTCCTTTAAATGACATTGGCAAGGGATTTAAAAAATGCTAAATCATAATTCAATTCTGGTGTTTACTATGGATCAGATAATACTGAAAAGCTGGAGACGTGTGATTATTTTTTTTTTCTTTTCTTTCTGGTTGAAAAGCTGATATTGAAGCACAATCAAAAGGAGGATGTGTGCTAAACAAAACTGAATAATTACACTATGGAAACATTTTAATTATGTGTGGAGAAATGATTAGAATAATTGATTTATCTGCAGGCTTGATTACTATATGGAATTAGGGAAACATGAGCCCGAATATAATGCTTATTTAAGTCTTATTAAATCATGCAATATTCAGATAATTTCTTAGCATACTGAATCATCATGGGGACGTTAGAGGTCTGTAATTTTGCAAAGACGTAGGCTAGGCTGAATCTTTCAAAGAATGTATTCCTCATTTGGTTTAAATCAGCTAGCCCACATTATCATTTATTGGCCCCTGATTTTTTGCCAGGCATATTACAAGTTCCAAAGTGATGCGTATTGATTTCTTTAAAAGAATCATGGAAAAGTAATTCAAGACGTAATTATTTCAAAATGGAAATAATTAATTTTAAGAGGCCGGCAAGGTAGCAATTAGAAATATTTTTAACTGTTTGCTAGAAACAATAACTATGTTTTGAAATTTGCTAACAGCAAAAAATTTAATCATTAAAGAGCTGTGAGGCACTTTTATCAGAGGCTTTCAGGACTATTTCAGTTTTACCAGCTTTTCTAGTAAAAACATTTGAAATGTATAGAATGTCTTGTATTAGACTAGTAATATGAAATCAGCATAACTTATTTTACTGTTTCCAAGGTGTTATTATAAAATAAGTTAATGTTAAAGGCAGCACATCTTTAATTATTTTACATATAGCATTCCTTCTATACCTACTGGTAAACATAAGTGAAAGAAAATCTGATTTTCCAATATGCAGTTTAGAATCTTTTAGGACTTTCAGAACCTAAAGTTATTGTTATCAAAATAAAGAATAAAATGCTTATTTTATATAAGTTCACTTAACAGCTGTTTAAATAAGTAAAGCCTTGTTGATTTACAGCTTCTGAGACTGTAACTTATACAGTTTAATGGGAAATGGCATTGCTTTTCTAAAGATAACCAACTATCCATATCAAAACCAAGTTACAATAGAGTACATGACAGTGAGAGTGAAAATTCATAACAACTGTGAAAGATAAAATAAACTTGAGTAAACTGTTCCTTAAGCTTGACGTTTTTACTTGCAAGGACTTTTAGTATGTTAGCAATGCTAACCTAACTTCCAGCTACCCTCACCTAACTTTGTTGGATGTGTCTGATTTAATTCGTTAGAAGCATTAATATAATTTAAATGAATTCAGAAGACATTTTTCATCACTAACCCTGATCTGTTCTGCCTTTAAATAGGGTCTTATTCCTTATGGCTGTGTGAGGGGTAGGGATTGGTGGCCACCTTTTCTCCTTAGATTCTAGGTGTTGGTGACCCCATCACCTGCTGTGTCAGTAATGGCAGGCCAGAGCACAAAACTTAGATTCAAACAGGATCACTGATCCAGATGTGCCACAGTTCAAGGGTTCTTTCCCCCAGAGTTTTGGTTGGGCAATAGGTAACGAGGCTTAAACAAAAGTCTGGCCTTGAACCAGTTTTGGATTGCCCGTCACTGCAGCTGAGGATGGCGAGTTTAGCTCACTGCTCCATCTTGGTTTGATACTGATGAGAATCTGTGCAAAAGGTACAGAGAGATAACTCTGAAGAAATGAGAGGGATTTTTACGGGTTGTATTGACGTTCAACGAAGTGGTAATATTTCGTTTCTGTGGGATAGCTCTGTTTGCAGTAAATCAAATGTAAATAAACTGTGAGGAAATGCTTGTCAAACATTCGAACTGTTAATTCTGATGCCTTATATGTTAAGGGTGAATAGATTTTCTCTGCGCAGCTTCAGGTTGTCACTTGCATTGGAGAAAATCAATAAGAGTTTTAAACCAGAGAGAAACAGAAAGTGAGTTTCTTTTTTTCTTTTCTTTTTTTGTGTGTGTGCACAGATATTGAAAAGGACCTAGCACTATGGGAAGAAGCAAGGCTCTCAAGAAGCCCTACCATCCAACATCATAGTTTAGTTACATCTGACCATCAAGGCAATCTTCAAGCTACACAGGGCCAAAATCCGAGGCCTCAGGTGCCAACTCAGACGGGGAAGAACATTCAGCTCCAAGGAAACAAATCACCACCGCTGCCCACTAACAGCAGAACACTGGTTTCCAGTGTTGCAAACAGTAGGCCTCCAACAGCCGGTACACAAACCAACAGGCCACCAACTCCATCAACACCGGGGAGCAGGCCCGTGACCCCAAATAGCTTGCTGTCATGGCCTCTTACCCCTAGCAACCAAGGAAATAGGGAAGGCATCATTAGTATGCAAAGAAGCAGATCTTTGACATCTAAGAGCCAAATGGGGAGGACCCTCAGCGCTGCTTCAGGGCTTTCTGTGCAAATGAGTGGAGACATTGTTGGAACTGTCACTACTCAGAGAAGCAGTTTATCAGAAGTAAGATTTTCAATTTAATGTTTTTGCTGTGTTTAAGAGCTACTATAAGTGAAGACTAGATTGTGTTTTATGTTGCAGTAACATCAGTATACCTAATGTAACTTATTACTGTGAGAAGAACTTGAAATATAATGACGAGAAAATTAGCAAGTAAATACTGCTCATCTTTGAGAGGTACTGATTAGAGAATGTCAGTATTATTACAGAAATCATACTGAAACACTCCTGCCCCCTAAATTTTCCATGAGCTTGGTAGAGTTTTGCCTGCATAATGCGTAGCAGTTTTACCAGCCTTACAGTTTCCAAGAGGTGTGTACTTCTGGAATATTAAATGCACTTTTATCTTATCTTTATGATTCCAGGGTATTATTATTCTTTTTTTGCTGCTGCATTGGCAGTGCATAATATTTCCTTGGTCTGCTTTTTCTTTCAATTTTTGAACACATTGGAATGATTAGTTAGGCATTGCTGAATGGACAAATTTTCCGAAAGAACAAAAATGAACTGCAATGAGAAAATGTCCAACATCGTTGAATCACTCTCTAGTACTACATGCATGTTAACTAGGCTGATTCAGAGCATAAAAACTTCCTGTCCCATATTAATGGCTTTTACAGGATTAGCCTTTATTTAAAAAACAAAAGAAAACAAACCCAAAAAGTTAAAGTACCTTGTAAAGTTTGAGTGGGATTCTCCTCTGCTAACTTTAGCTGCCTTAAAGATAACTTTAGTGTGCAGGCAGTGGAAATAAAAGCACCTGTGAAAGAACAGCCCTGCTGTCTATCTCAGATATAAGCCTTATAAAGGTGAGTTTTTTCTCAGGAAATGTCAGTCCTTCTCTACAGACTTGAGAAGGACCTATATGTCTACATTGCTAATTTTTTAATGGTGAAATAGGTCGGTTCCCACCACTTATTACCAGTCTCTTTGTAATCCATTTGTCAAAGCCTGGAGAGTTTTTTCCAAGACTGAGAAAAGTATCATACCTGTAGATAGTAATTTCTGAGAAGTATCATTTGTTTTAAAAATCTGTTGGATGTGACACTTGACACAATGTATCATCAATCTAATGACTTTTAAAAAGTGTTATTTATAGTAACATTGTTTAGAGATGCTTGTAGGAAAATTAGATATTTGATACTTAGTCTAATCTTGCAATTAAGTATGTGGCCTCCATTATTTATTATGAAAGAAAGGAAACGAGGCACAGATAACTCTAAAACTAAAGAATTTGGTGAGGAAATCTTACCTAAATTTGGTGGTGGAAAAAAATCCTCATTTTGGTGTTTGAATGGCAGTGTGCTAATCCCATCACTTGAGCTACTTCTTCGCCTAGAACTGGATATCCAATTTAAAGACATGAGGACTGAAGGTGACTACAGTTCTGTTGAAAGTATCTTCACTAATAGTTGATATATTTTCAAATCAGAAGTTTTCCATGTAAAAAAATATGTAATTGTAACAAATTTCTTTTTTAACAAGCAAAAACCCCTTTGTCTCCTGTTTTGAGGGGTTTGTGTGTTGGAATTTTCTCACATACCCGAAAATGAGAATTGCAATTAATTTTTAACTAAAAATGTTCAGAAGAAATGAAGGGTTTCATTGTTTACCACTAAACACTTCACTCCTCTTTTTCTTTCTTTCTTTTTAAGCAGTCCTGTTCTTAACTGATACATAGTCATGTGATGCCAACTAGAATTATTGTATAGACTCCTGAAAAGTGCCATGTAATGAGCACTGCATCTCCACCAAGGGACATCCAGTCTGTCCATCACTTCTGATCTTTCCTGTAACAAGGCAGGCAATTAAAAATGCTTTCTTCTGCAGCCTTTCTGTAGTTATACTAATAATAACCATGAGTCCCATTTCAGTTGCTGTGACTTGTTACTTCTGTTTGCCAAATGCCAGGCATTGCTGATAGCTCTTACAACAAGTGTCCTGGTATACTTTCAATATATATATATATATATATATATATATATATGTCTTAAGAACATTAAGAAATGAGCAATATTACCCTGTTTTACAGTTAGAATGGCATGTCCTGTTTCATCCAGCAAGCCCACTGGTAATACTGGTGTTAAATCTCAGCATTTCTATATAGGATCTTATCCTCTATTATAATCCCTTCTAGAAGTGACAAATTCTTTTCTTTCTCTTTGCTCCCTGGGTACAATAGTACTTTGGCTGCTAGTGACCCAGCTCAAACCCTATTTATCCCTTCGTGACATGCACAAGTGACCTTTGACTTAATGGAAACTCATCTTGGGTCTAGCTCTGCTTCCAAGGGGAAAACCGCTAATATGATATGTTCATACTGAAGACCTTCCTCTGTCAAGCCGTAAAGGCCCTGGGATGTCAGAACGTAGCTGATGGCAGTCTGGCCAATCTGCTGCTCCCAGCTCTGTGTTTGGAGTGTTATACTGGTAACTTTGGGAGCTCTTTTAAGCTGTCTTTGCCCACTGAAGTTCCTGGTCACTTAGAGAACTGGGTTTAGACAGAACATACCCAGGAAGTACCTCTGTTCAGTGGCATTTTTTGCCATGTTAGAGGTGTGTCTCTATTTGTGGCCATGTAATTTCATTCTCTTGTGTAACAGCTTCTCTCTGACCATGGAGACAAATCTTAAAACATCAAAGGTGGCCTGGGGTAGAACAAAAAATTTCTGTCTTTCTTTGTACTTTTACAGATCACAAACATAAAACTCAAGGCTGATACTGTAAATTATTTTGCAACTTTCATTATAGGTTTTGTATCCTCCTCCTGTATAAAACAGTAAAATAAAAGAAGAGAAAGTGCCTTTATTCCTCTTAGACTTATGGTATGAACTGGGAATCTCCAATAGATGTGAATACACTGTGGTTCTATTGCCAATCCTATAGAAGATACTAGATGAGATTTTGCAAATAGTTCTGCTTCCGTACTCTTAGGTGGTGTTAATGGAATTAACCATTACAAAATGGATACATATTTGATGAGAATAAGTCAGTTGAAAAGGATGCAGTTACCGGGTACCGGCATACCGAACTCCATAAGGAGTTTGAATTAAAGAATTCAGAATCTGCATGGGTTTACACTGTGTGTGCTGTCACTTGTTTATTTATGAGGAATTTTAATATATCACTCAATGCCTTATGTATGCTTCCTAGTTTGTCACGTGTTGCAGAGTAACGTAACAAGTCTAAAATACAAAAATATTACTAATAAGTACAATTCAGAGTTCTTAAGTTTTAGTAAAGCTCATGCTGTAGCTCAGGATGGTTTAATCTTGTTATAGCACAAATCTTAAATAACTGGGCAAGTACTTAACATATCAGCTGTGAAGAATGTTTTGGGTTTTTTTAATGCTTAAGACTTATCATGATCTGAGATTTTGTGGGTGAGTTTCTGCCTCTTGGCACACATAATATTACAAAGTTCTAACAGGTGTGTTTTATTATCAGCTCTGTTCAAGGCTGAATTGAATTATAGCAAAGAAATGCTACCTAGAGAAATAGTTTTATTATCTCTATAAAACTAATAAATCAGAGTTCCAAATCCTTTGGCAGAGACACTTTTATGCATTTACCTTATCCTTTGGTGTTTTGTATAAATTGAAAAAGGAATGTTGAATCCCGCTTATCTCTTTAGGAAGGATTCCATTAAAGTGACACAATTCTGTGATGGTTATCAATAGCTGTTGAGATGGAAATACTACTGACTCCCTTGTTTGCCATTTCATCTTTTTAACACTCGGAATTTTGCAATCACTTTATTTATCCAGATAGTATAAAGGGTATTCAGTAATCTTTATTGGTCTGTCATTGTTAACAGTGAGAAATTTCAGCTTATTTGAATATAGCATTGGTTAACACAGGTTTTTCTCCTACTTACTGGAGTATAGAACATAACTGGATGTACTGAAGACTCTCTTTTTGGTAAGATACTTCCATTCCGTTCTGCTGCCTGGCTCAGTTCTTTGCTCTGTGTTTTTGGAAGATTCAAAAGTATGCTGATCAGCGTGGGAGCCACTCGCTCCTACTGCAGGAAACCTGTTCCGTGAACCAAAACGCTTTGCCCAGTTCAGTGCTGTACTCGGCAACCTTCTCGAGCACTGAGCACATTTGAAACGGCAACATGTGCGTAAGGCCTGGAGCTCCTGCCTGAGCTTAGTGTTGGGCTATTGCAGCAGTCTTTGTGGATTTTTTCAACAGATTACCAACACAATTAATAATTTATTCCCAGTGAGTTAGATCTTGATGATTGAACAGCATTTGGTCTCCAAGAACTGATTTAAACAAACATGGTTTCTGTTTTTAAACCAGATGGCCTAACAAAAAAAAAAAAAACAACAGGTAGGCTAACAATAAAAATTATGCTGTTTAAATGCAATTTACCTTTGAATCTGTAGGTTCTGGTTTTCAGCTGGTGTAAAAGAAGACAGGGCTGTTAGCCCCCTGGCACCCCCTTTTTTTTTTTTTCAGTTACTTATAAGAATCTGGTCAGTAATTTTATGATATCTGGCCAACGTTTAAGTTTTCTTCTAGAGACTAGAACTGCGTGTTTGAACTGCTTTTGAGAATAAAACTATGCATTCCAGTCTCATCTCTTACCTTGTATATTGCAAAGGAACCTGTCAAAGCATTTTATATGTCTGCGTGTGTATGTGCTCACATATGTGTGTGTGTGTATGGAAAAATATTTTTATATGCATACATATATACATCATATAAAAAAGGAGGCAATTGTAAAACATTTTTAAAAGCATATATTCAGCTCCGTATGGATTTTTAACTGTGTAAAACATTTATATTTTGATGCTTAGAGTTTTATGGTATCTTGGAGACAAAAGTTTCCATAGCATTTTTCCTTTCTAGGCTCTCTCCTGCTCCAATAAAACCACAGGTTCTAAATCAAGTTTCAGGTCCTTGTTCTTGCTAGATTGGAAACAGTGAAAGTTCTGACAAGGCAAAGCTTTACTTAAACAAATCGTGCACGACATGTCTGGGCATAGTCCAGAAACTGCAGGGACAGATGGAATATCTGCATTAAGGTTTTGTTCTGTGTCGCTGCATTTCTAGGATTATTATGTATATGTCTGTGGCTATAGCAGATAGATAGATAAAGAGACTTTTTTTTTTCCACAGAGTAGATAAATAAATAAGAATTAAAAAAGCCTCCATATCCTCTGCATTCTGCTTCTATTTCACAGCAAAATAATTTTTTATTAAAGGCTTTCTCCTCTCTAGTTAATTGAGACTAGAGGGTTTGCTACAGTCTGCATTTATATAGAACCATTCTCTGTCATTTTATCTAAAATAGATCTGTTTGTGGCAGGATGAATTCTTACAACAGCTTCAGCTTGCTCATCAACCTTGGATATTGCCGAGTGACACAGAAAGTGAAGGAGTGGAAGCTGACCAAGACAAACGTAAGTACATTTGTTAGGATTAGATAACATGTCAAAACCCCTCGCACTTTTAACTTCTCTTTTTCATATCTTCAAATCTGTGAAGATGTCATGCCTGCTCACAGGAACTATTCTCATAAGTACCAATTACTCATTTGTTTGAGGCCTGAACTTTGTAGGATTGATTTACATAAGCTTTCCTGCAGTCACTGAACAATGACAAAATGATGGCAGACCACAGTTTACTTAGCTAAGTGAAACAATTTGTCCTGATGTGTTGAAGTAGCTGTTCCAGAGAAGCAGCATGAAGTTGAAATAGATACTCTGTTTAGTAATTCTGTATTGACCAGCAAAAAAACTCACAAAAAACGCCAGTAACTGTGAAAAGTAGAGCCTTCCTCCTCAGGCCTGTGACTCCATTATCTCTGTTTTGCCTGCATTCTTTTGAATTCCTCTGTATGAAAAAAAAGTTCTTAATCACACAAGTAATCCTTAATATCCTACACTCTTTGAAGCAGTTGTCTAATCATGAAAGCAAAGGTCAGCAGGATTATAATGTTAATGACAGAACAAGTAGCAACAAGTAACGTGCTATAAATTGCAATACATTCAAACTGTAGGAAGTTCTATCTGCCTACAAGGTACCTGTAAATAATCTTGCTGAAAATATTAAAATTTTTGCATTTTCTTTTTTAATTCACGGTAGTTTTGTGATCTGCAAGGGTGAATATACAGACTATTTCCTAACATATTTTGGCTGATATACTTGAAAAGAACAGATGATTTAATCAGCATGTTTAGAAAATTTAATACGTTGTACTAAAACTGCTTTAAGCATGCACAGTTAAAATAAGAAAAAGCCAATTTCTTCACAGAATGGAACAGTTGTGTAAGGGATTAATGATTAATAATGATTAATAATAATTATGCCAGATAAACAGAGTATATTTCTAAATTATGCCACTTAAAAAATGAAGAGTTTTCTATTCATATACCAGTTTCACAAATCCATACATTGCCTGGGGTTTGACTATGAAATTTCAATTTACATATTGAAGAGCACATGCCAGTTTTTTTAACACTAGCACAGGGTTAAAATGAAGTTCTGTGTGTCCAGCTGATTTTAGTCCAAAACCAGTAAGTCCAGTTTGACTTGCATCTGAACATTTTGCTTGTCTTTGGGCTGAAGGTCACCTTAGGCAGCCAGAAGGAGAGCCTGGTACCTGCCTTTTCTGTGCATATGATTTTTTTCTCTGTATTTTCTTTGATGGATTTACAATCCCACAAACATTGGTAGAACTGGCTGTGCACACATAGATGATGCCAATTATGTGGTCAGGGAGACTGATGCTTCAGGACATGTCAGATGCATGGCATGTTTCTTTTATAGCTGCTGTACCTGAATTACATGGGTGCGGGGACTTCTGAACATCCAAGATCCTGTGCTATAAGATTCCCAGAATCCTGGTGGATCATTTTCACTGCCCCATGTGACAGAGGGGTAAATTATAGATAAAAGTTTTGGTCCTACCACCAGATCAGTAGAGGTGGTAGTTGCCTAATTAATAACTATTGTTTTTCCTTGATCTGATGGTACTGAGAACAGAGAAGCGAAAGAAGGTAGCTGTAAGCTATAGTTTCTGAACGCAAGTTAAAGCATGTTGTTAAGGGCATTGCCTCTTAAACACTGACAGGCCTGGGGCATCAACCACCTCTCCAGAAAGCCTGTTCCAGTGTTTGACCACCCTCTTCAGGTAAAGAAATGCTTCCTAATGTCCAGTCTGAACCTCCCCTGGTGCAGCTTTGAACCATTCCCACGTGTCCTGGATCCCAGGGAGAAGAGCTTAGCACCTCCCTGTCCACTTCCCCTCCTCAAGAAGCTGTAGAGAGCCATGAGGTCGCCCCTCAGCCTCCTTTTCTCCAAACTAGACAAGCCCAAAGTCCTCAGCCGCTCCACACAGGACATTCCTTCCAGCCCTTTTACCAGCTTTGTTGCCTTCCTCTGGACACGTTCAAGGACCTTCACATCCTTCTAAAATTGTGAGGCCCAGAACAGCACACAGTACTCCAGATAAGGCCCCACCAGCACTGACCACAGAAGGATAATCACTGCTTTTGATCAGCTGGTTATACTGTGTTTGATGCCCCCCAGGATGCAGATTGCCCTCTTGGCTACCAGGGCACACTGCTGACTCCTATTAAGCCTGCTGTCGACCAGCACCCCCAGATCCCTTTCTGCAGGGCTGCTCTCCAGCCACTCCTCTCCCAGTCTATACTTGTGCCTGGTGTTACTCCATCCTAAGTGCAGAATCAGCATTTAGACTTCATCCCATTTCATCCCATTAATCATTGTCCAATGCTCCAATCTATCTAGATCCCTCTGCAGGGCCTCCTGTCCCTCAAGAGAGTCAACAGCACCTCCCAGTTTGGTATCATCAGCAAACTTGTAATGGTGCATTCAACTCCTGCATTCAGATCGTTGATAAATGTATTGAAGAGAACCGGCCCTAGAATTGAACCCTGAGGAACACAGCTGGTGACTGGTCGCCAGCCAGATGTGGCCCCATTCATTACAACCCTTTGAGCTCTATACTTCAGCCAGTTCTTCACCAGCGTACCGTGAACCCTCTTGTCACACAATTGGACAACTTGTCCAGAAGGGTCCTGTGAGGAACAGTATCAAAAGCCTTACTAAAATCCAGAAAAACTATATCCACCACCTTCCCTTCATCCACTAGGCAGGTGACGTTATCATTGAAGGATATCAAATGAGTTAAACAGGACTTTCCCGTGGTGAACCCATGTTGACTGTGTAGTTAACTGCTGCACCCTTATTAGTAGGTCAGTGTTTCTACTAATGTAACTAAAGGAGTAGAACAAAAATGTTTGATCAAAGCAATACTTTCTGTATCTGAAATCTAATAATGATACGTGCTATTAAAAATGACAATTAGAATGTTACCATCCCCGTCTAAAGTTATATTCTAGTGTCTGACAAGCAGAAAGTGTAGAACTGCCACCGCTGACAAAGCGAAGCTGCCAATTCCCAGTTGTAAAGTGGAGAGTCAGTGAGGGGCTTGGCATACTTGCTGATGCCAGTGCTTGTAGGCAGAGCAGCTGGCAAGATTACACATCATTTTTCACCTTAAAGTTAATAGATCTGTGTGGATGTTGTGTGTGTGATTTAGTGTTGAGGGGGCCCAGGAGTTCATAATTTATGAGTCTGAGCAGAAGAGCTGCAAAATTAATCTTTACAATAGCAACACCTGTTCTTTGACTCAGCTTTTAATAAATTATATGTGGATAATATTTACCACATTCTTTGACTACTTTGAGATAATAGCAGCCAGGTGTAAAGCTAGTTTTTGGTAGTGGGAAAATTAACAATGCAAAAAGAGCTTGAGTTCTTTTAAATTAATACCTTCTGGTTAGTGTTCTACAAGAAAAAGAATGAAAAAAATTTAGGGGTAACAGTTTCAAATGTAGTCAGATGTAGGAGTTTAAAGAAGCTATTTTCAAAGCCAATGATAGCTGAACAGAATTGGGTCACTTTGGCATCTCAACATCTCCCAACAAACATCATTTGCAAAACAGATATGACAGCACACATCTTGTCTTATGGAAATGAGATCTAGGTTCTCAGTTCTTGTAAATCAGACTTTACTTTCTGAATCCTTCAGGCTCTCTGACAGCATTTTAAGAATTTATCCTTATCAGCAAGATCCAAAGACAACTGGAAGTCAATCATTTTTAAAGCTTCATACCAATTATGACAAAATTCGAAATCAAATAGGTACTCATATAAAAGAGTATGAATTATTACAGCTTAAAAGATTTGTTATGTTAAGGAAAGAAAAACATTTTCAAGAAGCATTGTTGAGTTTTTTAGCATACCTCTCCTTCTTCCTCTTTATGTGCTTAATCAAGTTTGTGGCCATATGTCAGAGACAGAGATAGGTGTAATGTAAATTTTGTTACTAAAAAATGTGAACCAACACTGGCTTTTTTAAGAACTACTGTCATTTAGTAACTAAATTTCTTCTGCTTGCTAGATGTGTTCTCCTTTGATACTCTGTATGTACTGAGCAGAGAGGAGTGAAAATGGCCAAGGCAATATGATCCAAAAATCAAGGATTTGTGGTTTTGTGATTTTAGTGTCACTGAAACACCTGTAGGCAGGGCCTCATGTAGTAGTTTGCTTGCGTGCAGATTCTCTGCAGAGAATTTTCAGAGGATGCATAGAGATCGTTCATGGAAAAAGGAGGGATCTAGAGAAAATATTTATCGCTTCCACAATAGTTCAGTTTGGTGAGAGTTCTCTGAGCTGGCAAAAATAATTTTCTTCTTTTTGGGGTACTGATGCAAGGAGGCAGAAGAGCTGCGTCTACAACCAGCAGAGCATTTCTTAGCCAGCTTTTATGGAAGAAATTTGGCCTTTCAGGGGACTGTCAAGAGTCAGCTTGAATTTTCCCTTGAGAACAGGTCCTACGAATACTGCTGGTTGGAAACTTCTAATGCATCGCTTACTTCCAAGAACCTTGAAAAGACAAAGTCTTATGGTATAATTTGACCTACTATTTGTAGTACCGGCATGGACTTACTTCCCAAAAGCCTGAATCTGCTTGCTTGGGTGCCTAATTCAAGAGGTAACCCACACAGTAGATTTCCCCAGGTCTCACAACTTGGGACACAGACGATCCCTACCTGCAGCCAGTCCATTTTGCATATGTATATGACAGGTGAATAATGTAGACTCTTAGTGAGCTTGCTACTCGGTTAATCCATATTAAATATATACATAGTTGGATATACATTCCTTTACCCTAATCCACTTAAGGCATCTCAGTTTCCGTAGTCATTGGCACGCTAAGTCGTGTGACTACTATCACTTCACTCCAACTTGCCAACAGGAGCACTAGATGCTCATTTCTAGCTTGGCTCATCTGGGACAAGGCTTGAACTGTCACCTACTGACCTGTGGCAAGAAACTTAAATGTTTTGCCATTAATACATCTGCAAACTGTTTTCTACGTTTGCAGTGGAAGGTCTACTGCTGATAAATCAAAGCTGATTGTTGGGAAAAAGGTGGAATTTCCACTCCATTCATTCTTGTACTGGTCTTGAAACACTGCAGTCAAAGACACTTTGCTGATGACTTCAACAGGTATCGAAGAAAACCTTAATTTTCCTATTCTGCACAAATGTCCACCTAGGAAAAAGACTGAAAGAATGGAAGACGGTTTTTTTTGTAGAAACAAGAAATTCAGACTGTGTTCCAGTAAAAATCCAAACCATACAATATTTGTATACGGGTAAGATTCCTTACGTTGAGCAAATTCACATGGCTAAACAGTTAAGTTTTTCTTAATTATGAAAATAAGTGTTCCTAAGATTTGGAAAATTGCTTGATCAGAGTTGATAATAATAAGGAGTTTACTGCTGGACTATGTTTTTGCTGTGAAAGTTTCCTTTTGCTCGAGTCAGGTACTACTCAGTGTGAGTAAGAAAGACAGAATCCAGCTTAGAGCAGCAACTGTTCATTGCAACCTTTATGATATTATCACAAACAGATTCCATTTCTGTCAG
Organism: Rissa tridactyla; assembly: GCF_028500815.1. Taxonomy (NCBI): domain Eukaryota; kingdom Metazoa; phylum Chordata; class Aves; order Charadriiformes; family Laridae; genus Rissa; species Rissa tridactyla. Next base: position 37,434,254 of record NC_071467.1, on the reverse strand, counting down.
TCAAATTCAGCTATTTGTATTTGTGTTCTGTTCTGATGGAGCGTAGCAATGCTGGAAACATCTCTCTCAGTGGGTGTGAGTTTAGGGCAAGGTTTCTCTAGGGAGCAAGGTAGTTCTCAGGCTTTGCTCAAATGTATCGGTCAATTATGTGTCTGGTTAATAAGAACATAATATTTGTAGTTGAAAATTTTTCCCAGTGAGTAGTAAATTCACTATAAACTTCACTTTTTTGTCCCAAAAGTGCATCTGGATTGAACTTCTGGGTGACTTTATTCCAGATTCATGAATCTTCTGGAGAAACTTACTGGTATCTTTCTTTCGTTTAATATTGCAAGAGTGGTAATATAAATTGGGGTAAAAAAGTCATAGCTCCCCATCCCACATATCCTTTCTAGAAAGTGTCATGGAGCTTTTGTCTGCTTGGGGTATGAGTCATTTTCCAAATTTCTCCAGTGCGCATAGGTATCTTAAAGAAGATACATTGTCTCTCACTCTCCCTGCCGTGTCTAGCTAGGTATTTTAGCTTGAGATATTTCTTGAGATATATGTCCGTCCACTTCAGAAATGGGATACTAGTCAGGATTGTGTTCCTGTAAACAGAATTTCCCCAGGCCTATTGGATGGTCTTTGCTGGATGTCTTATAACACCCATAGCTGAAGCTGCACCATTTCATATAACTGCTTTTTGAGTCTGAAAATGAGAGAAAACAAATTTCTAGCATGGAAACTTGTCCACTTGGATTTAATTATTTATAGACAGTGAAACAAAAGTAGAGATTGACATTATTTCTACCAGAAGTTAGATGACTGTTGTATAGTGAGGAGCGAGTTCAAATACACCTCGGGAATGTTAGAACTAAACTCAAGATTCCTATTTTTTGAATGGATGTACTTGAATCCAAAGCTGCCATTATCTCCTTATACTATTAAGGCTTTAGCTCATGTCACTTTGTTTCTACTGACTAATATTTGATTTCATCTTGGAAAACTTCACATTGAACTAAATTTAGGAGGAAGAGAGAATTTTCCATTGCAGCGAGGAAAAAAATTCTCAAAATTTGTTTCAGTGCAGAAAGCTGTTTTCAGTACAGCTTCCAAACCTAAGGATATCTTTTTCTGCAACTTGCGTTATTATGGTAAACTTGGATTCCCAAAGACATTTAATATAATAAAAAATGACACTATCATTTAAAAAATGGCATAGAGAATTATCAGGACACACATTAGGTAAATTAAAAGCTGGCTCGCTGAGGAATCAAACCCTCAAGTTTCTAATGGGAAGACGTAGATGAATGGGGCTCATTAGGGACTGATAGTTTTGGATAATTGGTGGGAAGGACAAGTTGAAGTTATTAAATGATATGAATCCCCTGGTATAATGGCCACATTCCAGTAAAATGCACTTTATTATAACCAGATGAAATATATTTGAACCAAATGAAATATATCTGGCACCAGAGAAACATATCTGTCTCTGCTGAAGAATAATGAGGCTTTATCCTGGAAAGCAGTGACCTAATGGATTTAGGATGATCATAGAAGATCATCTCGGTGTGAGCTCTCAGGATAATGCTGTCACAAAGGGTAGACCAATCCTTGAATTCCTAAGAAGTTAAGTAGCAAAGTAATTATTCCACATCATATCAGTAAAAAACTGTGGTTTTGGTGTCTTGCCATTAAGAAAGATTGGAACTATTTGAGAGATTTCAGAAGATGATAAAGAATGACCCAGGGTTTGGGAAACCTGTTAGGAGTTTGCCTCACTTAAAGGCATTCAAACAGGAACCTTGGAGATGACTTGGCATCTGTAGGTAGACATTTAAATAAAAAAGATTCAACTGATCAGCCTGTGATGAAGGAAATTAAATGCTATGTCCTTGCAACCAGGAGCCTTAAGCATTGTAAGCAAAAGTTAAGGGAGGCAACGAAATTGGACTCATTAACGTGAGGTGTTAGAGCTTTCTGAATGACGGATGATAGATAATCTAGCAGGAGATTCTGTGGGCTCTAGACAGGTATACGGGAGATCAAACTAGATGATCACAGCAAGATTTTTTTGTCTTTGTGTCTGTCTATGAATATACTTACTCATTCTCATAAAGAACAATTTGGATGTGCAATTTCAGTTGCTTTCCTGGACGCTACACGTTAGGCTTTGATGAAGATGCACATGACATAACGGTCATGATTCTATATTTATGCTTCCTGTTTTCCCACAAACCCTTGAAGATGTGCATAACAGTATATACATGTAAACACATTTTTGTGATTTTTATTCTATGGTTTATTCTAGTGATTTTAAACTGCAAAGCTCTCCCTTCTCCCCCACCCCCCAGTTATTTTTGTTATTGTAATTTAGTCTTTGGAATATAAAAATCATTTACTTGAGAAGTCGGGGTGCCTGTGGATAAAGTAATGTCTGTCCTTAGTGATCCAAAAACATGCACCTGGGAAATATAAGATATGACAGTTTGAATTAATATTGACCATAACAAAGGTATTAATAAAATACCGTTAAACTTTACTGTGCTCTAAATAGTCATAGAAGTTTTGTAGATTTCAAAGCACAAAATGTGTTCATGCTGACGTTATCTGTGTGAATGTCCAGTATTAAATGGAAGTGTATATAATAACAGTGATATAAATATTTTGCTTTTAAAACATTATTTTTTTTTTAATTCAAAAAAACATTTGCAAGTGGAGTTCTAAGCTTTCAGGAAAAAAGTATTGGCTGTGCTTAATTTCTGAATTCCACAGAGTTCTATGCCTTATATAAACCACTCTGAATAGATATACAGGTAAGTCCAACAGATAATCATCTATGCTCACCCCTAAAAAACTGTACTAAGCTTCATTAGAATTTTGTTCCAAAATAAGAATATAAAGATATATTGATTTAAATACGTCACAGTAAAAATACTGCACTAGCTGTATATTGATATAGCAGGCTATATATATATTGATAGAAGAACTTTGATATGAATTACAAAGTATACTGTATGTGTTGAAACACAGGTTGTTTAATAAGGTGCTGTTAAAAGATCAGTCTGAAAGGACACAATAAAAAAATAATAAACTTCTAGGAACATAAAGCTCTTCTTTAATGTTAAAGAATTCCAGAGAATAAAAGAAACTAAAGCTTTTACTCACTGATAACTCACAACCAGTTAACATGGCTAGCCATTATAGCAAAGAAATGTAACTTTTTAATGGGAATGCAGCCTAGTTTGCTGCATGTTGATGAAGGAACTTTAACTAAATCACTTGATTGCGTTTTGATTATATCAGATTGATTCATCCCCTTTTAGACTTTGCTCTTCCAAAACACTTGTTGAGTAAAGGTAACTTAAATGTAGCTCTTTGTGAAGGTGTGCAGTGAACTGAGAACTGATCTTGTTGAAAAAAATCTCTGAGTAAAAAGAGTATTTTTCCTCAGATAATTCAGTCCTGTATTGTTGCTCACCCTTTTGGCTGCCCAACGTTTGTGTTGCATCAATTAGGAGGATCTGTGAAGAATATCTGAGTCTGACAGGGGCGAGCTGAAACTGCTTCAGCTGGCCTTTCAAGCCCCAAATGCTCATGAAACAATACCCCTAGGGTTTTAGTAAAGACAAGTGACTATAACCCCACGAAAATTGTGAGGTGCAAAGTCATTCTATGAAACAGCGTCTGGCCTTAGAGGGACATATTGATGAGTTGCTTGACTGGGGGACTGCTGTCCTGATTTTCTAGTTGGAAGGAACTGGCCATTTCACGCGTCCTTTATAGTACAGAGCATTGGAAAGAGCTAGGGACCAAATTACACTGGCGGGTTCATTCTTTTATGCCTTTCTTGATTCCTTTGTTTGGCATGCTGGCTGAGTGCTTTCACTATGGGCCAAGAAGATCTTGCTGGAAACCTGTGTATGCTTTTTATTCCATTTAATTGCCCCAAGTTTTTTCAAAAGCTATCAAACTCTGTCATCTTTCACCAGTACCTCATGTAGTCATTTACAGCAGTGAAGAAAGAGCACGAAGTAGCCCTCAAGTAGTACCAAAGCTCATTGATCATGTTCTACACCTACTTTTCACTCAATTCGTTTGAATGCAAATGACCCCATGAAGTGCAAGACCCAGGGAGCAGCAAGCAAGGAGTACATCCTTTTGCATTAAATAAGGCCTTGAAAGGCTTTTGGCTCCACAGCTGAGTGATTGATTCAGCAGAGCAGCCAGATTGCTGCAGAAACCAGAAAAAATGTAGAATGTTTGACTGTAATCCCAGGGTGCAAAAATGACCAGGAGGTGAAGGATCCATGAAATACATCTGTTTTTTTTTCCTTTGGCCCAGTATTCTCCAAGCTCTCCTAGTATCCTATTCTGTAAATGTGTTTTACAAGGCCAAGATTTATTCTTAGCCAAACCTGTAGAAATTCCTCTTTTATCATGAAGAGGAAAGAAGCATTTCAAATTCAAGTAGGAAAAGCTCTGTAATGGAAAAGGTTAAGATTTTGTGACATAGTTATGGTGGCTGTTCTTGACCCTGTCAGGGAGAAAATCCATGAATGTGGAGACTGGGGGAGAGAGAGAAGAGAGGAGGGTTAATCCTTGATGTGTGACTTGTGTTCATTTTGGTTAAATCTTGTTTGGCAATGTGTGGTGCCAGTGTGAGTGCTACAGCAAGATCTGGACAGCCCTTATTTTCTCGATCTTATTTCCCTGATCTGTGAAGTGGGATGATAAAATGTGATAACTGACAGCAAAGCTATGAGAAATCACCAATTAATGTTTCTAAAATGTGTCATGAGTCTGGTCCCCAATTCTAATGTCTATCTTTGTTACTTTCTGGTGTGATTTTGCTAAATTTACAATGGCTGTAGTTTTTCAATTATTTTCCCCAAGTCCATGGTGGCTTCCTGCTTGTATTAACTACTACTTTTAAATTATTGTCATTCCCTTTTATATTGGAGAGATCAGCCTGTTGGGGTATTACTCATCTCACCTACCTTCAGCTGTATAAAAGTGAGAGAGTCCAGTCCGAGCTATTTGTCCTCTGAAGTAAGGAGACAAACAAAGGGACCTCAGAGGACCGCTAGAGATCTGTCTTACTGGGGGACTGAGACAGGCACACTGAATCCCTTCACCCCTTCAGGGTGTCCTTCATCTCTTGCATCTCCACCTTGAGACTTCTCTATCTCATGTCAACTGAAAGTTGATTCGATTTTGCTAATATCATTTCTCATCAGTCAAGGATTCCATAACGGATATGGGGTAGCACGGAATATGTTTTCTGGCTGGCATCCCATTTCCTTCTGCAGCTGAGAAGACCACAGTCCCTGGAGTTCTTGTGGGTAACAGTCACCAGAAGAATCTGCTAATGAAACAGGCTTACATATATTTCCTTTTCTTTTCCCCACCTTAAGACAAATTTTTTACTTGAAGATCAAACTGTGACAATGCTTGAGTATCTGCTAAATGAAGTGCCTCCAAGGAAAACAGTTGTTAAACATTAGGTATAAAAGACAAAAAAAAGACATATAAGGTTAATAAAGGATAAGAACTGTTGCTAAGATTTCATAGGTTTTATTTCTTTTTTTTTGATACAGAGGTTTTCATGGTATGTTCCTTGTTCTGTTGAGTATCAGTACAGCATCATATGAAGTCCAGGCGTATCACCTGGCAAAGTGAAACTTAAAGATCTTGTTCCAGTTGCATTTAATTGATTAGCTGGAGATAATGGGAGTAGTTTGTTCATGCCAAGTTTCTTTAATCTCCCAAAGAGGGGTTGCATATTTATATGTTCAAAAGGAGTGAATAAATGTGAAGCTGCTGTTCCTGATTTCCTTCAGTGTTTAAAAATGGCAAGGTGAAGGCTTCTGAGGTAACATACAGACCTTTATGCATTCAGCTGTGTCACTGAGCGTGGTTGCGGTGTTTCCAGTTTATAACCGTGATTTCTCTAACTGGATCCATGTAACAGGCCAGGTGCGGCATTACATCTTTTACAAACACGGGGGTGGGGGGAGGCAGGTTGTGTTGTAGTCAGCAACATTTGTGAAACAATATTTCAATATGCGTATGTAAATATTTGTAAAAGCTAAATTTCCATTTTGCTTTGGGGAAGGTTTTCAAGCTGAACACAATCAGAAATGAACACATTGCTGTCTCAGCTTATCTGATTCATCACTGTTGCGTATTACGCTTGATGCTTTTTGCAACATGGATCGTTTTTTGCAATCTGTTACTCCTATTGAAAAAGAAGCAGCAGAAAACCCCTCTAAAACACTGAATACTTGGAACAAATAATATAAGTGAAGAAGCTGTGATTTGCTTCTGAATATTTTAGAAATAAAAATTAATCGGTATTCATGAAAATACTGATCAACGTAGCTTATTTAACTGTGAGTTCAGCATTATGGAAAACTTTTACAAAATGCCAACACAACGAAGGAAATGTTCCCTTTTATCCTGTTTTTGTGTACATTAAATTTTAGCCCTAATTTCTGTGTTTTTCTGTTTGATTTCACAGGTTTGTGAAATCAGTGGGATTCTTGAAGAACAATTTAATTAAAACAAAATTATGGTGAATCAAAACTGCACCTGAAAATTCACTTTAGTTTATACATAATAATTTTAAATAAAATTATTTTTCTAGTATCAGCAGTGCATAAGTGGAACGGCTCTGATATGTGGATGCTGTAATGCACTGAATCAGAGTATTTACTGTGGTACAGTGGCCTTAGGGAAGAAGGGTAACTGTCGCCTTTTAGTATAAAGTTAGTATAATGTTTTTGTTTAGTTTATACCCCTCTTATTTTGGATTGACATTTGATAAACTAAACTCTGCCTGACCAAAATAAACTTTGCCTAGAGATTTTATGTATTTTAACTTGTCTAAGGTTTTCTACTCCTTATATTTTTGTAATCTTTACTCTTTTTTAGATTAATAAACACTCAAGCATTCGCCCACATCTGCCAATGTGTATGTCCCATTCAGGTCTCACAGAGAAGTAGCTGTTCACTCATAGTCACCTGCAGAGAGAGGTCAGGAGGGGGGCTGAGCGAAAGAGTGTGCGTGGGGTAGCGGAATAGCTTTGTATTGAGTTTATCTACTTTGATCTTTAAAACAAATAAAGACTCTGTTGAAAAGGGAACATATCAATAAGGAATGGAGCATGCATGCAAAAATAAAGCGCCCAAAGGAACTTCATATATATGATAAAGCATTAGTTACCCATGTGGATTACTGAGACAAATTTGCTGTTTAAAATAAGCTAACTGGTGTATGCTGTGTGCTTGGAACTTTAGAAGATGCTTTTGCACAGACATCAAATGAAGGGATGTGGCAGTTGCATTTACTGATTTCATTTACCTGTTTATTCTGTCAAGCGTGTTTTCAATTTCCTTTGTCTTCAGTTATGTACGCTTAGTTCCTGTATCTTAGACATAATGATATAATGAAATTGCTTGCAACTATTAAAAAATACAGTATAACAAGCCATCTATTTGTTTAAGAAATAAAAATGGATTGTCTGTCATGAATGTTTCATAGCGTGAACTTTTTTTGCTGTCTCGCAAACCTACAGTGCTAAGTACACAAAAAGTGGATGGTCTGTCCCAAGTCATGAGCAAGTAAAATGGAAGGTAACATTGTGATGAAGAAGTACTTGCTGTATGTATCATCATAGTATGGACTTCCTATGGGTAAAATATTTAGCATACTGGAACCCCATGGGGATAGTCCCTTGAAATTCATTTCAGTAAGGGGCTTTATTAATTTATCACAGAATCATAGAATGTGTTGGGTTGGAAGGGACCTTTAAAGGTCATCTAGTCCAACCCCCCTGCACTAAGCAGGGACATCTTTAACTAGATCAGGTTGCCCAGAGCCTCCTCAAGCCTGGCCTTGAATGTCTCCAGGGATGGGGCCTCCACCACCTCTCTGGGCAACCTGTGCCAGTGTCTCATTGTAAAGAACTTCTTCCTAATGTCTAATCTAAACCTACCTTGCTCTTTATCATCAATAAAGAAAATCTGTTATGCTGTCTATATTTGCAGTATATTTGAGACTCATTTGCATATAGGAGAGCGTATTATCACTGATATGCTATATTTAGTCAGTTGTGCTCAGTAAAACATTCTTCTGAAATTAGTTTCTCCTTATCGTGGATTTTATTCTTCGTAGTGGCCTGCATTTCATATTTTACCTTGACACTTCTGAAAAACATAAAGTAGGTATGCCTTTTTTCTTCTTCCAGTTCCTTCACTGAACATCTGTTAAGCCCCATTCTTTCTGCTTCGTGCCATTTCTGGTTGAAATTATGACCACGTGTAATCCCTGGGAAAAATCTCATTGACTTCAGTGGAACTAAGCTTGCCCACAACAAATAGAGAAAGAAATTAGAATTTGGCAGTATCTTAATTCTAGAAGTTCTTGCACATCTAAGAACTTGAAGGCAGTTTTGGCTGGGTAGTGCAGAGAGGTTGGGTCAGGGACATGTCTGGTTTTATATTTTGATTACGTGGGAAGAAACACAAGCTTTATGCAGGAAGGCAGAACATAAATGCTGCTTCTGGTCTTCAGAGGGCGAAAAACTTTTCAGTTATGGATATAGTGGGTACCATCAACACTCATTAGAATGATTAATAATTTAGTGAGTGTGAATTGTGTGCAAGTGTCTCGAAGTGTGACAGGATGACTTGACTCTTGGCGGGTTCCAGCTGTAAAAGCTGTGAAGTCTTGGGCTCCTGAGATCTGGCTGTTCTTGGCTCTGGTCAGAACAATGGTATTTTTCTGAGACACAATCTAAGCAGAAGGATAAAGGATAAAACCATGGAAAATGTTACTTTATTTTCACACTAAAACATACAGAAAATCCCATGTAATTTTTTTTTTTTGTTTAGTTCTCATGATTTTGGTGTGATCTCATGATTTTTTAACGCTTGTGGTTGGCACTATTCCCTCTAAAGTGTACGGCAAGCAGTCTTGGCTGATGCTAGCACTCAGCCCAGCAACCACTGCTGGCATTCTAGAGGACGAGCAGCCACCTGGTACCCTGACTGCGAACAAGCTGGCAATGAAGCGTAACAAGTCAGGAGAACTCCAAGGAGGGGTTGAGATGCGCTTAATAGGCAAGAAGCAGCTGAGCTTAGCAGGCTGGGGAGGATAAACAGCAGCTGGGAAGGCCATGGAGAAGGCATGTGTGATAAACTTGTTTTCACCTTTGAGCCGCGGGAAGCCTTACTCATTTTCTGTTTGACCTTTTTGGCTTCAGGAAGCAGTTTCCATTTGTTAGTTGCTTATGGAATAAACTCTGCTGCCATGGTGCCTAATTGAATGGAGAGTCAGCTGTGCAAGCTCCTCTTGTTGACGCTGCTCCAGTTATTTTGGCAAGAGCATCAAGGTAGGTTTGTTTTGTTTTGCTTTTGACTCTGCACCAGACACTTCAAAGTCATCACAAAACGTTCAGTGTTAAGCTACGTAGAAATGTGCTTCTCTCTAGTTGCATGGAACAGAGTAGATTTAGTACTTTTCAGAAAGACACTTCATGGCTCATTTCTGATGCTATTCAATTAGGGCTTTTTGATGGAAAAAGAGTCATGATAAACAGATACATTTTTCCTAGCCACATGTTCACAGCTTAGGTTTTAGAAACGTTTACTAATGCAATGATGTAGGTCCATAGCATTCTCAACAGTACATATTAATGAAAAAAATACAAATATATCTCAGTATATAAAAATGCATGTAGCTTGTCTAATAAGCAGCTGTCTTCCTTTCAAACACCAGTTTATAATAAAATGGTTTTTATTGTCATATGAGTTTCTGCTGCTTCCTTTTAAGACCTTCACACCCTTAATACTTTATCTGGGTAATCTTAAAAGCAACCTTAATGTATCTTTATTCATTTCAATAGCACAGTAATATTAATAAATTCCCTTCTGTACTGCTCATATCAAGTAACTTCATCATTTGACAGATTTGAAAGAGTGACCTCTTGCTACCCCAGTGCCTAGCTCTAGCCTTTGTAGGTGTGGCTGATGGAGAACTGGGGAAAAATTTAAGTGCGGAAGTTATTAAAATGAAACAGAAAATTATCCAGTGGAAGATTTCTCTGAGCATATCCTTATCTTGAAAACTTAAGCAATAATTTAAAAGCACTTGCATAACAACCAGCTGTACTGTGCACATATAGTATTAGCAAAAGCTTCTAGCCCTGTGGGAATACGCTTCCTAAAAATATGGCTTTATTCGCACTTTAAGTCTCTTTCTCCTGAGCCAGTAATTACAGAAGAGGGAGGGAGACTTGTTTCCTGCTGCCTGGAATATTGCTTCGGGTATGTCTACATTTCTCTTAGAGAGGGAGGGAAATTCTGTATTGCAACAGCTAAACTCATAGAGATATATGAACTAAATGAAAGCCAACTCACACGCGTAGGTGTGACACTATTGTTTCATTGCTCTGGCTATATGTGGACATGCTTTACATTTCATCCAATGAACTATTAATGTAAAATGCAGAAAAGCTCCCTGGGATAGTTTACAGTGACCTGGACTTCTCTGCAGCAAGTGCATTAACCGTGAAGTTACCATGTTTTTAGTAGGTTTGTATGGCTACTTCCAGGCAGCTTCCCAACAAAAAAAGATGTGCAAAAATCCGTGTTCAGAGGCAAATGGCTCTTCCTGTGCTTATAGAAGTTTGGTGCTCCTTCACTCTTGGCCCTGGCTTCTACTTTCCTCGGGTTAGGCAGCAAGTAGTTAGGCAATGCAAGTATCTTGTGTTGTTGATATTTTGGCCCTTTACAATTTTAGATGAAAGTACAGAAGTTTGAGGTTAATCTAGTAAAGTTTAAACAGACCACTGGTTTGACAGCATTAGCTTACTTACTACTATATTAGTCAAATACGTTTTAATTACTTTTAATTACCAAGTTGCTGGTTAAAAGAAGACAAATCTTTATAAGTTAGAATTCTGACAGACTTCCTTATGACTTTGATTGCGGCTTTGTTTCCTGATGACATGTTATATAAAACTAAAGCATAGCCAAATGGAATTTAGTTTGATAGCTTTTTTTCTCTTTCTTTTGATAGTACAGTCAGATACTCTTTTTTTTTTTTTGTCTGCTTGAGAGAACGTGCGACAAATTTTAGTATATGTTGTCACTAGAAGTTTCCTCTATCAAGGTGCACTGTCAAGTGAAAACCCTGTACTGGACTTCACGTTCAGTTCAACCAGCAAAGAAGTCTAGTGGTGTTCTCACTTAAAAAACAGTACAAATGTATAAACACGGCATTATTGAGAACTGGAACTTAATCTACAAAGCTCCCTGTTGTTGGAAGATGGCAATGGTTTAGTGATTAATATGCCAGCTGCTATTCCAGAAGATGTTCTGCTGTAGAATTTGACACACTCTCCAACTAGTTTATCTTTATTGTATGAATAGTATCTGTATTATATTTGAGCTTCACTTTATTTTTCTTGTAATTAATTATCAGCCAGTCCTGGAGAAGGCTTCTGGTTCTGAAACAATTAGGTAGAATCACTGAACCAATGTCTTGTGTAGATTCATGGACCTTCTTTTGAGCGTAGTGACAGAATATTGTTCTAAATTGTGAGACAGAAGGAACCTTCTTTTTGCCCACCAAAACCAGCTACAGCAAAGCTGTAAAAAGACACCACAGGAGAGCGAACAGAAATAGCTCTTGTGACTGACTTGTGTGGTGAGCTGATGATTCTCACCAGGGACCTCGTCTCCCAGAACTGCACGCATGTGTTTGCCTACAGAGGGAGTGTAATAGGAAATGGGGCTGGGAAGGGCCTCCAGATATCATTTAGTTGCTAACCCTGAGGCAGCATAACTGCAGATAAACCATTTCTGACAGATGTTTGTCTAACCCATTCTGAGAATGTCTGGAGATGGAGAATCCCCCTCCTTGTCTTTAGAAATTTGCATACCCAAGTGCTTGTACTTGTGCTTGACAGTAGTTTCTCAGAACAAGGTCTTTTCCCCTTGAATGCATTATTCTCGTCTTAATTGCTTGCATCTTGTTTCAGCTCAGATAACATTAAATTCAGATGCCACCCCAAGCAACAAAGTGGAATACTGGTCCTGTAAAATCTTTTTAATATTTCAAATGATATAAGTGTGGCCAGGCTTTCACCCCAGAGTTACAGTCAGTTACTGAAGAGGCATTGTTACAGGCCATGAGATGTGTCAGCCACTGACAGCAAGGACTTGTGCTCTGCAGGCTGCACATGTTGCTGCTCTGAGAAGCCCTGCTTTTGCACTGGAAATGGCATGTGATGAAACAGCAAAGGGTCATTCGACCCTCCATGCTTCAGTCACTGTAGCTGTCTCCAAAATGTGCATGAGGAATTCATGAGTGCATTTCAAAAACTTGCCAAAATGCTCCCTGGGGCCTGATAAGTACCATAATTCAAAGTCTCTCCATAAGTGCCTCCAGAAATCATTCTCTTCCTATTGATGTGTGTAATCCAACACCTACACACTCACAACTCTGGGTTTATTAAAGTGTGGGGCCCTTTAGCTGAGATTCCAAAGCAACTTATACTTCCTATCCCCCCAGGTGATGCTACATTTCTGTGTCCAGAACACACTATCTGTTATTGACTTTTCATCTGGACAGAGATCTTACAGAATTTAAAATATTTTCCTATGAGGATGTGCTGAAAACATCTGATGGTCTTGCCTGTGATACATAGGCCTTCTGGGAAAGACTGTAGCATCAACGTCATCCATAATTCTGTGCCTGCTCTTTGTAAAGACAGTAAGCTATTTAAAAGCCAAAGCTAAAGCTCTTCAGGTGAAAACATAGCCAAAATGCCAGATAGAGATGTACGTTCACTATTTCCCTTTAAAAGCAATTAATTCACAGTATGACAAATGTTACCTTCTGTCACTTGTTCTGTATGCTAAACGTTTGTTGAGAATAACAAGTTCAAATGCTGGAACACTGATTTTTCAGCTTTCAGACACGTCAGAAGAAGGTTAACTCATTTAGGAAAAGTAAATATTCTACACTGTAGATTTTAAAAGTATAAGAGAATGTATTCAGGAATGTGGAAATCTTGTATCTTGTATCCAGATGAAGTATTTGTGGTCAGAATGTTTTATCTGGGGCATGATCTAACTCAATGTAAAAAGTATACAGTATCTCCTTCTCTGCTTCGTTCCAATGGAACCACATTCAAGTAGATCAGATACACTTCATCATGCCTTCATAACACTTTTAATATTAATTCTGTCTTCACTAGTGATTCGGAAATCTGAAAACCTTGAGAAGTGCCATTCGCAGTGGTCCCTATCTCTTCAGAGAGATACAATGAGAGGTTGCCAATACTAAGGAATGAGCTCTACAGATAATGTGGGATACTGACATGAATTTTTGCTTGACCTCAACCTCTGATGGTTATGTGGTATTTTTGGTTAAACTGCTTAGTGGTTAAACTGCTTACTGGTTAAACTGCTTTTGGTTAAACTGCTTAGTGACCCGTGATACTTTTCAGCTCTATGGTTATTCTAGTTATAAAATATCTGTTATAACAGGGACACTGGGATAAAGTTTTATCCTGTACTTACTGATACAGAGAAAATATTACTATTAATCTTTGTGTACATAGTATTCACTTCTGTGACGCAGCTTTTGCTACATCCGTTAGATTCTGGTATTTCTAGCATTAATAAATTCTGTGTTGAAAAAGCCAACTCCTTTCTGAACTGTAAAAAGCATTATGTCCAAATTGCCCTGTTGTCTTTTTAAACCGTGGAATTCTCTTCTTTGGTGGGCAAAGTTGTCCTAGCAGAGAGCACTCTCCCAGCAGCAGAGAGCACTCTCCCAGCAGCCTCATCCTCTTGGCACACTGAAGGATCATTCGCATCCTTGCTGCTGTTCCCAGCAGATTCTGCACTGTGCAGTGAAGTTCCAGCTCCTGCAGTCTTTATGTTTTGTGAGCTTGGAAGTCATCTGGTTTTATTCTTGGACGTTTATTAAATAACATCTGAAAGTTTTAATCATTCTTTCTAAACTATTTCTTTTGGGGTTAGGAGAACTTTGACATAGATTAATTACAGTAGATTAATTACAGGGCTACAATTTTTCCATTAGGAATACCTGTTCTCCTTCTTCCCACTGCCTCCATGTTAAACACTGAAGTACTTAATTGAGGTGGCTACTCTAATCCAAATATAGCATTTTTGAGTGTTACTGGGAAGCAATGCTAGGTTTTCCTCCTACTAACTGTAATTTATCACTACCATGGGACTTGGGGGAGAGTTAGGGTGATAACTGAGATAGACTTGAAACTTAGAATCATAGAATCATTTAGATTGGAAAAGACCCTTCGGATCATCGAGTCCAACCATCATAACTTCAGTTAGTTCAATTTACAAAAGGTGCTTAGGGGCAAGGGACATCTTCAGGTTGACCCTCTGCCCTCTCCCACGACCCATCCCCACCAACTCTTTTAATATATTGCTTACTGAAGTGGAACACAGCTGTTTGTTTCCTTCAGCACAGGGAACAAGCCTGCGTGGATTTATGTTTCATTGGTTCCTTGGCAAGGGAGGAAATACTCCCCCTCCACCCCCCAGGGTATTTCTTTCCAAGAGGAAGTTGAGATCCTTCTTTCCAATTTTACTTTTTTGGTCTGAATGCAGCTATGACAGACTGGTTTTGAGAATGTTTAAGATATTTCGTTTATTTTAAGATTTGAACTATCACACCACTAATGCAGTGCAAGTAAGAGTGATACTTTATTATATTCCCTATTTGTTCATACTGAAGGATATTTGGGAAAATATGGATCAAACCCACCAGATGTCAAAATAATTGTCTGTATCAGACAGCACTGATGTAGGCGCTGTTAGTTTGGGTTGTTGCTCAAGCTTGATGGATTGCCATACCTTCTACCCTTGAGAGCGCCACAGGCAGGAGACTGATCTTGTCATAGCTCAGTGATTGCCTAAACAAAATTAACATGATAGAGTCCCAGTATTTCTCCTTCCATACCTTTTCTGTCCTGGAGAGCCTAATTGCTGATTTTAATATGTTCATTGCCAAAACATGGAGTGACTTCTCTTTTGAAGAAAAAGGGGATGCCAGGCAATGCCACTATATAAGTTATGAATTGTAGATACTAGAATGGAGCCATGTGCATGATGTGTCTATAATGGCACAGTGTCATGCTTTAACCCCCACCAGCATCTAGGACCACACAGACGCTCCCTCACTCTCCCCAGTTCAGATGGTGGAGAGAATCAGAAGAGTAAAAGTAAGGAAAACTCGTTATTGATTTACTTCATTTTATATATGGTCTTGTATTGCTTCAATTTTATCAAAAGCATTTCAAGGAAATGTGTGTGTGGGGTGTTATGAAAAAACTGCCTGCTAGGTAGGATTCACCTTCTGCTTGTAAACTGTAAGTTCATCTGTCTGTCTGTCTCTCTCTGTCTCTTTATCTGAGCATTGAAGGAACAAGCCATATGAGAAAAACACTTCATCTTTTAGTGTGTTGTACTCCATGGCATCTCTGGATTTTAATACTTCATTGTTTTGTATTATTTGTAAAAGCCGAGTTTTTCTGTATGAAACACATTCATAAGATCTGCCGATAAAAAATCCCTCATTTCTCCATTTAGTGTGCTAACAATTGGTCTACATTTTAATTCCATACCCTATGATGTCATGTGAATACTGCAGTGTTCTGTTTTATGGTCTTCATGCTTTTTCACTATTGGAGAAGTTTGATCATAGTTCACTGTGAAATTTAGTTTTCTCCGTAGCAAACTAACATTTAACACTCTCACAGGCTGGTGTGAATTTTTAGAGACTGTTCTCCATCCTTCAATAAAAAATGAGTAGTCTTGCCTTATATTTTAGTTTGTATTAGTTTGTATTTTTCAGTTGGAAATCAGATGCTACCAGATAAGAGGAATTTTCTGTGCTTTTCTTGTTTGTATCATTTGTTTGCTTTTTATTAATTAGTTGGGTGAATGGCATGGCATTTTGCCACACAGAATATGTAGCTGGGTGTCAGCTAACATTATGACAACCTTTAATTGTTTAATAGTTTTTCACAGGTCCAGAGTGCCTTTAGGTAGAGGCAACCGTGGGTGCTGCCAAGTGTAGAAGTCTGAAGGGCAGTGAAATCTGTCCTGAGCTCCACAAGGTTGTGTGTTTTCCTTCTTTCTAGCGCTTCAAGTTCCTCCCCTTTAAAGCTGCTGTAGTGGCATTTATCCTGCACCTTTTTTGTCCTCTTCCTGGTCTGTCTTCAGTATGTGGCTTGCGACATGAAGCTCTTCCTTTTGCGTGTAGGCTGGGCTGCTCTGTTGCCATTGTAGCGCTCCTTGGTGGAGTATGGGAATGACCTCAGACGTGTCTTCTCAGGTAGAGAAAAGTTTGTGTGCATTGGGAAGTGAAGGGAGTTTGTACACGGGTGTTTCTGTGCTGCTGCATGGGCTGTGTGTATATATGGATATTTCTGTACATCTCTATTTCTGTCTTTTTGAACAAGTGGAACTGGGTGGGCATCTCTGTGTACCAGGGTGGGCGGTCTCCATGTTGCTTACAATGAACATCCAGACTTTTCCAAGTGCTTGGTCATATGTTTCTGAAGGAACCATGCCACTACTGCTAGGCTACTTCATCACTGTGAACAGAAGCCCCCTGAGTAAACAGATTGCTAGATCAGCTTGGGAAACAGAGATCCTTGTTGACAACCTTTCATGCACCCCAAATCCTCTGTCTTCTCATAGTTCCCTTGCCTTGTTGACAGCACTTTGAGTCTTCTGTTGTCATCCTCCGTGTCCCAGGAGGGTGTCCTGCTGCTGTCCCAAGATGAATGGTCCTGTCTCAGGTTTGAGAACAGACGTAAATCCACAAGCAAAGGGTGTTGTTTTTATCCTTCAAATGATGCAATTTAGCGTTGCTTATGCTGCTGCCAAGCGACTTTCTAGCTCTGGACAGGGATCTGAGAGGGCATTTAAAAATGCTTTCTGAACACCATCTGTTTGATGCTGACGTGCTGAAACACTGCAGAAAGTGCTTCCCCCAGTCCCACAACCCGACTTACAGACATCATTTACTGTAATCCAGTTTTGACCTGTAGAGCATTCAAACCCGCCCTTTGTTTTGTGTATTCTGTACAAAGAGGTACCAATTTTCTCTTTCGCGAGGAAAGGAACAGTTATTTGCATGGTGAGAGATTCTGTAACTTCCCAGAATGCGGAAATAATTTTATCGATGGCAGTGGAAAGCAATATTTATGTGACAGAGAGGAGGAACACTCACCAATACATTATACAGGATTCTAAATTTATTACACTCTTCGAATTTTTGCATTCTAAAAACACCTTTTTGATAAGATTTAAGGTTCCTTTGATGAAGTATTTGGAAGCTAAGCCTTTTCTTATTGCTTGTTTTGCCTTGAAGTTGAAACTGTTGATTTAATAAAATATTCCCTTTCTTTACATGTCATTACAAATTTTGCTATTCTATAGAATAACTTTCAGTGACTGGCATACGGGTATATTTCAGAGGAATGAGATTTACTTAGAGGACTGTGACTTACCAGACTGTGGAAACAAGTAGACTAAGTAGATAGATACAGTGTTTAATCTACTGCTGTAAAATTTAATATATTTTTTGTGTGAGGGCTGGGAAATTAGTTTTTGAGCTGTAGCCCAGTGCAAAGACAAAACAAGTAGCAGCCTTTGGCCCTTTTGGAAAGCGATTGTGTATTTCCAGTGATGACAGCCAGCAACGTTATTTGATTTATAGCAGCACAGCTTTCATTTAATACTGACCATATGGCAATTTTCACCACCTACATTGTTCAGCACCTATGTCAGTAGCACACAAAGCAGTGAACCTTCTTCCCAGGCAATCCAACTTAGACAGAGGATGCTGCATCGTGGCATATTGATCGATAGCAAGAAATGGTGATAATTAGGTCTCTCCGAATCCTTTATAAGCGGGCTGTGGGCTTTTGAACCTTATTGCATTATTTTGACACCATTGAATAATCAAACGTGCCAGCTTGTTTTCAAACTGTGTATTTGAAATACATGATGACAAGAAGGTGTCATGGAACAGGTTTACATAATATCACCCCCAGTCTTATTTTAACTTATATTAACAGGTAGTTTTTATTTATGCAAGAAATGGGGGGGAATGTTATTATTGGACATACTTGACACTATAGCTCACATCTTCAGGTGAGAACGCCTTTTACAAAGAAAATTTTCCTCCTAGCAATTTCTCTTTATTTTTACAGTTCTAATTGTTGCACCGCACATCGGAACAAAACTAAAGGTAGGAACAGTTAACCTGGAATTTGGAGAGCAAACATTTTATTTTTATTATTTGTGCGAATACCCATTATTGGAATTCATTGAGGTCAGTGACTTTACTGACATGCAGGACTGTAGGAGGGCATTGTGGTACAAGTGAAGGGAGATTAGTTTTGTACCTCACTGTACCCACATTATTTATACATTGGTTCTGTGTCCCTAGTTGAAAAGGGAAGTTCTGTGTTCCATCCAGTGACCGTGCCACTAGACATGTCAAACGCCTTTGCAGAGGGGCATGCTGCTTGTCATATTTGTCCCCATTTGGCAACTTTTTTTGCCAAAGGTGTATGTAGCGCTCTATCCTCGGTTGACAATGATTTATTGAATATCCAAAGCTTTGTGAGCTGGACATGACAGTTTCTCTGAGGCTGGGTAGCATCTGGCTCTGCAGTTTGACAACTCAGTCAGTCCTCAGGTCATCCGGGCCTGTTCTGTTGACACTGGGTCTACACCAGCTACTGCTGTGAAACTACCCCTTCCCTTGTGCCAGGGCTAATGTATTCCTGGCTCTATGATGATCTGAAAATGAACCACCGGCTTTTGTTAATCACCTTCAGCCAGATTGGTTCCTGGATCTACTGCTATTTGCATTTGAATTAGCTACAGGTTGCTGTAAACCTCAGTCCCATCTTGGACATCCAAGATACAGATTTAATGATTGCACTATAGGCATATGGAGGTGAGGTGGGAGGGTGAGGGGTGGCAAGGAGAAATGCTGATCCAGTATAAACAGAGAGTGCATATAAAAAACAGTAAAACCACATGTGGACAAAATGGTCAGTATGCATTCTCTAAGATTGCAACTTCTCATCTGGTCCTAGCTCCTTTTGCAATCAATTATGGACTATTGACTTTTTAGTTCTCTCAGGTGCTTTCTGATCACATAATTGCTTCTATAATGGAAAATGGAATTAAGTGATACGAGAGAGACAGAGAGAGCTCAAAACACATTTATGGTATCTGTGGTGAGAATAAATTGCTGTGATGATAGAGTTGAAGAAGTAAGTTCTGGGAAGGACAAGAGTGATAATTTTTGTAGTCAAGGAGAGGGAAAATAAACTAACCTGATAGAAGAATATTAGAAGACAGAAGAAAATTGTTATGTCCAACTCCTTTGGCCTCTAGAATGTTAATAAGGATTGGCTGGACACCACTTAGGTCTCGGTGAGACTCACTCAAGACTTTTCAGACATCCAGTTGTTTGCAGGTCCTGCATACCAAGCTACCTATTAATGTATGCACAAGGGACTGGCATCCTCTATGATGGGTCTTATCAAAACTTACTGAATGTCCCTACGGGCTGTCACAGTGAAAATACACTTATGACTGCGTGGCAGTCAGTCGTGTGAGGAGCACCTCCCTGAGCTCCTGCTTCTCATGGCTCCAGAACATTTGTGTGTCTAAATTCCATGAATTAATCTGTTTGGTGGTGGTTCTTCTTTTTTTTTTTTTTTTTAACATAATCAAGTACTTTCTTTAGACACACCCCATGGTTTGTGTATGCATTTCAGCCACATCATAATTATTTGCTCTAATACTATCTATAGTTGTAAAATTGTAAAAATGGAGCATTTTCATTAAAAGTAGCTCAGTCCTGTCATGGACTTGTCCCTGTCCTTAGATTCCTAAATATATGACTTGTAAATGTGTAGCGTTTAAAGTGTTACTCATGTTTTGTTTCATATTAATGCATGTGATACAGATTTTTAAGGCTTCTGCCCACATTTTGGGAGGTTGGATTTGAGGTGCATTTCTTGTGTCTTTACATGAAAAGAAAAGAGCCACATTTGGTAGGAGTCAGTGTATCTATAACAGTTTTATCACTGGCAAGCCCTTAATTCGTATAGGTTTCCAAATCTGGTTTGTCATGAAGGTAAAAAACGCTGCTGCTGATAATGATGATAATATTGAATATAATGTTTTCTTAGCAAAATTCTGATGGGAATTCATTGTCCTTGCCTGACACGTACATTTTCAAACAAGCAATAATTGATTCTTGGAAAAAGAAACTTGAGTTCTATGCAAATATGCCAAATATGCCTGTATAAATATAACATATACTGACTTCTATGTTGAACACCAGTGTTTACTGGCTGCAGAAGCAGACAATACTGTGATGAAAATGAACAAATAAAGGAACTTGCTTTTTATTTCTAGTTCTTTGCAATCATCTATCCTTTACAATCAGGTAGGGCCACTTTTTACTGCCTTTTACTTACTGATTAAAGTAAAAAGGGGACTTGCCTGATTAGAGAAATACAATTCTTAGAGGGAAGTGATGAGGAACATCAAACTATAGACCAATACCACTAAAACTTTAAGAGCTTTGATATTGATTTTTCCAGCAGTGGGATTTCACACCTCTTGCTTTCAGATTTCATTAGTAGTCTGGGACTAACTAAAAAGGGAGAGGCTTCTCTTAGATGCCAAGAGAGTTGATCACAATCCCACCTAACAGAAGTGAAAAGAAACTACTAATACCATTATTGCCAATTTGTTTATTGCGTATAATCCTTTAAATTTAATGATTGTGTTCTGGCAATTAAAATGATACCAGAAGCATACTGGTGTCTCTTTTTAGTAGATGAAGTGTGGATTTTCTTTACTTAAAAAAAAAGCTCTAAGTTGAACACTGAAGTCAGATATAATGCGTGTTTCACTGAACATTTACAGATTTCCCAAAATTGTTTGTCTCTCTATCCAGAAAGGAAAAGAGAAGTTACTTTACCTACTTGCCAATTAGCTGAATAACTTAGCTCACTTAGCTGTAAACCACTCAGTGCATTGAAAGATTAGCTAAAAGGGTCTCTGGAAGATCTCCAGGCCTTTTTTAAAAACTAATGCCATCTATTTTTAATAAATTTTGGCATGGCACTATCTTCTTTACAATTAACAAGCAGAAGAAGCAGCTGTTTCTATTTGTGATGGAGTCCCTGATTGCCTTCAGCCACCAGTTTGCTATTACCAGAGGAGGCTGCGAATAAGAACTTTTCCGAGCAACTTGATAGAGGGTTGGCTTGTGTTAAATGAAATGGGGTTGTCCATACTTTATCAGTTGTGATGGTAGAACAGGAAATAACTGTTGCCAAAATGGGTCCCTAGCACGCTGACTGTCTATGGTAAAAAGGATGCAAAACCCACATGATAAGGCAAAAAGAAGTCACTTCGTTGGAGTCATTTATTTTCTCTGTAAAGCATGCATTATGACTACATCCGTTGTCATGCTGTCGGGTGAGGGTCTTCCATTCCTGTGGTCCGTAGTTCTACAAGAAAGCTTTTGGTTTTTTTCATCTATTATTCCTCACTGGTATGCCAAGATTCAATTAATGTTTCCTTACTCATGCCTATAGTTAGATTGAAGTCAAAGCAAATGCAGAAGTTGGTGTGATAAACAGGTTCTGCCCTACTATCAACAGGTACACTCAAAATATACTTTTCTCATATGTAAAAGCACTAAGTGCACTGTGTCCCTTATGGGAAATATTTTGTAGGAGTCCTTCAGGAGAGAATGAGTCTTAAAATCAGTCAGATAGATACATTGCAAGTCTAAGAGGTGTCTTACCTTACATAAAGTCCTCAGAGTAACCCTTTTACTCATTCTCCACTCATATTGACATTCCTGCCTTTCAAATGTGCTAGTTCACAACTCTGCCAGATGAACGTGCTGGGCACTTTTGGTTTACAGGACTTCCACTGATGCCCATGGGAGCTCAGCCAAGGTCCAAGGACCTTATGTCTAAGTGGCATCATTGACTGTGTGCTTGGGAAGAACTGAGCTGGAAATTAGGGAAAAAGACTACCGTCTGGTTAGTCTGTTCCTGGAACTGTCTGCAGTTAGTATAGCTTCCCTGCACGTGGAACAAGGACCCTTGCCATATGAATAAAATATGGGTCAGACACAGTTTCAGCCACAAGCTTTCTGTAGGACTGTCCTGCTATTATGAGAATCAAATGTGACTTTTCTTGACTGTCATTTGGTTTGAGATTAAAAAGTTCTTACAGCAATACTAGTTGAAATATTGCTGCCCCCCGTACCCTCATGGTAGGTTTGCCATTACTAATGTGTCCTACCAATTTTGTTGGCAAAGCTGTTTGTGGTGCTTGCAATGTCAGCTGGATTGCAACCAAAGAAAAAAATTTCCAAGGTGGAGGAAAAAGCAGAAAAGAAAAAATGGTGTGTATTTTCACACTGCTCTGATTTATAGTGCAATTCCAGAAATGGCCATGCTAGTGCATTTGGGTATTGAAGGGTACATATCAAACCTCCACGCCACACTGCTCAGATGCTGGGCTTGTTAGTAATGCTTCTTCCACAGCAAAGGAGCAAACTGAAGGGATAGCGAATTGTGACGTGAAGAGAAAAATAATCACTCATCTTGGGAACCTCCCCAGGCTGATTTGACTTTGGTTACCAGTAGCACTTGTACATGAACATGCTGTTAAACAGGCACAACGTGATACTGTAATGAGTTATGTCGTACAAAGCTAGATATTAATCAAGAACTTCCAGAGAAAACAGTTCATGATCTGATAAGATTACTTTTGATCAGGGATCCAGTATTAACCTTATTTACCCCTGATGTTTTCATGTGTATATGCTGATTGATTTTCAACACTGTAAATGAGTAGAACTCAACACTGACTGCAGGTTATCTTAGATACACAATAGCAATGGTATTTTCTTGTCATAGGCATGTTTGAAGAATGGCTCTTGATCAAATTTCACTTACTCTTTTTCTCAGTAACCGAGAATGTAACCCTATTTAATGACGTGTCCTTTTTGTTCCTCATCAGTGCAGCACACAACTAATATGCTCTGATTTTAACTAGTGTACCACACTAGCAAGTCAGGTCCTATTGAAATCTGGTTTTAGTAGATCCGATAGGTATCCTTCATAGTTTCTCCCGTCTATTTATATTTATATTAGAAAATCTTTGGCTTTGGATGGCTGATAATAAAAGCAGGATCAAATGAAATACGGAATGTGGTATGGCTTCCATAATAATTAAGGTTGAAGCCCAGCTGGATGTACGGTTGCAATTCATAGTAGCCTCATCTATTGGCATCTTTCTCTATCAATTGAAAAAAATCTCTTTTGGATTTGTGTGTTGCTAAAAAGCATATACAATTAAATGGTTGAATGCAAATTTTTATAAACATTTAAAACACTTAAATTTAAATTAACATTTAAAAACATTTCCATGCTAAGAGTAATAATACTTCAAAAAGCTTTATCTTAGTATCTTACTCCGGTTAAGTATGAATGTTAAAATGATGAATTAAATTCCATTAGGGCTAATAATTAGCTTTTAATCTTTTTTTGTATACATTTTGAAATTTTTCACAGGTCAAATCAGCTGATACCATATGTGCTGTTGGCTCAGCTGATGCTATTTTATTCCAAGAGGATAACTGTGAGAATGCCATGAGATTTAAAGAATGCAGAATAGTTCCTGGTTTTAGCCTGCCTTGTTTTAAGGGCTCCCTCCATTTGATTACCAAGATCCTTGGGGCATAAAACAGAATAACCCCAAGTTAACTAAACTAAACTAAACTGAACTGAACTGTATTTTTGTAACCTAACCAAAGGATGAGCCTTGCAAACAGTTTGCTTTATGCTTCTGATTATGTTAAATCAGCATTGTAGCAGGGACAAATCAGTCCATTCAAATGCCAAAATTTGAAAGTATTTGTGACCTAAATGAGATCTGTTTTCAAATATACTTTCTTATTCACATTCTAAACATAAAAACTAACATTATAAACATACTGACAGTGGCAACGGCCTTCACAGCGAGACATTTGTGCATTCCTGTTTTATTTTAAAGAAGAGACTATATAGACTGTATCATTCTTTACATTATTCATGTTAAACTATTAAGTGATTTAACCTTTTATTAATTAACAATGTCTGAATAGAGTAGATAACAAGATTATTCTTAAGCTGAGCCAACAGAGTTGTTAGAGTTTGTGGCCTCTGTTATTGTTCATTGAGAAGCCATGGAAAATAGCTATATTATGAATCACTGTATGAAATATTTTTTAATACCATGTTATTAAGTTCCCCATGGAACCTGTCTGTATTACAGCACTACTTCTTTTCCTACCCATTATCAGTAAAATCCCACAGAGATCATGGTAGACTTTTAATGACCTTTGCTTATGAAAACATCAAAACTGTATCAATTCTAACTTGACAGCTAATTAAAAAAGGTTTGTCTCAAGTCCGATGTGGACATTGGTTAAATAACCTCTTCAAGCACCTTCATTCATACTTACACTGTATTATGAAATAACAAAGTTTAATAGTTCAGACACTTTTCCTGTACAGAGAACAGGCATTTTATAAAAGCTAGAACATTAGAAACACAAAACAGCATTGAAACTGCTATTTCTCAATTTTGACACAAATACGAGCATTTGCCAAGTGAAATTGTAGTGCTTTTATTTCAGCTATGCTAAAATCAAGTTCCGTCTTTTATCTTTTAGATCGCTATGTTAAGTGTTCCTACTTCCACTGAGAGCAATGAGAGATCTGGATGTGGGTTCAAACCTTTTGCAAGACAATTTTTCTTGTACATTTTCCCACAGCCCCACATTTTAGGGAAACCCACTCATTCTTATCTTCTGGTTTGGGTTTGGTTTGTTTTTTTTTTCATCCCTGACTTTTCAGACAAAACGGAATAAAAACTGCGAGGTGAGTTTCTGGCTGCACATGGATGCTGAAGCAATGTAATACACACAATTCATGGTTCCTTTAATGGAATGTCACTTAATGCATATGTAGATTATCTCAGCACTAATAGAATCTGATTTTCATACCCAAACCAGACTGAGTTAATCACACAGACCCCGCTTTATTGAGTCTGCAGAGAAATCTCAAATTCTAACAGCTCTAAGTTAACAACACTAAATGTCCTGAGTCTTTTCAGACAGAAAACCAACGTATAGATTTTAGCACAGACAGGTGTTAAATCCAGCAAGGTCCTCAGCAGAAAAACAACTGTCCTGTCTTTTGAAAGGCTGCAAATTCAGAAAGTGTCCTAGTCCTCACTGAGCTCAAATCAAGGTCTTTCAAAAAGTGCAAGAAATGGTTACTTTCACTCCCTAGCTCACTCTGGTGTTTAAGGTGCTTCCCACAGAAAGACAGTTGTGTGGTTTTGCTCTTCTTGATTCGGAACAAGGTTTTGAATATGACTTTCCAACATCTCTTGAGTGCTTTAGACAGCAGGACATAGAACCATTTTTTTTTAATTGCTTTTGCTCTAGGCTTGTGATTACTGAACTTTTATGGAATGCGGAACTGTCCTACCAGGCAAAAGAGCTATGTCAGAATAGCTAGTGCTCTAGTTGTGAGGACACATGCTGAAATGAGTTCATGGCCACTCATTTGGCATCCAACCTTTTTGAAAAGGCTGAGCGTGTTCCTACAGGAAGATTCTGTAATTAATATTTTCCAATGATGAAATATTAACGGAAGTTCTTGGCCCTTCTCTACTTCTGAGCACCTTCGTGAAGGAGTTGATAAAGTCTTTAAAATTTTTTTTGAAGAGTTGAAAAATCAGTAGCTATCCCTGGTAGAAAAAATAGATGCATGACTGCTCATCTCACTGTTTTATTCTGTATCACTGGTGTCCTGACGTGTGTTTTTACTGAGCAAGAAAAACAGTTCTGAGAATACCAAGACAATGCAAACCTTAGAAATTATTAGTGTAGACATTCCTAAATGACATTTCCAGATTACATTCTTGTCCTGATCAATCGAGACTACTGATAGTTATTTGATGACTTGTTCAACCATTTAGATTTCTAGATCTTACATGTCACGCTGACTCATTTAATCCACTGTAAAAAACAATCACTATAATAAGGATATAAATACCTGTGAGGTGTTCTTCAGAAAGGCAATTTAGCTCTTCTGGTAAAGACTACAGAGCTATTATGTGGTCCAGTGCAATATTGCACATCCTGTGCCTTGCAACACATAGCATTGCTCTGTACCTGTGCATGCGCAATCTTACTTGGGAACAAATCCAATACTGGTTTGAAGACCCTTGTAATTAATGGATGAAATGCCAGCTTTTGGAAGCCTGCCTCTGCCTCTGGAATGGTATCCAGAGCATGGTGTGAGCTTCCCATAGTCTCCAGAGAGGACACGAGGACAGTTAGGTGCCACATGGTAAGATCCAGCATATCTAGAAAATGACGCAGAAAGCTACCAAAAGTGGTTAGATAGCTAGGAAAAATGCAAAAAAATGCAATGCAGGGGTGGGTTTTAAGCCTGGCTCTGTACTCACTGATTGGCATTGCAAGGAGCTACCTCCAACCATCAGGATATTTAGCTTGAAAGTAGCTTCTGGAGGGACTCACTAATGCTCTCTCAAAGAGCTGAACAGGCTTCTTTTCTTTCTTTTTTTTTTTTTTTTTTTTGATCAAGTGACCCCTTTTGTGCCTGGTGGTCCTGCTTATATTTGCTCGATGTGATATAGTGTGTACTATATAATCAGTAGGTCACACAATTGTCTCTAGAGTCAGCCATAAAACCTGTGGCAGAGCTTTAGACGCAGCACAGGTTAAATATAAATAAATATAAATAAAAACTCTTTTCATATTATAGTTTAACCACAGTCTACTGGCCTTATAGACATGCAGATCTCTGGCGAGCAGGGTCAGTAGTTGCCAGCTGTGCTGTGGAGGTGGAACTAGGCTGAAAACATCCTTCTGGTTATTGTGCATGGGTAGCACAGAGGTCCTTTAACCTGGGGGGAGCTTTGCCTGGGTTCAAATCAGTTTCAGGGGGAGGCCTTTATTTGGCTATAAAATGTGACTGCAATCACAAAAGGAATAAAAAATATATTGTATTGGATTGTTGAATAACGATCGGTTTCTTTATATAGCCTGGTCACCTACATGCAAACATATGGTTGCTGCAAGCCCAGTATTGTAGTCCCAAGTGCTGCAAAAGAAATTCTTCTTCTTTCCACCCACTCCCTGACAAGGGAATACCAAAGAAATATGCCACCATGTCTGCTATTTAAAATTCATTGCTAAGACTGGGTACTCCAAAAAGGGGAAAGCAGTGTAGCTATTTTATTTTACCCTCCTACATAAAAAATAGACAGTGCTTTCATAAACAGGAAGAAATAAGCATCATTAGGAAGCACATTTGGATTAGGTGCATTTTCTGGAAATATTTATGCTCTACTTCTTGGATTTGTGATAGTCCCAATATTCAGCCTACGTAGTTGGGAGGAAAGCGGGTTTCTGTCATTTGCTTCATTATGGGATGCAGGCTGGTGTGTTCCAAACACAAAAATATTTGTTCCTCAGAACTATTTTATGATTTCTGAGATAGAAATAATCTCCATTTGTATTATGGTTGATTCACTTATTTGTTATGTGCATCTAAGACATCTGTTCAGTCTCAGGGGGGTTCTATAGTATGCAACAATTTAAATGACTTTTATTAATTGCTTCCTGTATATAGCACTGTATGTAAGGGAAGCCTATCACAAATCACATCAGTCAGAAAGGGCATGTTAATGGAGCTAATTGCTTTGATGTAACTGTATTACATATTGGGTATAACTGAGCTAATAAAATTACCCTTTTATAACAATTAGACATCTCAAATCTCATTTGCTACTTTTAGAGCAATGTCCTTTGATTTAGTAATGTGCTGGAAAGAGCTGTAGTCGCTGTAGCTCTGTGAAAAAACTGCTGTAGCTGGTAATGACACCATGAGTATAAACTTCTAACAGATGTGTTAAATTTGATATTGAAGACATACACATTTAAAAACAATTTTACTAAAAAACTGAGGTATGTTCAGGTAGAAATGGCATTCAGCTGTTGTATTTTGAACTTTTTTCCACTCACCATCCCCAGAAATATGTTCCAGTTATGATGGACTGCTGAATTATTTGCAAGATTTAATGTGTGCTGGACACCATATTTTTCCTAAGTAATGCTGGAACTGGTCTCTTTTCTGCTTGGGTGTCGAAGCTGTACCCATCACAGCTGTACAACCATCTTCAAACTGCCACATTGCATTTGTGGCAGTGACTTAGATCTATGCCTTTGTAAACTGTTCTTTTTAGATAGTTTTGGAAGTAGTGAGCAGTATCCTTCTGCTTAGTTTATTCTGAAATTTGTTTTACCCTCTCTATCCTATATCCTGCCTTCTTTGCCATTCTTTCTAAATGTTTCCTTGCAGTGTCTCTGTAGGGTCTTGAAAATCTCTCCTGACTTAGTCTGTGGTTAGCCACAGGGAGACTTTTGTGAGTGATAAAGGTTCACTCACAAAGAAACTAAGCGAAAATGGGACCTGGGTTGAGCAAAATGTCAAGGTCTTGCAAAATGCCTGCCCTGGCCATGAAGGCAAACATCCGTTTGGCTGCAAAGCCCAAACCTCAGAAATTCCTTTTTTCCTCCTCATTTCCCTTCTTTCCCCTCCTTCCTCCTCACCTCTTAGTATCCTTCATTATGGAAACAACCCCTCTTTTTCTGAAAACCTGAAGACCCCGAGTCTTGCTTTCCTTCACGCTGTTGCCATTATTCTGCAGCGTGCCATCCAGGAGAGCATCCTTCTTCCAGATTCAGGAGCCAGGACAGGGAGGAGACCAGAAAGCAGTTGTGAAGTTTGCTTGTGCCTCACAACAATGGCTGAACTGGGAAGCGTGCTCTTAAAGGAGGAGAGTAAATAACAGTAAACCCAGTGCTCTGACAACAGTTATTTAGGATGCTGTTATTATGGAGCATTTGCAGCTACTAAATAGGACTTGGCCTTAATCTGTCACTATATAAAACTGTCATGAATTACATTCACAAGTACTTATGCATCTCCAAACAAAATGAGTTAAACTACTCATCTCTTTTTAATGTTTTTACAATTTTAGTTTTAAGAGGGAAGTAGCTACTGCGTGCTCATCAGAGTCTGCTGGCCATGGGAATGTTGGTCTCAGAGCAATGTTTTCTTGGGCTGGTAGAGGCTTTTCGACGTCTTTTTTCTTTTTTAAAGTCCCTGCCCTTTGAATCGGTTAATGAAGGTTAACACACAGGAAGGAGATATTGGTTAAGCCGTTGTCAACTCTTTCAGATCCCACCTAATTTAGGATCTGAATGCTAGCCCCGGCTCTATCAACACTGAAATCATCAAAGGTGTGTTATTTTGGACCGCCATAATTTACATTAGTCTTGTAATCTAGCCTTCATAGAATCATAGAACCATAGAATGTGTTGGGTTGGAAGGGACCTTTAAAGGTCATTTAGTCTAACCCCCCTGCATGATCTCCTTGAAGCGCCTGACTGTTAAAGTCAGACATGTAATGTTTAATGTAATGGTGTTTATATAGTTTATGTCCTATTATAATTGATCGTTTATCTTGGACAGTCACTACCATTCCACTATTCCCCAGACAGCCGGATAATTCAGCAGTCCCTCTGAGTGCCCTATGGACAAAGACATGCCCACCTGCACTCTGCATCTCTGCTCTGCCAACGTGCCAGAGCTGAAGCAATTGAAATTTGCTGCAGCTTTGCTGTAATTTTATAGCCTCTGCTTTCTTTGGACTCTGAGGGGAACAGTCTGAATACTGGATTTGTTTGGTATTTTCTGAGTTTTCTCAGAATATAATTTGAATCAATCACCTCTTTCTTTTTTTAATATAATTTGATTCCAAACCCCTGTTTTTCCATTATGTTACTGAGCTAGAGTTTCACTTTCACTAACCAGGATTGGAATAACATCATATTGTCTCTCTGAATGTGACAGTTGACATCCTGAATTTATACATTAATATATTTAAAAATATGTTTTAAGCAATTAAAATGCACTATGTTGCACTTTAAAAGCTGATCTCATCATCTTCAGTTTAGCTCATTTTTCCTTCCCTTCACCCATGCCCCCATTCCAATGGTGGATTGAAACCAGGCTTTCTGGCTGCAGCCTTTTGAGATCTGAATTTGATCAGTGATAGAGCACTGGAATGTCTGATTTGAAGTAGAAAAGATTTATTGCTATCAGTGTTAGCGCATGCAAAGTCACGCCACCCTGTTTTGCCAGTTACCTACTGCCTCTCTCTCCCCTCCAACCACTCCACCCCACTTACACCTTATTGTAGAATAGTCTACTTGCAATCCCATCTCAAACGAGGGTGTTTTTTTCATGATACATTCAAATATGTAACAATTACGATCAAAGCATATTTCACAAATTGAAATTAATCACATTTTTAGTGTTGGCCCATGAACAATAAACTACTTCTTGTAGGGAGCCTTATTAGAGATTAGTCAAAGTTCAGAACTTAATTTCTCTTCAGTGCATTTTTGGGGGGGTAGTAAATGATTTCATACAGACTTTCTGGCTCTGTGTGAGCTTTCCTTTTGGCACAAGTTTACTTAAAAATAAAAATGTAGAACAGACAGTAGCTGCATTTCATAAACCATTCTATTATTTCAAGTTGATTTTTAATACTGTATCTAAACTGACAGAAAGAAAAAGCTTGGCAAGTGTATTAGATAAATTATCTGTGATGCTTTTAATTTATAAGGGAGATTGTGATTCGCTTTTATGCACGAAATCATATTATCAATTGGCAACTTAAAAACACATTTTCATTCCTGTTGACTTTCCTATAAACTGCACACACAGAGTAAATAAAAAGTGTACCCATCAGTCAGTAAGAGAGTTTGTGGGGTTTTTCTTTTTCTTTCTGTAACATTATATATGTGCATGTAAAATTTAGCCCAGTGGGAGCAGTTTGTTTATGACAGAAATCTGTTTCAAAGGGCTTTCAAACGTAGCATTTATTGCACATAGCGTGAGTCTGTCTGGTTTTGCTGTCACAGAGATTCTTATGACACACTCACGGTGTAAGGATGAAACGAAGCTCCTTTCCTGAAATATGGGCAGGATTCCACAAAGTGTTGCTCAAAATCAATAGTGGAAGAAAATCAATTTACTGAGTAATAGATCACTTCAAAAAGTGCCAAAAAGCTGTGAATTATTTGAGGGATATGACCTTGCTGTCCTCTTATTGTCCCAGAGGATGACGAAAGTAGAGAGAGTTAATTTCATGTATGTCCCTCATGCTAATATTTATCATCAGCACTGATAAAATCTAAAAATTTTTTTTTTAAAAAAAGCCTTTACAGTACATCACATCCGCCAAGATGAATTTCTAGTGTTGCCAAACATTCCAGGTTAGTCGCAACAAAAGGGAAAACTTTAATAAGTTTGAGAAAGAACAGACATGACAGCCTTGAGGGAACATGCTAGCTACTTCACAAGGTAAGCACACAACATGACGGAGCAAAATATGAGGCATGCTGGACCACAAAGTATAGTAGAACAACATTTTTTAAAATGGTCCTTTGGATATCCTTTAGAAATGGTCTTTGAGTAGGAAAATCAATGAGAAGAGTTCAGCACAGGTCTTGGCGTGACTGGATTTACTGTTTAGTGAGGCTGTTGGTACAGTGAAGTCCCAGAAATTCCAGATGTTTTCAGATATGCTCACAAGCCAACTAGAAATATGGTTATAGGCCATGTGGGTAGCCCAGGATCCTCAGGGTTATTATTACTAAGCTTTGCCAAAACTTTTCACAAAGTATCCAGAAAGCTAGATTAAAGACAGGAATCTGCATGCTGGTTTCTACCAGTGATGAAGACCCACCTTTACAGGAACCTCTGCTATGAACAGGCCTTTGCCAGTGAATTTTTCTGTCTAAATATAAGAAAGACAAAATTTCCTTTATCTTACTAAAAATCCTATTTTCTGGAGGAGTCATGAGACCCTCTTTCCCCTTCCCTGTGCAGAGGTGGCAGTCCTGTCACTTCACGTCCCAGAGATCCTGTAAAATGAAAGGGTGAAGCCTCAGGTTTATGCTGGGAGACTTTGGAAGTAGGGGAGCACACAGACTG
Organism: Rissa tridactyla; assembly: GCF_028500815.1. Lineage (NCBI taxonomy): Eukaryota > Metazoa > Chordata > Aves > Charadriiformes > Laridae > Rissa > Rissa tridactyla. Next base: position 37,401,981 of record NC_071467.1, on the reverse strand, counting down.
ACGTTTCTCTCCAGAACATTGAGCCATGAAGGTTAGGAGCAGATTCTTTAATTGGTACTTTGCTACTTTGAATACATACAGAGCTGAAACCAAGCTAAGCTTGAAGGCTGAAAGTCTAATCAGCTGCTATCAGTTTGCAAATCGAATGTTTGATTTACTTGTAATACAGTTTTTCCACTGCTGACACTGGAGGAAGTTTGCATGTGCTGACAGCCTTAAGCCATTGAGATTGTTTTTGATTCTAGGATTTACGAGTGAACTTTCCAGACCCTTTTCTGAATGTTTTGCACTTCAGTGTGTGTCTGATCTGTAATAGCAAGATCTACAGAATTAAAGGCTGGGGGGTTGGGGGTGGGGGGGGCAGGTGGCAGGAAGAGACGACACATGACTTTTGAGAGGTTTTTTTATTTGTATTTAGAAGTTAAGCGTTCCTTAGAAGATGATTACTCTTGTGGAATAAAACTGCGTCTCTTTTATGAAGACTCTGATGTAATTGTTTTGCTAATCGTATCTTAATGATTGTAGTGAAATGCTCAAGGGTGGACTATTGGTAACTGAGCTTTATTTATTTTACCTGAGTGTTAACTGTATATTAACAGAGGTGGGGTGCACTTGCTGTAAGAGCTAATGCCACTGCTAGTTCACAAAATGAAGTTAATTCTGTTTGTTTTTCTTCTAATTTATTTGAATGATGTCATCTATGCTGTTGCCTCTTGGTCTGTGCTTACTAACCTCAGCGCAGCTCCTTCTGATGTTTTAAATCACAGCGACTTTAGTAGCACATATAATTAAAAACCATGTCTGGATGCATGTTAGTTGTTTTACCCACTGTGGGTGTAAATTATACCTGCTTAGGTTACAGAAGAAAGTCTATTTAATCTGTGTCAGGTGGTTAATCGAAACAGAAAGTCATAACCTCAGCTGCCGTAATATTAAAATGCCACTTCTAGGATCCTCTTTCTAGTTTGTCAATCTCCTCTCCTTCCACCCTGTGTTGATAAGTCAACTGACTCCTGTGGTGGACACCACTGCCTACCTGCACCACCTATCCTCTGCTGGGCCATCCCGTCTGTGACCTCTGTCTTGGCTACGCCAGCCTTGCCAACCTCAGTAGCCATCATCTGCTGTCTTTTACATGCATTTATGCATTCATAAGAAAACTGCAGTCAGGCATCCATCTATTCAGTTTAAATTCCTGCTTTACTGAGGAAGACATCAGACAAAAAATAGACTGTTCCAAACACAGACCTTCAAGTCATGTTTATGGTCCACCTCGGTTTATTCTGGCTAAAGAGCTGTCTTACCTTATTTCACTAGCTGAAGTTGCCCATTGTTCCCCAAACTTTATTGATATTTATTTGGACAGCAGAAGGGAAGCTGACTGGGTGGTGCTTGCATAGCCTGAGTCACTGGAAGGTACTAGTGGGTGGCTGGGACACAAGGAAGACCTAGAGGTCTCTCCAGGATCTCTCTGCACTCTCTCTGTGCAGATCTTGCTACAATAAGGCCCTTATCCTTGTTTGGAAGTTGTATGTGCTTCTCTAATAGAAAAATAAATAGAAATAATAATGCCTTCATCTTAGATCTCATACTCTTTTGAGCTTTGTGTTTGTAATACATTAACATAGGCAGGCTTTGGCAAGTACTTTTTTTTCCATGTTTTTCACTGTGAAAATTAATGTGCAAAGGTTAATGATAGGCTATTACATATTTCTGAAGTACTATATAGTTAAGTAACAGAAATTCTTAATTGCGTATGCAGGGAATAACTGGCAAAGTGAAGGCAAAGACTGTGACTGAGGTCCTTGGGCATATCAGATACGAAGAGCGCTTGGATCAGTTCCACATAGACAAAGACATACGCATATGAGCTCAGCTCACCTACCTCTGACACACAAGCCCAGGTGGATTTATTTTCCCAGTATGCATGCCTCTTATTAATGCTATTAAAAATTATTGCTCCAAACAAGATGAAAATATGCCCTTAAGCTAGCAGTTTAACATTTATTTCCAATCTTATTTTTGTTTTTTTTGAACCATAGAAGAGAAATATCCCTTGTTTCCTGTGAGGACTAAAGGGGAACAGTATAAACTTTGTATCTTAGTGTTAAAAATGTAAACACAGATGAAATGTACTTCAGAGCTCATTTTGCCAAAGCTTTTCTTGGATGATTTCCATGAACATACTTATTGTAATTATTTTCCAAATGTTACCCATGTGATTCTCATTTGCTATATGTTTAATTCCTACCTTAAATTGGGAAACTCAGGTATTACTAAAGATGGCAGACACCTAAAGATTTGTAGGTTCAACCTGCATAATGGCCCCACAGTGGTCACATAGTGTTCATGTGCTCTTATATGAACTACAACAAGAATTGGTTGAAATTCTATGTGTGGATTCAGTCTTGTGCCTTTTGAAGCTAAAAAGCAGATGTTATCCATGGCATGATACTTCATGTATAAAATTAATATTTAAAATTTACTCTTATAAATTTATTTCTGGTATTCCACATGCAAAAGCCTAAGGCTTCCCATCAAAAGCTGAAAGAAGTCATTAACGATCAAAGCAATTGCAGTATAATTTGGGCTACCATTGAATTCTGTTATCCTCATCACCTTTAATTCCTCCTACCCTAGACACCAGCCATAAAGAAACATTGTCTCTCAAATACAGGTTAAAAGCCAAAGCTGAAACACTGGCTTATCAATCATAAAGGTGTAGTTTATACCAATACTAAAAATTTTGGAGAAAACTCTCCTTTAACTTAGCTCTGTTCTACAGCTAAATCACTTCATTGAATATCATACCGACTGCCAGAATTAAAATGCAGAGACTGTCCACTAAAATATGTCCATCCTACATGAACGTGGCCTTTCTCTTCCTCTTTCACTTCCTCTCCTACTTTAGAAACCTCTGGTTGGATCACAACAGTGTTGACCGGTTATCTGGCAGTTGGGGATGCTGTAATGCTGACACCAAGGCAACGTTCTTGCAGTCCCAAAAGAACATTAAAAAAAATCTCAGAAAAGGGCCAGCCCCAGCCAAAATATTAAATGCAAATCAGCTTTATCAATCCTAGGCTAGATCTCAAGACAGAGTATGATTTCCTCTTGCAACGTTTGAATGTCTTTGCATACCTATGTAGGTCTTGTAATTCCCTGAAAAATGTTCTGCACAGCACTTTTTTATTTAATATATCTTCAGTTTGTGGCAGAGTATCTTTTTAATTTTATTTAATACAATATACTGGCCCATTTACTGAGGCAAAGGGTAGAAAACAGAAAAGCTGATGGATCACATCCATCAAAAAGCGACCATTTCCATCACTAGTGCCTACATCCCTTTCAGCGTAAGAGGCAGAGGGCAGCCTTGCGTTTCTTTATTTTCTATCCTCCTTGGCTTTGCTTTATGTTTTAATTCCAAATGTTATGAGACACAAGGTGGGTTATTCAAAACTATTTATTAGCTTGTTAAACTGAAATGCGTTTGCTCCTTGGCCAAGTTTTACAGGAACCCACAAAAGATTGAAGTACCTCACAGGCAGTGCCCTACCTTTGTAGATGACATCAGTGCAACAGGACTTGATTTTTCAATATATCTTTAAACATATTTTTCTAACAAGTACACATTCTTACATGTATTTTCTTTCACTTAAATCAGCCAAGTTATATGCAGTCATGATTTATGTCTCCCAAAAGATCTTAAGAATTTAGGATCTATAAGCCTGATCCTAAAGTCTTTACTCAGGCAAAATGCCTGAAATAAACCAGAGGATATATAAGGTTTCATATAACATTTGGCCATGAAGAAAAAACACCATTAACAAAAGCAATTACAGGTATCAAAGCTGAACTTTGCCTCATATCTAAAAGTGAAGGAGTGATGATTAAGATACACTATAGCTTGCTCCACACATACAACTTTCACTAGTTTCCTTGGTGGACTATAACTTTCCAGAAAGGGACATCTGCTCCATCACAGCAGACATTCGTACACATATATGGGCATATCTTTATGAGCTTTTTAGCTTAGACCAGGTGAGCATTCCTGAGGAGACTCATCCCCACTCGCTGTTGGTCCACGTCGCAGCACGCTCTCCCAGCACGCAGACCGGCTGCCTTTTGGGCTAAGCCAAGCCAGAAAATGTGCTCCAGGAGCTGAACTAATGCACCCCCACCGCTCACTGGCATTTGTTCCACACGGCCAGAATACAGCTCATCTGAACCAGCCACCCGTCCCCCTGAACGCAGATAGTTTGGAAGCGAGGTCCTTGGCACCCACCGTTTCGCTCCCCAGATCTGCTCATGCTGGGCCGCACGGCTTTCCAGGATAGATACAGCCACATATCATGTTTCTCGTGATCCTACTACAAAGCAGACTGTAACTGCAGCCTCAGCAACTAACCCACATGTCTGTTGCACATCTGTGCAGTGAAGAAGTCTGCGATATGTTTTTTGGGAGGTTTGTTTTGTTTGCTTTTTTTTTAACTTCTGTCAGGGAATCTTGAAGCTGGAGTTACGGTCTTCTGTTATCAAATGTAATTTCATTGAAAAGATCTGTTGCATCTATCTGCCCTGCTCAACCAGTGTCTCAAGCTACCATGATCTCGGTGTTTATAGACAAATCATATGTTACTTGAAAATCTCTTATCTGGAAAACTGCCCCATTCTTATGGTGGCAAGGTTCATTTCCCTAAACCCAAGGCAATTTAGGCTCGTCAGCCGATAAGTTTGGGTGACATACGTCAAAGGTGCAGTCCCACAGTGGCTTGAGCTGATTGAAAGCCAGGCTGCTCCTGCTAAACTGGTATTCATTCCCTCTGCCTTAGGCCACACTGACCTGCCCAAATGCCTGCACAAAGGAGTAGTTCAGGGAGCCACCCCCACCCCGTCAAATGTTTGTGCTGAAGTTGTTTTCAGCAAGTCTTCTACCTGTGGCAACTTGCTCTGCCATTTCTCAGCCATGCTGCTATGGCAAGGATGACTGGGACAAGGACGGGAGTGAGGATGAAGCCTGGACCAAGATAATGTAGACTTCAGTTGGTTTATACTGGAGTGGAACTGTAGGCTTGTGCAAATGGAGTGACACTGATTTGTAGCCATTGAGAACATGCCCTGTAAAATTTAAGTAAAAAACCTTATGTGCTACCTTTTTCAGAAAGAATCCACTCAGTATTCAGTGTGAATTGCTGCAGAATTGGGATTCTCCAAGTTAATGGAATGAATTGTGACACAGTTCCTAAAAAATACCCTTTTAATGGAATCTTTTCCCTGGTTCATCTCTCTTACCCCTTTTTCCTCTGAGTGGAAAGTTCACATTATACCATGACAAGAGAGCACTAGCAAAAGGCAAGAGAGAGCCCACTTCATGCACTGTTTTGGAAGTTCCCTAAAGTGAAAAACGAGATTCTTGAGGAAGAAGATTCCACAATGCCTCAAGGTACAGTACATTCTCTAAAAATGATGCCTAAGCATCTTTTTTTACTATCTATAATACTTTCAGCATAGTAAGATTACAGACATGCTAGTAAGGATTTGCTGGGAGCTGTAACAGTCAAATGTTTCCATAAATTACCAGGACAAAAAAGCAGCCTTTTACTAGAAATTGATTTAACACTAACAAAATTGTGCTTATCTTAATGACTTAATTTGGTGTTCAAGTGCATATCATATACATTTCCTTGGGGCTTCAAATAGAACCTAAAAATACTTGTAATGGATATTTAAAGTAAATTGTCTCTCTCCGATAGCATGGAAACATTAGATCTATGTCTGAATTAATGCAATGGATATTTGAACAGATGAAGTGGAAATTTCAATGGAAATACAGAATGGACTTTTCAATACAGGAGCATGTTAATTACATTCCAGGGCTTGATTTATGGGCTCTTTTATTAATGTATTTCAAATAAAAGGCTATAAAATTGGAAGGTCATGAAAAATTGCTGACATCACTTATTACGATTATTTGCTGTCGTGGACACTTTTATTGATGCCTTAATGCTCAGTAGCTTTAAGCTAGCTACCATGTTGAAAACAAAAGACGATTGCTCCAGTTATTTCCAATGGCTCTGTATTCCTTAACTGTAGAGTGGCAGTGGCTTTATTTTTCAGCAGAAACGGATCTTCTTTAAAGCTATTCAATATTTGTGATAAGATTTTAACATAAAATGACTACTTTATTAAGAATAAATCTCAAAGTCCTAAAATTAATTAATTAAAAAGTCAGCTTGGGGAAGGTCAGACAGACCTGTTTTTTATGGGGAGCGACTTCAAATGTGAAGTCTGTTCGGGTGATGATGGCAATACCCGAGTAATCAAAGTCAGTCATGAAGAAGGAAAAGTACATTTCCTGAAGGTGTAACATTCTGTGAATGCTAAATACTGAATATTGGTGAATACTAAAACTGTCACATGACTCAGTATAAATCAGATGCAGGTTCAGCAATAATATTTTCCGTGTTATTCCAAACAAATTCTGTTTACAGATAACATTTAGAATCTGATTGCAGATTAAATTTAATTCTTATTATTCTTCTCATCACAACTGTCCCCAGTTCCTCTAGATAGGTTTACTTTACTGTAACCGGATCTATCAACCAGAGACTGTACTGTTGTGAGCAAATGCACACTGGTGTCAATAAACTCTCGATATTGCAGAGAATTCACCAAAAAAACCATAATGCGTTAGAGGAGCTTTTCTCTTAAAAATAAAAAGATACTGGAGAAGCTAACATCTCTGGCACCCATAGGGAATGCAGAAGATAGCCACTGCTGGAGAACAGTGCTGGAGTCTTTTTAATTCAGTGTTCTGGAGAAAAAGAAAAATCATCTGACTTCTTAACATTATAAGCTGTCCTTAGACAAATGTTTTATTGAGGTAACATGTCAATCCATGTTACCTATACCTATACTTCTAGGAACACCCAAACTACCTTGTAGTGTGCACTGCTGGTTTTTTTTTTTTTTCTGTGACATGAAGACATGTTACGAATACGAAACTACCATGAATAAAATTCTGTCATGAATACAAAACTGTAAACCGATCAGAGTCCTGCTCAAAGCAAAGTAGGGCCAAACCCAAAATAACGTTTAAATTGAAACGCAGAGGAATATATACAAAAATCTTCACTGCCAAAATAAAAATCGAGTAGAAACCTCTAGTTCTCCCATACATAGTGCTTTACCTACATATTTCTGTTCTCTCTTACAGTCATTTGAACAGTATGTTTTAATATATTGCAATACTAGTTAGACATTTATTTTAAAAATTAAGAAATGTTTAGGAAATGACACAGTTTAGCCAGTGGCAAATAAGTGAAATTAAAAGTTGGCCTTTTGCCACTGAAAACAGAGACATACTCCTAATGTGTTGACTCAAAGCTCATAACATTTCTGGCAAATGAAGCATGAAACACATAGTCAGATATGTAAAGACTGTTACATCCAGAAAACTACACTACAGGAATGCTAAGACTGCAAGTCAAGAGCACATAGAAGTTAAAAACTGCGGGGGTTAAAGCTGCCTAAGTTATATTAATTCAACCTACTTGTACATATTATGGCGTTCTTTAATTACATGATAATTGCAATACCTATTAAGTGCATGAACGTAGTGTATTTATGAGGGCAAGATCCAACTGTTCGTCCAGCTCTGGCTGGAGTATTTCCATGCAGTCAATTGCTGTTCCTCCATATGGCCAGATGCTTGGACCTTGCGGGGTCACCTCGGTGACATCCTTCTGGGAGGGGGAGGTGGGAGGCACACGTCTCTCCGCACAGCCAGGCTCGGAGCCAGAAGTCATGGTGCCAACATAACCTGCAAAAAGAAATCCCAAGAGCAGGAGCTAGCCCTGCATCTACAGAGCTTTGGCCACCTGATTTATTGCATGAGTCTGCTTCTTGTGGGAACACTTGGTATATTTTTACAGAAGCTGAAAGGTGTCGGTGAATAAAACAGAGGCTTTCAAGAAGAAAAAGGACAGTATTAGTACTACAAGAAGCTGAAAAACACTCCAATATTTAACTGGCCCTTACCTCTGTTTCTGACACAGAGTTCTTCATACGACGATGATCAAATGCTTTTAATTAACGTTCTCACAGCTGCCTACTGCCAATCCCAGCACCAGCTGTAAGAAATGGAAAGAGAACTTCAGGAAAATCATACTTATTTGTGAAGCATTATGGTAGTTCTAGCATTAGGACTGAACTCAAAAGACTGGGAATAAATATTTATCCTGTATTTAATACATTGATCTGAGAAAAAGTATAGAATAATCAGCCATGTAGAGGCTGTTGTCTATTCCGTAATGACATGAAGGAGGCTGTGGAAGAAATGGGCAGTAGTATTATTACAGACTGCCACAATGAACATGTACAAAGAGCTCATTTTGAACCACCTTAATTCTGACATTTTTCACTTTTGGGGGAGATTCATTGTTTTTCTGGGTTCTATTTCATGTGGATTTTTTAACATATGGGGAGGAGAAGGGGAAGGAATGTCAGTCCACTACTGCAGGGCTAGTAAGAAGATTCGAAACTTCAGAACTCAGCAAAGATCTCAGCCATCCGAGTTGTCCATGGTTGCAGCGGTGGGCTATTACCTAGTGTGCAGCCACACATTTTAGCAGTGGTTTTCACAGCAGTGGGTTTCATTGCACTACAGAGGAATTCAGGACTGCTGCTTTTCTTCACAAATTTTTGAAGGGAGGAATTTCACCACTGCCTATAGACATGTTAATTTCTGCTTCCCAGCCATCTCTTGCTCCCTTCTGCTTTGATCCAGACCCCCAGCTTCTGGTTCTGACCTCTCTCAGCACATGCCTCTTGGTTCCTCTTCTCTCTTTCCCTTTGGATTGGGTTGTTTCTTCCTTTACTGACAGGACACCAATGGGAATAGCATGCTCACTGGATAGAAACTGGTTTTCTGTCTTCAGTTCTGAAGTAACTGCATGACAAGACTACCCCAGCCCTTGCAGTGCTTCTCCCAAGGAAGCGTGTGCATATTTCCAGTATTCCCAGCCACAAGCATTTAAAAGGAGGCAGACCACAAGAAATCATGAAACGGCCTTTACAGTCATAAGAGTGCGTTAAAAAAAAAAAAAAAAGACTTCTGTTGTTCTTTTTATTAGAATTTTTGGTTGTTGAGGTTTTTTTCAAATCTTTTTTTGAGACTTCGGCATGTACTCACACCACATTTGCAGGCTTTTCATTGTAGTAAGGAGTGCTGGAAATCTTTAAAAAAATATTGGCAGCTGAGATTCTCTTAGGCTCAGCGGGACTTCAGAAGCTGTCATTTTCAGAAAAAAATAATATGGTGCAAGAGATGGGCTAGAACCAGGAGCGCTGTCAGCTCTGCCCCTTGGCCAGCACACGGGAGCTGTGTGGGGACAAGGCACGCTCAAGGCCCAGAGGATCTTTAAAGAATTTAGCTGCCAGGCTCCAGCTGACTGTGCTCAGCATGTAGCAATGCGCTTTCCAGCGCTGTCTCCAGCAACTTTTTAATTGCTGCAGATTTTTGTAGGGATAAACCTACTGAGCAGATGCATGCCCCTGCTCCAGGCATCAAGGATGTTAGATTTCCTTCATGAGGCAGCTGGAAGCATTTTTACATGGACAGCACCATTTTAATCTTATCACTATTCCTGGAAATGGGTGAACCATTTAAGATGACACTCTCTGGAAGAACTCAGCCTGAAGCAAGCAAACAGCAGGACATACTTCAGCATGAACAACTGAAATATGGCAAAGTTCTGAGCAACTCAAAATAGAAACTTACTGGGGAAAAAAAATTGGGCAATTAGGCATTCCTTTGTTTTAAAACCTGCTTTTAAATGTCATTTAAGCAGGAGGTTATCCCATTCTGAAATTCTGAATTATACAAAAATATGTTTCTGAATAAAGGTACCATTCCAAATTTCATTTTACCATATAAGGTTTAGAAAAAGAATAAATTTGTATTAAGAAAAGTGATTATTTTGTCTTTGTGTCAGTTTTGGGGCCAAATTCTGCCCTGAACTTCGGAAACTCTACTTTATTTAACATGAGTTGTCACCTTCTAGACTGGAGAAAAAGGGGCAAGATAGATTTGATAGGCTTCAAATTTACACATCTTGACTGTTTTCTACTTATTTGTGTACAGATCTAAATTTAGTTGGTAAATAGATTTCTTCATAAATTATGGGTATCACAGGTTCACTTGCAACCCAATGTTTGAAAATGCTGGAATCTTTGAAACAGGGTATGATGGGCCAAACCCTACCCTATTACACTGGAGTAAATCCAAAATAATTCAGTGAAGAAAAAGAACATTAAAAAAAAAAAGACCTGGAACTGAGACTTACCCCAATAAATTCACTCCAGATTCACATTAAAGAAAGGCTCAGTAGAGTATCTAGCTGTGAATGCAATTTAATGAATACAACCGTAACTCAAATTAGTCAGGAGGACTTAACAGATGACTGTTGTGGTATTTGTGTCACACTTGCATTATATTCCAAACGTGACTTTCTTTTTTTGCGTCGCCTCCAAATCTGCCCCAGATATAGAATACTTAAACCTTTGTATCCTATAAATCTACAGTTAGACCTCTCATAAACTGCAAAAATTACATCAGTCTTCTACATACAACTCTTAAAGCTATTAACTGCCTACAGTATGCTGCACACAAGTGATAAAAGTATGTATGTGTGACACTATGTCTGCTTGGTAGTGGAAAAGGAGAGAGAGATGTTGAAATACCCAATTCTACTATTAAATAATGACTTGCTTATGAGACTCACTGACCTATTAAATACAAACATCTGGTTTAGGTGTTCAGGATCCAAATGAATTACCCACCAAAGACTAACCAGGCATATCAGACCTCAGCCCACTCCCAACAACCAAATCACCCAATATTTCACTTGTGGAAAAAGTTAATGTTTTGTTAAAGGTGGGGCTAGTCACATAAAAGTTGATTTTTCCAGTACTGACAATAAGGCTTTATGATTTGTGTTACTGTATTCTTCAGCTGTGTTCTGTTGTTGTTCTACTAAACCTACCAAACAACTTCAGATTTCTCATGACTGTCCTCAGTCATGCTGTGATCCCATCCTGTCTGATAATTTATGATAAGGTCTTGTTGGAACCGGGAAAGAACGAACTTCAGAAATGTGGAGGAGGGTTTGTGTTATCGTTTGAATGTAAGACACACTTTTGTGTGAGTCAGGATTAAACAAGAACTTGGACGTAGTGTTGAAAGAGCTGTGGTAAGTGGTAGTGCCAAGGATTTTAGTGATACTAATCTGGGACATGATCACTTATAATTATTCTGGTTTTATGATCCTAATGGTCATGGGTCAGGCTTGGTTCACCACTTATTTGGCTTGTGGCTGTTTTTTCAGTGTTGTTCTGGGAAAGAACTGCTCAAATCTCCATGCCTGCTGATGGCTGCAGAGAAGAAGCATCATTGTGCCTTCCTTGGCTCTTACCTTGTCTGATATCTATTCTCAACACATTGTTTTCTCGCTGCTCTACGGTGGATTCACTGAGAGAAAATTAGCCTTGCCTCTGGAAAGGCAGAAATCAGACCATTGTCTTTGTATATTGCCGAGAGCGAAGAAGGAAATGTGCCACCGCTGAGTGTTTGGCACTTCATGAAATGATGTTTTCTCAGGAGGCTGCCTTGAGCCTGCCTCCCCGGCAGGAGAAAAGCTGCGTTTGTGTGCAAACCAGGTGGCTGCAATTCCTGTCTAGCCATGCTCAGGTCTCAATTATCCAGTAAGGCACCTGCGTCTCCTACCATCCCAGGTCCTTTAACCCAGGGGGAGAGATTGGATTGTTCTAGTTAGAGTAAATGAGCTGGCTGCAGAGGTAGTCACAGCAAAGCTCCTGTCTCCAGCAGGTGAGCTGAATGGCTTTTTCTAACAGGAGCAGCAGTTGGACCCTGGCACTACCTGCAGAATAACATCTGGTAGGAGGCTGGCGGAGAGCAGTGGGAAGAGTTGGCTCTGTGGGCTATAAACCTTGGATGCCTTCTTACCCAAATTTTGCTGCGCTCTCCTGTTAGTGAGCCAAGCGTTGCTGATAGAGAAAGGAATATGTTGTCTCACAGAAAAATGAACACTGGAGGGGAATTCTCATCCCTGATGTTAACACAGCTAAGCTCTCTTTCGCCCTGGTGAAGGAATGCCGAGCTGTGTGTGAGGATGGGGAATAGAGAACAGGTGGAAATATACTTTAGCAAATGCATGACATCTGCCTTCTTACATATTCTCTAAGTGAGAGATGCCATGCTAATAGCTGCACATAATTTTCTTCCTCTTCCCCCCCGCCCCGGTCCCCCCTCTATTCCACTCCTTATTTTTCATCTGCGGGCAATGCTTTCCAAAGACGGTCTCCGTGCTCACTCATCTATAGATGAGCTACTTGCAGAAAAGTGCATGCAAAAGAACAGTGTGTAAAAAGGTCATTAATTGTTGATACCTCGCTATTAACTAGTCCCATCTTCTGTACGTGTGTTTTATCCAATATATTTCTGATATTTTAGATTGCTGGCATACTGTAGCAGGAACTGCATTTTATTATGTTTTTTTGAAATTATGTTGAAATTGCAAAGAAAACAATTTACATGGAGCAGGAGTCGTGAAAAGAAATTATTTCAGAAAGAGATATCGCACTGTACTTCTTTTGAGACCTTAAGTAACTTTCCTGGTACTAAATCAACCAAATCTAGGCTGTACTGCAAAATTTAGCATAAATATGTGATCACTCATGTTAAGTGGAGCCATAGTTACAAAAGCTTTAAACTCATTACAATTGATCGTCATCAGTGGCAATGCAAAAATAACTGTATTTACAGACAGGAAAACTTCTCAGATAAACACATTAATAAATGTTTAACATTTCCCGTTGATGCTGTTCCTGTTTATCAGTTACTCTTCAAACAGGTTAATTTGAAAATGCTAATAGGTGGCTTAGTGTTGTGCCATCAAATGCTACACAGTCCCCAAACATAGATTTGTAAGGCTAAGCTGGCTTAGTAAACTAATTTAATAACTTATATTTAAATATACTTAAGGACAATGCAATAAACCTAAACAATTCACATACTAGAGCTGTTTATCCTCCGTGAATCTGTTTCCAATAGCTGACTGTTGTTTAACCAACATAAACAACTCTCTTATTAAATCATGTATAATTTTGGAACTTGGGTTAAAGCGTTCCCACAATATTTGGTGCAGATGTTATAAAGTTGTAAAATCTGCAAAAACCCCTGTTTTAAAGCTGGGTATTTTAGGATTAGGAACAAGATGGGTAAACTGAATGAATGTCAAACACACTATAAATTGTGAAAACATTAGGCAACAGCTTTTTGCCTGGTTTGCCTTTGTGGTGAGAGTAACAAGTACTGTGACAACCGGGAATGTGCTTGATCACAAAGCATAACCTGCAATAGAATTTTGAAATACTATGGATTTAGGCCCGACACTGAATTGGGTCCAACATACAAATTCTTTCTACAAAATCAGTGTTCTACGGATACTACCATTTGTTAGGTAGCATCAGCGTTTCTTCTTATGTGACAGAGATTCCCCAATGTTCACACATGCCCAGATCTGCCCCAGTCCCTGCAGCTACTTCTTCCCTTTCTTGAGTGGGATTCAGGACATAGGATGACTGTAGGCTTTAAAAGCGAGCTAGTACCTGGTGTCTTCTGGCTGTGGCTCCACAGACAAAGCTGGCATAAACAGTCTTTGCTCTCCCATTCTTCAACCAATTGTTATCCCCCTGCACTGCCCTCCCAGCTCCCTTTCTATCTCCCAGTTTTGCTGTGTGGCAAAAGGAAGGCTGTTCATTACTGCCCTGAAATCTTCAGAAGGAATTTGCCGTCCTTCGTAAGTATGGTCAACAAGCCTTACAGTAGCAAGGGCAGAGAACTGCTCTTTCTTAATTTCAACCTGACTGATCCTTGTCCACTTGCTTATCTGAGATACCAGCTACAGGATCTAACCCTCTGGGCCACGTTCACACCCTGAGCAAGCCTGAATAAGCCAAAAAGAAGGACCATGCTCTCAATGCCACCACCTAAGGTTTGAAGATTGTGATATGATAATAAATTGAGCAGAACAGCCACACATTCCGTGTTGTGTTCCTGTAGCTGGGCACTATGGAGGTGCCATGCAATTCATCACTGATGCTGGCACACCTCCTAGAACTGTAGGGCAGTTTCAGTTATGTTTGGAATATGATTGCCTGTAAAACTCCCTTTGAAAATATCGACTGAGAGTGAACAGTGAAATAGTGTTTATGAACTGTGGGTGTCAGGGAGCAGTAGTGTTGTGGTTTAACCCCAGACGGCAGCAAGAACCACAGAGCCACTCAACAACTCCCCCCCACTCCCTCATCCCCAATTGGGATGGGAGAGACAATCAGAAGAGTAAAAGTAAGGAAAATTCGTGGGTTGAGATAAAGACAGTTTAATAAGTAAGGCCAAAGCTGTGCACGCAAGCAAAGCAAAACAAGGGATTCATTCACTGCTTCCCATCGGCAGGCAGGTATTCAGCCATCTGCAGGAAGCAGGGCTCCATCACACATAACCTTTACTTGGGAAGAAAACACCATCACTCTGAACGTCCTCTCCTTCCTCCTTCTTCCCCCAGTTTTATATACTGAGCGTGATGTCATAGAGTATGAACATCCCTTTGGTCAGTTGGGGTTAGCTGTCCTGGCTGTGTCCCCTCCCGACCTCTTGTGCACCTCCACTCTACTTGCTGCCAGGGTGGTGTGAGGAGCAGAAAAGGCCTTGATTCCCCAGCAACAACTAAAAACACCAGTGTGCTACCAAAAGTGCGCTGTCATCCCAAATCCAAAATCATAGCACTATACCAGCTGCTAGTAAAAAAGTTAACTCTGTCCCAACTGAATACATGACAACTACCTCTGAGGGGCATGAGTCCTGGTCACCTTGATGTCATGCCAGCTTTGAAGCCTGGTGATTGCTTGTAAGATGCCATTTGGGGGTACAGGAACATTTCACTGCCCAGCCCTAAATTTCCTTAGAAGCTGCTGAGGGGCGTTACAGTCTCATAGCCTAGGTAGCGAGGGAGGAATTTATGGAACTCCAGTGGAAGTGGTGGCCTGAGCAAGGGACTTGGTCAATGAAAAAAGATGTGGGGTACTGCAATAGTATCTAAAACCAAGTGATTTTGGTTTCCATTTTAAACACTTCACTATTTTGATAAATCGTTAAGAAAACCCAAAACCTTAATTAGAATGTGTCTTTTTTTTTCCCCCGAGCATGCATGGGTATACCACATGTGGATTAAAGTGTAAAGAAGAAACCCTGTGAGACATTCTCTTTACAAATGCTAAGTTACAGAAAGACAAAATTAGAACATCCAATTCACCCTAATTTTGTCCTGCACGTGCCATGCAGTAACACTTGGATTTGGATTGTAGAGTTTCAGTGTCTGTGGGACAGCCTGGCATGTCTGTGTAAACTGCTGGTAAGGGCACATCTGTGCGAGGGCGCTGCCTGTGAGTTTGAGAGCTGGAGCACGGGTGCACGCTTCTGCTACATGACCAGGGCTTGGATTGCTCTCTGATGACTGAAGTGTCTGAAACTGCCAGAACATTTCAGTCACACAGAAATTTTGCTAACTCTTGCCTTTGTCAGCCACCAGTTCTGCCTAGGTGTTATACTAGCATCTTCCAAAGATACCCTAGAGAAAATGAGTGGGAGTAGCTGCTCGTGGTGAAGCAACACCCATCCTTCCTCCCCCTCCCACCTGCCAGCCTTTGCCTGGTCTCTCTTAGCTTCCCCATCCCCTGACATGCATTCCTAAATTTTCCCTTCTGTCACTCAGCCATGCACTTAAAACAAGTTTCTTCCTCTTTTCTGCCTACTCTATCAAGCGGATCTAGTGTGCATGAGGACTTCTGAGAAGTATTTCATATGTGTGGTCACATTTACTCCTGCCAGCTGCAACTGAGAGTTTTGAAATAACACCACCACCGTTCTCTTGAATCTCATGCTTCAGAGAAACTTGTTGAGAATTGCGTGAAGGGTGGCAATTTCCCATTGTGCTCCAGACAGTAAAGCCAAATGCCCCCAGGGAGAAGGATGACCTCCTAACTGGTTAGGAGGCGGAGACAAGAGAATCCCATTAAGAACAAAGGGTTAGAAATACCATCTGCAAAAACACAGCCCACTGAGGTCAACTGGGAAAGAATAAGGGGAGATGGCAGCCATGTTGAACGGGGACTTCACAAGGTTTTGTGAAATTTCTCTGCTGATGGACTTTGTTGTGTAGCTTGTTTGGTGACGAAAATTAACACAAAAATGTCAAGAAATAGCTGTTTTTTCCTTTTTTCAAAAACTGAAAGTAATTCAAGGGGGTTTTTTTGCACCTTTTTTTTTTTATTTCTTAACAAACGTGGTGGCTCTGATGAGTCCCTGCTTGTGACTGAAATTATGCCTGGGTCTCCAAACTGCCTTGAGAGTGTGTCTTGCAAATAGTACGCGCTGTATATCTAAACCTAAAAAGCGTGTTTGATTCCAAGTAATGCATCTGTCTCAAATAAAACAAAGCAAAACAAAGGACTGCATCCTGAGACCCTGAGAGACAGTGAATAAATTAATTTGGGGAAAAAAGAAAAAAGATGCAAAGGCATGGATGTATGCTTTCATTTTTTATGTTACAACTTTAAAGAACTGATCAGAATATACAAATCAACAAGTTTATTTGTTGGGGTTTTTTTCTTTTATAGTGGAAATGATGCTTTATTTATAGGCCTGCCACTGACTGTTGCTAGAACCTACTGTTCCTTCTCAAAATTAATACCTATAAATAACTGACATTAGAGAGAATAAATTCCAGGCTCTTGCACACATACTGTATTTGTACATCTTCTTTACTTATTTATCTTTGTGTTTTGACCTATGTAATTTTTCTCTAGATGTCTCGACAAATTTAACTTTAGCAAATTAAAACTTGAATTGACATTTATTTCTGTTAAACAAATATGTAGCTTTGAGAACATAACTAAATGTGTTATGAATTATAACTGCAGTGCACTAAGTCACATACTTGCTTGACAGGAATAAATGTTGGCTAGAATCAAATTGTAGAACTCAAAGTGCACTGCTTTAAAAATAACTAATTAAAAACCTAGAATATTTCTTTGGGATGTACTAAACCAGGATAAAAGGAAGTGCATCTTTGGTGTAATTGTGTTAGCTTTCACACACACTCAATTATGATTTTCAGACAGAGGAGAAGAAATCAGGAATACTGTTAAAAAGCATCTGCTAAGCAGATACTTGTGAAAGACTATGAATCATTACTGTGTACAGTACATAGCTTTAAAGGAAGATTTTTGATGCATTAAATGTTGATCCGTGTAATCCTAGTTATCCTTCCTTGTCTTAGCTGTTTATTTCTAGTTACGAGGTCATTCAGCTCTTGTCTGTATCTCACATTGAATTTTACATCAGAGCCATGAAACATTAATTTCCTTTTATTTCAGTTGCATGATTTAAAAAATAAAATCCCTAAAAAATACAGATGCAAAGTATTTGGAATGTTAAGAAAAATCTTAGCAATTTTGGAAAAAATCTTTATAATTTTCCTGCCTGAGATCTTACTTCCCATGATACGGGTTATGACTTGGCTTTCAGGACCGTTCTCATTTAATTGTGTTGTTTTAAGTCCAATATTGAGATAAATTTGGAGCTTTTCCCACTTACTTCACTGAGACATAATCAGTTCCTTGTTGAAACAGTTTTTTGCCCTGAACATTCTAACTTTCTCATGTGATAATTTCAAAATAAATTCTTAATTTTAAGTTAGATTGATAACAAATTGGTAACAAACCTGTGGTCTTACCCAACCAGTGAGGTAATACAGCACTCAGCATTTTCGTTTGTTCCTGAAAACAAAACTTATACCAATATCGAAGGAGGTATTTTGTTTTTCCTGTTACTTTTAGCTCCAGAAATTTAAACTGTAATCCTGAAAGCTGCATGTGCTCTACATCTGCGTGATGCAATTACCTTCCCTGGGACCACTCACTTCTTTATCTAAACAGCTCCCTAAGTGTGTTTGCAAGACTGGAGTCTTAGGATATTTTGATTTTAAACAATACGATACCATCAGTATGTAATGGTGACTTGGTGCTGTCATTCATTCAGAAAAATGGAATCTAAATTGTTTCAGCAAGGACTAATCTTTCTCTTCAATGAGAACCGTGGTTTTGACTTTTTGTTGTGCACAGCGTTGTTTTAGAAGAGCGCTTGGTCACTTTTTGAGAAGCATTATATGTCATATTGCCTGTGATCGCAGTGGCCTCAGTTTGATGACTTTGGAGATCCCTTCCAGTCCTGTGCTTCTATATGACTCCAGTCAGTATTACTGTTGCTGTTTGGATGGGGATTTTTTTTTCTGTTTTTATGTCCAAAATTTTAGTTGAAATACTGCCCCGCACAGCAGCATGTGTGTTGTTGCACTTAAAATGTAGGCTGACAGGAATTCTACAAAAGCAACCCGCTAAAAAAGATATTCTGTGATTACAAATTTACTGGTGTATTCCCGCAGTGCCGAATAGAGAACACGACTGTACGTGCTGCTTTTTTTCCCTTCTAGGTTATCCTTTTAACAGTGTACCCTGTAGGTGTTCATGTTAGCTGGTATTTCCTTTCAGCGTCTCCAGTAAGTTATCCTTTCATTGTGGGTAAGTAAGAGTTTGCAAAACTTTGCACCCTTATTCTTAAATTAAATACTGACAAGGAATGGAAGTGTAAAGCATGCTAATAAGCAAGACCTCCCTGTGGGAACCTGTGATAGAAGACTGTTTCACATTGAGAGGCAGACAGCGCTGTTGACACAGGCTGTCAAAAAGGCTTCATGTCTTTGAAAGAAAATCTTAATCTTCTTTATTCATGTGTGAACAGGTCCAGGCCTTCATCCCGTAGCTCATACGCATTGACTGTTTAAACTGTGGGTTGCTAGGCTTTGGGTAGGGTTTGTTTGCTTGTGTCTACATTGTACGAATGGATGAGGACTGAAAATTAAAATCTGTCTGACACAGAGCACTGCTTTTCTGTCTCTGTTTGAAGAGACATGGCAACCCAGGGTGAAATGAAAAGGAATTTTATTGAGCGCAAAAACCGCTCAGTGTTTAAATGTTGGACGCAGGAACTGAATGGTCAATTTGGGAGGCTTGTAGGTTGTTTATAGACATTGGGATGGCTGTCAATCACAGTACAATGGTGAAATTTGTGTCGGAAAAAAAGTGCTTTTTAGTGGCTGAACTCCTGTTTCCTGTTAAAATGCTCACATCAACAAACAAAAAGAGGTTTTGTCTGAAGTTTACAAGCAAGAAAATTTCAGAATAACAGAGATGCTGCTACTGTTGTGGCATCTTTTGATCATTGCGGCACTGACTATTTAACATTTAAAACCAAATTTTACAGAGAAAGATCCTATTGCTCTGTGGATCAGATTCTGCTCTACTTCTGTGGCTTATAAATCAGGAATAGGTCAATTAAATGAATAGAATTGTGTTACTGAAAAGCAGTGTGACAGTGGACTCTAACACTTTACTCTGAATGTGTCTGTGCTATTAAATACTTTACTTACATATGTTTTATATGTTATTTATATGTTTATAAATCAATAGCAAGGAGAAGCGGAAGATAAATAGCACCTATAAAAAAGTAGTCGCTTTCAGCACTTGTTAATAACAAGTAGAGGAAAGGGGCTTATTTCAGACGCAATATTCCCCTTTCCAGTTATTGTTAAACCTAATTGGCAGCATTTTGCTACTTCATTTTACAGAAGTTTATATTATCTCAGCTATAAAATTTAGTACTGAAACTTGGCCAAATGTCAAACTTGTCCCTATAGGCTTGGAACAATTAAAAAAAAAAAAAAAGAGGGAACTGAGGGGAAATAGAAATAAGCCTGTTTTAACAGAATAAAATTTAAAATGTTAAAGCTGTTGGCGTTTTCTGGATTTATAACATGAAAAAGCATGTTTTACAGAACACTGGCTGAGAATTCATCCCTCGAAATCTGATATAAAATGTGGTTTTTGGGCCCCTGCGGGATTCATAGGAGGGAAGAGAAAGAAAACAGTTTCTCCCATTGTTTTCATTTCACCTCAGATCATTGCAGCCCCCCAACCTTAAATCTTTGTGCTCCAATGGTGGGGGAAGCAGAGAAGTTCAAATGGAGCAAGGCACGGCAGACCTGTCATCCAAGTGATAGGTCATATTAAGTTCTTCCCAACCTTATGAGCATTTAGCCCTTATATTTTCCAGAAGCACTGGGGGCTTGCAGAGTGTGGTAGGAGCTCTCACGCAGTTTTCAGGTTCTGAGTGACAAGGCTCTTCCTTTGTGTTCACCTTCATATTTTCACTAGTTTCCTCAATGTACGTATATGTGTTTACACTACTTTTTGTGTGTTTCTGAGGTTTTCCATTGGAACGTGCAATAATACATTACTGGCCATTTTATATAACAGAGGTGTGTGTATACTTAATTCTGGAATAACCACCACCTTCAGTGCTATCAAATGTGGTAGCTATTGCCAAGATCAGTCGCTTCTTCCTTCCCCCCCTAAAAATCAGCCTTAAAAATCTACAATATAGATAATGACTGAAGTGTTTGTGATGAGGAACTCTCCTGTGTAATTTTTAAATGAGAGGGCATATGTGAGGGAAGACGCTGAAAAAAAAAGTTCCTATGACTCTGCAGATTTCTGAAATTTGTTGGCTATTTATCTTTTGGAAACTTCGCTTAATTCCTTTAGCAGCTTAAGTTATAGAGCTCATACAAAATGCAGAGAGGTAATCATATCACTGCTTTCCAAACTGAAGTTGCTCTTTTTTGAGATCTGTCTTTCCTTCTTTCAATTTAAATTTCGCATAGTAAACTAGGTACAGCCCTAAATAGTGATTTAGTAATTGTTTATTTACTGCAATTCGCTCTCTTTTCGGATTTTGTTTTCTTTACAGGCCTGAGATAAACCAATGGGAATAAGTGAAAAGCTGAAGAATACTTTAATTTACATTTGGAGGGAGAATGAATTTTTTTAGTCCCTGTACGTAGCACTCGACCTGCTCAATGGAGAGTAGATGAAGGTCTCACCTGGAGGTTCATTTTCTCTCCTCATGCATTCCACATTGCTCACTGTAAAAGAGTTTTCCCTCTGCATTCCCTTTAGCCACAGCTGCGTTTGGCTTCAGCAGGGATGCAGCTTCATGGGTGAGATGCTGTGGGGTTTTCCAAGCACCGTGCTTCTGTTCTTGCCCCTGTACTGCCACCCTAGGCAGTACTAGGTGATTTATATTGCTTAGCTGTATGTCATTTTTCCTTCTTCTGTAAAATGGGAGCATTGATAAGGGTTCTTCATAAAAGTAATGATGGAAATTTATTTTATGAAGAGCATAGTTGCTGTTGTTTATGGCTACTCATAAGTCTCATCTGAGTAAAATCTTCTAATTTCTTTCCCTTCAGCAATACATCCACGTAGCTTGTGTTGCTTCCTCCCTGCCTGCCTAAGAGGTGAATATGTCATCTCTTGCAGAAAACTAGAACACTTGTATTTGTGTTTTCACTCATCATCTCCACGTTAACTCTTCTAATGTTCTACTACTTATTATTCTTGTTCTAACCTCTTAGAAGTGTAGCAAGTTGGCAATATATATTATCCTTGAATGATCAATACATTATTTTCATTTATTACCAAGCCACTTCCCCTTAGCGTGCTTTCTCTTCTACTGTCCAAGGTTTGCTGTCTTTGATGTCAGTAATGCCAAAGGCAGAGCTTTCTTAATATGCTCACCCTATTCCCATCCTATCGATTTCTTCCTCTCTGCCATGAGCTGCTTTTGAAGTCTTGGTTTGCCAAGGTCTTCCCATCTTAAAATGCCTCCTAAAGACTGACTTATTCTGTAAGTATTGTAAAAGGAAACGATTTTGCTTGCTCTTCTTCCCTGGTGTCCTCCAGTCTTTGCTCTGCAATGTAGAGTCGTTGAGGGCAGGGACTGGTTTGGATTCTCTGGATGTTGACAAGTACTTTATTTTTTGGGACATTAGAGCTGACATAGAGGAGCCGCTGCAAGCTCGGCAGATAGCTGGGAACTGTATGCTGCATAAGGTGGTCGAACAACAAACTACATCTTTCAGGCAGCAAGTGTTCCTCCCCCTCCCCCCTTCCTCCAGGCTTTATTCTGGAGGTCTAAGTTTATAACAAAAGAAACAAAAAGGTTTTTATATAAATGGAAAAGCAAATGGAGCCCAGCTCATGTTACAACTCAGCCTTCTGACAGCCAGGAATGGAGATCTGCCCTACTTAGAGGCCTCTCTTTGCTCTGAACTGCAAGGGAGCTTTTAATATTCCCTCACTTGCTCTGAGTGCTCCCTGATTAGACCTTCAGCTCCGGCTCGGTATTAGCCCAAACTGTACATTTGGCAAAGGTTGCTGCAAAAGTTTTGTCTGTACAGTAACTACAACAGTGGAGCCATTATCCACCGCCTCAGCGCTATCAGGGTATAAATAAGAAGCAGGGTATATATGCACAGTGCTGTGATTGCTCAGAAAGCTCCACTGTGTTGCAAATCCTTTAAAATAATACACTGAGAAAGTATTTTGACTTTCCATTAGTCATAAAAGCCAACATTTTTAATATGCCTGATGAAATTAAGTCAGGGAGATAAATGTGTGTTGTTTTTTCTTTTTCTTCAGAGATTCATGGAAACTGCCCAACACTTTTGGTGTTGGTACTTAAATATTTTTAAATTTAAGAGGGTGCTTTAAGTTAATAAAGCAGGTGCCAGAATGCCCTAGCGAGGCGAAGGCTAAATCCAAACTTCTTACTCAGATGCCTAATTTTAGGCAAGGCAGCATCTGTTGGATTAAATATCTTTTATTAGACTAACTATTTAGAAAAAACTGACATGGGAACACAAATCATTCTCTTGTTGTGCACTTAAAATTTTGGGGAAATAATTCACATTTTGAGAGATGGTCTGTGCTGTAATTAAACCACACTTTATACTTGATTTCTTAGTGTGCAGACTTACTGCAAGCCATGTAACAAAGGTGGAACACCATTTTAAAAGGCAAATGCCTGGAGAAGCTGCAAAATGTAGTGAAACCCCTATTGAAAGCCGCAGATTGCTGCCAGGCTTTGGGGTTGAATCACTGTAGTTTCCTGTTAAGATGATTTGTAAGTGACAAAATGTTTTCCTATTTTTTAATTCTTTTCTTCCTTTAAAGTGAGAGCTTCCTCAAGTTTATGGTCTGTAAAACAATAAAGATTTTGGAGGGTGAGGGAAAAGAACAAGATTATGCTACGCTACGGCCCCAAAACAAAATGGAAAGTGTGGTCACTGGCAGGAATAATTTGAATCGGATATATTTTATGGAAAAAATCACTATCTGGCTTCCTGTAGGATTATCTCAGTACATAAAAATGACTAAAGAGAAGGAGAAACTTGGGCAGGACTACTCAAAGTAATGCAAACACGGCATACAGAGCATCCCACAACTCCTTTCTGTGCAAGACATCATCCAATGTCATCATCTCTTTTCTTAACTTTTTTTGCCCTTTGTTAAGCTTTACGACTTTGCAGGAGAGGGAAGCATGAGGAGATTTCAGGGATATTATTTTCTCTAGTTTTATAAAGGGACCAGATAACAGAACAGAACCCAAATGACCTTTAGAGCTGCGGGTGACCCTGTTTGATGAATGCTGGGCACCGGTATTGTGATGTGTCCTTCCCACTTACAGCCCATAAACTCGAAACTCCCAAAGTGCGTAGCTGCAGACCTGTGCTGGTGAAGAAACAGATGGGCGTAAATCATTGATATTTGGAGCCAACCATTTTCACGATGCCAACTTTCATGCATTGTAAAAACGGCTAATTGCTTTTCTTTCCTAACTGCCTTTCACTCGCTGAGATGCCATTAGCCTTTAGCTCTTTGTTTTTATATACCCAGCTATTTTGTTAGGGCTCCGCACTCTATACCCCTGCTTCTGTTTCTCAGGATGTTAGACAGTGAATTATCTATTCATTTCAGAGACATCCCTCCCAATTTCGAGAATGAATGCAAAAAGGGAAGTTGGATAAGCACTTTGTTTCTCTTCTAATTTGAAATCTACTAAAAAAAAATTTGTGTGGGTTAGTGTGTGTGTGGGAGATCCTTCAGTTTCTGCTGACAGTAGAAAGATTTATGGGGAGAAAGACTTCTTTAGATGACTCTTGCTGTCTCACGAGAAATACTATATGCGGATTTACAGATCTACCTAATTTTTATGCCTGTACACTCTTCCTTAAAAGGATTGCCAGCTTTGTCAAACAGTGAGGTTTGGGTACAGTTAGCTTTTCCTTCTCCTGGAAAGAATACATTGACTTTGACTGGTTTGCCCTTTGTCAGCCTGGTCTTTAGGACTCTGAATCTCATCCTAAAGGCTGCTCTGTAGACGGCAAAGTAGAAAATGAGTGTTCATTGCCTGAGCACTGCATTGCTTTAGCTAAAACTGAGAAGACTTCATTCTATATTGTAATAGGTCTGGCAAAAGGAAGCCAAGAGCCTCACAGGGGGCCAGCAGGGTTTTGGTTCTCAGTCTGAGTTTGCTTCTGAGCTTTTTCTTAATATCACAATGGGCTCTTGCTGTGTACTTCTAATGCCTCAGCAATGAAGTCAGGGTATATTATGCCATCTGTCCAGGAGTCAACACTGCAGGTCAAGCTAATTTAAACTGGCACTTTTCATCTCTGTATGCCTGTATGCATTACATTTAATAGTTTAAGTGAGTGATTGTATCTCCTGACCCTGCAACAAAGGATGAGGCTCATGTTTGTATTTTTTCATTATCTTTAGTTGTCAGGGATAGGGACATTTGATCCTTTCATGAAAAATATAGTTAAACCAGTGACTGATAACATTTGTTTTAGGAATGGTTGGGGGGGTTTAAAATTATTTTTCATCCCCTTTCTATTTTTTTTTTTTGAAAGTTAAGTAAGGAGGCAAATTATATATGGTGAAATTTTGTAAATTTAATCCTGGTTTGAAAAGTTTAAATGTAAAAATCGAACCTCTTATTTCTTCTTCACATTGACAGTTAAAAATTTATGGGGGAACTGCTTGCCCTGTGGCAAACGGAAGAGTCAAGTGATGATCATGGAGCAAAATCATGCTCATAAATACTTTGTAAAAGAGCAACCTCTGCATCACTATTTCTCATTTGAGCTCTTCAAGGAACTTTGAGGAGTTAAATGTATAGAGGTGATTCATCAGAATGAATCATCAGAATGATGAGAGATTTGATAAATTAAAAATGAGCATAATAGCATAATAGATGTTCAATCCAGGGAAACTCGTCTGAAGATGAGTACTCAGTTTGATTTGTCTGTCATGTTTTTCTTCCTTCTTTCTGCTGTTTCTCTGACTTGCTGTTTCTCCTGGCCACCATGTTTCCAGCATTTTCCTTTTTCTATCCCCCGAGAAATAGAATCATTACTGAGGAGAAAAGGAGGACCATACACAAGTATTTATTTCTTAAACACATCTGAAGTTTGGAACAGGAATACCGTTCCTATGATTAGCTTGTCAATAAGCTATTTTCCCTCATTTACAAAAATGTTATACAACTACAATAACATAAATCCATCTCCTGCAGCCGTACTAGCCCAGGGCACCAAAGTTATGACTGTTGATCTGAAATTAATTTCAGAACCCACTGAAGTACATCTATGCAAATTACCTGTGTAAATGGATATATGGATTGTTAGTTTTTGTTGCAATAAAGAATCTTCTTAGAGAAAACCTAGTCCTATCTGATGGCCATGGCCAGCTATTGATCTACTACCTTTCCATGATGTGAACCTTTTGTCATTTATCAAACCTGTGGCACCTTTCAACACACACATACATGAAAGTCTAAATGTGAAGAAATGAGAATAAATACTTTGAGCATCAAACACCACACTGGGGCAGAAAGAAGAGGCATAGGCCCTCCTTGTCATCCAAGAGACCCTGAAACTGAGAGAAACCAAAGGAGAAAATGTGACTGAGCCAAGAGCAAACACGCAGATGTAAAGGTGTACACTGCCCAAGGTACAACTTATAGCTGAAAATATTTGAATTGCCAAAATTAATGTTTTTCCAGAAAGTTATTAATTTCACACTCTGTATACTCGTGATGTTAGACTTGGTACGAGGAGCACAAATATATTGAATCACTTGTTAATAAGGGTACAAGAAGCAGAACACACAATATGCAAAGTATTTTTCATATAATACTGAATGTAATTTCATATATGTGTTCTTGTACAAAGAAATTTCTGTGCTACAAGTAGGTGCAAACAGGATAAACAACAAGATTTTGAACGAGGATTAAAAAAATGGAAAGAGCTATAGTTCTTTCAGAAACACTGGCAACATTTTCAATATTAACCCTTATATTTTAATACTGTTTCTCTGCACCTCAGATATATTGAAATTCGGTAGTACTGATTTATAGTTTATTAATCAAAATGTCACTGTAAAGTAATTCTTACCATTATTGTGAGTTAAATATCGTATTCTAGGTAAAGGTTACCTGTCCAAAAGCTAGATTCATAATTGAGAAGTGGGACTAATGGCATATTAGACCATTGGTGAAAGAGGAAAATTATGAGAAGCTGTAATGGTGACTTCATTGGCTGTTATAAATCTGGGAGTGTAATGATGTCACATAGAACTGTGTCTTTAAAAAGACATTAAATTAATCCAGCAAGGCAAGAAAAAAGTGGCTTAGAATTACACGTTAATATTAATCCAGAGCACACTGTAATATAAACTCAAAATCAATTTCTAAAGAAGGGCCTTGGCAAATGTAATGAATAAGTACAGAAACTCCCATTATCAGTAATAAAACTATTTTAAAAATGGAAGAATGAACATTTATTAGTTTAAATGTGTTGTACTTACACAGCATGGTAGAAAAGTGAGGTACTTATTCATGCTTGCAATTCTAGTGCATCTAAATCACAGGAAGGACCATCGCAAAAGAGCATTTAGGGAGAAGAGGGAAGGGGCTGGTAGTCATTAGCAACAAAACAAGTGAGAAGTTTTTGTGGGAGGGGGAGGGCTGGAAAGGGATTTGGCCTCATTTCCTTCCAGCAGACTAAATGATGTTATTCTACATTATAAAAATGAACTTAATGACTGGGCATTTTCCTGTAATGCCGCCTAAGTCCTGCCTGTTGTCGTGTTCAGCCCTTGCTGCCATGGCAGCACATTTCCACCCATGAAGCACCAGAGTCATTGATAACAAACACCGTTGATGGTGCATATTGCAACTGTCCCCCATGCTTCCTAGAGTACTGTTCCCCACAGAAGACGCGCTATGGAATTTGCCTTGATTGGCATGGCACAACGGGCCTTGCACAGGAATCAGGAATTTCCTGCACAACTTTCTGAGACCCTTTCTAGCTCTTTTTTTCTACGCTTAGGCCTTCTGTTTCATGGTCCCAGCCAAGAGAGAGGAAGGGTCTTGAGGGAGTTGCTGCCCAGGACGCCAAGGTGCAGGGATCTTGGTCTCCAGAAAACCTTTTCAGAGCACAAAACCACAGCCAAGCCCATGGCTGTCACTCTGCTTACCTTTGTAGGTTTGCCTCAGACAGTCTTGGATTTATGAATTCTTATACCGTGTGTATGTATCAACTGTAGATGTTTGAATGGGTGAAGGCACTCGTTTGAAACACAGCAAACAACAGAATTGCGCTTACTGCACTGCACTGCACTCTGAAGACATTCTGTGAACTACCTTTTGGTAATATGGCCCTGTGTTAATTTTTTTCTGTCAGATAAAAACGCAGCAGAACAAAAAATTCATGGGATGTTGAAGCCGCAAATCCTTTTTGTTCGCATAAGCTTTTGGGAACAGAGGATTTTGTTTTCCCTGCACATCTGACTTCACATGAATTTTTCTTTTTAGGAAGAAAGGGCATTCTGTGTTTGGTCTGCAGATGGCTAAATGGATGATTGTCCCTGTGGGCTTTATAAACCAGGCTTTTGGCTTGGTTGGGAATACCTTCTTAGGAGACTGATGCCAGGTTTGGGTTTTTTTTCCCTCTACTGTGCATGGTGCTCTGCTGATCTGTCTTTGGAACAAGTCATGTGCCAGTTGCTTGAGAAAGGAGATCTATTGGTAACCGACATTACAAAGAGTCCACAGAAGATTAAAAGAACTTTATTCTTTTTTCTGCTCTTCTTTTATCTTCCTCTTTTCTCTCTGGGCTTGTGTAAGTTTATTTAGTAGGCAGAGATATGGTATGTAATAAACAAGGATATCTTAGAACAAGCTTCTGGCAAAAAATATACTGGATTTACTGATACTTGATGAAATATAAAAGAAATAAAGTGACAAATGTACAGAAATACTTGGCTAGGTGTAGGCATTAATAGACATTATTTATTGAAATTGCTTCTCAAAATCAGGAAATGATTGGAAATGATAAGAAATCATTAGGACTGTTTGTGTTGCAATATTAATATATTTCCTATCTGTTATAATTTTATTAAGCCTTTCTCCCTATTATGTAGAAATTTAAACCTTATTTATTGTGCATGACCAATAAACAAATTGGACAAAGACAGCCTTCAGTCTTATCCCTTTTCCCCAAAGAAATTTAAATTAATAGGATGCTTTTAATATGCCAATAAGGGGGGGGGGGGGAGGGGAGAAAAAAAAACCCCATTATATAACTTCAAGACAGAATAGCTTAAACATTTTATTCCAGTAGTGACGTACTGCCATGTAGTGGCACCTTATATCAATAATTACTTCTTATTTTGTTTAACCAATGTGGGTTTTTTCCTTCGGTCAATCATGCTTGGTAAGCAGTTGTTGCTTTAAATAGTACAACCAAAAAATGAATCGGGAGCTAGAGGCTCAAAAGAGTATTCTGCTTTCAGTAACTGTAAAGTCCATTTCTGATTTGGGAGCACGCACAGGCTGGTGTTGCACCAACCACCCTCTGTCATCATCCTTCTACAGTCAGTCTGAGTTCAGAGTTGAAGACAAGCCGTGTTCTGCGGCGTTATTCTCTTCCTGACATATCCTTCTTTGTGCTGCTGTTGCAGGGCTTGTTCTGCATTTCCCGCTTGTCTGTTGCAGTAGGAGTGCTCAGGATGATGAGTTGAAGTTGTGGATTACTACAAGAGGGCTATAGGAGTGTCAAAGCCCACTGTCCTCTTTGACATATTTGTAAAGAGCCAGTTGCTGCTGCTGCAGCACGTTAATATTCAACCATTTTACACAGGAAGACCTTTAGAGAAGTCTTGCAGCTTTCCTTCCAAAAATGACTTTGCTTGCTTAGCTGGAAGTTTTTTCACATGCTCAGTCACTTTGAGATTTTTTCCTATGTTTATTTTCTTACAAAGGTACAGCTGACCTCACATATTTACAAGCAATAGATAAAAATACTGGGATAATAATTAAGGACGTCATTTCTGTTCTATAAACTGGTTTGGTTTGATTTTAATAAGTGCTGAACTCAATCCATCTGGAAGTGAGGGCCTAGTTCCTTCAAACAGATAAACACACCAGAGACTTTATACAGCTAAGATGTCTGCAATTTTTTATAAGCTGGCAGAGAGGCTGTTTTATTTAACATAGTTAGCATTGAAAATATTATTTGATTCTAAGCTTAAAGGAGAAGTGCAAATTCTAAACCACAGGCTTTGTTAAGGCTTTCTAATTCTGTTCCAAATATTATGGAAGTCTGATGTTTGCATAAGGCCAAGTCATCTTTTAATTCCTAAACTGGCTCCCATAAAAGGCTAGAAAGTCTTTGATCTCTGTAAAAGAGATCACCAGGGAGAAGGCTCTGCTTCTGTTTGTCCAAATGTTGCAAGCAGAGTCTCTAGGCTATAGCTAACAACTCAAATTATATTTGTTTGTGTCTTAGACAGACTTGTTAATTTGCATATAAAAGGGATTTCAACGGTAATATCAGCTCTTTCATGGGATTTGCAACGGAGGAAAAAAAGCTAGTTAAATTTTGATCTAATAGACTATCCTGCAATGATGTCATGTGATTAGTGTTTAGTGATGTAGATATTTTCTGATGTCATATTTCTGAAGTTATCTGTTAAGTACATACCAAGGCCGATAAAGGACACACAAAACTCAGGTATAGAAACTTTTCAACAATGAAGCTAAAGGCATGGAAATAGAACAGAACAGAAAAGAACGGAAAAGAAGGGAACAGAACAGAACAGAGTAGAATAGAATAGAATAGAATAGAATAGAATAGAATAGAATAGAATAGAATAGAATTTTTCCTGAAAGGAAGAAAATCTCTGGAAAGCTCATTCTAGGAGGAATACGGGAGATTCAGCCTCAATAGGTGTGTAAAGTTTGTAGAATACAGTTTCTAGCAAGGTCTCATGATTTTTTTTAATTAGTCATCGCAGACGTAAATACAAAGTACAGAACTAGGCTGATGAGCAGGTCTGATTATTTAATAGGGAAAATTGTGAAGGAAATATAAGATTTGTAAAGCATGCTACATGCACCAGCTTATGTTGATGGCATCTAGTTGTATTTTGAGTGAAGTGAGAGGTACAGTACCGTGCAGCAGCACTGTTGTCTGTCTTATGACTGAAGTGGTTATACTTCTTGTAAGCAGAAACCACGTGGTTCCTTTGGTAGTGGACTCAGAGGAGGGCTTGTGCCAGAAGTCATTTTTTCTGTGTAGCGCACCCTTGTAATGACCTTCATTTTCCACAAAAGGCCAAAGATAGTTTCATGAACAAACCTTCCCAGTCTTTGTTTTCTCCCTTCCATTGACAGCTTCAGGTGGGGGCTTTGATAGGAAGGAAGAATTGCAACCCAGACCTTGCCGTTCTCTTCTTGAGGGATGCACAGGCAATGAGTAGTTCGCACAACCAAGTACACGTATGAAAGGTTGTCCTACAGAAGGATGATCAGCAACCGTGTGATCAGACCAGCCTGGTGCTTATCTCTTCATGTCACTAGAGTCCTTGACCACATGCTAAGGGTGCTACTTGAATTCTCACTATTATTCCCATGTGACCATTATCTTATTTCCCTTCTAATGATAGGGAAAAAAAAAATCATAATTCAGCTCACAGGAGTGAACTTTATCACTTGAAAGCCTTATGTCTTCCTTCTCAGTATGAAACAGAAACTGTGGAGGTAAACGTACATTTTCAACTGGAATACGAAGATGTTAACTAGACTAGAATTTTTTTCTGGTATTAAATACGATGCTCCAGCACGTTAACTTTTACTGTTTCCGTAAGAATAATGTAACCTCATGACCTCATATTAAATGCTAGCGCAAAGTGCACCTGCTCTTCTCCAACTAGCACCTCAGTTCTTTTAAACAATGGGAATGTGTTGCCTTTCCTGTCTGCTATTCTCAGAAAAGCACATGTGCCTCAAATACTCTTTTTAGATTGTTGTAGTTGGAAAAATAAAGGTTGTCATCTCTTCCTGCAAACTTTGCCTTCATTATCTATGTAATGAGTAATTGTTAGAATAAAGGGTCTGGATAATCTTAATGACATCTGAAGAGTTCAAAGGAAAGTCTATAAAGTTTGTCATCACTGCTTAAGTTGTCAAATCACAGAAAATAGTCCTGGAAAAGACCTCAAGAGGTCATGAAGTCCTAAACTAAGATCAGCTATACCTATCTTTTTTTCCTGAAAGATGTTTGTCTAACCTTTTCCAGTGATGGAAATTCCGTGACCTTCCCAGAAAATCTATTCCAAAGCTATTTCTTAATCTTTAACCTTTGATGCTGTCACTACTTGTTCTCTCCACCATGAGCAAGTAGAACAGATGATTTTCTTCTTCTTGACAAGAGCTTTTCATGTAGTTGAAGGATGCTATGGTCTTTCCCTTTTTTGTCAGCAAACTATTTTTCTGTCTTTGTGTTTTCTAATCTCTAACCATTTTCTTTGCTCTTTTCTGGAGAGGTGATGAAGCAAAAAGGTTTGATACTCTCCTTCTAACCCTGTTATCCTCCTTTCAGTCTTTCTGCTAGTCTAGCAAGGGGAATAGAGATAAGACTCTTTGGATCATCATCATGTTCTCTCACAGGTTACCTGGAGCATTTGCTCTGGTATTGTTGACTATTTTCTTTTGTTAGATCTTTGCTTTTGCCGCTTTTTAAAAAATGTTTCTATGCTGAACACAAAATCATGGATACGACTTTAAAAAAATTATTCTTCAAAAAATTTTGTCACTTCTTGTCTTGATGAACACATTCCCATCTGCCTGAGTAGGACAGGTTAGACCTACCCCTTTGCTTTGAAAGCTTTGGTTACCTTGGTTTCCATATGGTGTGCATCTGTAGTTAACTATATTACTTAACTTTAGTTAAAATATCATCACTAAGGCTCTGATTTAAACCATTACCATAAACAAAAGCATTATTTTTAGGGGATGTCATTAGGGACATTATATCCCTTTGGTTCCTGCAGCCAGGTTTTTTCTAAGACATTTTGCCTTGTTTAGAGCTTCAGAATCACCTTTGTATTGAAACTTCACAGTTACTTAGCAGCAGGGTTTTCGATTCATTTTGTGTCTGTGCTTTGTCTATTGACTGAACTCCACCCATTTCCACTATGAAACGTGGGTCACTTCTTTTTTCTTTTTCCTCGAGCAGCTGTCCTCCTGGCAGTCCTTGTGGGGAACTTCTTCCAGGTTTGTTTCAGCCCTTGAACTCTTCAGGACTGAGCCAAAAACTTTGTCATATAAGTCCCATTAATAATCATCTGTTTCTCAGGCTCATGGGATCAGTCTTCTGTTATGTGCTCTGACTGGAAATTCCCAAAGCCACGCCTGACGGGTGATCTCCTTGTAACATCTGTTCTGGGACTGTGCTGGTAAGTCATTATCATTTGACGTGTTGTTGCCTTGCTAATGCAACCTGTGGACAAGAGATTAGCTGGAACTGTTAAATGTAAAACTGCACGTTTAGTGTTTGGGCTTTGGAGGAGTGTGGCAAAATATCAAAAGTATGTGTCAAAACTGGATGCCTAAATTAGACACTGAAAAAAATTCTTCCCCCCCCGCCCCCACCACCACAATAAAGTTAAGTAACACTTAGTGCTTGCACGACTTTGTGATGGAGAGAAAAAATATTTCTTTTAAGCTTACTCTGTGGTCATATTTATCCTGTGTGGTTCCAGTTGAAAACTGAGGACATATCCAGGTTGTATCTACCTGGTCAGTCAAGCACCAGATTAACTGTATGCCCATGGACAGACATTCAACAAACCAGTTGCTGGCTACCTATATAGGCTTGCACTGAGCTCTGAATCAGTCCCTTGTAGAAAAGCTTAAATCCAAGCACAGTGCTTCAGCATGAGCTGAAGTTCATCCTCAGGCAGTTGATGATGGTTGTTGACAAGGTCGAAGCCAGCTGCTGCCTCGTCCAATGTGACACTTCTTAAGCACAGCACTCTCGTGACATTGTTGCTCACTGTGTGCATGGTCGCTGGCTCAGCATATAAAATATACTTTACATATATATATGTATACGTTTTTGTGCATATAAACCAGCAGGTTTGGGACTTCAGACTTAGGCAGAGCACTTGGGAGTATTTTGTTGCTCTGAATCCCTTGCTTGTGGCACCTATTAGAACATATTAGTCCTGGGCAGGCATGTCAGACTTTCCTCCATACAGAATTTCTTCCATTCCAAGCTACGTGACTTAAAATAGCTTTGTCCATAAAAGAACATAAAAATATAATTTGAAAGGACTTAAATCAGATAACAGTATGGAGATTTGAAATTGCTTTGGCCTGGAAAACCAGTTTCTGGTCTTGAGACAACCTTTAATGTGGCTGTCAAAATTAGCTGCCAGTCCTTAAGGATGTCTGTGTGACCCATGCGAGGACCCTTTCTAATTTTCCATGAGCATTGTCTGGAAGTAAAGGCAATAAATCCTTTCTCCCTGCCACTTCCCAATGCCTTTTGAGATGCAAGTGTTCATGCATGCGTCACCACAGTGCTGAAGTCCAAGAAAGCAGAACCTTGAGACCAGGGGCTTTGAGAAATGTCAGTAAAGCCATATATACATCTTGCTTTTATATGTGGAAAAAAAATAATGGTTTCCTCTCATATTTGAATTTGAGGGGAAAAGAGAATTTTCAAAGGCATGAAAGAGTTCAGTCTTCTGAGCATGAATATCTAAGCAAGATGTGATCCTAAAATGACAAGGAGTCAACATCTGGGTATGTTTTCCCACATTAGCAACTGCTGTCCTAAACTGTGCTGTTGTATGTGATGTTAAACAGCTGCTCAGTTTCACCCCAGAGGTAAGAATATTCTGTATCTCACTTACATCTTGGTTTTTTAGAACTTTTGAGATGAAAAGCTCTCAGAGAAAGTGTAAAGTAGTAGCACTGCTTGGTACCTAGAAAATCATGTTTTAATTCAATAAAAAGCTGCTGACATATTATAACGTTTATTCTTGGCACTACCGTATTACATTATCCAACCACCGTTTCTCATTATCTACATACCAAATTGTTCAAGTCAGTAATTTGAGTCTGTCCCCACCATGTACTAGTGAAATACCATCCAAATAGCTGCCACAAATATTAACAGCTGGTCCATTTCAAGGTGCTGTTTCCTTTGTCTACAATTTACAGTAAGAATGAAATGTATCCTGCCAACAGTATCAACCCATCCTGCATGCTGAAATATCTGGTGGCTTTTGGAGATGTATGTGCAAGTAGGCTTTCTTATCAGTCTGCTTTTTTTGGAGAAGAAATAGGGTTGTATTGGGTCAGGGAAAGAATTCTTTGGGAGTTGTTCATATTTAATAAAATTACACTCAGGAAGTTTAGAATGGATAAAAAAGATGAAGGTTTTGTAAACTACGCAGGCATTCTTCCTGTAGTGATTATACACAGGATACTGAAATGTAGCACACCAGTGCCTGTGGTTTTTGTCTTCATTTCTGTGTCTTAAATGAGATGAATCATGCTACTATACAGAAAAGGCATGGCTGTAGCACACCTGCACTGAGCGGGACTTTCACATCCGTGATTCCCAGAAACATCCGTGATTTTGTGTAAATATGTTTGTAACAAAGCAGAAATACAATGTTTTATGCACTTACACACAGAAATAAGATGTAATCGTGGTCTCTTGCAGAGGAATTGCTAAAGTGACAACTATGGGTGTCACTTCTTTCAAAAATTTCATAGTAAAAGTTTCTTTTGAAGGTGACCTTGTTTTCTAAGTCCAGCTGGAAACAGTTAACCACTTTCCTGATTTCTAATACCAAACTTAGCTCGAAGTGTGTTTGCAAAATCAGTGGCTCTGGAGTTAAATTTCTGTTAGCTAATGTAGTTCAAACCAATCCTTTGCACAATTATATCATTTTTTTTCCTTCAAAATGAGCTCATAACTTTATTCCATAAGAGGATATTGTGAGATGCTGCTTTCCAGTTTGTCTGAACTGAATTACTCAAAAAGATCTGGCTCGCAGTGTGAGAACTACAAAGAATATTGTAAAAATTCTTTCAAGTATAGATCTGTAGGTATCTCTCTCTATCTATGGAAGAACATAACTGAAAATGGTATGGAGACATTTATGCTGCTTATTAACTATGTTGTGTCTGAATTGTTGCCATAAAAGAAAAATCAAAGGCTGGATTCAAAATGAGATTATTGTGGTAGCTGGAGTTATATTTTGAGCTAGTGGAACCCACTGAGTATACTAGCGTTGAAAAAGAGTCTTGTCTAGCCACTTTTGCCCTCTTTTTCCCTAGTCTTGTTGGAGCAAAAGCATGTGAGTGCTCTCACAGTGAATCAGACAGGGCAAAGGTTCACTTCTTTACTACTTTAAAATAATAAAATAATCTGCAAACAAGCATAATTTACCTGACATGCACGTTAGTGAATTCTACTCTACTGGGCTGTTTTCTTTCACCAATTGTAGGCACTTTTGGAATTGTAATTCGGTGCTGTATGTCTTAATCCACAGTAAGTGGTACTTTTAGTCACAAGAAGTCCTACAAAGCGTTCTCTTGCCCTTGAGGAATATTACTCTGTATTCACCTCACATAACGCAGCCTCTTTACAGATTACAAGCGTCATTCAAGTCAAACCAGTCTGGTAGCGAGTCTCCTCTAAATAAACTTTCTTTTATTTCCCTGGTCTTAAAGTCTGTTCACTGTCTCTTTATTTTCTTTGCTCTTTTGTGTGTGGCTAAGATTTATAAGGACCGCTGTTACAAGTTATACATTTTCTTACATCAGTCCTTTTGGTCTCAAGAACCTGGAACAGAGAATTTACAGTGGCCATAAAATGGACCCCCCAAAAATATGACCCACCTTTGCAAATGTTCTGAATTTGACATAGAAAACCAGTAGGATGAAAGGCTGTACCCATTATTGTCCATGCAGAAAACCAGCTCCTGACTACCATTAAAATTAGCAAGGAGCTTACACCAACTCTCCTTTTAGAAGTTAGAGGAAATTCTCACCCCTGTAAGAGTCTTCGTCTGTACCTTTGTAGAGAGCCAAGCTGGCT
The DNA here is from genome assembly GCF_028500815.1 of Rissa tridactyla. Taxonomy (NCBI): domain Eukaryota; kingdom Metazoa; phylum Chordata; class Aves; order Charadriiformes; family Laridae; genus Rissa; species Rissa tridactyla. Next base: position 37,365,412 of record NC_071467.1, on the reverse strand, counting down.
TGAGATCTGAGAAATTTTCATCTTCAGGAAAACGCGAGCACAGCTCCCAGACTTATGCTTAGGCCCATGTCGAAGGGAGCTGTATTTCTTCATGGAACATAATGGAATATTCTAAACAAAACATGAAAACCTGTTATAAATAAACCTAATTAAGCATTTTCAGATGAATAAACAGTAGTTTTATAACCCTTGCTATGAAATCTCATAATCTTATAATTAATTCCATGTTTAATATAAAAATGACAGTTTGATGGAGTTGCTTTGAGGATTAAATAAGGAAATGTACCACATGCAATTTTCCTGCTCCATACAGTACAGATTTTACATGGGAATGACATCACACCAAATAAAAAGACTGGTCATCTATCACCTGGATAATGTGTGCTAAATAATGATGAGTCTGGTACCTTGCATATAATTTCCTTTTTCAGAACTGAGCTCCCAAAAGTTCTTCTTGTTCACATTTCCCAAAATTGGTCATCTCAGTCTGAAGCAGCATCTGTACAGTCTATGAAAGGTAAGAAAGTGAAAATCAGGCTTTGGTTTGCTTAGGAGGTGTTCCAAGATTATATGACTTGTGTGAGGTATGTTTCCCACTGTTACTAGCACACTGGATGAGATCTTAATTGATCTCTTGTTCTTTCTTTTCTGGGCAGAATGAAGTCTTTGAAGATGAATACTGGCTCATAAACTAAATGCTTTCAGCTGTTGCTGCTGAACATAACAATTCCTAAGAAGATTTTTGTCAGTTGCTTGGAGATTTCCTTGTTTTTATGGAGAATAAAAGGTTGTAGTTTAACCCTTAAACGACTCCGGGATAACATTACAAGTCACACTGTAGGTCTACAGTAGAAATTTCACAGCTGGAGAAGGAAAGCATGCTTTAGTAAGGCAACGTGTTTAGAAATGTGAACATATGACTAGATGCAGGATTTAGTATGGCCTTAGCATTATTCAGGAGGTCATATTCATTGATTAAATTGGTCTACTCTGTACTTAAAAAACATGAGTGAATAAACTTAGACTTAAATATTACTACCGTGTGTATATGTAGTAGCTAGGTCAGAAGTGGTTGCGGGACAAGACCAATATACAGCATGCTGACACAACACAAAGCACTATATATCTTTAACAGAAAGATATTTCAAGCCTTTTCTTTCCTTTCTTCCAGCAAGGAGTGACACGCTACATGGTGCAGCTGGCAGATTGGCTTGGCTTGATAATGCGTGATCAGAGCCTCATGAAACGGTTTAGTTGGGAAACCCCCAGTACATAAAATATGCTAAATGAAAAGCAGAAGCACAGCGGGGTGAGAAGGAGTATGTTTGGGAGTCAGGCGTGCTCAAGTTGAAATCCTCCCGTAGCAGAGCTTCGCCTCTCTGCCTTTCTCTCTCCACAGAGAAGCAGGGCACAATATTTGTCTGCCTGCCTTGATGGAATAATCGATGGCAATCAATGTATTACTTAGAGTATCTAAGGGCAAGTTGGAGTTATTGGTTAGTGTTTGTCTTTGTGTTGAAGCATGTATTAACATGAAGGCATCTATTCGTCTAAACAGGGGCAAGACTCCGAGTGAAGTTTACAAGTAACTTGCTGTACAACCAGTCCACTGCTCTATCATCATCCTTGTGTCCTCCACCCTTCTGTCATGCATCTTGAACCACACGCCCACCACCTACCTCTCTTGTTCCTCTGCTGAAGCCCCAAACCCATTCTCTATATAATTTCAGCTGTATATCCACCCCTTTTCCTCTACCTCCTACACTCGTAACACACCTGTATTTTTTTTCCTCACTTCTCGTAGTCCACTCTTTTGATCCTCTTCACCAAGACAGCAGATAGCTTCAGGTAGTCCTACACACATCATGTTAACCTTGCCCTCAGGCAGCAAGAGGCTGGGGAGCAGCTGATGGGGGGTAATTGGAGCATGGGAGCCTTGTGACTGCTGCATGTTATTGCAGGGTCCACAACCACGGGGAAGAGAAAAGAGAAACTGGTATCTCCAATACTTCTGGGATTGGACCCAAAGCTCACTGTGTTGTTTAAACTACTGTGGACAAAATGATAAGATCTGAAGCCTCCATTTTATTGTGTGTTTATGCCCTCTGGAAGACTTCTCTGTTGGGAAACCATTGAAAGTCTTGGATGAGGTTGGAGAATAAATATCTAAAGTAGGAATCAAAAAGAAATCCATGTGGAAAATGTGGAGCAAGAAATGAAAGCTGGGACAGGTTTGGGAACAGGAGGAAAAAAAGGCCTGTCACATCTGGGAGACTTGCTCAGGTGCTGGGAAGTACCTGAAATTCCCCACTCTCCCTGTTCCTCTGCTGGCAGCAGACATCTCAGCCACTTCTTGACCAAACTTCAGGTTTTGTCCTGTCTGCCTTGTGTAAATAGCAACTGACAACCCACTACTGTTACCAGCTGCAGCTCAGGCAGTTCATGCTGTGGCCTGACAAACACCCTGTTACTACCCTGATGACATGCTTTTTCAGAATTCATGGGAAAGATATTTTTTTTTTGTAGATTTAACAGCCCGCCCTGCTCTTAGTGGGTAAATTGCATACATGCCTTTGGGTGCAAACTCATGCGGCTGTAAACTAGAAAATGCCAGAACTAAGTGTGTTTGCTTGTTTGTTTTCCAAAATTAATTTAATCCTCCAGTGATGTGCTTTTAGATTATCTGTAACTTCTATGATCATGTATTTCTTTCCTGCAAGATCCCTGCCTCATTCACTGTGGAGAGTACTTATTTAATGAGCAACTAATTAATCTTTTCTCCTCTTTGTGTTTCTCCTAGCCTTGCTGTGTACCACCTTGCTATAAAATACACACAGGTCATTTAATAGAGTTTTCTGTAAGGCTTATTACTTAGGGTTTTCTTTTTAAAGCACTTCAAAAAAATAGTCTCTTTTTTCCCATTCCTGTGAGATAAAGGATTAATTTTATCAAGACTTTCTAGAAAGTATGAATCCAAACTTTGAAATACTAAGGATTTTATTTTTTTTTTTGCGGGTGGGGGGTGTTTTGGTTTTGGTTTGGTTTGGTTTGGTTTGGTTTTGGTTTGGTTTTGGTTTGGTTTTGTTTTTAAAAGTAGAGTATTCATTTTGGATAGCCAGTTCCAGGCTCATAACTTGAATACAGAGTGAGAAGAAGTTTCCACCAAGTAAACAGCCGTGATGAATGTGAATAACACGCTTTGCTGAGCAACACCCAGGACTTTTGGGACAGGTTGAATCTAGTTGTTCAGAGGGCAAAAATGTAACTTACCATGAGAACAATCTTTCTTTCCCAACACTTTACTATACCATGTCTTCTGTTTCTTTCAACTTCTGCAGCAAGCAAAGGTCTTGCAAGCAATAGGTATTTATATTCAAATTAGTCCTGTGTAATAGTCTACTCTGCCCAGTCAATTGGACAGAAGCCCTGAAGTAAAAGTAGTCTTTAATTTCACCATTTCTTGAATGTACTTGCAGAAAGATACTAGCTTACAGCTATGTGGGCAGTCTTATCGTTGACTTCTCTTAATTGTTGCAACCTTCATTTTTTTTGTAATGTATTTCTTTTATAAGTTTCTCTTCTTTTTCAAGAGGTTGGCTAAATTAATTATGACTTTGGAAGTAAAAGGAAATGTTCTGTTTTCATTGCCCTATGTTTTCTTACATATTTGTAAATGCTTTCTTGTATACAATATGAAACAAACTCTTAGAACTGAGAATATCTCCACTACCTCATAATTATATTTAGTGCTTCAATTCTCCTGCATAATGCTTTAATGAGAGTTGAGGCAGAAGCGGGAATGCAGCATCGATTAGTAACTATAACTGGGATAAAATAAGATCTTAGTGCGCTATGTTGACATTTTTCTTGCTACAATTAGCTTTAACATGTGACACTCCAGTAAGCTTGTGGAGTGTCTGACCAGTATGTACTGCAAATATATTGGAGAATATGCTGAAGATGTCAATTCTGTACTTATTTGTGAAACTTCTAAGCAGTTCATAACCAGTGCTTTGCCTTAGACGTCACAAAATCAAATCCTTATTATACCCCATGAGTTCCATATTAGGCTGGAATTCCAGTGGAAATTCATGAGGGACTTTATGTCTGCGGGGTTTTGTAATGTGGCTATGAATACCACTAAGAATGTTTTTCTTAAAAGCTGGATATCCACACATGTCCTATCGGTAAACCACTGGGCTGCTGAATTAAGATTTTATTTACCACTGGAATAAATACACTACCCAGTATACACATAGTCAGGAACCACATATGGGAACCATTCGTAGGCTATATCAACAACAGTTAAGTTGTTTGCTGTATTTAGTGCTGTACATTAGCATTGGGAAGTAGGTATTTTAAATCATTAACTTTTCTGGTTAATCTCTTCATCTCTTCCCTTTAAGCATCTTGTTCCTTCCAAGCTTGGAAGTATTTTGCTTCTGGTCAATCATGCTTTGAACCTGTTTTTAGAGAAAATTCTACCATGCTTCAACCTTTGTGCTGTCAAAACAGATTTTAAAAACTTACGATTTTCATAAAAGGAAGACATACACAAAGCAGAGATGCGTTGTTTTTTACTGAACTCTCTTATTTGACAAAAAATAATTATAGTGCTCTTAAGCCTCTTTTTTTTTTTCTTCTCCCACAAGAATCTATTACCACACACTACATATAACTTCTGCAAAAAAGGAGTAAAATGCATTGGCCTGACTTAGCATTTTATTTCTAATTTGTTACTTGATGATATGGGTAATGAGAAATGACCCTCTGAATAAAACATTTTTCCTGAATATTTTAATAAGCCATTTACAGTTTTTTCCAGCTTATTTATGGCCATAACCATTTGATACTGTCTATTTTTTAAAAACTTGATTGTTGGCACTAGCTGATACACCTGTCATAATATCTATTTACAATATATACACCCTCTCTGCCAAGTTAGGTCATAGTTTACAGTGTGGTTAGTACTGAATTCACAACATGGCATGATTCTGTACAACAATCTGAACTTGTGAAACCAACTAAATGGTGGTAATCTTATAGGCAGTTTTATTAAGCTGCAGCTACACATGGGGATGTTGGAAATATGTTGCTGAAGTGAAACTAAAATTTATATAATTAATCATTTTGAAATGAATTTTCTCCTCTGTGTGTGTATTTTTGTTCAGGATAATTAGCTAACCACAGTTTGTTTATATAAGGTGTGTGTAATCTGTTTATAGAGCATGGCAGCTGACATAATGTAGCTCTTGGCGAGCTGTGACATTCCCTTCCCACAAGTAACATTTGAAATGATAAAACAACATTCAGTTGAATAACTCCCCACCAGGTAAAAATCATTACAGCCCACATTCTCCAATAATATTTTCAATCCACCTTGTTAAATCTTTCCACAGGAGCAAACACAGGTACAGCCCCATTGCTGTAGAGCAATTCTTTGGCCAGTCTGGGGCCGCACAAATGTGTCTGAAGTAAGTTCACTGTTACTGAGAAGTGTGTTTGTTGTAGACCAAAATGTTATGATATGATCCAGACAAATAGAATGAGATTTGATTAGGGGATTAGAAACATGAGCCCCAGTCTCATGTCATTCAGATGGAAATATGACATATTAGGCCATGGGGAATTTGAGGCAACGTATTTACCATGGCTGAGACTTACACCATTGTGCATGGGCTCTGCAAAGGCTCTCTCCAAGATCACCCCATGCTGCTCAGTGGAGAGCTTTCAGAAACCCCAGGATATCAAGCTTTTCTTTCTGATGGCCCAAAAAATATGCATATTTTTTAAGAATCAGGATCCACATGAATGTCTTCTTTCTGGATTGGTGTGTTTTTCCCTGCAGAATGATAAAGCAAGGACTATATAAATATCATTGTGGGATCTGTTCCACATGGAAGGGTCGCTGGGAAGGTGGACCATGGGCATACTGCCTGCAGCTTCTGGGAGAGGGGCCGTGCTGACAGGAGTTAGAGCTGATGTGAATGTCTCTGGCTTTGATTTGCAGAAGAAACACTGATCCCTTTTGTACGGATACAGTACACTTCAGCAGGCCTGTACTGGATGGAGCCAAACCCCTGGAGGAAAGGTAGCCTGGCAAAAGCGAAGTCTGTTGAGGATCACATTCACTGGCACCCAAACAGCATAAACACATGTAATGGGACGATCCAAACTAGAAGAAATTTTACAGTGAAACAGTCTGGCAAGGGTACAAGGGCTGAGCCGTGAACACCTCCTTCCTTCAGCCTGCAGTGGTAAAGCCAAGGATGAAGAAGAAAGGACAGTTAAAACAAGCAACTGTATTGACAAAAAAGTGTGGAGAAGCACAGCCTCTTGTGCACTGTCTTTTCTCCTTAGATAAAGCAATTTCCAGGTCTTCATGTTTTCAGCCTGTTTCTCAGGACACAACAACAATGCAAGGAGACAAAGAAATGTTGCTGGCTTTTGCTACAGATTTCCGTCAATCTCCCACCCTGAAGGAAAGTCATTGCCATATAGCATGTCCCAGTATTGAAGCAGCACCGGTGTATGTATACAAGCGCAGATGTTTGATCTGGATTCTGTATGCTCTCCAGCCTGTGGAGCTTCACACAGTCACGCCATTGCAAAGCCTTCTGACTTGGAAATTCAATTTGCAATATCCACTAATGCTGCTCCTACCCATCTGTGGACTTTTTTACATGATGTCCTGATCTGACAACTGATGGTTACTGGTGGATAGCACCTCTTTTATCTCACCTTGGTAGCACAGCCTCCCACTTCACTGCAATTGAACTTGGTGTTTGCCCCTTTGCCATCTCTGAGCTGCAAACTTCCTCAGCATGCCCAAACTATCCATTTCCTCAGAACTCTGCCTCCGGTTAAAAAGCCGCAAGAGACTGGAAAGGCTTGTGTTCTGCAAATGAGTAAACTTAGTGCTGAATTCTACAATAGTAGTAAAAACGGGTGGGAGATTGCAGTTAGCCCTCCCATTGCCGTACTGCTGCAACTCAAGACAGGTGAAATGGGAGAGTGACAGTTTTCTTTTGCTGGAAAGGCATGTCAGGAGAGGTCCTCAGCTGGTACAACGGTTACCTTAAAGTCGGTTGAGACTCATGTGCATTCGAAGATCTACTGCAAGGAGAAAAGTTCCATCTTTATTGAAGTAATTGGAGATTTTGCCATTTAATTCAGTGAGACAGACTGTCAGTCCTAATTCCTCAGGACATAGGAAGACTGCAACATGAAACTGGAAGAGGTGTATTTTTCTTACTGAAGGTAGAGCCAGGATAGATGTAGGAACAAGGTAGAAAGGCAAAGTGGAAGGAGGAAATTCTTTCAATATTCTTTTGATAGTTTGGATTGCGAGATGTTCACTATGCTTAGCAAGCACCTGCCATACTGTACAGTGTATATAGCTGGTTGAAAATGCTCTTCCTGCTGAAAACAAACTGCTATGGCAATGATACAGGATGCAGTGTATGCTGGTGTGAGTAGAGTGTCCTCATACTTCTCTTTAGTATCAACCTGTGACTGTTCAGTCCTCTGACTGGTAGGTGGGTGCTGAAGGCTTCCTCATGGTGTAATGTACCTCATGCAAGAGTGGCAGATATTTTCTTGATAATACTTATAGCTATGTGTACCTGAAATACTTATCCTTAGTTCTTTTAGCCTTTTGGGAGGTATTCGCTGTGCATGTGCTCTGTCTTCCGGAAGTGTCCAGTATTTGACCAGAATATTGAGAGAGGGGAATAGGACATGACTTACAGATTTATTTCTGAGAACATTCCTGCATGATAGTTATGCTTACACTGACTGTATCCTCAGGCCTGCACTTAAAATGTAGATCAAATATTGCCAATGTGAATTTTTCCTTATTGAGAGTTTCTCCAAATATGGAGTCATATTTGCTGTTCTGCCAGTATTCTTGTAGCAGTGTCTGGTTTGTATTTATATGCAATTCCTCTTGTTAAAGAAAGAAAGAAAAGCATAATGGCCAATGTCTGTCTGAAATGTGGAAGGGGGGTATTGACTCTATCACTATTTCAGATGGGTAAATGATAAATAAATATACAAGGAGCTTGCAGTGATGAAGCCTGGGTATAGTATTGCTATTCTACCATCTCTAATATGCTCAGGTGACACTAAGATAGTCAAGTAATAATGGTGAATAGAAATTGGGCAGTTAAGAGGCCTGCTTTCAAGCTATTTAATATGCAATGTACTGCTTAGAACCCTGCAAGAGTGGCGATATAGATAAATAGTCTTGCTTGTTTGATTCATAGTTTGTTAATATTATGTGATCAGTTAAACAGCACAGAATGAATACATAAAATTATTTAATCATTTAGAAATCACAAAATTTGCTAAATGATAGGGTAAGGAAAATTAAATTTGTTCAGCTCTTTGTCATCATAGAACACTCTAAGCTAGCCTTTAATTTTCATTATTGGGTCAAGTTACAGTGTCAAACCTACTTCATGGGCATTTATGAAAGGCACATTTAACAATCCTCATTAGGAAAAATGCTCTGATTTTTCCTGAAGGCTCGTAAGAAATTGCACAAAGAATAAAATAATTTTAGGCCATTGATCTGGAAAGCGCGTTCTTTTTTGGCAGTCTTTATACTATAAAAAAGCAAAAGCCCAGTATCTGCGATGTTACTCAGTTCGGTATATTTCATCCTCTTCAAAAGACTTCATCTCTCTGGACAACCAAAACCCATTAATCTGGGGAAAAAGAGTCAGCACTTAATAACAGAATGTAACTTTATTGAGCACTTAAACTGTGGCCAGGAAAAGCAAATACACTCTGAATCAACCCAGTGCAGTGAAGTGGAATATAAATGTTGCAGAGCTTATCTATGGAAGCATGTTGTCATTTTTCTGAGGTTTCTATCAAACTTTTAATCAAAACCATAGCTGAAATTGGCCCACATTACTGTGATCATTTTTGAATGTTCTGTTCTGTAAAGTCTAGCACACAGATTTATAACGTTTGAACACTAGTACTGTTGCCAAAAGTCACAAGAAAGTTGCAGGCTTCAGACACACACATCATCAGTGCATGTTATATATCTACTTCAGAAGCAAAGGGAAGTCCATTGGAGATGGCCACAAATGCACTCCAGTGGCTAGAACCAACGATGCTGATAAAGTTGCAAGATGATCTGGGAATTGTATTACTTTAATGAATAAGAAGGAATGTATTCACAAAGAGCAGCTGCAGACTAGCTAGGCTAAAGGCCTGTAGTGACTCCTGTAAAAGTCCTATAGTTAACCTATAGTTAAAGTTCAGCTCTGAATTGACCTACAGAATGGCAGCACTGGTTTAATATATTGCTTAGTGACATGTGGTTTTTCTATTCATCCACCTTTTTTAGCACAGCTGGTCATTTTGCCACTTACCTTTCCTACATACAGCGGTAATATGAGAATCACACCAATATATATGATGATAATCTCCGTATATGGTCCATAATGCCTATTGCACATACCTGAAGTTCACATTTCAAAGTTCTTCAGGTAGAAGGATCATAGTACTGACATGAAATTTATTTTAGGCTTGCTCCTTTATTTTTTGTCTTCAGTGCATAAATACAAGCACTTGCTTATGTGTTCTGATAGACCACGGAGGCAAACTCGCCTGCTTGCAATAGGCAAGTTTCTTTTGCCTAATAATGCATCTACTAGAATAGCTATTAATCTGTTGATTTCATATAGCACTAGATTTTATATACAGACATCAAAAAACACATATCTCATATTTCAGCTATCTTTGGTTTATATTAGAAACACAGAAATGAACACAACGGCTTAAACAAAAACCAGAAGAGAGGTTTACCTACTTTTGTACAGATCTTAATACAATAAAAATGCTGTAAGGAGTGTCAAAAGAAGGAATAAATACCTGTACATAATTATGTGATGTTAGTGAAGTGCTTATGTAGTAAATTATACTAGTTAAACATGCCCTCATTAAAATGCTTTGAGAAATACAGGTTGATCAGAAAATATAAAACATTATAGAGCATAAATTAAGGAAAGGAGATACTATGATTATCATGCATCAACACTTATTTTTTCCAAGCAGAACATTGTATGTCATTGTGTTTTGATAATGGAGCAAATGTGAAGAACTAACTTAATGTAAGAAGTAGTAGGCATATTGGGTTTTTTTGCTAGTGGGCTGACAAGTTAGCTGTTTGCTTCTAATTAATAAAAGTTACAAAATATAAAGAATATGTATATGGTGATAAGATGAAATATGGAATTAATTTTGAGAGGCATACCAAATTTGGAAAAATGGAATTCAATTGGTTCTCTTTTTCCTGAACTCCTATCTCATTGGGCACTGGCTTTGGAGTAACTCCATCTTGTACTCAATTTTCAAAGAATTTCCATCTGGTTTCATGATATTGGCCCAGTGTTTGAAAGGTAAATAGGCATTCAAGCACGCAAGATACTTTGCAGAGTTAACTGACCACGATCAAGGCTTTCTGAGACAGTCACATAGTCAATTGGGGAAAAACTGACTCATTTATATGAAGCATCCAGCTTCGTTTTCCTTTACGTAGCCAAGACCCCAAATTACCCTGATGTGCTTGGCTGGGTATGTGATGAATAGGCTGGCTAGAGGAAGGAACTGGTACTGTCTATAATTTCCACGTACCTCTGGGAGGTCCATGTGAGGAAATCTCAAGTCATAATTTAAAGTCTCTTCACGAGAAGTAGTTTGTGATTATTATTTTTCTATTTTTTGAAATAAATAAAGTGCTTTGGACAGTAGGAGCAGTAACAGACAAAAATTCCTTTGAACCAGTACACTGTTTCCTGCCTAACATGTATTTCTTCCTTTTTGATTCTAACCTGGCTCGTCTCCCTGTAGCATCTGAACAACTTAATTCTTTCATGCCTCTGTTTAACAGCAGGCCTGTAAGTTAAGGGAATAGCGATGCTGACATCTAAATGGCTGGAAGAGGGGGCCTTCCAGGCTCGTGAGTCCTCAGTGAGACCCTACTGTGCACCATCCCACTCCAGGGTCTCCAGGGAAAAAAAACCCAGAGGCTCTGGCTAGAAGGACTCTGGAGTGACCACCTCCCTTGTCCCAGCCAAGCTGTGCTCCACACCATGACCCACTCAGTCTAGGTGCTGTTCTAATTGCCAACTGCACTTACTCCCTATAAAACTTCCTGGAAGGATACAGGGAAGTAAAACAAGTTGGTGAGTAGGCTAACCTTTAGAAGACTTGTTAGTAGCAAAACTATTTACATATTCAAAATAGCGAAGGGCATGCTGTTTACAAATAATATGTTTTATGTTTACAGCATCCATTGAAAATCATTAGGTAGCAGGGATCACAGAACTGCTTCCAGCTAAGCCAGAAATACAAGATTCAGCTGTTACTAATAAACTCCGATTTCAATTGATTGAATAATTATTTTATTCAGCCAGTTTTCTTTTGAAAATGGTTACATCAAATAGTTTGAAAACTGTTCCAGATGTCAGTTGTTCTTTCACATTGGGAATGCATGAGCAAATGGAAGATAGGTCATTGGATCAATAAAAAGAACATACATGAGTATGACCCTGTATTCTATCTTAATATATCTGACAAGCGATTTCACTCCTAAGGAAACTAAGCCTGAGAGTTCTTTTCCTAATTTAAACAAAAATTCAACCGTGATTTTGTCTGTAGTCAAAGAATACACTCCTATGTCTCTTCCAGCAACAAGAACCTCTGGATGTTTGACGATGAAAGCTTTAATCTCCATACAGGTTCATCCTTCCTGATGCCATTTAATGTAATGTCAGGGTTTACTGAAAGTCTTCAGTCAAAACTATTAAGAACACATTGGGTTTTGATTGAATGACTCTTTTGTGGATCACACTGCTTCCTGTAGAAAATGACGACTCTTAGTTAAAATTGCCGGAAAACCAAAAGTGCTACGTTGGAAGTACTTTCTCCATTCTTCCTATCCTCACTTGCTTCTGTGTCCAGCTTCCTAGGTCAGATTACACTGCCTGGAAAGCATTTAAATGCCTCTTAGAGCAGGGAGATGCGGTGCGCTGTGGAGGCAGAGAGGACAAAATGTCAGGGCAAAAAGTTTACAAACAAATGCCTTTTTTCCCTCTTCTCCAGGCTCTGAGATCTGCTCCTCTCCTCTGAAATACTGATTTACAGCAAGATCATGTTACTTGTTAACATATTAGTCATACTTTTGACAGCTTAATAAGATTCAACAGCACATTTTACAAAGCTGACAAGCATTTCAAAATATGATTCCTGACACGTCATTAAAAATAATTCTATTCTAAGGTAGAGCACTTCCCTTTTTAAAACAAAACAAAACAAAACATGAACCCAAACAACAACAATTCACCATGGTCTTTTAGTGCTTAAAACAGTGATTTTTTTTCACTGAAGTTTCAGGAATTCTAAGACAGTAAATAAAGCAGCCATTTATAATGTCTTTCTGTGGCTTGTAAGGAAGTAGATACAATGAATACTGTAGTTTATCCAGACCAGCCACAAAGAAGTGTTAATTTATGAAGATTAATGAGCTCTATCACATAGATTTGCTCCTTAGAAACAAAAAGTTCTGGATAAAATCCTGGCTGCCCTGAACTTAGTGAGAATTTAATCACTGGCTTAATAGCTTTGACTGTACCAGCAAATATAAAATGCCTGGGACACTTCTCTGCACTGCTGCGTTCAAGTTGTCTACTGGGACTAGCTCCACGCCACCTCCTAAGCCCTGCACAGGAGTCATGTGGGAAAGGACTAATTGGCCTAGGCCAAAGTCATGCCAAGGACTCTTCTGGCAATCAGCAGCACAAACTAGTGTAGCCATGGCCAGGGAGGCTGGAATTTCACCTTCTCCAGCCAGTGTCTTTTAACTGAACTATACTTGTGCCTTGTTTCTCTGTCCCTCCCATCATTTCAATAGCTGGAAGATTAGTTCATAAATAAAGGTATCACCTGATTTTTTGCCAGTACAGTTCAAAGAGAACAAGAGGCTTTCTAGCAAGGTAGCTGGCTAGTTGGAAGCTGGATTTGACTGAATCCCCTCCCCTTCTCTCCCCCTCCCACCCCAAGGAAAAAAAAATCTGTGGAGTAATAAAATTTTAAGTGTCCTTAAAACTGTAAATGTTAAGCAACTAGTTTATTTAATTGCATACCATATGCCACATTTGGCACACATTAAAATCTGCAAGTTTTTTATGTGTTTCTTACTGCTCAGTAACTAGTACTTAGTTAAATATTTAATCTAAAACTTCTTAAATACAGAAGTACCTACCTGAGTTTATAGTGTCCTGTCATGCAAGAAAGGAAAAGTTTAAAGTCTGTAACTCTTTAAAGCTTTAGAGAGTCAAACCCATAATCAATAGACCTCACCTCCCTGCTGGATCACTGAAACTTAGCTCATATGCTCCATCTAACATTGCATAATTTTTACAAATTAAATTGTCCTGTAGTGAAAGCTTAATGCATCCTCCTATCTACCATGTATCTATTTGAAAACAAACGTTTAATGTGCCTGTGTAAACACAGGCTCTTTCAGGCAGGGAAGCCTAAAAATGTTTCCCCTAAATCTGTAATTAAGCATTTAAATGAATTTTCTGTTTTTCAAAAGGCTTCAGTGTAAATTATCTCCTCTTGACCATCTGTTTTGTATCTTCTTCCCTCAAATATGACTCCAAAGAGCTGAGAATAAGGCTTTGTCCTGTATTTTAGAGTACTAATGTTTTTTCAGGTGTAAGAAATCATATAAGATTCTGAAGGCAGAAAGGGCTCTACCACATGCTAAATCACATTAAAAGTTATTACAATTAATTTTTGTAGCCTTTTTTAAAAGAAAGTTGTTGCCAGAAGGAAGAATTTTAGACCACATAGGGGAAGAATTGCTGGCTTTTGATTCCCTCTCTTAGGTTGCAATGCCATAAATAATTTTTTTAAGGGTACAATGGGAGTAAAGTATCCACTTAATAAAGCCAGTTTAAAAACAAACGAACGAACGAACAAAACCCCCAAAATAAAGCCACACTTCACCAGAAGTTAAAGAACGAAGAACTCAGAGCCTCTTCTACCTTTCCTCCATAGCGACAGGAGATTTTCATAGGTGAGGTGCAAAATTATGGCAAATTTTTTTACTTGTATTTTGCCTTAAGCACCTGCATTTTTTTTCTTCAAAGTAACTCCATTGGAAGTATGGAAGCAAATTGAAATAAAAGCGAGACTTTTGCTGAAAAATTAATAATCCACAAAGAAAATGTTACTACTTGGGTACCTTCCCAAGCTACAATGGAAAAGTTGTCTTTCTCCAGAATTTCTTTTTTTGTTTTTTATTTTTTTAGGATCAATTGAAATTACAAAGCTTTTATTTTGTTAACAAAAGTCCCTCCTAAAATCTTCCTCAAATCTGATCACATATGGCGTGCTTTAACTTTTAGTCTTTCTGATCACCAGGAGCATTAAATCAAACTGTGAAGTCATCAAAGGGATAATATACCATGAAAAGATGAAGTTAATTCAATTTCAATAACTTTATTGGCAGTATATGGTGCCCAGGTACAGTAGAAGTTAATCAAGACAATGAGTATCAGACATCTGCACACTGAAAATAATTTAGTATTAATTTAGTGTGGATTTTATACACAGAGAGCTAACTTCTGTGCTTAAACATCAGCTGTTTTTAATGCTGCTTAATATGCAAAATCAGCACATTAGTTTGGCACGGATTTCTAATGGAACAGTCCTGACCTTGTATCAGATACTAAAACTGTGATTATGCAGAGAAAATAATTGTCTTCAGAAACATGGTAACTCTTAAAATTGTGGTGTTTTTATCACGGGGAAAAGGGTCACTTGAAACTCAGAATTTGTTCCCTTCCTGTTCACATTTTATTCATGAACAGAACAAATTGTTCTTGATTTTTCATTTGTGGCTCCAAATTGTTGCAAATAGATACTCATCTGCTGTATAGCTTGCTTATCAAGAAACTCTGTTGAAAGCTGAGGATTCAGAGCGACTGTACTGACCTTACAGCATAGAATATTTTCTTCTCATTGAAAAGAGCAAATGCTAAATGTTTTTAATTGGGACTGTAATGAAACAGATAGTGTTTCCCATTTCAGTTGGTTCCCTCTAAAATTTTTACAACTTTTTTGAAAGCCATCTAAATGAAGCATTCCTCCCAGTGAACTGGTTTGTAAAATATTTGTGCAAACCAAACATCTGAAGAGGCATGTTGCAAATATGAGTCAAGTGGAAACTGAGGTTTTTAAGCGTGTTTGAAAAAAGTATTATTTGTAAGTTATCTTCCCTTTTTTGCTCAGGATTTTCCGTCAACATCATAATTTCTGGAAGGATAATATCCAGGAAGAATTCAAAGCAAGTTTTTTCATATAAACTATCTTCTGTTAGATAATAGTGGACTCTTTTCACTAGCTTCTAGTAGTGCATTCATTTCAGGAAATGAATTCTGTTCAGGAAACAGAGTGAAAGAATTTAGATAGTCAGCATCGTGTAAATCCAATTTGTACTGGAGTTTTAGCATAACAAAGTATTTGTCAAAAAGGTAGCGATGAGAGGGAATCTGCAGATATGTCTAAAACTTCTTCTATAAGGGTTTGAGAAAATTCATGTTAACAAGTCCTGTCTCTTCCAGAATGGCAAAAGCATGAAAGACAGTGCATCAATATTGTGTCAATGGTAGATGGGTTTCTTTATGACTAATTAAGTGTTAGAGCTGCAATTATTCACGTTTAGTGGTATCCTTAGGAAAGCCAGAATTTACTTTTTTCTTTCATCTCTACTGCAATTGCTTTCTTACCCATTAATTCCTGAAGAGGCATGAGCACTGCAGCTCATATAACTGACTGGGGAAAGAGGAACAAGAGCCAGGCAGGCATAAATCCGGTTTCTTAGATGTCTTCTGACAAACCTGCAGTCAGGAACACTACAGCAGTGTTAAGTTTAAAACTGTGGATAAGCCTCAGCCTTTCTACTTAAAGACATATATTGCTTGTATGCAAATATGCAATGACCCGTGATTTTGTGTGCTTTAGTTTATAATGCAGATGTCAAGTACCAGATTAATTTCTCTGTACAAACCTATTCGATTAGCCAGAACCATAAATAATGCATTAAATCTTTTTCTGAGTTTCCTAATAAAGCATGTTGAACCATTTCTTTTAATATTGCTATTATGACCTAATATAAGAAACAAGTATTACTTTTATCCCAACGGGGAACTCAAAGATTAACACAGCCTCAAGTGAAATCTTTGTGGTAAGAAGGAGGAGTAGAAGTCTGAAGGGTTACCTTAAATTACCCCACTGGCAATTAGGTTACAGAAGTTCAGATTCACCAGTCCACTCTCAAAAGACTAAGTCAGCAGGCAATGTAATGTCTGTAAATAGCATAAAATACAATGGATTATGCAGTTAGAAAGAAATTTCTGATTTGCTAGCAGAGTTAATGAAATTCCTTTGCAAAAAAAAAAAAAAAAAAAAGATATTGTGCTTGGCTTAATGTTAAAGATTTGGATTTTAACATGGGATCAAAAAAAGGAAATCAGACTCTCTAATTCCTGATACTCGGTTCTTCCAGTCTGTTTACAGAAGCTTTTTCTAGCCAGGAGTGATAGACAGCAGAAGAATGATTTTCTAATTATTATTTGTTTTAGCAGACCTACAAACTGTGCTTTGACCTAAAGATTGAGATTCCAAAGACCCATTCTCCTTGGAACCATGAAGCTGAAGAAACACAGTCAGTCATGAACAAGTGCAACTTTTTTACCTGTCATGAGGAGAATAAAGCTTTTATCATCTTTAATAATAAATGACTACAACAGTTATTGCTTTCAGTGTAAGAAGCTGCAAGCTCAAGGTAATAGAGAATTCTCCAAAGGCATACCATGGGGAGTAAAAGCACTATTCTAGTATAGTAAAGCAAAAATTCTTACCAAAATGGCGGTTATCCATTTAAACTGAGTGATACTCAAGGAAAGAAAAAGACCACAGTTGGGCTTTTTTGAGGCATTATAATAACAGTCAGCCGAAAGCTCTGAGTAATGAACCAGATGATACTTTGTGAGGTTGTCCATCTAAGCTTCCCAGCAGTAAGGAATTTACTATAACAATTTATGGACTTTGGTTCCCATGGAAGGAAATATGTGTATGCCTTTCCTGATGCAGCTGAAAGTAAAAGCTGAAAGACAAAGTAACTGTTCCCAGGGCTTTTCACATTAGGCTTGATTTCTGCATTAATCATCTCTATCACAAACAGTCCTTGGCTGTATTCCACAAAGAAAAGGGAATGATTTCACAAAGCAAAGGAAGACATTTTTCATTTACTTGTGGATGTCCTCAGTCTGAAAGGTAATCTTTCAATAACAGAGAAATTTAATGTGAAAGCAATGCTATTGACAAGTGAGGTTAAATGGACTGAAGGAACGTCGAGTTTCACTTCAGATTCTAAGTAGAGACACTTGCCTTTGTGCCCGATATGTTTGCAGCTTTGAATCCTGGAAATGTTAAGGCTAATCTTAACTTCCCGTTTTTCCCTTTGCCCTTCCTGGCAATTGCCAAACTCTGTAAACCCATCATAATGCTTATCGTCTCACTTAAAAGATTTCCCACAAAACTTAAAAGGTTTTCCACAAAAAAAAAAGAAAATTTCACAAGTAAAAGGTCTGAGGTCTGAGAGATACCAGTCTGTATGAACATGCAATGTAATTCACAGCCTTCTCACCCACAGCTGGCTGCTGAGATGCTCAAAGCCTGGAACTACACACACAGTAAATCCATGTAAACTTGTGGCTGAAGTCAAAGACAGCTGATACAAAGTCAGAATTTCTTTTAACGAAGAGTTCCGTAAAAGTGACTATTTAGGCTGAATGCACAGGGATTTTTTTCCTGTTTCCAGTGGGGACATTTTTCTCTCTGAAGCTGAAACAGTGCTGAGTTTGAGTTGCTGATTCAGCCCAGTTTCCCCCAGCACTCTTGGGTGCAAGGTGACCTAGGAGGACTTTCAGCAATGGTCATCTGCAGGCCTTGGAGAAGGGTTCCCAGATCTGCCCATACACTGGGACACCTGTGGCCTAAAGAGTGCTTCTGTTGCAGACAGGGAAACGCTGGGAGCCCAGGAGGTGAGCTGGCAAGAATTTAGACAAAGTTTCTAATAGAACTCATTTTTCATCAAAAGTTTGCCTGACTGGCCTAATATCACAAAGTATTTTGATGACTATGTTTTGCATAACAAACCCCTTTCATTGTAAGTTTCCGATCAACTTCAGTAAGTGGCAGTGTCCTCATGTCACCTAGCTTCTGTTTTATCTTTTCTTTTGTGCTGTGGAAACATTAGCATCCCTGTACTTCATGGAAGGGTTGTGGTCAAGAATGTTTTTCCAGTGCTATAATGTCACTGAATTGACATATTTTCCTCTGCAAGATGAGGGTGTAGATCCAATGAACTAAAGTTCCAGGTTTTTTGTTGTTAAGGTTTTTTTAGGGGGGCGGAGGCAAGGGGAAGGGCAAAAGCAGAGTAGTTTGGGGACCTCTGGAGGTCATAGCTTCACAGTTAGATGAGGTTGCTCGGGGCTTATCCAGCAAAGTTTTGAAAATCTCCCAAGAATGGACATTCAACAGGCCTTCTTAGGCAACTTACTGTTTTTCCCTTGCTGCAGCTTGTGTCTGTTGCCTCTTATAATATCACTGTGTGTCTCTGGCTCTATCTTTGTAATCACTTGGCAGGCAGGTGGAGGCGACAACAGTATTCCTGCCTCTAGCCTTCTCTTCAAATTGAACAGCCCCTGTTTTGTCAGTTCCTTTTCATACACCATATGCTCCAGCACCTCATCATCTTGGTGGCCCTCCGCTGGACTAGCTCCAGTTTGTCAATGTCTTTCTTGTACTAGGGAACCCAAAGCTGGAGTCATTACTCCAAATGTGGTCTTGTCTCACAAGTGCTGAATACAGGAGAACAAATGCTCCTCTTGACCTGCTAGCAAGAGTATACTCTTGCTAATGCAGCCCAGTAAGTGACTGTCCTTCATTGCCACAGAGGTATACTGCTGGGTCTTGTTCACCAATTCCCCCAGATCCTTGTCTTCAAAGCTTTCTCTCCCATCAATGCCAAGTCTTTACTGTTGCATGCTGTTATTCCATCCCAGATGCAGAAGTTTGCATGTGTCCTGGGCTTGGGAAATGGTGGATACATAAGTGCATTCTTCTCCATCATGCTTTAAAACCCAGTTTGTAGTCATTGACATATTACTTGAGTAATACAATCCAAATGCTATTGCAGTCTCTAAGTACTTATAGCTGTGACTGGTTTCAGCCACAACGTATGGCAGGGAAAAACAACAAAATGAGGCTCTAGAGATAATAATTTAGCTTTCTGATGTGAATGTTGTCTGTGTAGGATGAAAAATGTATCCCTTTGGATAATGTTTTTTTCAGGTGGGTTTTCATTTTAGCACCCAAAAGCTATAAATATTAAATGCACATCCACATTTATTGCAAATGTTACTGTGCATGTATTTGGACAGCTACATACTTAGCTATGCTTGAATGAGATACAAAATCCTTATTTGCCTAAGTAAGCATCACTAAAATTCCTGCCACATATTCAGGCACTGGATCTTAGTGAAGGCTTCCAAAACATGGTCAGCAGCTTCTGGGCTTAGATCCCTTTGCCGACTCAGCATTCAAAGAAACAGGATGAAGAGAGATTCTTTGCCAGATAAGAGAAGGAAAAGCATTTTGTTATTAGGATGCACAGACGGGGAATTGTGCAACTCCATTTGTCTAAAACCACAATCTGAATCAGCCTGGGTGAGGGTTGGCAGGTGGATCCAACAAATCAGCCTTTGAAAATGTGTCCCTACAAACCCGCCTGATGACTTACAGCAGATTGAAGGAAAAATAAAAATGGTTGTGTTGGCTTTCCTGCCACCTCTCTGGTGCTCTATGAGGGGCCAAAAGCCTGCAACATATAAATCCTATTACAAATCATTTGCTCTTCTTATTCTTGGTTAGCTTTTACCTTTTCTTGCATATAAGAGTGTATAGGGGGATGAAGTCTTAGCAGAACTGAAATCAGTAGGCGTTTTCAGTGTGGATTTTCACTCCAAGAATGGAATCAACACTTCAGCTCTAAGTTAAGCAGTTTAAAACTGGCTTATCTTTTCCAAGTTAGCCATCTGGACTCTTGTGTTCTCAGTGGTGAGAACAGAGGTGCCTAACGTGCAGGTTATTCCAGCAGGGTAGATACCTATCTTGGAGACCTACCCTGCTTGTTTCAGTTTTCCATTTTGGAGACAAATTTTACAGCTATATATAGACTTCTCAAAGTGCTTGATTAACACTTAATATAATTTTGTGTACTTTAAGCTTAAAATATGCTTGCAAGAGTTAGGTACTGCACATATGGAATGTGATTTTTCGCTCTACAATGAAGTCATAGTAGCTCAATAGCGAGGCAAGTGAAGGCCTGCATCTGCTTTGTTTCACTGCTTAATCTCATTGCTTGGTTTCAGTCTATCACAAAGATCAGGAAAAGAACTATTAGAATAGGGGATGGTGTGTGTGTGTGTTAGAATTTTCCTTGGATCTGACCTTGTTCTGAATCTGATGAGGTTGCTTTACTGCCTAGTGGAAAGGATTAATATTGGGCACACAAATACGTTAACAACGGCAAAAAGTTTGACTGCGAAAAGTTGAAATATCATCAGTTTTGCGTGCACAAATTGAACTGGTAACAAGCCAAATATTTTCTGACCTCCTTCTGTATTTGAAATTGCTCACACAGTTGTCTTATTGTACAAAATGCTTTGCTGTGGAGTTGGAAATTCCTTGTGCTATTCCCTTTTTCTTGTGTAAGTCTATAGTAGCTCTTTTGACAGTGGAGATCCAAGTACAACCAGGGATCAGGACCAGAACTTTCTCCCTAGAATCATCAGAAATTTTAAAAATTAATTCTGCTACAAATTCTCAACAATAATTTTTATTTTTTAAAAAAGTTTTAAAGTGAGCTCAGAAACACAGGCTGCAGCACTCCTTTTTCAGACCTACCTTTTGGTTATCAGCTGAAAGCAGACTTTTTAGAGAACGAAAAACCTAAAAATCCTGGGAACTCGGCACGTTGTAGGTTTGTACTTTGTTTCGATGGCTACTTTTGATCTCATAATGCAACTGTGGTGAGTGTTAATGGATCAGAAAAAGAGAAGTTAAAAATGATAAACAGGGTGCTTTATTCTGTATGACAAACAATAAATGCAAACTTCTTTGGGCACTGGAGAACTCCTGTTGACTTTCTGAGCTGGAAGGCTCTGCAAAGCTTTGAAATGGCTATGCAATAGCCATGGTGATCTGTGTAGGGCAGAGCAAAATATGTGACCATTTGTCACATACATAACCTGCTAGAGTCACAAAACTTTTGTGGGACTGGATGTATGAAACAACGAGTGAGCAAAGTAGTCAAGTAAACCTGATTATTTCGTTCAGTTTGGGAATAAGAGACAGTGATTTCAAGCCATTGCCTTTCGTATTTTCTGTTTCCAGAACCAAAAAACCCATGAGAGAACGAAACTGTGGGAAATCAAAAGCAAATAATATGTTTGCATATTTCAAACACCTTCCCCACGACCTTCCCCGTGACCGTCTTGGCTTGCCTCAGCCCTGAGCCACCCCACTGCTGTTCGTACATCATATCCCAGGCCCGGCTGTCAGGGTGTGATGCTGTCGGATAACAATGCAAAGTGCCTGCACGATTAGGGGCTGGCCCAGTGCCGAGGGCAGACCCGTGATGTATGCACCGAGTCAAGGCGCGGGATCCCCAGATGGGAGCGCAGCGGTGAAGCGGTGCTCCACGGATGGGATAAGTGCCCTCATTATTCACGCTCTGGACAGCATAAGTGCCTCCATTATTCACATGTGGGTCCACCGTATATTGAGGAAAATATGTATCTTTATTGTTTACTCAGTCACAGTGCAGTACTTTATCAAGTTTAATGTTGCTGAATTAAGTATGCAAGCACATGACCTTTTTAACCTTTTTTAAATCTCTCCTATCATGCTGGTAGGTGATTGCAGAACTAAAAATAGAGTGACCTATTATATCACCAAGGTAAATGCTGTGCCAGTGCAGGATTTACGTCCTTTAGTGGGGGATGAATCAGATATAATCAGATGGAATTACTCTTGATCATAATGAAATGAAACTACTACCCCATACATTTGACTTTTTTCTAATAGTGTTCCTAATCTGAAAGCCAAAATGGAAGAAATATCAATGAAACTAACACCATTAAAATTTAAGATAAAGTACAAAACCAAGATACAAATATTTTGAAAGGCTGCAAGAGATGAACAGACATTTTTCTTAAATAATACTGTGTCATAGGTGGTATACAGCCATCTATTTTGCTGTTATGGAGTACTGATAAAAGCTTTTATAATAGCCCAAGGATATCACTTTTACTTAATATATGTAAAAAGAGAGTAGTCTGTGTTCAGACTCTGAAACACATCACTGAAGCCGTTTAAATCATTTTTTGTATATAACACGAATTTTGAAAGCTTTTTGGGAGAAGGCAGAGGGTAAGTGAAAAGTCCCTTTGCAGCTGTTCACATTAAGTTTCATGCCAATGGGGACACCAAGGGCTGAGTGACACTCACAAGCACTGCTTGGTTAGAAATGGCCCCCAAAAAGTTGCAAATCAACATTTACCAGACCAGAAAGAAGTAAGATGAAGAATATCAGCAAAGCAACTGAGGGACTGGTCTTCTGCAGAACAGTACCACAAATCAAAAAGCCATTCACAGACAACTTACCCAAGGGGCAATAAGGAGATGTTAATTCGAGTGCAAGAGCTGTCACCTTTAAAAAATTACTACCAAATTGTTGGGGGCAGGGAAATATGTCTTCTTTTCATCAAATTTAACCCGAAAATTTCTAGGAGCCATTTTGATAGCACTTAAAAATTAATTCAAGTTAAAAAGCCCCTTGAGGATTTACTTCATGATGTAACTCTATCCATTTTGGCATGGCCAAATCCTGTTCAGTGCTGTTACCCCAATCATAGGCAAAAGCTGTGGTAATGACTGTTTTTTCTGCGTTTACGTTGAAAACAGAGCAGGAAATCTGCCTGAAATGGCTGGTGTATCTGCTAGAATGATAGAGTGGCAGCAGCTTAAATAGCTTCTCTTCTGCTACGAACAGCTTCATTCAGACTGGTCATGTGTGGAGATATATGTCATTTTTTTCCATTTCTAGCTTCAGTCAGTGGAAAGATTCGCAGCCGGGTGGGATGTGGAACACCTCCAAATTTAGCGCAGGCAGTTTACACTGACGGAATATGCAGACTGTCTGGGGGGAAGCGAGGATGCTTAAAGTCCAGAGGATTTATTTTACAGAGAACAAACAACTGTTTAGACCAGTTCGCTTAAGAGGCAAAGCAGAAAAGTTGAGGTCTGGGCCTCTGGTGTTCTGTATCGCCTGTGTCCCCGTCTTGCTGTGTGGCCTGTCTTAAGCTAATAGCTCAAGCTTTGCCTCTTTACAGCTTTAGAACCCTGCCAACACAATGGAACTATACTCACTATCCTTCTCTGAAGCCCTGTTAAGCACTCTGATACCTTTAAATGGAAAAGAGGCTATGTGAGAACACTTTCTTATGATATAAATGCCAATTTCTTGCTCACTTTATGTTTGTCTCAGATGGCCCTAGATTTTTAAACCTGTCAAAGTCCCCTAGACCAGGCACAGATCTATTGGAAAGTCTTAACAGACCACGTGAGAATGTTCGCATTGCTGAATTGCTGTTTAATAAGCCAACTTTGCTCGTTATTTATGCACAATATCCATCACAATGCACAAATCAGAACTTAATATCTCTGTGTTAGGTGCAATTCTTAATGCAGTGGCAGTGGAATTACCTATAGACCTAAAAAATAACCTTTTCTGCCCTCTCCCCTTCATTCTGTATCAGGATTGCATCGGGTGCTGTTCCTGCCAACAAACAAGCCTGGATAATCTTGCTGCTGGTCCTTCTGTTGATTGGTATTGATTACTCCTCTCACCTGAACATGAAGAGAAGTCTGCATTTCCTTATTGAACTCACAAGGCCAGATGCTGAGAATACAAACATCCTCTGCTACCCCTGCAGTAATAATAAGCATTCAAAATAAGCTTCAACCCATTTAAAGAGATAACCAGATAACTGCCCACGACACATTTAAAGCAGCGTTCAAACTGGTGACAAATGGACAATTACTATCTGCAGAGCTCAGGCAGTGCCAGTGCTCATCTGGAGAAGTACCACAGCTCTCTACTCAGGAATACAAAGCAGAAGCACTCAAAGGCAGCTTGACTATGTCTAGCAATCTGTCACGCAGTTTGTTCCAATTTACTAATGTAAATTAATAACTGACCTGACCAAAACATATCCTTTGGTGATATTTTGGGTCACTGTTAGTTTACAGGCAGAATTTTTCTTTCTACCCATCCTTAACTGTGTCCTATGTAGACAGAGGCAAATAGGGAATCCTACCACCAGCATAAAAGAGAGTCTGTATTTTCTGCAATATTTCATTCACTGGGAGGAAAGGAAACTAAGAATTAAGTGATGAGTGAACTGCCAGCTAACTGAAAATGCTGGTAATATTTCAACAATAAAACAATTATACGGAAAGTATAAAGTTTAGGTATTGAATTCACCCTATACTTTTACAGTTGGAGGCTTATAATTGTCTTCTACTGGGAAATATTAATCACGGCTGATCTTCCTCAGCAAAGAGGACAGAGGGTAATAAATGCAAGGGAAGAGAAACATGAATCCTAAAACTTGGGCTAGCTCAAGTCACTTGTTTTGTTACCTTCATTTAGAAGCTTGTAGCTTGCATCTTAATTTCACCTTAGGAACAGCCAAGGTGATGTCTCTGTTGATGCTGTAGGTATTGGCAATTTTTCTATCTTGCTTTGTCACTCTGTGCAGTTAATTGAAGCCATCTCTTCTTCGTGCACATTTCTAAGCAGAACCCTACAGTGCTCCAAAGTAGACCTTCTTTGTGTTGTCTGCATTGTTAACTATCCTGTCCGGGACCTTACTGTTTCTATTCTCAATTATAGCAGCTCCCTCTTCTTTCATCTGCACACACATAAGTTGTTTTCATTTTATGCTATTTCCCTAGACATTTCAGCTTCCTCAAATCCTTGTCTTCAATTGTCCCCACATACAGACAGCTAGATTCAAAATTGTAACTGTCTTGTTTTCACAACTTTCCCCTTCCTAATTACCTGAATGAATCATATCCTTCATTTTTAGTGCAGCCTTCAACCTCTATTTTCTCTTTTCTTTTTTCTTTTAATTTTCTACAAGCCTCACCATATCTTTGCCAATTTTCTTTCTCTGAATAGATCACTTCTCTAAGTTGTGATCTGATACCTTCCAGAAAGCAAGCAAGTGTTTTTGGCTAGCAATACGGCATTTGGGCAATGCTGACTTTATTTTCAGGTGCTTTGAAATGACAAAGTCTGGCAGATTGATTTGTGTATTAACACCATCTTGTCACCATTACTTTTCTCTATCCTCCCCACTATCCCTACTTTCATTACATTTATTTGTCAGATCTTTGTTGAAATAATGTTGTATGTTATCAGTAGCAGGGAGTATCTCTGCTGTGGCAATAGTAACAGCAGGTAGCAAAGTTGTGCTGGATCCTGACTTGGACCTGTGGTTGCACTGCAATAGAGGTAAAGGAAGGTTTTAACTAATTTTCAGTGTTTGAATGCTGAGGAAGCTTGGGTTTAGCTCCTTAGGGGTAGCTACCTTACATGTTGACATGTTCCCTTCCATTTCCAGGCACAGTATTTGCTCCCATCTCCTTTTCAGCATAGCATTTCTACTTCTACACATAAACGTATGCATCATTTGTGGTGCAGTACCGAGGCTGATTTGGCACACGGATAGAGAGGCAAATGTATAGACGCAGGGGAGAGAAAGTTTCATCATAAGTATCATGATTTATAGTTTGAGAGCACATTTAAATAGAAGAGCTTTTGCTCATATGATATCATCCCTTTGAAGGGGTTAGCCTGTATCATAGGCACAGACATCCCTGAGTGGTTTTGATATGGATCTAAAACTTGTCCCTCAATTTTAGCTTAGCAAAATCCTTGAGTTTCAAGTAGTTTCATATCTTGTGACACACTTATTACATTTTACACACATCTGCTCTGTGGACTTGGAATTTTATATGTTATTTTCCAAAAAGTAGAAAATTTTAATCCAGGCTGATATTTACAGTTTGACTGGTGTCTTATGAAGCAAGCAGAATAACAAAAATTCAAATATCCTAAAATTCAAGGAAGTTGCCTTGCAATACTGCTGTCTGCTGAATAGCATGTCAGTACAGTTAGGTATATCTAATGTATCTATCACCAAAGGTTCCATCAAAGGGGCCTGATTTTGGCTCATAATATGAATTTTCCATTTTTACGTTTGGGTGAAATTCTGACTCTTCTTGCCAGAAGCATAGATTTGAACACCTTTACTTATTGTTAAATGCCCATAGGGAGACCTGTCAAAACAAAGTAGCCAGAATGGTATGTTGGCTTTTGCCAGCATCTCTTTCCAGCAGCATGTTTTTCCTCTAACAAAGACCAAAATTGCACTGATTGGGTTGACGTATATGTGCTTGTAAAATTTGTTTTTAATGCCAGGACAAAGAAACTGGAGGTAAGCCCATTAATAATTGTTATATAATAAGTTTGCACCAGCTGGTCTGAGTAGAAATCAGGCTTTTCATAGAATTAGCAATGATGAACGGTGACTAGATGTGCTTATAAGGAAGCAGGATTTGGAGTGTGAGCAGAGACGTGTCTGGAAAGTGCTTCATCAGAATGAGACTAGAAATGGATATGGGATAAGGAAGTCAGGGGGATACCCCACTTGCACAGTCTCCCAGATGACAAAAGGATTCAACATAATTGGTCTTGATCCACTGTTCTCAAGGACATATCAATAGATGTTGATGATGGCTCCAGAAATGATGGAGGGCCTCTCATAGCACGTGGGCCAGGACATGCATCTCACCACTCTCTGCTTACTGGGGTTCCATTGTCATCTCATCCCTCAAACAAAGGGAGGCTGGCTGTAAGGGAGACCTTGGCAAAGGGAAACAGAAGCAAAGGAAAGAGCAGGTAATAACAACTTTTGAGAATAAATATGAATGATGCAGTCCCCCAAAGAAAGTGTACAGTCAATTGGATGATAACCCACTTGGGTCAGGGACCCTAAGGAAAAGGCGAAGAGAACAAAGTCTAATGTAAATTGTAACAATGATTTAATAACCATTCTCCTCTAGATATCTGGTTAAGCTTTTGATTTTTTTCTACCTGTTGTCCAGGTCAAGTCATTGGAATACTTCATTTACATGCATGGTTCAGAAGAACGATGGGGGGTCTAGTTTCCTTTTTCTGAAATTAGAGTTCCTTAGGGGCACTTTAAATCAAGCTGAAAAACAACCACTCCATATCACTGATCCCTTTGCAAAACACAGGCTTCAGTGTTTCAACAAGGACAAATGAAGAGCCCTGTACCTGCCTAAACCCTGCATCAGACTGGGTCTGGGGACTGACCGGGTAGCAGCTCTGCTGAAAAGGAGCTAGGATCCTGGTGGACATGGACCAGTAGGTTAAGCATGAGCCAGGACTGTGTCCTGCAAGTGGTGAAGGCACACTGGGCTATATTAACCAGGAGCATAGTCTGAAGGGAAATGATTATTCTGCTTTACCCAGCACTCATGAGACTGCATCTTGTATCCTGGGTCCAGTTTTGTGTCTCCTTGTTACAGGATAGGTACCAAAACACTACAGCAGGTTCAGCAGAGGGCTCCCAGAAGGCTGGATCACATGCCCTGTGATGAGAGGCTGAGGGACCCGAGCTTGTTCAGCCTAGAGAAGTGACAGCTTTGGGATCTACAAGGGCGTCATCAAAAAGATAAACCCAGGCCCTTCATAGTGATACAAGGTGGGAAAATGAGAGGCAATGATCATGAATAGAAATGGGGGAGATTCCAGCTGGATACACAGAAATAATTTTTCACTATGAGGATGAAGAGCCATTGAAACATGCTGCCTGGGGAGGCCATGGTGTTTCTGTCCATGGAGGGTTTCTAGTTCCAGCTAGAGCAACCTGGTCTGAATTCAGCGTTGAACCTGCTTTGAACAGGAGGTTAAACTGAAAACCTCTTGAGGTCCCTTCCAGCCTGATTGTTCCTATGTTCCTATTGTATGATGAGGAATTCTGAACTTTCACCTCTTCTTTTTGTCTTTTCTTCTGGAGGCCCTTCATTGCAATCCAGAGTTTTGTCCTAAGCTATTCATCTAAAGTCATATCAGAACATTTCGGCATAACACTGATTTATTGTGGGACTGCTATGAGAAAAACATATATCTCCACATGTGTCTGGAGCTTCACAGAGTGTAGACGAATTTAAGAAAAGCTGTGTGGAAAATGCATGACAGAGACTGCAGCTTGCCTGTTTTTCTTCCTGGTGACAAGGACCAAATTTTTTTCTTAGGAAATCAGTACAGAAGTATTTTATGTTTGCCCCGCGTGTTCAATTTTTATTATGGAATTTTTAAATTAGATGTTTTGGTGCAGGGGTGTACACTCGTTCATTCTTGAGAAAACTATTGTGCTTGGTTGATTTGACCTGGAACACTCTGTTTTCATCCAGCTTCCTCTTGTTTTCTTACTGTAGCTTTTTGTTTCATTAGAGGTTGTACTTCAAATACCTTTTCTCTGTTATAGACCGGACTGCTTGGAATAATACATCCCCTTCCTAGTCCAGCACCAGAAGCACTTCTGCAGTTGTGTGGCTGGGGCTTCACCAGTAATTCACTTTTTCAGAAACCTTCTTCTTAGAATAGAGTTTGTGTTAACAAGCAGTGATTCTAGGACAGAGGCAATACTTTGGCGAGTGCAAATGGAAACTATTGCTGCGCTGAAGAGGTGGTTTCTTCTTTAAAATTTAGGCAGGATTCTGCTATTTCATATGTCACATAACTTTCTTAAGCTAGTGATGAATTTCAAAGATCTGAATTACAAGTCCTATTTAAAAAGGAAAAGAAAGGAGAAAGAAAGGGCTAATGAATGCAGAAAAAAATGTCTTTAATGTCTTATATTGAAAGCCACATGCTTATTGCAAAACTCGAAGGCTTCCCACTGGGTCTAGCACTTAACATCAGGTAACACAGCATCTCTTCTCTCATCTGAACAGCAGCACTTACCTAAATTAAGAGAAAGTTTGTGAAATTGATGGATATTGTCTCCTCTTTAATGTTATTGCATTATTATTAAATTGCAGTAATCCAGTCTGAGAAGAGCATTGGAATCCAGTGCAAGTTGATTTCATGAAAATGTTAAACCTGATCTAGTAAAAATACCAAATCCTGAAGATATTTTTTTAATTAGGATTGTGAAAAAACACCTTATTTATTGATCATCTTTGAGATCATAACTCATTAAACTGCTGGAAAAAAATGCTCCAGGATTTCAATTTTTAGGGGTGGCGGTATCAGTTCATGTTGGCAGGTAGCGAGGAGGAGAAGTTGGCATCATTTGATGTTTTCCCTTTCTTATAACTAGTGCAGTAAAACCAAACTGTGTCACTCTGCATTTCTCCCCTCTGACTCAGTTTATGGCTATATTCAACCCTTTGTTATTTCTTATCTAACAAATAATGTCTCGACTGTAAAACAGCATACTTCAGAGCGGAAAACTACCATTAGAAAGGACTGATTTTCTACTGAATGTGTATAGTGTGCCACACTTCTGCTAAATAAAGAAGAGACACTATTTGAGTATAAAAGTCAGATTTTTCTCATTTCTGTGTCTTCCAAAGAAAATGAAGACATCGGTCCTTTTCCTATTTTGCTTTCTAGCAGTATGTATGGGGCAGTATGTAGGCAGTAAGCAGCATTCTTATTCACTTCACAGACTGTCAGTCAGGAGAATTCCACTGTGTATTAAAAACGTGGACGTGAATATACAGGGTTGTGCAACTATAAATTGAAGTTATTTGATGTGTCAATAAAATAATAATGGCAAGCACTAAAATCCTTTGGCTGTGAGTCAAGTGTGATGTAAGAGTTCCAAAGAATGACACAGTCCAGTTTTCTTGCATGTTTATTGCATTAACCCCTGAGGCTGCAGTTACCAGATGTTACTGATGTCTGAGGTACTCAGACACTAACAGATAGATGTAAAAATGTCAATATTTCTGCCTTTCACTTGTAAACTTTCTATTCAGGAGTTAGTGCTGCATTAAAAAAATTTACATGTTTATGATGACCATTAGTGCCATTAAAAGTAAATAAAACTATCCCTAAGTTTTGCGGTTTCATAGTCCAAACTTTAAGTAAAATACATGTAAAAAAGCCTGGTAGTTAAAGCAATTCTTTCTTATTTTACCAAAGAAATTGTGATTTCAGACAGTTATTGCAAAATTTAAAAACTGGGGTGCGTGTGCATGTGTGACATGTAAGGTTTTTTAATACAGTAATTCCTTAAACCCCTTCAAACAGCCTTACTCTTTGCGCTAGGGCATCCTTTGTGAAATGGTCTGGACTGAGGCACTAAACTTTCAATGTGACCTTTCTACATCTAGTTCCTCAATCCCTCCATCTTCATCTAATTCCTACAAACTAAGGTTTAATTCATTTTTCAAAGGTGCAAATCTTCACATTAGAGTATTGTCTAACTGACAAGTCCTTCCAATTTAGATCTGCCTGAAGAGGGTGAGAGGTTAAGCACCAAGCTAATGTGATGACATGCAAGCAACAAATAACTGGAATAAGCATGGGTTGTTAAAGTCTGTTGACCTGCAAGGTGTTTTCGGAGTTGCACTTCTTCTTGATGACAGGTAGCGATTGTTCCAATGAGCTGGAGGCTGGCATGCTCTAAAATTAATAGCTCACGCCAATTAGATTATTTCTGTAGACCACATGGGCAATAACAGGTTATTAAAGATAAGTGTGTCTGACAAACACATCTGCACCAGAAATTGTTTACGTCAGTGGTCAGGTCATCTTGTCAGATGCACTCACCAGCACCTTTCTTCTGTCAACAGCTTTACCAGTTTCTGTGGCGTTGGTTCTCTCTTTTATTCTACGTGACCCTCTGCTCGGAGACCATAAGAATTATGTTATTCCCATCTCAGAAGTATTTTAAATTCAACGGATCTTAAGACTTACGGCATTTGAGTTGGTATTATTCATAGGTTCTACATGACCTTAATGAAGCTTTAAGGGAATGAACAACCTGACTTCAGACACCTGAATGAAATGCTTTAGTGCCAGTTCACTTATCAGGGCTTGACCAACAGTCAAATGTCTTACCCTAGCATTAATTTAGAAAATGTTTAATTAGGAGGTCTAAATGGAATGTGAATTGGTGTACTAAGTTTTCTCAATTTATTTTGCAATATCTATCCAAAATGTAGTTGGAATGCTGCATCTCTCCCTCAGACAAGGCTCGGTAGAAATATTGAAGAGGTGCTATGATATGTTATTCCATGTACTGATCACTCCACTGCTTTATTAAGCCTCGGAGTCCGTTGTCTTGTTACAGTTGGTTGAATCTTGCTCTTGCTTTCTCTCAGCCAGATAAATCCCACTTTTTGAATTCCAAAATAAAGCTTTTGTTTGCAGGTTATCTTTCAAGGACACAAGAATGGCTGCATCCAGATGTGCGAGCACCATGAGCAATACAGCCTTTATAGTTTTGCTCCCTTTACTGTCTGTTGTGGTTTAACCCCAGCTGGCAGCTGGGATCACACAGCCACTTGTGCAGTTCTTTCTCTTCCCCTCCAGACAGATAGGGAGAAGAGGGAGAAAAGGAGGGGAAAAGAAAGGTAAAAAACCCAAACTCATGGGTTGAGATAAAGACAGTTTAATAGAACAATAACAGAAAAGGAAAATAACAATAGCAATAGCAATAACAATAACAATAATAATAATAATAATAATAATAATAATGGTAAAAGCATATAGAAGATAAAGTAATACAACACAAGTCACTCTCACCATCCCGTGAATTGGTTGCCCAGCCCATCCCGAGCAGTGATCGCAGATCCCCGCCGCTGGGCAAGCCCCCATTTGTATACTGAGCATGACGTTTATAATACAAAATATTCCATTGGCCATTCCGTTATTCTACCTGTGCTCTTTCTCAGCTTCTATGGGAAGCTGAAAAAAAAGTCTTTGAATAGTGTAAACATCACCTAGCAACAACTAAACCAATATGCATTATTGACATTCCTTTCATATCAAATCTGAAACAGAGCAGACACTAGAAAGAAAATTACCTCTATCCCATCTGAAACTGGGATATTTCTCAAGTGATATGATTTATGGCTTTCTCTAGGGAGATACTTTACTTTTCTCACTTTCTAGGATTTGCTTGGGATAGATTTTCATGTGTTGCCTATTCACAAAAAGGCAAATGAATATGCCATATCTTTTTGATAGTCCTGTGCAATCAGAAGATTACACAGCTAAGTAACAGCACTTCACCATGTCTGTGAAATGTTTGGGTAACTGGGTAGCCCTCTTCAGCTCCTATCTTCTCTTCCATTCCAGTTCCTTCAAGCTGCCTCTGCTGCCATCTCCTGCTCAGACCATGACCAGAGATAAGCAGTTCGTCTTGCCAGTTGGTGACAGGAACAGTCTCCATCCATCTGGAAGCTGGGTGTGCTGTGGGTTTAGCACATAATTGTTACAGGACCCTCCTGAAGAGTGCACCTGCCTCCTACCTGGAACAGGGAGAGGCAACCTCTCTAAGTGCATCATTGTCTTAGGCCACCGAAGTGCAGGAGCAAGGGAGAAAGAGGAAAGATGGAGAGACAAAAATACTGGGTGTAACTGCTCCCCTGTGTTTTCAAATTCTGCTCTGACTTTCATGAGCCAGAAAAACAACATGTTTGGCCAAAAATCCCAAATGGAAAAGCCAAACAATAAAGATACATACTCTCTTGTTGTAAAAATCTATGAGTTATTTAAGATGGAGAGCCTTCTCCAATATTGGACCTTTGTCCACTGTAAAATCTCCTGACTTTCTATATCACTTCTGATATGAAACTAGGCTCACAATTTTTGTATTTAGAGATCAAGTTGAGGTGAAAGGAAATATATGAAAATTGGTTTTATTAGCTAGAAGCAGATAAAGCTGTAAGCTGGGGGGTTTTGGGTGTGGAAAGAAATTACAGTGCAGTTAATTCAAAGATAAACTGTGCTGTACTTATGAAAAAAAGTGTCTTTGAAAGAATTTAGTTCTTGGGGACTTGGGGATCCAGCAGGCTATTAAACTATCCTTCCCTCCTTCCTTCCTTCCTTCCTTCCTTCCTTCCTTCCTTCCTTCCTTCCTTCCTTCCTTCCCTCCTTCCTCCCTCCCTTCCTTTTTCTTCTTTCTCTCTCTCTCTTTTTATCTCTCTCTTTGGAAAAAGACATCTGCAGATTGAAAAATTCCTACCTTGAAAAATTCTAATGAAAAATTGATCAATTATCAAACCTGGAAAATGTTTGCTTTTGTAGAAAATCTTTTTAAAATAGAGTTTAATTTTTTCTGGCAGTTCACTTTTAAAATGGGCTATTTATTCTATAATTGTGCAGCACATGGTTTATTGCAGTTTATACGGTTATATTGAAATTACATGAACTGGGGCACCTAAGGGAATGTTTGTATTTCAGGAAAAAAAAATGGGCTGGATTGAAATGCAGCATGAATCATAAGAGAAGTTTAGAAGCACATGAAGATGAATGTGTCCCTAGTGACTCAACAGAGAACATCTGGTAGGTGAGATACTGTATAAATAAATACCTGAAAGGACCTTGGTTTTAACAAATATCAGTAAAGCGTGAAAATGTACTCTAAAAACCTGAGAAATGTATATTATTTTATTAATTTAGGAAGGATAGAATGTATTGTGTATTTGTCTGATCATGCTGGGAGATTCATGGAGCTGACAGAATAGCTAACTGGGATGAAGTCACTCCAGAAACTCAAGGTCAGCTCTGTAGAGGAGTACTGGTGCCATGTAGCTGCATGTCACACATCCAAGGTTTAGGGTCATGGCAGCCACATTGACAACTGGAATCCTTCTCTGGGAATCTCCTCTCAAGAGATGGTTTTAGGGTGGGCATACAAGTACTTGAAGACAAAGAGCTGTCCTGAAAGTGATGGGACCTTCCCTCCTTAACTGGCTCCACCTGGTTTCTGGCCTCCGCTCTTTGGTCCTGCCAGTTTCCAGTTGGGAGGTGGAAGCACCTAGGGGCCTGCTGAAGGAAGGCACTTGCCCAGCTCTCAAAATCCTTTCCAAGCCTGTCTATTTGAAGAAAGGTTAATTATTGAACTAGCAGATTTTAACCTGATTAGAGTTTGCAAGACTGTTAACTAGAAAAAAGTTACAGACGGGTAACTCAAATTCAAACCCAGATTTCCCTAAAAATATTTTATCTCCTTAGTTGGGGGTTATTTTCTATATCTGTAGCTATACAGAAAGAAATATAAGATATTTAACCGAGGGCCTGAAAGGAGAGAAAAATTGGATTTTTGATTTGGCACTTGACTGATAGCGAGAAGACTTTAGTTCTGATCCCCACTTCAGGGATTTCTTAATGTTTATTTTGCAATAAACAACCATTGAATAAAATGCACAAACATTTCATGGAACCGAAATAAGAGCCACAGGCAGTGTCTATTCTAGGAAATTAGATGTGCCTGGAACCATGCACTGGCACAGAGGCCAAATGGCACAAGAATGGCCCATATTCATACTATTAAACGCTCTTACCCTGAAAACCGGGTAGCCACATCCAAACTGCCTTGTGGGAATTGTTCCTGGCACATGTTAACTCCCAAACCATGTCCAGGATCTGTTTGGAGGAGAGCAAATTGACTGGTGCCAAAACCATCCCAGAGCGTGCTCTGACAGTGCAACAGCGTGGACACTCCAACACCGGTGCCCAGGAGCACTCCCTGATACAGGTTAGCTTACTGATACAGGCAGAACTGAAACCTTCTCCCTCACAGGTGGGTCTCGCTGGGACAAGAATGCTATGGCCCTTTTTGTTCTTTTTTTCAGCACACAAAGAGAAAATGGCTCTGCCTCCACACACCCACCATGGCAGTCTCCGGCCAAATGTACTCTCTTGAATGAGACCTACAGATCTGAACCTCTTTGAGCTGAGGAAGACACTCTTCCACTGGAGCCACTGTCTTATCTTCTGACTGGTTTTACTTTTATGGCTTTTTTTTTATACACATCAATCTTGTCTTGATAATCACACAATGGAAACCAAGCTCTCTATTCTTACCTGCACTTCCTTGGCAGCACAAACTGGTTTAACCTGGCGATGCTGTGGTCTCACCCTCCTCTGTGTCCCACTGAGTCCCACTGGGAGATGCATGCTGTCCCTTCTTTTGTGCCTGAACTGGTTCTCATGTGAATGACTATGTGAGGTGGTTCTGGGAATTGATCCAGCCAGAACTTAAAGTCTTTGTTTAAGTTTTAAGCCAGATCATTTCCCAGAACTGGCTTGCTCCTAGTGTTCATGTGAAAGACGAGGTAGGGATAAAGGCTTGTAGGCAACTCTTAATTATACAAACATAGGCTCAAATGGAACTTTTGCAGGAGGAACACCACCAAATCAGGATTTAATGGGAGAAAGAAACCCAGCCCTTCAGGATGAAAATTGCTGAAGCATGCGCTGAAGCAAAAGCTAAGGCACTTAAGAATTTTTATGTCAAAACCTCTTCTGCTTGCAGCCTTTAAGTGCACCACAGGTTATTGATGGATTTCAGTATGATACTTTAGGAAACAGGCATATAACTGTTGCCTACCATCAACTTCAGTTATCTGTTTTTGTAAATTTGGGCCTAAATTTTTCATAAGGAAGCCAAGTTCCCAAGCAGTCTGAATCCTTGAATTTTTCTGAAGTTCCCTTCAAGAAATTGAGGTCTTCCCAGACAAGCTGTTGCAAATTAGGTGGTATGTTTAATAGTAACTTACTTTAGCATTGCTTTTCAGTATATACAAAAC
Source organism: Rissa tridactyla (assembly GCF_028500815.1). NCBI lineage: Eukaryota > Metazoa > Chordata > Aves > Charadriiformes > Laridae > Rissa > Rissa tridactyla. Next base: position 37,329,319 of record NC_071467.1, on the reverse strand, counting down.
ATTCAATATTTTAGTTGACATGAGGCCCTAATTTCCTTTTCTTTTTTTGTAAAAGTACTTGATGTTGTGCAGTTGGACTTCAGCTGGGTGTTTGGTCATCAGGAAACAGAAAAAAACATGATCTATTGTATAATTTACTTAGCAGCAGGTTTTTTATGTGAGGAGCTGTAGGAGAAATGAAGCATATGATATTTGCGTGCTTAAGAAATTGCAGCCTATATTTGGGGTGTCTTAGGTTTACCAGCCATCTAGTTTATTTGAATAGCATGTTCAGGTCTAGTAATCTGAAGAGATATACTAAATCTTCTTACCTACAGAGTCTGAAAGTCTTCTGTTTATTGACCAAAATGGAAAGAAAAATCCTCCAATTTTTTAAATCCTTATCAAAATAAGCACTATCCATGTTAATTCACAATGTTAGTCCATAAACATTTTTTTAAGCAGTAAGGGAGGGAACACACACACAAGTATTCAGCACAAAAATACTGTGGGTACACTTTTCTGTAAACATTAATTCCCTAATCACATGAAACTCTCCTTCATGTGAATCCAAAAGAACTATGTCTGGGCAGATAGTACCATTTTCTTTTCCATGAATAGTTGAGTTTTTTTAACAAATTCATTCTGGCTGTATTAATGGCTGTTCTGTATTTTCTTTGTGTCAAAATTCAGACAAATAGTCTTATTGTCCAGCAACCTGGCAGAAACACTGAATATTGGAGAAAAATGCCATGTGACCTATAATTCCAATCAAAACTAATACTACCACTCAGACAAGGCCAATCCAAAGCCTATTTTAAGTCTGTGGGAGATTTTCCATCAACTTCAATAGGCTTTGGACGAAGTCCATGCTGCATACTGGCAACAAACAGCTCATTCACAAACTACAGACCACTGCTTGTTTGCTGAAATTTTGGAATGAATAATTTTGAATAATGAAGAAAAAATCCCCCAAATTGTAAGCAGCTCATGGGCAATTTGTGCACATGAAAGGGGAGGGGAATTCTCTGAAAACAGTTGCTGTGCATTAGTGAGCTTACTTTGGTACAACAGAAGTGCGGCAGTGAACTACTTGGTGGTTGATGTCTAAACTCAGTGAGCATCTGTCAGGTGATATGGAACATTGGGCTTTAGGCTTTGGTTCATTTATCATTCGGTGCTACCTTACATATATTTCAAATGGAGCTTTAGAACAAGTTTGCAGAATAGTTGGTGGCTCCTGCAGTTGGCAACTATTTAGTGCTGGGCTTTCCTGGCACCAGCATCACCAGTGCAGCTCACTAAACCACCTCTCGTCTTTTGCGGCTTCCTTCTGTTCCTGTTTGATTAAACTGTTTCCACCCCTCAATCTTGTAAGCATATAGTTTAGTCATAGAATCATAGAACGGTTCGGGTTGGCAGGGACCTTGTCCTGGTTCCGGCGGGGATAGGGTTAATTTTCCCTGGTATTCCATGCCATGTGAGCCATGCCCACCCTGAGCTGCCGGGGGAGGGGGCAGGAAGTCGCCGCTTGGGGCGGGCTGGGGCGTCCCGGGTCCGGTCGGTGAGCGGCGGGGAGCAGCGGTTCTGTAACCGTGTTTGTATATGCCTCTATCCGTGTTGTTGCTGTTGTTTGCCCGTTCCCTTTGCTGTTCTGTTAAACTGCCTTTGTCTCAACCCAAGAGTCTTGCCTTTTTCTTCCGATTCTTCCTGTATCGGGAAGGCCCGAGCGAGCGGCAAGTGGTTCTTTGTTGCCGCCTGAGGCTAAACCACGACAGACCTTAAAGATCACCTAGTTCCAACCCCCCTGCCATGGGCAGGGACACCTCCCACAAGACCAGGTTGCTCAAAGCCCCATCCAGCCTGGCCTTGAACACTTCCAGGGATGGGGCATCCACAATTTCTCTGTGCAACCTGTTCCAGTGCCTCACCACCCTCACAGTAAAGAATTTCTTCCTAATATCTAATCTAAATCTCCCCTCTTTCAGTTTAAAACTGTTAGCCCTTATCCTATCACTCCACTCCCTGATAAAGAGTCCCTCCCCATCTCTCCTGTAGGCCCCCTTCAGGTACTGGAAGGCTGCTGTAAGGTCTCCCCGGAGACTTCTCTTTTCCAGGCTGAACAACCCCAACTCTCTCAGCCTGTCCTCATAGCATAGGTGCTCCTATGTAATAGTCATTACATAATTATGTAATAGTCATTACATAATTACAGCAGGCAGTCTGAAGCCAGTGGCATGTCATAGTGTTCTCGCATATATAAGGCTGGAAGGCCCCTCTTCGGTCTTCTGACCAAACCTTCAGCTCAAAATTGGGCCACCTTATTCCAGTTTGCTGATAGTCACGTCTGGTTCAGTCTTGAATATCTCCAAGGCTGGAGATTCCACAGTCTCTTTGGGCATCTTGGCAACCCTGTTCTGATCATGCGGTACTCTCATGGCTTAAATTTTCTTTTCCTGATACAGAATCAGGATTTTAATTGCTGCACCTTGTGCCCATGGCCTTTTGTCCTATCACTGCGTACCTAAAAGGAGAGTCTGGCTCTGTTTTTTTCTACAACTTCCCATTAGGTCACTGAAGACCCATGAGACTCTCCCTATATGCTGTATTCTGCAGGTGCCTAACTATCTGGTCGCCTTCCACTGGACTTGCTCCAGTCTTGTATCAGGAGCTCAGAACTGAACACAATACTCCAAATGTAGTCTCTCAAGTCCTAAACAGAGGGGAAAAATCATCTGCTGGCAATGCTTACACTGTTCTTGAACCTCAGGAGGTTCCTGTCAGGCTGTCAAGATCCCTCATATCTCTCCACCTAAAATAAAGCATCAAAATGCGGCCAAGTAAAGCAAATGGCATATTTTCTGCTGATGAAGACCATATGGGATCCATTTATTGCTGGTTACATGGTTAGAGTCTGCCAGAAAATGATACCTACTTTCTGTCTAGATTTTTGTTGTTGATTGCCAGGTCACCAGGTCTTCACCAGTAAAAATATGGCAATAATATGGCAATGAAGTCCTATAATGTCTAAAGCAGCTTAGCAGATCCTGATGTGTCTACTGATACAACGTGCCAAGAGTAATTACGTCTGTGAATAATTTGCTTGTTATCTGTAAGACCAGCTCAGAAAACTTCGATTCTGGCAACTTAGGTATTTTTTGTGCATTTCACATTTAAAGATTATCTAGCTTGGTTTGCAAAACCTCAGTCATTATAACAAATAGAACTTATCAACTCTGTCCATATATGCATGCAAGAAATACTGCAGTTTCAGCTTGGTTATGAGTAGGTACTACAATAACACTGAAAAGATTTAGAACTCTGTACTGCCTTGCCTCTTTAATGCTCTTTCCTGGGCTGATCTTTTTTCAAGATAGAGAGGAATGTATATATTGAGTAAAATAATAAATTCAAAATGTTCCCTTAAACAAAGGGGAAAAAATCCGTTAAGGATCTTGCAATTCATCTGTTTTAAGAACTAATCAGATTCTCAGATGTGACGAACACACCTTCATTTCAGGCTGATTTAGGAAGCTGACTCAACTGTGTGTGATTACTTTTGCTGTCATCTAATTTGGAGAAAACTTGTGGAATTCTTTAAAATGCTTAGACATTCTGTGAACTGCTTATAATGAAAAGCTTTGCCAGTCAAAGCTGAAAGTACAATTTGTTGATAACAAAGCCAAAAGGTGACATTTTCTTCGGAGCTGACTATTTCTCCACAATATCCAAAGTGCTGTGATTTGAAAGTTTTCAGCCTGCCTTAAGTCTACACTTTTCCCTAAAGCATATGTTATGTAGCAAGTAAGAAGATGGAGGTTATCCTGTGCAGAAAAGTATAATTTGAGGTACTCTTGACTTGGAATATCTGGGTCCACACTTGTATCAACATTGTTTATTTCAGGCCTGTCAAAAAAATTTTATTTTCCTTACTTTAGGTAGACACAACTGTTACCTAGTGATGACTGTAGTTAATTTCACTCACACTCATGGAATCCATAAAGAAATCAGGGGCTATGATTCACAGACAATGAAACTTTGTGTTTTGTCTAAACAGCTGTCTCAACTTACTTGCTTTCTACCTAAATTATTTTTTGGACAAGTGGTTTGCTTAAAAAAATGTAGTGCCTCTCCTCTTCCTTCAAAACCAGAGAAGATTAAACGATGTAATTTTGGGAGATAGATTTCTTTCTTCCTTTACTTTGAAAGTAATATTTGGCTTTAAAGACATACTTGGCCGGTAATTCCACCTTCTTTTCTGTGGAATGTCCCCGTCACAATTAATGAGGTTTCTGCTTTATTTCAGTGTTTCCTCACTGTCCTGACTATTAAGTCCCATTTGTCTCTTACTGGTTTTCTTAAAATCTCTTCACTTGTGTCAATATCTCATTTAAGCAGGCTCTGAAGGCACCTTTCCATATAAATATCACTGTTATTTCCAGCTGGAGCTGTGTTATGAATTTTTATGAGATCTCCATGTATATTTTGGCCAATTGCATGCATCTGATCATAAACTTAGTAGATTGACTGTTTATGCTTTAAGTGTTGGAAAGAGAAACATTGCTCTATCTTTAGGAACGTGCCTACTATAGTTAGTATTTTTACCTGCACAAAGATGTTTGCCGAAAAGCTGGTTATGTATCCCATAATTCTTCCAAATTCCCATAATCTCTTCTGTACCACAGACAAATAAATAGTGCACAGAATTGTTGTTGTGGACATTTGCCTATTTCATAATAGACCTCAAATATATATTTCATATTTTCCTTGAGATGGGCTAGGAAGTCATGAGGTGAGCACAGTTAAGCCCGTCAGTGACAGATGTCTCATTTGCTCGTTCGTTCCTGTACTATTCATTGCCCTCTGCTGGATGTGACTTGGCATTTATTTGGGCAAGATCTGAACAAATAGTGCTGGTGTCACAAACATAATAATAGCAACAACAAAAGAAGTGTAACAAGTCCCAGTGAGGTGGTTCAGAGAGTTTGTGTTAGGTGCCTGCGCAGCATGCATCTTTTCAAGGCAAAATGAATTACCTTCAAAGAGCAATTCAGGGCACTGGGGAGGGTTTGATTCCTCATTGTGTAGCTACTTAGAGATAGCTTGCATGAAGTGCTTCTATGAACATAAGAACGTGGTTCCTTTTCCATGTCATTAAATCTTGCACATCATATGATTCCACCCAGTCACTGTCTAGGACAGGGCCCCAGTCTTGGGAGGCTGGCATCTAGTTAAGTCTTCAAAACACAATTGTGAGAGGAGGAGAAAAGACCAGTCTTTCACACACGGTTTATCTAATAGCCTAGAAGTGAGAGCATTCAAAAGGGAAACCTGAAAGTGACACTTGGCTGAATATCTGGAAGTTGTGGAATGTGGATGAGAGTCCACAAGGAACGAAGCTGCCTCTTTGGACCACAGTGGAGCTCAGCTTGGAAAGAGGCGCATTCTTGTTCAACATGGGAAAAACACCTCAACTATGCCTACACTACTTTTATGGGAGCCTGAATTCAAAGACTTAAAATAGGAGAACTTTCAGGACAAAAGCAAAGTGTTTACTGACTTTTTTCTTAATCGGGTTACTTTTTCCGGACACTTTTTGAGAAACTAGAGCCTACATCCTACCTAGGTGACCATGTAACTTCTGAGGCTAGCACTTCTCCCCTGCATGCATCTGGAAGGTATGACTTACATAATGGAAAGTTTAATGATTTTCTTTTTTCTTTTGTATATTTTTTATATCTTCAAGTTTTAAGAATATGATTCTAGCTTCCCCACTGCATGATGCTTGTGGTTTAGCATCTTGGTGTCTGTCATCATATAATCGGGGATTATGGGGCAATAAAATGACATTTGATCCTAGATCTTCAAAATGGAAGATCTTCATGCCAAATCTCTCCTCAGACCTTACCCCATCATTCAAAGAACTTTGCTGCTCCATTGCCAACTTGTCTTTTAACATAATGAGACATGATTGAAGTGAGTTATTATTCCCTTCCTCTTCTTTTCTACCTCACTGTCAAATACTACTAATGAAGGAGTGAATGTCATGAGATGCTGACTACCTAAGTTAAATTCAGACCTTTTAGCAATAATAAGGCTATTACATGAAATATTAGATCACTTCCTGTTACACTAGGCAGCAGCCTTTTCCAGAAAAGAAAACATTTATATTTCCAGCATAAAGAAGCGCTCACAACATTTTCATTTAGTCTCACGGTATTGCAAATACAGCACTAGACTGACAGATGAGCCTACGGAATAGCACCTGGCCACCTACCTTAACTCATAAACCAGCAAACTGCAGGCATTAAACATGCCATCACCTTGCTCTCCTGGCTTGAGCTGTGAAAATTGTAATTATGTGGGAGCCAGACCAGTCAGGTTGGATGATGTAATTTTGTAGAAAAGGAGACTGTAGTAGGATAGTTCTGCCAGTTCTCTCTACAGCTGTTCTAGTGCAGGAATTGTGTGTAAAATGAGTGGTCCGTAATTAATAGAGTAGTATAGGTTGGGATATCTGGGACCATAAGGGAATGTGGTGCATTAGGCATGTAGACATACCAAAGCTGTATTTCAATCTTCTTAAAGAAGAAACAACAAAAATCTTACGACATATGAGGCCAGCTGAATAGGGGATTGCAGTCATTTGTTTACACTATAGTTATGTCTCTTCTAGAATACAGGTCTGCTTTTACTGAGGCACGGAAGTTGCTTCGGTGGAAAGCACTAGGAATGAATGCATTTTGTTGAGTACAGTCATGCTGCTGTTTTGTCTCCTTTGTGCTTTTCCATAAAGTGACATCTGCCTTTTAGATATCTCTTCCAGAGTACACACTGCAGCCTCCTACAGCAATACCTTCTGAGAGTTTTTGCTGAGGTAATTCTGAGGTAATCTATGCATCTTTTGGAGAGTTCTGGGAAATTATAAGATATATTAGTATCCATAGTTTTTTGGAAAACTTGTTTAACTTCCCGAAGAACTTGTACAATTTCCCTTCCTGGAAAAAAAAAATGTATTCTTTTTTCCAAAGTGAATGCCAGCTTGGAGACACTGCTCTCACTTCCACTGCTGCCACATGGGCTTTGCTAGAACTGTTGAAAAGCGCTGTTGAAGATTTGGGAAGATATACAGTGAGAAAAATCACTGGTAAAATTCATCATGACCAACTTCTCTCCTGTGCAGATAGGATCTGAGCAAAGGTAGTGTTAACTGAAAGAATATTTGTTTTATTGGACCACAAATGTCCTTCATTTTGCCTTTGACGAGGGAACCATAGAGTGGTAAGGCCTCTGATATGTTTGTTGGGTTTTTTAATTACGTGTACATGCATGGTAAGTTGCATCATTCTCTCATAATTGTTCCTGAGAATGTCCTCTTAATACAGAAGGACTTCGCATCCCACGTTAGCTATAAACAGCTTTTTAAGTCAGAGCTCATGGCAGTACACAACACGAGTAAGATCTGTCCATGGTCCTCACAGTGAGCGCTTTCCAAGGGTGGTTTAACTTGAAAAACAACCAGCATGCTCCTCCAAAGCAGTGTCTGGTTTTAGCTTTGAAATCAAATCCTATCCAGCAGATGATAAGAGGTAATCATAGAATCACAGAATGTGTTGGGTTGGAAGGGACTTTTAAAGGTCATCTAGTCCAGCCCCCCTGCAGTAAGCAGGGACATCTTTAACTAGATCAGGTTGCTCAGAGCCTCATCCAGCCTGGGCTTGAATGTCTCCAGGGATGGGGCCTCCACCACCTCTCTGGGCAACCTGTGCCAGTGTCTCACCACCCTCAGTGTAAAGAACTTCTTCGTCATGTCTAATCTAAACCTACCCTGCTCTAGTTTAAAACCATTGCCCCTTGTCCTATCACTACATACCCTTGCAAACAGTCCCTCCCCATACCATCACTTACATTTTAGTGAGATGTACAAAGAGAATTTCTGCAATGCTTGCTTGTCAATGAAGAGATGAACGTAATACAGTACAACATCCATTGGAAACAATTGCAGTAGTTATGACATGGTGTATATGTGACTTTCATAAGGATAGTCCTACTAGCATGAGTAAGCCCATGAAAGGTCATTGAAGAACTTCCATCCTCACCATAGCTCTACGGTTGACTAAGAACTGTTATTCAAAGAAAGGAATGAATTCTTATTTTTGGGATGGATGTCAGAATGTAAAAGACATCAGTATACAAAATATAGCTACTATGTAGTTGGAACAGAAATCCTGGTAGCTGGATAATGCCTACTGCTAATACTACAATGAAAATTATGTTTGCTTTAAAATTATACATGCAATTAAGTTTTGAGTGCATCACATGATCTGTGGCAGCTGTTAGAGACTGACCAAATTTTCCACAGACATGATTTTTATTAATTTGCTTGGAGCTAGAAATTAATAGATAGCTAAACAAAAAGGGTAAAGTTAGCCACTATGTACTGCTGGAAGATATACCAGGCTTATTACAGAATACAGAATAAAGACCCAGAAACATGGGTTGACCTGAATATATTGGAGCTCCTATAGATCATGAAGTATTCCAAATGTTTTTACAATTGCTCACTTTGATAAGCTTGTTGGCAATACTTAGTTGATGAAAATCCGGTAACACTTTGCTTATGATGACTCCCAAAATAAACCCAAACTCAGCTATGGTGTAATCTACATGCAACTATCATCGATGAAAACTTTTTTCCTTGAAAAAAATATGAAATTAAGTCATATTTCATTGTTCTGCTGCCTATTATTGAAAAAGAGAAATTATTTTGCTTAGCGTGAATTAATTAGTTCAGGAAAAATGTAGTGAGAATTCAGGCTTACTATAGAAAATAGTTCAGATTGTACTGACTTCAAGAAGTTAATACAATGTAATAAATCAAACCTATACTTCCTATTTCTTTTATTGAAACATCTCTGTAGAGGAACTAGGTTTCTTTCCCCCATAAGACCTTCCCCTGTAAGGTTCTTCTTGTTTTCTGAGTTTTCAGTTGCCTGAAGTAGTTATAGCATAGTCACTATGAATATGAATTCTTCGTGTTACAATTATTTTTCTCAATTTCATTCATGACATACAGCAGAAAGCTAATGATGATTCCAGCCATTTAGATTGCTTTTCTTTGGAGAGAGTTTGCATTATTTTACATTGGAGAATAAGAAAAGAAAATTACATTTGTTTCATTGACAATCAGAAGCAAACAAAGACTTGTTGAAAATGAGCATATCCGAATGACAAGATACTAAATACAGGGAAAACATGTCCTCTAATCAGTAATAAATTTTGCATCCATCCAAACTCAACTCATTTTAGTTTTCCCCCTAAAAGAGGTGAATTGCACAGCAGTAGTAGATCAGTTTAGGTGCTGAGGAGAAGTTTTTGACAGTGATATTCCAGTCTCTGGATTTTTGGTTTAGCATTAAATGAGAGCATCCTTATGGGTGGGGTTTTAATGCTCATTATTCATTATAATGAAAAAGCAGTATGCTTAATACCTAACTCAATTGGTATCATGAATCTTCTTTCATTTTGTTTCACTTTAAAAGTAAGAAAGATTAAAGATTTTTATATTCTAAGACAACATTTTTACGCTATTAAATGTGTATCCTACCTTTGGACTATGACTAGGGCTGTTTAACTGAAAAATTAGGAGACCCAATAAAGTCATATAAAATAATTAATGCTTAAAAGGAGCTTCTCTGTACATTCTGAAAATAAGATCATGAATTTAGCAGGTTTAAAGAAGTAGAGAGCTGCTGTTTATATAGATAAGTATATTACCCATAGTTACGACAGGAAATTTTTTTCTTGCTAAGCTTTTTGAAAGGGATCTGAAAATTTATGCGTCAGGGTATAACTCAGCTTCTAGTTAGCAGTATTTAGGAAAAAAAATCTTATAGGCAAGTTACTTCATAACTATCACAGAAATTAAGTAGATACACATGTAGGCCTACACTAATCTCCCCAGGCCTGTTCATGGAATCTAACCACCATCAGTGGTAAGTTCTTTCCTCAGTTTTCCTTCAGGAAATCCTATTAGAAGGACTATCATCATAATATAGTTCTTAGGTATTTGAAAATGGATATTTAAAATTCTTCTTGCTAGTGGAAAGATACATCACGTTTGGACTTTTTTTTCTGATATAGCTGCATATGTCTTTACGTGGTTTTATATTCATTGACATCAATTTGAATGTTTCCTGAAATAAACATTTCTATTGCGCACTTCTATTTTGTGTTTAGAATATAAGAATAATATATAGGAAATATAAGTTCATATAGGACATACAAGGGTGTGTACTGTAGAACAGTCCAGTGCTGCTGAAATTCTTTCCCGCCCTGTCTAATCCCTTGTTTCTCCCTGTCCCTGTTTCTGACCAATCTTTCTAAGGTTAAGGTAAATTTCCTGTGTATGATGGTCTGTTTGAACGTTCTTTGTATGAATTCTTCTCTTCCTTGGACTTCTGTCTGTGCTTCTGCACAAAATTATGAAGTGTCATAACTTTGTTTATAATTTATTGTTTTGCTTTCAACGGTGCTCTGGAAAATTTACTCATATAAGTACCGCTTTGAGCTACCCTGTATTTTGACCAGGCATGCTTGGATGATGACTGGCTTGACCAAACAAAAAACCAATTAACTAGACTTTCTTTCAGACTCCAAAGAGATAGGTAAGAAATAAAATAAGAAACCATGAAGAAAGCAAGAAGCAAGCCCTACTTATAAGCATCATTCTTCTTAGGTGTTTGGTGCCACTCCACCCAAGTTACCAGTTCCAGTGCTGATAATCTGTCTCATGACTGGTTATGTTCTTCTGAAGTGTTTTTTAAAACCTACCTCTGAAGTATGTCATTTACTAACTCTACTAATTTGTCTTTTATGGTACAGCTGCTTGCTGAGTTTACTCCTGCACCAATAAGCGAGAACAATGCTGCAGTTTGGTTCATTCTCTGCAAAAAGGAAGAAATTATATTGAGAATCTTGTTGAATTGAATTTGAACAAAAAGCTATTTATTGACATTCCTAAGTGATCTGAAGGATTAATTAGTGGGAAAATGGTGCATAGAAATTATAAATAAGAGAAAGGCTTCATTTCAGCTTATAGGCTATAATACTTTTATTTCCACTTCTAAAAGAAGCTTCTGTAAGGAATTAACCTTTGTATTGACATTTTTCAGTCCACAAATAGGTTTTAGGTTACACTTAAATGAGGCTTCCATTGCTGACTCTGGAAGTTAAATGGTGAATGAGCAATTCAGCAGAAATTCGTAAACATGAATGTTGCAAGTTCCAGGTATCATATTCTTGTTAGAAAAACCTCAGTACTTACAATTTCTCCAGAACATTTTTTCCATAATTGACCTTTAAAGTCATGACAGGGGAACAAAGCATTGGCTGACATTTAAGGTGAAATAGGAGGATTTCCTCATATTTTATTACTAAGTTTGTTTTTCTTTTATTGCAGACTATGGGAGGAATAATTTGTGTCTGCTTTTAATCAACCAGTATCGGCATGGAAAAATACTAAGGGTGCCACTTCACTGGAAGTGGAAACTGTTTGTTTCCTTTTGAAAAAAACCATAATAATTTATAATTTTCCGACAGGCATTTAGAGAATGATACGATAGCAATGATCTACTCTTTTTTCATAGCCTCAGAATTGCTCCATCCATGTGTGTGCCTATTTGAGAATGAAAGGAGAATTTGTGGCTCAGTTTTGTGCCTTCCAGTCCTATTTGCTCATTTTCTTTTGGGAAATTGTGTGTTTTAGAGTTATGTAAGGATTCCCAGATTTGACACTCTTGTCCAAAGACAAAGTAAGAAAAAGCTGGAAGTAAAAATTGTTGTGACAAGTTAGGCAGACAATATGAACATTTAGTCCCGGATCACAGGTAAAACTACTCCTTTGTGTAGCAGCATTAATTATATGTGCTATCAAAATCTCATTTATGGGACTCTCGGTCGTAAGACCAACTCATGAGTTATTTCCTACTAATCCAGTTCTCAACGTCTGGGCTGTCTGTGCACATAGGCAGGAAACAAATCACCTAAACAGTCCGTGTGGAATGAATTGAAGAATAAAAACATATAACAATAAAAATGGTAGTCTAAACATCTCAGCAAAAGAGCAAGATTTAAGAGTACAGTTAGTTGATGGTTGCTTAGACAAAAAGCAGTAAATTAGAGACTATAAATAACAGAACAGTCACAGGCTTTGTAATAATGTCCTGTAACACAATTTTGGAGGCAGTGGTTTACTATTATTACCTCTAATGACCAGACTCTCTGTAAAGAACAAAAACTGAAAAGCACACTATACCTATAAATTTAATGAAGTACATTTAGTCTACAAACACACACACACAAATGTAAATGGCTGTTTTATGTATAGTAAAACAAGGAAACCAGAGAAGTCCTGAGACAGAAGAGTGAATCCAAAGCTGTCTGACAGACCTAAGTTTATTACACCTCTCCTTTGTGCTTTTCTCACAGATAACACGCACTGACACCTGAACCTGGAGCTAACTCTAATTTGCACGTAGAAGCTCATTTCTTTCTTTCTGGAGGTTACCAGCTAGATTTCATTCCTGAAGTTAGGCCTGTGTGTGTGCATGCCTGTGTGTGTGGTAAGCTTTCCTCTTTTCCTGGTCCTTAGAGGACTTTAGGTATTAAAGACCCTAAGCTGCAGATTCTTCACCCTTTACCTCAAGCTGTGACAGCTAATATTCTCCTCTCCATAAGTTTCTGCTTTGTGGTGCACGGAAATTACTACAGCTTTGACAGCTGGTTTGACACCACTTTCAAAGTCAAGATTTTCTCTTCCCAAAGAATTTCACATCTCCTTGGAACTGTGGCCAGGAAAGCCGGTCATATTACACCTTCAAGTTGCTTTCCAGTTTAGCCTGAGATCTTATAAGACATCTCAATTTCTCTTTTTACTGAATGTATGAAGCTCCCTGCATTGGTTTACGTGATACAGCAATACTGCCTACTGATGGCTCCGTGACTGAAATGCTCCGGTTTGTCAGCTGAGGTGGCTCACCTGCTGGGGAGCAGTCGGGGCATGAGGGCTAGTGGGCAACGCTCGCTGTCCTGTGCTGTAGTCCCACTTCTGCTCTGGGACCTGACCATGTCAGGTGTGCCGAGTCGGTGGATCTGTAGCTGGGAGGTGGAACCCGGGTGTTGTTCACAGCTGAGAGAGAGGTCTGAAAGGGCTGTGTAAAATGATGGGGAAAAAAGAGCTGCTCCCATGGAGAAAAGCTTGCTCTCCAAGAAAAGACAACCCAGAGCAAACACGGGGCAGTTTCCTCAGAGTAGCTACAGATGCAGAAGCACTCTGCGAGGTCTCACCTGGCATTCTGATGCCCTTACCAGGACTGATTTTCTGGGCAATGCTTCTCCCTTTATATGTTTTAGTCAGTGTTCCGAAATGTGGCTATCATCCTCAAGGTACAACTAGTCACGGTGAAGTCTTACCTTGCCATTGTCTCACTGAAAAGAGATGATGATCTCACTTGATGACCATAGCTAATACATCAGAACAGCTGCCCAAATTGGGCTTCTTTAGCTTTAAAACAGGATCCTATGAAACAAGGAAATAGTTGATGTAAAATATATCTTTCTGCCTTGCCCTCTTGCCCTCTGTATTTAAGACCTAGATAAACAGATGGTCTAAATATGGATAATGCAGTAATTCTCGATATCTTTACCAGTGTGCTTTATTGAGGGAGTGCATGTTTACGTTATGTGCACGTGATCCCCAGAATGGCAAAGTTGTCTTCTCTTTATAGAAATCATGGGATCTCTGACAACTTATCAGAGACATCCTCCTGTCTAAAACATCTCCTTCTCTGTGCACACAAGTTCCAAGACATGAGGTAATTCAGTGGTATAAACACTTTTGTTTGTTTTATAGAGTCAGTGACAGCACAGGATCTGAATTTTTTTCTTTTTGAAATGAAAAAAAACCCAAGTTTCTTTCAGGTCTGTTACAGTAAATTGTTCCTTAAGTGCCAAGAAGGTTACAATAAAAGCCTGAATGCTTATGAGAAGATGCTGCGTTCTAAGTGCATGCATTTCTGAGTGAGAGCAGATTAATATAAACACCAGTAGCTTATCACTGCACTATTCTATTGTATAAGAATTTTTTATTTTTTTTTTAACAGACAAGTAGTATAGAGAGAATGAAAGCCAGATGGCAACATTTCAGTTTAGTCAAGAAAAGATCTTCCATAACCATTTATTTAAATATTTCATTTGATACAAGGAAATTATTAATTGTTCTCTAAGTAATGAGCTCCGACATTAATTGCTTCTTAAAATCTGTCTTTGATTTTCCAAGGAACTATGTTAATACTTCGGGTTAATATAAAACAATAACATTTTTTTTTATTTTCCATTATACAAAATCATGATTTAAGCATTACCGATCTCTTTAACTCCATTTTAAAGCTGTCAAACTGTATAATTTGCACAAAGAAATAACCAACTTTACAGAACTTTACAGAAAGGTGACATAGTTGGTTACAACTTAATCATTTCAATAAGACAATTGTTCCACTAGCCTTGGAGGCAGCTTGAAATGGTGCCTGCATAGTACCTGCTCCTGAATGATAGCAACTCAGTAGTTGAAGTGCTCCAGGACCAGAATATCCCTTCTCTGTCTTTACCAGGCTGAATGAAGGTAGTTTTTCTGCTTCCCTACCTTCAGCAGCCTCCACCATTCTGTGAGAAGGGGCTGTGCAAAACGGAAGCAGAGAGGAAAGAAGGAGGAGAAGGGAAGACTTTGCCTGGTCTCCCACCTTTCCTTCTTCCCTGACTATATGACACCTTGGCACATGTAGAAGCCCTTTCCCAGACTATGACTCAAATATACTTTCATTTAAAAATACAGATAGTTGGGAAATTGCATCATTGAGCCTGGGGGGCAGCCTCAGGTTCTTGGGAGCAGGAAGAAGTTTATGTCTTGGAGAGACACTAGCTAGTTTTCTAAGTGCGTCTCTGCTTTCCTGGAGACCCAGGTCTTGACAAGAAGAAACCCATAAATATTTTAAGGAACAGAGAGAAATCTGTAGATTTAGATGTGAGGGTAACTTCCTCACAATCTGTCACCAGTGTTTAAGTGAGGATGGGGAGCTCCGAGTGGTCAGTTTGCAAAAAGACAATGAGAAAAAAATGGGCCACTTTGCTGGCTCAGTGCTGTCCCCCACCCTCCAGTAAATTCTTGCAGACTGTGAGGTCCTAACTATATATCCTTATCCCTGCTGGACAGCACATTCTCAAGCTGAGTGGAAAGGATTAATTATTGATTATTTGTTTTGGAAGTATTTGTACTATACAGGACCAAAAAAAAAAAAAAAAATCACTTTTGCAGTTATTTTGTTGGGTTTTTTGGTTGTATCCGTGTCTCTGTGTGAAGTACCCCTTGTGCATTTCCACTTAAGCGCAGTGCTTGAAGAGCATTCTCCACCTTAAAATTCATCCTAGCGCTTGTGTTTTTTTTTTAAAAATGAAACTACTCTGTGACAATGTGGGTGGTTGGGTATGTCATAATCCTGTCATGCACTTGGGTGCCCAGGCTGCAAAGAATCTCTTCATTTTCAAGCAGGCAGGAGAATTTCTTTACCTGAATGGGAAGCAGGCTTGGCGCTGGAAGCTGCCACCCAAGTAGGCTGAGAGGAAAAGGCCAGTAAGCCTCTCCTTTTAACTCAAAATTGCCTCTTGACAAACGATTTGATTTTGACATGTTTTGTATTGTTGTGGTATTTCTGTTCCAGAATATGGAATACTGTGTTGTTATTAAAAACATGTTAGCCGAACCCAGCCGTCGATGGTACAGGGGAAGCAGTACGCAGACCAGGCTATCGAAGAGCACTCCGAAAGTCAAAATGTGCTATGGAAAGCAGGCGTGTTTGAGAATGTGATCCTAGGGAGTCTGCTGGTCTGCTAGACAGTTTGGGGGGCAAGAAATGCTGGGTAAACTGATGGGAGACAGGCTTTCACCGCTACTAAGTGAGTTGATCCAGATGAGTGAAAATTCATTTTGCTGATAAGATTTAGCATGTGTGACAACAGTATGGCAAACTCGCTGGAAAAAAGCTTGCAAGGATATCTTACAGTATCAGCCTACAAACTCTTTTTTGTTCAAAGCCAAGAAAAAAGTTGCCTGTATATTCCAGCAGGAATGTATCTTGTCTGGGGATTGACTGGGAGAAATCCAGGCTACTGAAGCTGAAAAGGTATCTTTTAGCACTTCCCCTTCAATATTAAGGGAGGCTAAAAGCCATGTGGTGGCTGTGTAGATTGACAGATCTCAGCGTGGAATGCTTCTGCTTGGTGAACAGGGTGGTTGGTAGCTCTCTGTGGTTTTGAAGGAAGCATTGCTAAGTGTCAGTTATCATTTAGATATTCTTGTCTCGACTCCATTAGTTCTGAGGAGCAAAAGTAGCTCTCAAAAGCAATAGGCCAGGTAGTTTTTATGGGTTCTGGGCTTTTCTTTCAGTGATCAGTTCAAATTCCTCTAAGTCAGATAAAGTGAGTGGTTTTCCTAGTTCCCCAGCTGATAAGCGTCTCAAAGATTTACTGTTTGTATTTTATTTACAAAGAAAGATGAGAGCTGTTTGAACTGACTGGTACTTCAGTGAGAAAGGGCTCCAATGAATTAACTGACAGGATTAAACAGATTTATCCAAATTGAAGGAGTTTTAACAATATACTTGAATTCTGTAGCATGACAGTGAGTTACGCGTTCATTGTTTCTGAGCAGTTTCTTGCCGCTTCAGCACCGTGCTTCTGTCTCCATTTTGCACTGGTATTTTTCTTGACTGAAGACAGACAGACCCTGCAACAGAATATCTGCCATGGCTGATTCTTTTCTGTCCCTTGCTTTGTTATGCCCTCAAAATACTTTTCTAAAGACCGGTGCTGATTTGACAGAGCAGTGACTTTACTACAGCTGGGGAGTTGTCGGACACTTACAGTTTGTCCTTGTCAACAAAATAGGATCATGTCACTTAAGTTTGCTAGTTCTATAATAGATATTCCCTATTAACAAATTATTAATTCTGTAAACTTCTAAACAACAGAGAGATAACCTTTCTTGTATTTTGCTTGTTGTTTGCAGCTGAACCGATGTCCCACGTGTCATTTTAACATGCATCTGGAAGTCTCAAATATTCTCAAACAAAGCCAAGTTGGAGCATTATGGAATGTCATTAAAAAGTGAGTTTTCATTCCATTGCTGAGGCAAGCCTATTCACTTCTAAATACTCCTCACGGACACGGAGCAGCATGGAATGAGACAGGCAAACCTGAAGCAACAGCAAAACACGACCTTCATGATAAATGTAGAATTGCAAACCACTGGAATCTAGTGCCAAATTGTGGTTTGTGTTGCATTGTGACAGAACACTGTGAGGCAGGATAATATGGCCAAGCATTAGCAACAGTCAATTCCTATGTGAGGAATTAAAAGTTATGTTGAGAAATGGCTCACATCTGTTCAACATTCTCTATATTAATATGGCATTTTGTCTTTCAGATATAATATGGCAGTATTTTCACTTAAAAATTCAGCTAATTTTTCAGCATATAAATTGTGTGTTGTTGTCTGTGTTGTTAGACATGGACATATAAAACCAAATTTAAAAAACGTCATTCAGTCCGACCAGTCTTACAACTTTTTTTGACTGCTAACAAAACAATTTAACTGCCAAGAAATTAGTGGATACTAGATATTTTTTAAGGAGTGGGAACAAGTATTAGAACTAGAAATGATACTTCACTTACATGATCATGAAAGGCAGAAGCAATAGCCTTACAATTTTTATAGTCAATCACAACTGGGCCGCTCAATTTGAAATGAAGATATGTCTAATCAGATCGGAGAATAAAGCATTAGAATACACTAATCGGATAACTGAAAGAGATAGAGTTAAGGTAATTGTAAGGTGGGAAGAAAAAATCCTGCAAAAAGTAACTTTGGAGTAGTTTACGTACTACCGTGAGAGCAGTGAGTTATACGGCACAGTGGTAAAGGAAAATTGAGTGGAGTCTGGGAGATAAAGTTTGTAAAGATCTCTTTCCATTTAGGAACGCCCAAGGAGTAAAGGGGAAAGGGAAGAAGACAGACAAGGGGACATGCCTCAAAAGCTGCAAAGGATCAAGGAACATAGGAAGAAAGAAGGAAAACAGATAAATATTTTTTGACAGCCATTTAAAAAAATGCATTAGGGGACAGATGAATGGGGCACAGCGGTAAGCGTTTTGGCACAACGCTGCCCTGGAAAGTGTTGAGAGTATGAGGGAGAAAAGCGAGAAAGCATTAAACTGATAATGAGGGAGTGAATTTTGAAAACAAGATGGATAACGACATCAGTATTTGGTGCGGAAATGGGAAGTAGTAGACAGAAAACAGGACCAAAGCAAGAATCTTTCTGAGGTGACAGTAATATCTTTGCAAGACAACCAAAAATATGGGATTGAGGATAATGCAGAGAATGACCCGTAAAGTAGCAGCAAAAGTGGTAGCTGAAACTATCATAAAGTAACAAGACAGTACTGATGAAGAGCTAACAAGAGAAGAGGGGATAATCTACGATTCTCAGCTTGAAGGATTCTATTGCAGTAAGACAAATAAAGGGTCTAGAAGGTCATGAAAGGTGATAGGCTAAAAATCAGCCTTAAACACCCATAAAGAGTAAGAGATAAACCCAAGTAGATTATAGGAGGCCATTTGTGACATTTACTTTGCTTGTAATAAGGATTTTTTTTTCCTGTAGTGAATGCCTACACTAAGCAATATTAGTCTCCTGAATGTTGTGGCTATTTTGACAAGCTAAACTTTTTATTTCAAAATTACCATTATTTACTTCAAATGGCAGTGTATTCTGACTTTGTCTTTAGATTACTTGAACATTTTCAGTCTGAGGTAAGTACAACCTTTATCATAACATTTATTTTTTACTGCTTTTGCGTATGAACACTTTTTGAGTTGTTTCATGAACAGAGCAGAGGTGATTGTAACGAAGGTCGTATCTCGGCTACAATTACCCTTATTAGAGAAAAACAAGAGCTTAACATTTCAGATTCTCCATTCCAAGAAACGTTGTGTGATGAAATGTATTTCTAAGTGGTGAAATACTATTTTCAGTTTATGTTTGCAGATTATATATCCCAAATGACATGCACTTAGTTTTTAATTCCTGTAACTAATGCTACTGAGGCAGTTTAAAAAACAAAGGTTGTGGTACTCCTAGTTAGTATCATTAAAATTGCTTTCACTGTAGAATAAACATGTTAGAAAAAATAAAACCTTGGTGCAAATGGGTCCTGTTCCACTGTTCTGTTGATCCTAAAATGACTTTGAGTTTGCTTATAGATCAGAGCTTAGTTTGGTCTATTCATACAAATGTTTTTAGGAAGTGAAATGTGTGGGGACCAGAAAAACTAAGCAAGGATGCCAGAAGTATGGCAACCTCCAATGGGTGCATTTATATCCAGAATGATATCATGGTAGTGAATATATAATAAACACCTAGTTAACGGATATAAACTAACAGACACTGCATGAGACCAGCATATTATAAATCACAAAGCCAATGGAATGATGTAATAAGGGATCAAGTTTAGATAAAAGTATTGACTTTTACTATTGAGATATTTGCAACATTGCCAAACTCAAATGCTCAAAATGGCTGTTTTTAATTTGACTTAATCATGATATCTTTTTTAAGAAATGTACACTGTATTTCTAAAAATATTTTTATTTTTAGGATTGGGGATGGAGGGGTGAGGTTTTGTGTTTAGTAATATCAGACCACATTTTGAAGTTTTCTGTGCAATTATTATGGATTGAGAACTTCATTAAAAAAACCAGACAAGATTATTCTAGAGCCCCAAGATTCTCAGAGCAAGAGCTTCAGGTAAATAGTGAAATATTATGAAACTTGACATAAAATCTTGAAAGTCTCCGGCACCACTTGTGAGAGACATTGTTTTCCATATATGTATTCGACTTAGGTATCAAAAAAATTTAATAACCTCTGAATACAGCTGAGGGTAAAGTTAGTCTGGGCAATGGAAGTCAGTGGAATCTTGTTCATGCTTTATGGCTTGATTGGACAGTCAAGGCAATATGTAATATGATATGCTGTTGTGCCTGGGATTAGCCCTATTTTCCTTTTATTTCACTGTCTGTTCAAATTAAACCTCTGCAACTTCACTTTTTCATGTCACTTCTTCTAGTCAAGCCCAAACAGAAAAGACTTAATCTAATTGACACGTATACTAAAAGCACATACTGAAAGGAAAACTAGACAGTCAACATTAATATTACTGATTTACAAGCCCTTCTGCTCTGACCTATACAAGATTCCACGGAAATCTCTGTAAATGACTCTGGGTAATGAAATATTTTGAAATCACTTTACAGAAGTTCCCAAGAGGGTGGGATGTAACCAACATTTAGTTGTCATTTTCAGTAAATTTCCATTTTATCACAGTGCCCACAATTCTACTAGGGCTCTGAGTGTAATGTAACCACAAGGAAATCCACAGAGGCATGCAGTGAGGTTTTGGGGTTTTTTTTGTGTTGAGTTTTTTTGTTATGCGAATATTTGAAGGCACATTGAGTTCCTTATATGCTTTAGTAAGCAATTTTCAGTCCAAGAAGGAAGACTTGAAAATACCTGCCCGTTTCATTGTTAAACAATGTAACCTGGTGAGCAGAGGGGGGATGGACAAGAGCTTTTGGCAATGGAGTGGAACAAGGAAAGCCTAAGAATATTGCATGTTTTTACCACCAGCCATATTACCCACCAGCACTAGCCACAAGATCCTAAAGAATCAGTGACCGCACACTTGACCACCTCTCACTTAGGTCAGGAGTTACTGCCAGGCAGAATATACCTCACCCAGCTAAAAGCCATAGAAATGCAAACTTACAAAATTTCTCTAGGATTCCTTCACTCTAAGGTGTTGGAAGCAGCACTTGAGATTGCTAGTACCGAATCACAGGCTTTTACTACTGCGAGCAAGGGGATAATTTAATTGGCAATACAGTTGTAAGTTCTTCCATGAGATGACTTCTAGAGAGATGAAGGACAAAAGCATAATGAATCTACTACAGTTTTATATTATTTACGTGTAAATAAGGGGAAAAAAGTTGCAGTTCTTCAAAGAGAACTGTTCCCTCCTCTCTCTTCTCTAGATGACAAGTGCCGTAAGGGGAGGATCCCTGAAGGAACACTCCTGGAGGCTGTGTGAGGAATATCCAGTGAGGAATGACGCTAGTCACTGAAATTTTGATCAAGAGAAAGGACTCTGAGGTAGCAACATTTTAATGTTATGTCAGTGATTTTAACTGAAGAAGTCTTTAGTGCAGGCCATTAACTTCAGAAGGAGTCAGAAAGTTCCGTCCGATAACAGCTTAATAGATAACTTCAGAAAATCCCTTTTCTTTCTCTCTTTGTTCTTGGTGGTCTTGAGGCTAGAAGCACACTGACTGTTGGTGCTTCCAGTGTTGTTGTAACTGTTTAATGGAGAAATAACACACTTTATTTTCCAGGATAACCAGTGCAACTCAGGAAAGTACATTTGTGTTTAAAAGTCGCTGACAGCTAGGGAGTGCAGCTCACGTTGGTAAGAATGATGATAGTCAAAGTAAAAAACAGAATGCAACCTGTATTTGGATTTTTAATGTAATTTTTAATGAAAAAAATAATTCTTTCTGCTTCATCATCTGCATAGTCAAAACCTGGGATTTATTAAGGCATTAAATATGAACTGGGGTTTTTTGTTCAACATTTGTTCCCTACTATTTCCATTACTCTTCAGAATAAAAGGCATTTTAAGGTTGTTCGAAATTGAAAAATTATAAATTATAGCCTGTCTTTCCTTTATGGAATAAGGAGATTAATATTTAGCATGGAGGGAGGAGAAGCAACTAATATAGTGCCTCTTAATTGCATGTATATTTATAAAAAACAATAAAAGTACTCTAAACGAACTACAGAAACATTCCCTTGGCCTGTTTATTAAAGATAAAGTTCTATGTTTAAGAACCACACATTAAAAGCCAGACATTGGGTTTTATTTCTACAAGAGCTCGTCCAGTTATTTCTGATTAGTTGCTGAGACATTTTAGAAACTATCAGATATATTTATCCACATTTGCTTGGCTGACTCTCAAGGAGAGGATCAAGAAAGGAAATGGAGAACACCAGTGATAAACTATTCCCAGCAACATTCTGAAGCTGGCAAGCTCTCAAAATCATGTTTTACTGAGATTCAGATGAACTGCATTTTATGCACAGCCTTTGGAAAATGAGCTAGATTTATGCATTCTGTGCTGTGGTCCCTGAGTTTAAGATGAAATGTGTACTGAATCTGCCATGCTTTCTGTCGTTTTATTTGCTGGTAAGCAGTCATAGCGTAAGATGGCTCCAAACAAACCTGTGAAATTCAAAACCATACTTCTGGAAGTATGAATCACCTGAGCATCCTTGGCTTGTTGAGAATGGCTGGCTCAATGGTGTACACTTGCATAATTCTGATTTTTCTATTTATTGGTAACTTAACTGGTATTGTTAAGAGCTAACATAATTTTTATTGCCATTATATATGTAAATTTTCTTTCAAGAGTGTCTTACTAAAGCTGTTTTAGTAAATTCCTTGGAGCTAAGTATTCAAAAAGTCTGCCTTTCTGCATATACCCAAATGCTAGTCCCCTCTTTCAGACAAATTACCTTTTCACCTTGCCTCCACAGAGATGTTCTTATGGTATGCTAAATTCATATTTTGCCCCCAGATGCCCACTAAGTAGGTAGAAATGTGATATTAGGGAGAAATTCCTGTTGCACTTATTGCATAGTTTCAACCAGAGCTATGATTAGTGACAACAGAACTGCACCTACAGAACAAATCTTAGGAAAAATTGTTTTTGAGTAGAAAAACGTCTATTTTGTCTACATCACAGGAAAATTATTTTAATCACTAATAAAATCCGTAACATAATCTCTAACATAGTCAAAGTGACATGAAAGAGATACAAAACAACTGTGTTGTAGGAATTACAGACACTGAAATACACATTCTGTTGCTGAACTGGCCAAGACTTCCTTCAAGTGCAGCTCCACCACTCTCAAAGTCTAAAAGGGAGGATCATGGAGTTTGACACTAGCTTCATCCAAATGCTGTGTGTCACAATATCAGATCTGCTTAAAGGAGTAGATGGTATGATAGATGATATATTGCAATTAACTTTCATTCAGCAATAGTGCAGATATAAATTATATTCTTAGTTGCTACAGCAAGTTATTTATGCAAGCTAAAAATATAAAACAGAAAAGCCAGAAATTACCATCAATTAGTAAGACAAACTTCCTATGCTGTTATTCAGCAAAGAGAAGGCTTTAAGTAAAACACTTTATTAAGACAGGCACATTTCATTGCTGAGCTGTCAGTACATTTGACAAAATAACCACCCTCCGGCCATGGGGTTTCTTTTCTGCAGATTTCGTACTGCTCTTGAGAGGTCCCCAGAAGCTAAAGTAGTGGCATTTCAACAGGTCATTACTGTAATGCTACGTGGTTTAGGAGGTTACAGGTATGCGCATACGAGAGAAAAACTGCAGAATAGATGAGCATGATATAAACAGGCAGATAGAAAGCAGAGATATCTTTGGCAAAATGCAGCTCATGACATAAGGAAAGACCAGAAGACTGGTCACTGATGAGGGAGATACGGTGCTTTCAGTTTTGTGGGATTCCTGTTGATTTCATTGTTCTTTGTGCAAAAAAAAAGCAATACCGCAAACACTATCCGTGCAAACTGTTGAATTTTGGAGTGGATTAGGATCATAAAAAAACACAAAATGCCTTTTTTGGTGTGTGGAAATTGAGTTTCTGTGTTTTACTACTGTAGGATCCTCATGAAGAATCAAAAAAGCCTGTACGTCTGGCTTTGTGTTTGGCCAACATGCACTGTGTCTCCAACCCCCTCTTAAACCTATCAGGAGCTTGAATGCCTATCTTGGCCTGGGCCCTCTGAAGTCAAACTATGTCTCCGTTTCCATCTGGGATTTCACCAGGAAGTGCTTGAAGTACCAAGCTGTAGGCTGATACCATGAGATTTGCAGACCTGAGAAATTCAGATAAGCCCATACAGGCTTTGAACCTCCAAGCCTTTTGAAGTTTGCCTGTCATGAAGTCTAACTCCACTGCTGTCTGCAGACAACACTGAAACATGAATGGAAACAGATCTCTGTTTTGAAAAGCTCCTGTGGGTGGTTTAAGGACAAACGAATAAATACAACTATATATGGAAATAGAATGTCTTCCAGAGAAGCACTCTGTCTCTTTGCACACTTGAGTATTTCCCTGCATCCATGACGACAACAGAAGCTCATAAAATGAGTTGATTTCCTGCTCACCCTTGCATTTTCATTGCGGTTGATCTGACGCAGTGATGTGTTCTTTAAACAGTCATTTCTCTATTTACACAGTCAAGCTGTTGTTGTTTACCATTTTTCCATTAAGCCGGTCAAGGGTGTATAATTGAGGGAAAATCCAGCAGTAGCCAGAAGTTGCTGCAGTAGAAGGAAGAGTGAATAACCGACAGGCATTGACAGGGACTCAGAGCATGCACCCAGCCCATAAGCCCATGCCAGTTTTTTTAAAGTCTTTCAGCTCTGACTGCTATGCATAAAGGCGTAGAGTACCATGAGACCTGCTGTCCACAGTTTTTAACAATGACAAATAGCAGATAATTTGGGAAAGTATACAAAGTAAACAGGAATGGGAAAAGTTTAGGGTCATACTTCTTCTTGCAAACCTTCTCAGATTCTAATAGTCTTTGAAAAGGGTATTTCCTAAGCTAAATGTTGCATAGACATTACATAGACATTTTTAAAGCTCGTATAGACTTTCTTCATGAATTGTGGGTTCAAAAGACTATTTCTAGGAGACAAAATCATATGGCAATTAATTCTGCAAAGTCTGAAATCATCTACAATTACACATTCTCTACAACTATAAATTTTTTTTGGAAAAAAAGTGGTTAGTCTTTTTTTTATACGTTTTTATTTAAAAATTTTGTTTGCTGCCTTTTGAGTTATGAGAAACACTGAGCAGTCATTATCTGTCTTCTCCATGAAGTGTCTCCTATGAAGACAGGCTGAGAGAGTTGGGGTTGTTCAGCCTGGAGAAGAGAAGGCTCTGCGGAGACCTTATAGCGGCCTTCCAGTACCTGAAGGGGGGCTACAGTAAAGATGGGGAGGGACTCTTTGTCAGGGAGTGTAGTGATAGGACAAGGGATAACTGTTTTAAAGTGAAAGAGGTTAGATCTAGGTTAGATATTAGGAAGAAGTTCTTTCATGTGAGGGTGGTGAGACACTCAAACAGGTTGCCTGGAGAAGCTGTCAATGCCCCATCCCTGGAAGTGTTCAAGGCCAGGTTGGGTGGGGCTTTGCGCATTCTAGTCTAGTGTCCCTGCCCGTGGCAGGGGGGTTGGAACTAGATGATCTTTAAGCTCCCTTCCAACCCAAACCATTCTATGATTCCGTGATTCTATGATTCTATGAATGTCACCATTTTACTGACCCAAGACTGAAGAGAAGGTTTCAGGTAGATCCAAATAACAACCTTCCAATACCTAAGAGGAGGTCATCAAAAGACAGAGCCAGGCTCTTCACAATGAGAGGACAAAAGATGATGGACACATATTGAAACATATGAGGACAGTGGAGCAGTGTAAGAACCCATCCAGAGAGGCTGTGCAGCTTCCATCTTTGGAGGTTTTTCAAGATCTAACTGGATAAACCCCAGAGGTCACCCTATTTAAATAGGTGGTTGGACTAGAGACCTCCTGAGGTCTCTTCCAAAGAGAGTTTTCCTATTATACTGTATCATACCTCCTGTTAGTTTTCTCTTTTCCAAAGAGAAAATTCCGTCCTCATACAGAAACCATTGTCTACCTTTGATCATTTTTGTTGCACTCCTACTTTTTACTGTGTCCTTTTTGATACAGGGCAACAAGAACTGCATGTGCTTTTCAGGAGAATGTGCACTCATGAAATGCACAGAGATGTTTACTGCTGTGTTCCTTAGTCAACAGTAGTATCTGTGTCCTAGTCTATTTGCCCTTTTGACTAGACCTCACTACGGAGTTGATATTTTCAGATGATTGTATACAGTAATCCAATAGCTGCAGGTAGATGAAGACCTATCAAATGATTACAGCAAATTTAGAAGCCATCATTTTGTAGATACGAATAAATCTGTGTTTGCTCGTGTGTATTTCTTTGCAGGTATTGACCGTGGTTTTCATCCGTTGTTTAATTTGTAATATTGATAACTCCTCCTGCAGTACTTTCAGTCAGGATAGTTTTGAACTAATCTGATTTTTTTTTGTATCATACGAAAGTTTCATTACAGCTTGAACAATAATGCAAATTATATATTTGTTTCATATTATGCTTTTGTCTGCTTTCAAGGCACCTTAAAACCTATTAGAAAATGAAAAATCACCAGCTAGCATGCAGATCAAGGGAGAATGAAGATAGAAAGTTTCGTTACTAGTGTCCATGCTTTTCTTCTTTTAAATACTTTTTTCTTTTATAGTTTTAGACACAACTTGCCAGGGCTAAGGCCAGGGGTTTTTATTATTCTAGTTGGACATGGCTTCCATTTCTGTGGGATGACTGCTGTATTAGCCTCCTTTACTTTGACATCTAACCTTGATGTTGTTGTATTGTGCGTTTCAAGGTTATTTGGCTTGGCAGACCATTTATTCAAAGCCTCTGTTGTCATATGTCTCCATACCTTTTGTCTATTCCAAATAAATTTCCATTAATAAAGTTTATAGTGTAGTTTAATAATTACATATTAGACCAAGTCACATATATCTCAGGATGAACTCAAGAATTGCTTCTCATTTTGTGTATTCTCTAATTTGTTGTTCATAGAAGAAATCATTTATGGCATCTAAAACCACAGTCTTTGTGTGAGGTTTTCATGACATCTACTTAACCCGCCCAATAGACTGAATTCTTCCTTCAGCTTTCACAGTCTCTCCACTGCTATGGCTATGTGGCTACTTTTATGTACTTATTACGGAAGCTGTGATGGGTTGTGAAGGGAAGGGTTGCAAGATTTAAGCTACTGGGGAAATCTGGCTGCTTTTCTAAAGGAAGATTTGACCGTGTCAAGAGTGCTTGCATCATTTCGATCCCTCAGTGGTTCCTGATGCCCTATTAATGTGGCATTTCTTCATTAAAGGCTTATGTTTAAGACTAGTAATACAATACAGCAAACAATCTGTAAATACTTTATTTCTGCATTATCATTGATTTTATTTTTTTTAATAAGCGTGGGGTTGACATTTGGGTTTGGTTTTTTTTTTCCTGACTGAAGCTCTGAAACCATTCAGCTGTTTTCAGAGCCTGGAATGTTGACACCAGGATGTAAGCCCCAGAGCTAGAAGGCTTCAAGAGAAAAACACTAATCAGTAGGGAAAGGGAAAATTACTTTTTAAATTTCATTTACATAAATTACAGCTTTGCTCAGAAAAGCTTTTTCCAGTGTTTTCCGTTATGTTTTTTGGAATGTGTTTGTATTCTGGCTGTGGAAACACAGTGTCGTTACTGAGTATGCAGGTACAGATGTTCATGGAAAGGGAATAATGTTGCAAGAGAGAGATCCTCAGGCGCTTGTGCGTTCATAGTACTGAAATGTAAAAAGTAACTACCACATTGTCCTGGACCATAAAAACTGTCCAGATGAGAAGATGAAAAGAATGACCACAGCCAGATGGAGCCGAACGTCTTTCATTCCAAACCACAAGAAAAAAAGTATATCCACCTACCAAGGGAAGTTTCTTCAAGCTGAGGCCTTGAATAAGTCTTGCAAAATGATGTGAATTTTGTTAGATCAGAGCCTGCAAAGCCACACAGCCTGCGTCTATGGACTACGCATTACATATTAGATGGCTTTTATGAAAAGTCTTTCTAGCCAGTTTTATGGAGACCTCACTGAAAAAGAGTAACCCAATAAGAGACCAGTGAAAGGGGGAGATCATCTGGTTCCTATTAGTGACTGAGGCCACCTTTGTGCTGAACTCTGAAGGAGTTAAGGCAAGAAAAGAAACTCAAGACGTTCAGATTTTGGTACACTCTTACCAAAACCCAGGGAGAGAAGTCAGTGAAACTTGCACTTAGATTCAGGCCTGTCCAACAGTTGGCTGCACTGAACGTTAAGTCACTACCTGAGAAGCATTTTCATACTGCTTGGAAAGGCACTTAATGGACACTGCTGCCTGTGTGACAAATGGGACTTTACCTAAGAGTTATTTTCACTCCAACCTTCGGCCCTGGGCTGGGATGGAAGTAGTTTAGGGTACTGACTGAAAGGGCGAGAGAGGGAACAATACCATTGTAGATGGCGGTGGAGGAAAAATAACAGGGAAGTAAGCAAGTAATAGAAAAATTAATATATATTTAAAGACCAGAAAACATGAAACGATTCCTATGCTAGGAATGAATAAGATGTATCTTTTGTGAAAGGGAGAAGGCACTTGGCAGAGACACCTGGATGTGATTAGCTGCTCCTGAAAGAGAAACCTGTTTGTTTCCTATACCGTCAGCTACCTTTTCAAAATAAACTTACCATTAATAACAGTTCGAAAGGCAGATATGGAAGGTTATCCTGAGACAACTATTGCACATCTGGTAACCATAGGTCATGAGGGAACACCCGTTGGCCAAGTGTGCTGGCACTGATGCTATGAAGACTGTCAGCGGTACTCTATACATTTACATCTATGCTCTTGTGCTAGGGTCAGTCTTCCCCCACACTGTACTCTTCTGAACTATTCACTTACTGCCTGTGTAACGACAAGTGTGTGTCAGCAATCTAGAATAGGTTTAGCGTTTGTTCTAATTATTGCAAACCATCCTGGAAGTTTGCTATTGATGTATTTTATTTCATTTGGCTATTGTGCATAAGTGAACTGCTAGTTCAGGCTTTTCATTTTGGATTTGTTGGTGTTTTGTTTTTTTTTTAGTTTTGACTTTTTGATTTATTTAGAAAGGTAATCATAACAGGATATATTTTATTCCTATTTTCATTTTCATGTCTTTTCCTTCTCCAAATTTAGTGCGGTTGCACAGGTGATTGTGTGGGCCTGTCAATGACCCTGTCAATGTAAACATTTTGATTAAGACTAGTCTGTTTTAACCAAGTCTGTCTATCAGACACTTCTGTCTTCTGTGTTCTTTTGGGAAGTCAAACAATTGATCCAGTTGCTACACTAAACATCTGAGCCCAGATCTCACTTTGAAGTCAATGGCATGACGCCCATTGTTTGGTGGGAACAGACACAAGCAAGCTTGCTTTATGCAGAGGAACACAGACAATTTAATATTTTTAGTTTTGCAGTGGCAGACGTCTTTATTGCTAACATTCCCATGTCCTTCATACCAGATAATGTTCTAATTACAGGACAGTTGAAAAGTATCTGGGTGAATTTCAGTAAT
The DNA here is from genome assembly GCF_028500815.1 of Rissa tridactyla. Classification (NCBI taxonomy): domain Eukaryota; kingdom Metazoa; phylum Chordata; class Aves; order Charadriiformes; family Laridae; genus Rissa; species Rissa tridactyla. The sequence continues at coordinate 37,299,812 of NC_071467.1, read as the reverse complement.
GTTGCAATATGGAGGACAGTGGGTTAGACAGCTAATTTGTCAGCTCTAATGTATTCATCAGTTTATAAGAGGTCTGCTTACAGACACTTGACCTCATGCGCACAGTAAACATCAGGCTAGATTTAATGTAGGACGTAGGCACACAGAAGAGGAATTCAGCGTGCTAGAAGTGTATAATGTAGCTATCAAAGGCTAGCCATATTTGTCTGGGATCTTGTCCTTTTATGTGCCTCCGTGTTGTAAAGAAGTACTTGTAGGCACTTAATATCTGCCGCTGAACCCTTGTCTGAAATGTAAGTATTTATAACTGCTTTCCAAAAGGATCGAACTCTACTAAAAGATATCTGGACTATCTTTCTCTTTTTGTCACCTAAAACTCTAACCTGGTTCTAACCTAGTGTACACAGCTCTACCCACAAAGAGTGAGACCCAGGCTGTCCCTCAGGTAAGTCCCGAGCCAACAGCAGCTGATGATGATGCTGGGCACCAAGTCCTGCTCCCTGTCGCCCTCTCTCTGATGCTCGGCACCCAGTCCTGCCCCCTGCCACATTCTGTCTCTAGCATGATGAATGTAGAACTGATGCCTGCACAATGGCTTATTTCAAAGTGGACGCTTCTCCCCTCCCGTGCCACACTGGTGCATTGTTTATAGCCTGAATGTTTACAGTCTTGTGGTTAAAGCGTTTCCTGGGAGATGTGGGTTTGCTCGCCTGCATGACAGGAGGATATTGCACTTTAGCTTCCTAATTGCCACTCATCTATTGTGTAAAAAAAGGAGGAGGAAAAGAAATCCCCGTGGACCCTTTTAGAAAGGCAGGAACATCTACAGAGGTCTTGAGACCGCCTCCTGAACAGCTTTCAGGTGATTGTGGCAGAGGCCTGGGGAGAACACATTCTAGCCAATGAGTCCTTTTAGGATGCCATAGTGGTGCCTGTCACTCTAAGCTTCTCAGGTACTTTAAGGTGACAGTGTAGCGTTCGTGAAGTTAAAGTGGTTGAGGTAGCGCTCGATTTAATGGATTAATACTCAATTCCTGGTATTTCAGATGCTTGTGATTTTTTTGCATGTAGCTCCCAGTATTAATTGTCCCCTGAAGCAGGGAATGTTTGAAAGGGATATGGCTGTATTTTAACACCTGGAGGTGAGTGGGTCAGTCTTGCGCTGAAATGAGGACTCTTTCGGATGTCTCAAGTCCTTTGCGTTTTGCTTGTGTACTCCTGAGATGCTATTAGCGTGACTCTTCCCAAGAGGTTTAGCAATGCTCAGAGGGAAAAGTTTTGGGCGTCTTGCTGATGTGATGTTGCAATAAACCATTTTCTTCCCTCCTGGTGACCAATGTGCAATGTCAGGTCGAAGACCCTGATAAAGCTGAACAGCTTTACATTCCATCCACTTTTGCTGAAGTTGCGAACTGCTGCTAGAGCTTTGTTCATCATATAATTTGTGTAACTGCAAAACGGCAAACTTCACATGGATATGGCCTTTCCAGACCTCCCTTATAATATGGGATTTCCTCTATTGTGCCTTCAAATGTATATCCTGTATAAAAAGCACACAGGAGATAATTTTTTTCCATATTTTTCTTGTTTGGTTCCTATCTGTTCTTCCCAGGCTGCAGCTCTGAGAACACAAGCATTCACAGTGTCACGGCAGGAGAGAGAGGGCTCCAGCATTTCTATTTTCATATTTAAATCCACCCTACATGTTGTACCCCATCAGTATATTCCAGTTCAACTATGCTAGGAGACATAAAAAAGAGGGTTTCTGTAGTCATTAAAACTTTCCATAGGCCTTTAAGGCCTCCTATAACTTCAGTGAACAGTTTCTTATTATTGATTCACTCTTGTTTTTTAACTCTCTTTTTATAGAAACACTTTTCTGAGGGACAGAAAGTCCAAGGTGTATTCTTTCTTTGAAATGTTGCATTGGAGAACCTCAGGGGTTCTTTTGCTCTCCTGGCATCAGGACTTTTGGCCCAAGAGATGGGCCAAAACTATGTCATGAACTAGCGGTCCATGGCATTTTAATCCTTATTATCATTTCTTGCTTCCTTAAGAAGCTAAGATAATTCAGAAAATAAACTGGGACTGGGTGGAGTAAGCAGGAACATCTGCATGTCTTATGTTATGACTCCCCTAGCAGTCATCTATAGTGCTGTATAGTTCCAGAAAGTCTCTCAAGCATATAGATGGTGGCGTTCCAACAAGCTGGAACCGCTGGCTACAGCTGATGTTTCAGCAAGTCATTTTATCTGCAGCTGCTTTCATCTGTTGCTGGCTTTAGGGAAGAATATCAAGTGTCCTTAGATTTTGTATGCTGAAGGAGGGACAGAATCCCAAATGAGAAAAAACTAAAGCCAAAAAAAAAAAAAAGAAGAAGAAAAATACAGAAAGCAAAAAAGAAAAGAGGAGGAATACCAAGAGAAGACTGAGACTGTGCAGATGCAAAGAAGTTTTAGAAGAGGTTATGTCAATGAAGCCTTTTAAGTACATGGTGGGACTCATTGCATGGAATTAGATTTATATTAGCAGGATGATCTCCTTGAATTTATTCACTATAAAACAATCCACTATTGCTAAGGATGGATTTAAACAATTATACATTCCCAGCAAATATTCCTAATTCTTACAGATAAATCCGTAGTGATATTGTGAATGATCAAAACACAAATAAGTGTTTAAAGCAGAGCTGTGCTGTCACCTTTCCTCAGAACTATGAACATTTATTTTAACAGCCAACTTAAACTTGGTTGCTTTTCTGTGTGTGTAATTTCACTTTCTGTGCTATGAGAACACGTTACCTCACAGGAGGAAATAGCTCACGAGTTCCAGCAACCACAATAGCAGCTGTCAATTTGCTCAGTTTATGGTTATTTTGCCGGTAGATGTATCTGATCAGATAGGAAGTCTCTAACTGCACAATCCTATTTTAATTGTAAAACTGAATGCAATAATAAAAGGTGTTAGAGAGAGGGTTTTCAAGTTAAATTGTTCATCAATATCATTTAGCCTCCATTTCCACTACTGCAGTTCTTACTCTACTCCTTTTGTCACCCTGGCTCAGTTCAGTGAATGGTATTTCCCCTACCCATTGTCCCTCTGATTCTTCATTCTCTCAGATCCACCTTAAGTGAATAATATTAAATTCTGAACTGAGCTTTTTAAAAACATTATTGCTAATTCATAAATGAAGACTGAATTAGTTGGTTTTAAATGAAGACATTTGAGGTTTCATCAAGAAAAAACATACAAGGCTTTAACTAATTTGTGGGACAAGGTGATGTGTATGTTCCACTGCATTGTTACTGGCAAGGAGCGTTTTAACTCCATTCAGTGTTTTGAGCAAAAAGGAGAGAAAAGAGAGAACATTCTGTATTTCTACTTATTGCTAGGTTGACAAGCAGCTGTGAAGCTGCACGGGCCATTCAAGAGAAATGCCTTTTACTCAGAAATGTTGAATGCTGATAAGAATCAGAAATTCTGCTAAGAAAAAAGAATCCCTACAGCAACAAGCCCTAAAGCCAGACTTGAGACTCACAAAGAGATTTAGATTTAGAAACTGATATAATTGTGTGTGTCGGGGATAGCTATGGTCATGAGGTAAATCTTTTTCTTTTTCCCCATTCCCAGTAGTATCTGTAACCACATTAAGTCCAGTGGACTGAAATCTCTCCTCTCTGTTAAAAGCACCATCACAATTAGAAATCATGCTGTATTAGTAAAGTCACTACAGCTGTGAAGAACAGAGGAAATAAGCCTGCTTTTCTGCTCTTTTAGTTGTCAGGCAAGTTTTTGTAAGAAGGAATACTGCGTGTTAGACCAGCTAAAATTAAAGTAAAAAAAAAGGTATTCTCACTCCACATAAATTTTTCTTCATAATTAAACACATTTTCTGCACGTGGATTTTCCTTTCTAGAGAGAGAGAGTTGATAACTTGCTAGAGAAAAAGGAATTTATAATGGCCAAGATTCACTCAAGGTGTTGGTGTTATTACTTATGATAAACATGTCTGTATTCAGAACATGAATTTGTAGTACATGAATGTAGAACATGAATGTGAAGTATGCTTCATAAGGGAAAAGTTGTAGCTTACATATAGCACACAGCTTCTCTCCTGGTTTGTCCCTGATACTGGGGTTTGCCATGTTTCTTTGTGTTTTTAACTGTATTACAGTGCGTGTCTGTGCACTGGAACATTATGGATACTGTGCACTGGAACATTATGGATAATGTTCTGGAACATTAGTTCCAGAAGCTGTTTCTTTCTGCTTATGTTACTGTCCGGCAAAACTGATTTGGGAATGAGAAACTTGGAGTGTTCTAAAAACCTGAACCCAAGCTGAATGCAATAGCCACAGCCTTCCTGCTAAACGCAGAAGGGTGCGTTTGAAGGGTGACGGCTGTATCCATTAACTTTATGAAAGGTTTCCTAGAGAAAACATGAAGCTACAACATAAGTTGTACATTTGCTCTGTAATGCTCTGGTTCAAAGTGCAAACAAATAGTTTGGGGTGTGGTATTCTTGCTGTTCATAGCAACCTTTTTAATCACTGCCTCTTGCTTTGGACTAGACAAGCTGTGTGAAAAGGCTCAGTTATTGGTCTTTTTCATTTCACAGTTAATTTCACGTTGATACCATCCCATAGCCACAAAGAGCTATTCTGACAGCTGGGTAGAGCTGGAGCACAGTGGTAGTCCAGACAGACTTTAGAGAGGGGAAATTCCCAGCAAGGCAGTTAAGCTAAATCTGCCCCGTGAGCTTGCCTACAACACCTCCAAAACTTTTCAGGTCCAAGAGAGCACACATCACTTTCCCAAAATTAGGTGCTTAGTTCCTAGTGGTAATTGAAAAAGAACTTGCACCATCATTTTGATATCAATGCATTTTATTCTTAGCCAGACTAACTCCAACCATTAAGTTCAGTTTTCAGTTCCTCCACGACACCCGCTTCCTTAGGAAGCAGTGCTCTACTAAGTATTATCTCCTTCTCCTTCACCAGGTTCTCCTCTATGGCATGAGTCCTATTTGACAACTGGGAGGAAAAGTTGGAGAAATTACTACATGGAGTACTATTTTAAGTATGTAATACTGAACCTGGGAGAGCGTGGAACAATGTTGTCCTTTTCCTCATTCAAACAATCGACAAAGACTGCAGGGGTGGGTTCATATTTGTGGCACATGATGCTTCAGCCTGGGGAATCCATGTATGCACAGCTTTTGAACAGCAGTTGAGACTAAGACATCTTTAACGACTCTACAGTGGTTGCTGTGCTTTCTTCCCAAAATTCCTTCTGTTAGGACAATAGGTGAAGAGCGCGCTCCATGTCTGTGTATTTATCACTAAGAGATTTTAGTAGGTATGTATGCGGTGGGCCCATGTCAAGCAGAGGAGTACCTCAAGAAACTCATTTTTCTGTAAGTTGTCTTCAGGAGGGTAGGATTTGTCCCAGTTGCATTCTTCTCAGCGGGAAAGTAAAGCACTTTAAAAACATATTGACCAAGTTAGTCACACATGAAAGGACTTTGGAGTCAGAAGGAAGAAGAAAGGCATTTATAATTATAAATTATAAATCAAAGGGACTCCACCAACTTCAGAGCAAAACAAAACTAGAGAAAAAGCCAAGATGAGAGAGGCTCCACGTTGTGGAGAAACTGAGCCCAGCAAAAGGACAGTGAGCGGATCCTAATCCATATATTGCTCAAAAGTGGTCAGGAGAGGATGATGAGGCAAGGATGCAAGTGTTTCTTGTTTTGCCCATGCCTATGAATATCTTATTCTGCTTGAAGAATATTCTACCGGTTTGAAGAAAATTCTGCTCTTTTATAGTACTTGAAAGTGTACAAAAATTTCTATCTGTAGGCCTTGATTACGTGCCTATTGAAAAGCAGATTTTAAATTAAAGCCCCAACAAGATAGGAGGTATGAAAAATATACACATAAACTGGTGGCCAGCTTCAACACAGAATTCTAGTATGAAAATCTTCGCTCCAAAAAATCTGTGTCTAGAAGCAGTGTCAGGATTATCAGAAAAAAAAGTGCAATAATCCAGTTTGCAATATTCAAGAAAAAAAGCCTATTGAATGAACTAGCCAAATGATCTTAACTAATCTGTGCTCCACAGGAATCACAGTGATGTTATAGATTTTGTTGGTTGCTTGTGTGCATGGTGGCTCTTTTTCACTACCCAACAAAAATTCTTAAATGCACAGAGAGGTGGAATTATAGAAAGATACATATGTAATAATACAAAGTTTGAAGTGTCATAGAACAAAAGGGATTATTTTACTGCTTTTTATATTATTTTGATGTCAGTTACTTTCCCCTTGCCCTTCTCCCTCATTGTCAAGCTTTTAATCGGTGAATTGATCTTCCTTAGCTATTTGCCTGAGAAACTTTCCAATAGATGATATCCTGCAAGATTTGGAAAAAACTCTGGAGGTCCCCGAACTGTGTTTAGTTCTGTTCAACTTATTTTTGCTCATATGCGTCTTTCTTTGTATGGGTCTCACTTAGCACTGTAAGTGTTCCAAGCCAGTTTAACAAAGCAAAGCTCCATTTAGCACATACACAATGAAGGCACATTTGTATCCTTTCAGTTTTTTCCAGAAAGTTGATGCCACTTGATGGGGGTTGAGTATAATATCTGTCTCTGGGTGGATTTAACATCAAAATGTGTAAAGTAGTGTGAACATCTGATTAACATATGGAAATATTTTTTAAATAAGGCTTTCTTTTCAAGTGCTGAAAGTTTGACAGTCTCCTATACCGTTTTATGATGCTGCGGTAGCAATTCCATGGTTATAGCTATAATCCGCTTTCACATTTGATTTTGAAAACTCAAGCCCTTCTGTATCTCAGTTTTGAGAAACAGAAGTATTGAGTATGACATTTTTCATGTGTGGTCTTCAACAAGAGACAGAATGTGCTTGTGGGAAATAACCAGATGAGATACAGAAAAATGTGAAAGTTTGCATAACCAGCCATTTCTTCTTTTGAAAAAGCTTCCAAACCTATCATAATGAACACAGACCACTGTATATGTATATATAGAACACTAGACCATATAGCAAGGTAGTATGGCACTATAAAGAAAAATAGGGGAAGGGGTCATACTCTAATATAAACAGTGAAGATTTATGATTGTACTTACCAAAACCTTAACACAGAATGCCCACAAAATCCAGCTTTAGTTTTTAGAACTTTTAATAAACATGCTCTTGTTTTCAGCCAGGCATTGTTGCACCAAGTGAGCAGAGTGGGTTATAAAACTTTGTTTGTTTTCCCGCAGCTGGGTTCAAAGCTGAGGCAGGACTAAGCTGTATTAGGCTATTCACCTTGAGACGGTCAATTTGATCTGAGCCTGGATGGATATAAAATACTTTCAGCAGCCCACTCTGTGAGTTGTGATGTCTAGTTGCAAAAATGAACAGACAGAAAAAACGCATTAAAGATATGACAGCAAAAAGTATGGAAAGGAATCAAGTATAGAAGGGAAAACTGCCATACAATAAAATACTGGATAGGAAGGAATTGAAATGTGCCTCTAGTAAGTCCTCTTCTGTGACAACTAGATATCCTGTTTCTTATATGGCTGTTAAGTAACCCTTCAGTTTTTCTGAGTTTCTTTTCCACAGCAGAACTTCTGGAATCGTAAGTCAGCTACAAATTAAGTGCAGTAATAACAGTATTTCTTTTATCGGCTGCCTAACTGGTGGAATTAAGAAAGTCATGCAATTTGCCAATTTTACATACTGCTTACAGTCTGGAACATCTCTGGCAATGGCTCCATAGCAATCTTGCCTGTGGAGGAGGAGCTTGAGTTTCTCCTGTGTGCAGTCGGTGGTGCATTTATCTGTTGTGTGAACAAACCCTGACACTTTGTGCCTGACCTCTTTCCTGTAAGCTGCAGGAGTGTTGTAACTGCCCTTGAGAATACGCATGCCTGGAGGTCAATGTTGATGTCAACATCCACTAGGACATCTGAGATTTCTGTGAAATGTGAGGTTGTGGAACTGGGTCTCATAGCCAAGAAAATCTTTTTTTTTTTTTTTTTTTGGTCCACTATTCCATTGGACATAACATCAGAAAAAAAGTATGTTGTCTTTTTATGTTAATTTTGTGTGAATGTTAAGAACATGTGCTCTTTTTTCATCTACACTATACATTGTTCTTTCTCCCAGTGCCATGTACACTGTTCAGAAATTTTGAGTAAATTTTGTACTGTATTTGTGGTAAAAATAACTGAGCATGAGTAGTATTAAAGACCATGCTTTTAACTTTTTTGAAGGCTACTTGAAAAGAAAGCCCTTTCAGATGACTTGAAAAATGTTTTTTAATAGTATTCTATATTCAATATTTAAGAAGTGCCCTAAGTAAATATATTAAAATGTGATTTGCAAAATGGAAGAGCACATGAGGCAGTCCCACAGGCCATGAGGACATCTCCCTCATTCCAGACAGAGAATCCATGAATATACTTTACACAAGACTGTGCTAAGTGCCTCTAATAAGTTACAGCTTCTGGTGGGGCTTGAAAATTCCAGAGAGACAATATCAAATAAATTAGCCATAATGATGTTCATGGAATGTTTGTTTCACACACAGCTGCTGGGTCCACATGCACTCACAGAAATTCACTTTTTTTTTCAAAAAAGTCACAGAAACAGTGATTATGCATCTCTTGCACTCTGTACAAATATCTCAGAACTCCAGTGCCGCCATCCTGTTTGAAATGGCCTGGGTAACACAGCTTCTGAAACTCACAACACAGCTCTCAACGTGTTTCCAAGTGCACGTGGGCCCTGCATTTAGGTAGCTTGTGGCAAATGTGCTTTTCCTATGGTCTTCTTATAAGAGCAAATGAGAACAAATAAATAAGATGATTAATTCAGATTGAGATTTTTTAAATTTGGGGTTTTTTTTAAGGCCTGAGGTACAGAGCCCTGAGTGCATGCCACCTAGGGCTGCTACAGGGAACAAGTATCTCCAGGGGGTTATGAATCAAACCCACAGGGATTCGCACCATACCAGTGAACATTTTGAATAAGCATTTTGGGTTAGTCACCTACCATACCACAAAAGCCTTCCATTTGACATAATATAAAAACCAGAAGCAAAAGTAACAAGGAAAGCATGTAAATGGAGATACAGGCTGAGAGAAATGCTTTTATTTTTACAGGACTGGAGGTAGATTTGGATAACAGCTTCCTGTCTGGCAGCTTGTGCAGTCAGCTATCTATCTGATTATTAGAGTAGAATAGAGGAGTAGGTTCACTGTGGTTGAACATCATGCCAAAATACCTAGGAAGACACAGGGTCAGGTTGTTAATTGGAATGGAGCATAACTCACCAAGATTAAAAACGCTGCACTAATAAATGAAATATCCTGATGAAAACAGACATTCTATGCTTTGAATCTCTATTTCAGGTAAAGCGAAAAGTGCATTTGTGGAACAAAAAATACTGTGGTGTTTACACACAATTACTCTAGCACCAAAGCTATAAGCATTTCATAACAACTTTATAGGTATTGGTCCTGGTAATTAATGTTTATTTTCCTGTTTCTGTTTTCTTTGTTTCTACTTTTGTAAAGAAGGATTAAGCTGTTAAATATCAGGGATGGCTCTACAAGATTTTTTAAACATTTTGGGTATTTAGCATTTAGACTCCCTCTATACACAATGATATTCTGCTTATTTTACAGATCTTTCTTAGGATGGAACGAATTGCCCTCTGGAAGTACCTACATCTCTTCAGATTGACTGAGGGGCCCAGAATACTTTTTAGGACTATACAAATAAATTTTAGAAAGCTAAAATGCACTTCATCCTGGATAAATCAATACTTGTTCTGCTCCAGGGCAATAGACGTAATCTCCAAATCTATAATAAACTCCACGGAGGTGGAACACATGTCAGACTACCTCTACCCAAGATATTGTTGTGAGTCTAATGGCATATTGGGTTTTTTTTCCGTTAAAAATCAAGGAATCTCTTCTGACTTTTCTCCTTTTCCCTGTATTGCCTGTACTGAACTGTTATGGCAATAGGTGGGATTTTTCAATGTGTGTTTTGTGGTCCAGAGAGGATGGGGAGGGGCGGCACCAGACTCTTTTGCTCATGGATGACTGAACAAGGTAACTGCTCTTTCAGATCATATATGAAAGGATAAAAGATGAAATTACGGTGCTTCCTCCTGTCAGTAAACACCCAAAGTATTAGAAGTTATGAGGGCTCTTTTATATTATAGTAGGTGGTCAATGAACTGTTTCTGTACGATATGACTGCACTAAATGGGTTAATCTCTGCAACAGCAGTTTTTTGTATCTTTGTGATATTTTCAGGATAGTTGGTGAAAGTTTCATGTGGCACAAAACCTAACGATGTGCCTAATTTCTGCTTCAGAAACAAAAAAAAAACCTTAGCTTTGTGCTACTGGAAAACTGCTAGCAAGATAACGTTCTTAAAGCTGGATTTGTTTGTCTGTTTGTTTACCATGGAAACTGTATTAACCTAATAGGTCCTATGGCACTTTCTTAACCATGATATCAAGTCTACTTTTTTAATGAGATAAAAAATCTTTTCACTGGTAAACCTGTCCCATCATCCTTATTGCCTCTTCTGTTTCGTCTTGCTGCTTCTGGAATGGCTAACCACAGCTGGTAGCCCTATGTTGGTTAGCTAGCTTCCTCCTTGCAATTGTTCTTTTTATGCCATGATATTTCCCGCCTCATTGCCTCTTAGAAAATTACCAAAATATCCCCAAATGATTGTTCTTTGCAGGTGGATTTCAGGTCCTGTCGATTTTGATGCCCAGTGCGATGTTCTAGTTGTAATCCAGACCAGGAGGGATTAGTATGGAGTACCACTTTAGCCTTTGTGTTTTTTCTCCATATGTTGTTCTGCCTTTGCTCTAGTCCAGAATTGTGTCACCTCTTCTCCAGCCTCACCTACCTATCTTACCTCTCAAAGACTAGAATGATCTTTTTTTTTTCTGGTGTACTGCGACTTCTTTGAAGAATCCTAGGCACTGTGTTGCAAAAACCCCAAAAGTTTCATGGTTTCTGTGTTTCATTCTCTCTCAGTCACCAGTGGGTTAAATACCAAAAGGAATCAGGTAGGGTTTCACACAGCCTCTGGGTAAGTGATAAGAAAGGCATGTTGTGGCTACATAGATCCATAAATACTCAGAGGTGTGCTGCAAAATGCTGGAAACCTCCCTTCTATTTGGCAAGCACAACTTCCATTCAGTTGTGTTCGTACACTAAACATTGAGAAACAGCTAAAATGAGGAATGTTTTCAACATTGGTTGCAACTTGTTTTGTTTAAACTTATTAATATTTAAACTGTCACCTAAGAATTGCACATATATTAATGAGTGTAGCCCATTCATTGGCTTATGCATCCAAAATTCTCCTGGGAATGTCTCAAATCCATGCCAAGTTTTTATAATGTTATATTTGCATTTAGGTGAAAACTATGTAAAATTACACATTCCCAGACAATTTCCTGTTAACTAAAGAAGAGTCTGATTTATTTAGTCCTCTATAGAGATTAACATACAATTGTTGAATTACTTTCTGATGCTAAAGTTTGTGAAAGTAGGATGGAAAAAGCTGCAAAGCAATAGAAGGACATCCTATTTTTAGTTGAATCAAATCTCAGCATTCTTTAAGTAGCACCCACATCTAACATATATTGGTACCCACCATAGAAATTCAGAGTAAAACAAAATTAACACCAACAAACAGATATAATTTCAGAAGTCTGTGTGCATATATATACTTATGTGTGTGTACATACATATGCATGCGCATATACATCATATACATACATATATAAACATACACATACATATGCACACAGGCAGACAGACAGACATATAGGATCCTGTAGCCAGCTTATTAACATAAAAGCTGAAAAAATACTAGTTATCACACAGTGTAACTCAGAGCGATATTTTTCTATCTTGATCTTATTCACAAGTTCTCAGTCAGTTTTTCAAGAATACATCTAAGAAAAGTGCCTAACCCTCTGTAAAGACCATAGATAACATTATTATGGTAACTAGTAAAATTATCTAATTTGACTTTCAAACTTAAGTGTAGCTTTTTAAGCTAAAATCAAATTACACAGTAAAATTTCTGACATTTATTAATTGATTTGATTTTAAAAGCTACTACTTAGGGGAAAAAATGCCATGTTCTTTACAACATGGAATATAATTTTAAAACTTTTGCCTTTTGTAGGTTTTATAAAGTTCCCAAAGAAATTCGCTTAAAAAATAGAGATCTAATCAGTTCAAAACACCTAGAGTAATTTCAAATATCAGTGGAATAACATTGAAACATTTTTTTATATGTACTCATTTTACACACATAAAAGGAAAAGCAAAATCAACATATTAACCTATTAAACTCAGATATATTTCTTGAATAAGCATACCTTTTACATCCCTACTTGCTTGTTCACTTAAAAATTGCTAAGTATTTACCTTAATTTTGCCACAAAACTGCATGGGAATTTTTAAAGTGAAAACCTCAATAAATTTAAATTGTAGTTATTGCTATGTGTCAAGAAACTAACATGTATTTACTGTCAAGGATAATTAGAATTTCAAAAAAATGTCCAGAGCAGATTGTCTGCATTGCTAAAGTGTTGTAATACAAAAGCATCTGTATATCAAATATTTTGTGTCTTTGTAGCAAGCTAAAACTAACTACTTTATTTAAACTAAACAGGTAATTTCCAGGAAGACTTTTGTGATTAATAGAAGTACCATAAATCACCCAGAACTCCAATTGTTCCACTTACTAGAGTCGAAAGAAACCATTAACATTGACATTTGTGTTTTCATGTTGGAACCCTGGGCAGAATATAACTTCAACAGCTTTGCACGTAGTTTCTGGACAGTCTCATTTGTTATGGATTTATCTGTCGCGTAGTTAAAAGGTGAGTGTTTATTTTAAGCGTGCAACAGTTAATTGTTTCACGGGAGAAAAACTGTTTAGAATTATTTCAATGCCATTTTGCTCAATTATGTTTTCTTGAGTGAACTGAAGAGCTTACGTTTCTGACAAAAATAGCATTAGCTTGGACACTGAGGAACTTAGGACACAGTCTGCAGCCTCAGAGTCCCGACGACACACTTTTCTTCACTCTCATTACTGTTACATGTACCTGGATGGATGACATCTTCCCTTATACTTGGGTATGTTTTCTTCCCTCAAAAATACTTCTCTTCTGATAACATACGTACGCCTTTTGTCTCCATGAATGAGTAATAATATCAGACATAACCAGATAGAAAAGTGTCAAGTTAAGAGAGAATATGCATGCACGCTTCTCAAATTTAGCAATTTATGGCCTTAAGTTTGAAGTCTTAGAGGCCTGATGAGAGCAACGCAGTAATCAAATTTGTCAAGTGATCTCCAGCTCCTCCAATGATGCTGTATCCTGATTAAAACTTTAGCAGGGAGATGATCAGCACTCACTGACACGTCTGTTAGTGGAAGGACTGGGTCTGTACAGATTTGGATTAAAAAGGCACTAAGAGACTGACTAAGATGTGAAGCTGATCAGCGGGTCACACAAAAATTTACCAAATGCTTATTATCTGCTCTCAGTTTGCTGTAGTTCCTCATGGCACAAACATACCAGGCAATCAGAAAGATGATGGAAAAAGGGGAATCAGCAGTGCCTGTTCACCTTGACAGGTAGATTTGACCTAATTACTGTCACGAGAAAGGATGATCATGTCTTGAAAGGGTGTCCGTTGAAAGATCTGCTGTTATGTACCTGGGCACTAAAAAGGCTATGATTCTAAAATAATTTCCTTTAAAAATTCTGAAAATTCATGTCAAAAGTGTCCCCTATGAAGCATATCTCATGGCGTCAAAGGTCTAGGCAGAAATTCAGGCTGTTCCTAGAGATGAAATTCTGGCCTCATAGTCAACAAAGAAGAGTTGGCTAGTCAGAGTGCTAATTTCAGGAGTTGAGGCAATTTAAACATCAACTCTCAAACCCTAAGACAAGGGACCAGAAACAATCTGTACAAAGCCTGGAGTTTGAAACAGACTGGATGCTTTCCAGACCTGGCTGGCACAGAAGCATGAAACATTCATTCAGTTATTTATTCAAGTGCAGGAAACTAAGGAGACTGTCAAATCTGTAACATTTCTCATGGTCATATTCATATTCCAAGTGCTAGGTCTGTGAGCAGTATTTTGCAGCCATCAGTCAGACATTCTTTGGAGTTACGGGAAAGATTAACAGGCTCACAGGAGATAGCCTTGGTCACTTAGACCAAACAGAGCTCAGTGTTGCAGGGTTCTATTTATGTCTCAAAAGGTTCACCTACCAAATAATCCCCTCTTCTTCTCTATTCAACATTTACTTGAAATTATAGTAGAAAAGTCATTGTTGACTAAAATAGCAACAATATCCTAAAATCATTTGCCTGTTCAGCACATTCAGGTTCGGTGCAAACAGAACAGACTCCCTCCTGTCCTAATGCTTGATTGGGGTCAACATTTGCATAAAGAACATATGGGTGAAAGTAACTTTGGAACGATTCAGGTGATGTTGGTAGAAGGAGTGAAATATATTTAAGAAGTAAGGAAGGTAATGGCATCAAACGGGAAGCAGATAGATTTATATCGGATATCAGGAAGAAATTTTTCACTATGAGGGTGGCGAGGCACTGGAACAGGTTGCCCAGGGAAGTTGTGGATGCCCCATCCCTGGAAGTGTTCAAGGCCGGGCTGGATGGGGCTTTGAGCAGCCTGATCTAGTGGGAGGTGTCCCTGCCCATGACAGGGGGGTTGGAACTAGATGATCTTTAAGGTCCCCCCCAACCCGAACCGTTCTATGATTCTATGATAAGTTGCCTTCTGCAGCATCCTCTGCCTGTAAGAGCATATCCTCCTTAGGAAGATCCATTTGGACACCTTTGTGCTTCTTGAATATTCAAATTGCCATAGCTGCCAAAAGCATTGCTTTCCACACACTTTGTGTAAGAATCCCTTTCCTCTATACTCACTCTTAGACTTGCTAACCAACCACCATCCCACAATGAAATTGTAGTAATTATGCCTTCTTACGTACGAAGTCTCTAAAAACCCACAGCCAAACATTCCTTCTCAGACTCCATGGTTGGTGAAAAGCACAAGAGCCAATTCGCTTTCTAGTGTTACGAAGTATTTCCATGAAAAAAATACAACTGAAGTCACACTCTCTCAGTTTTTATTTTCAAAGGCTTCCATGGGAATGGCTGAAGGATTCATCTGATTAAATGCCACCCCCCTGAAATTCCATCAAACACGAAAATATTGAGGACATACAGCATGCTGAGGACCTTCTGGCAAATTGCTTGCAGGAAGGTTTACACCGGTCACCTCACAGGAGTGTCAGAGAACAAAATGCAAACAAACAACTCTTCTTCAGTCCAGCATTTTCACAAAACACATTACACTTCATAACAAAGTTGATACCCATAACAAGGACGCAAAGTTTCATATAATTAATTGGTCAAGGAATCAGTGTACTTCTTAGATGAAGGAAA
Source organism: Rissa tridactyla (assembly GCF_028500815.1). Taxonomy (NCBI): domain Eukaryota; kingdom Metazoa; phylum Chordata; class Aves; order Charadriiformes; family Laridae; genus Rissa; species Rissa tridactyla. Next base: position 37,284,248 of record NC_071467.1, on the reverse strand, counting down.
TGAATATTTTATAGGCAAGTGCGTAATTGCATATGTCAAACCACAATTATAAAGTGACCAGTACCTAAGAGTAGAACTGATCCCTCGGAGTTATAAACTTTGAATGTGTTTGTGGATGTATAAATAAATAAGTATAGATTTTATAAATAATACTTTTAATTATATGTTTTTCAATGCAAGGAAAAAACACAATAGCGAGAAGTACAATAACTGTAATTTTCAAATCATGTTTGAGCAGATCACTACTAACGGTCTGAATCATTTCAGGCTTACAATATAAAGCTAGGTACTTTCACTTCTGCACTAGTAAGGCATCTGATCATAGCTGATTTGCAGCAGTGAAAAGGGGTGCTGAAATTCCCAACTGCTTCAAAATCTGTGTTTTCCCCCCTCTCATTTATTAAATGTTAATAATGCAATTTCTTAGAAGTGTTTGAATTCATTGTTCACCAAAATAAACATAACTGTTTGGTTTTCATGTTTTTCTTCCACGCATTCTGGAATGCCTAAATCATATTTTTAAAATCATAATTCCTATCTGTTGATTGGGAATGATTTAGCACCATAATGAAATAATTATAAAGGGCTCCATAAGGACTACATATGGGAATTTACATCAAAAGGCATAATATGGAATTCATAATAGCATATAAAAATACATATATTAGATCAAATAGACTCTTTTCCATGAAGCTTTTACCCTACCACTTACAGTGAATAGATAATATTGAAAGGCTCATTAAACGCTTGATCCTTGAGCATCAGAAAGAATATTCTAAGCAGAAGATAAAGGCATTGCACGTTCCCACAACACAGCGCTACAAAATCGTTCTTCATAAAAAATGTGTAATGGTCATCAAACATAGGAATGCACTAGAATAAGGAAATATTTGTATTAATATCTGTTGTGGGTTTTTTATACAATGGCTTCAGCTTCAATTTCAGCAAAGGAAGATTACGTGTTGTATTATCTTGTTGTTGCATCCACTCCAGCAGCGATGCAGTCTGTGTGCCTGATTGCCCTCTGCTTCCAGCGGCTTAAAACCAGCACAACTCTTTTCACAAAAGTGAAAAGTCTGTCTTTTTTTATTGTCAGTTTCACTTATTTCATGCCATTGAAATTCTGGAGAGAGGTGAGGGGCATCTCCATTGCAGTTTTGACAACACTATGGCTGTGTGGTTGGAATAATTTTCATAACTGAAAGGGAGTATTTCTGCTTTGGAATACTGCAAAATAATCTGCGTAGAAGATGTGATAACCCTAGTGCTCATAAACATAGACCCCAAAGGCAAAAGATGAAACAGATCATACCAACGTTTTCTTGACAAAGATGAATACTACCTAGGTTGGATAAGCCATGCCATAATTTCTAATTACACAATCAGCATACTCAGTGCAATTTCCAGCAAGAACAATATTCATTAAAAGCATTCTTTAATTGTGAGACGGTGACTGACATACATAATTTTTCTGGGATGGTTTAGTGTTTAGGATCTTAAGCTGGGGCTCAAAGTACCTTCATGCAGTTCTTTGTTCTGCCACTGACTATCAGTGCAATCTTGGGTGGGTGACTGAACCTGCATCTGTAATCACCTCCTGGTTTCCTCGTGGTGGACACTGGGGCCCTGCCAGCACATGCTACAGCTCCTGTCTGCACCAGCCCTCTAACTCCTTCCCAGGGGAACCCAAGGTGTTCAGAGAATGCCCTCACTGGTGTTCCCCAGTGTAGACTTGGGATAAAGCTGGAGCATGCCTCAGACTGGAGAGTTCAGAAACACCCCCAAATTCTTATGTCTGACCGTAGCCTGGGAGTATTATTACGTGTCACAGTCGAGAGACAGCATGTGCTAGCACTCATGCTAAGTCCCAAACTCTAGTGCTTCGCCCAGCCTACTATGCTTTTTCTCTGCACACTTAATGAGGTTGAATGGAGAGTTTCAGTCTGCTGCTTCTGCTGGCCAAGCTACAGTATTCAAAGCCAGGAGCTCTAGTAAATTTGCACAGTAATGCGGTGTTTTCTTCTGCTTGAATGGCTCGAAAAGTCAAGAGAATGATGGATTCCCCGTTTCTCACTTCCTGTGTTTTTAGCACGCCTCCATATTCAGCTTGCTACCACTTACCAATCTTCTGTCAAATTCCAAACTTGCTTTCCAAATCTGCAACAAGACAGAGATCCTGAGTAAAGAATAATCTTTTGCAGCACAACTCTGAGGTAGTCATAGCAGAACTGCATACCGTTCACTGAATGAAGTAGAAGTGTGTGAAACTAAATACAAAAAATACACATTATTATATAGGTAGTAAGATAAGCCTGATTAAGGATGCAGGGGATACTAATTCTGGCATTTCTTAACTCTAAGTGTTTAGTTTTGCCATTCAGCATTGTTTTTGCTGCAACTGCTATTTCTTTGTACTGTGGCAGCAACCTGAGTTGTCAGGAATTGCATTTACTATGCCTTATACACACCTAAACATAGACTAAGGGGTCCAGAGCTCGAGGGCTGACAATCAACATATCTAAGGAGAAACAACAGCCTAAGATAATATTTGTAGTATTATAAAATAAGAACGGGGGGCACATCATATCAGTTCTCAAAAGAGTTTGTAGGACTTGTGACAGTGGTAAACATTGAAGGGAGATTTAATATTGGGAGTTCATCCTACTCGGAAGATGTGACATGGATCAAAGGGCAAACATTGAAGGGATCTTGTATCTGATAAGTAGTGAAAGCTAGATCATAAGCAGAGAAGAATCTAAAATAAACAGTCAAAATTACAAATAATTAAAAAAAAAAAGTAGCCATGGCAGAGTTAAACTATGTATTAAAGAAGACAAATGATTTGTTATTGATCTATTACAGCCTGAGACCTCCTGGGTCACTGGAGCAGTCTCCTTGTCACATGACTATCATATAAAGTGGGGAAAATACTTGTAAATAAGTCTAGATGACGGGCACCCAGATATGATTTTCTTTTGTTCCCTCCCTCCTATTGCAAGACTGTTTCGTAGCCTGATTTCTCTATGTGCAATGTATATTTGGTGCTGCCAACCATTAAATGGTCAGTTCCTAACACAGCAAAGGTAGTTTCGGCCAGTAATTACTGCCATAATAATGAAACTGGTGGTGGGTGACTGAGATGCTGCTGTCTACTTCTAATATTCTGAGACCCCTTTTGAAATATTGTGTAATCAGACATTGAGGAATATTGAGCTAAGCTGAATAAGCCAGGCTCCTCCTGCCTTTGCTCACGAAGTTCTGTGTTCAGTGTTCCCCACCTCTTTTCAGGAATTCTTCTCGGAATTAATTTGCTTGGGTGGAGATGATCAGAATTACTGCCTTCTATGGTGGCACTACTACTGCTTTACCCATTGACACTGCTATGAATATCTATCAATGAATAGCCATCGATATGACGTTATTGTTACCAGGAATGTATCTTCTACTGAATCCTCGATTGCATTTGTTGCACTGAAAAGGCGGCTTCTGTTTCTGTTATGAAATAGCAAGTTTAGGTCTTTTTTTTTTTCCCTCTCTGGATACTGCCCACTGGTAGATTTCTAGTAAGAATTCCTTGTTGTTAGTCCTGGTGACAGGGCCTTGAAGGTTTCCTGTAAATCTAACAAAGTATGTGCAGTGGCTGGGGGAAGGGAAAGGTCGCATCCTTTCTCAGGTTGGTCTTACGCTGTGCCATGTATAGCTTCTCTGCAAAGCACATAGCAAGCTAAATATAAATCAAAAGGAGCTTGCATAATTGCTGCTTCTCATGGTACTGCACTTATAAAAACATGCCACTATATTGAAGAAACTTGTAAGCAAGACAACAGTTGAGAACATGGTATTCCAGCTGTACTGTAAAAATCAAGACACTGAAGCTCAACGCTGGAGAGAATAAAATGGCATTCACCCTTGTGATTTTCTACTACAGATAAAAGGACTTACTGGGGGTGGCAAGTGGACAGGCACAGTCCTGCCAAGGTGGGGCTAGAAAAGGAGCAGACTTTCGAGGGCAAACAGCTGTGGACAGTTCTAATCATTCTCTGTCAAAATAGAAGCAAGAAAGATGCAGTTTTAAAACTCTGTAAAGCATGCCCATGGGAGGAAATTACAGAGTCTTGTTGGCCAGCCTCAGAGACTACTGGAGAAAGTATATCTGCTACTGAGTATTCTTACTGTCAAGCATAACCTTAAGAATGTGTTTTCCTTTTGTGACGTTATTCTAACATCCATCTACAGTTTCAGTACCTGTATCATTTTACCCTTATATCTTTACATAATTCATGGATCTGACGCGCTAGACATCCCATTCACTTGGGCATGGAGGATCCATGATTCAGGGATGGGCAAGCCAGGCTACACTTCACCACTGAGCTGTGAATTCCTAACAATTCCCTGTTCAACCCATCACTGAACACCAAAGATTTACTCGGAGGATTGTGAACAGATAATTCTTTCAGAATTTATCCGAGTCTTTTTTTTTTCAAGAAACAAAATAAGAGGAGACAACCCAGCACTTCAGAGTCTCCGTGAACTCCCTTCTGAGATTCCTGTATGCATGATCCTGTTTTTTTACACTATTCTGTAACATCTTCAAGCACATTTAGTGTTTCTCTATGATCTCCAGAGCGTTTTAACTACAGCCAGTTCTGTAAAATTCAACTCTTTCTAAAAATACCTGCTGTCCTCTGTTGTTAGCATATGATACTGAGGAGAAGGACTTGGGGGTGTTGGTTGATGAGAAGCTCAATGTGACCTGGCAATATGTGCTTGCAGCCCAGAAAGCCAACTGCATCCTCGTCTGCATCAAAACAAGGTCAAGGGAGGTGATTTTCCCTCTCTACTCCACTCTCATGAGACCCCACCTGGAGTACTGTATTCATATCTGAGGCCTCCAACATAAGAAGGACATGGATATGTTGGAGTGGGTCCAGAGGAGGGACACAAAAATGATCAGAGGGCTGGGGCACCTCTCCTATGAAGACAGGCTGAGAGAGTTGGGGTTGTTCAGCCTGGAGAAGAGAAGGCTCTGCGGAGACCTTATAGCGGCCTTCCAGTACCTAAAGGGGGGCTACAGTAAAGGTGGGGAGGGACTCTTTATCAGGGAGTGTAGCAATAGGACGAGGGATAACTGTTTTAAACTGAAAGAGAGGAGATTTAGATTAGATATTAGGAAGAAATTCTTACTGTGAGGGTAGTGAGGCACTGGAACAGGTTGCCTGGAGAAGTTGTGGCTGCCCCATCCCTGGAATTATTCAAGAACAGGCTGGATGGGGCTTTGAGCAGCTTGGTCTAATGGAAGGTGTCTCTGCCCATGGCAGGGGGGTTGGAACTAGATGATCTTTAAGCTCCCTTCTAACCCAAACCATTCTATGATTCCATGATTCTATGATATGATACATGTCATTCCTTTGTCTTTTTTGTTTGTTGAGTCCAGTCTCAGCTGGACTATAAAGGGTTTGGAGCAGAAAATCACCTATCAGTAAATCACTGTTATGTTTTCACAAATATTTTGGATATTTTTGATTGAAACAGGTTTGTGGGGATATAAAGTTCCTTAACTGCCTTCATCCTTGAAAGCAGCATTTAATTTTGAATTACAATTTTAAAGGAATGGAATTTGTGCCATGGCAGTCCAGCCACTTTACGTTCACTGTTATCTACTCACTCAGGTGGGTATGCTGATAAGGATGTATTTTGGGGTTGTTTTTTTTCTTTGCTATTTTACAGGCATCAATAATTCACTACTCTTGATAAACATAAAGTGATTTTTTTATAGCATTCATCACTAGAAGTCTGAAAACACAATATCCTACATGATGAAAGACTGAAAAATTATTACCGAGAAGTAGCATTCGCTGTGCTCCTGATTGTAAATATATCTGAAGTTCTTTTAAATATGGAAACACATTTACAGCAACATATTACTAGTCTCCATCTCCCTAGACAGATTACTACTTTGTGAATGGCACATTGCTTTTGTTGCTGAGTTTTAAGTTCATTACTGTGGTTACAAGTAGCATTATTTTGAATAGAGCTCCTCTCTCATGTTTTAAAGCCTTTAAACATGGGAAGCTCTTTGTAGAAAAAAAATGCCTAGGTTTTTGTATAAACTGTCAGTGAAATCATGTCGATCTTTCGTATGTTATACTTGTCTACTTTAGCCACGATATTCTCTATTATTACAGATTTGTTCTCCCCATTCAAGTGATAGCATTTAAAGATTAGAAGGGTTAATTCCTATACCCTATCCCTCTGGGGCCACTTCATTAGAATGAGCCAGATGAAGCATAAAACACATTCTTCAATTCAACAGCTAATCTATATTAGGAAATTAAATGCTGACAGGGTCTTTTTTCTCAGCCTGGGCCACTGGCATGGTCTAGTCATGTTCATACTGCATAATACTCTGGTACCTGAAGCAACGGATGCTTGCCAGCTGACAGTACTTCTAGGACAGGGCTTATTCCCAAACTCTACTTGGGAAATATTTGGGTTGGTAAAAGCTGATCCAAGCAAAAAGAATAGCACTGACCACTCTACGAATGTATTCATTTAGGCTATCGGCATCCTGACACTGTTTAATTTAGATATAGTCAACATGGCTGAAAATTATGGATAGATTAGGAGGAACAGCATAAACTTGGGGGAATTCGGCAGGGCTGGGATGACAACTCCTAAGTGTGAATCAATCTCTGCTTATGCTGACATTTGCTGTAATAATGGCTAACAGGTTTTGGTTCAAACCTAATTAAACCAATAGAGAGCTTTTCTACCGACTTCATCTGTATCTAAAGAAAGTAGACCCTCAGAGTTTAAGTACAATACTCTTTTTCTGTGACATGTCCATCCTCCATTGTCCTCAAGGACACCTCTGATCATATTTAGAATAGTCTGTTTATTCAGTAGGAGTCCTTTCATTCTCTCTGTGGAATCATACTGCTCTCCTTGGAACTTTACTCCTGTCGTTCATCTGCCTTTCATCTGTACACATGCCTCATCAGATGAAGTTTTCAAAATCAACTGGGGTTTTCCCTCCTTTTTGCATTGGTTGAATGGTTCACCTACAGCCATTTCAGAGTTTTCCTATAACACTGTCATGCAAAGAACTGCACTTTCTTTATGTAACACTTACCGTGAATGTTTACTCAAAACCAGAAGGTGGTACTGGAATGAAAGACAACTCCATTCCAGCATTTGTTGTGTGACATAGTTCAGCTTTACGCTGGCAGGCAGGGAGGCCCAGAAGAGTGGGTTAATGGAATGAAGTGAGGCTGAGGACCTAAAGATGCCACTGTAGAAGATTTGGAGATTTCATTTTGGGCTAGTGCTATTCTGGTCTCGTGGATTGAGTGGCCATTTGTGACTGGATCAAATTAAATGTACTCCTGGTCTTCCAGCCTAGTTTCATCCAAAGGAATTCAATTTGTGCGCTCCAAGATGACTCAGTGATGGTAAGAGGGGACAACTGGGACATCAATTTCAAAGTGCACTCTGGTTCAAACTAAAATACATCCGAAACTTTATTATTTGGGTCAGGAAAAGGTCTGAGGATATCAGAAGAAATTTTATGAGAATGTTTGGCAAACATTGTCAAGACATGAACGTAGACAACATTGAAAACAACCAAACGGTGGTAATATTTACCTGAATGGCACAAGTGAACAACTACTTCTGCATTGAAACACTGTTACAAAGTAGAAGACAGGACACTGAAATCAAAACAGTGAGAAGGAGGAGTCTAGAAGAAACCCCAAAATATTAGATATTAATTAGAAAAAAGCAAAACATTAGAGAAAGAACATAGGATTGAGATCCAGAAGCTGATTCTTAAAAGCACACATCTAGTCTATGTTAAATTCTAGTTCTGAAACACAGAGTTTCAAGTAATTTTTTATAAAGAAACTGTTTCTTAGCTGAGTTCAATTTAGATTCGTACTTTACTGTCTTAGTATATATATAGCACAGCAAACTATAAATAGCACTCATATAAAACAAAAATAAAGAGTCATTAGCATCTGTGTTTTCCTTGATCCACTTAATTAGGCAACATCTGTGGTGTAGTCAGTGTTCTTTTCCATAATTGCTTAATATGGGACAGGATGATATGAAGCCAAAATATGTCTTTGAGAAGTTTTCGCTCACCAATTTATCATACATATGTTTTAAATGTTTTTAAAAAGAGCATTTTCATCATAGAAAGAAATCATACATCATAGAAAGCCACCAAGATATAAGACATCAACTGCTTTTAGCTTCAAAAAGCAGACTCTTTTCTTGATCAGTGGGGTGGTTTAATAATTAAATGGTGGTTAAAATAATTTTGTTAAATGAAAGTAAGGTTGAGAGATGGCTTACACAGGGATGGTTTACATAAACAAAGCTGGGAATTTATTAAAATTAGTAAAAGTGGAATTTGTTTCTTAGGAAGATTTTGTACTTATCTTGTCTTGTAACACATGAGATTTTTCAATCTCCTAAATTGGAAAAGGCCTATGAGGTATTGAAGTAAAAGAATGTAGATTAGGAAAGTTCAAAATTAAATCTGAATTTCATGATTTTTTTTTTCTGTTGAAGCATGAACACTCCTTTAACTCTTTTAAATATATTTTTCTACCATGTATTTGTTATAGTTAATAAAAGTAAAGAAAATCTATGTGGTGCTACTTAATAATGTCCAGTGTCAGAAAAAAACCCAAAAAAACGTAGTGTGCATTTTTCTCCCATTTATAAAAAAGGAAAAGAGAATAAAAGCAAACTGAAGGGAAAGCTTGTTTATGAAGACAGAAATGTAGGGAATGAATTTATCTGTAAGTGTCCAGGCTTGGCTGAAAAAAGACCATAGCAGAAACAGATCTTTTAAGAGAGTGGTTTTATTTCTTCCTTAGCAGCAACTGTTGCATGACATCCCTAGCAAAAGTTGTTTCGTTTGTACTTTTATGTCCTTTAAAAATCTTTACAGAAATTAACTATGCACCTATGACCTAAGATACCTGTAAAGCATGGCAGGTCAACTTTATGACTTTATCACTTAACAATCTGTTAGTATTTGAATTAATAATTTTGGTTGCCAGATAATTTCTTTGGGTTTGTACTTGTTTTCAGTAGGCAGAATATGTAGGTTAAGGGGGGGTGTTAACCTTCTAGAAGGGAGGGACTGGGAGAATGAGCTTCTATTGCTCTTCCTCATGTTTTCTTATGGGCTGGTCTCAAATATTACTTCCCATCCTCAGTTCTTGGTCTGTGAGCAAAATAATCCTTAAAAAAAAAAGACAAAAGGTTGTTTGACCTCTCGTTTATCTGTATTCACAAGATTCTGTCACTGGACTGGTGAAAAGCCACCAGAGAAGGGTATGATGTTGGTGATGGGGGGAGAAAGGGGAGGCAGTGGGAAGAGAGGAGTCAGGGAAGAAAAGTAAGGAGTCAGTCAACAGAGCCTGTTAATTTTGAGATAGCTGTCTGACTGGTTTTGTTTTGGGAGTATAGACTTTCTCACTGTTAAGTGACCAAATTATTTTTCTTTTTGTCCACCTTGGACTGTGGAATGATGAGGGCCCCCAGAAGAGTAAATTAGGATTTGATGGCTGTGGTAACTGAGAGGCTGAAAAGTCAGCGAGGTTGTTAAAATAAGCCTTTCCTCCCATGCATTGCCATACATGCCAGCACCAAGTGTTCATGACAGGAGTGAGAAAGTAAGTGAGATAAAATTCCGATTAGATCAGCTTAAGTCAGTGATGAAGGTGATGTTCTAAACATCAAGAAAAAGGAGTGAGAGCAAATACTGTTGCTGTGAGAGAAGCTCCTAGTATAATATACAAATAATGACATTGAAAATATCTTGTGGTTTTTTATTTTCCTCCTGGTTCATAAGGAGTCATTTTTCTGACATGTTTTCCATTCACAGTCCCCTCAGATTTTAACAATGTATTCAACTTTTGTCAGAATTAATTCTGAGAGAGTGACAGCTTCTGGTATATACAATCAAATATCAATACAGGACCAGTAAAATGTTGTGAAGGTATCTAATATAGAGTCATAGGAGTATAGAAGGTCATATATGTAAATAACAACAACAAAACCCCTGAATATTTAATTTTAAATTGTCTTAAATTATCCCTCAATTAAGAAGTGTGTCAACCTAAAGAAACAGAGGTTGACAAAGTTGACCATGTGAAATATCACAAGCATTATTGGACAGATTTGATATTCTTTTAGCAGTATCTTAGGGCTAGTTCCCTTCCTCTGGCTACACCCAGTTTGCATTATTAAGAACTAAAAGGGACATGAATAGTTATCTAATGCAGATTTTATTCTGTTTCTGCAGAAGACAACACCTCTCACATAGTTGGGGTCCCAAATATTTTCAGAGATAAAGGGGTTATCTGAGGTAAATTTGGACAGTGTAAATATTTGATGATGGTATTCTGCTGGTAGAAATGTCCATTGAAATGTAATAAGGACAGTTTTCAGGCTTCTCGTAATTAGGCCTGAGTCTTCAGCACATAAATACAGAAAAAAACAAACAAGAATGCATGGGCTTTGTTGTACTTTGTGCCTAGGACAGAGATTTTAAGTCTCCTAAAAAGAAAAGGAAAAATGATTTCTCTCTATTGAATAAGTTCACTGCCTATTATTTATATTTTTTTTTTTGTTTGAGGAAGAGGAGGCTGAGGGGAGACCTTATCGCCCTCTACAACTACTTGAAAGGACGTTGTAGAGAGGTTGGTGCTGGTCCCTTCTCACAGGTAATTAGTGATAGAACAAGAGGGAATGTGTTCAAGCTGCAGCAGGGTAGGTTTAGACTGGACATTAGGAAAGAACCTTCACAGAAAGAGTGGTCAGACACTGGAATAGGCTGCCCAGGGAGGTGGTGGAGTCACCATCCCTGAATGTGTTTAAGACTCGTTTAGATGAGGTGTTGGGGGATATGGTGTAAGGGAGAACTTTGTAGAGTGGGGTTGATGGTTGGACTCGATGATCCCAAGGGTCTTTTCCAACCTAAATGATTCTGTGATTCTATGATTCTATTTATCCAAGACTTCAGATTTTTTCTTGGTCTACAGCAGGAACCAAGAAGATGTTATCCTCTTGTTTTAAAAGGGAAAGAGAACAAATGGAAGAAGCAGTGGGTAGTGGCCTTCTTTTATAGAGTCAGAAACTTGCCATACTTCGGGTATGTTGTGTGGGGCAAGATCATTCCTTAGTAATATTAAAAATCTCCTGGAGTTCAGTGGCAGAACCAAAACTACATTTTTTTCCCACTGCAGGGTCCTTTGACTTGGTCAATGGTTTTGTTTTCTCCTACTGCTTCCCCCGACATATTACAGCTTTGGATTTTTTTCTCTTCTGTACTATAAGTCTTAAGTTACCAAATACTGGGAAGCAGTATTTGGCACAGATATCCCATAGACTTTTCTGGACTAGGCTTCTGCTTTTGATTATAAGAGTTTGGACCTGATGACCCCAGTGGGCCAAGTGTGGGTCACTACCTGTGTCTCTAAAAGCCTTTGATCAATTTTCAATAAGAATGGTGATAGGGAAGATGGAACAGAAGCATGATAGCTGTGGGGATGTGGAAAAGGAAATTACAACAGCTGAAGTGGAAACCAAAAGTCACACAACTTAATTTACTCAATTTGTGGGAATTAGATAATCTCCTTGTAATACTGCATGAACTTACATATGAAGTTTCAGATCCAGCAGCAGAACTTTTTAATAAATCTGTTAAATCAGGGAAGGTATAAGTGGAAAACAGTCAGCGCAGGATATACATTTACAAAATAGAAAACAAAGAATGGTACACATAACTACATGGTATGTTAGTAATGTGCAAGTATTTAGAACACTTCAAGAATGATTAAAAATGTAGAGATAAAATGAAAACAGAATGCAGCATGGATTTACCCATCTTGCATTTTAGCAAAATAATACAATGTCTTTTTTGGATGACTAACTTTCCAAGACAAGGAGATCAAAATCAGCCTAATTTCTTAGAACTCCAATGAAGAATTTTATGTGACTTCATGGAAAGAATTAAATTAGTTAAGAAAGAGACAATTAAATTAATTTAAGAATTGTCAGACTTTACTGACACTCTTTACTCAAAATGTCTTCAGTCAAAATGCTGAGATGAACTGACTGAAACAAATGAGAAGGTGAGTAATCTTGAAGAACTAGTTGATTATAAGACAAAAATGTGCCTGCATCATGAAGTATCATGAAGCTAGGAAATGTAAAACCAGATGTAATCTTATGTGTTATCTTGTGAAATATTTCCAGTAGATCTGACACAGTAATGCCATTATCAGAGAGCTTTTTGAGTCAGGGGAATTTCAGAAGAGCCTCTCAGTCTGGCATAGCTGTACGCTATTCTGCTTATCTATCTTTAGATTAATTCAAGCTGGAATGGGAGCAGAGGAAAGCTACCAGCAGATCAAAGTAACAAAGAGTCAAGCATGTAAGAGAAGGCAAAAAAGCTTGGCTTGTTTTTTAGTGCAGGAAGTGACTGATGAGAAAGCATATTTTCCTCTATCAATAAAGAGAGAAAAGCTATGTCAACTGAAGGATGCAGTTGGTATCAAAATACCTGGGTGTAAAATGACTAGTAATTCATGTAAGATGGAAGGTTCTTAACCATCGGCTGATTTCTAGCTCAGTCTTCTTATATCGTTAATGGGCATTAAAAACACCTCAGTTGTTTCAAGGTGGAACTTAGTAAATGTAGCAAGGAGACTAATATGTGATTATGTACATATTATTTCTGCATGTACTGCCTGGAAAATGGAATCCATTATTCACCCATCAGTCCTGTGTGTCCTCAAAAACTGGCTAAATCATAAGGCCTTTAAATTAACAAAAAAAAGTAATGACTTTTACTTTTCTTTTTGCTTTCCACATCTATTTTGTTCTCAGACATGTCTTCCAAAGTTTGAGGGCTGTAATCCTACTTTATTTTCGGACAAAATTCTTATTTCTCAAATAATAACAGTACTTCAGCAACAGGGTCTAAGAATTAGAAGTCTGGCTTATAATAACGCCCCAAAACCCAGCAAATTCTGCACGGTCAGAAAAGCCAAGAGGTTTCAGTCAGACAGTTCTCCCCTGAGACCTTCTGATGACAAGGAACAGACAGCGAACAGAGAGCTTTTTTTACGCCTCTCTATAAATCCCTGATGCGCACACATTTTGAACACTTGTGTGCCATCCTGTTTCCCCCTCCCTCATGTCAAGAAGGATAATGTAGCAACAAAGTTCGGAGAAGGATGCTGCGGGATTTGGAAAGGCACCCGTCCATGCAAGGTGCAATGAATTAGGATTGGACTCTTCAGCCTGACAAGACACGACTAAGGAAGGATATCATAGATATGTACGAAATACGGGGAAGGTGAGTATGGATCAATTGCTTACTGTTTCTTCCAGTAAAAAGAAAAGGAAAAGGATGTTAAGTGAAGCTAGAACGTGACAGGTTCTACACAGAAACTGTGGAGGCTGGTTTACCAGTAGCACGCAGTCAAGCTGCGTAGCTCCTTGCCTCAGGATGCTGCCAGGCCTGGCTCAGAAAATCTCTGAGCTGCCTGCTGCTGGAGATGAGCCGAGTATCCTGGAGAAGTAGCATTAAAGCTTGACCTGATCTTACACTTGCCCAGTCTTCGCTGCTGCCAGCATCAGCTGGGTGAGGTGGAGTTTTGTTTTGACTTGATACTTTTCTTATATTAACTCTGGTAAAAGCTGGAAAGGGTCGTTCAGCTTCGAAGCTTGTAGAGGGAACCTGCTCTTGTTCGGTCCACAGCAAGTTTGTGTACTGATGTGACCATAGGCCTTCTGCAAGCTATGCATCAAGAAAAACAAGGATTATTTCCTTTCTGACTGCCCCACAGGCAGCCAGCTGATGCTGCCTGAAGATGCAGCAAAAAACAAGCAACACAGTGTCTTTTCAAAACCCTTCTGGATAAATTCAGAAATTGGCCTAGAGAAGGGCATTTCAACAGGGTCTGGAGCAATGACCAACCAGGGTTTCTTCCTATTTCCAGCATGCTGCCATTCTTTGTTAAAATGGCATCCTTTACAAATGTGCTCACCGGTATACTGTCTCAGCTGCTTCCTTCCCTGGCAGAATCAGTTCCAATTCTTGCTTTCTTCTGCCTCTCAAGCCCCACAAAACCAAGTTGGGAGGGAGCTGCGCTGCAGCTAATTGGAAGGAAATGAAGGAGATTTAATTCATCCTCCTATTTCGTTGCAAATAGAATTGTTCCAGCCAGCTTCTCACATGCAATGCTGGTGAATACGTGTGACAGAGCAGGTTGAGCCTTTAACTGGTGATTATTCACAAGAAACAGAAGACTTGGCTTGCATTTCAGAGGGCAGGCTGTGCTTCCAGGGCTTTGTAGGAAGAGAAAAAAAATGAACTGTTTGCTTGCAGGTTGAACATACTTTATGTGGAAATTATGGGGAGATAATCGGTGTGAAATCCCATGCCATGGTTTTCAGAATAAAACCACAATTTAAATTAATTAGGAGAAAGCTGACTGTACCTTTGTCGTCTTCTCTAACAGCAACACTCTTGCTGTTTTCTCAGTATTTTTAAGCTATAGGATTTATGATGCACTCAGGTTTTGTTTTGGGGTTTTTTTTTGGCATTACATGAGTAGGAAGAGTTTGATCTTCTTTATCTCCTTTTTCTTTTCACCTTTTCTGTCTATGAAGCAATATAAAATGGTGACTCAGTGGAAAGGTGTTTATTTATGACATGTCTTCCCATAGGTCCAATAAATGTAGTTTCAATAGTATTTGACAGTTTTGACTTTGAAGATGGCCATTATTTCCAAGAATTGGAGACAGGACACTTTGTTAAGTGCCTTTGAGAAATTTCAAAAGAAGATGCAAGCTTTATGTCCTTATTTTAGCATTCAAACACCAGACACAGATTGCCATCCATTTACTTAAAGCCATAGCTGGCAATTTATGCAGAAAGGTTCCCCTTTTTTTGTCATAACATTTGCAGTTGCCAAGATGTACACCTGTTAGTTTGCTTGATACTTGGAGTATAGGAGCTGATTTCCCATGCATGTTTAAAAAATCATCAGCTTGGAGACCAAAACTAATCAGGCAACCATTTTGGTTCCAGTGCACCAAGCTTTCATGGCTATCTGCTATACAACTGTTTTTAACTGGGACGTTTATCCAGCATAGAAATTGGGAGCTACTGTAAAACTCTTCTATCAATAGCAATGTTTGAAATATGTGCCTTGGCCTCCTGCTGTTCAAGCATTGCAAATTGTCAAATTATATGTGACAGACTGATCGTGATTTGTCTTTTTCATGACAGTGAAAAGTGTTTTTCCTCACCCTGGGGGAAAAAAAAGCATTCAACTACGTTGAGAGACTGTTCTAATCCCATTTAGCTGCTATTTTGCAAAATGTTAGTTTGTTTTAACAGGCAGCTATAAATTCCTCCCAAGACAGTATTCTATAATTGACATACATCTTTTCCATATTAATACAATTTTGTGTAAATTTTATAAAAATTCCGTGATTGCAGAGCCTACCTGGTGACTTGTATTAATGAATATTTTTATCTATTAAGCTACAGGAAAATTAAAATATATTTTATAGTTATTGCCTGTGCTGGTGTCCTACAAAGAGAAGCCATTCAGCGACAGCTACACAATAACTCACTTCACCTTTGGAGGAACAGCTGTGGTTGTCCATGGTGGAAAATACTTGTGGTGTGAACAGTGCATTCCAGTGTGAATGTATTGAACACTGGGGATAACTGTGCCGAAGGCATATTTGGGTACCGCAGTTGCATATATGCAGCATAGGCATTGCTTCTTAGGCATGATTATTCATCATGACTGTGTTATAGCTGTTAGAAACTATTCTCCTCTTTTCATCACAGTGTAGGATAGACAACATCTGTTAAAAAGATCCTAAAATAGAGCTGGTGCAATATGTAAAGAGTTTTCAGAAAAAGAAAAGAGGAACAAAGAAACTGCATGCACAATTTTTCAAACGAATACAAGGATCATCATCTTCTGTACTGATTAGGTAGTGGAACCAAAAGCTAGTGCTCCCATAAAAAAAAAAAAATAGACATCTCAAAACCTCATTACCCACTGTTGCTGGCACGTAGCACAAAAAGTAGTAGGTAGGATGTAGTAGGTAGGATGGAACAATATCAAAAATAGGCCCTTAGAAATTTTGTTAAAAAACACCTGTTCAGGATCACATTTTTAAATAACTCATTGAATTATCTAAGCATACTATTTGCTGACATCTTAATTAGATAATTATATCTTAATTATTCATTGTCCATAATCCACAGCTGCCTGTAGCTGAAACTCAGCCATTGTGGCTAATCACGTATTCTGTAATGAATCTTGAGTGAGAGTCAACAGCACTCCGTTTCAAATTGACCAGTGTAAGAGTAATTTGCAACATGACTAATATCTAATATTCCCAATTCTTCTTGGATCTGTTTTACAGGTAGCCCTTCATTTAGATTAATCTATATTTTCTTCTGTAGCTATACAGATGCATGTACTTATATATGAGAAATAATGCAAAAAAAAAAGGGGGGGGGCAAAAATGAGAATGAAAATCTCTTGGAAATTTGAGAACAGTATTAGTAATACTGAAAACATGCTGTTTAGTGTGAAACTGATGTAATTTAGACTGACATGTTTGTCAATAATATTGCTCTTTTTACACCCCTTTAAGAGTATTTGTAATGATCACACTACAAATATAGTATACTATGATGAGTATACATAATATTTTGAGAATTCAATCTGGTATTGGCTCTAGTTAGCTTGTTCTAGGTGTAGCTGCCTATGTTCATTACCTGGTCATTTGTAAGCTACTGTCATCAATTTTCCTTTCGCGTCACTTTTTTGAAACTCTCATTGTGTCACCAAGCTTCCTTTTACAGTTTTGGGAGTCTAACATACAACAATTGGCCAGCTTCCATATGCCATCATCCTTGACATGCTAGTTATTGCACTGTAGTGTGCAGTGTACCTAGCCCCGCTTCGCCAGAGCCCCACATACCGTCACTTGGGTTTCTGTAACTGAAAGAGGACCCCCCCCAGGAGTGATTCCCAAACTGCTATGCAGCATTACACTCATACAACAGAGAGATGCTTATAAACCTTGCTGTCATTTTCTAGTCTTGCTATTTGGTCTATCACTTGGAAAGGGGATTTGATGAGACGAGGCGGAGACAGTTGCAGGAGACCCAACCAGCCCACTGGGGAAGCACTCGGAAACGCTGATGCATTTCTGACACCTGCATCCGCTAGTCATCAGTGGAGGAAGGCTTCACTTGACTGGGCTCAGCCTGACCACAGGTAATCAGAAGTCAGAGCAGTTTTCATCTGCTGTCATTTGGCGCACCGCTTGTTAAGCTCTTATCAAAGCACAGTGGTGAAAAATAATAGAACTGTCACTGGAGACATAACATGTTCTACAAGGAAAATTCATTTGACCAAGCTTAAAGGGAAAGTATTTTTAAATTATAATGCGTATGACCTTTAATAGTTCCTGTACAACAGCAGTTACAACTGATCTATTGTGTAAAAGTAACTACGTGCACTTATTCATGTCCTCCTACCAGTGCTTGCTTTTCTTGCCAAGAGTGCAAAATGCTGCTCTAATCAGATGGTGAACCAGGTCCTCACCTGCTGTGAAAGACTTCTCAGGTGGAGACTAAGCTTTACACTAACCAGCCTGTTCTCTTTGGGAAAAAATCCCAGCTGCTTCTTTAGGATTATTTTAAGTGTCCATCAGGCCCACAGACTACCACTATGGCCCAGAGTATAGTTTGATTGAGAGAGAGAGTAACGCCAAAAGTCTGTAAATTTATAAACATACCTCATGTAAACTCTCCACTGTGAGAACTCAGGTGATAGGGAAGAAAGTCCCCTTCAAATGGAAAATGTTGTTTGTTCTATTTCAGGGCAGGTGGTAGGGAATGCTCTTGAGGAGATAAAAATGGCTTTTATTTCCTTTCTCTATGCAGAAGATCAAAAGAGAAGTAGGCAACTGCCAGACTTAATGAGCCATGCTGAAGGGCTGCATCCTGACGGAATTAATGCATCATTTATAAAGTACTTCGTAGGAAAATGATTTAGCGAATCACATATCACTTTGATGTCCTGTAACACTCCTGCTTATTAATATTTATGCAATGAATTTAGCAGTTACAAATGACAAAATCATGCATGCCGGTGGCTGGAAGAACACGTTGTGGGATCACCGGTGTGGAATGGTTACAAACAGAAGAGTTGGGAAGAACTGGTACACACCGCAGGTTTTGGGACCTGAGTACGCATCCTTAACTAGGACCCAAATAAATGTCACTCAGTGTGGTGGAGAGACGGAGATGTCAAGGTCCCTGTCAGGCTGTATGCTGCTTTCGAATGATCTGCTCTGCTCATTCCAGCTGGGGCTAAAAGGCTCTGAGCAGAGACCTATCAAGCCTGCTCTTGTCAGAAGCACAGTGCCCTGCAATGCAGATCTGCCACCGAAGGAAACGAAGAACTAAATGATGTCTTTCCACTAGACCTCTGTAAAGGGGCACGAGTACTCCCAAATCACCTGCATAGCTGCACAGGTCTTATTTCCAAAGACAGTGTTGTCTTTTGTCCCTGCTTCTTGGGCCTCCTACTGCATTGTAGGAAGATGGAAAATGTCTGAAACAGGATGTAGGATGAGGGGATAAACACAGAGATGCAACAGTTGTTTCTTGTAACGGTTGGAGGAGCCTTATGTGCTGATGGCAAGTATTTCCTTGGCAAAGACAGAGAATACCGCTTTCAGTAAAAAAGAAAGTGTGATAGCCTACCACCTTTTTTCAGTAGGGACACTGGTCTTCTGTAAGCGTACCAAGTTACGTAGTCCTGTATACCAATGGAGGTGGGCTCATTCTAGTGCAAGGTCTGTAGTTTTGTAGTGCAAGACCAGTAGCTTTCAATATTTTCCTTGAGACACGGTACTCCAGAGTGCTCAGATCTGGGTCTCAGGTTTCTCAGGTATTGCAGTGGCTCAAACATTTTCCTCCAATTTCCATCCAACTCTAGGAACTCTGGCCTCTGGCTTAACATCTTCAAGCATAATTTGGCAAGCAAGCAATGAATATAACCTTAGCCAAATAATTTCTTAACCATAGTCGCTTTGCTATTAAAATGGCACAAATGAGACAAAGGCCTCTGGAAAAACATATAAGCCCTGAGGCAGAGCCTTGCTTGACCTATTCTCCATCTTTCCATAACTAGCATTTCAGGCTGGGCAAAGTTCCTCTTTGTCTCCCCCAGCAATGGCATGCTTAAAATAGCACCTTCTCTACGTGGTCTTACTTCTCTGTCTTATGTTTCCATATACCCAGATTGAGGACCTGTAGGCATACAAGCTGTACAGTTTGGTGCAGCAATTAAATGCAACTGTTTGATTCCCAGTCTCTCTGGATGGCTTTGTCATTCACTGTAGCTCTAAAGCATTCATCCTGGGCAGAAAAGCTGTCTAAAGTATCTCACACCACCCTGCTTTGTCTTCAAGTTGACAGGAGTCCAGCACATAATAGAAAGAAGTAAAGTTCCTACTTGGAGCCAGAAAGACCCTAGCTCGTCATGGAAGAAATCGGGCACTGGTTTGTGTCTGGATTCACAGGTCGTCGCTGACATTTGCTCTTGAACCCATAGCTCTTCACCAAGGTACTCAGTTTTTTGTAAAATTTAGCTGGAACTAAACGTACTGACAATCCTAGCGTGACAAGTTTCCAAACTCAGTTTTGGTAGCACTGCGTCGCTTCACCGCATCAGGAATAGCTTAAGAGGGACTCTTCTCTCATTGTTTTTGTACTTTGCCTGAGGATAGAAAAGTATTACCTTACTCCTCCTCCCTTAGCGAATATGGGGGTTTATATCTTCTTTGGAAGCATCTAGTTGCTGTTGGAGACAGCTTAATAAACATTTTTTCATTTCCTGTGGTCTGCATTACATTCCCTTGGAAAAAGGGGAAAGCAAGCTCTCAAACAAAAAGTCCTAGGTTGTTCGCTACAAAAACATAGGGAGAAGAGCAGGCTGCCAGAGGGGGTCAAAAGAATCTTTACTGATGCTGCCATTTTCTATACTTCTGAAAAACTCTTTCAACAAGTTAAAACGTCACATGGTTTGCCTGCACGCTCTAATGGAAAGATAAATATGACCATTTTTTTCTTAGCATGTAGCGTGAAAATAGACAAGATCATTGGGATTTATGTGGACAAATGTTGCTGGCTTCTACTATTGGATTGTAAAACGCAATTTAGGATCACTAAGAACAAATACGTATTTTTAAAATCTGATTAAGTACTTATTTTTGAAGGTGAAACATAAGAAGTGATAATTAAAACCATTTTTTACATTTTTTTACTTACAGCGTTTGCCGTTTCAGAGGGAGCAGTTACTGTGCAGATGTAAATTTGTCTCATCATGAAAGTACGTTACAGGAACAGGAAAATACTAAGATCTAAAAGACTGTACGATATGATAAATTTTCTGTAGATTCTGAGGAACTAAGAGTATCTGCACAGAATCCTATTGATTTGGGGTATAATAGTAGACTTCCACAAGTCATTAGTCTTCCACAACCCAGTCCAGGAAGGAAGCGTTTAACTTAAACATTTTTTTTATTCTGTTTGGTATAGCTAGAATTTCTGGTGAGCTAATTTGCTTTTGCACATGCTTTTAGTGGCTTACATGAATTTCATGTAAAGCACAGAGGGGAAGAACAAGGCCCTGAAATGCCCCAACATGCAACCAAAATGTGCATCTAAAGATCTACAAATGTAGGAAACACTGAATTTCTGACCTAGAGATCAAAACCAGTCCAGACCTAAGGAACAATGGGAAAGCTCCTCTAGCCATTCTTTACTGTTACATGGGATACTGCCTGGGAACTCTTTTCCCTGACTATTTTCTAATTAGGAATTCAGTTCAGAAGTGATCAGTGCAGAGGCTTCAGCAGAAGTAACTAATGCTGAATGAGTGAAGCACTGCTTGATAGGCCTTTATTATTCCCACACAGAGCCTCTGAATAACCCAGATGGTACAAAATTACTCGATTTCAGTATTCTTGACGAGAGGAAACAAGGCATGGTTTGCCATTACCTGAGTCATATTACAGATATTTTAGAGATACATTAGACGCAACGTCCTCTGCAGAGATTAATGATGAAATGTACAAAGGGCTCTTTTCCTCAGCGCACATGAATATGACTGGGACGCATGAATTAGGTCTGTTATTTGGATCTCGGCATCTCAGCTAAAGATTGTTTTTTTCAGGCTGTATGACAAGAATACTGATCTAATATTCAACGGGCTATAGATATTACTGGAGAGCACAGAGACTGCTTTAACAGGTATAGCTGCACATCTGGCATCAATAATGCAACATATATCTCAATTTATGACAATTTCTTTTATTTTCCTGATACTTATCTTATTCCACTGCAGACAGGGAAATCGTATTCAACTCTATTTTGGCAGATGGCAGGGCAAGAGAAGTATTTCTAGTTTGCATAATTGATTGAGAAATACCATTATTTAATGGGGTTTAGAGAAAAATAACTATATCTGTTTAGATGTGGGCTTTTTTATAACCTAATTTCAGCAAAATCAGTATGAACATAGTTTATTCAGAATGTCTTCATCATGTAATACTTCCCAGAAGAATCATTACAATGTAATACAAAAGTTTAACCTGCTATGATATGACTAAGTGGAAAAGGATTTTGAGAACTTAATTTCAAGCACTGGTTGTTTAACAGATTTATTAAAAGCTCTTCACACTTCAGTAAACTTTACACATTGTGGCTTTCATTCATTTCCTCCTTGACAGGTCGAATGGGAATGTGTAATGCAGCTATTGGATATTTACCTTTACTCTTTCTGTTTTTCCTTTAAACAAAACAAGTATTATTGGCTTTTATTAAGACTTCTAAGTGAAAAAAATCTGATAGTACAATTCAGGCAGCACATGACTGTTACACGCATCTCTGAATTTATTTGGAGATAAAGTACTTAAAACTGAGAGCTATTTAAAAATATGTTTTATGTTAACAACCATATTTCCAGACCACAGTCATTTAATTATTACATCCAGTGTATTACGTCTAAGTAGTACAATTGTACTTCTTTCACAGAAGTGCATCAGGGCACAACATCTCTCAAAATTAAATTGTTCTTTTGCTAAAGTTGTTCTGGCTAAAAAACAAAGCTCTGTTAAAAAAAAAAATCTTTAAATAGTACATAGGTTCACTCTTGAAAATAGTGGTAAGTAAGAAAAATACATAGCTGAGAAGCATATAACTTTCACATTCTGCGTGAAACTAAATTATGTTTTTCCATTTCCCTGTAATTCTATATTTATTTTCTTTTCTGAGCAGAGTGGTATTTTCCATACAAAATTTTACTGACCATTTTCAGAGAGCTTGTCTCATTTTACTGGATAATGGTAGTAGTTACAAATCTCCTTAGTAAATAATGCATGTAATTGAATTCAATGCTGGTGTGTTTAGAAGAGCTCATGAAGATAACAAATATTTCTGGGGGAAACACGGGATGTGAAATCTAGTTTGTTTAGGTTTCACCTAACAGAGAATGGCACACATCTATTTCACTGTGCCCTTTGCTGAGATGCATGCAAAGTAGATATTCTTACATGAAGATGTACCCAGTCATTCACAAGAAAGAAGAAATTGAATCTTACTCATGCCTTTTCTCCAGCTCCTGCTTCTCACAGACTCTCCTATACTGGTCAGTAGCAACAAGAAGCTGTTGTCTTGTAAGAAGTCAATAGAAGAAATCCAAAGTGAGAATCCTAGAAGATTATCTTCACAAGTTAATTTTTGATTTTAACATTATTTTGTTTAGGATAAAATGGAACTTTTCCAATACTTCCTTAGGTTGTTTTATTTAATTAACCAAGCACATTACCATGTTACCTGACACCAAGACGTGGAGCTGTTCCTGTGGCAAATTGTTTCCCAGAATGGAGTAAATACTGTGGACATTAAGCATAAAACAAGCATCACATCTGGAGCCAAATTCAGAGACAGTGTCAGCTAGTATAAACCACACTTTGTTAATTTGCCTATGGTGCCTTATATTGATAAAATCTCAACCCCAGAAAGAAAGATTAAGAACACATGAGGAAGCGTAAATTAAAGGGTGTGGGTCTCATCCTCACTTACTCTTAAAGCGATTTACTTCTTAAGTCACTCTGGCAAAAGAAAGATGCCTGAAGGCATATGGAAGTACCCCTTGTAATTTTCCCTTATTCAGTGGGCTTTCTCAGTCAGGATAGAACTGAGAGAGTCAGCATCAGGCTGACACACAATGTGTGGTATAGCAACAGATAATGGATACACTGGTATGTGGCCAGACTGGCCTTTGCTTGTAAAGGACCCACAAGGAACAGAGCATGAAACCGAGCAATGATGAGGATATCACAGCTTTTACTAGAGGCAGGGCAGCCCCACGAGGTAGATCAAACTGAGGCTGTTTTAACTTCTCTAACATACCTTTACATCTAATCACATAAGCTTGATTTCCACTTTCCATCTCACAGGCTGGTTTACTGTGTCTTGGGATTCAGCTCCCTTCATCTGAAGGTGCTTCAGCCCACCTTGTTATCCTTCCTCTTGGCTGGGCCTTGAGGCCACAACAACTCTAAACTATGCTCTTATTCCACACAGGAGGCAAAGGAGTTTCTTTGAACACGTGATTAAGCTTCAGGCATTTTATCACTCCTGTCAGATTCCTCTGACCACTTAGAGACATGAAGAAATCTGAATTTGCAGCCTTTCCTTTGTATTACAGTTGCTGGAAGGTAGGGAAGTAACTTGGGTTAGTCTTTAGTATTGATCTATTTACCTCTAATTCTATGTCAGTGTTAAACAGATGTCATTTTGTTCTTTGTAACAAAACAGGAGCTCTTTCACACAAAGCGACAGCATTTCCAGTGGACATACTGTTCTAGTTGGAAGTGTAGTTACACATGGTAAGTTACTAAAGAGGATCCTAAGGAATTTTTTTGCTAACTAGACTCCAAAGCCACACACTATTTGATTTTAAGTGAAAGAGCAGAAATAAAGTACAAAATTCATTCTTACTCTGTTGCCCAGAGAGGTGGTGGAGTCTCCGTCTCTGGAGACATTCAAAACCCGCCTGGACACGTTCCTGTGTAACCTGCTGTAGGTGACCCTGCTCTGGCAGGGGGGGCTGGACTAGATGATCTCCAGAGGTCCCTTCCAACCCCTACCATCCTGTGATTCTGTAACAGAAATTTTCCTCAGAGTATTTTTCACAGTTTGAGAGCTGTACCTGACTATCTCAAACTTCTTGACAACTTTAAACATAAATATTTGTGGACTTGCATTGTGTTCTATCAGTCTACGTATCACACTAATTATAATTAAGGTGCAGCATAAGTAGCGGACAAAGTCAACTAAAGCAAATGATTTATCCTTGAAATGACAAATTTCAAAGGCTAATGGAAATACCATATTACCAGTGAGCACACAATTCAGGCCGAGAAAAGGAACATATGCAAAATCTATACTGTCGATATTTTTTAAGTGGTCATTTTTTATCCTAAGCGGCAGAAATATTTGTGAGGTACCATAATAACTTTAGACCTAAGAAGCACGAACACAGCCATGACAAAGACAGTCCTGTTAGAGTTGTGTTGCAATCCTAAAGGAACAGTGTCTTCTACCTGTCTTTCCCTTAGCTCCACTTTTATTCACTTTCAAATTTGTACACAGATATTACCTGCACGAGCTGGTGAGTACAGTGTTAATGTTAAGTAAATGTCTGTGCAACTCATAGACCACTGATGATGTAAAAGGCTTTTCTTAGATTATGCTGCTGTAGAGTCTTTTAGGATTACAGTAGCAACAACTGAGGTAGCTGCATCCCTACTCTCTTTTGGTAGCTGTGTATTCCAGCCAGATGAATTGTGTTCAATAAAAAAGGAATTGAGTAACTTTATCTCGTCAAGTTCTACACAACCCAGTTTTGAGTGTAGTTTTTCTTGGAATACTTGTTTTATAATAAAATCGGAGACAATTAAGTCAACTATCAGATAATTTTATCAAGTTTTAACTCTTACATTTTCTCTCACTAGGCCAAAAAGAACAGATTTACACAGTGACATCTGGATACTTTAATTCAAATAGATCTAAAATACTGCAGTATTTTCCTTACATAGAAATCCGTAATCACTTGGAAAGTTAAATGAGAAATCATAGGTTTCAATTCCTAGAAATGAGCTATTAAGGGCATGTACTATAGTTAAATAGTACATATATCATAGTATAACAGTAATTATATTCCTAACTAAGCCAATGTGTTGGCTTCTTCCTTGTCATGAAATTCTAGCTTCACTTCCCAGGCTCTAGCATCTCCAGAGGATTGAGTGTGAAGTCTTCTTTGCACTCTTCAAGTGGAGATCAGGTAACATAGCTTAGTTGATGCTCCGTGGCAAGAAGTGACATTACTGTTGCCGGGGTTTTTTCTACAGTGTGATCCAGTACCATCTCTAAACCAAAACTCATTTACCTCTTTGAAATTTAAATTTTCTTTCATTTTGTTTAGATGAATCTATTTATTTTCCTTCCTGACTTTTACGTCGTAAGTGTATTGACATTTTGTCTATCATTGTGAAAGGTAAGACACACAGGACAGGTTTAGTCTCTTTTTCCTAATACAGCCAACTTTCTAGATGGCAATTCTGCCCATTGCCATAGCAGCATTCTTCATCCAAATGTCTACACAGAGATAGTCACATCGATTTTATTTTCATTTTGCCTACATTAGGATGAATCCTAACACTGGGGATATTATAATGCTACCAAATAGAACTTCCAAGGAGAACACCATGCTTCTTCTAGGGCCATTTTTCTTGGTGTATTACACCTCCTGATGATGTGAAAGGCGTACCCTTCCATTCCGATTCTGAATACCTTCCTAGCAAAAGATAATTAAGAAAAGCAAACACTTTCTTTTTAAAATATCAGTCTTCTATAGCTACATCAAAAGCTGAATGACTTCCAAAAACTGAAGAAAAAAAAAATTGTTTTCTTAAAGCTGAAATATTACCAATTCTTCTCAATAACTCACATCTTCAGAAAAAAAAAAAAACTTCAGGGAACTTAACTTTCTGAAACATCAGCAAGTTATTTTAAACAGGTCTCTTAGTTTCCTCCACTTTGCTGAGTATTGGGATATTTGAATCATTTAGCTTCTTTAACTGAATTATTTTGCACACCACAATCCAGATTTTGCAGTATCAACAGCTCATCATGAAAGAGAGCCAATGCAGCATCAGGAAATAGCTAAAGCAAGAAAAGAAACAGATTTGTTTTATTTTACACACATATTCCTTAGAAATCAGTGATCAGGGTAAAGAAAATTCAGAACACTTATAAGCTTTCCTAAAAAATGTTTGGATAAAATGAATTTCATATTTGTGAAGTTTTCCACAGACTGTTGAAGGCTTAATAGTAACTGTTGCCAAAACCTTAATTTCAGTCAGTTTTACTGCACTTGACCTATTCTGAAAACTATTTTTCAAAGAACAGATTTAAAATACAGTCAACAGTCAGGCTTCGAAAGTAGCAGGAATCATTATCAAAGCAGCATCTTTTTACAGTCCAAGATTGTGTTTCCTTCTGTTTAGAAATACAATTAACATTAATGATGAATACTGGGTGTAGGTGTATATGTTGTATACATGTGTATGTAAGTCTATAAGAGCAAATAGTTTTGCATGCAAAATGCCTTCTGCCAGGCTTACAGGAACAACGAACAATCCAGACAGTCTTCACATTGTGAAGGATCTCACAGTCTCACATAACTCTAGACAGTCGTACACTCTTGTAGGGACGTATGGGTAAGAGAGGACTTGCCCATTTTATAGCTCTCAAGGATAAGAAAAAACACTACAAGAGACATGAAAAAGATAACATACATAACTTACATGTGAAACTCTTTTTACTCTTTTTAACTGCTAGTACTGAGGATTGTAACCCTTATAATATCTAATTGCTCAAGCTGAATAAAAATGTGATTTTACAGAAGATTTGGGATGGTCAGACTCTTACCTTTCTGTTTGGAAAATCCAAAACGCACGATTTTCTCACAGCTAGAGGTTCCTTCTCACAGCTGTGGAATGGAAATGTCATCTTTGCATGTCATCTTTGATTTCTCTCAACTTCCTGGAGTTTGTTTATGTTCTGTGTGTATATCATAAATGTAGTACACGTCCCTTTTCTGTTCCCCAACTTTCCCTAGAATACCACATAGCTAGCACTAAATTAAAAGAAGCTTTCCTCAGTTTAAAGTGAAGTAAAGCTGGAGGGAGATGTGCTCTGGAGTAATAAGGAAAACATGGAGACTGAAAAGTATTTAACATTACTTACTGCCATGTTTGCAAATGTCAAAGACCACTAGCAGATGGAGGGTTTTTTCTGTGTTTAAAGACTTTATTGTCCACAAGAAAGACATGAAATATTTTCATGAAGATGTCAAGGGACAGCAGGATGGTCGTTAATACCAGGGTACTGAATAGGAAGGAAAAAAAGCAGCGTCAGGAATGCTTGTCATGCTGCAATGCAAACATGACCTGGAGTGCAGACCCCAACAGCAACAGGGAATATTGCAGAAACTGGGTGCACAAGTTAACTCCTTTTCTGCCACCTTGGTCTCTTCTCTTTTAAGTACCTTTTAACTCTCCCCAGCTGGGAGAAGCCAGGATGTCAACGATGAACACACAGTCTCAGATATCACAAGTGTAGGGAAAGAATGAAATGGTGAATGACTGGCCTGTTAGCCAGCGGGGTGAAGATACACCTGCTCCCATCTCTTTTATAACACTCTCCTAAAGACTAAGGATTTTAAAGAATTGGGGAGATGTACCAACACTTTCTTACACAGTATTAAAGCACCAAAGGTAGACGCAGTCAAGTAGAGTCTAGTTTTTACTGTTAAACACTGGGAATGTTTCGGATACGTGATCTTCAGGGAAGCTGTGCAGCCCAAAAACCAAATCCAAAACATCTTCAAGGTGTTCTGGCCAACAGCTTCTGTATGGGAAACAGGAGTTCACAAAAACAAATCTTTAGACTAAATAACAGCAGCTATTTCATCTGAGAGATCTGTTTGACAGATACACTAGAATAGAGAACGGCATTAGCCAAAGACTAACAACCTGGCAGTTCTATCAAAAAAGACAGGAAGGGATGGGTGAGCAGGTTTTACTTCCATTGTGCTGGTTTATGCCTTCTCTTAAAGATCAGAAAACAGTGAGACATGATAATTTCAAGCTCTACTGAGAGAACTCTGTTTTTAAGGCATTGGCGATCAGCCGCTGTGTTGTCTAGTAGCTTTCAATGTCAAACAGGTATTTCTTGTCTAGACCTTTGTATATGGGCTACAGTTGTGCTTTCATTAGCACGGTTTCTCAGTGCCTGCCAGTAACACTCCAGGGGACATGAGTGGCGTCTGCCACATGGGTTTTTTTCTTCTTATCATCTCCCCAAAGCGGAAATTGTTCATGAGGTAAAATTGTTTTGTCTGGAAGATTTTACTTCATCATATGTACGTGCTGCAATGTGCTTGTGTCAAGTAGAGCAAGGTCAAAGAAGTGATGGCTCCTAGTTCCTGTGGGAGTTCATTTCACTGTCTGGCACCAGAGCTGGAAATCTCTTGTCTCCTGCAAAGACTCTTACCCTTGGGGTAAAAAGTTGTATTGCAATTGACAGTCTGCCAACAACTTAAATGGGAATATACCTGTTTAGTAAGATGCAGTAATTTTTAATTTACTGACTTAATTCATTCTTATTCTTCAATTAATGATCTGTTCTTTCTTTTTTTTAAACAGAAGACATTCTATGAGGATTTTCTCCTTTTGATCAAAGCATCTGAATGACTGGATACACAGTGATGTGGTGAGATTTTACAACTATTCAGGGCTGTCCTGCAGAGCTCACAGTACTATTTTTGTTGTTTTATAACTTGACATCCATTTTGGTTTCCTCTCTACTCTTTTCCAGGAGAAAAATATACGTCCTAAACTGAAAAGGCTGAAAGGACTAGAGAAGAAAAGAGTTTCAAGGTTCTAAGTAAATAAAGATGAACATATGACAAAAAAGATAACTGAATAAATGCAATCGTATTGGTCCTAATTTTTGCACCACTTTTCATCCTGAGCTCACTTCTACTGATTTACTTATGGTTCTACACGAATAAAGTAAAAGATTCACTTTCAACATGAGGTGTTTACTGCAATCAGTAAAGATGGATATCACATACTATTAAGACAATTGCATAGTTATGTTGAAGAATTAATGAATCACTAAAACGCAGAGTGAAACAACAGAGCAGGTATTGTTATTGGATCCAAAGTACTGCAACTGTGGAGAAATATTGGGACAGAAAGATATTAGAGTCACCTTTCAGCTAATGAAAGCTGAGCAGCTTCCAAAAAAGAAAAAAAAAAAGGAAAGAAAAGAAAAAGTGTTAATGAGAAAATATAAGTTAATCTACCAGACTTGCAGTTCCCAGCAAAGTAGCAAAGTATAAGCAGTGAGCACACATGTAATTGTCTCCTCGTTGTTACAGGTTTACCAAAGTAAAATTCCAGCCCAATGAATGCAGGCAGCACACTGTGGTAGGGGGCATTTATCTAAACGAAGACATGCTCCTGTATCACCACTGGTTCCTTCCTTACTTCTTATCCTGCAGTCAGGTTGAGTACAAAGGTTAAACACTGTGCTGTCTTCAACGCGTGCCCTGTTGAGAAAGAATGTCCATAGTCAAAACACAGGTAGATCACATCGAATATATTATACACGTACCCCTCACTCTATATATGAAAAATACGGCAGAAGCACCAGATTTCCTTAGCATGGACAGAGAAGGCCGTGAGACTGCGTGATACACCTTACTATGCACATCATACAGAATCACTCCAGCATCATAACAGACGTCTAATCAAAACTGTGAATCACCTAGATCTACCCTTTTCTCACTCGAAGAAGAGGTTCTTGCTTCTATACTAAAGAAAGCAATTATTTATTTCCTTTTTCTACATCTCTGAAAATATAACTTTGAACAGTGAAATAGAAATATATCACAGCCACATATAAAACTGTCTAAAAAGTCTTCTTTTCTTTCAAATATTTCAGTGTTTTATGGATTTATACTAATCACACCCGTTTGAACTTTGGGATATATAATTTTGGATAAATACCAATATTTTACTACCACTGTCTGTTAAGAGTTTTGATACAGGTCACTTTAATGTAAGATCTAGGGAAAATGAAGTAACAAAGACTTCATTTTTATAGGACTTTAGACTGTTTAGAATATGTTATTCATATATGCATATATAAAACAGTAGTCATAGTATTGCTATAGCAGAAGTCGGACCAAGATCAGACAGCTACCCTCATTTCAGTTATATGTAAGAAGTGATGTGCCTGTCAAAATCTCAAGCCAGGTTATAGCCAAGGAATAAAGGCATACTGTGAGTCTGCTCAGGAGGAAAAGTAGTTGAGCAGAGGCCTTTTCTGGCTGATGCTCTAGGTATGTAAGAGAGGAGGAAGACAAGAATAAGAGACATGAAAGAAACAAGACAGAAAAAAAAATCCCCAAACCACAGTAGGTATTTTTACATTGTGTTTTGAGAGATGTCCAGATAGTGAACATGGAAACGTGGCTCCAGGTATTGCTTCCGTAAGAAAATGAGACACCATCTCTTAAGCGTAGTTAGTGGTTCAGTATACTGTTGACATGCTGTTAGCTCAGCAGTAGACAGTTTGGGTGCTCTCAGGCACACCTGCACACGTAGCTGTAGGCTGCCTGCAAGCCTTTGTGCAATCATTATACCTCCTGCCTAGGAGCTGCCTGTGTAAACTGGAGGCAAGCAGACCTGGAAATATGCCATGCTTCTGGCTTCTTGGAGACTCCTTCTTAAGACTGATATTGACAAAGCCAAAGACTCTGGTAACAGGATCCCGAAAAAAAGCAACCCTCCAAACCCCTCTAGAGAAAGTTTTTGTGTTGGGTGGCGATTGCCAGAGATTTGGTTTAAATTATAAGGGATTTTTGAAAGTAAAAAAAGATGGACAAAATACCCTGAAATGAAAGCAAATCTTCTTTTAAGACAAATTAATCTGAGGCCAGGGAAAAAAAAAGGGTGCACAAATATCACTAGTAGTGTCACAAATTTTGAGATACAATGAGCACTTTTTCCTACCATCTCACAAAACCAATAAGAAGTAATAACATTTAACTGCGATAAATGAATGCTATACGTGTCTTATAAAAATCTGTCCACAACTGTGCAAGAAAGGAGAGTGACACCCTCAGCAGAGCTATGCAGCTTTAGAGGAGCGCAGGGCCCAGAACCCGGCACACAAGACATATCTTGCCTTTCTCCAGCTCTGCTCCTTCTTGTGGGCTAGCAGAAGACAAAGGGATAGCATTTTCTGTGATTTTAAGGCGTGTAATTAACCTGCTTCTATTTACTGGATACACAAGTGCTCCCGTGAGAGTGAACTGTGCTCCTTTGAGGAGTGTAACAAATAAACAAAATGGACTGGCTGTTTAATCAAGTAACTGCCCTAACGATGCCCTCCTAGGCACAAACATTGGTGGGTTTGAGAGAGAGCTTGAATGTTGTTGACTTTTGGTTGTGTTACAAAGGCCATTTATTTACTCAGATTTCTTCTCAGCAAAGAGCTGAATGGACAGAGTCATTTCCTCTGATCATTGAGGAGAGTTTTTGACATTTTGGATAATTTGATTATATTTTACTACTCCGTAGCTTTTCTTTTCTTAGTTTATTTGAAAAAGCAGTATCTTTTAAGATGTATTCCAACTCACTAATCAAATAAAATCATTTTAAGAAAAGTGTACATTTTTTCTGCGTTTAAGGATTTAGTCTGTAAGAAAATTCCAAAGAAAATTTAAATATCTGTTCAACGAGTTGCCTAATTTCAGATCAGCATGGTGTATGGAGGGCCAAATTTACAGGGCATTCACTAAGCCAACATAAACCCGTGGCCAATTGTATTCAAAAGGAGAAGTTAAATACTCCAAAGAGAAAAAAAAGATTACTCGCTAAAAAAATACTTATTAAATTATGAGATTATCATGCTATCTTAAAAGAAACAACAAAACAAAACAACAAACTTTCTTCACAGGCTTTAAGCAGCTATAATCATAAAGTAAGCAGTCCTCAGCAATTACCCATCGATAACACCGCCCCAGCAGAAATGTAAACTCAGAGAGATTAATTCTTCACAGTAGCAGAATAAACACCACAGTCCAACGTCACCCTTCCTTCAACTCTGAAGCCTGAAACTAGTTTTTTTTTATGGCATAAAGCTAGAAACTAGCAGGCAGGTTCATAAAAGACAAATCAACCCAGTTGATGAGCGAAGAGGCAAGTTAACAAGACGGCCACCAAATTTTGCCCCCACAGAAGCTGCTGCTCCATGTACTGCTCCCTACCTACATCCCGCAATAGGTTGCTGTTGCAGTGTCTGTATCTGGAAAGGAGGTACAACATCCCGTTGTGCAAAGCTTATTAAACCCCTTGCACTGCTAATATCTTTCTAGTACACCTTTGACTGCATTTCATTTCTGTAGCTGCAACAAATGGCTCATAATCATCTAGTAATTAATGTAACACAATAATCCTTCTCCAGCTCATGAAAAAAAACCAACAGGTACTTCCTTAGGTAAGAACGATGAGATGAACAGCAAAGTTATCCCCAAAGATGCTTCTCCTCAGACAGCCGTCGTCATTTTCCTCTTACTTGGTTGGAGCGTGTCGCGTCTACTCTTCCTGTATCAAGCTTTGAAGTGGCTGATCTTAGTGGAACTGTTCACATGCTTGAAGTGGGCAACTGCTGAATATCTGCGGGAAGTGGGCTCTATGTGTCAGTAAGACTCAGACCTAGAGCTCTACCAGCTCCTTGTCACGTTTTAATCATTTAATTTCTAAGTGCTAGAATGCAGTACCAAGCTGTCTGTGGTCTGTCTGTGGTACCCTGTCATCAGTCTTACTCCATTAGGACTTGGGTCCATGTTTGCTTTTAATTGCCACTGCAGTGTTTTCCAGTGTGTAGCTGATTGTCTTCTCATCTAACAGGCTATTGCACATAATTTAGGGCTGCGTGATAAATCTGCCTTCCCGGTAAATGGCTTAGCTAATGGTTCATCCAACCAGCTGAACACAGATGCAGCTAGCAGGGCAGAGCCAGGAAAATGTGGTGGGGTTTGTTGTTTCTTTTTTTTATAATGTGGTAATTTATTAATGACGACTGCTCATATTCAGGACTTACATAACTCATCATGGAATCCTAAAGTATTGTTCACAAGTGCATATGAAGGGGGATATAAATATATATTGTCCTTAAACCCAGAGCGAGTGTAAGTCACAGTACAGTGTCCCAAAACCTGATCTCATCAACATTTTTGTCAGATAATGTGATACAAATAAAACAATACAAACCAGCTGCTTGCCATTGTTTGCAGACAGTTTAAAACAACTAAAAAAATTGAATGAAAACTTCCTGTAGCTTTTGTAAGTGGAGATTTTTCCTGTGCATAGTCACCCAGAGTAACGGTCTGTATTAGAGGGTCTGTCATTGGCATAAGGATAGAAGTTATGGTCTCTTCTGCCTATCCTTGATGGCTGTCCAGCAGGGGATAAGCCGGGAATTTGTACTGCACATTTGCTAAGTTTATGGATCAAGTCCAGTGGCTCTCCTGACATTCCCTCTTTTACTAAAACAAGTTGTAACAGCCAAGGTTATGCATAAGCTGTTAATGAGGTCATGTAATTGTTGCTCTGTTACTGTCAGATGTTACAGGAACCACAGTTCATTCTGTCCTTTTTGTAATGCATTTTGTGATAGTTTAACAGTGAAGACTCTACGTCTGACCAAATTTCATGCGGGCATGGGAGAATTATAAAAAAATATAAACGTCATTAGCAGTGGAAAAACGCAGTACAATGCCCTTTGTGTAGAGTATCTGTTCCTTCTCTCAAGGAGACTGAATGATATATATTTCATCATCCCTAGTTTTCTTGTTTATATTTATTTTAGTGCTTGCTGACTGTTCTCTTCTCGCACCAACTCTTAAATGACAATATTGAATATAAATATCATGTGAAAGTCTTCACATAAGATGATACCTACGTTTGTATTGCTCAGGGAGGTGCTAAAGGAAGCGGATGATTATTGTTGCTTATAATGGGCTCCATTCCAGAGGATCAGAGGAGGCAACAGGATTTATTTTATTTTATTTTATTTTATTTTATTTTATTTTATTATTATTTTTTTCCAGAGGGGAGATTGCTAACCACTTCAACAAACCTACTGCCTTGCTCAAAACCTTGGCACAAACTTCAAGGAGCTATTCCAGCTGCATCTGATTGAACCTTACCATGAAGAGCAGAGATGAAATAGACTTTCTGGGATTATGAGTGTCTGCCTCCTTTCTTTCCTACTGGACTACACAAATGGCCTTTCACATTGGCTAGTTTTCAAGCGTGGAAAGACAAGGTGTGCATTAATCTATGGGTGAAATGTATTTTATTGGACCTAAGTGTTTTGTCTATATAAACGGAACAAAAAGATCTAGCAAGGAAAATAAGCAAATACAGTATTTTCTTAAATTATCTTGACATGAGAATTTAGTGTATCCAAGAGAAGCTTTGTTTACTTTCTTTTACCAACTCATTCCTTTCAAGTCAGCAAAACTAAAGGTATTTGATTTGTGTCCGATATTCCCAGAATAATATGCCCAGTTGCAGAAATCTTTTTTACATAATTTCTTTTAAACTTGCTAATGAGTCACGTTCATTGCTCTCATTTATGCTTTATGATGACATTTCAGAAGTTGTGTTGTACAGAGTCACACACTTAGGCTCACAGCTATGCAGAGGCAGTGCAAATTGGCACCACCATTATGTCTGCCAGGAAAAGGCATGTTTGCATAGCATATAGAAATTTATTTGCAGTCAACAAAGCAATATAACGAGAGGTGTCCACCCAGTTGGGTAGGATACTCAAAAAATACCTTTACATAATGAAAGGGAAACTGTGTCAGGCAGAACTTCATTTGCACTGGAGGCAAGGTTAAGAAATGGGTTATTGTCTTAATTAAATCCGTTTGCAGGACTGGAGGCTCAGGATGTCCTGAAGGCAAATGCAGAAATTCAACTTAATTCTGACAACCTCCAGAGACAACACTGAAGCCCAGGTAAGGGCGAAGGGTGTTTGAGGGTGTCGGGGTATTTCAGACACAAGTCTTCTCTGCTGTCTTTAGTTCAATAATTGCTCAACTCCCTGTACTTCCCGTATCACCACCCTTTTCTGGCAATAATCCTGATTTTTCCTTATGGGACCATGTGTACCTTATGGGACCAAGGTACCTGGGACCTTCAATGTACTCTTGTCTTCCATGTGTAAGATGCCCACTGAGTCTACCATGATCTAGTAGACCTACATTTTTGTATCTCCTAAGATTAGTTTAATTATTTTGGCAGCTTTATGAATGGTACAATGTCAAAATGTCCTTTTTACCTATTGATTTCAATTACATCAGACTCATAGCTTAAAGAGCAGTGAGAAGAGATATGGGGATTCAATTTGCAATAAAAAGCATAGAGAAAAGAAGGCAAGCACTAGACAAGACTAAGATTTTGTTAGTACTGTTTATTACTAGATTTGAGAGTCTAACATAAATCTAGCTCAAACAAAAGGGAGTTCATTCAATAAGTTCATTGGCTCTAAGATCAAACTCTAAAAACATAATCTTCTTATTTTTCAGTCTACCAGCCGGTTGAATTGAAACAGTTAAAAAACAAATCAACAGTGAGTGTAAATAAGGCATTGGTTCAGAGACACGTGAAACTAAAATCTAAGAAAGTCTAAACATTCTGTGTTAGCAAAACTTTCATGTTTACCTTTACAGCGTGTCCAACATTCTTAAATGTTGTGGTTTATGATATGACAAAGTGTTATGTGGGTCCAATAACATTTGACGTGCCACAGATGTCAGTAAAGATCTAACATGTTCTCTCTGTTAGCTTATTGCCATTTAAAACTACGTTATACTACTTACAACAAAATCTGAAAGTATCGTTACTGTAGTAGTACTGTACTATTTACTGTAGAAGTGGAGATAATTAACTACAGTTAATTCCCTACATCTAAGGTTACTTCATGACAGCAAAATCCTACTACTAAAGATAACACTAAAAATTTCCTTTATCAAGTTCCAAAAAAAATATGGTTTATCCAATGGGCATGTTTCTGATGCACTATTTGTCTCAGATGTTTTCTCTGATTCTGGGGTAAGAACCAGTTTCCAGAGGGTGCCCTACATTCTTCAAGAAAACAGCCTGGACAGTCAAGTTGTGTTTTAAAAGCTGCGAGTCTGGCTGTGATGAAATCCCAGTGTTTACAGTCCAATACCAAGAATTAGAAGTGTTGGTATCACGGAGTTATGACTGCTCAGATCAGAGTCACTGACAGTTAAAGGAAATAATTACATCTAGCTTAACTGGAAAAGATGATCATTCTTGTTTTGATATTACTGGTTTGGGTTGTTGTTGTGTAGTTGCTATTTATATTGTGTATTTTTTGTGTTTCCGTTCCAGTTAAGCAAACCTTCTCCCTGAAAAAAATGGAATGTTTTGTTTCTGAGTGAAGCACTGAGAATAAAATTGAAAGTGAAAAAAAATTCAGAAAGAAAATTAATTGATACTTGAAAAACTGAAAAAAACAATTTAAGAAATGACAACAGAAATCAGTGAGATCAGACTCAGTGATTAAATTGTCATTCTTTCACTGCAGAAAATCCTAAATACTGGGACAATTTCATAAAACATTTCAGGTTGAGCTAATTTTTGTTTCTTGAAAAGAATATAATAACAAAAGAATTTTGGCATAAATTTTGGCACAGTTCTACCAGTAGTCTTCTTCTGAATCAGCACAAATTGAGTCCTCAAGACCAGAAACTCTATCACAAATGATCACAGTTTGAGGGAAAAAGTTAATCTTTGGGCCCTAGATAACTTAAACTTATAAAAAGATGCTCCAGTTGTGCTGAAATGGTTGTTTCCATTTGGAATGGATCAGCTGATGTGAGTTTTTTTGCTCTATTTTACTTAACAGTAGAAGGTAGGCAGATCTCGGAAAGGAACATTACAGCTTGGTGGAAGAGGCCGGAGTGCAATTTATGGTAATAAGAAACATAATTCCAATCAAGGGTGCCTGAATCCAAGGAGGCACCGACATTGTGAAACTTCTTCATAACTGCAAATAAGTATCCTCGCCAAAGGACTGGATATATAGCCCCTTGCCAAACTCCTAAAATGTTTGATTGTTTAAAGGGTGAACTTGCTTAAAAGAGGAATGCTCAGTTCTAAAAGCACATGGAGGCAGTCTGGATTAATGATCTTTGGGCCAGATTTGAAACACATTGATGAAGCCATGTGTGGAGTCTTGTACTGTACTGTCCCCATTCCTTGGATAATGTAAAATTTCAGTCTCTAAGCCTCTTAATTTGGCACTTTTCATGAGATGCATCTTGACTTTAAGACGAAAAAAAGTAAGAGTAATAGAAACTTTTAGGCAATAAAAATAATTGCTGTTCAAGCAAGAATTTTAGAGTCAGTTACTCCTTGACAACATGTCCCTGACCATTTAATTTTTGGCTTTAAACCATGCAGGTACTTTGCAAATTGTTAGAGTTTTTATGCACTGGGGCAATTTCAAATGAACCTATTTCCTCTGCTAAAACTAAAGAAAAATGTCTTTGTACAAAAATAAAAGTTTTTGATGCTTGTAGGAAAAAAATATGAGTAGGTATTTGAAGTAACAAACAATTTCTTATGTGCTAAAGGCTTAAGCTACTGTTGCAATCATTTTCTATGTTTTACCCTCCAATAGAACCATTTTTAATGGGGGTGTTTCAGACATTCAGTGCAGATCGTATTACCATGTTCAGCAGTTACTCTGGAGAAGCGAGCTCTTTGTCTCTTCTCCAAAGTCATCCATCGCTAACCTCAAACACTTAAACATTTCCTAGAGATCTTAGTATTGTATTAGTTCTAATGCCTCACTTAAAATGACAGGAACATTTAAAATGTGATAAGCATAAGAGAAATACAGGAAGCATGAATGATCTGGGATTTCCAGATGCTACTAGGTTATAAATGACAAAAAGCATAATTTGGAGAAAACCATGGGTAGAGTGACTTTAACTGTCCCTTTGTTAAAATCCAGGACTTTGCTTCCTCCTAGCATTTCTTTAGCAGTGTGCTTGGCACTTATCATCTATATTAAGTTCTTCAAGAACTGGTCTTCTCTAAGCATTTACAAAGCAGCTGTTAAAAATATTTTAATTCCTTATATTACTTTCACAACCCAACTTAAGAATTACTCATATTACAGCAGCACATTGTAATGAACTAGTCATTTTTATCATCCTGAAGTTATGTAGTGATACAAGCTAAAAACCCCGTAAAACTCATTTCTGTTTGCATTCCTGTACTGCTGAATTCTAACACCCTCCAACCTGCCAAGGAAGCATTCACTTGCAGCCTAAACCAGAGGCCTTCCCAGTCCTCTTTTTGGTTTTTGTTGTTTGGGGTTTTTTTTAATTATTATTTTATTTTTTAAAATTTAACTGTGACATCTGGTTCTTCTTCAACCTTCACTTATTCCAGGAAACTTGGAGATAGCAGCTATAATTCTTAAAGGAATAAATAAGTCCTAGTAGTCTCTTGGTATTTTATATCTCAAAGAGGAGAGAAGTGAATCTGGTATTACAACACTGCAGAGGTGTCAGATACCCAAATCCAATAAGCTATATATTTCTGTTGCTAACAGGATTTTTCTCCTTTCTGCTTCTTCAAGTCTTCTCCAAAACATATAGTGTCTATTGTCCAAAATGGCATTTGGGTTCTGGCCCCTTAACTTCCAAGAATCCTATCTTAAGTGATTTGGGGTTTTTTTCTGGATACTTGGACATTTTCACATTTTTCGATGTAGATACAAAGGTATTTGAGAGCCCTATCCTGCTAGATGACAGTCACTTACATGAACATAATGTTGGTATTTAGAAAGACTGGCTGATCTTTATGACTAACTTTTACTGTGTACATTTTGAAAGTTTCTTTGGAGAGATGGGTCTTGATAAATGCTTTCTTTTTTCTTGTGTGCTTTTCTTTGTGGGTGTTTTATGTTTTTTTATCATTTTACAACACTTAACAAGCTTTTGTGCTTTAACCTTGTATTTATACCTCCAGATAATGTTTTAAATTTTCCTTTTCTTCCCAATCATAACTACTAGCTGAAGTCAGCAAAAAAAAAAAAAAAAAAGGAAATGGTAATTCATTTTGATATAAACAGTAGATATGTTAATTAACATTTCCCCCTGAGGGAAAGACGTGTTTTCAAAATGATCCAAACATCGTTCTCTGGCCAGCTCACAATTCCAGAGTTCAGTAGATCCAGCTTTCATGGGATAATGCAGAAGGTATTTCAGAAAAGCTTAAATTTATAAATCCTTATATTTTCTGATTATATATGTTTACTACCACATAGCATGAAGAGAAAAGGGAATAAATCTCTATGATAATAACTTATTCTCTGAATTGTAAATTGTTCAACTTTCTGTACTTTTTATAAGTCAATCAAAAAGTCTTTCTCTTGCAGGGGGTGGATTGCTCATACTCTTTTATTGCTGTCTCACTGATATCAAACAGAATGGAGTTACACAAAGTGATGTTATGCAGTGAGACACAGGGATTTATTAAGCGGCTATGTATGAGAAACAGGAAATGATATAGCTTCATAAATATCTAAGATCTTGTTCCCTGATTGGAACACTTTCTGAACCTCGCTTTCTTTGATTCTACCCACTGTTGTATCTAGTGATCAGCTGAAAGAAACCTCGATAAATATTACTGCAAAACACTATTATCTCAATACCTTCCGTTCCATTTGAAAATATTTTTTCATCTTTTATGCTCTAACTTTACAAAAAATTTCCTAAGGTTCAGATGCTAATTTTCAGATGATAAACATAATTCTTAGTGTTAATGAAGGCAAACAGAGGTCATTATTATTGTGCAATTAGTCACAGAGTACAAATAATAAATAAGAATTCAAAGTCCATATTTCATTTGAAGTTGTGAGTAGTTTCTCTTGGGTATTTTTTGAGGGTAATTTTATTTATCTGTCATTAGCTTGTGTTTGTGTGATTCTGCATTTCATAGAGTTGTACAAACACACAAAACTCCCCATACAAAGTAGGGACCTGTTCCTCTTTTTTATCTCCCTCCATCTGTTATTTCTCACCTGAAGAAGAAAGCTTAGGAATAGTGCTTTTTTTTGTTCTGGTGGTTTGTAGATATCCCCAGATAGTTTTAATGTCTTCTTTGGACTTTAGCAAAAAACAATAGTTAAAAGCACCCCCCTCCCAACTTATTAGCGAGACATTTAATTTGTTTTATTTGGCAACCAGTTGACATTCCGAGCTTGCACGAAAAGTTGCTCACTGCAGCTGAGTGGGTGAGCGAGTAAAAGAGCAAGAAACTTTGTTTTTAAAATATGGGATGAAATACAGATCAAACAATGTTTAGTGCCATATTAATCCTTTAGACTGAGGCACGCCAGAAATGGGTCTTTCGAGCTGTGGATAGGAAGGAGGAGGAGAAGCAGTCAGCTAGGAGCAAAGAAGTTACCTGTGAGCAATAGAAAGAGACTGTAAAGACAGGTACATTTAAAAGACTTACTGGGATGAAATAACATCTGGGCAGAACAGCCATCAGGAAAACTGGTCCCATATGATATAACTGTCAACCCTTTCCCAGCACAGGGGAAAGATGGGTTGACTAGTTTCCAGAAAAAATTTAGAAGTATTTTCTGAATTACAAAACCTAATTCATCTTCCTGGGAGGCACAACACAAACAAGGTTACCCAGTGGTCCATTGAGCAAGACCTTTGTTTCTAACTGTAGCTAATGTCAAACGCTGTCTGTAACAAAGAACCTTGTGGTAGGTAGCTAGCTACCAAATAACATAGCTTTAGGAAAAATTTCTTCCTGTAGACATTAGGCTAAATTTTAGTATCTTTTTTGAAGCAGCACTTTTATTTGCTAGTGGGTAGGTTAGTTTTTCCCCATTCTTTTGCAGTTAAGTCAGGAATTCTTTCATCCATACTTCTTTTTTGAATTCTCCCAAGTTTTTTTACCTTAGTGGTACCTTGTAGTGACATGCTCTAGTACTTGGCAATGTAACTTGTAGAAATGTAATTGTTTTTACTGATTTGGGGTTTTCTTTTATTTCCATGCAAAAGATGCTCTCTTCTTCTATGGAAATGGGAACTCTCTTGGCTCTATCTGCCTGCATTTAGCCATTCATTATTTTGAATCTCTCCAACTGAGCCTCTCCTATTTTTCTCCTTTCTAAATAAAGAAGTCCCAGGCTTCTTCAATCACTCTTCATGTGGAAGTTTCTCCGCACCTCTGATGTCTCTTATCAGGCACTTCTATTAATAGAGAATTAGGGAACTGGAAATTTAAACTAGAACAAAACTTTATGCCTGGGTTCTTGCTTGTAAAATGAGGGGAAAAAAAATCCCAACTTGCTCAAATATTTACTTAACAAATCTGTGTGTGGATTTTGTTATTTGCTCACACTTTTATTTCCTTTTTGCCTTTTTTTTTTTTCTGTATTGGACAGCCTCTACTGTCTCCATTCCCGTGCACAGCCCACCTTTGGGCAGAAGCTACCAGGATAAAACTAATCTCAAGGGATGAATTTTCTCTTCCCTTTTCTATTTCATAACTGCCATAGC
The DNA here is from genome assembly GCF_028500815.1 of Rissa tridactyla. NCBI lineage: Eukaryota > Metazoa > Chordata > Aves > Charadriiformes > Laridae > Rissa > Rissa tridactyla. The sequence continues at coordinate 37,242,315 of NC_071467.1, read as the reverse complement.
AACATCAGTGTTTCATAGGTGTCATCGGTGTTTTGTTGCTCTCCACCCTAGGGATTTCCTGGGAGGCCTGTACAGTCATTGCTGCTTCTCCTCTCCCACCCCTACCAGCTTTGTGCCCAGCAGGGGATGCAGTCAGTAGATAACTGCTGGAGCCTGACATTTCCAAACAGGAGGTGTATGGCCTGCTATTGCTGTGAGATTTCCATACCTTATCCTCTTTCAGTATACTCTCACCCTGTTGCTAGTATTAGTGTTGCTCATGAACACATTAAAAGAAATGCGGTTATGATCAGGCTTTAATATGTCACTGCTTATTTTATCAAGATCATACGAGGTCAACAGAAGAAATTCAGTCACAGAAGTTAGATGTAGTCTCAGTACGCAATCCAAAATGGAAGTCCTAAGCAACAGGGGAGTTTAAAAGACAAAACGGAGGTTACAATTTAATACAGATATAATCCACACTGTTTCAATGAACAATGTACTTCCTCGATTCCTTGAGGACTGAGACTAAGTTTTTCTAAAACACTCAACAGATTTTCCTTTTGACCTGGTGCTTCATGGATCCAGTCAGCAATGCTAACTGAATACCACCCAGAAAATCTCAGCACAGCAAGTTTAAAAGAAGTACACTGCTAGCAATTTTCTTCAACACGAGTGACAGGGACAACATTCTCGCAGCAAAGAAGAAGTGGACATGTTTCGTGGCATAGCCAAGACACTATTTTTTCCCTAATGCCTGCCAAATCATTCAAAACAAAAGGAGGCAGCTGGCAAGACTTCAAAAGGAGTTTTGTGGATGAAGTAACACAAGCTGCACTACTTTACCTGGCTAAGCTCTAAGAGACCAACAAAGATAAAACATACAGCTTTTGGGTCAGCCAGGAGCCTCTTTGCAAAACTACAGATGGAAAGTTGCCTGGTCATTGTAATGTAACAAGGTATTCAAAGCTGATTAAACAGTACATTGTGCTTTAATTTTGGATATGCATTTCTTTAAGAGATAAATCAAAAGCATGCTTTAGGTTTGAGAAGAAATATCTTAGGAAAAAGCAAAAGAATCCTTACTCTACATGGATATTTCCTTGGTATAAGGGCTTGTTATCATTTTCTTCTGCATTTTATTCAGCCTACAGTTATTCTTAAGTATTGAAACTGATAGCTTAAAAAAGCAAGTATCTACATAATCAAGAGCAGAACTGGCCTGCTCTTCTGAGGAGCTTGTCCTCAATAAAAAATTTTGACAACTGATTGTATTCCAAGTTGAACCAAAAAGGCATCTCTAGCGGTTTTGAGGCAAAGCTCAAGTAGTCACTAATAGATTAAATATGATCCCAGGGAGGTATGAAGGTAAAATACCAATTGGATCTGATGGTATTTAACCATATTCTATAGCCGTGTGAAAGGAGAAAAATCATTAAGACTCAAAAAAAAAACAACGGATGGACTCTAAAGGCTTATGATAATTTGTCAACATGGCCTGTTGTTTGTAGCAATGTCTTAGGACAAGTAGGGATTTAGAGGACGGAGCCTAAAGGGAATAGTAGCTTCATCCAGCTTCAGCAATGGCATAGGGTAGGGCATGGAACAGTTATTGACAGAAAGAACAGGTTCAGATACCAGAGCACAAAAATGCTCAAGCCTTCATAAGGGCCACATGAAGAAGGCTGCTAAAATCAAGGAGAAACTTACATTTGATTGACAAGTAGAGAGAACTGACAGAAAAAATCAAAGGAAAGTATTTTGGAGCAGGAAGCAACAGGCAAAGTAATAGTTACTGCTAACTTCTGGCTACCTTACAACAGCTGAAGGAGAGCTCCAAGGCCAGAGAAGTTACAGCAGCAACGTACAGATGCCTATATATGCATACATGCACAATGCACACGTACACACGCACATACATGTGCCCACACATTGCTTTTTTTCCTTATTGTCCCCTCTGGTAATTTCAATAATGTTGCAGGCCTAATAATGAAAAGCCTCCTGTTACAAAGTCTGGAAATTTGGCCATCTGTAGTTGATTTCCACTAGATGATATTTCTGCAGAAGAATGACAAGGTGAAGCTATAAAATCAGTTAATCTTATTTGTAAATTCTGCTGTGTCATATCTGTAATCTGCAACATTGACCCAGAAGAGCTTTACAATGAAGTAATAGATCATTTTCCCATCATAAATTAGTGCAAACTCACCCAACACCAAACATATTTCAAACTTTGTTTCATTCTTATAAAGAATTTTGTCTTTCGTTATGTTATAGCTACGTACCCTAAACACACTTGGAAAAATCAGATTCAGTATTTCCACCAGCCTTTTTCCCTGTCAAATGCTCCATAATTACAGCTAAAAGTTAGAAATAACTAGAACTCTTTTGAATCCCCTGAACCCATTTTGTGGCAGGGAGGAAGGGAAACCAAGTTGAAGAGCAATGTCTTGACCAGCAGGCTGGGGAGGCTTTCACAGACTGTCCCCTCTGTTAGGAATGGAATAAGTAGGCATCATAAAATATGGTCTTAAACTTGTGTCCAGCACACAATGTGCTCTGTCATATTCAGCAGACTGCCCACAGCATATAAGTAAATTCTTCAGATTTAGTAATAAATAGTTACATTTTTGACTAGCTCCTCTGAAGAAAAATGGCATTCCGAAAAATAACCGAGCAGCGCTTTGTATTTGATGACCTTGCTTATAGGCTCTTTTAGCACCACATAAATCCAGCAATTGCATAGGATTATTTGGCAGCATGAGTGCTAGAAATGGCCAGGCTGGTACTGAAAAATAAAGTCTTAAGAAAGGCTTTATAATATTTATGGAAGGAAAGGCTGACACCAGCAGAGAACTCTACGTGTCCTTTGACTAGTAGGAGAGGACAAAGTGTGTCAAGATGTTTAGCATCTTTCCCACCAGCCTTGGAAGAGGACCGGCGAGTCTGTTTCATTCAGTCATTCCTCAGCTCCTCCTTGTGCCCAGCCCTACGGTCTCCGATGACATAATTGAAATCCAAGAAGAGTCAACTGCTGGGGACATTGGCTTGGGGGTAGTTTACACTCCCTTAAATAGAGATGGAGGGCATGGACTCAGAGTTCATTGAAATGAAAACGGAAAACTCTGCAGCTCTTAACATTTTTTTCAAGCACATTTTTTCCAGAGTTGGGAGAAGCGAGAGGGTTTTAAAAGCAATGTGGCCTTCAGCCAACATCAGAGACGTGTTTTAGAGTCACAGGACGACCTGGTATGATACTGGGAAGTATTCAGTGAAGCTCACAGGACTGCACTACAGCAGGTGCTGTGGTTGGGACCAGGCGTGACAGACAAGAGGCTTTGCACGTGTAAGTCAAATCGGAATTGGAGATTGACTGTTATTCATCAGCAGCCTATCAATGTTAAGGTGAAAAAAATAATAATAATCATATGAGCTATTTTCACCCAACAGTGTGGGATGTCCTCTGGAGTGTTTTTGGAACAGGTTAAAATTCATATAAAACTGTCACAACTATCTGATTAACTTCTAGCCAAAATCTTCCACATAAAAAATTAAAGATGAAAGTATATACATCTTCAGAAGGGAAGAGCTTCAGAGACCAAGGGCACATGCTTTGCACACATGCATGATACTTTATTATGCTTTGATCAGCATTATATTATGTTTATTGGAAAAATCATATAAATATGTCTGAAAGGCTTTTAAAAGATGTTTGTCCTTTAGCTTTAGAAAGTGAGGATGGTTTAGAACTATTCTGATGCAACGGGAAAGATTAGAAAGTCTAGGGGTGGCTTGGATGTTTTCAAACGGGTGCCTTTTTAACCATGCCAAACACTTTACAAAGCCTTGCTGAGATCACACTTTCACAATGGGGATGATGGTTCACACTGGATATATTTTAAACTTTTCTAGCTTTTTTCTGCATCCCCTCCACAAAATTAAGGGGTCCAGTGAAGTATAGCAGCATTAGAATGATGTAGGTGGAAAATCAAGCTCCTAGCTGTGTAAGGGTGACACTGATAGTTAAGGCAATGTCATGCATCGATATTGTGCTAATGACTATGTGTGAGTTGTGTACGTGAATAACTGTGCTTCAGAAAGGTTTAGCTTACTCAGGGACAATAATCCCTCCAAAGTCCTATAAGTCAGGAAATAGCTGTAGCTCAGTTTCCCTCCCAAGGTATCAGAGGAAAACCATGTCTGGGGGAGCTGGGGAAAGAGAATATTTCTTTGTTTTACAGCCAGTGTTTGCTGAAGTATATTGGTCCCCAGTATGGGGAAATTTTTCTGTCTTATTTTTGGACAGCATTAATTTATTTTGCTGTTATAAAAGTCCAACCCTCGTGTAAAAGATATTGCTTGGTACTTATAGCAACAGCTCTACCAATAAGCCTGTTACAGGCAAAAGTTTTCACTGAGAGAGTGACTATTGTAACTTTGATCTCCACTGGAGACTCTGCAAACAAACTCCTCAGGTTTCAAATTTACTGGCAGTCTGGCACATCACTGCCATAAACACTAGGACAAAGAGAAAAGATTTTTTATACGTCTGCGTATAGAAGGATATTAATTATAAATAATGAGTTGAGACTGCCTGCAGAGCAGCTGTGGTTCTTTTAATGAATATTGTCTTCCAATGGCTGAAATAAAATGTCAAGACTGGTGGAGATTTGCAATTGGAAAAGCTATATAAGCTATTTATAAAAACAAATCAACTGTAAAAACACATTTGCTAAATGTTTCTGGCTTCTATAGTGCAGCTGTACACTGAATTTCTTAGTAAAACATCTATCCTCATCACTGGTATGACCTCCCAGAAGTAATGTATGTGCAGTTTACTTGGTGAAGATTCGAGTTGATTAGAGTTCTCTTCTGAAGCTGGAGAATGCCTTTGTATTTTCTATAAAGCTAAACCCAACAATATTAGCCACGCTGATGATTTTGAAGAGATGCATTAGGGGGTGGTAGGGCTTGTACTTTACCAAAGGGTTTTCCCAAAGGTGATATGAAGGTGATGAGGACAAAAGAGCTTTACAAAACAAACCTGTTTTAATCATTCAAAATTTCACTTAGACTAAACTCACATGAAATCACATCATTTCAGTCAAGTTATCATATTTCTGCAAAATTTCAGCAAGGCACACCATGGTGCCTTAGAAATAAAAGGGCGAACAATATGACAGCGTGACTGTCCCACAATGCAGGTGTGCAGGTGGTGGGCAGGACATGGGTGGGAAATGGCTGCTCTGGCCAGGGCGGCAGCCAAGGGAGACCACGGCCCTGTGAAACCTTTCTGTAACCTGCCGGGGGACGAGCAGAGGTTTCCCTGGCCTAGCATTGCTGCTTTGGGAGAACTTTCTCCTTCTTTTGGTCTTCCTCAGCAGGCCTCAGCTGGTGTCTTCACCTGCCCACCGGGATGTGGGATGCTGGGGGTGCCACGATGTACCCTCCACCCGGCCCTGCCTCCACCAGGGACAAGGGGGAGCCCCGGGGGGGGGGGTCACGGCTCGCAGCGGAGGAGCAGAAAGTCCCATGGAGAGTGAGAGATTCCCATGGAGAATGAGATTGCTCCAGCAGAAGTTTGTGCTCTCGGAGCTTGGTGGTTGGGGTTGCACTTCAGCTCCACTGCCACCACTGGCCCCACTGCAATCATCCCCCCGGCTCCCCGTCACCCTCCCCGGTCCGGCTCCTGCATCCCTGCCCTGCATCCCTGATGCAAATTGGGTCTGCCAGCTCCTTCCTCAGCATCCTCCGCGGTTTTGGGGAAGGTCAGCGGGATGCATCCCTCTGCCACGGCATCCACAGCAGCAGCGGTCCTCCTGGGGACTTCATGTACTTGGGAACAGAATTGGGCCTGTTCCAGCATGCAGTTATTATGCATTTCTTAAGGAAATTCCCAGGCAAAACCTATAAACAAACAAGCAAAAAAAAAAACCCCAAGGATGTTAGCTTGTCCTTATTAATTGCCCAACTGAAAATGAACTTAAAGTAATGCTTATTATGGGGACGAGCTTAAAATAATGCTTAAAAGAGACAGGATGGGAAGGAGAGGGAGCACTGAGGGAGTTTTAAAGAATTGGATGCATTCGTCTTCATTGTGGAGGAAATTAAATGTTTCTGCTTTTTTTTTTTCTTTTGGTTGGTTTGTTTATTTGTTCTTTTCCCAGTAAGTCACCACCAGATATTACATGAAGTTAGCCACAGCTCAGCACTCTGTTTGGTGGAAAATATTTTTGCTTCGGAGCCGATAAAAAATTAGGAGTGCAGTAAACATTTTAAACTTAGAACTCCAACAGATACAGTAAATCACATGTTGTCTGCGTGTCGGAGCAGGAATCCCTGGAGCTGCAGCAAGTTCTGTCCCCACAGCAAGTTCACCTTGGGACAGTTCCCCAGGGCGACTGTGGCTTTTGTAAGGTGCCTTTTATGGTTCATTGTATTTTCCCCATGAGACACAGATTGCAGTACTGGCTGACAGGTAAAGCTGGCCGGATTTTAAGCACCTGAGTTGTGCCAAACGTAGGAGGTGAGTAAAAGTAAGGTCCCTGGCTGAGTTCCTTGAAGGTCAATGGAAACAACAGACAAATCCAAGTGTGACTCTTTCCTTCCAGATCTAGTTCTGCAGGTGGCTCGCTCTCTCTGATGTTTATACGGTGAACCACCACCCTAACACAGGCACCGCAGTTTGATGCCCTCACTCAGGTGACACCTACCCTGGCTTTTGTGACTCAGTGTTCACTACGGACGGTGGTTACTGCTGGTGCACTGAGTATCTCCTGGTCTGACAGCTGTCAGCCAGAGGACACCAGTCAGCAGGAGAGACCTGTAGCTGTCTCATTTCTAGATGGTAAATAGGATTAAAAAGAAGTTGAAAACCCCCATTCCTGTCTTTTTATTGTTTGGTTTTTTTTGTTTTGTTTGTTTGTTTGTTTGCTTTTGTTACTTCTCAGCTGAGTTCATAAACTCAGTTACTGTAGCTATTTCAGAAATATTATCTAGTTAGTGGTGGGATGGGAGGTGGCCCGCAGTCTGTATGGGAGGGATGTGGTCTCCTTTAAGATGTGATCCACAAAATGGAAAAGTTTGTGTAAAGGGAGTTGTCTCTGTTCTGCGCTTTTTTGAACAGGTGCCCACATTACAAACACCGCCACAATTGGCAGTATTAGCAGAGAGGTTAATAAATTGGCTGATCCCAGCTATTCTTTCCAAATATCCCTGTACTTTGAAATGTAACAGTCCTGCTCAGTGAGAACAGCTCAATAAGATGCACTCCTGCCTGCACTGTCACCTCTTCTGCGTGTAAGAGAGTTTTAGTATTTGCTTCATTTTCTATATTAGAAGCCTTTATGTAGGTTAAAAGATTTCTTCATCCTTAAACTCCTTTCATATCTTTTTGCATTTTGGCTCATATTAATTAAGACATAGAGGGGCATCTCATCACCCAGTTTTACATGACCTTTCCAAGTTTGCCCATAAACTAAGATTGAGTCACACCACGGGGATGGGGGAAGAGGGAACAGTTCTGTGACAAAGCCAATTTAATACAGCCATATCTGTGTAAAGCAGAGGCTGGCAGGAGTAAGCGCCTCAGAGTCTAAGCTTGTTAATTAATTAAGTTATTAGCAAAGTTTTCAAGTAGGCTGTGCACTAAGGAAATGAAATGGCTGTAAAAGAATAGCAGGAGAGCGATCTTGTTTCTTTCCACAATTCAAAGAAATTACAGGCTCCTTTCACTGATGTTCGTACACAGTGAAACTGGAAGTTTCATCCCAGTTTGCTTTCAGTGCGGAAAGCATTAATTCTAACCTAGAATTGCTGTCTTCAATAATTTGAGCATAATATTTGCACTTTTTTTAAAAAATTAGCTACTATTTAAATGCATATAAACAGACTGGTTTAAGCGTACTATTCAGTAGAACCCCGAGTGGGGGTTCTAACTTGCAGATAGCTGATCACAAATGTGATAGTATTTTCTGTTCATTCTGAGTGCATCCACTGCTAGTGGAACATCTTTTTACATGCTAATAGCTAGTGCTAGGGCCATATGTATCTAATGTAGTATTGCTTTCCTTGCTTGCTTGCCAGAGACAGACATGTCAGAACTGTGAAGGCCATTTTTCTTCACATTTTCCTTGCCCTAACTAAATTCTGCTCCACTTGTTCTAAGTCCACACTTATTGGTACACATGTTGCTGAGACACATGGGATTCAGTGATGCTTTTGGGGTTGATGACATCCTCCTCTATACTTTTTTCTGTGTGCGGTGTCACACAGACAACACTGCAGCTAGAAAGAGATAAGCATGGGGAATGTAAAAGCTGCTGGCTCAAAACCACTGGTATATTATCTATGGAGAAATGAACTGTCAGGAATTTGCCAGGTGCTGGTTCTAGCACCCATTGTAGGTATCAGCTTTCCTGCTCCTTAAGGTGGTGTCCAGATTTGTGTTGGACTTTCAGATTCAGTAATAATAGTAACAATGACAGATGTCTCTCCTGTTCTTCTAAAGGCCAGGCACCACTGCCATTTTCTAGATGGAGAAGTATTGCTCTTCAGGTTGAATTATTGCAACTCATTTTGTCACATTTATGGAAGGTAGAGCCAAAATAATTAATTACAGAAGAGAAAGTTAATACAAATGAGCTTAGGGTGACCACTCCCATGGAAGTACTTCGAAGGTTTTCCTTTCTGTTGTTCCTTAAGCAATATTTCTTCTGCTTATACTGCATGGGAAATATCTCACTGTCTTAAGTGAATTTTAGTTTGCACTTTTTAGGACAATTCGAATAAAATATGTTTCCACTAATTTTTTAAAAAACACACATTTAAGAATATTTTAGCTCTGATTTTCTTAGTATAGAGCATAACATGTACAAGTGTACATATTACAGCTCCGTGGTAAATGGAGACAGGATATTAGACACGAACACGGAGGTCACACAGCACTGGAAAGAACTGGCAAACGCATCTCTAGCCAGAGGAAGGAACCAGCTGATACTGGAAACAACTGCTGAAATCGGTATCTATCTCTACGCATTTCAGGCATGAGTAGCATTCAGAGTCATGTGAAAGCAGTTGATGTGATATTTTGGAGAAGAGGGGATCAAGGACAAATTAAGGACACTTCAGAGAATTTACTGTAACAACTTTGTTTTCTTTTTTTTTTTTCCTAAAAAGATCTGTCAGTTAAACTTAGATCACAATAAATCCAAAAATATCTTTGACAGAGTCAGAAGAGATTGGATGAGCTATGCTTCCAAAATACAGGTCTGGAGGCTACTAGATGCCAAGCAGGGAAACAAGAAAACGTAAAATTATATGACTGCAGCAAAGGTGCCAACACACCTAGGGAGGTCATAATTTAGCTGTCTGGATTCCAAGAATACACATTTGAGTAGCACATGGTTTCTTGTTTCAAGACAGGCATCAAAGTAACAGTTCTGATATATTAGCAGACAGGCAGACTGAGGATGTCAGTAAATGCAGCAGTCTTTCATGAGATGCATTTCTCCGATGTGGCACGTTGATTAATATGCTAATTAAAAGTGAATGTACAGAGCAACAGGGATCGTGGTCTTGTCTACCCCACAGCTCCGCCATCGCTGGAGCTGGCAGAGCACCCCGCAGCACATACTGTTCAAACTGACAGAAGGAGTTTTTCTGGCATAGTTACACCACCTCCCTAAGTGATGTAAGTTGAGCCAATATAAGCTCTCCCCTTCTGGCAAAGCTGCGCCCGCACCAGGAGTTCTGCAAACATAGCAATATCTGCTGGGGACGTGAATTTTTCACACCGGGAACTGACATAGCTATGTTGGCAAAACATTATAATTTACAACAGGCCTAGAAAAAAATGCATTTATCACCCCATCCTCAGCCATTTGTAAAGCATTAGAGTCCTAAATACTTAACTTTCTGATAATGCTTATACTTCACAGACAGAGATTCTGATTTCAGGGAGAAGGTTACCGTGTTACATTCACTAAAAATGCAGCACTGCCTAATTCTTGACGATTTCTATGACTAAGGTGTCTAGTAGCTTTGCTGATAGCATCTAGAGTATTTATAAAAGATGTAAATAACCAAATACAGTTTGCCTGCTCTACAGAAGCGTAACACTTCAAGTGACTGACTGCACCTTCTGTTGGACTGGAATCTGGCTCTCCCATCCTCAGTCGGGCTCAGCTGGAAGGACGGCGAGTACAGCCATGGTTCCTGGGACCGCCCAACCTAACTGCGTGTGAACCCTCCTGTTCAGAGTTACAGTCAACACCTGTAGCGAACCAAAAATGGGATTTTTTTGAGAAGAAAGTATTTTTACTTTACGTAATCTTATCACAGTAAGTGAAGTAGCAAATCGTTTTTGCAACACAACCATGGTGATATTTGTGCAAAGCCCAGGTAGACCTGGTTTGATCGGGCACCTTCAGTCTGGAAAAAGTTCAACCTGTCTCCTTGCAGTCTGTAGTTCTCTTATCACCAGTTCCCGATTTCCATAGAATGTCAGGAGCAGGGAGGCAAATGTGAATGTTTGTATTTGCATTTCCCCTTCTGCAGCATCAAAGGTTACCACCAACTTGCTGGGGGTTACCCTCTCTCCCGCCAGCTAGAGGAGATGTGGCTGGGAGGGTTGTCTCGCCCGTGTCAGCCAGAAAGAGATGGGTAAGCAATAATTCACTGTTTAAACAGGCTTTAACTAAGCTGGCTCATTTTAAGCAGCAATTCTAGCAACAGCTCAGCCAGAAAATCAGGAGTGGGGGGGTGTGTGTAACCTCTAGGAAGAGGGTGGTGACAAGTAGCTGGCTGAGGGCTGCATATGGAAACCACTTCTAGTGGCACAGCAGCAGCCAGAGAAGAAAGTATGACTATACTGACGGTTAATACTGCTGGCGGCTTGCTACTGGCTTTATCTGGATGGAAATCCTCTAGATCCCTCACTTGAAAACTGCCTACAACTCTAACAACGGGGCAGGGGGTGGAATTTCTAATATTCAAGGGATATCTCATATCTTTCACACGAAAAAGAGAAGGCAAGAAACTTTCTTAATCAAAAGTAAGGGCAGATGTGGGCAGGGTATCAAAAAGCATCTCTGCCAGCAAAACCCATTAGCCTTGAAGTAATCTCCTAAGGGAACTGAAGACATTCCCATCGCTTGGGATATTTAAAACTAGGTTAGACAAAACACTAGGAAGTGTACAATGTGGGACAATCCAGAATCAGCAGGGAGAGGGATTAAATAGTCTTAATAAGCCTTTAACATAGATGCTGTGATTTCAGTGCCAAGAATTCACGTCCCCCTTCTCTCTCTCCTCCCTGTGGCTGCCATAATGTGAGATAATGAAATCACTGTAAATGTGGGCAATTAACTGTTCTAATAGAATTTAATAATGTAATGGTCATACATTATTCTTCCTCTTAGTCTCAACTAAGACTCCTCTACAGTGGATTTAAGTTGACTTTTAGCAGAACTATTACAGTCTTGCGGTACAGAGATTTAGTAAGGTTACTTTGTGCTTCTATCCATTGGCTTGGGTTTCAGACAGTGATTTTGTTTTTAGCTTAGCATGTCTTTTCACACACACCCTAAATTTCAAAATTCCTAAGTTGTGTATCTAAAACTTCCAGCTTTTCCTCCTGTGTTTAATCACTCTTTATTATTATCCCATACCCTTCCAAATCTGTAGTCTTTTAGGAGTGTAGAACAGACAAGGGGTTCATTTCAGTAAGATAAATAGGTAAAAGATGTACTTTGTAGCATAGAGACGAGTTAGTATTTATATCTCTGTTCTGTAAATGTTAGGTCACTGCTGAAGTATTCGGATCAACAATGTATTGTTTATAAACATTGTCTGAGAAGAATTTATTGTTTCACAAATACCACTGTTTGCTGTGCTCTCTGATAATTTTTCACATTTTCCTGGTGTGTCAATTTGATAGTGTGTCCTTAGGTCCAGACAACTGCTTGAATCGTGTTCACACTGGAACAGGGTGTACTTTGTTTAGTTTCACTGGGGGAAAAGCCACTGCACTGCGGTTTAGAGGTCCTACCAGTACAGATAACTCAGTGAAACCATGCTTCATGGTGCAAGTAAAAATGACATACAGTGACTTGCAGTTGACACAACCTTTGAAATCCTTTCAGTTTATGCTCTCATGGAATTCCTGTGAAGAATTACTTCACACTGTGAAGAATACTATCTGTATTTCCAAAAAGCTGAAGCCACAATGCAAAAGAAAGAGGCTTCAATAACATGTTTCATTCTGTGGCTTCTTTGTGTAATTTTGCGTGATAAGTATTGTGCCTGTAAATCACTGCTAGTCAATTTTGGTCTTTTGAGTATTTAACAAATTCTTTAAGTAACACATGACATTCAACTTGGTGTAAGGCTATCCGCAGATAGCTGGGAATTCATAGCTAAAGTAAGAATCCTGTACAGAAAAATGATGTTTTGTAACAAAGAGGTATTTACCATTCTGTGGAGTTACAGCTGCTAACGTGAATTATAGATGTAGGAGTGGGGAAGGAATATAGTGATTGAAAAGTGAAGTGGGCTCCATTTTCTTTTTCACTCCCAAGTGGTGCTTACAGAGACAGATTCTGTTCTGTACTGTCATTTTCAGTGGGACTGAGCAGATGGCTACCTGCAAAACCTTTAAATGGTACACACATAAATCTAGAAGAAGCCCTCACCGTAATTCTATGATCCAGATTGAATTTTCAGTATGTAACATTGTTAGAAAGAAAGCTCTGTTCTTGGTAATTGATTTTTTTAATGTCTTGAGAATTAATTTTCACCGGGAAAGTTTATGGCAGCATTTTTACAAATGAAGTAAACAACTATATTATACTATGAGAGCTGGATCCTGACATACCTATCCATTTTAAGAGAAGTCATTCTTCTCAAACATCTTCAATTTTAACCTAACTTTTTGGATGACAAAGCATTGCTGAGAGTTTGTGAGAAACTTATTTTATATAACGTGCCAATATTTTATTATTATTGATCTGACATACAAATAAAGGTCAGTGAATTTTGAACAAGGATGAATTTAGCCTTTAAACTGCATCTATAACAATATGATTACCAGCGTATTTTTCCCTTGCACCTTAAAACCCAGTATAAGTTAATATATTGGCATATATAGTTGTTTTTAACTTTCTGCATCCTATTCTCTTGAAAAAGAGAAAAGAGAACACATGGCTTACAGTTTTGCTAGTAAATTTAAAAGTGCCAGCAAATGCTCTCTGGCACTGAAAAGGCTGGCATGGAGCATCCCGCATCTACCCGATTACATTGTTTTCTGAACAGTGACCACCTGCAAACTGCCTGTCTCCACACTGTGCCAGCTCCCAGACTCTGCCCAACAACTGCTGGGAGAATTCAAGCTGGCCCAGGCTTAAAGCACTGCCATTTAAAGGTGTAAATTTGTGCATAACACTGTATGCCATTTTTCCCATGTTCAAAATGAGTTACGAGCTAGCACCAAGTCTTTAGAATTTGCTTTGATACATGGGATGGGAGATCGCAGATAACATCTCAAGCTCTTTTTTTCTTTTTCTTTTTTTGTTCTCTTGGTATTTCAAAAAAACTCCTAAAAAAAAAATAAGCCAGACCACACAGGTGTTCCTTTGCAACATGCTCAATGTATAAGAACAATTACAAAAAGACATGCAGTGATAACCTGTACCCTACTCCTGTATAGGTAAGTGACAACACTGCAAATGAGTTGATAGAAGGATAGTATTTTTTTAATGTAAATGGGCTGTTCTGTTTCTGTTTAGGTTCTCAGACATGGAAGCAGAGGATTTTCTACTTGTCTTAGTAAAATGGAAGCTGTCTTTGCCGCAATAAAGTGCTTGCTAGAGATTATACATCAATGCTCAACACCAAATGGAGTTATCCATTCTCTCCTCTGATTTTATTGAACTTAAGAAAGGTTGACATTTGAGAAAATACTTTATGTCTCAGTGATATTTGTTTGTCTTAAGACCCCCTGTCACCCTTGGCACCACTGCAGTGATTCAAGGACTACCTGAAGATTTTGCTGTATCTAGAAATCCCTCCTCACCGGGAGGGATGCTCCTACCCATAGCCCTTTCTCACACCTACAGCACACACCTCTGGAAACAGCCCGCAGTAATATTACTGTTACTGTCATGCCATTGCAATGGTGTAGTAATTTACTTAGAAGACAGATGCTTTTGTGGTGCAAGTCAGGATCGTGCCTTTGGAAAAGCTCTCTTCGTGTTTAAAAATGTGGCGAAATGAACTTTAATGGTTTTCTAAATAGCTTACTGATTCCTACTTTAAATTACATGTAGTTTAGATTTAACTATTTGATATTATTGTAGATGTGATAATAAAGGATTTCTAGCTTGAAATAGTGCTGTCTATGCTAGAATTTCTCCTGAGTCTTAATATAAAAAATAAGACAAGAGCAGGCACAACTTGCCTGTCTTCTGGAGAAGTGCCCTAGCGCTGGCATAGCTGTGTGAATCCTTGGGAACTGCCATGAGTTCAGGTGGCTCCAGGGTACGATGAAGAACCTGTCCAGGCACATATTTATTTCAGTTGGATGGTTTTGCTTACAAAGTTGGGATCCCAAAATATCCATCTGGAAAGCATACTGAAAGCTGAAGGAAGCATAAACAGTGTTCCTGATGATTCTGGGAGAAACCGTCTAAGGAAATTTGGTAAGAATCCAACTCACGTTTGTATTTCTTTAACCCCTTTTCTTTAAAATGCTGACTGGTAGAGTAAGCCAGAAAAAAATCAGCTGGGGTATCCTAGGAAATTTCCTAGATATTTAATCTAGGTCACTAAATCACATAGCAAAACAATGAACTCAGACAAGGAAATAAGATAAAAGTGGGTTAAATAACAAAATTAAGAAATTGGGTTTTAATCATCAACAGTTCACTGTAAACTTAAGAAGCATGTGGAGAGTAGCTAGTCAATCGTGATATTTGCACATGAAAGATCTTCTAACTGTATATGCAGCTAGAAGTGAGGTGATATTACAGTGAGGGGATCAAAAATCACCCTCCATTGTAGGCAGTCTTCATCTTGAAGAAGTCGCCTGCAGTGCCCAAGAGAATGAGGCTGCTTTGGGCATCATGTCTTTCCTGTTAATATGACATAGCCAGCTGCTCGTGTACAGGGATTTTAGTATGATGGGACAGATGAGGTCTGCCTTGAAGGAACTATGCAAAGAACAGACCCACTCTGAGGGACTGGAAGGGTGCGTTAGGCTGCTCCTACGCTTGTGTCCCTGGCTGACCTCTGGTGCATGGTTGTTCCATTTAAACACAAAGGATATTTTGTCCTGGCAGCCCTTAAAGCCTTGTCTGGGAGCTAAGAATCAACCCACTACATCTCGTGCTCCGTATTCTTATGAGTGATCGTTCTTCGGCCCACACTATAATCACACTTTATTTTCAGATCATTATGCTCTGCCACACTTGGACAACACAGTTATCCTCAATAGGATTTATATAGATGCCTCTGTGGCTTTCAGGTAGTCTTCTTCCAATGTTAGAGATGTGAGAAGGCACTAAACCTATTGTTTTATTTTAGCTGTGCTGACTGTAGAAAATGTAATTGAAGTATTAAAAATGTTTTTCTCTCCCATTAAAAGCATACAAATTTAAATACCTTAAGAGCAGAGTGATAATGGAAAAGATGTCATTTTCATATAATCCGTTCTTGGAGTAAAAGTTCTCTTCAAGCAAGTTGGTTATTAGTTTTATTTTCTTTTTCAAAAAAAAATTCTTTGCATACAAAATAATTGAAGATGTAATATCAGTCTTTTAATAGCTTTAAAACAATAAGATATGGTAAAAAAATAGGAAAATGGCCTGATTATGTCATCCATTTACTGAAATAATACTACTTGCAATACAGGTGATTAAAATCTTTTTTTCACTGAAATCAGTGTGAAATTTTCTATGACTTTTAAACTGAGCTGTGGCTTGCATCCTTTTTCTGCTTTGAATGTTTTTCATGTTGCGTTGCTCGGATTTACACTTAAGAAGACTCCTGAGTTTTTCCAGTTGAGTAGATGTATATTTAATACACATGTATGTGTGTCTGTGCAGAAACAGGCTCATAGAGAGTTATCTGCTTGCTTTTTCGGAGAGAGTCATTAAAATGTCAGTGTTTGCCAGCGTACCAGAGAGTTAATCAGAGTTACCTCTGATTTCAGTGACTATAGACTGCTGTAGCACTGTAATACCACTACCTGAGTAATTCCTGGTAAACAGATGCTGGGTTGACAAGGAATGTTCCCAGCTTAGGTACCATGTTATATTGTTAAATTATTGAACAATCCATTTGTGCCACTCAGGGAAAAAGCTTCAGGCACAAGGGTGAGGTTTTTGGTAACGTGGCACCGGTTTGCCTCCACTCTCACTGAAGCTGATGGGAGCATTAGCCAGGGCTTCAGAAGAGCCAGGCTCAGCAGTGCTGCTCGCAGAAGTCACATCCTACGATTCGCTCCTTCTACTTATTCCAAAAGGAAAAAAATGCCTTGACCTATGCATAACTTTCTTGTGCTTAATTTGCCAGCTGGTGAGTGTCACATGTTTAATTCGGGCAATGTAAATAGTAATCTCTTTAATAGTTAACATTTTCACTGACAACACAGTCGCTGAGCTTAGACAGCTGATCGCTGCTGCTGTAAAGCTAAGTCCTTAAATATTATCAAACTAATACCCTTGTATGGTCACACTGGATACAGATTAGTGAAAGCCATAATCCTATTTAATTTAACACAGTCCTAGGGATTTTCCTCTACAAAGAATTTGGTCACATGCATCCTGCATAATATTTTGCATAGTTCTTAAATATATGGCCCCTCTCTAGGAGCAGGGCTGTCTGCCAGTTTTAATGGCACTTATTAAATCCCATTGTACTCAACACCACAGTCCAGATGCAGGTATCTGCTAGAAAAAGCTCCATGGTTAGTAAGAATTTGTTGTGGCTCCCAGCTATGCCACAGCTCATTCTCTGAAGTCAGCTGTTTCGCCCTCTGAAGAGGAGGTTATCCCTCAGCAAAGTTAAGATGACGAGGGACTACAATTAATTTTACCCACAGTGCAGCCCAGCCAAGTCCCTGTCGTCTAAGAACTCAGACGTATAAAAACTGACTGTGCTTGAGCTGTCACGGATTCTGAGGTCTGTGGTTAAGCAACTCATTCTGAGTCACAGGAAAGGACTGATTTTTATGTGCTGAGCAGTAAGTCCATTTGCCTTCAACACTACGTGGTATCTTTGACACTGCAGCAGATTAGACTTGTAGAATTAGAGATACCCCATGTACAATCTTCTTTTTTTCCCCCCTATGTAGAAATATTGTCTGAATGAAAAAAGGAGACTTAGGCCCTCTGTCAAGGTCTCTTAGCTAACACCATTGCTTATCATCCACCAGCTGTAGACTGCAAGGACCACATGCTGGGCATCTCACAGGTACATTGCAGACCTTGCAGGGCACATGGGGGCACAGTTCTATTGGGTGGCCCTGGGCCACCAGAAGTCTAGAGGAAAGGAGGCATGCTGAAAGCAGTAAGCTACGTGGTCAGCTGTGTGTTCAGACAACAAACATCAAATCCCAACAGGCTGAAACCACAGGATGCTCTGTCACCTAGTCGGAAGCTGGATTTCCAAGCACAGCATCCATTCAGCTCATCTTTCAGGGCTCCCAGTTCAAGTTTATTCCTGTTATGCAATGTTTGGAGCATTTGAGAAATGCTGAAATTTTGATCGACAGACTGCCGGGTAGTGAAGCAGCTCCAGACAGAGAGCAATCTTCTACCTTCATTTTCCTGACAATTTTCAGGCATGTTGGGACAAATATGTGGCCTGGGTGGTTTCCATGTGGCCTTGCTCTCCTCAAGAGTGCTTGGTAGGTAAAGGCAGCTTAGGCACAGAGACTTCTCCACCTTCTCTAGCACCATGCTGGAGGTAGAAGCCTTCCCCTCCAGGAAGCAGAGCGGTTCAAGTTGATTAGGTTTCCAGGTTATTTTCAGTAACTTAGGCACCACCTGAATGGCTGTTGGCTTAATGCACAGAGTAATTATTAGTATTATTACTACTATTACTATTAATAATAAAATAGTGCTTCTTCCAAAAGCGCCTGAGGAGCAAGCTAAGGGAAGCTTCATCTTGCTAGGTGCTCTGCAACATTGGGCTGTCATTCAAGAACACAATAAATCCTGCTTCAGGACTCCCACTACTGGATCAAAAGCACCAAAGCCACATCAGCCAAAATGCTGACGCTGTATGAAATAATTCTGCAAATTCAACTGTATTTTTAAATGTTGGTAATTTAGCTTTATATTGGTTGGCTTTATGCCAAGCTTCAGTATCATCTTCCCCTCACCATCCAACGTTGTACCAAACCAACTGCCGCCTGTTTTCTCAGCACTGGTGCAGAGTCAGCATAAACCCCAGATCAAGTGCTCCCAAAGTGCAGTTTTGTGGCCTCTTCTGGATCAAATCTTTGCTACTCACGGATCAGGTGTTCGTATTTGTGGCAACATGGTCTCAGAAGATCCAGTGGTTTTCTCCTGAAGAGCTTGCAGAGAAGAGGCTGCATAGAAAAGTGAAGGGGACAGAAAGATTAGAGCAAAACTCATTGCTCATTTTTGGAAGGGCGGTGAAGAAGGAGTGAAAGATTATAAGAATACACACATGGAAAGGCAAGGGAGGGCGAGGGCACAGAAAAGCAAGGAGAAATAAGAAAAGGGAGGTAGATGGCAAAGCTGTTAAAAGGTCTGGTGGAGAAAGAAGAGAGGAAAGAAAGAGACAATCAGAAGGGAACTGGAAAGTTGGGCATAACTGTGGGAAGTTGCTGTACAGTGCATATCCCCTGCTGGGGTTCCTTCGCTTCTCTCTGCACTTGACTGCAGCTTTTTGGCTTCTCCTCTTTGGGTTTCCCCTGAGGACCCAGAAATGGCACTCCTCTTGCTCACGGGTAACAGAAGTACCTCGCTGAGCCTCAGGACCAGCCTCTGCCACATCCAGAGCTGTAGTCCCTCATTTGATCTACTCTTCTTGCTGGTCTTTGCTGGTTCTTACACACCCTGTTCTAGTCTGGTGGAGATAAGGAAGGCATAAAGGACAGCAGCTGCCTGAAGAGTTTGCTCATCACAAAAGGGTGAGCCTCTCTGTCTTCTAAAACTGACACCTTAGCAGAAACACAGAACTTGATGACATTTAGCTCTTGTTACAAATCTTTACACATATAGTTAAGACGTGTCAAATGTACTGCACTCAGCCATGCGTCGCAGAGTTTGGCTTATTTACAGTATGTTTTCACGTGTCATACATCTTTAAGTAGACTGGAGTATGGATTGGTTTAATTTTTTTCCATTGATGGTTTCTGCATGTAGATTAGAAGAACTGTTAGTGCTTTGGCTTATCTAGTATCACACCATGAAGAAATTATTGGCAGTAATAATCATTATTACGCCCTCCAGCTCCTTCAATCTGATTGTAAAAATTTAGATTAGTGACATGTGTTTTGGCTTCTGTGTCAAGATCCAGCATGAATCTTTTTTTTTCAGTATTTCATGTGAAAACTAGAAGGCAGCGATGTGTATGCATCTTTATACTGAAATCTTTTATAATAAATAGGGTGATTCTGGATGGGTATGGTATCATCTGATATCAAGATTACTAGGCACCTTCATACAGTTATATCATCTGCAATACCCATCTTCTGTCCTGTTCTGCACTTATTTTCCCTTACCTTCTTCCACTACTTTCTGCCCCCAGCTGGGGGTTGTGCTGTCCCACAGCTGCAGCTCCCCCGAAGGAGCGGAGAGCAGGTCTGGAAATAGACCATGCTCTTCCCTCACCCTTCTCAGGGGTGCATTGTAGCAAACAAGAGCTGCCACAAATGTGAGGCGTGTGGGCTGCAAAAGTAGCGTTTGAAGACCACACTGACAGCTTGTTTTCTTTAAAGCAAACTCCTTGTGCTGTTCCTTAAAGTTGTTGTGATATTACTCTCAATATCTGTATTGGAAAAGACTCAAGTCATAGACTCATAGAATCATTTAGGTTGGAAAAGACCTTTAAGATCATTGAGTCCAACCATAAACCTAACACTGCCTAAACCACGTCCCTAAGTGCCACATCTACACATCTTTCAAATACCTCCAGGGACGGTGATGCAACCGCTGTCCTGGGCAGCCCATTCCAATGCTTTATAACCCTTTCAGTGAAGAAATTTTTCCTAATATCCAATCTAAACCTCCCCTGGTGCTACTTGAGGCCGTTTCCTCTTGTCCTATCGCTTGTTACTTGTGAGAAGAGACCAACCCCCACCTTGTGACAACCTCCTTTCAGGTAGTTGTAGAGAGCGGCAAGGTCTCCCCTTCTTTTCTCCAGGCTGAACAATCTCAGCTCCCTCAGCCGCTCCTCTTAAGACTTGTGCTCTAGACCCTTCACCAGCTTCATTGCCCTTCTTTAGACATACTCCAGCACCTCAGTGTCTTTCTTGTAGTGAGGGGCAAATATTACAATCTGTATCTACAAGAGGCCACATTTTCCTGCCTACTTTATTTTCTCCTGCTAACCTGCTGATTTTTGTATAACTTTTAATGAGTTTAGGCATGCTGTCCCTGTTTCACAAGAAAAAAAAAACTTCTAGTGGTGGCTCAGTATTTTCATCTGGCATCTTTTACTTTGCAAAATGTGTATAATCACAAAATGCTGAGGTGATACACATCGCACAAGGAAAATGTGGCTCCTGAATTGTCCTGACAAGCAAACTGAGGAATTGTCTTGTGGGGAAGGGGGAGGAAGGAAGAAGGGATCATGGCAAACAAATTACTATATATCTACTACAGTTGAAATATCTCTGATTTACTAAAAAGAAGAGAAAGGTAGCAATTTAATTTAGAAAAACTTCCAAATCTTTTTGAGTAATTCTAAAAATCTGAGGCAAGTAAATCCAAAAATAAAAATCTTTTAATAAGTAAATAATCAGTGATTTATTATGTGTGTTACAAAACATACAGAATATTACACTGCAAATAATGTCTTCTGAACTTGTGAACTAATAGTAAGACCATTAGTCCATATTCTTTGTTTCTTTTCTGGTTTTGCAAATCCCTCAGTACATAAACGTTTTTCTACATTAACAAAAGAACTTGTTTTACTCAAAATAGTAACTAAGTGTTAGTTGCAATTGGTCTGAGCTGAATGCCCTATAACTTTATTTTTTCTGAACACTGAAGCAAATTATGAAATTATATTCCTTGAAATATATGTGGACTTTTTTTTTGCTATCTAAACACTGATTTTACAGCTTTTTACTGCTTCTATTGGAAATGAAACAAAAACTGCAAAAGGTTAAAACTGAAGGGGTTTTGCAAGTTAAGAATAAACTCAGAAGAAACTACTGTGATCAGGGTTATCTGTCATTGTGATATATATCTATATACACACAAACACACACATATATATATATTCCTGTCCTCAAGATTTACATGGCTTTAGCAAAATTCCTACTCCTCGCTCCTTCTGGGTATTGAGGAACTTGTTTTATGTGATGGCCCTTTACCTTCCCTGAGCTCCTGCGTGTGTTTTCGGAGCGGTGGACCAGAATTTGCAATTCTGCGGGCTTCCTCCCCTCACCTCCCTCCTTCCCCCTGGGACTTTTACATTTTCTTCTAGAAAGCCTATTTTATTCCATAAATCAAGCTTAGATTCAAATAGGTATCAAAACGTGCTCGCAAAGCTGGGACTGCTAATAAAAGAGCTTGCGGGTGCCTGAAGCGGTGACAGTACTCTCCGGGGGAGGACAGGTAACTGGTCAGCCTCACGTACTGCCGTGATGCACCGCCGGCGCCGAGGGAGAACGCGGGGGGGAGGAAGGCAAAGGGCTCCCGTCAACCTCTCCAGCTCGTGCTACAAATCCTGCAATAACATCTGGTCTTTACAGATTTGAAAAGAAAAACTTTTCTTTTACATAAGGATACAAATTGGGAAACATATTTCTTTACAAGCCCTTGAAAATGAGTGTCACCCACCACATATATTATGTCCCTGAACCGAGCTAAATTGAAGCCAGACATATATTTCTCTTTGATGACTCCATCAAGGTATGTTTTAACTCCTCTCCCCGGTCCTTTAGCCTCTCAAAAGATACATGTGTAGATAAGAAAGCAGCCTCAAACCAATGCAAAGTAACAGCAGCCAAAGAAGTGGCTTTTAAAAGAAAAATCCAACTTTGTAGCTCTCTCTTCCTGCAAATAATTTCCTTCTCCAGTTATAAATTTCACCTTCTTAAAAATCTTCCCTGGAAGAGGCAGAGGAGACAGGGAGACAAACAGAGTTTGAGTAACGCTATGTATTCTGAAAGCAGAGAAATTTAACTCAAATATTCCCGGCATCTCTCTCAGGTGTACAAATGATCACGTAAAGCACCTCTACTTTGCCTCGTTACGTGTAACTCAGACATTTTTGGCATCTACTTGTACTTGTCAAACACCTGGTGACGTTTGACAGACTTGCTCCACGGAGAGTCTGAGTATTGTACAATGGTTTGATAGCATGGTTAGTGTTAATGAGATTACTGTTACTTAAGAAATGCTTCTTATTCTCTATTACCCCTTACTGAGTGTCAAAGCCAGCCTACTAGTTTATCTATATTTGGCAAATACTGCCAGGTCTAAGAACCAACAACTGCTGTGAATTACACTTTGAAATGCTGGATCTGGTGAAAATATACCAGATACCCTCATTTGAGGCCAAACTTAACTTTGCTTTTGCAATTGCTCCCAAAGACGTCATCATTTTTTCAGATGTAGATAAATGGCTATAATGGCCCCTTATAAGATCTGGAAGACTTGGATGAATCGGGAGAAAATGCACTTCCTCAACAATTCCCATCTCCATAGAAACTCCGCGACTCTGCTCTGTCTTCTGCCTATACAGATTAGGCAGCCTGGTTTTCCAATAACAGACAGTGAAGTCTGACGCCTGCATTGTCTTGCAGAGGGGTATCTTGAAGAGCAGAATTTAAGGATAAAAAGAAAACTTCGCCAAGTGCTTAGCATCGCCTCCCCCAACTCTCAAATTCTTCCTGGGGCTTTTCAGGTTCCTAAGAAAATTTCTCGTGAGAATCATCAGTATTTGCTGCCAGGGTACCCACAACTACTTTTGCTCAAAGGATGCAGTATCATTGAAAGACTAGTGCACACTACCCAGTATCACAATTGGTGTCACTTTTGAGGAAGACAGGGAGTCATCAGGAGCAGACTATGGGATGCCGATTTAAACACAAAGCTTTTTTTTTTCAAGTTCATTGAATATTTTATGCATGAAGGGATGTGCTTTTTCAGCAGTTCAGATAAGCAGATAAGGATAGTATTTTTTTTAATGAAGTGAAATATACGGGAGAACGTATTCATTGATTATTGTTAGGAAAAGAAGAAGATATTAAACTGCAGTAGATAAACATCAGCATGCAAAGTTCTTTTGTTAATAAGAATAAATTGATAGATTTATAGACTTTAAATTCTGGCAAGATCATTTGATTGTCTCATCAAACCTGTAAATCAAAGCCATTAAATCTCACAGTATTAGCTCTGAGCTGAATAGAGCTAGACAAAACATGTTGGTAAAGCAGTACATGAAACAAAAGATGCAATTCAGCTTGACAGAAGCTTTATAGCTTTGGGTCAAATCCTTAAGTTTTAAAAATGGAGAGAACAACTAAAATTGAAGTGCAGTTTTCCCCCGTTTTTCAGCTTTGGGTAAGTGTACTCCATTTTGGTTTATCTGTGAAAATGGCATGCCTGTTTTCTTTGTTCTAGACTTAGTCCATAATACACACATGGCAAAATCATAACTCTCAGAAAAACGTGCAGTTTTGACATGAAGATTTCAAGCAATGAAAGTTTCTAAAACTTCTCTTGTTTCAGAAGTTGATCACCCATTCTGTATGAAAACCCAAAGTGCATAATTTCTCATATAAATATGTCCAGCTTCAGCTTTCAACCTTTATCATACCTTCTTGACCGTTAAAGGGCTCTCTATTTTCTTCTCATAAATGTACTCATGCACTGTAGTCAAGTGACTCTCAATTTTCTTTCTAATGGAGTAAATCTGTTGAAGTATTTAAGTCTTTTCTAGGAGGGTATTTTCTATGGCTCTTGAACAAGTTTGTGCCTCTGCTTTTAAAAGCTCCAATTTTTTCCAATATATCTACCTGTCTAATGAATTCATCTTTGCTGTAGAGAAAAATAAAGTCGTCACCCATTTTTCCTACATTTATACATCCACGGATTATATTAACTCTTTGGCCACAGCATAAGAGTGGAAGCTTATGTTCTATTGCTTGCCTATTTTGACCCTAAATCATTTCACAAGGGTTGTTTTTTAAGCTAGTCTAAATAAATTTCAAAATGCCTTTTTGATATATGCCCTCGGTTTCTGTCTGCAGTAGCCAACCTCATAACAGTTTTGTCTTTTGAAAAAAATTGTCTTATCTAGCACTTGAGATCACTTTGTACACAAGCTCTGTCTTCATTGATATATACCAACATTTGTGTTATGTGCAAATTTTATCTCCAATACTTTGTATTTGACAATTATTTTGACAATTATTTCCACTTTAGGAACAAGAAAGTTACATACTTTGATTTCTTTACTCATGTGTATTTAACCCCAGTACTTCTGCTGCTTCTTCTGCATCTTTTTCCCCAGTGCTCCTTGTGCCTCTGTGAGATGTGTTCCTTGTCCCAGGCTCTCTGATTCCTTGCTCATATTATCCTCATGTTCTTGTCTCCTCCACAAACTCTTCATCTCAGATGCATTTTCAACACAAATTCTCTTGCTTTTTTCTCATGATAGTATTTTCAGATACCTTCCCTGACCTGTAGTTCAAATTGCAATATAGAAATAGTATTGCTGGGATAAAAGATGAAAAGTTGTGCACTGATCTCACGCTTCACCTACGAACACTTCCCCCTCACGCCAGAGCCCCAGTGTGGGGCAATTTATGCTGTATTGATTCCAAAGAGGAAGAATTACTGTCTGACAGCTATACCACATCCTTTATTAGCATCCGAAGTAGAGTTGGGATTTCGCTAATGAGGCTTAACTATCTCCTTTTGCAGCTGCTGGAAGAAGTAGTCACTTCTGAGGTGCAATTAGTATCAGGGCTATGTTCTCTTGTCACATTTAAGCACCTGAAGCACATTGTCCTTGGATTATCTGGGCCTTTGCCTGAACACCACGTGGGCAGAGTTGTTAATTATTTTTCTGTCTCTGCTCTGTCATTATTTCAGCATAATAAAAATATGGAGAGAGATGGGATTTTTTACAGTTTAGAAGAAATTCATTATTCTTTTTGCCTTTGCATACAGGACTTTTCCCCTACACTTTCTGCAGTACTGAAATAACTAGGTAGCTATGCAGTGTTACATGTATTAGGCACAAAATAAAGGATCCTGAGACATCCAGATACCCTGATTCTTGGTATGTCCAATATCCCCAAACCAGAAGGCATATGTAGTTGTTTCCAGCAGCAGCCATTGGACTATCCTTTGTACTTACATATCTATTAAGAGTTTCTCTCTGAGTGACCAGATAACATAGGACAATGTAACAAACTTTCTTCTTTTGTTATTTATGAGCAGCACATGATAGAAAATATTACAAGGCTAATATGAATTATTATAATAGTCTGCTTGTCTCCCTTCTCCCTCCTCTTCACTACTTAGCCTTTTAACATTACAAAATGGCTCTGGCACGAGCTGTCAGAAAGCAGTGCACCAAAGCCGCTATCACACGTGAGACTGTCTGCACACGTTAATAAGGAATTTGCCACTACTGTTAGATATCCTTGTTCTCATTCTTTTTTTTTCTTTTTTTTCTTTTTTTTTTTTCTGCTTAGGGAACTCTGGGGTCACTAGATGTTATCACCTAAACACGCTCATTCTTCGCACCTTCCCTCTGCATGCTCAGGGAATTCATGTGAACATCAACTTTGTTATTTCTCTTGCACAGCCATGGGTCAGCTCTGGCACTCCTTGCAACCAGGAGCAAACATGGGATTCATCACTTCTACATAAAAGTACTGAGCTAGATACATAATTGTAAGCCTGTGTTAGAAAGCAGTATTTTCTGAGTCAGTCTGATCATAAACGCAGCTTGGTATTGGCTTTTCTATCCCACTTTGTCTCTTCATTCCTGTTTTGCTCCATCAATGAGTACTGGGATTTATTTTTTTAAGAAGTGCTCACAGTATCAGGGTCCCTTTCTCCCTACCATGCCCCCTATGTAGATATCATGTCAGATTATCCCTTAAATCAGCGTTCTTTAAACAGCAGGGGACAAACCAAAGTGCAAAAGGGAGTTGGAAGGACATCCTACTCACAGATCTGGAATGTACTCCTTCCTGGGGATGGAGGGAAAATGGGAAGATATGGGAGGAGGGTATGGGAGTGAGGGGAAACCCTTCTGACTCGGAGTGGTTGGGCAAGACGGACGTGTAACCTGAAGTAGCTACTCAAGTGTTAGTTTTATGAGTGATTTTTTTTTCTGGTTCTATTTTTCTCCCATTACCTAATAGCAAATAAATGTTAATGGTTCTCTCCTTGGAATACTCCCCCTTTACAAAAAGGGTAAGCCGTGGAGGTGACATCACTGCTCAGTTTTTCACTAAATACAGCCAGGTTTTCGATGGAAAGTTTTGAACTGCTGGGCTCAGACTTCTGTGGGAATGTATGTAATCGTTGCCACAGGGATGGGCTAGGACAGAGGGAAGAGCTGGTAGTATTCCTATCCAGGTCAAAGCACATCCAAGTGCCTGGTATGATTCCAAGCTGGATTTAGAGAAGGTACTAGGAGCTTCCACTAGCAATCAAAAGTGATAGATTACATCATCTCCACCCAAAATATCCTGATTTGAAAGGATTTTATTGTGAACTGCAGCACAGGTCTATAAAAATTGCACTGTCTTTTTTTTTTCCAGTGACTTGTTTTTTCCTCCACTTTACTAGTGAAAATTCAAACGGTCTTGCTTTCCAATTTAAGATGGCTTCAAATGTTTTTTAGCCTCTAGAGAAAGCTCAAACAGCAACCGTATATTGGTCTTTCCTCAGTTGATGCCTATCACTGCCCTTTCCTCATAGTGCTGCTCCTGCGCTCTCCAGGCCAGCTTTTTAATTTGTACTTAGAGCAGGCAGTTACCAGAAGAGTTTCTCTAGGGGAACCTAATCTACAGTAGTTCAGCTACTTTGCTAACGGGTACTCTTTCAAGATACTTAGGAAAAAGGAAGATTTTTTTGGAAATTGCATTTTCCATAATTTTTTCAGCTTATTTCAATTTCTGCTTTGGAGAAAATAGCCATTAGGAGCTCACAGATACATATATGATTGCTACATTCCCCAGAAAACATTTAGCACTGAGTCAGTTATGTCTTTTGAAATATTTATCTTGAAAATGGTTGCAATGGACAACCAGAACTTGCTCTGAATATGTTACAAAAAGAGTTTCTTTTCTTTCCGTGGACAATTGGAATGGAAATCCTTCTATTGATTGGTTGGGCACTTATACAATTTGTTAATGATTTTCTTAAGGGACGCATCGGTGGTATTGATTTACAGCTGAGGAGAGGAACGGGTTCATTACTCTGTTTAAATGTGAGTGCCAAAAAGATGACTGTTAAAGGTACCATAAGTTGGCTAAACACAGTCTCTTCATGGCAGGCTTACTTGTATGTTACTTCTCCCAAAAAGCTAACCTAAATGCTATATGCCCGATTTCCCGTGTGTTTTCATTCACCATGACAACTAGCTAAATGTGACCTTAACTTGTAAAACCATGTGTTGCCATCTGTAGTAAAAGAGAGTTAAAGATGAAAAACTCCTTAGCATTTTTTCTCCCAAAGGAAAGGTAGGAGTATTATGTGATTTCCTCTACCTTTGGACAACGAGGTAGGAAAATACTATTTAATTAAAAATAAGACAGAAAGAAAAGAGGTGCATTTGGGTTTAAGGCATGAAAAGTCAAAGTCAATGTCAAGGCATATTTTACTAGGTAGTTACTAGGACTGGTCGAACTATTTCCATTGATACTGGTTTTCTATGGAAAATAGGTTTTTAACAAATCTTTTGTACCTGAAGTATTTGCTTTTTATAAAATTCTCTCCACCCTTCTTTTTTTAAGGTTCTCAAGTATTGAGTTAGAATCCATTTTCCAAATCAGGTTCACTGGAACTGCTGTGCAAGTCTCTTGTGTCCCATCTGAACCAGGTTTGCAGCCAGATGTCACCTCCTGTGAGCAATCATAGGGACCCCCAAGGTTCAAATTGCCTGGGAAGAGGGGAAAAAGAAAAGGAAATACCTTTGGGGTTTCAACTGCAGGTAACCAAAAAATGCCTTTTTTTTTCTTTTGCCCCTCCCCCCCCCCCCAATTGGGGAAAGCTTTCAAGAAAATTAAAGTTAATGAAGGGGAATTTTGAGAAAGTTAAATGTTGGTAACTTCCCATTTTTTTTTTTCCAGAGAGCCTACTGGAAAGCTGGAATCAATTTTCTGATCCTCCAGAGGATTTTAACATGTATGTCCCATTTTCTAAAGCAATGTCCCAGCCATCAAAATTAGATATGGGATGTTCTTCAGCTAAAAGTTTTCTACTTTGCTAAAACAATTATGCTTCTCATATAGGGTATTCTGAAGTAAACACCCATCAGTTGTCCATAGAAAATGGTCCCATCCTGCATAATGCAAAAGAACGTGCATTTCTGATGCAAGGTGGGAGTGACTCAGGCTAGCCTTGCGTCAGAAAAGGGCTCTGCTATTCTTTTACCCAAAGCTGTCCAATTTTTAAGCCTTCTTAAATTGTAGTTTGAACACTCGCAGTTGAAACTTTGTAAGTTTTTGGCAACTCTGTTTCCAAATAATATTTTTAAATTTGAGTTGGATGTGTAATTGAAATAGACTGTTTTGGGCTGTTCAGACTATCAAATCCATTTAACCACGTCCTTAAGGATTTCCTGCCAGGTCCTGGCAACATGGAAAAAGAAGGTGTTGTATTTGAATGGAAAAGAAACAAGGCTTGTATAGCTGAGCAGCAATGGGAAAACTAGAAAGAGATGGCAATAGGAATTAAAGAGGGAAAGAGATAGGTTGGAAAATAATACTGGAAGAAGAATTGGAGTGGGAAGGGGATTTGGACCTAAGATAACCTGGGCTGACTGGGTTGCAGGGTAAAGAAGGTGGTGGCGAATAGACAGAGGTCTGTGCATGCCCCAGCGCACCTTTTTCTAGAGGATAAGAAAAGCTCACAGTGCGTCAGTCTCACTTGACTGCAGACAGGACACAGCCCTTACAGCCCGCAGCACAGCTGCCCGTGCTGGATGTGCTCCAGCTCGTGCAGATCCCATAGCAGCAAGCAGTTTTCCATACCCACAAGTATCAGAAGTTATTGCGATGGCACTAAGCCTTTCAGCTCTGGGGAGGTCCAGCACAGGTTTTGATATGAGAACAGAAGGGAAGCCTTCTATTTTCAATCAAGAGTTTTGTGAGTAAATTCCCAAGGTATTTTCTTTTTTAAATACCAGCTTGGAAGAATATAATGTTGTAAAGCTAAGCAAAGAAAGATGAAAATTGCCGGAAGGTAGTTTGCCTGAAAAACATTTCTCTGGTGCACCGTTCCCTGGCACATGGCCTATACAACCCCATCCTCCTCCAATTCAATGGGCTCATAGGGGCATCCAGAGGTGGTCACACTGACTAACACTGACCATCCACCCCACTGAGGAGTCCAGAAATGCTCTTTGGAGGTACTTACCTCTCTTCCTTGACTACGCAGGAGCTTGGTTCCCAGCTGTAAGGTAGATGTTTAAGTGTGAAGGTATCCAGATGATCTTGACTCTGCCGTTATCCCACAGGACATCACCTTCACTATATAGAAAAGCTAGACCTTGTCTGAGAAATAATCAAAGCCATTTAACGACGACACTGCTGTTTGTGGGACTCCTCTGTTTGCTAAGGGCAAATCGGGTAGGAATGGCAAGAGGAGGAAAACGAACCTTGTCATTAAATTTAGGATTGCTCTGTGATTTGTGGCCATTCAATGAAGCCAGGTTTTTTCAGATGGCCACTCATTTTTGGCGTGCCTTTCTGGAGGGATGTGGGCAGATTTGTAGAGAAAAAAAATACTCACTCTTGGAGCTGAAGTAAACAGTTATTCATGCTTCGAATAGATGAAGCTCTCCTTAATGTGAAGTACTCTCAAAAATGTCAGGTCTTTAAACTACATGCCCAAAATACTTTTGGCCTTTTGACCTTAAGTTCCCCCTCTATGAAATGATGATAACACTTGCCTTTTGCAATGTGTCCCTGTCCTCAGAAACATGCTGTAAAAATAAACTCATTTTGTTCACAAAGCCTTTAGGTAAAACATTGTGAGTAGAGCCATGCAAAAGTTCTTGAGGAATTTAATAATTCTGTCTTTAGAGCAGGATATGAATTGTGTATAGTAAATAAGGCCTGCAGGCACAAATATTGCGTAGCTGCTCATTATTTGAACTCTGCCCATCCCATGCATTGAATGAGAAGAGAGGAATGGAGAAAAAAGTTGATTTTACTTTTTATATTTTCTTTTACTTAGACAATTTTACTCCTGATACTTCTCAGCTTCTGAAAGCTTGCCTTGTCAGCTCTTGTGGACTTTTAAGATATATTTAACACGCAATTAAAAGAGCGCTCTTCAAATCGGCAGGGGGTTTGCTTTGCATGTAGCTCCCAAATCGCTCCTGTCTACATCCATGTTTTGATTCAGATCAGATTCTAGGCAGCTGAAAAGGGTCCATAAATATATCTGTTCCTCAGAACGGGCCTTTTCACTGCTCCCCCGTCTTGATGTCAAGGAATCTCAGCTGCCGTCACTAAGAAAATCTGTGCTGATAAGAAAACCTTGTTGTATTTTTTGGCACTGAAAGTAGATACAATTCCTCATAGAAATGAGTGCTTAAATTAACATAAGATAGATTTTTGAAGAACACTTTTTTATTCCCCACCATTTTTTATTTTATTATTTAAAATTATTTTATTCACTCCAAAGTTTAACTTAAAGGCCTTTGCTTGAAGTGTCCTCTTGTCTTTGACTTGTAGTGACCATCGTCCTGAAAACAGCACTGTTCATGGTGCATCCTCTCATATGAAATAGAGAACTTAGCATTCCTAAAACATAGAAAAGAAATAAAACAAATAAGCAGAACAAATCTTTCAAAAACATAACTATAACAAGGTGAGATGTTATTTCATATCATTCTTTTCTACGATCTATTTAGACAGAAATCTTTCCATGCTCTGTATAGCTGTAAAATAGATGATACTGATAAATGAGTTTGAGTTAGTTTTCTTTCACTGGTCTTGCTTATTTTCCATCTTTTTTTTTTAAGTAAGAGTCAAAGATATACTTCTCTTTGGTCCCTGAAAAGGCGGGGAGAAGCCCTCTGCAGAAATAACTAGCTGATACGATGAGGTGAATTGCCTGCCTGCCACAAGGGTAGCCAGAATGACTGGGGGTGAGCCCTGCCTGGGCTGGTGCAGAACCACAAAAGAGTCAGTCAGGTTTTACCTGTTCAAATTTGAAAAGATAACCTCCAGTACAAGTTCTTATCTGAGGTATTCAAGTTTGCAGCCTGGTTTTCTTGAAACAGCTGCATCATGTCGTGCATCATCACACATGCACCTCTCTACTGAAGGCGGAGGAATTTCTGTTAAACCTAAACCCCTGCTTATTATACACCAAGCCTGCTAAAGCCAAAGAATATCTTCCTCCTGAAATCCCTTTTTCCCAGTTAGCCATTTCAGACGTCTTCAGAAATAACCATCTGTAGTACAGATGCTACCAGTTAAAGATCAAGTGGTAGACTTAATGCTGAATTTCACTTTTATGTTTAGACTTGTACGACCAGGTCTCATTCTCTAGTGGATTTATATGATTCTATTTTCCTCTTAAAAATATGAGAGAGAAATGCTCACAGATCCTTAGCTGTGGTAGTATAAGTACACCACTATAATTAATGTCCTGGTCTACTCCCCTTTTTTTTTTTTTTTTTTTTTTTTTCTATTTTCAGTGTACAAGTCCTGTGGAGTTCACAGATTGATTCGATTGCAAAGTTAGATTCCCACTGTGATGGCAGTTTTCAAATCGCTGGGCCTTTCTGCCTGTCCTGCCAGCCAAGGAACAATGGGTGCTAATTAAAACCCTGCTTAAAAGGTTCCCCTTTACTTCAGCATTTGAGGCTTTCAGGGGGCAGACAGGGGAAGGATGCCTTGTTCTGTTTATGCATATGCAAGCACTTAGTGAGCTGGGGCTGACTGTGGGTCGAGAAAACACTACAAAAGCCTGGTGCTTATAGGAAAGGGCTGGATTTCAACCTGATGAGGTTAGTTACAGACTAGACTGAAGAGGGCCCAGCTGTATTTTCTTTCCAAAATTTGAGGCACATTTCAAAATAGGGCTTGCTTTTTTTATCATTTGCTTCTACTGAAATATTCAGATGTCTGTCTTGTACTAAGATGAGCAGTTTTCTTAAAGTCCAAGGATATGAAGTAATAGAGTTTCCTTTATTTTTACTAATGAGATTAATATTTTAAACAACTGGTTTTGCTAATCAACTGGGCTGCCTGTGCCAAAATGTGGAATAACAAAATATGGAATAACATGCCTTTTCTACATCAAGGGTTTGTTTCTTGAGCCACTATCTTTTTTGTAAATGGAAAAGATCCCATCAGACATTTCTGTTACTCAGTGGTATAACTGAATTCTAAGAAGTATGCAGACTTCTGCCATTTTTGAGGAGGAAAAATGAAAAATGAACTCTACCTTAGAGCTTTATTTGTAAATGTATATAAAATTGCTCAGTACCCGAATATGGCAGATAAGAAGAATCAGCTTCATTATGTCAAGCAAATTCAATATGCTTTGGTTTTCAGCAAAAGCAGAGAACAGCATTGCAAATAAACTCATCAATAAGCCACACAGGTTTTTGTTTGATGTCATTTGTAACTGACAACTTGATCAATCTTACATTGAATAGTCCCTTAGAAATACGAGAGTAATAGGAGCAGAATCTGTCTCTCGTCTTTTGTTGAATAGCAGTTCGCTTGGTGGCATTCACAAACCTGTCCTAGCTTTCTTCAGCTGTTTTTCTTGTATAAAACTATCTCACCCATTGAGATAGCAGAAAATATTTCATGGGACAAATTGCATGTCATTGATAGTGAATGGTCAAAATGACCAATTCACAGATAACCTCAGAGTTTGACAGGTATTATTCTAAACTTTTTTTTTTTTTTCCAATCTCTATGAAGAATGAGTGCTTGTGCAGAAATCAGTAATGCCTTGCAAATAACTCACCCACCAAAAAGACTATTAGTTTACCTTTTTTTCCTGTCTACAAATATTGTCTAAGAGGTTATCTCTATAGCTATTTTAATTAAAGGAACCGATAAGATTCTTCTCATTTTTAACTTTACAGCCATATGCTGTAATAATTAATAATGCTTAATAGAGCTACTTGCATGCTGAAGACTGCTTAAAAGACTAAAGATGCCTAGGATCAGGGCATATGGCCTTTGTTGTGAGCCACATGCACCGAGGAATAAAGGCAGCTAAGCCCAACCTCCTACTCTTACTCTGTCACTCAGTGGCTGTTCACACTGTGATTCCTGCTGCGGGGAGAAGACAACTGCTTTTTTTCTCCTTTTTTTTTTTCTTTTCTCTTTTTTTTTTTTTCGCAATTGTTTTATTTCTCCATAGAAATGGGGAGGGGAGTAAGAACGTTTGGGAGAAACCTGCCTCTGCCCCTGCATTTTCTTTCCCTATTTACCCAGCTGGGCAGGCAGAAAGGGAAAGTTCCTAGAGAAAAGGGGTCAGGGCCTGATCCAGTGCTTGCCCCCCAGCCACCCTTCTCATGGGCACAGCTAAATCCATAGGAATGCAAAAGCAAGGTGCTTCTGACAAAACAGCAGTCCCAAGCCCATGTGGCTTTGTGGACTGGCAGGAGCTTTGCTTGTGCAACGCTTTACACGGCTATTCAGTTCTGAAGGGGTACGGCCGTTGTGCACCCTCCAAGGTCTGATCCCGTACCCACACACACCACTCTGCTTCACCAGGACAAAGAGACAGGAACTGCCTGAGGAACCTCTCAAATACCTACAACGGGTGCTAAGGACCAGTTCGGCAGGAGTCTCTGAAGACCTCTTGAACAGGCGCTTCAGAGGGTGAAGATGATGATAGGAACACCTCAGCCAGGCTGTTACTCCTTTATTCTCTGGAGCTTTTTCAGGGAGGCTTTTCACTGGAGCTCTTTGAGTAGGAACTGAAATAATCAAATCATAAAGGCTGTTGCCAGACTTCTATTAACAAAGAGTGAACAGCATTTTGCCTGGTCACAGGAGAAAGCGGTGATTTCTCAGTTGCCGGGGCTACAGGCAAGAATCCAAAAAAAAGATTAACAAAACCCTGTTAGTGGATAATCCCTGGAAAGGTACTCTAACTGAAGACTTCTCCCTCTTCTGTCAGCATCACCCAGTCTTACCTGGCTTCCTGCTTTGGTAGTTAAACCTTGAGAAGGTGCTAATTTCAGCTAGGCAGCTGGCCAGCAGCTTACAAGCTTGCTGTAAAGGAGATGTACATCTTAGTGCCAGGTGCCTTCTGATCTCCTTCTCACCTGCTCATCTTCGCATCTGCTGCTGCCTCTTCCACCTCAGGAAAAGGCGATGCCAGCTCAGGGCTTCATTTCTCATCAGATAAATAGATCCGAACGGTCTAATTCACCTCAGTCCATCTATCTCCATTTTCCTAAAGGATCATACCATCTGTTTCTCAGCTTGATGCTAGCTAGCCAGGAGCGGATAAGAAGATTTTCTCTGGAACATGCTACTGATTGCTCCTGGGAAACTAAGTCAGGGATTCCTGGGAGACTTCCACAAACTAGTCCCGACTGCAGTAAATGTAAAACTGGATACTGGATCTCATCTGTCCTGTGATCTTCACAAAGATACTGTGTGAGATGGTAGCAAGAGAGGGATTTTCACCATTTTCACAGCCATTTCGCACACAACAGTTGGACTGTCTTATCTGATGGGTCCCAATCACCAAAAAGCTCTAAAGCCAAACTATCTCTGTTACATACGCTCCTTCTCTGCTCTCTGCCAGCTGTGGACAGGTTCAGCATAAACCCGACAGTCACCTCTGGAGCAAACTTTCAGTCTTGAAAGGTGGGGAGAGAGGGGTGGAGGGGAAAAGTATTTCTGATTTCAGGGTCAGTCTGTACATGAATGAATTTCATGATCTGTGAGCAGGGGACTACGCTGATGACCCAGGAAGTTGCTTCCAGACAGCTGTAGCACATACATTTGTTTGGCGAAGGAAAATAAACCAACTGTTAGACTTGGGTAAATCCAGTCTGATCTAAAGAGGATGCTTGAACTTTCCTGCATGATTGGCAGAATATTTTATTAAGATGCTGCACACGGGCTTTAAAATACTGAATTCTCACCTTTTTATGACATTCTCCAAAAAATGATAGTGTGTCTCTGATAAGTAAATCTCTGTTTGCTTAAGGACAGTAGATTCAAGGTTAGTCACCAAATTCTTTTCAAACACCTCATTTATACAGCGGCTGAGCTTCAATCTTGAATGAAGTGCACGGGTGCCACAATTAACATAATTATATGCCAATCAATTTCTTCTATACCCTGTGCCTCATTACGACTAAACTTTAATACCACCTGTGAGACTGGCAGGGGGGTCATGTCCACTCTTGGACAGGAGAACTTGTGCTGCACAGAACTGAGCCGGTCAGGAATCCTGCGGGATCTTTCTCTCGTCCCAATTACCTCTGGCTCTGTGAATCAGTGTGACTGCTTAGATTGCTTGATGGCAGAAAGGTCAAGGATGTGTGGAGCCTTCTGGGAGTCAAGGCAGCGCTGCAACATTTCCTAGCCCAGCTCTGAAAATGCACACACTTTACTGTGTGCTCGTGCTCCGGACTCTAATGAACTAAAAGCTTGTGATTACAGTAGTGCATATTTTAACCTAGATCTGTCTAATTCAAACAGGTGGTTAGATAACCTACCATTTAGCCCAGCCTTTGCCTTCCGATGGAGTCTATCCAGGAGCTAGATACACTGGATGGTATTTGAAGCTGGCTTTGAAATGTTCTGAGTTTAATCACAGGCAACCACATCAGCCTTATTCTGGTAAGTGTAGTCCACAAGACAGATGAGCTTCCACTGAAATTTCCATCCTCTCTGTTCTTAGAGAAGGATCTGAAAAAAGTTCTTAAGGGTCTGTATGCCAACGGAAAAGTATTTATTGTCATTCCACTCTCTGTTATTAATTTTTACCTGTTGCCATGGAAGTATTCATGATTTTCAGCAACCAATGTTTTGCTGGGTGATGGTGATGTGCTGTGAAGTGTGTTTGTTTATGTTTCTGATAGCCTTTGGAAGCTTATGCCTGAGCATTTTTAAGAACCCAAGAACAATTTTTATTTATTCTACAATTTGCTAAAGTAGTGCAGAAGAAAAGAGCTTTTGCACTGGAGCAAAATGTGGCACCATTTTGTGGCTTTAAATGGGTTTCTCAAGTGTATGTGGAGGAAACTTTCAGCAAGGAGTGACAGTATGTGGGTGGATGTTGATCAAATAGGTGAATAATTGTAATAAATTTACACTTACCACATCAGTTATAAGCATCCTTTCGTTAGTTGCGAAGAAATATTTTCAGAAACCGTGCCACTTAATTTAAATGTGATTTGAATACAGTCAAGTAGATTCTTCTAGGTTTGGTAACAAAATGCAGGTGATATGCACAAAATAGACGTAGTGAAGTCGTACAGCTTGCTGACAGTGGAGATTTCACATACCCATACCTTACCTTGAATTTTATTGTTTCCTGCTCTGGGAAGCCTCAAAAAATGTATCAGAGAGTATTTTGATAATCCAAGTGCATTTATACATAATGACGAGACAAATGCCCGTGCCTATAATGTCTGTAGAGCTTTGCATAGTGGAAGTTTGTTCAACAGTGACATCAGTAGAAGTTTTTACTGAAATATCAAAACCTGCTGTCTAAAACTGGTAGCAAGTGCTCAGACTGAAAAAAAGTCTAACCAAAAAATAACAAAAACCTGCCTTCTGTTCCCTGTTAGTGCTGAGGACCTTAGCACTGCGCACATAGTATATAAATAAACCACTGTGATCAACACCTGAGAGCTTATAAATGTCTGCAATGTATGGTGACAATTTGCAGAACTTCTGCATTGCTCCCTCATGCCCACTTACAAACTATTTGGATAATCTGGAACCTGTTAGGCAATACCGTATACCATTGTTTGCTGGTCTCCTCTAGGCTTGCACAGCGCAATAATAAACACTGCAAGGAATGCTTCAGCTTATATAGGGGAGCGGCAGAGACATGCAGCTCTCCTTCGCTTTTTGTGATGCAAGCGTGCCTGATAAAATGAGTCACGACTGAACTGCTTTAGCCACCTGGTAAAACCATGCCTGCTTCCAGCTACCAGTCTTACATCTTAGTAGTTCACTGTTTTCACCCAGATTTGCAGTATCCTTCATTCCATGCGTCTGGCTGTTTGTGTTACTGGGGTTTTATCACTCAGGGTCTGTTTGCTGTGGAAAACTAGGTCTAGAAAACTGTATACGTTGGGCTCAGTTCACCTCGACTATAACACTATGGATTCAAGCATATTTGGCGGCCAAATTCCCCTGAAGCTGTTTGCGGTGAGCAGATGGAAATTCCGCAGAGGTCTCTGGACCTCATTCAGAACTGACCTGAATGATTGTTACTCATCAGGTGTAACTGATCATTAAAAGGCTTTTAAGTGTTTCCAAGCTGTTCCCCAATTTATCGCACAGTTTGGATTTAAAAAAAAAAAAATAAAATCAACTTCCAATTGAAGAAAAGGAACAGTAAACAGAACAGAGAAAGTCCTGTTCACCTTCTACACTCCTCTCTCCTTGCTTCTTTCCTGCTCTTTTCTCCTTCTGTGCTGTTCCCTATCCATACTCCCTTCACATATCCCTCCCATCACTAATTCCTACACCGTCTAAAATGCCTTTGAGTCCTATTTCAGTTCTGGTGTTCAATAGATGTGAGTCCCATTGATTTATGCCAGGGCTGAATTTTGTCCTCATAGCATACCAAATTGCTTCTGCACACACATGGAATGCCAAATCAGTGTACAGGCATACTACTTTGTAACTACTTTATTACTCATTTACACTTGGCATGAAATTTATACACTTATTTATGTCACTGCTGAGTCTGGACTATTATATAAATTTGATCCTGTATGAAGCTGGCTGGTTTAGAAGACCGGCAGTGGATACAGCACCCATCCCCTGTAAATTACTGGCTCAAATTCTAATCAAGTCATTAAACCAAACTAACCAAAATCTCTTTCTGTGCGATGCCGTTGTGAAAATGAGGTTGGTCTCCTCCCAGTTCCCAGTACATGTGTGTCAACACCACAGTTGACTCTAATTAGCACCCTTGCTGGCTACGAAGGCTCCCAAGCCAAGGATTTAAGCAGGCAGGGAGACAGAACCCTTTGTCCTGGCCTCAGGTCACGGCAGGTTGATGAACAAGCAAGTCCTACTTCTGCCTCAGCTATAGCTGCCTTCTATTTTCTGGGACTAGCAGCCTGGCACCTTCCTCAAGCGTGTTGTTTTCATAAAAAACATTTAACTCTAGTCTCATGGTATAATATAGGGACTTTCTCTTGTTTTCTCTCGTTTTTAGGGAAGTTTTAGAGTTAATAGGACTTTGGTCTGAGCAGGGATTACAGGATTTTGACCCCTCTGGGATCTTTGTCCTAGATTTCAGCCTTGGCAGGTGGAGCACTCTGTAACCAGTTGACATTTTAGTGGCTAGTTTGTGAGTCAAATATCTTGTTTTATGTTTTCCTTTTTGGTTTGGATGAGTTTATATGGGTTTCTGAAATATTTGGGAAGTTGCATGAGCTTCGTGGTGCCACTGCACCTTCCTTGAGCCAAAGAAGTTGCTTTCCTCATTGAGAAATCTCACTTCAAAAGAAGTTGTGGTGCTTTTTAAATTACAGTTTCAGATGGCTTTTATTTCCAAATGTCTGCATCACTCAGAAAATCTGAGTTTATCCTGGTTTGTGGTACTTCTGATTTATTTTTCCTGTTTAGAGGGGTCTTTTTTTTCTACATGTGTCCACTTTCTTCATACACACACACACAAAAAAAAAATTGGAGTGACCTCTGGTCTTATTTCGGTTTGAGGAAAGAAAATAAGAATGTAAAAAGATTCTGGATCTCAGCCATTGCAATGAAAAACATCTGCTGAAGCCTTTGCAAGCATAAATTTATCTTACCATGGGCATGATTACTAATTAAAAGTCAGATTCTTTTTTCTAATGAGTTATTTTGGCTTTGTAATCTGAAAAAGAAAAGGTAGAAACCTGTTGCACTTTGGTGCTGCTGTAAAGCAGAGATGAACAAATTTTATTCTGGGCGCTACCTGATGGTGGTCCAGAGAGCTGGATGATCACACAGTGCTGGCTCCTTTGCTCTCTTTCTCACTGCTAAATTACATAAAATAGTTCCCTACTGTTGTGTTTCCATGTAAGCAACCAAACAAAGTACTATGGAGGAATTGCGGAGTCCCAAATCAGAGGAGCAGCTTCTATGACTGTCAGTGTGAAAGGCAGTTTGAGGCAAATCTGTAAAACTACTATTCATATTTCAACCAATCTATCATACCCGAGGAATGCAATGTCTCCAGAGTTGCAAGGACACCAAATTCCTATGGCCAAGGATAGTTTTGGCAGTCTGGCTATGAATGCGTATTACACAGTCTCGCTGGGATACCAAACTGTTTTGGGATATGTGTCGGAGTCAGGACTTGCCCTCGCCTGAGTCATAACAGCGGATCTGAAGAGACAGAAGCGGCCAGACCTGGAAGGGCGTCAGCCCTGCTCCGGGGCTGGGCAGGGAGCCCTCAGGAGAGGAGTCTGCGGAGGTCCCTGTGCTCTCTCCCCCCACAAGAAATTTTGGTGAAGAAACAGAAAAACACTCTTCCCCACAACAGGTCCCATCACACAGCTTTCTTCGGTGTGGAATTTGTATATAATTGCACTGATGAAACCATTCCCTGGGATTTATTTTCTGGGACTTCTACAGATTTAACAAGGAAAGTGAACTGTGGTGAATGAGTGCTCTGTATAGTTCTGTTCAAACTAAAAATGTATCTTTTACAGAAAATACCCTCTTCGTGCCCCTGTATTGTTGTTTTGTATTGATGGGGTTTTTTCATCCCCCAAACCCATATCTAA
Organism: Rissa tridactyla; assembly: GCF_028500815.1. Lineage (NCBI taxonomy): Eukaryota > Metazoa > Chordata > Aves > Charadriiformes > Laridae > Rissa > Rissa tridactyla. Next base: position 37,201,968 of record NC_071467.1, on the reverse strand, counting down.
TCTAAAGGCATAAATCACTTTCCAAGATACAGCAAATTCAACGGTGTGCTATGCTGCCTCAAACAGTTGGCTAACGAATCTGGTCATGGACTGACTTAGCAATGTTTGATAGAAATTGTAAATGATGCCTGTTTTTATTGGAGTGAAGTAACATTTAAGCATAGGTAATACAGATGATAAACTTGCAACACCAGCAAACTGAAAAACACATGGGACCCGTACGTGTGCCAATTCAAATACAGTTTTATTAAACGCACCTGATTTTAAGCTACCTTTTAGTATTCCATTTAGCAGTTTAATGAAAAACAGTTATAACATAGTTGGGGTTTTTTTCTGTGTTCAGAATTCAGCAAGCTACACAGCTGACATGCATATCAAGTTAGGCAGACGGCATCAGAAAAATACAATGAAGGTCTTTACTGTAAGCAAATATAGGACATCCATGTGGCCTTCTAAGCCAACACATCATTTGCACAGTCTGCTGAGAACATCCGAAGCAGAAGCTATCAGTGTTTCCTTGACACCTTTTAGCATAAAGACTGTATCATGAATTAAAGAGCTCAAGCTGTTGACTACAAGGGCTCCGGCATTCCGACTAGAGAATGGTACCTAGCAGTGTCCATTCTTACATTAACATCTGCAGCCATTGAAACGGCCACTTGCTCCTGAAGGCAGGGGAGCAGTCTATTATGGACATGTTACAGAGTCCTCTTTCAGCTGCTGTTTGGCTGAAGTGCCAGGTGCAAAAGATGTGCTCAAAAAGAGACTATAGAAGAGGGTAATGGTCACATCGATTATAAACTGATAATTGCTCACTCACTATTTCCTCAGCATTCAGCCGACTAGCTGTTTCAGCAATTATTTTCCTGTTCTTTATTTCTATTAATGGTGTGCCCAATATTGGGGACTGTTTCTCTCCTTTATAGCTCTAACCCGCTATTGAAATCCTGGAAGTGTAATGTATAGCATTAGCCCTAGTGTGTATGATTAATGTAATCACAAGCTTAGCTCTGGAAGGAATCCACCCTGTAGTTTACATTAGCTGTTAGATGACCTAAAATTCTCCCCTCTCCCCCATCCCCGTGCGAAGAACTGGTTCCATGTTTTTACTTTTCTGTTATCCTTACGATTTTGCTAAGTCTGATGAAAGAGCTGACTGCCTGCCATTTTCCACATTCGCAGTAACCTTATAGTTCTGAGTTCTGTTTTTAGATGCACAGGGATGATGAGGGTCACAGAGCACCATACGTCTTTGTTAGATTAGCTACTGCATCTGTGGCTGCTGATTTATATAGGTTAGAATACAACAGTTCAGAAAGATATTCACAAAAGCCTGCAAGCATCTCTTTTTCTTTTTTTTTAATTGACAAATCTTCATCTTTTTTTTTTTTTTTTTCCAGCTGAGGTATTATGAGGAGTGACACCCTTTGTGTAAGTAATCAAATCATTGCTTTTTAAAGATAGGCAAATCACGACCATTGAATTTTGTTAGTTATAATTTCTTTTCTCAAGTAAGAAATCTTGGCTTACATAAGGATTTCAAGATCAAATGTAAGTTGACTATATTTTATTTAGGCTCTATAAATGTAGATTCTGCTTAAAAAAAAAAAGTTATACAAAATTTAATTCCATGGCACCATATACCAGTAAGTAAAAGAGGCTAAAAGAAACAAAACCTGCAATTCCCCTTTCTCTGAGAAAAAGAAAATGAACTATTTGAAGAGACCAATTATGGAAGCTGAGATCAATATAGCATTAAAACTCAGTTAGGATGAAATGCCAGACGATGACAGATTATCATATGAATTAGATCTTTGCTAGAAGGAACAATTATCACAGCACCTGTTAGAAGCTTTCTGTTGTTATTTCGGTACAGCAAATCTCCTCTTATCGATGAACAAAAACCTCAATAATATTGACTAAAAAAAAATGCTGGCAGATTCCCTACTGTGGTAAAGAAGTTGGGGATCAGTGTAACAGAGAAAGTGCCCACTAAAATGTGGCAGGTTGCAGGTGGGAGATGAAACTGATCAAATTGTTTTTAAGATTTCTCTAGAATATGAGATTCCTCACAGTTATCCACAAAGCCGGTGATATTCATGAGCCCAGAGCAGTTTTCTCGATAGCTGCAAGAAGGCTTTGAGTGGCAGTAGCTACATACTACCGTGGGTAGTTTTGAGATAAAGACTGGATTCAGCCAGTGAATTAAGATACCATACAAATCCCCAACAACAACTGGAGTCAAAAATTATTCCCTCCCATACAGATTAAGCAGAAATAAAAGGCAAGGGTCTCTGGGGTTATTGTTTGTGCTGTTGGAAAGGGGACTGGTGAAACTCAGAAATACACAGAGTCCATGCTCTGGCCTGCCTTGCTGTCAATGTATGCTAATTGTTTTATTTCTAACCTTAGAAAACTCAAGGCTAGCAAATCTGGGGCAAGCTAATCTGTCTAATCCTGTGTTTCAATGTCATTCAGCCACACACAAAATTTGCTGCGTGAATCATTTGTCGTTTTTGATGAGCGTTATTAAATCTATTCTGGCCATATCAGAATAAGGGATGAGTCTACCCCAAAGAAAGTCAAAGCAGATCCCTTTACTACAAGCACTGTCAAACACCTGCTTCTTCTCCAGGCAGGCATCTCCCTGCCTCCCTGGGCAGTCTGCTTGCTGTCGGATGATGGGGTCTTACTTTGCCCCTTCCATTTTGAAGTGCTGCTTTCTGATGGCAGCTCACAAGCCTGGGAGAAGCCAGCAGCCCTTCCTCATCCTTTCAGTACGGTGCTGTACAGAAATTCCCATCCGCACTGCCCTGTGAGGAGGACAGCATGTACAGAAAATAAACATAAATTTTCTCGTGGCTATTGCACCCAAATATAGGGCAGGGAGCACAATCCTTACCTCGGTGCTGTGGTGCCAGCGGAGCGGGGCTGCCGGAGGGAGCCTGCGCCGAGGAGCTGGGCTGCATGGCAATGCCACCGCCTGGCCGCTGCATTGTGTGAGTGCCCTAATTGGAAATGCCAGGTCCCATCCATCCAGCAAAGCGTGCTGAAAGCACAGTCGCCTGCCCGGGCTTGGGACTGTCATACCCTGCTCCTGGCTGAGACATGAACTATAATCACGGCCAGACAGTATAGGGGACTACTTGCGGTGAGTACTGCATGTGGCAATACGTGGGAAGGGGTTTAAGCCCCTTGTTGCAGTTACATAGGATGTTGTTCTGTGTTCGCTCTCTTTCCTGAACTTTTAACCTCATCCTACCTCTATCCATGCTCAAAATGACAGCCAACGAAAAGGGAGGGGGCGGGGGAATGCTTTCCATTCCTTTCTCTGTCTGAATATGCAAATATACAAATATGCTTAAGCTGGCCATAGGCTTTGGTACCGCTTTCTCCCCTGCTGAGTGACTCCATCCTTCCAGGCAATGTGGCGATTCCCATGAGTAAAAGGGAGATTATTTCAAGGTAAGGTACTTTATTGTAGGACAGATGCCAAAAGAAAGCAGGAAAGCACTTAGTTTTAATGGACAATGGTTTTACTGATGCTCTCAACTTTGAGCTAACATATGGGGCGTTATGAGCTAAGTCATCCAACTGTATGTACTCACATTTCCAAAAAAGAAAACATTTTAAGGAGTATAACCTCTTAATGTTACTGGAGAAGGCTATTCGCTTTCCAGTTCACTTCTTGCTGATTTGTGGATATTAAAAATGAAAAGCCAAAAATAGTTCTTAACTTTGCCAGCAAGATCCACATCAATGCATGTCTGTCAGTGCTACCCACTTAGCCTGTGGTTCCTCTGAGTTACTCGACAGAGGGTCAGAGACATTCTGACAGCTCCACAATGGGAGTAAGATGTGGTGACGAGCTCAAGAGGCAGAGATGTCGACAGGATCACCAAATATCCAACGGCCTTGAAAACCAGAACTCTGAGCTGTGGAAACACAGTAAGTTTGTCTAATGTAGGAAAGGCAATCTTGCATGAAATGGGTCCTTCAGACAGAATCAGAGGATACCTGGAGATACTGGGGTGCCTAAGCATTTATGCATCCTATTTATGGACTGCCGGCCTACCCAAAAAGGGCTGAAGTCACTGTGCAGCTGACTATCAAACTTTAATCCATCATATTTTTACAACCGAGAGTTGTTAAGTGGCAATCTTTTTACACTCCTCGAAGAAATTCCAGTAGAAAAAAAATCTAAATTAATTTTTCTCCATTTGGTATTTTCTCCTAGTAAGTATCTGTGGCACCGTATGGTGCATTTTCAGTGGAATAAAATTATTTTGTTTAGTTCACTACTTTCTTTCTCAAAGTACCTCATAGCCTGCAAGGAAGTTAACAAAAATCATAATCATTCTTGGTTTATATTTTGCAAGAGCAGGGGTAACTATGGCTTAGAGTTAGGTTTGGAATTTATGAATATATACCTTGTAATCTGGTATCTACACTTTTGCCCTCTGGACTTGTGCAGTTAAATTTTAGATGACACAGGCTTAGATTTCCTATTTTACCACAGACTTGGTTAATTACTTAAGTCTGCTGTGCACTGGCTTCCCAAATGGTGTTGAACAATGATGGTGGGTCATTTCAAATTTCCAGAGTTACAAATGGAAGGTAATGGTAAGTTCATCACATGCTATGTGAAGCCTATGATTCTGTTAGCTGCCTGTGATACTGGCAGCTAAGCAGCTAAAAAGGCTTCGCATGTTGAGGAAACTTAGAATGGAAGGTTGGCATAAAGTGCACTTAAAAATCTATGATGTTTTGTCTAGATACTATTATTACTTCATGGACCCACTGTGAAATACCTAATAACTGTAGAGGGAAGGCTGAAAAAAGGAAAATTTTTTTTGCCTCCTGGGCACTCAGGGCGTAGCTATAGTCAGCAGCTACTTGTTGAAACTGAAATCTTGTCTTGGTTAATGAACTGCAGTATAAGGTATGTAAAATCCAGCAGGGGCATGATTCCATCATGGTTGCCGCATCTGACGGAGACAGACCTGAAGGTGTGGAGTTAGGTGAAAACTTCTCACCACTAGCAAGGAGGAAGGTCCTGCTCCTCTTTTGCAAGTCTCTCCCCTTGCCCACTCCCCACCATGTTATCCCGCCGCTTTATTTTGGCACTCTCTTCCATGAGCCAGCTCAGCTCCCCATGCAGACGGGAAGGGGAGCAAAGGCATGGGCAATTCTCTTCTGGTTTTGGTGAGTTAAATCTCTCAGCTAATGGATTCTGCCACGAGGCAAGTGTGGGAGGAAGGCAAGAGATGAGGAAGGAAAGAGGCAGAGCGACAGCCCGTGGAAGGAGCAGGGCAAAGGAGAGCAAGCAGGAGGGTGCCAGCTTAGCGTGTGAAACCACAGCTGGAACGTGGGCTGGGGGAGGAGAAGTACCACCATGCAACACTCTGCCCAGCTTCCTTGACCTGAAAAAAGCCTCTTAGAAAATCTGCCACTGTGTTGGGAATGCTTATACTTCAATAATAACATGTCTTTTGTCAAAAAGATGAGTAATTTGGATCTGGGACAAAGCAAAAGGAAATTTTGATTTGTCTTGCAGACAGGATGTGAGTGTTTATTTGAGCAACGGATACTTCTGTTTTTAAAGAATTGTGTGATACACTTCTTGTTCCGCTATGGACTAAGGCAGCCAGCTACTCCTATATCTTTTTGAAGCTACCATACTCTTCTTTTCACCTCCTGACTTAAAGATGGTCCCTGGAATAGGCTGCAGGGCAAAACTTATGAACTGCGTGCAGAAAAGTGTAGGTGTCCAGCTGACAGTCCACAAGTGTGATGCAGATGTTTCAAATCATATTTATGTCCCACAAATGTCTATTGGATAAGCAGCAACTGAAGTGTAAAGTCCCAGATAGAGGGATTATATTGAAATCCATATGGCCTAGACACCAAATCTTAAAAATACATATGGGTATTTCAGTCACAATTAAAAATGCTTTGTTTATGCTCTTATACTATCAGTTACGCACAAAGCGATCATGTGGTGGTTCTTGCCAAGCTCTGATTTTTAGTTATTAGAAAGATTTACAAGGAGAGGTAAAATACTGTGGGATCTTAAGGGTTAAATTAGACAGTTTCAGGTAAAATAGGCTAAATATCCTTCATAGATCTAGTGGGTGGAAAATCTGACTATCTTCCACCATAGTCTCCACAGAAAACTTGCTGGTTTCCTTTTCCTACAGAGATATGCAGAGAGCAGTAGACTAGCGCTAAATCACTCTCAGGCCCTGCCATTTACTTACTGTCCACGTTGCAATCAGAGGTACGTACATATATTAGAGCTAGAGTTAATCTCAGGTCCTGATAACAGTGGAGCATCGCTGACAGCAACTAAATAGGCAAAGTCCTGCTGTCTCGTTGCTGCGGTAAGTACCATCCCCCTCTCACCAGCGACTTTAAACTTATTTGGTATTCTGCAGTCGAACCTCCAGCTGTAGTGCAGATGTAGCCTCTGATGAGCCTGTTTAAAGTCCTGCTCCCACTGTCCTAGTGGCTTTTCCTGGGATGGTTTGTACTGCAGTGGTATCCTAAGCAAGAAATCATCCTCAGCGTTTGCCTGGATGCCTTTCAGATGGCACAATATTGGGAAATCTGGGTGACACTTCAGAGTTTCTGTAACATCTCAGCCCAAAAAATGGGTGAGGAGTAGATGCAGAGGCAGCTGTCACAAGTCATCTGCCGCTGTCTGCAGAGGAAAGCAGAAAGGGTACCCTGCGCCTTTTCCCATTCCCCTGAATTTAGCCAAAGAAAATAACCTAGAGGCAGAAGGAAAGAAGAAACTGAGTAGTTGTTCCTGAGACTGTGGCAGCTAGCTGATTCAGTGAAGAGAGGAAGATACATTTCTTTAAACTGATAGTGGTAAAACACCATTATGGGACAGTAATGTAAATTGTATTATCAGTATGTGAAAAAACCACAATGAAGACAGAGCTTTTTGGGGTCAGAGCCAAGAGAAGCTTCTACAACAAGGCTCCAGTGGGGCCACGGCGTTGCAGTGGGAATGGGCCCCAGCTACGCTTTCCCCACTGTTCAACAGCTTCACCCCAGTCAGCTGCAACCCCTCAGCGGGGTCTAGCACCACTGTTTGCCCTCTCCTCACTCCACTCATGTATCTCCAAAGCAGAAGCTGTTTTATGGAGGTCTCCAGGATCACAAGTTTTGTGTATTAGGGTAAGCATAACTAAGTCCCCAGTACAGTTTAAGAAATTGCAAGTTGGGTACTTAACCAAGGCAGAAAAAGTCAACTGTGAGGAAGGGTTAAACTGCAGATCGTCACAGACACCTATGGCTCCAGGCCTCATTTGGAAGTGTGCTGGGCTCAAATGCTCTGTTCAAGCACATGTCCATCAGACAGACTACCAGAGAGACAGCATTTGCAAAAAATATGACTGCCTGATTTTTCTGGGACATAGGATTCATATGCTCCTCTGTGAGTTTTAAATTAGTTGGAATGTCCAACTGCTTCCTTTCATGAGAAATGTTTTCTGACAAGAGCATTGCTGACCCATCCGTTTGCAGCTAGGAACACTTTGGCTGGATACTGTTATGATGTATAGAATAGCTAATCATTCTTCTGCACACAGTCATTTTTTAATGAGCAGCAAGATCCTGAGAAGAATAAAATAATTCCTCCAAACTAAGAACTTAACTCACTTTGAAATTAAATCAGAAACCCCAAATGAATGTACCGACTAATCTGTATGAATGTTCTGCCTAGGATGGATGACCAGTTGGTCTAAGCATACTTCATTAACCGTATGACAGCAAAGCCTACTGTAGATGGAGTATTTAAAAATTAAAGGGTCCAATATTTCCCAGACATTTTATTTTTTTTCCCTGAGCCTAGGTCCTTACTAATTAGGGAAGTCCAGTTTTATAGGTGGAGCAATACCAAAAAAATACCAATAAAATTTTTAAAGCTCTCTAAAACATTTTAATACCTTATTTCATGTGGTATATACAGAGTTATGATGGTTTGTAAGGTATAAAGTTTTTTATTAGCTCTCCATTGGGAAGACGGCATAAGTCAGTCATCGCTTTGCAACTCATTTAATGCACATCACCACAGCATTTGACTAGCATACATATCACAAATTGAAGTCAGTAAAATATTTGACTCAGCAGCCCATTACACGCTTACACAAAGAGAGAGTTAACTACAAACTAATTTAGGGAATTAGTGGTCAGCTGCAAAACACAGCATAAACACATACATTTTTCTCCAGATTATGCTATATTATTCCCAAAAGCTTCTAGGTTTCACAGTGTTTCCCCCAAAGAATATGTGGTACAAAAATGGTAAAAGTAAGTGACTTGTGCTTTAACATCTTTTTATGAAACAAATGGTAAAACTGATATGGGAAACATTCATTTTCCCCCTCTCCCTTTACCTCCTTCCTCCTTTCCTCATCATTTAGAGAGTTTCACTTCAAATAAGTTAAGCAGGACTAATAGGTTCCTCTTGCAGATGCCTGCTACTTTGTGTGCTTGATGTCATCTGACAAACTCAGAGGCTGTAAGACCTCAGTCAGCCTGTCCTCAAAGTGCGTAGTGATGGTGACACCACACATAGTGCAATCGTTTCTCAGGCAATCATTGCTCTTGATTTCCCTCTTACGCAGGAGGCTAAATGCAGGGGGGGAAATGGGGCGACTAGCAGAGCATCCCAGGAGGCATCTATATGTGTCCAAAAGAGAAGAGAGGCTGGGTCATTCTCTGTTATGCTTTATGTCATCAGCAGAGCATCAGGAGATTAATCATGTTTTCAGCTGAGAATTTCCTCTGAATTACAAAAGTCTTGGTTAAAAACCTCCTCCCTGTTTATCATGGAACAGACACAGATGGCTGTAGTATATAGTGTTTTGTTGTTTTATGATATAGCATACCAATCTTCTATAATGAACTTGAAGCTTGATGTGTGCAGCAGTGCAAAAAAAAATTTTAAAAAAAAGTACTGAACAGGAGCAGATGAAAGCCCCAGATATACAAGTGTTTGTGAAACAAGGATTTTAATTTAGATCTTCAGACATTTAAGGAGTAAAGACTGTTCCTTCTAGTAAAATGATAAGAATTATTTCAAACTATTTCTATTAATATTGGTCTGTACCAGCTGTATTTATAGAAGGCACACTTTTCAAGGCTACATGTGGCCAAGAAGTGAAAATTTGCTTGATTGACATTGGAACAAACAAATGATCTCCTGGAGTTGTTTTCATGGAAATGTGAGAAAAGCCTGCTGGTTACATCGTTTACCTGAAATCTGGAACACCAGATTAAAAATTGCTATGCTGTCCAATTTGAAACAGGGATATGAACAATAGACTAGAGAAATGTGATAACCATTGGGGTTATAAAACCAGTCTTGCATTGGCTTGGATGTTCAATCGTTTATAGAAAACTGAATATTCCCAATAAGAGACTAAAAACTTGGCAACAGAGAATAAAAATGTATTATTCCTTGACAACCTTTTGAAAATCTATCTACAACAGGCTGAAATATATATATATTTGAAAATTGCAGAGTTGCAAAAAATTCCAGTGCACTGAACATGCTCCATCCTCACACAGCTCTGATATGTCAGCTGGGTCAATTGCGTACCTTCCCAGAGCTGCAAGAGAGGTACCGGTCTCCCCTGACATTACTTGATATTTACTAGACTGGAAAAAAGATTGCGTATGAATTTAACATATTGTTTGCCATAAAACAAAGGAGAAAGAGGAAGAAACAACCTAACTAATATAGAAAGCTACAGATTTTGAAAGAGGCAGGAATAAGCATGCAAAACATGCGTGTAGATGAATGAGACTTATAGGAGTCAAAGGACACTGGGATAGCTTAGGAATAGAAGAGCGATTTTAAAAATGGTATAGTTATGAACATTCCACCCCTCACTAGGAAATAAATAACCATAAGAGTATATTTGACTTCTCCGTCCCTTAGTAGCTGGTCTACAAAGGGCGTGATATCCTGCTTCATTTTATTCAAGAAGCTGGGAACCCAAATCTTCAAGAAGCTGGGAACCCAGACTTCTGCTGGGGAACATCAAAGTGTTGTCAGTTTTTCAATTTTCCTTTTTTCAAAAAATGGTCAAAAAAACAGGTAGATGTTACCAAAGCAGTTCAAACCACATAAAATCTCAGGCCAATTTGGCCTTTGAGCCACTCAAACCAAAGCCAATCCATCTCAGGCTTCAGCCAGAATGACGATAATCTGAGAAACTTCAGGATTCTCTTGCATACGCCCAACTATAGTCTTAAACTTGTATGTGACCCATGCCTTATTAAATGACACCTTAATTTGAGAACTTCTAAGTTCTTTGAATACTTGATCATTGACTCTAAATGTTCTTTTAACTTCTTCTAACTTCCTTCTTAAAAAAAAACATCAAAGTACAAAACATATTTCAAAGAGCCAGTCCTTTATCAGCAGTTAATAGCTCAGTTCTGCTGTGCATACGCAGACAAAATCCTCATTGAAGTCAGTGTCTAAGTTCAGAGAGTTCCTTTTCACTGGATCGCTTTAAATAAGTACAGAATTGCTGTCCCAGAAAGTATATGGCTCAAATTAAACTGCTACAGCAGTTAGGTTCAGGGGCTACAGCCTGGGAACTGGTGGGATTTATGACTGGGCGGGTCCATCAAAGCCATATGGTCTGGGAAGCTTAGGAAAGCCAGGGTAGATGTGGAAGAAAACTGGTGGCGAGGAAGGAAACTTGGGTGCCATTGTGGTGATTTAGAAGCACTTCTCATTGTGCTGAAGCAACGGCACATAGTGTATACTCTGTGTTGGGCTGAAGCTGTACGGAAGTGCCCACTGAAAAGATACTGCAACTCCATCAAGGCAAATGTTTGCATTTGCTTAGCAAAGAACAATAAGGAACCTCATCATCCAGACAGTTTTTGGCCCTGAGGGCTGACAGGTTGTCATCCCTCTAACTAAGGGTACCAAGAGGTGCCTGGAAAGGGGAGATGTGCATTGTGTTCTCCCCAGCTGTGCTCCACCATCATGAATATCTTGCAGGGAAGCTGGATATAGCTAGAATTTTAATGCCTTCAGCAGTGAGGATTTAGCTGCAGCTTGCTAAGATGCTACCCTATGACTGCCTGCAGCTACCTAACTCTCCACGTCTGCTGGAAACAGCCTCTTCCCACAGTTGCTGTTTGTATCTGAGGTTGTTGGAATAATGAATGGGGAATCCAGCATATTATGCCAAGCAGGTGGTGAAAGTAATTCAACATATTAGCCCAAGACCACAAAGAAAGTGATCTTAACTCCTACATAGGACTGTGAGCTGGGCAGATGAAGCATGGACCCGCTGTAGTTTCTCCCTGCAGGATGCTGCCCAGGGCAGCTGCCTGTGCTGCCAGTTCTCAGCCCTCACCTGGAAATTCTTGGGTGGATGAAGCAGTTTCATCTCTCCTTCAGTAATTCCCTGCAGGTCTTTGCTTAGACAGTAAACTCAGGGTTTCAAGTGAGTTTCACTCAGCAAATTATATTTAACACCATAATATGAAAGCCGTGCTTACAGTATGAGGACAGATATTCACCTCCGTGGTAAGCCATGGCTCTTTGCCATTTTACACCATGGAGAGCAATTTATAAAGAGAATGTATTCAATTATCAGATAAATAAATCCAGTGATATTTATAATCATTTAAACATTATAATCATTATTAACCTCATCTTCCTTCTGTAAATTAGGAATTTTTTCTGAAAATAAATTTGCATGTGATCTTTCATATTTACTAGAGTGTGAGATTAATGCAAACATGTTATTTTTATATATGATGTATAATAGATGTCTTTTTTTTTTTTAAAACTTGTGCTTATTGTATAACTCTTCCCAAATGACTCCATTTGGAAGCACTGCTTTCATAATGACCACATCTCAGATTAGGTTTTTCTTTAATGCTCAAGTTAAAGGACTACTTGGTGAACACTTGCAGTCAGATGGATTAACAAAAATCTTAACTACGAATCACCTTTGGAGTTGGCAACATCTTGTGCTCTATAGCAGAAAACTCTGAGGAAGCTTCTCCACAGTAGCAACAATATCAGCTGTGAATTAGTACAACAGGTATTTCCAAAGTCATACAATCATTTTGTGATTTTGGGTAATGGGGTTTTTTTTGTTCACTTGAGCCAATCATGGCGATGCTTTTGTTAAATTTAACTGTGGACTGAGGCTTGTGCTGCACCGTAGAGAACTTCTCCACTTTTTCCCTCTGAGAAAGCATACAACTCCTATCCCACTTCATGCACGGTTTCCCAAGTTTGAACACGTGTTTTCAGGCATGGAAAAGGCTGGTTTTGCCTTATTAAGACATTGACATGAATATCCCTGGAGGAGCAAGGAAAAGCTTAAACATTGAAATGAGGCTTCGGGATGAAAGTTCTCTCATTCATTTATTTGTTGGTTGTGTGTGTGTGTGTGCGCGCACTACAAGGGAGATTTAATGAATACCGCAAGTCAGAGAGTGGATATGAATGTAGGTATTCACATACAGCGAAATATTTATATACTTTTCGTATGAGCTTAGTGTTGAATCAGAGGTTAGAGATGAACATTATTCGTTAGTGCCAAAAGATATCTACCTCCATTTAAGAAAACACATATATCTACTGTCTTGCTTGAAAGGCCAAAGAATTGAATTCTTTGTGTAGATCCCAGGTCGCTTTTGTGCCTGCTATAATGCTTCTGGATGTTCTCTCATGCCCTGTTCTGTCCTCAACCCTCACTGCTCACACTATCATAAAACTGTTACAGGAAAACTCTTCTTCCCATTTCAATGACAACTGGTTTTAAAAAAAAAAAAAAAAAAAAAAAAAGAAGAAAAAAAATCCTAAGACCTTTCTAGATTTATACAATTTGAAGTGAACTAACAATCCTGTGTATCACCTTCTTCCCAACTTCCTCTGAACTGAGCGTACAGCGTATAGCAGAATTCGAGACTGGCTAATGCAAGTCTCTTAAAAGGGGCCCCTTGTGTTCTTTGGGACATGAGGAGATTGTAGTTTCTCAGTAGTGAGCTCCCTTGGTGAATTGCTTCAGCTCAGAAAACACGTGTGAAGCACCTTGCCAATTCACTTCCCGCACCACCCTCCAGCACTGCTCCTGATTCTGCTGGGGACTGGGGAGCTTTCTTCCTGGTGGATTCCTAACCAAAAATTGACCAGTCCTCTTTTAAGTGTTCTTTGTAATGAACTAAGCAGATAGAACTCCTTAAGTTTCTCCCTGCAAGCTGTTTTCTCTGACCCTTGATTTACTTATTCAACTTTTTCTGTATGTAAATGTCCTTTCTAAAAAAGTCACCTTCCAGACACTTACCTGAATTTTACTATAATTAGTAATAATCGTGGATGAGTGTTTTAAACTCAGTGGCTTGGGGTGTTTCATGCTCTGGGTGCCCAACGTGAGAGGACAGAAAGGGCCTGGAGCTTATGGAAACACATGCTTCTCCTTTTGAAAGGTCTAAAACTTATTTACATACAGCACAATCAAAACACAGTTAACCTCTGGTACTGATAACAGTGATCAAAAAGTCACATAAACAATGAAAGACTGGGGAAGAGGCCAAAGTTTTGGATATATACATATGAGGGCAAGTAATAGTTCCTATTAAAAGATCCCATGGTACTTTTCATATTCACTGAGACAAGACCTTATTTTTTTAAGCCTGCATCTGAATGACCCAAACACAGTAATCATGGATGCGTGTAATTTTTTTCCCCTCCTCCTGCTTGATCCCAAATTTAAATCATAATGCTGAACTCGTGACGTCACTCTCAATCATTTCCACATGGCTTCACTTGTAGGATCAAAAAGAAGGTGAAGCTCTCTCGTGCCAGCAGAAAGCTGATTTGGGGGATGGCAAGATAGTTCAATGAAATTTCTAGTAATGACAACAAGACTTCAAAGAAGCCTGCAGGTAAAGTACTATTCTTTTTCAGTAAATGTTTGTTCTGCCTCAAATTTGCCACGTTGGGAGAGGTTCAGTTTTAAAGGGGGCTGTGCTGGTAAGGAGATCCCGAATCTTCAGATGCTCCAGTTCCTTTAGAAAATCTTTACTGAATTTAAAATCCACAGGTGAATTCCAGAAAACAAACCTCAGTGACAAACAGGGTAAGACAACAGCATGTTGGGTTGCCCAGCTTCATACTTCCATTTTCTCTGGTACGTTAGTTTTCTAAAGGTGGCATTTTGGCTCCGGTCGAATGGAAGGGCAAAGGTTACCGAATGTGAGGCTGTGGCTGCTGGAAAAAGAGAACAACCACTACAATGGTGGGGAAAGGCAGGCCACCAGCGCTCAGCACGGAGAGATGTGGGAAACTGGCAAGTAGGAAGAGGATGTCATTTTCTGAGAAACCAGGAAATGAGCTCTGCGTTCAAGCATTTCTATTTATGGTATAAGAATTGCAAATATCGCAGGAGATATTTGATACTGAGATGAGGAAATATGTGTCAGGCCTTTTAGATTTAAGCCTTTGTCTTTGCATGGGCTGCTTTTGTTCAAGGAAGCAACAATGGAAAAGAAGGGATTTGAAAAGAAAAAAAAAAGAAAATAGGCTTCTGCCACAGCATTTCCCAAACTATTTTTCCCGTGCCCCTCTCCCAAGTGAACTCTACCGTTCGTGACCTTTCTCTCCCCCTTTCCTCCTCAACTCATCCAGCATCCAGCATTCAGGATTACAGCCGCTCATCTCAGCTTGCAGCCCTGCCAGTACCTCTCCTACTCCCCCCGTCTTTCCCAGAGGGTGAGTCCTAGTTTGGGAACTGCTGTTTCCACTGGATTCCAGTTCCTGGCAACCTATCTGTAAAATACTTTGACCAAAAGGGAGCTGTTCCCCAGAGACTGCGATGCTAATTCTGCTGTGTGGCGCTGGTGCGAATTCAGAGTAAATCTCCTGGCCGCACACCAGCATTGTCCTGCTGGGCTTGTCCCCGTATGTGTAAAATGGGAAAACCTCTACAACGCATTTTTGAAGTGTAGCACCTCACTCTTTTGCCCCTGAGGTTAGCTGCACTCTTTGGTTAGCAAAATGTCTCTATGCTTATTTCTATTCTGCCACAGCCCAAAAATGTTCTCCCTCTTCTGCCAACAGCCTTTATTAATTCAGATACTTTTCCTTCAAGTTTCATTAATTATATGTTTTAAAGACGAAATCAAGCATTACTTGGGGGGTTGACAGACACAGTTTTCACTGCTGTTTCTGGAAATGTGCGGGTGTAAACTGTGTAACGCGTCTATGCCAGAGTCTTTCCCAGAGCTAGTTCTTGTCCCCGCTTTTCATTTACACTGGTGGCTCACCAGAGCCACTGACTTGCCTGAGTGAGTGGCTGCACATCTCCTGGAAGCCACTTGCTCATCCCTTACAAGGCGGAGGCAACAGCAATCCTCAGCGCTATTTGTTTACCTATCCAAATATAGATTTTAAAGGCTTATTATAGTCATTTGACTTCGAAAGATCTTGGCCCCAGAATACTGGGTAATTAAAACAAATAGACAATTTCATGGAAATTCTGCTCTTTTCTTCAAAGGTTTCTGAGTTACTGAATCATGTCCTCTCTAAACCAGTGTATCCTTCTCCCGGTGTCTGTTTATTATTTCAAGGCTGAAACATATGCATCCAAAACAAGGAAAACAATAGTGAGATGCTTTGTGGAGAGTATGGAAGTGGAGGGAAACGATTAGAAGCTGTGATCTCAGTGGTAATGCTTAGATATAAGGCGCTTGCTTGCTCATTGACCCTGAAGGGGGGACACCAGTGTGACAGGCACACCATTCCTGCATCTGAGACCCACTTAGCTTCCCTGCCGTGCACCGAAGTTGGGAGAAATTGCTAGGTGTCATCGTGGCCCATGTCATCCACGGCACCTTGTGACAGTAGGTGAATTAGGAGTATACAGAGAGATGTGGGGTTTTTTTTATGCCTGAAACCCGAGAGCTGCTGCTAGTGGCCGGGGATAAGTCTATCATGAACAAAATATGTCACGGTTCCAACCCTACGCAGATGAGAGGGTTTTCTGCCTGTCTCCCCTGCAGTACCGTTTGTGGTGGGATGTGGATGATCTCCCCACACACAGCCCGCGCTGCTGCTGTGCCAGAGCCACCGGCTCATCCCGGCAGAGGATGCGAAGTGGCTCCGCAGGGACGGCAGAGAGGACGTCCATCACAGCTCCTGTCAGGCCAGCACTTGAACTTGCCTGACATGTAGGTGATTGCTAAATTTGTCTCCGAGACTTCTTGCAATGTACAAAAAGACAGTGATAGAGCTGCGTGGAAATATGATCTGATGTAAAGCCCCAGCGGTTTTCTACTTTTTAGAAAGGTTTTGTAATGTGTTTGAACTGGCTGCCTAGCTATCTTTGGCTGCGATTGCTAATCCTTCAATGTCCTTACCCGGTGTCCTTGATACTCTAAATTAGCTAATATTTTTAGAAGATTTTCATTTTTATTTTCGATTATGCAATGGATATATCACCGGATATCTTTCATGTCAGTATGATTAAAATGCTTAATCCCCTCAGAGAAATTTGCAATGATTTAAACCACTGTTAGAATTCAGCTTTAAGTTTTAGGAGAGTAAAAAACCCAGTAAATTTAGGAGGCAGTGATTTTTTCCAAAAGGTTTTTTTTCACTCTCCTAAAACGTTGGGACAGATTCTTTGCAGAGGCAAACACGATGCAAGTGCTATATGGATACAGGGGGATGTCATGTGCATTCATACAACTGGGGTGTCCCAGTAGTGGGGTCCCGGCCAGCAGAGGGTTTCTAAGCAGCTGAAGGGACTATGACAGCAAAGCAGTGGTGTGCCCTGATCCAGAAGTGGGGACAATCAAGAGACCACATAGAATCATAGAATCACAGAATCACAGAATCACAGGGTTGGAAGGGACCTCTGGAGATCATCTAGTCCAACCCCCTGCCAGAGCAGGGTCACCTAGAGCAGGTTGCACAGGAACGCGTCCAGGCGGGTTTTGAATATCTCCAGAGACGGAGACTCCACCACCTCTCTGGGCAGCCTGTGCCAGTGCTCTGCCACCCTACAAGTAAAGAAGTTCCTTCTCATGTTTAGGTGGAACTTCCTATGCTCAAGTTTGTGCCCATTACCTCTTGTCCTGTCCCCGGGCACCACTGAAAAGAGCCTGGCCCCATCCTCCTGACACCCACCCTTTAAGTATTTAGAAGTGTTGATAAGGTCCCCCCTCATTCGTCTTTTTTCCAGACTGAAGAGACCCAAATCCCTGTCTTTCTTCATAAGAGAGGTGTTCCAGTCCCCTAATCATCTTGGTAGCCCTTTGCTGCACCTTCTCCAGCAGTTCCCTGTCCTTCTTTAACCAGGGAGCCCAGAACTGGACACAGTACTCCAGGTGCGGCCTCACCAGGGCAGAGTAGAGGGGGAGGATGACCACCCTCGACCTGCTGGCCACACTCTTCTTGATGCACCCCAGACATTCCTTAACACATGCATGTGTTTAGGAAGAGCCAAAGTGGTCCAGATCTCACCCTGTGGACAAGACCTGAAGCTTAAGTTGGGATGGGAAGCACTTTCAACAGTGACTGCTGCTTTGGCAAAATGACCAGAATTAAACTTCAGTGAAACAGTCTTCAGAAAACCCAGTATATGAAGGACCTTGCCTGGAAGGTCTGTAATGTCATTCTGCTTGTGGAAATAAAGAACCTCAGAAAGTGCAATCTTTGCATACAAAAGATGAAATGACCTAATCAATACATTATGTTCATAAAAGAATCCTTTCTGTCAGTCAACTTTCTCCACATTTTTCAATATTCCTGACTTCAATATGTAGTGGAACTTACATATGTTCATATCTTGATCTAATAACTATGGACCTGTATTAAATAATCATTTTTAATTTGCCTAGGTGAGGTTCAAATTTAGGCCTATGTTTCTCCAAAGTATTATTTGTATCACTTGTTTTTAATATGTTCTTTATTGTACAATCTGTATCAGAACACTTTCCAGGAAATTTCTATGGTCTAAACAAAGGTCTTTGTGATTATTAATATTCAAAATATAAAGAGATGCTCTGTTCTTTTTGCCTTTCTTTTTTTTAATTATTCTCTTGAGAGAGATACTGAAATTTCAGAATTACAAAGGACTTTCAAGTATATGGGAGTCAGATTTCTCCTTGGAATTGTACAGATAGTTATTTTCAAATCCAAGTGGCCTGTGAAGAGTGTCTGGGTTGTTAGAATGAATTGCTAAGTTATACGTACAGGTGCTAAGTGTTATTACGTCAAAGGGTAACTGCAGGAAATGAGATCACCCAAAGGTACCGCAGGCACTGCAATAATAAGAACTGGGTACTGCAACCCTATTTATCCATTGGTTTCAAATCTCCCCCTGTTAAAACCACTCATTAACTATTCTGTTGAATGCTGTGAAGGAGACCAGGCTGAGGTGGAGGGATACAATGAATTCAGACTGAGTTTTCAATTAAAATCCACAGTCTGTTCTGTTTCTGATAATCTCTAAATTCTTTTGAAGAAATGATCATTATAACTGTGTTTAATCTGTTTTCAAAACAGACTGTGAAATAGCCATTGTGTATGCACCTTCTGTTTTTATAACTTCTGTGCTTTGATATTGTAATTGATGCAAGTGGGTGCAATTAAATCTTTATTTGGAAACTTGCACCAAAGCAAGTCATTCAGAAAAAAGCCACCAATGTGCTTTGACTCTGGATTCTCACACATATTTGCGCTTACAATCAAAGCTTTTGTTCTGTTAAACTAACAAGGGCTGTTTAGCATAAGAAAGAGTTAACACAAGCTGCCTTAGGTTGTGCTAATTTCAGGAATAACACTCCAATGGCAAAAAAATCTGCAGGAAACTATGCTGTCCTAATAAAAACGACCAATTTTTATTTTAATAGGTAACTCACCCCAAGTGGAAATGTTTATTGTTAAAAATGATCAGTGATATGCCAACTACTACTGTCACTTAGTGATCAAACACCTCTCTCTTGATTTTTTAAGTGAAAGAAAGATCACAAAAGAGCAGAGCAGATCTTTAGCTCAAACTACTTCTAAAATAGTCAACAAACTCCACTACTTTCACTTGTTGGGCTTTTACATCAGCGTGTGAGACAGGCAGGGATGGAGATCTGCAATTAGCTGCAACTCATGGTTTGTTAGCATGTCTTTATCACTAGCGCTGTGACACAGCTATTGATCAACTATCCCATTACTACGTATGATTCAGGTACTGCTGTCTTAATACTTAGCTGTGGATTCATTTCCGTGAAAGGATATTTTGTAGAAGGGTAAGCGTGATTCATTTCAGTGAAATGATTTGTCTGCTTGGTCCCAACTGCAGGGCCAGGCTGTAAAAGTACAAAGCTCAGTTCACGCTGTCAGCTGCTTCTGGAAAGACTACAGGTCAAAAGCTTTTTTCTTTTGCTCAGAGACTCTCAACTAAAAGGGAAAATCTCAAACACAATAAAAGATGGTATGTGTATATTTATAAAACATAATTTCGTTTTCTTCACAGCAAGTTCAGGTAGAACATTTTACCACCCATGAAGCAAAGTCATGATAGCACATAGTGGGTGTAGTCAGGCTTACAAGCCCTTACAGCAAGTTTAAAAACCTCTGTATACATTTATCTGGAAAATACCATCTTGGCCTTCTTGAGACCCAAAGAAGACAACTTCAAAAGGGCACTCTTTGGCAGAACACATCTCCAGCACAAGCCAAGGTTATTTATGGAGTTCCCATGTCAGGCTATCTTCCTGACAGGAAAGGTCAGCCTCCTCACGTCTCTCAAACAAATATGGTAGAGACGCTAACCTCAGTCTAAGTCTATTGCTATGAGGAAATCAAACTCAACTCCACTGAAAACTTCTTTATTGTCGATGAGACAGGTTTAAATAACACCTGGGCTAGTGCCTGAAAAATATGCTTGCTTTCTGATGATTGCCTTTTGAGGTAATTCAGCATCTCAGGAACAGGTCTCATCTCCTGTAGTAGCACAATTACCCATTAGCAGAGCACTTTCTTTCCCTAGTCCCATCCTTCGGTAGATGATGGTTCTCCAGTCTGACTCATGTGGAGTTTGTGTGGGTTCCAATATTTGATTTGAAGATCAGCCTAAGACCATTTAAGATGAGACTGTCTCCCAAAGGTGATGTATTTTTTCTTCTCTCCCTTGGCAGTATGTTTCTGTGCCCTTTCTTGTGTCAGCACTAACACTTTCATAGCTCTATGGTCTGACTAAACCTGACTGAAATTCAGCCATTTGAAAAAACAGAAAGCGGTCAGCTAATGTTTATGTAAAGGAGTGAACAGGAACAAGAACCGGGAGGGGCAGAGCAAGGGAAAAGGATGGATTGTCACTTCCAGTGGTTTGTGCTGGATGTGAACCTGCCCTCTGAAGCTGCATCATCTGCAGCTGGCGTGCAGCTCCCAGCTGCCTCTGTGGAGCCAAGTGTTGTCAGGCTGCATATTCTGTCACAAATTCTGATTTTTCAGTATAAAAGTGACTTTCTGATAGCATTCAGTTTGAAGAAAATGCTAGAAAGGCCTCAGATTTATTAAAGTGTGGAATGCAAACAAATTTCGAAACTGGTTGCAAAAGGGCATTTCTGTCCTTTTTTTAGAACCACGTGTACAGCCTTGGGAGGAGAATGAGCCAACTATAAAAAATATTCCGAATTCTCCAGGACGGTACAGAAGGAAGAATGGCTCTGCCTTTTATACTAGCCTAACTAACCAGGTTCTGCCTTCCCACTGATCAATACCAGAATGAAGGAAGAGGAAAAATATTTTCCCTCCCTTCAACCAAATGTGGAATTCAAATAAAAACAAAATAAACCAGACAGGCAGATATTACAACTTCCTGCTCCAGTCCTTTTAAAATTCAACTTCACTGACACAAGCTTGGAAAAGATTCAGTGTCCAAAATTACCACTGAGAGTAAATAATAATTATATTTGCCATAAGGGGAGGTTTTGGGCAAGTGTCAGCCTAAGGACAGCAGATGGGACTATCTTTTGGGAGTTTCCCTTTGTTGCTGTAGTAGGTTTTGTTTGAACAGAGAGAAGAAGAGGAGAGGAGAGGGGAGGAGAGGGGAGGAGAGGAGAGGAGAGGAGAGGAGAGGAGAGGAGAGGAGAGGAGAGGAGAGGAGAGGAGAGGAGGGAAGGGAAGGGAAGGGAAGGGAAGGGAAGGGAAGGGAAGGGAAGGGAAGGGAAGGGAAGGGAAGGGAAGGGAAGGGAAGGGAAGGGAAGGGAAGGGAAGGGAAGGGAAGGGAAGGGAAAAAGAAGAGAAGAGAAGAGAAGAGAAGAGAAGAGAAGAGAAGAGAAGAGAAGAGAAGAGAAGAGAAGAGAAGAGAAGAGAAGAGAAGAGAAGAGAAGAGAAGAGAAGAGAAGAGAAGAGCTGAAGGGCTACTCAGGCCAACAGTGGCGTCAGGAGCAGCAAATGCTTTTCCAGCCAGACTTCCATTTTGCCCCTTTCAATCCTGCCCCTTTCCTCTCTCCTGTGTCCCTTTCCCTTTAGAGGTTATATTCTGGGAAGTGCCAAGGGACTGCCTAAGTAGAGACAGGGAGCGTGACTGCTGTGTTAAAGGGCAGTGGGGGAAAGCTGTGGGTACCGAGAAGGGGGAAGCCATGAGGGTGAAGATCCTCCTGTGCCACAAGAATTGAACAGAAACTGAACAGTGCAGAGAGGGCCAGACTGTCAGAAGGGTCAGGAATCTTTCTCACCCACAGCCTTTCAGAAATGCCACAGGCACCAGCCTCTGCAGCCCAATGTCTTTTTTCAGACTCTGTCCTTTGTGAAAACCTCCCTGAAATGCATCAAACCCTGTTAGCATGCCTTTCCTGCAACTGTTCCCCTAAAACCTTTTGTTAACCCCTCCAAAACCTTTCCCCTTCTTTGAAGACCCTCCATCTCCTTGCTGCCCAGCTTGAATGCCCTCAGCCTCTTTTGATTTCCTGAAATTTGACTAATACCTTCTTGTTCTCCAAAGTACAATGACTTTTTCCATCCCGTCTCCCCCAAATCTTTCTGTCACTACTCCAACACTGAATTTTGCCTATCCTTTCTTCATCCTTGGGACAACACAATTGCACCTAGTCCATACAGCCAAACAATCTGCTGCTCACTAGGCCCCTTAGATGGCATCACTCACACCTGCCTAAACTAGCTCTGCTTGGAAAGAAATGTCATCTCTCTTTATCACTGAAGACCCCCGTCAACATCAATATAGGACTTGCACCTGTTCTTAGGACATTTTATACATCCAGAGGGATTGTTCTAACCTGCAAAATAATCATGATGTCTTCCAGCAACTCTCCACTCCACGTTAACAATTCCCTCTTGGCCTTTTTCAATATTACGTTTCAGTTTTTACTCTGTCACTTTTTCAGTTTTCTCTACAATGAATTTTTTTTACTGACACAAGATGTGATGTTTTCAGGAGATGAACGAGAGGTTTTGGCAGTAGAATGAAGACATTCTGGGATTTTGGCACCTAGAAAGGGAATGACAAGTGGTTTGGGTCAGTGGGATAAGCACATGAACTTCCTTTTTTTCTTTTCTTAAAGTAGCCATCTACATTTAAATTGTTATCTAACGGTCATGTTTATAAACGTACTGTTATATGATGTTTGTATTTGTTTTTCAATCTATCATAATCCTTAATTTAGGGCCAGCAACAAGAATTTAGATGTAGAATTATATACATATGATCCTATACATACATATATTTTAGTTGTGCATATATCTTTAATTCTACATGTCAATATTATCTATACATGTCTACACATACTTTTTTAGGGATGGATATTGGCATTTAAGTAATTCCCATGTGTAGGAGAAGATACTAATGGCACCCAAGACAACACTAGGAAAACTTGATTCCAGCAAATGCATTCTCCCATGTGATGAATACTGCCTTATCATTCTTTTGGTAACTTGGGGCTGTATTATGACTTTATGACTTATATGTGCTTCCCTTAGGTGTTATGTCTACGTCAAGATTTATGGTCAAGAGGGCCTGGAGTGAGTCTGCCAGCTATTACGGTTGCATTAGCCTACCCGTTTACTCATAGGTGCTTATGTTAGGTGCCAGTTTCCTTGAGGTTAATTGCCTCAACAGGTGCAACTCTGAAGTTAATTATATATAAGAGGCAACCTAAGCACATTGGCCTGTTTTCTCAGTGAGAACAGAAGTGAGACTGAAAGGTCTCTGCTACCATATAAGAATTTCTATACAGAGGTATAGCTGGTCCTGCAATGTGTCTGGTCTTTCTGCTCCCAAATATTCTCATCTTTATGTTTAAGATGAGATCACAAAGGGGTTAAATGAAATATTTTACTAAAGTGTTATGGGATTTGCTGATGCTTTGTTGTTATAAAAATAAAAGGGCTACAGGGGCTGTTTCTTCCTTGACTCGCTAGGAAAAAATGAATCTGTATGTTAAACTATGTGTATTCCCACGCTCTGTTCAGAGCAACATCATGAACATAGTTGTTTTTTTAGGCAAGTGGTACCTTGACTATGTGCAACATTAGAGGCATACTCAGAGAGGGAAATGGTAAGTCTGAGCCTTTAGAATGAAAGTTTTACTGATCTTGATGAGTTTAACCTCGGAGTCATTCAAGTCCTTCATTCTTTTTCATTGCAAGTTTTTCAGGCTGGAAGTTTTGAGTAAAGGTGAAGATGAGAATGAGAATTATGTAAGAGGGAGGGACTTAAAGATGACCATTGGTCATCAGTTTACTAATAATTAACATTAAAAGCTATGAGACATTCTGGCTTCTAAATTGCTGGCATTTTTTCAATTTTTGTTAAGTATTGGATGGTTTACCTCAAATTTTTTCAGTAATGAAACTGAACTCTGTCCAAAAATGTGAAGTCAGCACAAGTTCTGAGAGCATATTGCTTGCTGAGTTCTCACACTTTAAAGCCTTATAGAGTCCATATATACTCTCCCCTTAGCACTTTCCCCACTGCTGAACATAGGATCACTTACCTTGTGCTGACTGGTTAAGTCTGTTGATTTTCCTGCCTCTATTTGCCTCTCTTTTCCAACTGTCTGGTGTGTTGAGCTCTTCCCAGACTCACTGATCACTTGTTTACTGTGTTAGAGTTGGAACTTCTGGCCAACTGGCAGCTGAGAAGGGAAGAACCACAGCTTCTCAGTGTATTAAATCGTCATATTAGGCTCTAGCTTGGAAAAACTTTTGCTGGCTTTGTTTTCTTTTTCCCTAAGCATGACATGACAAATATGTGGGGTTTTCATTTTTGGGGGTTTTTTTCTTCTTTTTTATTTTGGGATGTTTTTAAAAAAGTTTAGCTATGACAAATCTAACCAGCTCTCCTGCTAGGGTAAGAAATGTCTTTTTTTCATTATTGCAGTGGCCTTGCTTGGTACTGAATTGCTATGGAACCACTAATAAGGGAGCTACCTCAGATGAAACAGTAACCGAGGAGAATGAGTATTTTGGGAGGGGATGTAAGTGAAGCAATACAAATTTGGGACTGAAGTTCATTACAACCATTAATCTTCTTCTGGGGGCAAGTGATAGCGATGACAACAATCTGACAAATTGTAAAGCCCTGTAATGAATTGAGTCAATTATGAACTTTAGTCTCTCTCACCTGCACTCTATCCTCTGTTCTGGTTACCCCTCAGGGGAACTATTTTTAGCATTGCAGACCTGAGATAAATTGTAGTTGGGTATATCTTCCATACCATCTGATTCCGTTGCAGGGAAGATGGAGGGGGGCAGGAGAGCTTCCTTTAAAAACTGAAGAAGGCTAGTCTCTTCCATCCCACAACAGCTATGCGCAGGCAGTTAATCGTGAGTCTAGAACTGCACTCTTAATGCATTTCTAAAGCAGTCCTCAGTATGGATTCACACTGAGAGAGTAGAGTACATGTTTGTGCCTATATACATTACCCCAGAAAATATTGAAATTGTTCTGGGACACCTGAACTAGCATCCACGCTTCTAGGATACAGAATCATGCATTTCCCAGTACTTGCACTGTATGTAACTCACTGAATCTTTCAGTATTTTTTGCATATTATCCTTATCATATTTTTACAGAGAATAGTCGTTGTTGGAATATTATGTTCAAATGAACGGTTTGAACAGGCACAGTGAGGAGAAAGCTACTCCAGTGGGTATTTGGTTGCATGTCCTACAAGTTATCTATTTCTTCTTATTCTGACCAGGTTTTAGAAGAAAGAGTTGATCTTTAACTATGCCACTCAAAGCTCTCCAAGTTTGGTAGGTGCACTCTGAGAGCCGAATGAAGCAATTCAGAGCACTGAAGTGAAGGAATGCTTGGCTCCTGAATCATGTTTGGCCTTGGGCATGGGCTTTCAGCATGGGGTAATGCACAGAGGTGCCAGGGGGACGCTTTTAAAAGACCATGCCTCTGTGGAATTTAGGTGACACCAGGTTAGGAAGCAGCTGAGCAGAGTTTTGCACAGAATATAGTTTGGGATTTGACACCCAAATTTTACATGAGCCCATGTCTGATTTTGGAATGCCTACAAATGGAGAAAAATAAAATTAACTGCTGACTTCAGTAGCAGCTGCTGTATACTCAATACTTTTGATCAGACCATTTTTACTTAGGTTCCTGAATAGGGATTTGTGAGCCAACCTTTAAAAATCTTGGCTGAAGTTCTTAAAAGGAATTCGTCTCTCTTATACTACCCATGATGAGGCCCCAAAACTACCAATGGCTAAATTCTTTAAGAAAGCAAGAACAGCTGTACCACACTAAATCATGGGTATACTGGGCTTGGCATCCTCCACTAGTGGAAAATAGTAGATGCTTGGGGTAGCATGTAAGAATAGGGCAAGCACAGAATGATTCTTGTCCAGGGTCCTCTCCAGGCAGTTCAGGCATTCCCTGTACCAGAAGTTCTGTATTTGTACTTAATTGCTTTGAGTAACTTTTTTTTTTCCATTAACTTGCCCAAACACAAGTAATCTTTTTCATTCCACCGCATCCTGCAGCGAGGAGTTCCAAGTCTTCACTGTGCTCTGTATGAAGAAGCGTAACTTTCTGTGCTTCTTTGAACCTGCCATTTGCCGTGATCTTTAAAGAGAAAGATTTGTTGGTAATTCCTTATTTACCTTTTCTTTGCCACTAAGGGTTTTAGAGGCCTTTTTATTATATCGCATCAATATATCACCCAAGTTCAACATGAGCCTCTGCACGTGTACATTTTAGGCTAGAATTTGACCGTGGACTTGTCTGTAGATTTATAGCCTTGTTCTAGAACCTCTCCTGTTCCTATATAAACTCTTCAAGACTAATTGAATCCAGGGTAGACTTATAATGATTTAAGGAAATAAAAGAACAGATTCTATTCATATTGGCAGCAGAGATAGACAGAAGTTGCTGCAGTAACCATGAAAAATCTCCTTTAATTACTTTTGAGACCTGAAAATGATGGAGCTGAGAATTACATGAGGTTCTTGAGCAGAAGTGCATGTGTGGGAATGTGTACGTATGTCCGCACAGACACACAAAACTGCCAAGGCCATCAGTGCTGGAGGAAAGGTGGCGAGTTTAGTCTAGGCAATGCTGAGTGAAGATCAGCGGCCTGGCTTAAAGACACTGCTGGCGACCATGGAAACTAATTGGAGCTAATAAGTAAAGGGACATATTAACTGTGGGAACAAAACAGGAACGACTATTTCTTGATATCACAATTACCTACGATTAATCTTGCATATTAGGATTGTCCTGAGTTTCTTGCGTAAAGCTTTGTTCACTTTATTATAAATCTCATCTGAGTGGGTCAGTCTGACCTCAGCAGGAGTTCACGGGTTTGAGAGTCAACTTGAGAACCTGTTTTATGACGTATTATTTTAACAGTATTTCAGGTACTTCTCTTCTTAACAGTATTTCAGGTACTTCTCTTCCAGTGCAGCTTTCATTTCAGCCTTTAAAACCTAAACTCTTTGCAGATGGCAGTCTGGATAGAGGAGAAGCGGCGGAAAAGTCTGTTATAAGCTGTCACAGCAAACTAAATCTGGCTGCAGTCATCAGAGTAGCGGTTAAATTATCCCGCAACATCAGCAGTAGCTTTTATGTGAAAACATGATCATGTGCAATGTTTGAGGGCTATTGCTAACATTGGTTTTGGAGATGAAAGTTTGTATTTCAAGTTGTTGAAGAGTCTTTGAAGATAAGTGTGTGTGTGCATGTGTCTCTGTGTACAAAGCACGCAATTAGGGGTCCTTTTTACCATGTCAATTTTACACTTTTGTGACTTGACAGGCATCAGCAGAGGCATCCCTGACTTACGCAGGCATAAAAAATAACAGACCTAGGCCTGTACATCATATGAGTGCTCAGTATCTTGTTCATGTATATTTATACGCAGATAAAATACACAGCGTCATGTAAGCATGCGACACAAAATAAGCTCATAGTACTGTACATAACTGTCGTTCATGTTGGTTAGAAGTACCTAGAGGTTAAACCTTGTTGAGTTTGCATCTCATCTCACCAATATGAAACAGAGCAGTTGTGAGCTGAGATGCGTTTTAGACAATGAGTCAGTACACAGGATGATACAGCACAATTTTGGGGGCTTTTTGGTATTCCACATCTCTGATCACTATACATTTTTAATGCAGAGTTACTAATACGATACTGGTAAAAAGTACAGCTAAAGAGAATGCAAATTAGTTTAATAATGTCTCCAGGGCTTTCTGAGTGTGTAAGGTTATCCAGCCTGTTTACAGACCACAGTCTGCTAGAATAAAACAAAATCAAGCCAAACCCTTGCCCTGAAGACATAATTGGCAATGTTAAGAGTCTTACGATACCCCAGGGACCATAGTTGCATCCCTACTTCACCATATACTATTGTTGAAAATATTGTTTAGGTGTTTATTTATCTGGAATTAGCAGATTAGGGAGCAGTGTTTTAGTGAATACCGAGCATATGTGAAAGCAGTTCCAGATTAATAGGTGGAAACAGACACCATATAATCACTTTTGTGAAGAATTTGAGTAAATGCAGTTGTGACTACAGTTTCTTCTTTTTCTTTTCTTTTCCAAGTCAGCTCTGATAACAGCAAACTGGGCACACAAACCACAGCTCTTTAATCTTACTTTTTATTAAGTATTCATTTTGCCACTCGTGATTCAGAAATAGCCTTGTGTAAGGTATTAAAGAACAAGTAAGCCAAATCAACATTTCAAGACTCTCATATGGCTTTCATATAGCTGGGGAGAGTGTGTCTTTTCACAATTGCAAACCTTTCTTCAAGTTGGATGTTAACACTTTCAGAGTAACTTTTAATGCCAAAACAACGTTCCTCCCTTTCAGTTCAAAGAAAACACAACATCTGTCATAATGTGAAATGTAGATTTAATGCAAGTGTCAAGTCAGGCACTTGGTAATGAGGTAAAAACCCTTGAGATTTTAAGTCTCTCTTCCATGCTATCCTATTACAGGGAGGGGAGAGAACTGTTTCTTTGGCACTTAGCAGCTTTTCTGCGTCCCTTATCTATCCTTCCCGGACGTCTTCTGTAAATTAGCGTATTTTTCCTGGCAGTGTCCCTGAGAGGGAGGAAGGTGGGATAACGCTCGCTTTGTGGACGAGGTAAACTGAGGTACAGACTGGACACAGTCCAGACCTGCCGGGGCACTGCCCAGAGCGCCCGGCCCCGGCTTGGCGGGGGAGGTGGAGTGGGGGGGGTGGGGGATGTGACGGGTGCCATGTCCGGAGGGGACGAGCAGCGAGCCTGAAACTCTGGGACTGCATCCCGCAAGAAAGTCCGAGGCGGTGGCGGAAGCGGTGGGGAAGGCGCGGGGGCGGGGGGTGGCAGGGAGCGGGGGGGAAGCAACAGGCTGGTGGCACCGTTTCCCGGAGCGCCGGGGGCGGGGGGGGGGGTGCGCGGAGCCCGGTGCGCGGAGCCCGGTGCGCGCCGCGGCGCGGCGGCCGGAGCTGTCACGGCACCGCGGGCGCGGAGCGGGGGGAGCAGTCGCGGGGCGGGCGGGGAGCGCGGCCCCGGGCACGCCGGGGAGCCCGGGCATCTACAACGGGTCCGGGGGAGCGCGGGGTGGTGGGAAGGACTTGGGGATATCTGTGCAGAAGTAGAAATATTCGCCCTTTGGATGCCCCCTCTTCTACCCGCCTCGCCACCCCCCTCCGCCCCCCCCCCCCCCCCCCCGCGTCCCCGTTTTCCTTCTGCCTCTCTCCTGCCGTTCCCTCAGGAAGGCTGGAGGCAGGCACGGGGTAATCGCGGCACGGTAAGGAGTTGGGATTTCGGGATGCAAATGACACATTGCGGTGCAAACGACTCCCGCATTAGCACTTTGTCAGGATCCCGAACTGCATCTTTTATCTCTTTTCGAAAAGCGTCTCTCGGAGGAGATTGCCCTCAATAGACCCGCCATAAAGAGATTTTAGTGTTGCTCTTGTGCTTCTGTGCATCCCACCGTGAGGGGGTCCCAGTGGTCCCTTGGGAATACAAGGAGTTGTGAGAAGTAACACAACTGGCCACCAGACTAATCCACTCCCTCTACCTTCCCCCTGGTACCTCCCCCTTCGGCTCTTTTTTTCAATAGCAGCCCTTTCTCAAAATCTCAGGTTACTTTGCTAAAGAGTTCTCAGCCCTATAGTTTCTGCCCTTGTCTCTGCCTCCAGCTCCTTAAGAGCCACCCAGCCCCAGCGATTGGATTGGGCAGCCCGTCTTGACACACCACTGTGCCGAGTGCTTGAGGACGTGTTTCAACAGATGGTTGGGGTTAGTGTGTGTCATCACACTCGAGTGGGGATTAGGGGAGAGAGGCAGCCTTGCTGGAGCTGTGTGGTCTTCCCCAAGTGTGAGCTGCAAGCAAAAGGAGAACTACCTAGCTTTGGGGGAGAAGAGGGAGGAATCGTTTCCAGCAGCTCGGAGGGAAAAATAAACCCCCACACTTTGCTCAGGTAAAGTAAAAGGCACCTCATGCCTCTTTCTCTCGCTTTCTTTTTCCTTCACGGTTTTCGGAGGAATGCTAGCACAGCACACTTGTCAAAGCCAGTTGCTGCTGCCTTATCAATGCTGCTATTGTACGGCTGACAGATAACAGCGAGCACAGCCTGATGCTTGGCTGTCTTCATCGCGCTAACACTCTTAACGCGGCTAAGGTCACGCTTTTGAAGGTGTAGATTAAGCAAATCTCTTCTTGGAGCGGTGTCTCTCAGCACGGCGGGAGCCTCCTCTCTCCCCCTCTCTCTCCCGCAGGCTCCGCTCCCCTTTCCCGCACACACGTGCTGTGCCCGCACCTCCAGCGCCGGGCCAGCGGTAGCCCGGGGATGTTTGTTGCTGTGGCTGCGGGATTAAACGCCTTCGGGTCTCCATAGATTCGTGGAAACTGCGTGGTCGGACTGGGGGAGAAGGGGGGGTTAGCGGAGGGGAAAGGAATCGCGGCAGAGTATTTCCTAGGTTTTGAGGAGGATGCTGGAGCAGCGTGCAGCCTGTCTGGGGCTCAGCTGGGAGGCAAACCAGAACGGTTTTGAAAGTGCATTTGAGATGTCTGTAAAGTTTGAAGACTCCTTTATAGAGACCTGGCTGGGCTTCTGATGATCGGTATCGAGATGGTTTGGCTTACACATGGGCTTAAAGTTAAGAGAAAATCAGGAAAGTAGGGAAAGGCAGGGTACAATGTAGTGCTGCTCCTGCAGCTGCAGCAGAGCAGATGGATGTAATTCATTTGCAGATCTGTTTGTGAAAGTTTTACAAGTCATTGAAAACTAAGTAGCATCACTATAATGGATCATTAAAGTCTCGCTATATTTATAGATTCTACACTAGCGACCTGAAGTGTTAATTAAAAGTAAGCAAAAATTTATGTTTAGGAAGGAAAGGGGGGCAGAAATGTAATTAGAAATTAGTTATGGAAGTACTCTGCTATCATTTTCATTTAATTCGACTATTAAGTTCATTGATGTCAGGATGAGGGGAAGCCCAGCAAATTAACTAAGAAGTCAGAAATGTTATCACTAATTACAGTATGTTAGCTTATCAGAGAATTAAGATGTTCTCGTTGTTTTACTCTAAATGTTCTAGATGGAGAAACTAGAGGATGCGTTATTTTGCCTTTTTTTTTTTTAAATAAAAGATTTACAGTATAGATATACTATCATCCTGTGTAGAGTAACAAAATTATTTGTTTCTTTCGCACTATAACAGATCTTCACACTAACTCTCACATACCTGTGGTGCTTATGAATTATCGGCCTCCTACTTGTGAAAGAAATCTAACACTGTCCTCACCATTTACAGGTGAGATATTCTATAAATAATACTGTATATAATGTGTTCTGAAATAAGACCTGTTTAGTAGGCTGAGCAAGGGGATTTAGAGCTGGTGCTTTGTGATTTTGGCATTCAACTGTGTAACGATGCCCATAAAACCATGTTTCAGGTTGCCTCAAACCAACTTTTTTTGTTAACTTCTTTTTTTTTTTTGAGCATGCTTATTTGGCTTCTTTACAGGTTGTTCTCAGCTTGTATTTTCAAACACACTCTTCAGTAAGAATGTGTCCTCAGAACTGACCCACAGCAATTTGAAACAGAATTGAAGCAATTTGAAACAGCATGACCAGACGAGGACGCATGTGAATAAATTTAACCGCTTTGTTTTTTCTCTCAGTTCACTTTTCCTGATTGTAAAAAGTGACGGAAACTTTTACAAGCTTAAAAATGAAAAGCAAAACCAAAGGAAACCCTCACTATGACTCTACGTTAAAGCCTCGTATATTGGATTTTCCCTCTTCAGTCTTCCCAGGGAGAAGCCCAGTAAGCCAGCTTCGGTGCACAGGGGTCTAGTCTTCCAGCAAAGCTAAGGTGCAGCACTGTGGCGTGCACCGCCTGCTGCTGCCACAGCCTAACTGAAACGCATCCCTCTCTGTGGCTATCGTCAGATCGCAGAGCAGATGATCTATAAGAAAACAGATTTTTCAAGAAAGTGCTAACTACACATGCCCAGCTTGTTATTGTTTTCCTAGAAAAAAAACAACAACAACAAAAAAACCCACCCAAAACAACAAACGAGTTTCTCTAGCACTGCCAGAAACTCGGAACAGCAAATCATGTTTTTCCTTCCTTTATAATGATGGGGCTGTTTAAAAGACAATGCCCACGGGGCAGTCCAGCTTCTTGTCAAAATGTAATCTACTGTTCCAGATGGTAAACATTCAAAGACATATTTATGGTGACTTCTACATACCTTCCTTTGACATTGGCTTTTTTTTCCCTGAGAGCACTTGTACTGGGTACACACATGAAGTTCCCATTAGCATCCTAGCAGCTGTAAAAGTGTTCAGAACTCACAAAGATGTTCCTCACAGTGAGATAAAAATAATCTGAGGAAAAGATCTGAGACCAGTACGACCTCAGTAGATCCATGATACGCTCAAGGTAAAAAATTCCAGAGGTACAAAAAGATCCATAAACTGCTGCATGAAAGCTGCAACACATTTTTGTTGCAGCTAATTCATCTTTGCTTGATATGGAATGCTGAACATACCAGGCATGTCTGTACTATCAACTGCGTTTGTGATGGGAGGGAATCTGCACTGCACAAAAGCTGGTGGGTTTCTTTTTCCCCCAGCTAGTGAAGACTAGGTGGGATACTGGTTGTCTTCATAGACTTGTTTTCAAAGTGTCACCTTTTTTTATTTTTTTCTTTTCCTCCTTGCTGCTCCGAGCAGTGAGGCAGACCCCAAGAAAACGTGTTCTGCCCTGAATTGTCTTAGTTATGTGTCAGTTTATTGCTCTTCAGGGGCTTCCTCTTCTTAGCACTTGATAATCGAGGTGGGTGAGCTTGTTCCATCATAATATGCAACTTCAATTTCTGCTGCTTGGCATGTCTCCTTGGCCTTTCATTGATTTTTGTCTCTGTTTCAGAGGAAAAAAAATTTAATTATGATTGGTGTAATTTCACATTGAAAAAAAAAAACCCTTGGTGAATTTCCAAATGGCATGTAAATACATCTTCAAAAAGTAGGCTAAATGAGAGGTCATTAGGGAAAAAAATGCACGTAGGAATCCAGAAATATCCTAAAGATGGCAAGTATCAGTGTGAAAATTATTGTAACAGCTCTCATTCCAGTCAGAAACTGATAAAAACAGCTTATTAAAAATGTTGTGATGGTGGGGACAGTGTTTCCAAATGTGGAAACCATTATAAAACCCACACTCAGTGGAAGTTACACAGCTATGGAAAAAAATATTTTGAAAGATTTGCAAATTCTATTCTGACCAAATCACTTTATTGCAGACTATTTTCACAATTTGCTGTTTATTATCTTGCTTTGTTTAGCTGACATACTGTACTCGATGTTATATGTTTGTTCATGCAGGATCAGGAGTTTGGGTTTTGTGTGATGGCAGGACTCGTTCTTACGCAGGCCGAGGCTGGACACTTGTCGCAGATGTCATGGGAGTCATGGGTTCCATGATTTCCTCGGCTTTAGAAAGGGCTTTGGGGGATTTGTGTTTGAGTGGGAAGGCAGACTGATGCGATAACAATTGAGAAAGCTCCTTTCTGAGTGCCTTGAGAGCTGCAGTGTTCAACAGAGAACGAGGGTCCCGTGACAACTCTGCGGTGACACAGAAAGAATCCAATTAGTGGCCACTCCTGCTGTTGATACTAGATCTCTCCTAAAAAGTTTCCACCATTACCACCCTCATTGTAATCCCATCCACGACACTGATAATGGGATCAAGAGTGTGTTTTCAGAATGCCTGTTTAAATTTTAACTGCTGTCTTAGGAGATTTTGAGGATATTAAATTGAAGGCGCTGACTAGCACAGCTCACAGGAGATCTACGTAACACGCGTGTCACCCAGTAGTTGTTTTTCCCATACTAGGTTTTCCTAACACCTCCATGACAGGCAGAGTTGCTGTAAGCTACAGACGGAGCAAGGGGGCTGTATATCCATAGCGAATACTGCATTGTGTTGTGGCTGTCCCTGCACTGCCACTGCCCGCAGACCTTGTCCCTACGCAGTTACACGTGCGGAAAGCAGCGGGAGGAGGGAATGGGGAGATGATACGACCCCCTTTGCTGTGCCCCAGTAGTGGCAGCAAGTCAGCCTGCTTCTCCCTTTAACAAATCCTAGATCATCACTGCCTTCCCAGCTGGGCCAGCAGCATAATATTCCCCCCTGCCTCCCTCTTTCTTTTTTTTTTTTCTTTTTTGTCTTTCACTTGTCTTGCTCCAACACTAAATCACCGTTTCCATATGATCAGAACGCAGTAACTCTACTGTTCTTCTTACCAATCAGGGCACGTTCAACACTGTCTTATGCTTGTGGAGGACGCTCTAAAGCGGAAAGACTCAAGGCCTTCACCAGTGTCACCTCAGCGTGCAACACAGTAATATATGAATTGCCAAACCACACACTTTTTAGCTGAATTATTTTAGCGTATTTCAGTTATGTCAGTAGACTCCTTTTGAGAGCCCCTGCAAGATCTTTGCTTTAGTATTATTTGTTCATGCTCAAAAGTTATTGTTAACTGGTGAGACTAATTCCTTTTTAATTTTTGGTGTCTTAAGACTTTTATTGTCTGAGAAAACCAATACTTGTTTCATCTTCTGGTTTATGCATTGCACACAGCAGATTTGTTATTGGTGATTTCCTAGAACTTTAATTCCCACTTTCAGAATCTGCTTAAAAGGTTTGGTAAGCCTTTGTTACTGTGTGTGCTCTATTGATCCTGGAGCTCTGAGCCTTCCCGGCCTTAACCATCACTGGAGATATGGTTACAGCGAAACATTTTTGTAATAGTTGACCTTTTCACCCAAGATTCTATCACGACTTTCCTAAAATTTTATTTCAATTTATTTTACAGCAAAAATTAACTTACAATTGACTATAATTCTACATTTCAGCTTTTATAGTTTCCTATGAAGTTGATAATGTTGCTAGAACTCCAAACAAAAAGTACTCCTTTTCATCAGTTTTATCACAGGCTAGTGTGACGATACCACCATTACATTCTAGAAGATTTCTAGATGTGGTACCATGCTATGGAAATCCAGACTGTTTTGTAGATCAGTGCTAGATTATCCACAGAAAATTTCATGGAGTTTCTAAATGGAAGCAAAACACGGAACATCAATAATTGTGTGGGTTTTTTTTTTAAAAAAAAAAACCTCCCCTGATGTTGTCTGAGTTTAATTATGGCATTGCATGTTGCCATTTCTCTATGATGTGACTAACCCATCTTAGCTAGAAGAGGAGCTGCTCCATGGCAGCTGTATTTTTGTGGTGCTTCACAGGAGGTGAACTCTGCTTGGAAAGCCCACAGAGAAGATGGGGAAGCCTTTGGCACTAGAATTCTGGAGAATAAATGTAACAGGGAGCTGAACATAGGGATTGTTTTTTCTCAAAAGCATCCATAAAAACAGAACAGTGGTCTGTTCCAGTATTGTAATTGCAATGTGCCAAGATGTTCATTATCCTAGCATGTGCACCGTTTTGTCTGTTTTCACTTAAAAACAGAAAAGTGTGTTAGCAAGCCCATAAACGTCTGCAGAGCTGCCAACTCTCCTGACTTTTATCAGTAGTCTCGTGATATTTAGCCTCCTTTGTAAAGCTTCAAGTGTTAGAGGCAAGATATAACGTGAGAAGTTCAGATCTCTCCTTTCTGTTTTTTTGGTGTTTTTTTTTTAAATCTAATCCTCCTGGTTGTTGAGGAAGCTGACTTGCATGCAGCTCCAGAAACATGAAGGAAACTAACGGAAATCCCAGATCTCACTATGTAAATGCATGCAGACTTTGGGAATAGGGTGGGTTTGTGTACGTTACGCCTGGCAATTAAAAAAAAAAATCCAACTCTTTTTCCTGAGGTTTACTGTAATCAGCTTCCCCCAAAATTTCTGATCATTTGTCTGATAACTCCCATTTTGTTAAAGAGGTTTTATTGCAACAAGACTCCTTGACTCCACTCAGCCAGTGGAATAGCTTGGTGCCCTGGAGAAACCCATCCTTGATCCTCCCATCCTCTGCCTCCAGCAGTGTGTTCCCGTCTCCTCCCTCATGCCAGGTTTGGCTCTTGGCTCACCTCCTGGCATGCTGAAGGAGCTCACTGGAGCAGCAAGAAGCTGCGTTGGCTGCCCACTTAGTGAGTTGGTTCAGCTCAGCAAGCAGACAGAAGATCCACATTGTGCAGCGGAAGCAGTTGGAGCTGGTGGCTTGGGGTGAGGGGGAACAACGTGGCCACCCCCTTAGGGGGATGTGAGCTGTAAGATCACTCAGGTGTCGCAGGTGGCACCTCACCCTGCGAACCAGGGCACTCTGTCTACAGGAGAAGGTGCGATAACAGTGCCAGTGTTGCTATGAGCAGAACGCTAAATGTACTCATTTTTAATGAAAGTGTATCTGTTTTTATGGAGAGGATTGCTGCAGTGTTCATTGAGAATACGGAAAGGCCCTGCTTACTGTTTCTGACTTTTTTAAGTCAACAAGTAGGCTTTGGAGAGAAGCTAATAAGAAGTGTGGGTAGAAAAGAGGAAAGAAACACAGGTGGCTGCTGAGCTGCTGCTTTTAAAAGATGAATGAGATTCCGAGAGTGGGATCCAGTCTGCATAGCTAAGGCACTTTAGGTGCCTCTGAGTCTTAAATACTTATACAGTAGCTACCTAAAGGCATGCTCTCTCTCTGATCAATGAAAGCATCCAAGCACTGCGGTTAGGCAGGCAGGATTTCCTCTTGGAAACCTTCAAAGGCACTTGCCTCTTTCAGTTGCACATGTAGGGATGGAGCTTACACACTTACTTTACAAGGATTGCTAAGGAGCTTAAGCTGGAGGCACTTGATATCATCTTGAGTTTCATGGTTGGCTCACAGATGAGCAATGCCATGGATAAACACTGTCTGTATTTAAACAGCTGTGATGTAATTCCTACACAGCTCTTTAAGGTGTCTCCTATACTTTCCACAGAAGAAAGCGCAAAGCAGGTCTTTCCTTTGAACAGCAGGACCTGTGATTCACTTGAAGAGACTAGGATGCTCATTTTAGATTAAACGTAGTTGAGGTACTGGCTGTAGAAAGGGGACACTGTACTTATCCAAAGTGTCATCCGTTTCAATGCTGGGCTATGCCGACAAGAAAAATGCATAGCCTTTTCTTTCTAAGTTATATAAGTTACAGAAATGTTTTAAAAATCACCCGCTGTTTCTACTTGAAGGAATGTCTTGAAGGCCTATGGAGCAGATAAATCTTGGGGGGATCAGAGATGTTGATGGTGCCTGCAAGTGCTAAAGGTGTATTGAGGAATAATGGATGATCTTACAGGGGTATGATGTTGGACAAAGAATGGAAGAAAGACAATTGCAAAAGATTCAGTACCCATGTTTCTGGATTTAGCTATGCTAAATCTGTTGAGGACTATCTTCCACTGACTTGGCTGCCTTGGGGCATGCCAGTCACAAATTGGAGAACAGTAGTGCAATAATAATAGTGCAATAATGCTCTAGTGGCAGAGATTGTAGGTTGTTTGGTTGGACTCAATGATCTTAAGGGTACTTTCCAACCATGAAAAAGATTCTGTGATTCTGTAATAAACTGAACATGCTGTAAATAATCAGCACAGAATGCCTTTTAACTATAACTTTTTCCAAGGACTGCAAAAAAGCTAACAATACTAAATTTTAGAACAATATTTGGGTTTTTGTAACTTGTTATCAATAAAGAAGTCTGCATTAAGCCAACCTTTCTAGTAATTTTTAGCAAAGATTGCCTTGGTGTCATTCCCCCCTATGTTATTGAAGAGGGTGGCTGTAATACCTGAGTTCCTGAATGCATCCCTAGTAAAGCACAAGTGAATTTACCTTGTTGTGATTTATATTACATCTAGAGTCAATTTATGAACTGAGACTGTAACGCTATCTACTTGGCCACCATTGTGTAGGATTTAGGGAGACCATTACCGTAGTTAGACCAATAAAATTGTTCTGAAGTTAACCCAAGTTTATGTGCAAGACATTCCAGTACTTTCTTTTATCTCTGTATCAGTAGAGGGCTGGCATTTCTTATCTCACTGGAAACTTCAGTCCATTGCTGGTATATAGGCCCACAGCAGAAGGCTTCCTGTGCTCTATTGCTCTGCAACTTCTAAGCGCAAAAGGCCACTGAGTTTTTTTTTTTGTTTCCTTTTGCTTGGTATGGAGAATTCCTCTAAAGCATGGATCCTCTGAAGTGAGGAATGGTAAACTGAAGAGACTTTGAGGGCTGCATGGTCAGGGATCACCAGGCTTCTCAAAAAAATAACAAATAGTTCAACATAGAAAGATGAGCAGCCACAAAGATCTGTTGAAACAGGTACGTCCCTTTTGCAGGTCTTTTCCATCTTATGCAGCTCATGTCCAGTTTTCCCTTTCACTAAATTGCTCTGCAAACTCTTCTTCTCCACAAATTTTGCAATTTTTTGTACCTCAGCAACTTGTGAAAGATTTGAGATGCAGTATAACCATATGCCAAGAAATAGGTCTGTTTTACAGGTACTCATTTTGGTCTTGGGTACCATGGGTACCTTCAACATAAAAAAGAAGTCTATCAAATCCTGTGAATCCTTTAGACGGGAGAATAGTTACCATGATGGGCTGGAAAAGCCAGGTAAAAGGAGGGCGTGGCTAGCGAGAACTGAGGTCCATGCTGTCATGGACAAGTGACGTTGTGCAACCACATCCTGACCTTGTCCATTTTGAGGAACCCGGTGTACCTTGTGTGTAAGCCTGGAGAATTCACTGCTCTTTCTGGCAGCTGGACAGGATGAGCAGTGTGAGAAGACTATGCGTGCTTTGTTTATTGCTCCTTTTTTGTGTCATGTAAGAATCCTTGATTGTTGTCAGAAACCTGCATAGTTATTGGAAAGAACCATGTGCCGAAGAGCTTAGACGCATCTTTGTGTGGTGAGCGAGCTCTGTGGTAATACTCCGGAGCATACCTAGCACACTGCCGACTCTCTGTCAGTCTCCCTTTGGGTATTGGTTCAAGGTTACTTTGAATAAAACAGTTTTCTACATATTCTGCACTGTTTACTGAGCTCATTGACATGAGCATCAGCAGCTCCAGTTGGGATGAGTGATACTACTGCTGTGACCTGTTCGTTTCACTCCTCTGCTGGAGATTACTAATGGAGTGCATGCACACGCCTTAGGAGCGCCAGTGCAAAATCCAATGCAGGACAACTTTCTAATTTGCCACAAGAACATTTGCCCTTCAGTCAGAGACAGTTCAGATAACAAGCAACAGTCATTCAGCCATTCTACATTTGCTGCACTAATACAGCTGTAAACTGAACTGTGACACCAGTGCTACCATCATAGTGGAAAAGAGACGTGTGAAGCATCAGTGTGTTGAATCTGGTAGATATTTGAAATATTAACTGTTTTTTTTAGTATCCAACTACCTATAGCTGCCAGAACTTCCACTTTTCTCCTGCCTGCAATAGAAAAGTATGCTGGGCTTTTTAGATTGGAATTGACCTCAGTAATGCATTGATTTATGGGTCTGGGGTTTTTTGAAGTCATACTTTACTGTCAAACAACTAATTTTTAGAAAAAGTGTTGCAGATAGTTTGGATGACAGCCTCACAGAGGGCAGAGCAGGTCTCCAAGAATGCCTCACCACTCTCTTCCAGACACCTTGCTGAGTCACATCTGGTATGAAATGAGGAGTCCCTGTTTCAGCCCTTATCTTCAAAGCTCTGTGTGGGCCACTCTCATTGTTTGAAGAAGTTCTTTGCCTTGCTTCATCATGAATCATCAACATCTACACTTAATATGAACAATGGTGGATGAAAATTCAGGTGGGCACTGAACTGCCATTCTGATGCTATAGATAGAGGCATCACAAATGAGCCTGGGTGAACAGGCAACTTCTAAAACACACAGAGTAGGAGTCTGAATCATGGCTGATAGATCTCCCAAAGGAATGTAGACCAGATTTGCCGAGTAGAGGATGGAAAGAAAATACATTTTCCCCCTCCCTCCCTCAGTGGCATTTCAGCGTGCTTCTTGCACACATCCATTGATCCATCCACATGTCAGTCTGCTCAAAGGTATACTTACCTTTTCTCCCAGGAGAAATCCTGCATGTGGTTTTGCACAACCAAACATTTCTAGGGCATTTAACAAGTGTCATATTCTATTGTCCAATACCCATAGCTGCTATAATCCATTATAGTGGTAGGCCAAAAAGGAGCTAATCTGTTTTCTCAGCAGTTTGGAAATGACATGCCTGGAGACCTTGGAAGTCTTGGAGTGCTGGAAGAAAGTTCTTGCTTCCTTAGAAGCTTCATGTAAAACAAAAATCTTCTGCTTTGGTAAAGACACACATGTCCTGGGAGCTGTTCAGTTTAAAGTGCATGGAATTACACGGGATGAATGATTACCTTGGGCGTCACGTATTATATAATTTGCAAAGGCTAAAGGTATTATTTCTCTTTTGCTGTTTCTGTGTGACCCTCATATTTTTCCCCATTTTGTATACAGTACATGAACTGTTTTCCATTTACACTTTTATCTTTCAATTTTCCTACTTTAAGGTCTTGTGTTCAATGCTGTCAGGAAACTGCTTTAAATGAAAGTGTGGAGTGATGTGGAATAGTTATAATGAAAGCCAAAAGAATGTGAACTTAATCTTTTTCATAGGAAGTTTTGTTCTGTTCCGTCCCGTGCCCTGCTTAAACACATTGGCCTTTTTTGACCTTTTCCTTGATGAAGGTTAAGTGGGAAATATCTTGGCTGCAGCCTTTCCAGCTTAACCGGAAAGACTTTCCATAGTTCGTGTTTACTTTCCCTGCTACGGGCATTCATCTTTCCTGAA
This sequence comes from Rissa tridactyla, assembly GCF_028500815.1. Taxonomy (NCBI): domain Eukaryota; kingdom Metazoa; phylum Chordata; class Aves; order Charadriiformes; family Laridae; genus Rissa; species Rissa tridactyla. Next base: position 37,161,108 of record NC_071467.1, on the reverse strand, counting down.
TCAAAATTGTTAAACTGGGTTTTCAGAGGGAAATAAATAGCATTTGGTAATGATGATGAAGTGTCAAGCCTTCCTCTCATGTCTCCAGCTCTGTTTTGCTAGTGATGATTTTGCCAGTCCTCTTGCTAGAGATTAACAAATCTCAGGAGAAAATCTTGGTTTGGTTAATGGGTTCCTCCCAAGCATCGTCTTTGTTTGCATTAAGAACAAATGTAAAGAATTGCTACATTTGCAATTTATGAATACTGAGTGTATTGCTTCTGCAAAAACCTAGAAGTGTTGCCCTGTTTTCCATCTCTATTAGGGCATCTTCTGTGCCTACCCTAACATACACAGAGTGAGACAGAATGGTCTTGGCTCAATGGAGGGGACTATTCCTCATCCTTGTTGTGCTCGCTCCAAAATACTTTGGCCGTCTACCTGTAAAAGAGTTTGAGAGCGAGCGGGATCTATGTCCTCAGGACACTGCTGCTTTTAATGGAAAGGCTGTCTTGTTCTTCAGTTGTCACAGTCCTGAGAGGAGAAGAGCTAGGTCTGAACTCAGTCCCAGTAGTAATCATTGCAGAATTTTGCAGTTTGGGATGTCTCCATTTGTTATGCCACAGCAAATTGTGCTCCATGGGGCTTTGTTATGAGAGATGCCACAATGTTCAGAGACGGTATGAGAGCTGACTGTGTAGTGCAGGGAAAGAACAAGCCATTCTTTAACCTCAAATTTCATTTTTGGTTTAGTTCTCAATTTAATCGAGCCACTTCTTGCCCCCAAAACCCCACAATCGTATGATTAGCATTATGTTCTTCCATAAATAATCTGAATGGGGATGTTCAAGTAAAGTCTTTAACCCTCTGTCAAGAATAAGGAAAGTCACCCTTTCCTGTGAAGAGAAGACACTCTCAAACAGGCTTCTCATAAACATATTAAACATCTCATATACTCACAGAATGATCACTGGAAAATTCAGGTTGGAAGGGTTCTCGGGAGGTCTCGTATCCTGCTCAAACTAGGCTCAGCTATGAGATCAGATCCAGTTGCTCAGGGCTTTAGCCAGCTGGATCTTGAAAACCCCAGGAGATGGAGAGTCCACAATGTCTTGGGCAACTTGTTGCGCTACTTGACTTTGTCACAGGGAAGAAGCTTGTTTTATTTATATCCATTTTGACTCTCTTTTGCTTCAGTTTATGCCCATTATCTCTTGCACTCCTGCCACACACTGCTGTCTCCTGAATGAGTCAGCTCTATCTCCTCTATAACCCCATTACAGGTACTGGAGAGCTGCTGTGAGGTCCCCTGAAAGCCAGCTCATCTCCAGGCGGAACAATCCCAGGTTCTTGCTGAAGGGCAAGTGCTCCATCCCTCGACTATCTTGGTGGCCCTCCACTGAACTTGTTCCAGTTTATCATTGCTGGTTTTGTACTGTGGGCCCAAAAAGTGGGCACAGTACTCTAGGTGCCATCTAATGAGCTCTGAGCAAAGGGAGATGTGACTTCTCTCAATCTACTTGTTATGAGGCTCTTAATAAAGTCCAGGATGCTCTTGGCTGCCTGTGCTCCCTGACCACACTGCAGACTTGCTGTCTAACATGACCCCCAGGTCCTTCTCAGCAGAGCTATTCCTCAGCCAGTCCATCCCCAGCCTGTATACTTGCAAGGGGCTTCTCTTTCCCAGATGCAGGACTTAGCATCTGTCCTTGAAGAATTCCATAAGGTTTCTGATTGTCCATTTCTCCAGTTCACCTAGGTCCCTCTGAATGGCAGCCCTGTCTCAAGGAGATCCACTGCTCCCCCCAATTTGATGTCATCCTCAACCTTGATGACAGTTGCTTATTTTGCTTAAAACACTTGCCATCAAGTTATTGTTTTCATTCTTTTATTTTAAATTAAGTTTTATTCTTGATTTTTGTCCTGAGTTCTCAGTGTCTCTGAGTAAACTGGATAATTATAAAAAGCAGTATATTAAAGCAATCCTCCATTCCAGCTTGTAATTTGTTCCTGATATATGCAGTTGTTTTTAATTCACCTTTAAATAGCTCTTCCAGTCACAGGGAGCTGCAGGACAAATTTTTCTCCAAAATATATTCACATGGGATGGTCCTCTTCCTGTTTTTGGCCAGGTCTGTCACAATAGACATCTTTAAGAAGATCTCCTTCAAAGAATCTCTTTCAAATTTAATGGGTTTCTGTGAAGCCCAACTAAACAGAGTGTTGAAAACTACTATTTAAAACATGCAAACTAAAACCATGCAAGAATTTTATTTTGAGTTTAGGCTTTATTTTCAGTTATGGATTTTTATTGCCTTTTTCAGAAGTTTGAGAGGACTTTAAATGAACTTTGTGAGTCCTGAAATAGATCCTTTTCAAACAACTGCAGGCCACAGTCTGGAACCCTGAAACAGATTTGAAAATTTTGCATCTCTTATCATCAGTGGTATTCTTTCCTCTGAGTTCCTTGCTGCTCTTTAGCAGCACTGGCAATGCTGCCTTCTCTCATCTTCATGTTGCTTGAATTTCCTCCTGTAACTTCATTGTCAATTCTCAGTAGTGGTGGTTCTTACATGCCTCTCTAACTTTAGAACTGCTAATTAAAACAATCTAATTTTAGTCCAACATACATATCTTATTGATGCATGTATTGTCCTTATAAAGTTATTTTAAAATTCTATTTGTTGCCAGATGAGGAGTTAACCGACAGAGCTGAAATTTATAAACTTAAAACATACAAAGTCCAAAGCCACCCTAGTTTAGTGATCATTCCGGGTAATTTCGTTTCCCAATCAGCCTGTCTGATTTCTACCTGAGTTTGCTCATACCTGCCCTCTTAAAAAGCTCCCTGCTGTCTGAGCTTAAGAACTTTGTGAGTGGCACTGAACATTCAATTCAGTCAACCCCAAGCATTTCATTAGAACATGTCACTTCTACCAACCTCTGGTAGTATTGTAGGAAACATAATTTTTGTGCAAAATATCTGAATCACTTTTTTAGGTTGTTTGGCATATAAGAGAGGAGATTGACAGCTGACTCGTACATTATGCAAGTGATGTGACCACCTGCACCATTCAGCCAGTTCTTGAATATTTAGAGTGGAATACATATTTCCTGAAGCTCAGTCCACAGCTGAGCTACCTTTGTCAGAGTTTCACAGTGTGAGGAAATAAAAAGAGAGAAACCTTCATGGATTTTTATAGGGTTGTGGTAAAGGGGAAAACTTGTTTCTGACACTTGTTTATAAGGCTTAGCATTGAAAATACTCAAAATAACCTAAACTTCAGTAACATTTACTTTTTAAAACCTGGTTTATGTCCTGCTATTTTTGGCCTTTTCGCTGAATTAAGTGGCTAGAAAGCATGGTCTGATTCAGTTTTTATCCACCCTTCTTCACTATCCATCAACTTGTATCTTCTCCAAGGTAACAACTATGTGATGGCAGTCATCACCATGAACCTGTAAACGTCTCTGAAACTAACAGCATTTCTACAAAGCATTTCTACAATATTGACTTTTTAAATCAGTGCAAACTCGCTTGTATAGATTCCTTAAAACTGCCTCAGCATTCCTCAAATTAATATAACACTCGACCCACACCAGGTTTGTAGCTGTGTGGTAAAGGTACTCCCATAGAACAGGTGTGTGTGACCACTCTTATCTGGAGGATATTTCTAATTTCTTTGGCAGTGCTCTTTCAACCACAAGAGTTTTGACCATATAAAGGTTGAGCACCACCTAGAACCTCCTCAAGAGAATGAGTTGTCTATTCCTGAGCAGGGTAATTTGGAGAATCAAGCTCTGAGAGGCAGAGGTTTCCCTCTTGCTAGCTAGTTAGGTCTACTCTTTGCTTATCAGGGCTATGAGTCTGAAATGCAGTCTTAGACTCCTCACTTGCAGCTTGGAGCCTCAACACGGATCTTTATTCTGCACTGATCCATGATCTCTGATGCCTCGGAGCGATTTCAGAATCACTCCTCCCAGCTGTCGCTCTGTTAATCTCCTGGAGATTAGATGTGCCATTGCAAATAAAGCTGAATGTGCTCCATAGCATCTCTTCAACTACCCCAATCCATAGGTCCGCATATTGATGTAGCCAATTTTAAATGGTAGCTAATATGCCGGGCTATAAACAAGAAGTACTGGGGAGCTCTGCCATTGGAACAGACGTCCCATTCTGCTGTCTCTGTTAGAGGGTCAGTTGCTTTGGCCAGAGATGGGGGAATCGAAAATGAGACAGCTGGAAGAACTAACTTCTTAATTTAACTGGGTACAAATTTCCAAAAGAATGCATCAGGGCCTTGAGTTTTACTGGTGTCTTAATATTGTTCTGTCCTGTATACTGTGATATTAAGGGAAGACTGCTGATACCAATTTTCCCACTTTTACGCTTCAGGAAAAGTTAACAATGTACAATAGAAGAGCTGAATGAAAGAAAGCAGACCCAAGTTTTTTTAAGATCTAAAATAGCTTTTATAACTAAGAGCTTTCACAGTCCTTCATATTGCTGGAGAAACTCAAAAGATACATGTTTAAAAAAATCTCCTTGGAAGAGGAGACTTAATGTAGCTGAAGCTTAACTCTAATCTAATTTAGATTTTGTGAGTAGGACATGGAAATAAATTGTTTTAGTGAGAACTAGTTTCACCATCATGTTTTAATAAGGGAAGTGAATGTTTGTTCTCTGTGTGTGTGTGCGTGGGAGGCACAACAACAGAAGTAAATCCCTGTATCCCTAGTGTTAGAATTTTTAACTTAGTTTTTTACTCTTTTGGACTTCAGGAATTGTACATTTTTCAGTTCATGATAAGGACTTCCATTAGTATAACAAATTGCACAGGTATGAGAGAAGCAGTGCAAACTATAGCTCCCAGCCAATCCATGAGTTCTTTTGCTTCCATCTTTAATCTAGCTATGCCAATATGGTAATATAACATTTCAACAAAAGAGGATTTTTTTTCCTGAGAAACAAAATTTACTAGCATTCTGTATTATATAATGTACTGAGGATGCAAAATGTCTCTGGTTAGACTGACAGGTCACCTTTTGACTGATAAAAATATATTCCAACTGATTACTACAGCAGTGTTACTTAAGGATAATGGAGTAATAGATACAAATTCATTCCATAATTCCTTTAACCTCAGTAAATGTATTGCATATGTTTAGTGTCTATTGTGGTAACATAAAGCAGAAGTCTTAATTAGTCTAAACAAAACAAATATATGGAGTTTTTAAGTGTGTTTCCAATGTCAGAAAAATTTCTCATAGATTTGCCTTTTTTTTTTTCCTTCACATCTTGGATCAGACGTGAGCAAATGTGTTTGTATGTGTGTTTTCCCCAAAGCACTGAGAAGGATGTAGTGTGAGAATTATCTTTTCCATTCACAGTCATGCTGCTATTTGGTCACATTTCAATCCACTGGAAGGAAAAAAGAAGGTAGGGGGAATTGAAAGCACAACAGAACAGCTTAAATGAGTTCAAACTTCAATGGTGCTGCAACCCTTAACAGAAGGCAGATCTCAGTTGTGTTTATGGAATGGTTCCACATTTCTCAATTAAAAAAAAAAAGTAATAAAAAAATTTAAAAGCAGTGACATTAACGGGATAACATAAAGTTTTATTTCTTATAATTATTTTTCTTTCTGTCTTTTTCAAGTAAACTTGTGCATTCTCCAAATCAGAGGCATAATTTCCAGCAAGTACTCTTTCTTCCCTCCTTCCTTGCCTTCACATTTTCCACTTGCCTAAATTGCTCCTTAAATATTTAAATTAAGGTCATCTTGCTTTTTGATTCATTGGTTGTAGTGACATCGTTCTTTATGTTCAGAAGGTGATAAGGAGTAGTCAGGTTTCAAGTCACAGTGACTTTGTTATTTTAAGTGTTGAAATGTAGGAAAAGCCTGTTTTCTTAAACCCCTGAGTCATTCCTCTGTCTGAAGCAACCTTGTCTGTAGTTTGTGTTTCTTGCTAAACAAAAGGCTGTATTTGGCTGCTGAAAAAACAACTGCCAGAACAGTAAGGCAAAGGGAGATGCTGATATTTTATCAACTAAGAAAGCACACACATAATTGGGGGCTTATTAACCCTCATCAAGTCACATCTAAGAAATTTCCTGCTCCACCTCCCCCTTCATGTATTTTGAGTAACAGTTAACATTTTAAGTCTATTTTGTGTCTGCCAGAGTCTCCCAAATACCTAACCTGAGATAGACATCTTTTTAAATGCAGATATTATTTATTTTCTTCTCCCACAATTGCGTAGCAGGAACACAAAAATATCTTACACCCTGAGGAGTTATAACAGTTTGTATAGAAGTTGATTTCAAGGAACAAGTGCCTGTCAAGTTCAGTCTATTTCAAGAAGATTCTGCCACCTTTATGGTATTTCTGAGATCAGTCATATTTGCTTCCAATTTCCTCAGCGATTAATTCCATTGGAATAACGATAACGGAAATATCCCACTTCTGTTCAGTATTGGAACACTTACCAAATCAAACCCTTCAGTTAAATCAAAGTAGGAAAAATTGCAAGTTAAATGTAAAGTGACTTGGTGTGTCAGAACTTAATTAAATCTTTTCTATTATTTTACACTATTTATTACATTTTATTGACTGCTACTTTGGCTTTATTGTATTTTTGCTTCACTTCACAGTCAAAATTTTAGTTTGGCTTTCTACTTCTAGTTTAGGAAGCAGAATTTGCCCATTGTTCTTTTGAAGTGAGAGAGCTGTGTCCAGTTTTGTCACTAGCTAGCTAGCTAAGCACTTGGAAGCGGACTTAAATCCTACAGGCAATGTGTTTTTACAATGTAGCAAAATAGATTCATGCATCAGGCTAACACATTTTTTCAAACGAAGGATGAAAAAATGTGTTAGCCTGATGCATGAATTAGTCAAATCCACCAAAATCATGATGGAAAATTAAATGGGTAGAGTCTGTTGTCTCAGGAAAAAAAGACGTATGTAGATTAAATTTATTTAATTTAAGGGGTTTGTTCATGACTATTAAAAGCTGTATTTCTAACTTCAAATAGGTGACACCAAGAAGTTTTCTTCTGCACCGTTTCACCCAGAAGTGCGGGCAGGGGTCATTGTGTGACTGGTGCTGAATTGCCCTTTGCACGTCCATTATGTTGATGATGGAAAATCTTTAGCAAGGAATCTTTAGCAGTAAGTGATAGAAGCCCTTTAGAAGTTAGTCTACTGAGATAATCCCAGTGAGTTATGAATATCTAGGAGCATATGAGATCAGTTTGAACCATCACTGTTTTGTAAATAGAAATAGGTGGTGTGTTGATCTGCATAGGCGGATCTGCCTTTTTTTTTAAAGAATAGATGTTTGCATTGTTATGGCAATACTGATGAATGGGTGGTGAAGCCAGTAAAGTTCACAAGTTGCTTGTATTCTGTGCCTTTTTACTCCTCTGTCTTCTGAATCTATTATGAGCAAGGCTAGACAGCATGGTAACAGTGACAGGCAGCGGGAGAGCACTGTGTGTGCTGGAGCTCCCTTATGTGTCAATAATGGAGCTGCAGTTCTGAGAAATATTAGGATATATCCTTATTCAGAAATACTTCTTACAGTGTCTACTGAAGGCAATGAGAAATACAAGGCCAGAGGAGAATCGAACACTTACATAAATTGTTGTTGCTCAGAGTACTCTGCAATCATTCCTATAGATGGTCCAGCAAAAAAGTACCAGATAACTGAAATTGGATTCTCTTGTCCATTTATTGGTATTTGTGAAGTCAGCCACCAAAATGTTTTCCAGGTTATTCTGTTATCAGTGCGTTACAGCTTCAATCATCTTGCACTTGTAGCTTGTGTATAGAATATTTAAACCCTGGAAATGCAAAAGCACTTCAAGCGCTCAGAAATCACTGAGTTCTCCACTGGAATAAATTGTTTCCGGATGAAATGGGAAGCTGCTGCATACAGACATTCTTTATGCCGCGCTGGTCTGAGGAAGCAATGAACACATCTCTGGCTGAGTCTGTAGGAAGATGTGGGTCTAGTGTATTTTCCTGTTGTCTGAAAGACCTCCCTTCTGGCATGAAACTGAGTACGTAAATTCAGGACTGACTCAGAGATGGAGTGAGTCACACACAACACTCCCCGCAGTCCCTCAGGTCTTCCTTGGAGGCTTTGTGACTGTGTTTCTTTTGTGAAGTTAAGTAAGATCATTGCAGCCCCAGGACATAGTAACAGTCATATATTACCGCTTCTGGAATGATTCGGAAAACTCTTTATCACCAATATGTCCCAGGTATGGGAAAAGTCCTGCACAAAGTAAACTCTCCTACGGTTTATTGGTTATCTGTGTTATATGGGAAGGATTTCTCTCACTATCACACATACACCTACACTCCCCAAAATTCCCAAACTACGCCATCCAGCAGTATCTAAACACCTGCTGTTCAAAGGCTGAACAGTAAATACTAATCTTGCATTGCAGCATGCTGTAAGCCTTTGCCATTGTGAGATGCTATTAAGTCTCTATCTGTACCACAGTTTGGAAATGTGTTGTGGCAAGGTTCCTGAGTAAGGCTGTATTCAGAATGTAGGTAGTAAATGGTGCACAGAAACCTGAAGAAGAAAAATGAAAGAAAGAAGAAAATTGAAAATGTCCCTGCAATTCCTTTAAACCAGCAGCAGTTAAAGAAAATAACGGGTCCTTTTTCCATAGAATAAACTTATGACATAACATCCTCTCTTAAGTCATAATGAACTCGTTTGTGCACCTACAGGAAAGTATTGTACTTTCATATGCTCATGAATGTGGAAAACAGGGATCTGGAAACTTGGACAATGGTAGCTACCATCTCCATGTGTATTTTTCTGCTCTGTAATGGACCAGTTCAACGCCCATTAAAGTTAATGGAAAGATTCCTGCTGATTCCAATGTTGTTGGACTCATTCTTCTGCAATATCATCCGATGGCTTATTTCATCACCACTCTGCCTCATCATCCAATATTTTTAGTCTTTTGTATGTGTAGACAAAGAGGTTCATAAAGCCAGTGTTTCACTCCAGCTGGTGATATTAGATGATTCTTGATGTCATCTTATCACACATATTTGAAACTAGCATCTTAAGTGTGGTGGTGAACAAGAAAGAAAAGATAAAAAAAAATCACAATAAAAGAAGGAGATATTTTAAAAAGAAAAAAAGAGAGCTTTTCTTGTCCACATGCAGTCAGCATGTTGATTGTGAACAGGAATGAAGTGAGGATTGTGTTTTAAACATCTTCCCTTGGTTTCATTTGCTGATCTAGCCATTGTTTTTTTCATTAGCTTATTTTCATGTTGATAATGTTTTTCTTTATTTGCTTTGCTGTTGCATTCTTGGCCATTAGAAAACACTTTCCTTCCAAAAGTTCTTTGCCCAATTTGTTTCCCCTAACAACAACAATAATAGGGAAAAATACTCTTTTTAATAGCAATTCAACGGCCAAAATTCATCCTTTGGTACTTATGTGCAGTCACAATTTCAGTGGGATTTGCACTTATGTTACTGAAGCTAAAAATCTGGCCTTGTGCATCACAGACCACCCCTCCACGTTACTGCAAAAAGTAAGGCTTCATTTATGTTTCAAAATTGAGGGAATAATATGATTAATCATCTTCTAGTGTTTGCATGCCTATCGTACTGGGGCTCCTTCACATCCTCTCGTACTGGGGCCGATGGCTAATCTTTCATTGCATCATGTGCTTGAGACTTGGTCCAGCTAACACAGTAAGTGGAAAAACTACGTCAGCTGTGACTTCTTGGCCTTTCATTATATCACAGATTTTGCTATGGGGAAAAAAAATGCTGTAACACTACTGTGCATTCAACCAGCTCTCCTGTGGGAAGAGCTCTGGTGCACTCACCCATCCCTACCACTGGTCACCTGGGAGTTATTGCACTCAGAAGGTCAGCAGGGTGTTGCTGGCTCCTATGATGTGGTCAAAGGAGGATTTACATGGCTATTGGGACAGATAAGTTGTGTCGAGTGTGATTGATGGTGGGACTGCTTTTTTAATTCCCAAGCTCTTGGCCCAAGCAATATGCATGCCCAAGAGTGCTGAGGGTATCCACAGAGAAAGGCAAGTCTTCATTAGTTGCCCATAACTTTACATGACATTAACGGTGAGCAGAAAGGTTCAATGGTAGCTAGTGAGAATCACAAAGAAACCGTTCAGTCTGGTTATCCTAGCTATTACAGCACTGCGAAAAAATTGGAAACCAATCAACAAAAAATACATTATTAAAAGCCGGAGAGATTAATCTCTCAAAGAAATAGAGCCAAAACCCCATATTAGGTAACACAATAATAACATTATTTTTCACGTCTCCAATTATTTCATACCTATGTATTTTTATTGTACGTTAAGAGTGCTCAATCTAGATTCTGGGCTTAAATTTTGAAAGTGAAATCCCAGAGGACCTATTGGTTTTCACAGCCACTACCAACTTGAAAACCTAACAGCACATTGGTTTGTTTTCTGATTTATTAGGAAGCAGGCTTAACTGAACTTACTGGCCGGAATCTAAATAAGTCTTGCTGGATTTCTGTTTTGCACCTGCAGAAGCAGCTTTAGAGAGCTACTGCCCTCTGTAGATACTGTACACAGTCAGTACAACCTTCTCAAGAAAAGAATTAAAGAAGAAAGAGAATTGTTGATAAATTAAGGAAATTGCACTTTGCTGTTACCCTTCTCTGCTGAAATTAGAGGCAATGGTCCCAGTGAGGCTTATGGGACAGCTCAAAAACCCATTACTTACGCAATATCTGTCTTATTGTGCTGGAATATTTTCCTAGAAATAGTGTATAGATAAATACAAGTGATTTGTTCAGGTTTTTTTCTTTAAAAGTATTATTAAATTTATTGCTTAGAAATTGTCATAACTTTCTATTGCTTTATTTATTACAGAAAAAAAAGACTGAGCTGACGAAGAGTGGAAAAATAATGACAATATTTCTTTCCTGCATAAGAAAAAGGTAAGATTTAGAGTACTATAATATTGCAAGTACTTATTTATAGCATAATAATAACTATGAGGTGAGTTGTTAAGTTCCCAAATACTGTCAGCTTTTTATTTAAACTTATCTAGACCTTCACAGTCTTGGACGCCTAAAGGCGGGTCATTTAAAATTCACAATATTTTCGGAGTAACTGAGACAATAAGTCCACTGCCAGGCACTGTATATGCCACTGTATCGACCTGTTCTGCATTAGAGAAGCAAAGATTACATTTCATTTTGTAGCAGCATATTAGGGGTGCATGTATTTCACGTTCCTTGTTTTACACTATCTCCATTTTGGGTTTGTTGAAAGGAGGGTTCATTCTTTTGTGGGTTTTTTTTTTCTTCTCACTCCATTTCCTGGAAGCTATAAATGCCCCAGTTTTTTCTGGAATTTCTTTTTTTTTTTTGGGTCACAGGTACCCAGTTGTGCATGAAATAATGCTCCCCATATGTGTTCATTGTTCCCATTGCTGGTGCCTGTGCAAGTCACCAGAGTTTTCCTAATAAGGTTGGGCTTGACCTTTCAGAAGTTCTCAAATGAAGAATCTAACTGCGTTCATCATCCTCACAACAGACAGACTTCCTTGCCACTGCCCTTATAAAACTGCTCTAAGAAACAGTAAAGCATGATTGTTCCAAAACCAAAGTCAAACCACAGAGCTGTTCAAGAGTGCACAAGTATGAGGCAGCCAGGCATACTTCTAGAAGAGTGGTGCACCGGATGGAGGGAAATCCCGAAGAAGTGGAGCAGATGATAGACTGACAGAGAAAGAGAGTTCACAACAGAGGAAACTAAAGCCTAGAGAGAGGCCTTTTTGACTGATGGGCTGGCTTAGGCAGGAAAACCCCGTCTCGTGGTCTCAGTGCCCCCATGTCAAGGCGAGGGTTTCATGATGTATGTGCTGACTGCTGGGGTGGTGGCCCCCAGTTCTGCTCCTTTCTGCCTGCTCAGACAACACTGGCAGCAGTGTGACAACACAGGGAGCCAGGTGACAGAGCTGACCCATCTGAAAACTAATCTGCTTGTCAGTTTGCTGGTATGCTTTTGGCTAGCAGGATTAATACTTGGTCAGATTAGTTCTTTCACCTGGCTCCCTTCAACCCCAAGAGCGTGCGTGCTGGCACACGCCGGAGAGATGTGCTGCCAGGATGGGAGGGGAAGGTGGTGTCTCTTCTGTCAGAAGCTTGTGACTAGTGGAAGATAAGGGAATGTGAAGCTACTGCTCATGCCACCAAAATATTTCCTGTGATCGTGAAAATAAATGAAGCAGAGCTCTTCCGTCAGTGAAACTTTCTCCTGACTGGAGTCACCTATAAGATCCTGCATCTTTGTAGTTGCTCATGTCAGAAGAGGAGAAAATAAATATGACCGATCGGTTCTTGTCAAAGGAAGATGATGAGTGAGGAATTTAGATGAATATAGTAGATACTGGTAGTTACGTTTCAGCTACCTAAAGACAAAATGGACTCATTTGTGCTAATTTATGCATGATTTCAATATTACCTTATTTTAGAAAAGAGTAAATAAAAGAATGAACAATTATGAAAGCCAGGACAAGTGAAAATTGAGCCAAAACTGAAAATTCTATTAAAATATTGCAAATATTCTCAGCAAATATCCTGCCAAGTTGCAGAACTTAGTGATGGACATCTAGCTATTTGAACCATCCATTACAATCTGAGGCTGGAGACGTAAAACTTTTGTTAGCTTAACCTGAAGTACTTTTGTACGCTTAACCTGAAGAGGTACAATTCTTTCAAATTTGATAGAGCTCTCCTACAGGGAATACACAAGGAAAGCACTTTCATTTGATTTTGACAGCTAAATAAAGTATAGCTTATAATTTCGGTCCAGTTATTTTACAATAGTAGAAATGAATAAATGATTCTTTTTTTTTTTTTCTTTTTTTTTTTTTTGCTTAAGTAGAAGAACATCCACTATAAGTTTTTTTGGCTGTATTAAGGCACAGAAAAGGCAGGTACACATTGATAGGTACTTCAATAATGAACAATATGCTCTCTAATGTTTCAATTATTTTTACTATGGCAGCTTGCTGACTCGTAAGCAAGGTAATTAGACACGGATAAACTTGGATCTGCAGGGTGATTCAGCAAACTAAATAGGAATGAATAAGTTTAGTTTTGCAAACAAATTCTAAATCCAGTATGAACACAGCTTGTGTTACAACTAAAATGTATGATTCCTAGCAGCTATAAGAATTAATGTGTTTTCCCCTTTTTGCAGGTTTTGCCTATAATAAATTCACTGAGCAAGACATACAGACTTCTGTGCAATGCTATGAAAATTAACCAAGGCACATTAACTGCAGGAAATCTTCAAAGGTACAAAAATAAAATGCTTATTCAGTAATTAATTAAATCAAACAAGCCATCAGCATGTGCTACATAGCCTAAGTATTATGTCAGGTCAATAATTAAGCTGTAGTAAATCTTCTGGAGGTTCTATCCTGCCAAACTTTAAAGGCTCAAGACTAACCCAAGGACCCTTAAGATTTTAGTGAGCCAGTAAATGATTACACAGATAGCTTCTCAATCCAAAGCTTGCTACTATTAACTTTCTATTTTTTAAGACATCCAGAAATTGTATGTTTTGTGGTAGTTGAATAATATCCTGTGAACAGAATGTATGCCTTTCTTGAGCCTATGGAAAGGAATGTTTTATAGGCTTGAGTTATGTCAAGATAAAAGTGCACTTTTCTTGCAGAGAAAGACATACATTAAGCAAAAAGTAATGGTTTGGAATTTTCCCTTGTTTATATGAACATGACGATTGTGAAAACTTGAAGCTAATCTCACTGTATGCAGCTGGTCACGGTAAAGAAAAGCACTATGCAAGCTGTTTTATGCGTCTCTGCCAAAGCAATTCCAAAAGATCTGCGCTAGTTATGTGCTTTGAAAGCCTGGCTGACTTTTAGGTGGAATTAGGAGGTCACAGCAAGTTGTGTGGTGACCTTGTGATGCGGGAATTATGGCACCAGGGTGAATATCAAATCATACATCTCAACTTAACAAATAAAAATATAAAGCCACATGGAAGCTTGAAATGCTCTGAGATTCAATTTTCCCTCATCTGTATTATTTTCTGTCACCTCATTTACATAAAATATTTCTGGTTAAACAATTTGCAAATGCATTTGATTTAATAGCAGGTATATGTGTGACAGAGGTAAATTTGGATTTAAAATTAAGGCATGACTAGCAATGAAAGACAGCTGGTGCACATCAAGTTTATTTCACGTGCGAGTCTTTGCATGGAATTTTGTTTGGAACCAGTTACCATTTTGACAAGTTAGCTCATAGTTTATTTTAATTACAGAATATTTAAATTACCAGATCTTCAGATAACGTTTCATAACAATTAGAATGAATATAAGATTATCCAATCTGCTTTATTTTCCCTCCAGATGTGTTGCTGTATGTTGGTCTCATATAAAGCCCATATTGTTTGCTTACATACAGTATATGAGGATATCCAGGCTGTCCTATACCATCAATCTGGTCATTATCTCCAGTTCTATCTTAATGTTCTCTCCCAGCTTTATCTAAATTTTTCGTAGGTTTATCTATCGGTTTATCTGTATTTTTTCTAGGTTGCTCTTAAAGACCTTAACTAGAGTAGGGCTAAGAAAACACATGCCTTAGATTTCCATAGAAGTGGAAGTTATGAAATAACATGGTTTAGATGAGTGATCTTGCTTTTGTTGAAGAGAATGAATTGGATTATTATTTGCAGTGCCTTCCAGTTCTATTGAATGAAATGACAAGTGATCATTTTGGTGATGTTCCCAGTCTACCAAAGGGAGGAAGCACAAATAATCTTATGAAGAACTGTTTATTGGAAGATTTCCAAGCAATTTTTGCAGATCCAAAGGTTATTTTTTTTTTTTTTAAAAAAAAAAGCCCAACTTTGATATTGTTTATCTAACCCGAAACTTTAGAGGTTCACTCTTCATTGACTACATCATGTGCTGTTGTAGAGAGATTTCTCAAGAGAAATTTATAAACATACTTAGGTTGTGGTATCACATACAATGAAACTATAACTGTGAAGTATGCATAAATTTAATTCATATTTTTCAGTATTAGGAATTCCTTCAGAATATTTATTATGAAATAAATGTTATCACTTGCACCATGGATAAAATGGTCGAAAAGTTCCAAGGAAAAATGAAAAGGCGGCTTTTTGACCTGAAGCTTAAAAATCATGTCTCTTATGTATATAATCTATTAATGACACTCTCAGTGCAAAGACTTTCCTGGCACATTATCCGCTGACATTCCAACAGCCAATTTCAGTTAATTAAGTCGAATACAACTTAACCCTTGGGGTCAGATTTTTTTAGAAATGTCGTTTCATTACTGCACGCCCACGTAACACAGTCCCAGTTCCAAACAGGCTTTTGGATCCTAGTTTATTTGTGGGAAGCGTAGGAGCTTGAAAAACCATTTCACATCATCTGAAATGAGAATGATCTTGAACCAAGAACCGGAGAGGTTTACATTATGGCATTTCACTCCAGGTTACGGGGCTTAGGAGAGTGAATCTGCATGAGGCATTGATAGGTCAAGAGTGCTGGGCTGACCAGTGGTGTCTCCAAGCAAAACACCTGGGTAGATGGTCAAACAGGTCTCACAGAATAACTTGGAAACGGGCAGTAGATGGTTAGGAGAGGCTGGGAAGGTGAGCAAGAGAGACATACAGCAAGTGCAAGAAATAGTTTTTTACAGTTCACTACATCGCCCTTTATTTTACTGTATGGACAATGAGGGCACAGTCACTGGTCTATCAGCAGAAGGTATTGCTGAGCGTCCTGCTGGGAGGCATACAGCAGCTTTTTGTAGGGTTCCTCTTTCTATGCTGTGATATTTCATTGTTATTAGTTGTCTACACAGCCAAGCCATGCTGAATCTGTAATCAGGCAGCTTTTCTCTAGCCAGGATCTTGTCAGGCATTTTCATCTCCTTGTCTGGAGGCTTTTTCTTTCTCTCTTGCTAAAAGGTCAGAAGGAAATACCTACAAAAAATAGAGAAGTTCCATGGGAAAAATCCTCTAACACAGAGGTACATCTCTGTCTTGCATTCACATACACGTTCTGACATGCACCCACACAAAGATTATCTGCTAAGAAGCATGTGCTAAACTATTTGCTTCTGCATCCAAGTGATCTCTGCCATCAGTGACCTTAGTTCTATCTCATTAGTATATTTCACTTTTGGAAACAAAACTGTTTCATTCTCAACTCTTTTTTGTCCTCTCACACTGTCAAGTGTCTCAGTTTGGAAAAGAGGATTGTGTAGAAGGGGATTATTCGCTGAAAGATAAGGGGGTTTCCTCCTAAATGCGTTAGAGTAAATAGCTTTTAACGACAATAGATACATCTGATAAAATGAGGTATTCCAAGAAGACACAACTTTGCCCCTTCCTTGCCTCTCTATTTTGTGACCTTCTTGCCCGCAGCACGTTTCTGATCTGACCTGGTAAACTACTGCCCTTTCCATTTGGATTTCTTCTCCATCACCCTCTCGCACATAAACCTTTTCTATGTTTTTCTATATACACCACTGATTAAGACCCAGAGGGAATATTTTACAGACTGTCAATACAGTAGAAAGTCTATGATCTTGGAATTTTCCTTTTAGAAGCTGTGAAAGTGAAGATTCTGGGATTCACCTTTAGTTTATATCCATAACCTACCACATGTCACTTATATGGAGCAACAGGTACTTGTTTGCCTTTGTGGCTGCCCATCCCTATTAAGTTAGTTCACACCAGTAGAGCTCCAAAGAGGAAGTATGAGGTTTTTCTCCTTCATTACCTCCTGCTATTTAGTGGAAGGGGTTCTCAACTGCCAATTACATTGCTTCATTGCTTTTCTTACCGGCATGTTTCTCCGTACTGTCTTAGTGAGGAAGAGGGGGTCAGCAGTTTGGTGGGGAGGACACTGAAAGTATGCTCAGGAAAACAGAGACGGGCAAGAGAAAAACAGATCTCAAAAAATTCCTCCCCCAGCCTGCACCAAACCGAAGGCAGGAATTTTTGTATAAGTGGACTCTTAAGAGTTCAAGATCAAGCTTTCAAAACGCCAGTCTCTGGAAGTATTTATGAACCTTTTCCCACACTTAGGTGGTGATTTTTTCCTGTAAGAGCCAGGTCACTTCCTTCCTACCCAGTATCAGTCGTATTACCACGCCTTAGTGGAGAATTGGTGCTGTGCAAGGGCATCAGAATGAGACATTCACAGCCTGATATAAATGCCTCTAATATTTCATGTAAGGAATGTTTTTAAAGTAGGTTTTGTAAAAGATTGTATGTGTCATTATTTCCTCTACCCCTTCCAACTATTTCCATTCAGATGGATGTTTTAAGAAGAATGGAGATTTTTTTCAGCCACACGCTTCTGTTGCCAGTAACTTGATCCAGAATATCTCACTGTTTTTCTTGCAAAAATGCAAAATGTCTTTATTAGGAAGTAGACCTATAGCATCATTAAGATTGTCATGATATAGTCAGGGAACGGAAAAAATAATACGAGAAAGATAACTCTTTTCTGGCTTTATGTATTAAGACCAGAATGACAAAAGAAAACAGCTAAAGCAAAACCACGCAAACAAACAGAAGTGCCTAATGTGACACCATTAGGGAGATACAGTAATATTAAAACTGTGAATGCTTTTTGAGTGAAGTATATGGATAAGATTAACGTTTCTTCACAGTGGACCTTTTTGGTCATCTAGAAAAAAATGACATATCTGCAACTGCTTAAATCTACTTGCAGTGAGAAAAGCGCTTGGACTTGTGTTTATATATGTATATGTGCTATTGACATAGCAATGAAGCAGCTTACTGACTTGGGGCCAAGAAACAGTAATGAGAAAACTTTCCAGCATTTGTTGTTGCCTTGCAGATTTACAGATCTAAGGCAACATTTTTTTGCCCATTGTTGCCTCAAGTTGTAATCATTTTCCCCACCTCCTCCTCAATCTGTTCCCAAAAGGAAGAAGAAAATGGCCTATTTTCCGTGTCACACGAAGGCCGGGTATGTTTCGGTCTTGGCAAGCATCCAGATTATGTACCGCAGCGCAGTACATAAGCGCAGGCTCTCACCTAAAGAAATGTTGAGAATGAGGATATTACTTCTGGGGAAGAATTCAACCATGTTTTACACTTTATTACTCAAGTGGAAGAAAAATGTATGAGTTTCCAGCCAGTTTTGCAGTTCTAAATATATAGGAGATTGTACAGCCAAGGGAAGAGGTGTACATGAGATTCTCTAAGTCAGTTATCACCCCTTTCTCATCTCCTTTGGTACCACACTGCAATGGGAAAGCTGGTGCACTAGTTAGTTGATTAACCTGGTATTTAGAGGAATTTAGTCTCAAGTCCTTGCTCCAGTGAAGACTTCTTGTATGACAGTGCTACAGTCAGCGCCACAGGGAAAACATTGCTTCACCATCTCACAGGAGAGCTGCGGAAATAGATACAATTTAAGATTACGGAGTGCTTGGATAATGCAGTAATGGGATGCTCATAAACGCCGTAGAGAAATCCCAGGCTTCACGGCTCAGCAGCTGTGTATTGCGCAGTGGGCATGTTTATCTCTAGGAACTGATCCTGGAAGCTGAAGGCCACGCCGGTTCCCACTGAAGGCGTTCTCAGACCCTTCGTTGATCAGGTCCAGAGCTTCTACGGGATTTTGAAATCCTGTGAGAGGTAAATTAAGATGGCTAAGGCAATAAAATATAACCACTGATTAACAAAGCAGGTCTTTATAGCCATTAATTCTATATTTATAAATAGCCAGAGACATGACTGAGTGACGGTGTTCAACCATGCAACTAATTGAAAGCAAATAAAGATATGATGACACAGTAATTGTAACTGAAACGAAAACATTCTTCACCAGCAATTTTAGATTCTTATACACACATTAACTTTTTCTTTTAGGTAGGGAGGCCTTCCCCACAACTTTTCATAGTTTAAATAGTACCAAATTAAACCATCATGTATACTGTGTGTTCCTGAATGTTTAAAATTATGCATAACTATTGAAATCATACAGGATACCATAAAACTACACAAGAATATCATTTTTCTATGGAAACTTGGACTTTGAATTTATGTTGTGATTTTGATAAATTTGTAAATATCCCAACTAGTGGCCACTATGTCATGGAAGTGGTGAAATGTGTTTGCAGGACCTCATGCTTAGGTTATGCTTAATATTCTAGAAGGATTGTATTCTGTAATGCTCAGAACAAACATAGTGGCTGGTCTTTACACCTCAAGGTGCTCAGCTGGATCATGATGAATTTTTAATCTTATGAAAGAAGAGAAATATTTTGAGAATATTTTGGGGTGGTGGTTGTGGTTTTTGTCTTTTTCATATTATTTGTCTTCCAGTCACTACCAAGTGCTGTTGTACCACCTTCTGAATGCATGATCTGATTGCTAGGTGCACTGAAATTTTCTGCTGGTTCTCTGTTGAGAGACTTTCCTCCTTGTCTGAGTATTGCATCACACACATGGGACAGGCTGGGATAAAAATAAAGGGAGGTGATGCAGAGGTGAAGGTGAAGCATAATGCTGAAATGCAACAGCAACAAAGATCTAACTATTAACATGAAGGATATTAACTGGAATAGACAGCACAGGGGTGCTTATAGGTGTTTGTTGGAAGAAAAGGTGACTACAGAGAGCTGAGTGGATCCACGTCATTCCAAAAGTAGAGCTGTTATCATCGAGCTTTCAGACTTCTGAAAAATTTCTGGTGATTTTTATTAAAGTGCAGCTCTGTCATAAGACCAATATCATAAGGTTCCCATGTCTTCTGTTATTCCTTATGGTTACAGTGAATTTATTAAAGTTATAGAGTTCGTGCTCTCCAGCAAGCAATTTTACAAACATAACTTCTATCTTATAAATCACTAGTACTAAAGGTATACGGGCTATATTAGACATTTTCCTTTAGCAAAGATTTGTTGGCTACAAACTTTAGATGCCCTAATACAGTTACTCATTAGATTATCACCATTGTAACATCTGAACAAGCCTTTTACCTCTGGAGGACTTACTCCACTGTATCTGATGGAATGTAATTAACTACTGAGTTAATACACAAGGTGACATAAAATCCTGTTTAAATTTTTAACATTATTGGCCAGAAACAGATAAAGGGGTTAAAAAAAATATACTAATATTGTCTCCTTTTTTGCTGTTGAAGTAGTTTTGAAGTTGGTTATTCACTAAGCAAAGACTGCTGAATAGGAAGACGTCACTTTGCAAGCTGACTTTTCAGTGCAGGACATTTCTATGTGCATTCTTGATGAGTATATTGAATAGCAACAAAATACTTCCACAGATCAGAGTTTTAAAATACGTTCTATCTAAATAACACTGTAAGAGATTCCTGGCTCTTATGTTTCACTGACTTTTTTTTTTCTTTTTGCAGACTTATGTCTTTTCTATAAGGTATAATAATAAAGAATGAGATTTTCAAGTAGCACTGTTATTTCACTATATGAAGAAAATAAGAGGGATCATTTCACCAATCATTGGAACGCAGCCATTTCAGGGATATGGAATTTTATTGGTGCTAGCAAATTAAACAAGAGTTTAGTGAGGAGTAGAATAATATGTGCTGCTAAAACTTCAAAGAAAAAAGTAAGCAGGATAGAATGCAGCTACTTAATTAAAATATTTTGTGTATGTCTTATAGATGTTTATTTTAAATAATAGGCATTTTCTTTAGCTGTATGAACTCATATGCTGTTTCTATAAAGGGAGATGTTTGACCTGCTTCAAGCTATAAAAGAAGATTTGTGATTGTCCTAAGTCCACATGCCCTAGATTAATGTTAGTGTCAAACCGATTCTACGTTAAGCTCATTTAATGTACCTCTGGGCTATAAGATGTTACTTTGCCAGCAGCAAAGGTCACATGTTTTCAGGTATTGACAGTGCAAGTAATGACAAGTTGTTTCTGTGTTTGAGTGCATCAGGGTCCTTTTAGCATTCATTCAATGAATCTGGCAAACTGTAGCCTCTGCCCAAGAGGGCTCTGTGCCTTTGAGCATACAGCAGAGGGAATTATTAAACCTCCAGCTCTGAAATCTATAGCTTCTTTTAGTTAAGACCTCCCAAAGGAATTTTTATGCCTTTAGCTACATAGCAAACAATTTTGAAGCTGATTTTACCTAGGTAGAAAATTTCTTCTTGATCATAAGAAGAAACGGAAAGAACTTTTTATATACTTATTGTTTTTTAAAGCACATTTTTTGTTTTAATATATTTAGGTATGCCAGGTCAAACTAGCCTTACAACAGCAGTTGTAAAAAACAAAGGTCTCTCTTAAACTTTGCAAGCACTGGCCCTAAGGAAGGAAGCCTGATCAAATAGCTGAAACTCAGGAGCAGAGCTAAAGTTCCTGGCTCCTTCCCAGGTTGTTGAGTGACATAAGAAAGTCGTGTGACAATACCGAGATTTACACAATGTTGTCAGTCATCTTGAACAGGTAATCATAAAATGCATTAAGCGGCTCGGATAGGAGCTTGACATTTCCTAAACATTCACAGAATATACATGTCTTCTCCTGTACTTTCCAGTGGCAAAAAACACTCAGAAAAAATTATTTAAGGCAAAAGGCAACAAAGTGTGTTAATGTTATGATGCTCTGGGAATAGAATTTGCTAAGTATTATCAGATACCTACTATCTGTGTGGTAGATTTTTTTCTCCTAGACTGGGATCTGAGCAAGGGGAAATGGAAACAGCTTATAAGGGGTGGCAAAGGGATGGATACTCGAGGCATCTCTCTCGCACCAATGCAGAGACCTAGGTCAGGGCTTCAGTCAGGCTTCTCAGGGAAGCAGCTACTTGGAGCCTGAAATCATGTCCTCAGTCTCAGTGCTTGCTGCTAGATTGTTTATACATTATCCCAAAATTGTTATTTGATAAAGAGCAGAAAGGTCTCAAGAATGCCAGCACTCCCTCCCCACATCAAGTCATCTAACCTGCAGAACCAAGCCCTCCTCCTCCCCAGCATATGGATCTCGTCTGGAACAGCTTTCCCAGGAAAGGTAGACTGAGCCTTTTGTCACCATTGCCTGGTGACCGAGGAACTCTCCTGGGACTGGGGCTGGAGCTCCCGACGTCATCAGGAGGAGGAGGGCTTGAATCTCAGACTTCCAGTTTCCTGGTGGATCCCCAGCATCCTGTGAATTTTCCATGGCCAACGTGTGCCTCACAAATTGGGCTCCTCTGGAGACTTATGCCTGTTTTGCATCTCCCAAACAGCTTTAGCTAAATGGGGGGATCTTAGGCAATTAGTGCAACAAAGACAGGGTGACAACTGAGCAGACCCAGAAGCCTAGCATTAGGTCTCCAAGGAACTTTAGGTATCTTAAGCTGTGCAGCATGATAGATATGGATTATTTTAATTGCTCTTCTGAAGTTAAGCTCCTAAATTTCTCTGAAAAGGCATTGATGTGATTTGTTGCATGCCTGCTGAAAAGCACATTGGTTCATGCTATAGTGACCCAAGTATTGTTAGAGATTGTTCATTTGTTCTCATATGTGTCACAGTTCCCAGAGGGGTCCGTGCGGGAGTTTAACTGAACCTGATTAGCTTAATCAGCACAGACTTGTGCATGGACATGCCTTTCTCACATCTGTGCCATTTGTTTCACTGCTTCCCTTCTCCCTTTTCTCTCATCACATTTTTCCTTACCAAAGTTTCCCGAATTTTAAACACTTCCCTGAATCTTTTTCCTTTTTATTCCCTTCCCAGTTGCCTTTTTATCTTAGTAGAAAGCTGTGGAAGGTGTAAAAATGGCAGATGGGAGATGAGACTAATTATGATCTGAAAATGCAATATAGTTTGCCTCCAAGATCTTCACAGCAAAATTTGGGATCTGGACTTAGCTTGCTTAGCACAGCTGAGCAGAGGAAGGAGAACTGTTGAGTATGATGATATATTAGGCTTCAGAAGAAAGTAAAAAAGCATTAGAGGGCAAATTGTGCCAGGCTTTCCCTCACAGTAGCACTGGGCATTCAGGCACAGCTTCCCTTAAAAGCATAAGGAAAAGCAGTAACTGAATACTTTTAGTGTTGCAAGTGAAGTCTTATGCCAATGTCACTCTTCCAAAGGCAACAATATTGGCTTATATTGTTAAAATTCAGGATTACAATTGATGCTTCTGAACACAAGTCTATTTTTTTCCTCCCAACCGCAGATCATAGGACAGTAATATGCTTTCTCTACCTTTATGAGGAATTACGTGTACTGAGTTTTAAATGCGTGTATAAGAAAGGAAAATAATGTGTATGTGCGTGTGTGTGTGCGCCTGTAGGTAGATATAGATGGAGACATAGAAATAATCTCTAGCCTTGTCTTGTTATGGTGACTGTTGACTCCCCAGACATAAGCTGAGAAATCATGAAAATTTAAGAAACCCTCCCCAGTGTGACTCTTTCATCCTCTTCCTCTGTACCTTTTCTAGTTGTACAATAGTTGTACCTTTAAGTACAATTGAAGGAGGGTCTCCAGGGAGATTTTAGTCCATGTATGTACAGTAGGTTGATTATATCCTAAACATCTTTCAAATCTGTTCTTTTCAATATATTTTCAGTAAAGGGGGATTGGCAGTAACTCAGAAATGACACCAATTACCTGGTTTACTGGGTGGGATTCAGAGACCTAGTTGTAGGCATTAGTGTGTGAATATCTGGTCTCCCATTATAGGCAATAACATTTGAATCAATACACCCAGTGGGGCTTGGAGAGTTGCACCTGGACAGCCAAAGAGTTTCCAGGTTCCCTTAACTGTAGAGACTAGACTCCCCTCAGACTATCATTGGAGCTTAGACACCTACCTCATGTAGTGACACTGACCTTTTGAGAATTAAATCTAGGTGTCTACAACGTGGAGGTGAATCCCACCCAGTGCAATTATTTAAGTAGATGCAGATGTGTGTGTGAAGCAAAGACAGTGATTGGATTAAAACTGCTGTGATTTTGACATGAATAAATTCCAACCTAGTCTGTTATGTGGCCCTCAGGGGTAAGTAAAATCCAGCGTATGGTTAACTTACTTTTATGTGCATTAACCTATCACAAAAGGGATATATATATTCATAAGGCAAGTAACTCTATAGAGTATCTTTCTCATGATTATGATATTCAGGGTGCTCAGTAAGTGTTTAGCAATGGTAACTCCCATTAAGCATTATATAAGTCAATTACATTTACCCATTTCCAATGAAAATATTAAAACCAGAAGGTGGAGAGCTGGTCCTGTAGAGTCGGAACAATTCCAAATAATGATTAGTACTATAAAGTAAGAGCACTCGTCACCCTTAGAAGTTGTTTAGCACTAAGCAGGGTGGAGTCCTCAGGGGCACGTTCATACCTTGAGAGAGGCTCAGCCTAAGACTTAAGAAGCACTGACAAGTTGTCAAAACAGACCTGAAGTGATTCATAGGTTTTTGTGCTTGATCCTGTGCATGAAGGTGAATCTGACTATAAGTAATAAAATTCCTTCCTCTAAATAATAAGATTCAGTCTTGTTTTTCTGTGCAAAACAAGTTGCTGACAGCTTAGAAATAAAGAAGGGTTTGAATTTCTTTTAGGCTCAGAGCTCTTAAATTCTTCTGTCTCGGCGCTGCCTCACTAGATATGTTGGTTGTGCACCCATTCAGAAGCAGGATACAGTCAGCACTTGCTTATCCATGTGTTACAGATTATCCATGCCACAGATATTAGCTGAAGCTCAGAGCTACATGAACGTGGCTACACTGCTTCCAGGAGCATCTCAACTCCATAATCAGTACAGCTGCTTTTGCATTACACAGAGCTGGCGTTAACAAGCCCATCTGAATCTTATCTGGCTCCATGGTTAAGCCAGTTCCCTGGGAACACACAGAGGTTCTTGATGGTGTCAACCTGTATCCAGCTGGGCTTTATTAATGCAGACTCAATGGTGCTCTGCCAAGCTCGTGGTGAAGCTAGCATTGGCGGCAACCCTGAGGCTGGCAGGTGATGAGGGGCGGGGGGAGTGAAGCAGTTGTCTCTGCACCATGGTCCGTTTTCCTAGAAAAGGGGCTTGCCGTTTATTAGTAGAGGCACAGTGCCACAAGATTTCAGATGGTTTGTTCAGTTTTTTTGGTTTTTTTTTAATTTTAACTAATGCATCTTTCTGAAGTGCCAGGAGGAGTTGCATGGACCTGTGTTCAGTCAGAAAGGCCCACGTGTTCTGAAATTGACTCTGGATATTTATAGATCGAGGGGTTTTTAGGGCTTACTTAGTTTTAGTAGAGTACATGTTTTTAAGTTGTCAATATAATAGTGATTTTAACATTGTGTGGTCATCTCTAAACTGTACTTCGCATCAGGAGACTCTAATGCATCGATATCTGACACTCGCACTATGACCTGGGAGGCTCTTAAAAGCTCATGGCATGGAATAGTGCTCCAGCACTGATTCTTTCAGTTTCTCCAAACCTTTAACATTCCTACACATCTACTTTCTTCATATGACAGTGAGACACATATGTTCTAGAATAATCTTGAAAGCCTAGCCTCAGATTTATTAAAATCTTAGTGGCTTAAGATTGCTGTGAAAATTGCTGCAGTTGAAGCATGCTGTTTCCCAACCTGATGGAGGCGCTTCCGAATGAAGCTGATCTTAGCTGCCCTTGATTTTTGCCTTGCCAAAAAGCAGAGAATTCCGGACAATAAAATTTTAGGGTATTCCCCCAGCTTCTTTATGATTGTATACTCATTTATTTATTTTTACTTTTCTTTTCAAAAGTCCTATTTCAAGTAGTGGAGATTCTGAAACTATAATGTTAGCTTGTGTATAAATGAAATCCAGAAACCTCAAACATGCCGTTAGACAACGGAAAAATGACATCCATGGATAATTAGAGAAAACGTAACAAGAAAAACATCTTAATGGTGCTGAAGCAAAGGTTTCTATGGGCTGCAAATATTTTTAATTTCTATAGCAACTTATGATCAAAAACTTTCTTAAAATATGTATTAATTAAGCTTCACAATTTGAAAGGTAAATAAGAGTTATATTGGGATGGTTGTCACTGGAATACAGTCTGATCTGTTTGTGACTGATATTTGACAGCATATAGCCCTATTGATCCAGATGGTAATAATCACATACAAGAATTGTTTCTAGATTATTAGAAATGTAGACAAGATGCTGACCCAAATTTCCTAGATATTTAATGTAAACAGTGGCAAAATTATGACACAGCCTAAACTGCGAAGGAAACTACTGTTGGTATTGTCTGTTAGATGCATTGGGAACACCCATAAATACAGGTAGTTCCAACCATGTCTTGTTATTTGCCTGGGCAAGTCCCTTAATCTTTTCTTATCAAAACAAGGACCAAAGACATGCCATGTGGAACAGATTCTGAAAGCTCTATGGAGCCAGTAAAATTTGTTGCTTGTTGCCTATGACCCCAGAGAAAACTCCATTAAGGACGTTTGGTAAGACTTCAGTTTGCTTGTATTCCTTTGAGCCTTTCTGCTATAAGTGTTGAATTATTTGAACTATGTCAATAATTGCCTGAGTTTTTCTACATGAGCTAAGTCCCTTAAGAAAGTAGTTATCAAAGTAGTGAATTTGATGAGAGCATAAGTTAAGCTAATTAATCATCAGTTAATCATAGCTTTGTATCTAGACAAGCAGTCTTGCAATATGCAGTGCCTGGGGGCAATAACTAAGAATACTGTACCTCACATTAAGCTTTGGGGGCATTTCTTTTTTATTTCACTGTGATTGCGCTAGCCTATAGACGTACTATCAATTTATTAAAATGCAAAACGCAATGTATTTTGTACAACCTCTATCCTTCCAATGGCGTAGTCCAGGTACTGTATTCTTCAACTGAATTTCCTCAGCCTGTTGGAAAAAGAAAGTCCAGACTGCAGAAGTCCCCGTGCCACAAGCGCGCTGCCTATTCTCTGTTTCATAAACTTGTGTTTTTCCCTAAAGCTTTACCCAGACGGTAAACTAATCTATCTTCAAGGTGTCCCCATAGCAGAACTGTAATTCAGGAAAAGAGGTGATCTGTTCGATACAATGCTCAGAACTGTTTCTTTGTAGATGAAAATCAGTGCTTATCACATCATCCAGAAACGGCTAACCAGAGCAGCGTTTCTCAGTGCATCATTTCTCTCCTGTAACTCCCCTGGAGTCGAATGTTCTGCAGCAGCTTGACAACCTTAGTGTGATTTTAACTCATAGCCACACATGTTATAGTACTGTAGCTGAGGGTTGATGGGATGAAAGTTTTGATATTGATACTGGGGTTTTATCCAAGAGGAATTGTGTCGCTGTTTTTGTCACAGAAAGCTTTTGAAAAGCCTTTGTGATCTCTAATGTTATTTTTACCTAGGATCTAATTTAAGGGCAGTTCAGCGTACTTGGCTTTCACAGGGCAGGCCTGTGACATGTCCTTTTTCTGCTACCAACACTTCCCTACCCAGGGGCTCCTTTGAGCTCACCTGAGTGGACTTTCAGTGCACTTGGGTGAAACCCTTTCAGCTGCTCCTGTGGTTGCTTTCTGCTGTGCTCATCAAATCTAACTGAATTGCAACAAAATTAACAGGGCTAAAAACAGAGCAGAAACTGGGAATTAAGAAGCTGATAATATTGGCACGGCCAAATGTAGTAATCACAAAACAAAACAATAAAATTTCAGTGCTCGAATGGCAGCTTGTTTGCTATGCTATAGCAGTTCCTGTGTTTTACACGCTCAGTTGAAGATCGCAGAAATGCCTCTTTTCCAGGGGATGAGTCAGTTCATTCATACCATAGCCATAGGTGAAATTTCTCAGTACGCTGTATTTTGCTGTGAGAATACTCATGTTCTGAAGTCAAGCTCAAACGTTCAGTCACTTCAGCTATTTGAACAAACCAATTGTTTAACATCTCAAGTCACTTTTTAACAAAGTCAATTTCTATACAAAAGTGCTCCTAGTTAATTCTTGAGTTTACTTTGCTAGGCCAAAAAGACCGAACTCTTGAACACCCAAGGAGTAAGTGCAGTAATATGAAAGTACAGTAAAAACACATTACTATATTTCCCTTCAGCAAATTAACTGTATAGGAGGCCCTGCCTTAGCAGGATGTCCAAGGAACTTAAGGTCGTCGTGTGATGCAAAGCTGTAGTAGCGATAACAACGTTCCCAACTTTGCCAGCACACAGTAAGAAGACAGTAGGTCTTTCTATTGTCTGGGAGTAGAAACAACCCTTCTGCCTGTATCCCTTTTCTTCCCTTCTGCCCTATGAAAATAAGTACAAGCAGAGGATCCTCACCGGAACGGTCACGTGTGTAGTGCGTGGTGAGGGGAAGTCTCTTATGCAGCAGGGACCAGCTCATGTCTTGGTAAGGAGGGCTGCAGAGCTGGGGAGACGGGTTGAATTTTCAGCTTCCTATGGTTCTGTGTCTTCTTAGATGGGCCCCCACCCTTACGGACTTGAGATTAGTTTATTGTAAAGAAGAGAAACATAGAATTATAAACTTGTAATTCTATCAAAATGAAAACTGTACTTCAGAAACGTATGGCTGGCCTGGCTCTGTATATAGGAGTGTTCCCTCCTACTCTCTCTCTTTAAAGGAGGCACCGGGGAGCATGGATTGGATGATTAAATCAAATCAGCTAACTAATTATATTAAAACAGTAAGTTGGGTAAAATTATTTGGTTTTGCTTTACAATATTGTGAAGGTAAATTCCCTGTGCAGCTTCACACATGAAGTAGGAAAGACTCTTATTTAATGGGACTTGGCCACAGGAGTTGTGCAAAGGATCAGAGCCAGAAATAGCAGTCAGAAAGAAATGATACTTCAGACAAAGTGGAGCAGTATTCCCCGACAGTTCTGCCAAATTTGTTAATTTATTTTAATGATTTTTTTTAAGCACTGAATGATACTTTGTTTTAGTGGAGGTAACCTGCCCAAGCTAGCAGGCTACATGACACTGAAGTCATGTTTTGATTAGCATCAAGATTCCTACATGCCTAAATCAATTCATTGTGCAGAGGTACAAGAGCCAAAAAAAGTAATACTCAGAATTAATGATGTTTGGTCATCCATTCTCCACTGAGGCTGGAAGCACAGATGAGTGTGGTGTCCTTCCCATTGCATGTCATCAGAACTCTCTTTCTCAGCCCCAAATAAAACACATTTTTATCATTGCCAACTCTCTCTGCTTTATCAGACGTCTCATTTTTTGGCATCATATGATTTTAGGAAAACTTATCTCTCATTTGGAAGAAAAAATAAATGTTCTTTAGGATTGCCAAAAAAATCTTTCAAAATGCACAACCATAGAGGCTATGAAGCCAAAAGATAAGTAACACGAACACAGCATTTATTATTTTTTAAAATATCATTATCAATATTCTTGATTTATCTTGGGGGTTTGACTCATACCTTTTTTATTTAATGCTTGCTCTTAGCAGGAGTCGAGTCTCTTCATTTTTCAATGGTTCTCCTGATTTCTGCTGTTCAGTAACTTGAACATCTCTGTCATTTTCATCTGCATGGATTCCCTTCTTTCTTTAATGCTATTGCTACTATTGAAGTAAGCGAGAATGTTGCCAGTAACTTCAGAATGGAACTTAACAAAAATACCTTTGGGGAAATTTAAGCAAAGTCCTTCAGACTGTTTCAGACTGGACCTATTGTGCAGCATGGTTAAATCATTGTTGTTCTTTTATTCCCTCTGTATAAATATAACAGCAGTATAAAAATCTTTTTGATGTCTCGGATAGTGTATGGCATTACAGGAAAACTAAGGAGGTCTTCTAAGCTGATTAAATAAAACCAACAAGAGTCACAGGAGGGAAGGGAGGAGGGAAAACACTTGCTCGCCTGATCTGAGATGTTTGCAAAAGCTGCAGCGATTCTCCACCAGTTAAGGACTGAAGTTTCCCTGGTGGACTGATGACCTTTGATGTGATAATTGCTGGTTTTCCTGAAACTCTGAAAGAGAGCATGTATAGTAGGGTTAGAAGAAAAAGGGATAAATATTAATGAAGCATTGGATTTTCATTCAAGAACAGCAGGAGCCAAGCAGTTAAACGCTTCTTTTCATCTTATGAAGCAGGATAGAAACTAAGGTCCCTATAATATTTGCCACATAACTTACATACCTTAATCTCTGAGCAGTTTTACAGAGTGTTGTGTATCTCTGTGGGTAAGAGCTTATTCTGTTGTGGTAAAGAGTATTCATTCTCTTAGGTTTTCCTTCTTTTGAAATTGTCATATAAAATTTAATTTTAAATGTTATTTTAGGTATTATTAAGTTTTTACCTCCGATGTAACACATACATATGTGTAAGGGTATTGATTATCCATTAATTTTCCGTTACTTCCATTAGAAGTTTTATTCTTCAGGTCAGGCTGGGTAAGGTGCTACATGTCAAAAAAAAGATGACAGTATTATCCTTCTTGGGTTATAATCCATGTGAAAGTTTCTACCCTTTGCCTGAATCCAAGTGGATCCTAAGTTACTACCTTTCAGCATCTTCTTGCACACAGTTCACCAGCATCTGCTTGGTCATAGAAAATAACCGGTAAATGTGCTATAGTTAGCATGTAGTTCGCTTGCTCTCTCACAGGCTGTGTGAGAAGAAAAATGTTTGCAGAGCAAAAGAGGGACAACATATAGCCCATTACTTACCACAAAGACTTTTTCTTTTTTTTTTTTCTTTTTCTTTTTTTTTTGTAATAGAGAAGAAAGCGTTTTATTTACCTGGTGAAGTTACTTTCTTCTGGAATTAGGTGTTGCTTTAGTTAGTAGGTGAAAAGATACTTAGAGTTTGCCAAAAGGCTTACCATCTCCAGTCAGATGTTAATTTGCATGTCTGTCGTGGCTTGGAAAAGATTAAGTATTAGCCTTTCTTCTAGCATGTCAGCCGTATTGTGCTGTTATCTTGAAGTATTTTAAAGCCAAATAAAATCGAGATTTTCAGACTGATTAGCTGGTGTCACTGCAAAGGCATTTTTGTATTCAAGAAATGTCTTTGTTATAGCAGCCATCATATCTGACCTGCTCCCTAGGTCAATAAAGATGAAGGGCTCTTGGTCTGTTGCAGAAGGAACTCATTGTGGACCACGACTGGGCCTGCTTTCGTATGCATACACTTACTGCCAACCTAGCAACATACATGTTCTCTTCAAGTGATTAATATAGCATCAAATGAGACATACTGTTTCTCTGGAAAACATCCTTGTAAAGCTGACTGAAATGGGAGGTTAAATATCAAAGGGCTAACACAAAGAAAGGGAATGATCAAACAACTAGACTGTTTTGTGATTTACATGGTTTATTTTGCTGATGATTAGGTAAAGAAAAACCTGCTGAGATGAAGAGTAAGCAATTACATATTGAGGAAACTCATACTTATTGCCTTATTAGTAGTATTCATAGACTGGAAGACCCTCCACAGGGTGATCACTTGCTAATTCCTTATAGCCAACAGCTTTGAAGTGCTTACTTTATGTGATTTTCTTGGAGGAAGGGAAAAGTCAGGAAATATTCACTGAGCATCAGATTAAAAATGCTGAATTCAGGAAACATTTGTAAATAAAAAAGGTTCTGTGCTTATTAATGGCTGCATCCCATCTTCAACTGTCAACATCCTTTCCTAGAAGGCTGGTTATTAAAAATAATATGTTAATCATATTAATCTTAACCATTGGTCATTGCAAGATACAAAATAATTCCCCAAAGTGATAAGGAGATAGATACTTCATTGTTGGCACAGCTGACAACAGCAGTAATAGTTGCCTGGGGAAGTAGAGAAAACTTTGATTGTTGGACCATAAAAGCTTCCTTTTACTGAAGTTTCAGTGTTTTACATTTATAGAAAAGACTTGGGAAAACGATACTTAACATTTTCACTGGAATAGTAATTCCTGGTCCCTCCCATCTGCAATATGGCTTCCTTTCTGGTAAGGAACCTTGCCTCTATGCCGACAGTCATTTTAAGCTCCTTTCCTGCTGCTAGGTCAGGGAAAAGGTTCTTGAGCAAAAATTAGGTTCTGATGTCAGTTGATATTGTTAGACAGATTCAAAACCAATTCCAGTAATGGTGGATAGAAGAAAACATCTTACCTGTGTCTGTGCCAGTAATGACACAAAACATCAACAGATGGGCCCCTCTGTACGAGAGGGACATTGAAGTGCTGGAGCGTGTCCAGAGGAGAGCTACCAGGCTGGTGAGGGGTCTGGAGACCAAGTCGTATGAGGAGAGGCTGAGGGAGCTGGGCATGTTTAGCTTGGAGAAGAGGAGGCTGAGGGGAGACCTCATTGCCCTCTACAACTACCTGAAAGGAGGTTGGAGAGAGGTGGGTGTTGGCCTCTTCTCCCAAGTGAATAATAACAGGACCAGAGGAAATGGTCTGAAGTTGCAGCAGGGGAGGTTTAGATTAGATATTAGGAAGAATTACTTTAGTGAAAGAGTGGTCAGGCACTGGAACAGCCTGCCCAGGGAGGTGGTTGAGTCACCATCCCTAGAGGTGTTTAAGAAACGTCTAGATGTGGCACTTGAGGGCATGCTCTAGTGGCAGAGATTGTAGGTTGCTGGGGTTTTTTTGTTTTGGGGTTTTTTTGGGTTTTTTTTGTGTGTGTGTGTATGGTTGGACTCAATGACCTCAAAGGTCCTTTCCAACCATGAAGATTCTATGATTCTATGATACTGCTCAAATGCCAGCAAGTCCTGTTCCTTGAGGCACAAGCATGTTAAGAGGACTTATTTCCTGTGAAATCAGGACCTGTCATCTGGGGACCTGTGAACAAACTGTCAGGATAATAACCATGGGATCAGCAAGTTCATCTACTGGCACAACTGTGCGACTTTGCAGCTGTTCAAGATGTGCTGCACTTGCTGCAATGGATGACATGCCCAATTAACAGAGGATGCATCTGCCATGATAGTCCACAACACAGCAGCCAGTAATATGTCATATTTTAGTCCCTACTGATACTTTCATTATCAAAGCCTGAATGCCCTGCAGATTATGCAATTTAAATGCCCTCTGTCTTCAAAGAGAGAAAAGACATGGTGTTGAGGAGCACTTAAATGTAGAATGTCTGACAGTCGTATACTTATATATGGCATATGTATATATATGGCATATATATGTGGCATAACACAGATGAAGACTGTAACATGAACCTGTCTGAAAATTTTGTATTAGTAAATAAGTACATATCAGTAAATCTTTTACAATTCCCTTAGCTCCTAAGTTAAAAACAACATACATTACTGAAGAAATACGGTCTGGTTTATATTCCTACAGGATACTCTATGGAGCAGTAAGTGAAACCATGGTTTTATTTTGAACGTTGACCCAAATATGGCATTGTTGGCTTATCATTTCTCTTAATAATTCCTGAATAGTGTGTGATCAGTTTACAAGTAAAGAGACGAATTAAGTGTAAGACAGTCTTAGCTCAAATGGAAGGTTGATGAATGGAAACAAGTAAAAAATAAATCTTCAAGGAGGCTTACCTGGATGATCATTAAGGATCTGAGCTCATGGTCCAGTCTAGCTTGATGTGTCATCATCCATAATAAATTACAGAATGGCGTTAATTTTGGAAAGCCCGTCTGGCGTAACGTCCTCAGTAGTAATATCATCAGGTTTTAAGGGAGGCCTTGTACTTACAACTGTTGTTATTTAACATCATAGGGATGTATGAGTTGCACTGTATCTTTCATTAAAGGTAGAGCTGGCCAGAGGATGACACTTTAGCTTTCAAGGCTTCAGATTTTTTCATTTCACACTGCAGTGAAAACAAAAGCCTTCCAGTGTTTTTTTGGTTTTCTTTCCACAATATGAAATTATGTTGAAATTTATTTTCAGATTGAAAAGTTGAGGTTTTCCATCTGAGCCTCAAGTCTGTGAGAAAGCAGAAAGCTTTGCCTGGACCCAGAGTAGTGGAGCTGATCCTTCTCTGCTTCAGTTTCAATTTTATTTTGCTGATAACAGCAGTAATCAATTAGCTAATTCTTTGTACAGTGAATCAATGAACTTAGATGAAAGACGTTATGTAAGAAAACATGCAAAAGTACTGAAAGTGTTATACCCAACATATAGTTTGCAGAGAATGACACATTAAAAATTTGTCCAAAAGTCCTATGCAACAGGATATTTCCATCACATATGGCATAAGGAGTAGTTTTTCAACCATAAGCCTTAGGCAGGTATTTATTAGATGCTAACTTGTGACATTCATCACACTGTCTAGGAGACGCATATGATTCACACCAGTCAATCAGCTGCCTTGGTTTTAACCAATTTCACGCTAAAAAGAAAATGTATTAGCAAAAGGTCCTTGCTATTTGGTTACGGTTATTTGCTTCCTAAAATTGCCTTCCCACCGTGTCCTCACCTGTAAACTAAAACCTGTATCATTTGACTGTTAACAGTTGATATATATTTTGTATAAACTGCTGAACTGAATGTTAAACCATAGCAGATAGGATAATTTATAGTAAATAGACACCACTTTAACATACTAGTGAAGGTGATGGTTTGTGACATGCTCCTCTCTGCTGTGTCACAGTTTTTTTGGTGTTGTTTACACCCTTCCCTATAGAATAGCTGATTCTGTGGATTTATCTGCAGTAATTTCCTGGTGAACGGTACTTGTCCATTGCAACTTTTAGGGCGACATTTCTGCAGTTATAGATAACAGGGTTTGATTCTCATTCAGCCGGATGGATACTTTTGCAGTCATTTACAACCGATGCAGTTGCTGTCTGTGCATGTCATGGCCTTGTCTCCATCCCCAGGGAGGTGCCCAATGCCCGGGGCTGGGGCTGCCCCTGTGCCCGCCCGTGTCCTGCTCCTGGTCAGGGATGGGATGGGACAGGATGGGCTGCCAGACTCTGCCCATCTGCTCCTGGCCGTGGCCCATAGGGCCCACGCTTTGCCCTGAAAATGTGGCTAGAGGTGTGACATGAAGCAGAGGAGGATTTCATTTGCAGGCACATAAAAATTACATTACTGAACGTAGGACACACGTGCCAACCTCAGACATTTCGCTGTATCTCTTTCCCAGCTCTATTCTGTGAAAAACTGAATACGTAACTCAATAAAGGCCTAGTCTGGGGAGAGAAAATCATGCAAAGAAATGTGGAAGAGTCTTGAAAATGGTTGCAATGTTAAAATAAATGCCTCTGATCAGGGGTCAACAGGGTTTTAAATGTAGGAGATAATGGAAACATAATCCGGTGCCACACGATACTTTAGCATAATGCATTTTTCATTTCAGATCCTTTCTCTCTCTTTATACCCTGAAATGTTTGCTATATTTTTGTCCGAATTTTAACATGTCTATAATCTAATTTACCGGCTAGGGAAGAGGTAAGTTTCTAGGAGCTTTCGTTAAAATGGAAAAACAAGAAGGCGGGGTAACTTGAGCAGGCGACTGAGCGGTGGATTATGCTATGAGCTATATGGGTGCTCTCACCCCTGTCCTGGGGAGGGGATTTAGGGTATGTCATCTGCTGGAAACCACTCTCCTTTTAAAGGAGATGCTAAGGAGAGCTAGGAATTTTATAAAAGCACATTATAAAATTGAATAAAAGAACAGAGATAGGAAAATAATTTTTTTTTCAGGGTATCCTCCTTTTTCTTATCTTCAAAGTCTTCTGCACTGCCTCTCTGTTTAACACCACCACCACAGTAAGCGGTTTTTCCAAACAGTGTTTGTGCTTTTCTTTAGCTGCAAGTTACAGTTTCCAGATATGCATCAGGACACTACACATGAATAACAGAGCATTTTCAGTCTGGAAGTTTTTCTATGTTTACATTCGGTGTTGAATTCTTCTGCCACAAAGGAAACCGTTTGGGCAGAAAACAGAGGGGGATTATGGCACGACCTTCTTGTAGAGTTTTTCTGAATCTTCTGTCCAAGAGGCATTGTTTGCTCTTCACTGTAAGCCATGGAAGGCACCTCTAATTTTGGAGGGATGTTATCTGGAGGCTGTGTTAGTCTAAGGAACCTGTGACCCTCAGTCTCAGAGTATGTGTTACTAAGAGCTTGTGATCAGAGCTGCCTACACAAGTAACCCTTACTATGGGGAAGATTCTGTGGGAACAAATGCGAGTTAATAACTTCGTTCCTACTGGAGAAAAAACTCTGGGAAATACATTAATCATTGTGATGCTAATAATCATAATGATATCTTACAGAATAATATGGCTTTTGATAGATTTTAAGATATTAAGAAATAAAAAGGATTTGTAAAACTTAATACATGCAGGGCTGGTTATGAATAGCCTTTTTTTCTGGGAGACTTTTCCTGTAAAACTGCTTTATTGTGGTTATAAACCTTCCATTAGAATTTCTTAAATTAAATATAGAAATAAACACATTTTGCAAATGCAGTGCCATTGTAAGTAGAGGCTTTGGAAAATTATCATTATTCACTGTCTGCAGCCCTGTGTTTAGAGCTTTGCAGTCTTCTAAGAAACTAATAAGCAGTCTGAATGTCACTTTCAGGAACAATTGTAACTTGTTGACAGTGTTGAAAATTTGAAATTCCATATTTTAAAGCAATAACTGTTTCACATGGTGAGACAGAGGATGTAGCATTTCGGCTGCCTGCATTTAGGCTTTAAAATCAGCCATATGGGACAGAAGGGGTCCCTCTGGAAAAATATTCGTTTAACTCCTGATAAATTACTCATTTTTGCTTGTTTATTTTAAAGGACAACATACACAGGAATGTATTCATGGCAGATGAATTAGCTCCTATATTATGAGTGTGCAGTGTGGTTAGTGTGAAACATTTACACCACCCAGCTCATCAGAAACCAGTCAGATCATTTGTTTCTTTCCAGCTGTGCTCTTTACGTTTACATGGGGCCTGGGACAGAGGGGATTTCAAATCTCTCTTTCCTCCCATATAAAGTTGCACTTCTTTTCCAAATCCTGACTGCTTTAATCGCTCTGTTTTATTAACAAACAAAAAAAACCCAAAATGATGTCTTAATCAGTTTTCATTTCTGCTGAAGAAATGACCACTGAAATAATTGAAAGACTTCACTCCAGTTCAAAGGACTTTGGTGAGCCTGTCATTATAGCAAAATCACCTTTTTTAATGGCACTATTAATTTCTGGTCCTGAGAATAACACAAAAAGTTCAGAAATAATCAGAAACAGAAAAATCATGTTTTCAGTCAATCCAACTATTTGAAAATCTTCACTGATTCGTTCATTTCACAAGCGAAATGCTGTGTGAAATTTCTATTTCACTTTGTTCAGCTCACTTCTCCCTCCTTAAACAATAGCAAAGCTTCTTTAAACAAATCTTAAAATGTATTTGACTCAACATTTGTTACCATCTAACAGTTCTGAGTATGAGAAAGACATCAATAAACTGGAGCGATTTCAGCAGAGGGTCATCAAGATGGTTGGGGTTGGAGCCCTTGCCCTGTGTGAAGAGGCAGTGGGAGGTGGCTTGTTCAGCGTGGAGCACAGACAGTTTTGGGGGGGTCTAACAGTAGCCCCCCAGTGCTTACAGGAAGGTCACTGGGAAGACGGAACCCCATTCTTGGTAGTCATGCCTGGCAGGAGGACAAGAGCCAATGGGCATCAATTGAAACAAAAGAGGTTCAGACTGGATATAAGGAAAAACAAATTTCACCTTCAGGATGGTCAGGCCCAGTGGAACAGGGCCCCAGAGCATTTGGTCAGTGTCCATCTTTGGGGGTTTTCAAGGCCTGACTTGGTAAAGCCCTGAGCAGCCTGGTCTGACCTCACAGCTGAGCCTGCTGAGGACAAAGAAGTGGATTCTCTATATGTTGGTCTAGGCATTTCTGAATTGGGTCATTGACGCAGTTTATGAGACACCTTTCATATAAGAACATCTCATCTACATTTAGGAAAAAAACACCCAGTAAAGCAAACATTGATGGTTTCCCCACAATAATCACTCTAAACCGGGATGCCTTTCAAATTCCTTCCTACACAAAATGAAGAAAAGCACTACAGTCCTGTCCTCTGCCTTTCTCTCTCTGCGAGTGATTTACGATACATCCTGCTCCTTCCCATTCCTGATCCTTTTGGTATTGTTCAGAAGCTTCTATCTAGTGATTATCAACTTTCATTCCTGTCTTCCCTCTCTGGGTGTAGTGCACAGTCAGGTGCTGGGACATAAGGTTGACTGCCTGCTCCATCACTGCTAGAGAAAATAATTCAATGTGTGCTGTGTCAGGCATCTTAGTACAATCTCGGCTCATGAGCAGGCTTACAATTAACTGTCTATAAAGATACAAGATAGATATATATATATCGTTTATAAAGATTGTATAAAATCATGTCTCTTCATTGCTAAGTAGGAACTTTGCTGAATAAGAAGTGCCTTGGAAATAAAGATATGTGTACTTGAATGTATTCAGCTTCCATGCTTTAAAACTGCTCTCTCATCTACAGAAGCCAGGACTGTGAAATTGAAAGTACCTGTATGTGCACTTGAAAGATGAAGAAAGTCTTTCCGCAGGCATTTTCAGATGGAAAATGAAGGCGCATTTATATGTGCTACCCTTTCAAAATGTTTTCTGAGATAAAAATATTCAGAGAATAATTTCAACAAGTCATTCTTGAGTCTCCTAGATCTCAGGCTGAAGATTATTTTCAAACAGCTCTTTGAGAACAGATTTCCAGAACTCGGGCTAAGAGAATTGGCATTCCTGGGACAGATAAGCTGTATATGGTATATTCTGTCCTTGAACAGGGAAATGTGACTCTAATTTCAGGCTTTTTCAATGGGAATACTAATTTTCAGATTAAATTTAGTACACAGATGCTCCCTACTTTTTGGCTTTTCCTCACGTGCCACTGATGGTTATACTCTTTTGAAATATTCAGCAAAGATCTCAAAGCATCCTTGCACCAGGGATGTATTGAAGAGCCTGCAGGAGGTTGTTTTAAGGAGCTGAATAGTCCATTGAATCCAGTAGACATATATATTTTGCACAGCAGAACACCTGTATCAGAGTCCAAGTAAGGACTTGGACACCTGATTTGGCAGCAAAATCCATCAGTTGTATTCCTTGCTCATATTTGCTGCCATTCCGCTGCAAAACTTTTTTCACCTGGTAGGACATGGCCAGGTGGAGATGACTTTCCGAGTTCCCTCATGGTGGGTCAGCCACAGGTCACTCTGGGAACCCTTGCCAAGCATATGCAGGCATGTGCTTGAGTGGGGACCGTGGGACAGCAGGTGACAGGAAGCGAAGGGACTGGAAGGATTACTGTGATAGCAGACACAAGCTCCCCACATTCCTGGGCTTGGGCTGTGCCTTGTGACCCCCCAGGTAACGCAGCTTGGGGAACACAGGGGCCTCCTGATTGCAAAGGCAATTAAAAGTAAAATAGCAGTAGTGATGTGCTTCTCAGCCCTGCCTCAAGTCACTGCAACTTCCTCGCTGACTAGTCTTCATGGAAAAGGATATGAAGCATCTGTTTTTTGTAACAGATTGTTTTGTTTGGTCTGACTGTCTGTTTACTATTATTAGTAGGCTGGTTTCTCTATATTACAGGTTTGTAAGGGAGGAACTTATTTAAAAACACATTTCTTGGTCTGTCAAGGAGCTTTTACATGTATATCAGTGAAGGTAAAATTTATACTGTGCCAGGACTGGAAAAGCTACTTGACAAAGAGAAGCAACCTAGTAAGGAAGATCTTGCTTGAAAATGGTAGTCAGGACCTGTGGCGGTGTGCAGGACCTGATCCATTGACTCCATTTTAGCAGTCCTGTTAAATTCAGTTTGAATTTCTTGAGAATAAAACTTATTTGAATATAATGGGACTACTAAAAAAAAAAAAAAAAGAAATTATTAGGCTTGATGGCTTGATCTCCAGACCTGGAAGTGAAAGTCAACAGACACCATATGCACTCTGTAGTGGATCTACGTGCACACGTGCACACTCACTGGGCGTGTATGCACTCAGAGCACTGATGCTATGAATAAGTTCACTTTCTGCACTGAAGTATAATAGAATAAGTTTTTCAAAAGCACTTAGAGGAACTGCCTGACTCTCCTGGTCAGCCAGGGCATGTCACCTATCTAAATTCCTGTGGTGTTTGTGAGTAGTCGATCCTTCTGTGTTATAGCTAAAAGCACATCTGAGATCCTCTCCTAGGAGTACAGGTGCTGTGTTTACATACATACACTAATATAGATTCATACTGCCAATTCCTCACTCTTCGGTCCTTACATAAAGTCCTCTGGTCCCCGTGAGCTCCTGCCGCTTTCCCTGTGTGGTCAGCAAGGAGAGTGGCCAGAGCAGCTGTGCATTAGGCTCAGCTTCCACCCATCCACATGATGGCACAACCTACCTTAACCTCTCCCTGTGATATTGGAAGTGTGTACATTGCCATGGGCATGGCATTGAAAATGGGCATGTCCTCCAACTTCTCCTACATATGTAGATCCGTAGATATTATATGCTAAAGATGCTGTATTCATATTCATAGAATCATAGAATCATAGAATGGTTTGGGTCGGAAGGGACCTTAAAGACCATCTTGTTCCAACCCCCCTGCCATGGCCATGGACACCTCGCACTAGACCAAGCTGCTCAAAGCCCCATCCAGCCTGGCCTTGAACACTTCCAGGGATGGGGCATCCACAGCTTCTCTGGGCAACCTGTTCCGGTGCCTCACCACCCTCACAGTAAAGAATTTCTTCCTAATATCCAATCTAAATCTACCCTCCTTCAGTTTGAAACCATTACCCCTCATCCTATCGCTCCACTCCCTGATAAAGAGTCCCTCCCCATCCTTCCTGTAGGCCCGCTTCAGGTACTGGAAGGCTGCTCTAAGGTCTCCCCAGAGCCTTCTCTTCTCCAGCTGAACAACCCCAACTCTCTCAAGATAATCATGTCCATTTATTTAGGAAAACGAACAGCTTACCAAATAAAAAATCAAAAATCCCTCTTTCAAAGAGAGTTGCAGGTCTTTGAGGGGAAGTAAGCGTATCTAGGAAGGAAGCTTTCTAAATTGAAAGAGTTCTTTATCTAAAGGAGACGTGAAAAGCTATGCTCTTGCACAGTTTCTAAAGCCAGTGGACTTAAATAGGAACTTAAAGAAATGTTCAAACTGTGTCACTGTTGTTCACCTCTGTGATATGATCTCCCAACTCAAGCCTACTTACTGGATCACTGAACCGTCAGTGTGTTATTTTACGGTATGTTTTCATAATGCCCCACACTGCTGAAGTGAGCAGGGATATAGCAAAGATGTGTGGGTTTAAAACGGAATTTTAAAATTACCTGAGATTCCTTCATACACAGAGTTTGCTCTTCATATTTGAAAAATGCTTGGAGTCTTTTAGCAATTTTATTACTTGGTAGCTGGAAAGCCACTTTCTTTAAAGATAAAACAAATCTGATATCAGAAGGTTGCTTGGACCCCAGAGCACATCTAATTATCTTTCTCAGTCTTAATTATTTAGAAAGTGCTAATAAACTGCACGTATCATGACACTCATGTTTAATAAGCATATAAATTTAATTGATTTTTTTCCCTCTCTTTGAAGACTACAGACACAGAATTCAATCACACGGCAATGGCATTATAACTCCAATATAACATCAGGTTTTAATAAGCCTCCTGTTTGCTGCACACATGTGCTTAAGACTGCCTGGAAACCAAATCAGTAGAGAAAAGGGATTACTTTAGATTACTTTGAAATGTGCATTGTTTGAAATGGCCTCTGGTGACCAGCTTTCATGAATGGCTGATTTTACTTGTGGGGCACGTCATCTGGCTCAATTATACCAGGCTCTTTTGTATGACAAGTGCACTTCTTGGCTGTGTTGAAATATGAAATTCTAAAACAAAGTAAATCAGATGGTGAGAAATAAATTTAAGTAACTGTATATTATTAGAAGTTTGTAACTTAGCAGCAGGCACTCACACTGAAAAATATGTGGGAATTTTCTTTTAAAACTTCTGCAGATTTGAAGTTAATCTAAAAATAGTATTTTTAATTTTCTATTTAATTTAATTTAACAGCATTAAAATCAGACATGTTTTCTTTTTCTCCAAGACAGGTAATTTCTTCCACAGTTATGTATTTTTAAAATGTTATTGGAGTTTGTTGTTTTACTCTGACATATGAAGTGTTGGAAACTTTGGCCTACTAAGAATATCCCTTAACCTGTGCAAAGTTATAAAAGTGGGTTAGCAAGTGTGCATTATACTTTCAAGTCACTGCAGGCTTTTTCCTTTCCTGTCTGTAACTGTTTGCAAAATTACAACGTAAAAACGTAATATAAGGTTATGATTCTCCCTGCCTGCAATTACTTTAAATTGTAGTTGCTTTAAATTAATCTAGCCTGAGGCACTGGTGATACATCATTATAATGCACAGATTACATTTGGAAGGTGAGCAGATAACTGATTGATTAGTAAAGTGTGTGGAAATCCAATAGATAATGATTAGATTAGACTGAGATA
This sequence comes from Rissa tridactyla, assembly GCF_028500815.1. Taxonomy (NCBI): domain Eukaryota; kingdom Metazoa; phylum Chordata; class Aves; order Charadriiformes; family Laridae; genus Rissa; species Rissa tridactyla. Next base: position 37,118,577 of record NC_071467.1, on the reverse strand, counting down.
GGAACTACATTCTTTGTGTTCACTGAAAATCCTATACTTTACAACTAAGATTAGGGGATTAACCTTTAAGAAGAGATGGTAAGTCTTGCTTTTTCCTGACTTCTGCTGTACTGTAAATGTGTTTCCCGAGGCTGCAGGCTCAATATTCCCACAGGAAACTGACCCGCAGATTTACGTGGTCATGTCTGGTAGTCTAAGATTGCAGTGTTTGCCTTTTAAATACGGGATAGAAGTGTAAGATGTGAGAAGAGCATTAACATTACTACACTTAAAACAGTCATCTGTCAACAGCTTTTTCCACTTTAGTGCTTCACTGTATTAGTGAAATTGAGAGTTGTTATTGTTGTTGTAGGGTGTTACAACCCTCTAGTTGTCAAGGCAATGTGATTCAAAGAGAGATTTAAGACTTCTGAATCGCTAGATTGCTTTGGTGCAGACGAACATCTCGCCTTCCTGACCTTTTATTATGTAATTTCAATCTGGCTGCACAGTCCTCATGCAATTACTAATGTCATGAAATTACTAATTTTGTTGGGCCTCTAACCACACACCTGCTATGATTCAGACTACGTGAGACTATGAGAGGTCCATCCGCCTTTTGACACAAACATCAAAGATTCACAGAAGCTGTATGTGTGTGGTTGAGAAAACCCCTTTCGTTCCCTTTCACCTTGGAGTTTCCATGTATGCAAAGCGTTCGTGAGTACAGCAGCATTGCTAAACGGATTCATTTCACTTTAAAGCAAAGAATTGAAAATGGTAGGCGTAAACCACTGAATCTGACCTTTGTAGGGGCACTGGTGGGTGAAGACACCTCCAGTTATGATGATGACAATGACAGTGATTTCTGGCACTACAGGCAGACTGGCAGGTTTTTGAAATGATGCTGTCGAGGTGCCCACCAATGTGACCAACCTGCAGGGTCATATTGGAAATTACAAAACGCTGTCAACAGCAGAATCCCAACTCTGTGTTTTATGAATGATGAGAATTCTTCTTATTGTTCTTTGCCTTTCTGCTTTTCTTATGGAGAGTCTGATTTTAAGGAAACAGAGAACGCTGGGGTCATATTCCTGTGGAAAATCATTCATCAAATCTAAAACTGACAAGTCAGCAGGTCATAAGTAAAATACATAGGAAGATAATGCTCCTTTGCTGGGGGTGAGGAAAGAAAGCTCATTTTCTTGTGGTGATTGATATCAGAGGTTTTGTTTGTTTGCGAGACTTTATCCATTTATTTATTAGAGAAACCCGTATGAAAAAATTATCCAAGATGGTCTTTTGCTTAAAGGAAATGAGGCAACTTATCACTTGCAATGACAAGACCTTCTGCTTCTTTTCCGTGCTTTTGCTATATTTTTGTGCAAGTTTCTAGCACTTGTCAGCAAATCTCAAAAATGTCCTAAGTAGCAAAATGTTAGTTTGTGGACTATATCTAAGTTATATACCACTATGTCAATTTTTGGAGGCAGGCAAATCAAAGTACAGAGAAATAATCAGTAGGATACTGGATAGTAATGAGGAACAAAACACTTGACCACAAAATTGCTAGCGTATTTCTTGAATTAGAATCCCCATGGTACCTTACATTCTTAATTCACTGGACACATTTATTGCTAATATCAAGGGAATAAAAACCAGAATTCTGGTTCTTAAGCTCCACAGTCGCAGTTCACATTATTACCAGTATTCTTATTATTACTGATGTTTCCTTTATTTGCCGGAGACGATCCATTTTTGTTTCTAAGGAAAGGCCACTAGAACAGTGAGCCTTAACCTATGACTTTGGATAATGTGATGTCCTCAGTGTTCATGCTCTAAAGAAAACACCAACGCTATGATGCAGAGAAGAAAAAGTTGTCTGCCGTTTTTTACGACTTCGCTGTGAATTACCTATGTGGGGCATTGCATAGCCCATGGTATTGGGGCTGGACATATGTCCAGTATCCTTACTCATTATCCCCACATTTGATTTCAGATTTACAAACAAGAAAGAAATCTGTTCATGTAAGCCAGAATCCCTGTGCAAGAATGTCTGGAAGCCACAGTTGTAGAATATTAAATATGAAGAAGTCCATACGTCTTTGAAGCTTATAATGGAGTATACTTGTGGATACCCACTGTCCTGTTTCCAAAACAAAGTATATGATTCTGGACAGATTTTTATTGGCCAAACACAAAGTGGCACCTTAAGTGAACATAGTAAAAAATGTGGACACGAAAACAAAGTGGAATTTCAAAAGGAAAACGCTCTTTTTTTGAAAACTGGTTGTCTTTTGTGTGTCACAAATTAAGCACTTTCAGCCAATGCATTGAAGAATCCTAAACGCTTCTTGGCCAAAAAGAATATAAAATGTATGAATAGTTTCAAAAGATACTATTCTACTTTTTGCTTTTCTCTCTAGTCACTGAAAGGTATTCTCTTAAGAGAGCTAGAAATAAAGTCCTACAATTTTTTATGCCACATCACATGAAATGGCACTGTAGACCTTCTTTGCAGTGCCCTGCCAATGTAATTCAAGTTTCACGGGTAATTAATTCTCCATGCCAACGAGTCCTTGAACTGCCTGTTATAATACTAGCAGCATAGAACCAAGTTTTCATATTTTATCCCATGAAAGGTGAACACAAACTATGATTTTGTGCTCCTGTGAAAAAAAAAAAAAAAGAATGACTGAAAGAAAAAATTACCTCCAGATGAGGAAAAATAGTTTCTTTGGATTTGTCTGGTTTCATTTATTTACTGACTACTTTTCAGTTGTTATAGGTATGTTCTATAGGAAAAATATCATTTAAATTTTCCAAATAACAAATATAGATGTAATAATCAGCACTTATTTACTTGGCTAGGGAAAAGCATTTTATAGTACCATCTTGGTTGCTGAACACCGCACCAAAAAATTTAAGTTTACTTCCCTATGTGAATTTGAAAAGGTCCCTTGTAGAATTTCTCCGATTTTCATCTATTTCTCAAGACAAATAGCAGTGTCTGTAGGGACACTTGTAGACTATCAACCATTATCCAAGACAAACATTTCAGCCTTGTCTTCCCTATCAAGCCTGTATTTTGACAGGTTTTTTTACTTCATTTCCTCTAGGACTGGGAAACAGGCTGTAAAAGGACAAGCTGTCAAAGATCACCTCTTAATAAAGATTTTTCATATGCAAAACTGAAATAGGAGCAACAAAAGGTGGCATTACTGTGCTCTTGTGCAAGAACCATTCAATGAAACTTGGATAATTAATTATGTCTAGATCAGTCCTGATATTTTCCTTTATCCATCAAGGGGAAAAAATCAGAGTTGGAAAAGAAATCCGTCATGCTCTTTTTCCTAGAAAAGACTTGCCTAAGGTGGGCCTAACTTGCTAAAGCAAAAGAGTTTTTTTAAAACTACCCAATATAGCCCAAAGAGGGTGAAATGAAGAATACTTGTTAATGTTCATTTGGATTAGTGTACCTTTTATTAGCACTGAGGTGCAATTGTCAGGAACTTGTAGTTTCGTACTGTGGGGGATTATTCAAACACGTTGGTGCCAATGTTTGCTCAGTGCAGTCAGGATGACTGCACTTTCTGGGTCAACATTATCTGAAAAAGTTTGCTGTTCGGTACAACTGAGGTAAGAAACTAAACATTGAGTCTGACTTCACGTAGCCTTTCGTGCTTTGTGAGGTGAGTCAAAGTTTTTCTATTTAAAGATCAGACCTTTGGAGAAATTGTATTTCTGCTTTTGCACCAAGAGCACGTGGTGTCTGGTGTCTGTCAGAAGAAGGCTGACTTCTCCAGTAACCCTGGTGTCTTCAGGGCTTTTGTCAGCTTTTATGTGACTTAGAACAAATACATGGAAATGGAAGTATTTTTAAAAGTCAGCCCAGGCTAATTACAGACTTCCAGTCTACTTACCTGAATGTTGTGTAATCACTGAAATGGCATTTAAGGTTGAACGCCAATCCCCCGTATTGGCTTTGCAGTGCTCTAATGTTAGTGGGAGGCTGGACTGTTTGTTGGTGCAGAGACAATGAAAGACAAGATTTCTCTGCAACAGACACTTGGATTTTCCTTTTAAAGACGTTCACACTCTTATGGTGTAATTACAGCCTGCCAGAGTGAGGAGCATGAAACTGTTTAGCTTGCGAAGCTTAAAATAAAAGGTGTATGTGAAAACAAGAACACGATCCTTTTTCTAGCAGTCCAGCACCAAGTCCCATCCCCTCCCTCTCCTTTGGATCCCTCCCCTGAAATTTAGAGCACCTTCCTATTAACGCATTTTTAGGTGAGTGATGGGGCCCTTTTGTCTTCTGCGTTGCTCTCATTAAATTATTTCTGCTAATTCATCTGTTTGTAGTTCATGTTGCATGTCTGCATATGAAGTCTCAGGTGTGGGTGCACCCATCTCCCCATGAATTATGCTCCAGTCTAATCATGCACTGGGGTCTATGGGCACCCCAGTTCCCACGCAGGCTTCCCCTTGGGCAGACTTCTTGAATGTTCTCGGGCTTGGGTGGGTTTGTGGTTTTGGGGGTTTTTTTTGTTGACCAATGTCACCATGCTTTATCCATAGTCCCAAAATAAAACCAGAAGGAATGTACGTGGCAGGTCAATACCCTGGAGGGAGCAGACGTGACTCCGCGGTTTCTTTCCCACCCCCTTCCTTTTTGCCCCCAGATATCCCCTCCCTTCCCTTTTGTAACAGGACGGTTTTGCAGAGCTCCAGTCAGTAATGCCAAAAATGTTACGGTGTAAGTGGCTACCCATTCCTCCCCGGACCAATCCGTCATTTTCAGTTGCAGGTTTAAATCTGCTGCAGCAAAGCCAAGCCTCTGTGCTTGCATCAGGTCTTACAAAAGCACGGCTGTGTGACTGACAGCCAGGGAGAGGGGGTTCTGATAACGTACTGAGCCGAGGCTGGAAGCGGAGCATCGAGGACGGGGCTGTGCCAGAGGTACCGTGCATTATGGATGAGGCACTCAGGTCCGTCGTTGATTGATTGAGGGACAGTTACGCTCTTTCACAATGCTGGGTAAGATCACCTGCACTGTCACTTAATATGAGCTTTCTTGTCAGTGGGAAGATGACTTTTCACGTAGTGATCCAGTGCAGATTGCGAATGACAGCCATGCTGTCCCCTCTGCTCTGTAGGGGTTTAGTCAGTTGTGCAGGTGAGTTAACCTAAAATAGCTTTATCGCTCACCAGGTGCCATACGCTGGAATTAACTCTTATTCTCAGAATCTCAGGCTGACTATAAATGTTGGAAAAGCACCTGCGTTTGATGATTTGATATATATGTCCTTTATCTCTAGCAGCCAAGGTGCCATCTAACCGCTGCGTAGGTGTGGTATTAAATTAAGTAGGGGAGCTGGGGGAAATGCAAATATTTTCCACTCTTTTCTTTCAGGACAGAGAAAGAAGCCGTAGCAAACAGTTCTGGAGACTTTGAAGCACAGCCACAATACTGAGGTCTTTGACTGACAAGCCTTCTGCTTTCTCCTTCTTACAGGGCTCCTCCTACAGATGTTCTGAACACGTCTGCATCCCGGCAATTTTTCACTGCGCCCAGGTACTGAACGTAAGGAACAAGCTGCATAAAAAGAAGCGTGGGGTGCAGGAGAAGGAGCACTGTGAGGAGTATACCAGAAGTCATGCCTATACAAAATGCAGGCAGTGGCATGACTTCAAGCAAAAATTATTTGAGAAAGCGTAGTTGCAGAATGACCGAGTTTATTCTTAGAAAATGACAGAATAAAGCTCTTATTCAACAATATGGCTTATAATCATGTTAAATGGTATGTGTCAGGCTTGACTTCCCTAAGTGTCATCCTTTCACTGTGTGACTGGAAGTTTATTTATTGCTTGAACAGAATTTCTTTTCCTCCCTACAGGTCTTGAACACTAGAGCTCAGGCACTTCTGGATCAGTCTGTTCATCGGAATACTGGAACTACTATGAAGTCTTCTTGGTTTGCACTCATCTTGGCAGTGCTCAGTACCGAACTGCTAACGAGTCACTGTTCCACCGTCAAGTCCCCGAGGTTCAGAGGACGCGTGCAGCAGGAGCGAAAAAATATCAGACCAAATATCATCCTTGTACTCACAGATGATCAAGACGTGGAGCTAGGTGAGAAATAATTGTTATTTGCTACTTCCATTTGTCACGTGTCTTTCTGTAATTTCTGCCAAGCAGGAAGTACTTTAGATTCAGAGAAGGTACTGGTCCTGGAAAAATATCAGAATGCAGGACAAGTTCGGAAAATGAGTTAACAAATATTCTTTAATAGCATTCATCACATTTAATTACAAACTTTAGGAAATATATGCTTATCAAAATCCTCCATGGAAGGCTTTAGTCACCACCATAAAAGGATTTAATAACACATGCAAGGACATACATGTAAAAAACCTGCATCAAAAGCCCTTTTTCACTTTGTGACTCTCTGTAGCATTTAAAAATTTGAGATTTATGAGGTTAACATTTCCCTCAGTGAGTATCTATATTCTCTACGTATTTGTCACATGCATGTATGTCATCTGACATGTTTATGCACACAGACAAACTGGTCTGGTTTCAGGACATAAGCTTAATATTTCTGTGAATTGTTAAACTGTTTAAAATCCATCTGCTTTAAAACTATGCTATATGTATAAAAATAGGATAGTTTTACTTTCACACATATACTAAATATCTGAACACAACCTGGACATACCAGACAGAAGTTATTTTCACATATTTTTCTAAGGGTGGAAAAAGTTAAAACACTTGGATGATGTTCCAGGAGGCCTTTGAATGTTTTCCATTAAGTAAGTTAGAAAGATATTAATGGTAGTTTTGCATATAACTGATTTTTTGGTTCACTGCCCAAAGTGAAAAATCAAGGAGAGAAAGAGGATCATTTTAGGTTACCCCCAAGCAAATATTTTAGGTTTGGGGGTGGGAGGTAAGATCAAAAAGGTAAAAAATTGGCAAATCAATATGAAATGAAATCTTGCATTCTTAGTGTTTTTTTAATGAAAGGCATGTTTTTAATAAAAGTATAGTAAATTTCTAAACAAAATGCCATATGACATTGAAAAATCAAAATGCTTCATTCCAGAAAACTTATAACAAAATAGTTCATTTGTTCTAAAATCACATACTTTCATCCAGAAAGTTGCAGACAATAAGTGGTCTAGATCTAAAAGCAATTCTTCAATTGCTAGCATTTTTGTATTTGTCCTGATACGATAATAATTTACACAGTCCTTCAGGGATGTGAGAACGCAATTAATAAACTATATTTCGTGACGGAGAGTTAGTTCTTTTATGCAGCAGAGCTTCAAGACCAGGCCTTTAGATCGGAGCACGTCTTATCTTTTTTATTTCTCCCTCTTTCTAACGTCTGCTCTGTTTAGCCGTGCTGCATAATGAATGGCTGTTCCTGGCTCTATTGTTGGCCTAAAATACAGCTGTTACAATAGGGGTGCATTGCTTCTTGATAGAGTTGTCGTGAAAATTTTGTTAAAAGGGTCAAGTCATGTCGTCCTTTTTGTGGTCCGAAAGAGCCTGATTTTTCCAGGCCACTGGGGAAGGCAGGTCAGCAGACACGTCTCTGAACGTCGTTACCGACTTGCTGTCTTCAGTCTTGTGAGAGGGTTTGCAAGTGGTGAAAGAGGAGGAAGGATGTGGCAAGCCACTTTGTTCATATTGTGGAGCTCCTCTCTTTGAAAGCCACTCTGGATGTTCGCAGGGCGCTCTGGCTCCTATTAGCAAGCCGTTGAGCAATAGCCTGGATGCGTGTGGATTCCCGCTGCATTGAATGAAGACACAGGTTTCCCCTTTTCATACATCATTTCACAGGAAACAGGATTCAGCCCCAAGACTTACTGTACTGCATTATTCACACTTCTGCTAATAAATCATTCTGCTTATTTGAAAAGTAAAGCCATACTGTTTTCCATGTGTGAATTATCCCCTTGCCCTTCAGTGATTCCTGCGAAAAATCTTATGTTTCCCAAAGGTCAGTGGGAAGTAACACTTTCTGCCACAAACAGAATAAAACTTCGGCATTGCTATCCAAAAATCACAAGACTGGAAGTCTCTCAATATGGATTATTTGCTATTGTATTCCCAGCACGAACATTTCCAAAAACTGTTCTAAATGAATGCTTGAACATAAAAGCATATAAGGTACATTATAGACTTCAATCAGGAAGGATTTGTCTCCAGAGCTTGTATAAGCATTGAACCAAAATATTCAGCTGCCTGAGTGCAAATTGTATACAGGCGAGTTATCCAATGTAAAATTTGCAGGAGGCAGGGAGCTTGCATTTAGTTAGTGCTCAAAGCATAGGAGTATGCACATCTTCCTATCGATCTCCGCCATCCTCCTGAGTTTTGCATTCTGAATGCAAAGAAGTTAAGCAGAGATGCTGTCTCATTCTACTTATCAGATGAAACCCAAAAATTGCTCCACAACTCCAGTCAGTTCCTACCGATGCTGGGAGGAATGTGGCACGGAGGAAGGGTGTTACTGGTGGATGGCAATTGAAGCAGTATGAAGCAGCCTGGCCTACAGCTCTTGAAGAAACTCAGCAAATACTTGGGCCCAGAAGCTGGGAAATGACTGATTAAATTGTGCCTCTGCACACTTTCTTTCCCTCACCAAGATCCAGAGGGTAGAGAAAGAACTGCCCAACACTGAGGCAAATGGGAATCTTGCTCAAAGCAAAGCACCAGCTCCCAGAACCCAGAACTGCCCAAAACTACCGCCCCTCTGGAGACAACGTACTGCCGCTCTTCAGGGCAGTGGCCCCAGCTCCCACTGAGGTCACGTCTATAGTCCATTCAGGCACGAATGCAGGTATTTCCAGCTTTTTGCTCACTCTTTAGTCTTTCCCTCTGTCCTGCAGCTCCTCTATCATTTGCAAACATTAGTACCTCAAACCATGACCCCCAAATCATTCTCATAATCCTCACTGTGAATAATCTCTTGTATAATGTCAGAAAGGAGTCAAAACTAATAAATATGTTAGTAGTTCCAGTGTTTCTAACACAGAGCCTTATGAGAGAAGTGGAAAAGGTTATTAAAAAAAAAAGTGAAAAACCCATTTGACATAATTAGTTTTTTCTGTATCCCTGTTTACAGCCTAATGCACCACCGAGTGAAATCCATATAAACCATCCACTGAGTACTCCAGTGGGTGAAGACACCACAACATCATCTAGATATATTATATCAGGCACAATTTGCTTGGTTTGCTTTCCATCTTCACTAGAACTTTCAAAGCACTTAACAACACAAGCTGAAAAAACAGGGATATGTGCTGACATCTGAGAAAGTCCATCACCTTCCTGGGGCCTTGCATATAAACCAAATAAAGACAAGGTGGCTCTAGCCATCCTTTTGTAGAGATGTCCGCCTGTGTTACACCTGGATGAAAATCCGTAGCAACTTCAAGACTTGTTATGAAACCTTGGTTACCAAACATATTTCTTGATGTATGAGAATAGACTGAGAAGTGACACTGAATTTCTTGGCTGACAAAAGTTGCTAACTTCTGCGTCCAAAGTGGCTGTTCCCGGTTATCTGGTTCCCCTCAGGTGCTCCCCAGTTGGTCGTGTAGAGCGCGAGTGTCCTGCTGTCAGACAGCGCCTGATTACGTGTGCCCTGAAGACTGTGGGCCAGATGGTAAAGAGCACAAGCTGTGAGGAGAGCTACAGACAGCAAAGCATTATAACTTATATCAGCAAGTTTTATCTCCTACTTATGTTTTGTTTTCCAAATGAGGAAGTCTCACCTGCTTTGAAGTGCCTATTCCAGAATTTCCAGAGGGGCTAAATCTATTATCAGTGTCAGTAAGTGCATACCTGGAGGAAAAACTTACTCATGAACAGCAGGTTTGCAAGAGCAGAGGGCTGACCAAGCAGAGGAATGAGGAAGCGCTCTAACAGCTACTCATTTATAATGCAGAGAGGCATGAAAGTGCACAACAGCTCTGCTGCTCTTACCGTGCATTAGTGTACCTGAACTCTTTCCATCTGAGGACCTCAAAGCACTTTGCAGCGGAGCTCTCAGTAATAAACTGTGACATTTCAAAAACGGGAGAGCTCTGGCAAAACAAAACCAAACCAATACAAAAACTAAAAAGAAAAAGTCAGCCTGGGGGCCGAGATAAAGACATGTAGAACAGGGATGATCTCTCATTTGACTTTTACTCAACAACTCAGTGAAATGCTCCCACTGATACAAATGGAGACCTTTTGTGTTCGGGGACCTCTCAGTTACTCTCCTACTTCTCTATATCTCTGAACACATGGGTTTTGTCTGTACTGAGTTCAGGAAAACACAAATGCAGATGCTCTACTTTTATAAAAGAAGGAAGAGTCCAAAACGACGGTGACTGATACCAAGGGTACTAAATGTATCCTTAAAGACACAGACGTTGGCACTACAGAAGGGAATGCTGAAGAGCTAACTCTTCTTCCTGTTTTTAACAAAATCGTGTTGATGCAAAATATCTCATATTCAGCACTGACTCCTTAGACCACAAGCAAAATAGAGCATGCTTAACTTTAGTAAGATAATTTGTAAGATTTTGCTGCTTACACCCAAAGTTAAGCCTCCTTGGCAGTTTTGTGGTTTTACAGTCACGTCTTCCATTGTTTTAAAACCTTTATTTTTTTTTTTATTTGATTTTGAAGTGATGAAAACAAAACCACCAAGAAAAACTCTTGTCATATCAGTAGAATCAATGGATTTAAATTTAAACCTGCAACTGTCAACCATGCAAAATTAATTGTAAAGCCAAAGAAAAATTAGAAAGGATAATTCCAGAAACCTCTTTTTACCACCAAAATGGTGCAAGTATTACAATTCACAAACTTGTTTCCTGGGCACACACTGACATATTCACGGTTCACCCTCATCCTTCAATCTCTGCTCTGTTGAATAACAGAAAGAGCAAAGTTTGACAGGTGTTAGCAAATACTGACAGACCCTACCGAGAGCTGCTCAGTCTTTCTGCAATCGGAAATGTGTGAGCCCTGCCTGTCTCACCTTGCTGTTGATGAAGATGTTTTGAAGGATGCAAAAAAATGTCTTTGTTCTTTAAACTGGATCAGTGCAATTTCTTGAGAAAGGTGCTGAATTTTGCCAATATTTTTCGCACACAGGTTTATCCCCAAAAGCTGATTTTGAGCACGGTGCTTTAGTGTCAGAGTCAGACATGCTGATCCTGCGTCCACAGAAACTTTCCTCGACAAAAATTGTTACTGAATTCTGTGTCTCCTCCCCCATCTCTCACTCCCTCCTTTACCTCCTTCCTTTCTCACTCTCTCTATCTCTCTGATTATCTGATAAAATGGAAAGAATTGCAGCAGATTCGTTGGTAATCTAAGCATTTTACATATTTTACTGGCACTTGGACTAATGATGTAGTCTGTGTAACATACTGTTTTCCTACAGCCAGGTTTGAAGAGCTGTTGACCTATACATTTGATACAGCTCTAAAGCTTTAACATTGTATTTCTAGATTAGACTGTATTTTAACTTAGTTTTGAGAAGAAAGAACTCAGCCTTTATGGAATCCTGAAAAATATTTTTGGTGATATAATAAAATTCTTACCCTTTCTCCTAAAATTACTCAAGCAATAGGGTAGAACAGACTGGTGTCCAAAGGCAAGCCAGTCACTGATACTTTACTTTTGATAGCATAATAGCAGCCAATATATTCTGACTATTTTTTTGCAGCACAGTGATGATCAGTACCTCTTATTGCAGGGTCCTTGCAAGTGATGAATAAAACCAGAAGGATTATGGAGAATGGAGGGGCCTCTTTTATCAATGCGTTTGTAACCACCCCGATGTGCTGCCCATCGCGCTCCTCCATGCTGACTGGGAAGTATGTGCACAACCACAACATATACACCAACAACGAAAACTGCTCTTCTCCCTCATGGCAGGCTACTCACGAGCCACGTACCTTCGCTGTGTATCTCAATAACACTGGGTACAGAACAGGTAAGAGATAAATCAACAGTAATTCTTTGTTTAAGGTGAAGGTGGCAGATATTCAGCAATGGGTCTCGAATCACTGCCTAAAATGAAGTATTGTCCCAAGTTGGGTTTACAGAGCAGAGGTTTAGTGTTATGGAGAGGTAGGGTCGTACTGCCTGCTGGTCTAGATCCGCAGCTAACGGCCACATAAAGGAACTCACTTGTGATGGAGCAGCATATTTTCACATTTGGATGTCCCAGGTGGGAAATAAGCTGTTGGGCAGTTACACCTAGTGCGAAAGAGGTGCATTTTAGTGGCATTGTGGGTCTGAACTGGCAGTTCCAGGCGTGATTATGGTCAGTATTATGACCTGCTTGTGGACAGCTGCTAACAGTTATGGAAGATGTCCGGGCCAGGCTGGGGACTGGTGCCAAAGACCTCACAGGAGCGAAGTGCCTGTCATGGGAGTGAAACAAGGTGAATGGTATAATTTAAACTTTGCCATGGGGCGATATTTCATTTGCATTTTCTGAAAAGGAATAGAAACATGCCTTTAAGAAGGATTGTTCTACTGTGCACCAATAAGATTTGATAGTTTTCTTGTAAATTCCTGGTGGTTTTCCGTAGTCAGGAGATCCCTTTCCTGTCTACAAAGAACTCTTCTTATTCCTCTCGTCTATGCTTCAGCTTGATGTAAAACCTGATTCATTTCTGCATCACCTATCCCCTAAGATTCAATCCGTAGACACATTAGGCTCCAGCCTGACTTCCCCTTCGCAAGGTACAGGAGTTGTGCGAGGTCATCAGGGTGCAATTTGTCCAGAAGCGTCGTTCGACTACAAAGACTCCCCTTTACAGGACCAACGAGGCACAGATTTCGGTGCCAACTGCGTTCCTTACAATGTAATTGGCAGCAAAGAAATTTGTCTCTATCAGAGGCTTAGCACAAGAACGGATTGCTTTCAAAACATATAGCAGGCGAATGTCTCCATGCTGTCTGCTTGTCCTAATTCTCTTAATGCTACTATATCCAATGCCTCAGTTTTATCTGCCTGTTTGCCATCTTTTCTTCACCACACAGACAGCTCACTCTTTTTTTCTTCTGTCCCTCTGTATCTGCAGTTCTGGAGAGCTTCTGCAACCTGTTTAAAAAGCAAAAAAAACAGATGAATACTTAACTTCTTGGGACATGGTGTTGGCTCTGCAGTGAATAGTACTTCAGTTTCTATTAAGCTTGTTTCAGTGAAGTTGCCATGAGTAAGGGTCAGCATCAAGGCTTTGGAGGAGAAAAAGAGGGGAGAGAGAATTGACAATCACTGCTAGAAAAGATACTGAATTCGCTCTAAAATATGAGCTTTGTCTCATGGCTTATGACTCAGAAGTCCTTTCTGCCTTATCTACGGCTGCTTCATGCGGGACCTGGCTTTCCTGTTCTTAAAAAATTTCATATCTTGTTGATTTGTAATCTCATACTTGCACAACTAAATGCCTCATGCGTAAACTGGATAGCTCTTTCACTAGCCCTCTCTAGCCTTCTGGGGGTAAACACTCTGCTTTGGGTATATCTTCTGCACTGCCTTGCATTATGAAGGTATGTGGAGATGTCTACTAAATGCAGACTCGGCCCTATTAAATAGAAAGGAAAAAGGGGTCAAAAGAAAAGGAAAAGGAAAAAAAATCCCTTTCCAAAGGCAAGCAGAGAGAAAATCAGTCCTAAAACTGTCAAGGTAGGTGAGTTTTAACAAGGGGCAGGAAGGAGAAAAAGGAAATGGAAACAAATGAAAAAGCTTGTATGAAACTCCTGACCAAGGTATGTTGTTTCACCCTATAGTAATATGGCCCCAAAGAATTTATCCATTTGCTCCTTGTAAGATAAGCCTACCTTCTAATTACCCCACAATTTTTTTTGAAGTGGTAGCTTAATTAACAGTACATCTTATAATACATTTTTCAAGGACAGTGTCGCCTCATTAAAAAGTCATCAAAAGTCCACTAACCAACTAATAATCTACACTTCACAGCTAGAAAGTTTAGTAAAATTGTAATGACTCAAGAATACCTGGGAGTCAAGAATAATTGGGAGTGAAAAAGAGGGAACTGGGGAGAGTGGCCACATGCCACATAGTGACTCTGTGCTGATACTGCAGACACTGGGTATTTACCCTGTGCATGTCTACATGCTTTGAGAGGAACTCAGTATCCTCCTCAATGGGAAACTGAGGCGGAGAAAGAGAAGTGAGTGACCCAAAGCCACTCACAGTTTGGTGACAAGCCTGGTAAGACACTGGCCCAGAGAGCTCCAGTCCAAATGAGACAATGTGCAATACCTCCATCCTGGTTCTCTGTTTGAAATTATGAGGATTTAGCTCTCACTTTTTGCATAGGCTTAAATTATTATATAAATCGGTGGAAATAAAGGGGTGGGGGAGTGTTTGTGTGATGTCCTTACTTCTGTTCACTCCAAGTAGTTCCCAACATCTATAAAGCGTCCGCTGTCTAAACCTGCTGCAGCCTTAACTAAACCCTCTGTGCTGCAATTGATCACATGTGGGCAGACTGCTTATGAGGGGAGTCCTGCTGAAGCCACGAGGACTCCACACAGGCACAGCAGGCCATTTAAAGAGAGGTCTGAAATGTGCTCTAATAAACTGCGGTCATAATTAGAGCCCACTGGGAAAACCCGGCAAAGAACAGAATGGTTTTTTTCTTTCCTTTTTCTGTTTTACTTTTCTACTCCTCTTCTACTCTGATGTGACCTAATGGAGATGTTGCATTTCATGGAAACATCCCTTTTTGAAGATTATATGTCAGTGCTAAATCATAGGCAGGAACTGTGCTGGGTGCTAGCAGGGCAGACAATATTCAGAAACAACACTGCCAAACCAAGATCACTTTTTCTTCTAATTATCATCAAAAAAAATCCCCATACAATTAAGGATGTTGCAATTTTTACAGTTTCCCCTACTCACAAGCTGCATCCTAATGCATCAATGAGTCAACTGCACAGCATCCTGGTCGTTGAAAGTCCACAGAATTGGTAATATTAAAGTAGAATTTGTAGGAAATAGCAGGGAAAGACACTCTAAATAGGTAGAAAGAGAAAACGAAGAAACTCTGGAGAGCTTCAAAGAGATGAGACATTTGTTCTAATTACATAGGCTCCAGCTGCTCATACTGGGGAGGAAAAAAAGGTCACCCTAATCACTTTCAAATTTTGTAGAAACTGAGAAAATCTTGAGAAGTTTTCTTTCATCTGGTAGCTTTTAATGTCCGTAGGTATCCCTTCAGCTATTTAGATTCAGAAATTTTATTTGTGAGATTATTAGATGCAGGAGTTAGAGGTTTTGCTTTGTGCTTTCCAAAGTATTGGCTGTTTAGTTGTTGTTCCTTCAGTCCTCCCCGCAGTACTGTTGAAGTCTCTGACTTTCTTTACCTTATACTTTTTTATCCCAGCTCTGTGGTACATAGTCTTGCCTCTCAGACTTGCCCTTCGGTGTTGTCAGTTCACACTGCCATTCACAAAAGAAAACTCTGGGAGTGTGCTACCCCAGCCTTGGCTTCCTCCAGTAGGAAAGGAGGATCGTGCTACATCTTCATAACCGAGCAGTAGCCAAGCACTATCTCAGTGTTTTAGAAGAGAGATCCACGACAGCAGCGCAGCCAATGTCCAGGAGACATAAATGCAACAATCATTTTATTGTTAAATAGTGCGTCACACTTTGTGTACTGAGGGATTCTACATTTTTACCAGCTGAAGTTTCAGCCCTTTGCAAATATGAAGAGAAATGTAAGTTTAAGATTCTCCCCCTGACTTAACATGCATTTGCATTCAGAGCCATCTCTGCTTAGTGTTAGTTTAAGAAATTACTACCTTCTAACCCTCGCTCCTCTTAGCCCTTCACAGCCAGAGTAGCTGTGCAGGAGAGAACAGGAGCCTGTCCTGGCTCAGCGCCCATGGGCAGCCTCACAGCAACACGACAAACTTCGGACCCCGCTCTCCCCATATGGAGTCCCACCTGAAAGAACAGAGATCCTCGAACTAGGCAATTATTTGCTTGCATTTTTCAGAATTGTCTCTGGGAAGATGTATTTCCCAATATTTTATTTGTCGCTCGGAAGTATCAACCAATCAGAATACCATTCAGGAATCACGCGCGCAACCGTCCCGATGGCACTCTCAGCCTTTTGTGGGTCAAAAATGGTAACATAGCAAAGTTAAGCAACTTGAACATTAATTTCTAAATGCTTGCCTTTGTAAAAGTCAGAACTCAAGAAGTGACTGAACATCAAGATGTCACTATCTGGCTTGTTTTGACATTAGTCGCAGACTTCTGTGCGGTGATGAACAGAAATGGTCACTTGCTTGACATCTAGTTAATATGTTCAACAGTTCCCGTCAGCTTCTGATGCATGTCAGTTGACATCTGTCACTTACGGGTGCATTTCTTAGCATAGTGACCAAAGAACTAATAAAATGCCGAGATGCTGGGAGACTGAAAGCTAAGGAGTATTTAAACTCTCCACCATTCCCTTCTGACGCACGGGGACAAGTTAATCTTTCATAAAGGGAGCAAAAGCTGTGCCTCCTGAAGGTGTGGGCAGACAATACATTTCCTCTGGAGGCAGAGCCAGGGAGTTTCCTGTTCACAGCCTTACAGTACAATTCGCTGCCAGCACACGCTATTTTTAATCTGCATCATTTCGGTGACCTAATTTGTATCCTGCTTCATGCACCCTTTCAAAACAGAGAGGGTGGCAGAATATGGTACAGGGGTGGGTGTGAGTGTGCAGGGGAATGAGTCCTGGTTTTCAGAATATTTCTAAAGTGAAAATAAAGAGAGAGAGAGACCGTGAGAGGGAGTGCTCCAGGTTCTTCCTTAATTGATATAAAAGAGGCCAGGGCGCACCAAACACAATGTAACTGGGATTTTAACTAATTAAAAATATGCCTCGTTTTTCAGAATAAAATTGCACTTTCAGTCAAACTAAGAAATGTATAAGTAAAAGTGAAATACACTGAATATATTCAAATAGTCTACAAAAAGTGAAACGTAGAAGAGGAAAAAGGCCAAAAAGGATAACATACAGGAATTTCTAGTTCTATGGTATCATGTGAAGTGAAACTTTTTTTTGGTTTCTGTCCAAGACCTCATCAAAAACCACAGCATGTCTGCCTACTTATATTTAAAAACAGAATTCTGTGCCATTAAATATTGCACAGAAAACCGTACACTGAAAGATTTTTAGCAAGTTTACGCATTCAAGTGCTTCATTTAGGAAAACCTGAGTAGAACATTGTGCAACTATTTCTCCTCTCTTGTTCATGTGGCCAAATGAGAGCTTTTAACTACATAATAACATATTGTTTCTTAGAGGGTGAGATTTCCACAGTTTAAAAAGACAGACCAGTTCTATCAAAAGGCATCTGCACCAAGGATGAGGGTCTCAGATCCCCTCTGCAAAGCTCCACTGCTTTCTTACTGAGTTACTAGGCAGTGGGTGTCACACATATAGAGGCTGGGGGGCAGGCAGCTATAGGTTTTCAGATGTCTGCTGAAAAGAAGGTACCAGGAGCCCTTTCAGTCATTGTTGTGTCCTCCCCACTGTCCAAAAGCACTCCTGGCTCCCTTCATCCCACCCCGTTAAGGCAGAGCAGTCTCCAGTCCTTAGTTTTCTCATCCGAGTTTTCTGGCCCTGCAAGACCTCACCTTGGCCTCTGCTCTGAGCCTTGTCCCCCAGCCTGTCTGTCCTCAAGTCGTTCCCACCCTCCCTCCCCTCCTGGCTTCCAGTCAGCCCCTGACAGACACGTCCTGTTCCCACCGCTTTCCCTTAGCGATCTCCTTTCCCAGCCTGATCAGCAAACCCGCTTCTCCCACCCGCCTTGCCCCGTCAGTCAGCTTCTTTCTCCTTTCTGCACTTGCTGTCCAGTTTCTTGGTTTCTTAATTGCCAGTCCCAGGCCCCCAAGCCCCCACTGCTTCCCCCTCACCTCCCCCCAGCTCCTTTCCTGTATCTCCTGCCATTCCCCAAACTGCTTCTCCTGGTCACCTCCCACCCTCTGCGTTCTCTGAGCTTTCTCCCACTTACTGACACCACTCACAGTTGGACAGGGAAAAAAATCCCGCGGTTCCCACATCTCTAGCACATGTAAACTGCAGGTTTTGGTGTGTTTTTTTTCAAAACTGAGCAAACTTTGGTCAGATTTTTACCAGGGTGACAAAAGATGCCTCCTTGACAGAAAGTCCATCACGTCTATGGCAGAGTTCATGCTCTCAGTGCAGAACATGGGAGTGCTATCAAATGAAAGCTCGCATAATTTTTTTCAGATGTTAAACGTAATTCCTTTTCCATTACTGCGTTTCTCAAAGATGGCTACTGTTCGGGCTACGAAGTTTCAAAAAAGTCAGCCTGAGGCAGACATCCAGTGTGGAAAATTTCAGTCCAAGTATGAGAAAGTTATAAGCATCTGAAAACAGGGTCTTATAATGAGAAGTGTCAGACAACATCAATACTGGAAAGTGCTACCAGCTTGGCCCATAATGCAGGCTTTGTTAAAGACATCACCCAGGCTAACGATTGCTATATCAAGTTATAGGCTAATGCCTTTTGCAACTGCTGAGTTATAAAATCTTTAATGCTCTTTTTGGTTACAATGGTAAACCTGGCAGCAACTGGGAAAGACCCACAAAGCTGGAGAAAAAGTAGAAAACCTGAGGTTTTCTACTGCGGTTAAGTTACAAGACTGGGAACTGTGAAATCTGAATAATATTCTTGGCAGTGCCACAGAGCTTCCTGCGTGACTTAGGTCTAGCTGAAGGTTAACCTCTTGGTGCCTCAGTTTCCTCACCGCATTTTTTGGGACAGTGCTTATTTCATTTCTAGGCAGTGCTGGCGTACTGACCTGGCTTTCTGCACTTTAATGACGTGATACGCTAATTCTCTGTAATTTTTCAACAGCAGGGAAAACTTCTTGGGTTTGAATCTGTCACTTGCATAATGGGAAGAAAGCAAGGAGGAATTTACTGGAATAATCCGGAAGTTGCAGTTTTCTTGGGCTCTGTCCCCAGAAGCACAGAATCACTGTGTGTCAGCCCTGAAATGTCATATAAACAGTGCTTCGCAACTCCTGTAAATGGTTTCCTGACTTTGTTAAAGGAAGTGGGCTGTCCGCTTAAAGCCCTTGTCTGGGTCACGGTGACTAAACCTTACTGCAGCATGCCTTTTTAAAGGTTTGGGTTTGTTTTAAATCGGAAACATTCCCCTAAGCCTCAACAAATAACAAGGGCGTTAGAACATAATATACGCCCTTTGATCCGTGGAAGTGCAGCGGCGTCTCGCCAGTAGCTGTAGCCCAGTTCACCTGTACACTGATCCACTAATGCTTACAGGAGTTAGGGGACTAATTCTATTGTGTAATACTGTAAACATTAGTCATAAATGCTTGTAGAAAATACTGGGGGAAAAAGTACTGGGAATTATGAGAATTTGAATCATATTCAGCTATCAATATCCTGGCTTCAAACCCCAAAGATCCTCTGGGTCAAATTCTCCTTGTCTTGCACCCGTTGCAACCCTTTGGATCTCTTGGTCCAGTTCAGAACTCATTAGCTAATTGCTAAAGGCAAAACAAAACCACGTATTAAGGCATCTATTCATATTAGGTACCAAATATGTGTATTCTGCAGCCACTCCTGAGACACATAGACGTCTATATAACTGTTCACCATGCCATGTGTTGTTGTTTGCATAAATTTAATTAACATACTCACACAGAATACAATTATTCTGATATACTAAGCTACTCTACATGTGATTAAAAAATAACAATGTGTCCTGGGAACAGTTAGCAAAACTGCCAGAATGCAGATAAAAACTGTCTTATTAAAATGCAAAAATTGGCATTTACCTTTCTTGTTATCCCTGTGGGGGCCATTACATGCAATAATGAAAAGATGTCCCTTGAAATGGCATTACTTTTTAATAAGGCTTTTACCCATTGAGTCATAATCTCCGTTTTATTAATTACAAGCAGAAATGGCTTCCTAAACCCTGTAACTGCTGAGTGCAAGCAGCCTTCACAGTCAATACTCAGGCTTGGGCAATTCGGCAAGTGTCAGGCAACAGCTAAACTAAGGATGTGGGCTGACTCTACAAGCCAAGCACATGAAGATCCAGCAAGGACATTTGCATGTCACGGTGACAGCTCTTGGGCAGTTCCATGACATGTTCCATAGCGCTTTGTTTACAATCCTCTGGTTAGCAAAAAACAAGTAGGACACCCCTCGTGATTACTTGCTGATTATTATTTGGCCCCATGGACACTACTGTGCTTTCCTTTTACTTTGGAACTTGTCTTCATTCGGAGCATGAAGAGCCAGACACTAACTGCTGGCGCTGGGCTCCAGCTCTGACTCACTTGCCCTATCCTATACTCAGTGGTACTCAGAAAATACCACAGAGAAGGGACTGAACTCCTGTGTTTCAGTAAAAGCCCGGCTTTTCCCTTCATCTGTCTAATTACTCTCATCCTCCCGAGCTTTTGACCAACAAACCACTCTTGGTTGAAGCAATTTGGCAAATGTGATCCACTATCATGGCTACCGCTGTTTCTACTAGTAATCAGGGCTCTGCTGTACATTTGACATCAGAACGGCTTTATTCCGCAACAGGGGGAAACATCTATTTCTGCAAACTGTCATTCAAGGAGCTGTTTAAAACTTGACAGCTCTGAGATTTATTTTTATGATAAAATACTAAAACATTGCCAACACAAAGGTGAATGGTTCGGGCTGTCAATCCAAAGTCTCATAACATGCACCGAAATACAGGGTTCAGGGGGCCAAAGAGGAGCTAACGAAACATTATTAAAGTTGTAAAATTAAGTAATCTAAAGCAAGGAAATTCCAAGGTGAATTGGCCCTCACCACCTCCAAGCCTCCCTTTTCTTTTCTAAATTCGGTTTATCTTTTCTCATCCTTATGCCCCAGGTCATTTCATCTCTGCATTTTATACTGGTGGCTTTCTCTCAGGTAATGCCTGAATATCACAGAGAGAGGAGAGAAGGAGAGAAAGAAGCTTACTGTTCTTTATTTTAGTGCCAAAACTGAAACTGTGGAGACTTTCTCAGGTCCATAAAGGAACACCCTATGGCAACATTAAACTGAGAAGCTGTAGTAAGTCTTTCCTGATCATCCGTGTGCTACAGTTTTTCAGAGCTTGACCATTTTGAGACAGATTTTCTTAGCCACCTCTGTTATTTACAAAGGCAACACGTCAAAACCTACAGACACTAGAACTTCTTAGAGAAAAGCTTGCCGATGATTTTTAAATGGGCAAACCCATGTATTTTCCCCTAGCCTTTTTCTTGGAAATTGCTGAACTGTTTGGCTAAAATGTTCCATGGAGCAAAATGCAGCCTGAGTCAGATAGCATGGAAACTATCTTCACTAATGATTGAAGTTTGGCAAGACTGTAAATAGCAGAGTTCAGGTCTCAGTATTAGTCAATTTAATTATAGGTGGGGCTATCAAACCATCCTACGTGATAAATTGCCATAACTTCCATTTCATAGCCTGAAAGCCTCTGATCTTTGTGGGAGGCAGGTTGGCAGTGGAGTCCTTTACAGGTTCCCCAAGGTCATGCAGTAGCTGCTGACGGATCCCGGATGGCATTCATGAGGGCTGACCTCAGATCTCCCCTGTAACCACAGACTGTCCTTGATTTTGCTTGGCTCAGTAATGCTTCCTCTCTCTTGGTCACACCACTCTCCCACAATTCTCTTCACTGTTGTCTCACTCTGACTTGTCCTGCCCTTCTTCCCTTTCCTTGGCTTCCCTTCCCACAGTGGTTCAGTCTTTACCCTTACACTTTCCCTGGATGTCTGACTCCCTGAGAGTTTAACCCAGTTTGGCTGCCGAGGAGAAGTATGGTTTCCATTCCGGGACCAACGGTGCTGGGCACATACTCCCTCCCCACAGTCGCCCTCTTCACCTCAAGCGTCTTGACTTCTGGTTGGCCTCAGGAGAAAAAAGGAGAGCAGCTGGGTTGCTTTCTGACTGGCTGTGGGAGGAAGAGCTGGAAGTCTGGTCTAGTGTCTGTAGGACTTGTTTATATGTCACATTCCACATGGTATAGGAAAGTAACATTATATATGACTGTAACCTCTGGTTAGTGACAGTTGGCAGTTATATGATCCGATTACACCATAGTTATGTTGCCTCAGGCAAGTTTTAATTATGAACATTTTGATTTTTCCACCAGTTTTCCCAGGAAGTTCACCACCATGCCCGCATCAATCAGATCTGAATTATTTAAGCCCTCCCACAAATGTGCTTTTTTGGTTAGTTTGAATGTGTCTAGGTTGAATGTGAGGTTTTTCAAAGTGATTTCATTTCCTAGTAGGAAACAAGTAGCGAGGTTTGACGTGTGTCCTGAAGCCCAGCTGAGGAAGCGATGCTGGGCAGCAGCACTCCATGGGCTGGACCGAGCCGGGGTCAGCAGCAAGGGCAGCGGCTGTGTACCACGAGGGGTGCAGCAAGGTGGCCAGCTATCACCCAGAGGAGCTCTGTCCCTGGAAAGACAGAGGTGTCTGTCTTTCCCTCCTCTTCAGGGGTGTCTTATTTTGTGAGGACCTTTTGTGCTGATTGCTGGGGACACGGGCGACAGAACTGCTGGCACAGGGGTGACCCTCCAGGGTCTTGTAAACCTCAAGAAAATTAAAAATGCAAACAGTGAAGTTACTCAGATGTCCCAGTAACTTGCTGGGAACTGACCTGGAGCTAATAAATCCCTGAAAACCCAAGTTGCAGGCCCAGACAGGTGTTTTGTCACCAGAGTTTCCAGGCAGTGCAAAAGCTGGGCAGAGCGATCCAAACTGGCTTCTCTATCCAGGCCAAAGACCATACACAAGCAGCTAAATAGCTTCCATACCAATTTGTCCCTAGAAGCAACATGGCTGCATTTACCATGGTGCCATGCCAGCATTAATTCACCCTCCCAAAGCCAGTTGGCCAGCTTTTGGTGTCTTTGTATCTTTGACACAAGTGATTCACAACTCCCAGACAGCTGGCCACATTGTGAGATTGTTTTCCTTTTTACTTCCTTCCAGAGGAATTGGCAGAAGCACCTGCAAACCCTCCTGGGCCTGACAGCAAAGGCTGAAAGTTTCAATCTAAGTGGGTTCTGACTTGTCACCTGGAGCTAATGGAAAAAAAATAGACTTATTTGGCAGGCCGGGTGGAGGTAGTTGACCTCCAAGTCTTTGTCTCTTCATCAGTTTTGCTCTAGAGAAGATATGGTAGCAAAGCAGAGTGGGGATTCCCTCTTGCTCTACCCAAACGTGGGCCCAGCAGGACGGAGATCTGAACTTCCCAGACCTTTTATCAAACCAGCAAATGTAACCAGGTTACTAATCCCAAACTTTCAAAAGTCAGAAGC
Source organism: Rissa tridactyla (assembly GCF_028500815.1). Taxonomy (NCBI): domain Eukaryota; kingdom Metazoa; phylum Chordata; class Aves; order Charadriiformes; family Laridae; genus Rissa; species Rissa tridactyla. The sequence goes on along the minus strand of NC_071467.1, from coordinate 37,095,174 downwards.
CAGGCTCCAAAACACCACAGCACTTGCTTAAAACCACAAGGTGTTTCTCAGATGTTGCCTTGCGGCACTCAGTTTTTATTCCATTTTCAAGTGGAAACCAAGAGAAACATACTCATTCTCAAAAAAAAAAACCCTGAAAATATTTCACGTGAGCACTACATTCCAAAAGATTAAGAAGAAAACCTAAAGTCTCGAAGGCTTTCAACTCTCATAAAAACTCTGGAAATAACTTATTTTAATTTCAAAACCCTGTAAGGTATAAAAGGAACATTTTTATAAAGCAGCTCTGACTCATTCTAACACATTTTGTCTTCATTCATGCATGCTTTTGACTCAGACTAAAAGACTTGGATTGCAAAGCCTCATGTATGTGTGTGTTCTTTTTTTTTTTTTACCTTCACAGCTTTTTTTGGGAAATACCTCAATGAATACAATGGCAGCTACATCCCTCCTGGGTGGAGAGAGTGGGTTGGATTAGTGAAGAACTCTCGCTTCTATAATTACACCATTTCTCGCAATGGTAACAAAGAGAAGCATGGATTTGATTATGCAAAGGTATTTTCCAGACACATAAATGCTGCATCATTAAGCCATATAAAAATCGCTTTCAGATAATTAATTAACCAGATAATTAATTAATTAACCAACTACAACCAAGAAATTGAGATGACATTCTCTCTCCAGGGCATTTCAGATCAGTTTCCATGTGAGAATATTAATTGCACAACTGAATAAAGTTTCCAAAGGCTCGTCAGTGCAGCCTGGTGATTCCTCTCTCCCTCCCTCCCTCCCTCTGCTAGAAAGTGATGGTTCTGTGGCAGAAGCAAATAGTAAATAAAAGCCTTTCCCAAAAATAATTGTGCACTTGCACTACTGAACTTTAAAGCTAGCGTTGCCAGTTGTTACCCACATAAGAAGGCTTAGTTCATGCTGTTTTCCATTATACAGTGCACACACAAAATAAGGCTGTGCACCTGTGGTGTCGGACCGGATATAACTATGAGCATAGATAAGCAGGAGAACACGGCCGTTGGAAAACTTCAGAGCTTGTTCGTGCTCTTGACAAAGTTTGGAAAATATGCCAAGGTGACCTGCCCACTGCCGTGAAGTTTCTCAGGAAGGCTTAGGAGTGCAGATCCCAGACTTTCCAGCCTGCAGAAAGCAATCTGGAATTTCCTCAGACTGTAGCTCACAGAAGATGATACAGATGTTGCAGCTGTGGTTTCTGACCCATGTAATGAGATTTTATTGGAAGCTCCCGATGCCTGTTTCTGATTTCCCCACCCGTAGAAATTACATGATACTAATTATGTATTTATATAGAGTGGAAAAAAGAAAATAAAGAATATTGGTTAGTTATTCCTTACGCACCCTGTGCGCGCAGCTAGAATAAATAGGAAAATAAGAGGGGAGTGGATGCTTTGGGAGAGCAGTCATACAGGCATTTTGCTTGAACAGGCCACAAACCCAGAAGTTATCACAACACCGGTGCCTCATTACCCATTTTGTACACCAAAAGGTCGCTTGCTGTCTCTTCCACATCCCTGCAAGGATGGTAGCAGCCAGGGCTACCGTGTGTGCTGCAGGAGAGCAGAAGGGGCAGGGGGGACAGGGAGCGGGCGGGCGAAGAGGTCACAGCTGGTTGGCTTGTCCTAGCACCAACAAGCGACACAGACCTTGTCCCTCAGGCTCTGCTTTTGCAGCTGTTCGGGGCCTCGAATCCACAACATATGATTAGTCATGCCTGGAAGTGCTTGAAATTACAAACATTGTCTCAGCACTTTCTCAATGAAGCTCGCACTAGACCTCCAGGCCAACAGTGAATGCTCCGAGGTGGCAGGTGGTTTAATTTAAGTTTTCATCTTTTTTTCTCAGTTCCATTTCCTCCCTTCCCCTTGTAGGCTTCCATTTGCCACCTTGGCTGTGGGTTAAGCCAGTTTATTAGCGAGTCACAACCTTAATCTCAGCAGCTGCACTGCTTAAAGTTGCACAATTAAACGAACAGAGCCTCCAGGAATTCAACTGCTCCCTGCATTCGCATTTGCAATTTCTTTGATAAGGATTTTTGCAATCTGTTGCCTGTTGTAGCTTTCTCCCACTTTGTACCTATGCAAAAGTATGATCTGAACAAAGAGCACGCAAGAAATATTTATGTAAACAGAAAAACAATGTTAAGAGTCAATGATTTCTTGCAGTTAGGAGGCATTATCTTGTGAAAGGGTTTTATCAGTGAAATTCAAGAGACAGTCAGTAGAGTCTGTAATTTTAAATGTTACTTAGCATTATATTACAAAATCTGGTAATCATATTTACTTAATGCCTTCTGTTGTATCTGATTTGCAAAATACTGTCTCATTTTATGTGGCATCGCCTGCTTAAGAAAGTAATTACCGCTCAGTCTCCCCTATGCTCCCTCGAATCATACATCTCTTTGATGGTATGGTTTTACTTCCTGATCTGAGCTTTAATGAGGGACTTGAAAATAACATAATAACATGATAGTATGTGATCTAATTAATCATGCACTTTGTAACTTTTGCTTTGTGTTAATCGTATGTTCCAGGACTACTTCACAGACCTAATCACTAATGAGAGCATTAATTACTTCAGAATGTCTAAGAGGATATATCCCCATAGGCCCATAATGATGGTCATCAGCCACGCCGCGCCCCATGGCCCCGAGGATTCGGCACCGCAGTTCTCAGAGCTCTACCCCAACGCTTCACAGCATATGTAAGTCAAAATCACACCCTGCCAGACTCGCTCCTTCGATCTGCTTCTTGTAAGGTATTTGTTTATGGAGATGTTGGAGGGACAGAGAATTCAAATATAAGAAACTGAGAGTAAGCCATGAATGTTTGCTTGTTTCTTTTGCCATGCTTGCTCCTTTCGGGGAGGAGAGTGACAGCTCTGACCATTATTAAAACAGAGAGAAGCTTTTTTTCCTCCTGGGAAGTTGTGGGAGATTAAAAGGTCAGTATTTGGCTTTGTAAGGGCAGCTTCTTACAATACCCTGAAAATATGTAGACACAGGTCAGGATCTGTTGGAAAGATATTACTTCCTTCGTCTTCCTCTAAGATATGCGTTTCCTGGGCTCTAACTGACTGAATGTGTTGAGAGTAAAAACACCCTTTCGTAGCTTTTGAGTGCACCAGATTTGTTTATAGACTTGATACCGGCAGATTCCCAAAATAACCTATTAGACTTCATTTTTAAATAGCATGCTTAATCTTTTCTGGTGATTATAATAAAAAAAAAAAAAAACAAAAACAACAACTCCTCATTTTGTTTCTAGAACTGAGGCTAGCTCCAGGTAAAAATCTGAGGATAGGCCTGGATTCCCTGTCTTGCTTTGTACCTTGAATATTCTGCGTCCTTTTCCTCATAGTGAGGTGTTAGGGAAGCTTTCCATTGCCCTTCTCTCTGCCATGGGCATATGGACCACTCTTTCCATTTGTGCTTAAACAATATCTTTGCACCTCTTTCGACACAGAAAAAAATTAATAAGGTATTTTATGTGGTTTGTACATTGATTTAGCCTCTGAAAATTAGGAGGAATCAGCTTCATCACACAGTGGCAAAGCTCTTTGGTCTACAAATTGCATTTTGGACACCCTGCAGTAGCTCACACACAGGGATGGTCTTTGTAGTTACATTAACTAGTTTAAAATTGCAAGGAGTAGCAGTTACTGCATAAACTGGATGCATTAACTCATCACTCGTTGGGACCAGGAAGAGATTTACTGTTCACAGCACATGGTTAAATATTTGTTAGTTTGTATTTTTTTATCCTCTTATTGACTGCCACTTTCTAGATATGCCGCTTTCCCTGACCTTACATCTTTAACCATATTTTTCTTATCCTATATTCTCAACAATCCTACATTCCTGACACTAGACTTTGCAAGTGACACAAACCAGTCATCAATGGTTCATAGTTATTTAGATATTCAGGGTAATTCCTACCTGAATACAGAATTTATGAGATTGATACCTTAGTTTGTAAATATTCACTTAAAATTGGTTCTCAAGTCATCATGCTGAAGAATTATTAACAACTTTTTATGTCCTACAGATAAAATAAGATAGACACGAACCCATAGAACCTGTCCTATAGGGTTGCATGAAAGACCTTTCTAACTCAGTATCCTGAATTATGTGCTCCTGCAGAAAGCAGCAGGGAATGCTTAGGGGGAGGGAAAAAAAAAAAAAAAGAGAGAGAGAGAGAGAGAGGGGAATCCTTTTTGCTTGTTTTTCCAGCTTCTGAAAATCACCAGTTTAGGTGAAGAATCCAGGCCACTGTGCCCCATTCTCTCTGCATCGGTGTCCTCTCTTTTTGAACCTTGGTGGCAGCCTCACCGTCCTGCAGCAAGTTCCATAGTGCCACACTGTGTGTCAGGGACAAAGGACCGCTTCTTCTTTCCTTCTAAACCTGGAGCCTGTCCATGCCACCGGTGTCCCCTACTTTCCATTGTCTGAGGAATAATGAATAGTCACTACATCAAATTTAATGGACCTCTCCCATGTCTTCTTTCAATCACCCCTTTTCATAGCAAGAGAGTTATATCTATTCGTTCTCGCTCTGTTCAACAGATTGCTTCCCGTTTAGTGGCACAGATTGCCTGGCCTCAGGCAAGCCATCCTGTCTGCTGGGGGACTATCCATCATACGGGAGGATAGGATCCAAACTGTTTCCGCTTAGCTGTGTGGACCGCGTCTGGAAGAAAAGCACTGAATCATTGTATCTTGCTCTACCTCTCCCCAGGCCAAAGCAACTCATTTTAGGCTCCGTGCTCACTGGCTTCTCATAAAAGCGTGCTTGTAGGAACTTGCATTGGTTTATCATCCTCCTGACGCTTTCTGTCGCCTGATGCTTCCAGCCTACTGGTTTTCTAGCTTGTGCTGCTAGAACCAATGGGTTTAGTTAGTCTCCAAAATTTTAACTGCCTCTCCACCTTATACAGGTTGTGTGTCACCTGCAAAGATCAAGCAACAATCCTAGTTATCTATTTGCAGGCTTAGTGTCATTTGAGTACTTGTGTAAATTATTTTTTGTTTGCACGGATTCCTGGGGTCTAAATACCTTGCTCTGTTAGGCTACTTGTGAAACAGCCCAGAATATGAGACTCAGCTGTGCTGCTGCTTCTTGTCTTCTGGTGTTGTTGATTTCTTGGCAACCTCCTTGCAAAGAGTGTTTTCTCTAGTGACCTCAAGAGATCCTTGCTGGGTTGTTTTGTGTTTCCTATTGCACTGACAGACTGCATGTGTTAGAGTTCAGTCTACAGACTAAGAAATGAGACAAACTGAAGATAAACTGCCAATTTGGGTGGCTGAAGCCTCCAAATAACTGATTTCTCTAGCAACAATATTAGCAACGCGCTCTAAAAGATATAAGAAGTTCAGTTCTCACAGAAATATTCGGTGCTCCCTGTGAAAACAGCACAAGAACAATAAAATCCCTCCTGCCAAGGTTTGTGTAATTTGAACGTTTAACCCTTAGGTTTTCTTCCTTGGTGGTCAAGCACCATTTGAATCTCTTTCTTTCTGACCTTGGGTGAAAGCCATCTGACCTTGGATTTTGTTTTTAAAAATGTAGTTGCTATATCATGTTACTGTAACGCCTACCTCCAACAAAGAAGGGAAACCAGGTCAAAAGCTGCTTGCTGGCTTTACAAACTGAGATGGAAGGTTATACCTACAAACCAAGGATTAAGATAGCCTGTCAACCACATGTGAGGGGAAGTTTTGCTTAAAAGGACAGTAGCTGAAGCAAGACCTTAAATTATGTGACATTTCTTTGCTGGTAAAGTGCCTAACATTTGATTGAAATACTGTCTGTATAAATTTTTAAAAAACACAAACCATAAGTTTGTTTAGAAGACATTTTCCACAGCGTGTATGCAGAGGGGAGCTGCTACACCAGGAAATACTCCCATTCAGGGAAAGTTCTGCCCTCAAATGGGGGTGTCCATTGGTCTCATTTCCCCACTTAACAACGTGGAAAGAAGAAAATCAAGTGAATGCAGCAGCAACGTCCATAAGATATATGAAAAACCCATCAAAGCCAAAAAGAAAAGGAAGAATTACATACCATCATTACTTTACAGTCCTGTCCTCCTCAGCACAACAGCCTGCTGGAGCGGCATGAAAAGTCTTAGAAGGAGAAGAAGGATAATGGTGTGTCCGCTGTTTTATCATTAATTTTAAGTGAACCCTGCTAATTCTCATTAGCTCCAGTTTAACAGACTGTATCATACTGGAAGCAGCAGACACTCTCTATTGTTTTTAAGCATCCATTCACCCTCCCACTCTCCCACCTCTCCTCTCCTTAAAACATGTCCTGTTTCTGACACCTAAAAATATTTCTGAAAGTTTATGCTGGCTGCTGTCTCCATAATGAGTGATATATTTTCTGAAAATAAATCATACTGATGCATTTCCTCTAGTTATGCCCAGAAGTTATTTCCGTGGAAGAAAATGGGACTGGAGAAGATGTACTAGATGAAGGCAATACATGGATTATTGCTGTGGTAATGAACATCGTCTGTTGGGGTGCAGGGTTGCTAGACCTTTGGAAATGCTGTTGTTAAATATGAAGTTACGACACAAGAGGTGGCTCTCTAGGTGCCCCTGGCAGCTGTTACAGGGGAATCTTGTTCCATCAGACGGCTGAGTAGGAAAGCTCTGACTCAAAGGATGCTCTAATGAAAGACTGAATTCTCAGTTATGCTCAGGGCCTCTGGCACTTTAACTTCCCTTTACCTTCCAGTGTGAACCAGTCCTAGGGGAAATGTGAATCAGATCTAAGCTGTTTATAAGCTGTGAAGTAAACAAACATTAGAAGCAAAAATCTGCGGGAGGCAGGTTTACTGAAGAATGTAAAAAATGGAGATCTGAAACACTGCTGGCTGTGCTGAGTTAAAGATCCTTGGGCTGGCAGGAGGACTGACAACCAGATTTTATGGTTACCTGGAAGCAATCCTATTGCCACGCTGAATATCTTAGGAGGAGCAGCTAGAAATGGTACCTGGGAAGAGAGCGGAAAGCTTCCCAAGGTAATGTGAGAAAAAGTAAATGGTATGAAAGGCAGAACTTTAAATTTCCATTTAAAGATGGTATGAAAGGTGCTGAAGGACCAGGTCTGGAGGTAGCAGTGAGTTTGCAGTAGTGAAGCATGAAAAGCAATGCTGTTGCACCTCCAAATCCCCAGAGCAGCCTTAACTGCGAATTTGAGGTGTGAGAGGGGTGCCATCAGGGTGCCTTCTAGTCACTGAGGCTGAGTCGCGAACATCTGCCAGTTACAGCGGTATTTCTTGTAATGTGGACACTTACTCATTAGAGTAGGATCACACATTTGCATGAGTAATAAATCTTGACATGTCAGTGTGTCTCCTCACAGCTGGCCTGAGGCCCACTTAGGCTCCTGACTTGGAGATAAATGATCAAAATCACCACGTACGTCATTGCGAGTGTGACTTTAAACACGACTAGAAGAAATAGTGTGACATAGAAATGTGGGAAGATTTTAGTTACCCAATTAACTTCTGCATCAGCAACAAATATTTTTTCCTAAAATAGAAAGGTGTTATATTTAACGGGTAACAACTTTTTTTTCTTCTTTATTGTTGTGTTACACTTCAGGGGTGAAACTTTCATACCTCACATCCCCTGATATATAAATATCGCTGGGTTTAAAAGATTCATCTTTTAAAAGGTAGGGAAAGTAGACCCAGAACGGTGACATTCAACTTCACATTAATACTGACCACGTCACTTGTCATGTTTTTTTGACTTTTAATTTTGCCCGGAACCTAGGCTTCCTGCTTTCCAAGAACAGTGTCTAAAACCGGAAGTCTCCTTTCCCTGAAAACAAAGGATTTGCTTCTTCTGTTTATTTACTCTTTTTCGGAAGAAACATGACCACTTAGGCAACGTTTGCTAATCATATTTCAAAGAATAATATAGGTGTTAGTTTTGTAAAGAAACTATTCATTTTTCACAAGGAGTTTTGCCATAGGTATTATTTTAAAATGTTGTTGACTTTTATTTTTATGAAAAGAAGATGTTCTTGGGGCTTATAAGTACTTTATTATTTTCACTAACTGGAGGACTCCCAATGCAAACAGATTAGCCAAACACTTTTGGGATAAAAACCCCTGAGAACTCAATGGAATTATTCACAATCAACATTTTTAGACAGTATTTTTGTGATCATAATTTTCCTTTGTTGGATAAAAATAGGAGGGAATTAGGAGATTGTAAATAGAGGCAGGTTTTTAGTATGAGCAATTGAACAAATGTAAATATGCTTGTTTCTTTCCATGTTAACCCATCTGAAAGGGAAATGTATATATTTAGATCAAACTTTTAGAAAACAAATGTTAATTTAAAGTTGCACTGAATTCTGGGAGCTCTTAAAAAATATTGTGCCCTGCTTTATTCTGTTCCACGCAGATACCACAACGGTGTAAAAAGCATTTGCCAAGCTGAATCTCCCATTCTTTTCTTAACCTGCAAAGTATCTTTTTATAATAATGATTTGCATAAGGGCTTCATTCCATGTGTTTCATTGAATATCACACAAAAAACAGTTCAGTTACTAGTAGAAGATAGGATAATTCATTCCTGATTGATTTGCTCTTTGAGGGTCCCATTTCAATAGGTCCTCAAGTACAAGCATCCATTGTTTGGGGTTGCTGGTTTGTTTTTTTTAATTTCTTGTCTAACTTAAAGTTGTTGTGGTACCTTAGAAACCAAATGAGATGCATTGCCTATTTTAAACTTCAAATTTAAATACACAAATAAAGTAAAATTAATTCAAATGTATGATATGGAATGCTGATTGTTCATGTGGCTGAAGGTTAGTGAGGCCTTTTGGACTCAAGCGACAAAGCTGAATGCTAATATAATTCCTTTCCTCCCAACATAACTTTAGGTATCTATTTGAACCAGTGCTTGCCGGTAAATAACTGATAATTTCATGGTGAATCTTTCTTTAAAGAGAAAAGTGTACTAGCGCTTATAGATAACCTACTCCTTCCATAACCTGTAGAACACTTTGTTATCACCACTGTGGGCTTCCCTGCTGCTGTTTAACAGGTGGTAAATAGACAGTGGTTGCAATTTCCATGATAGGGCATAAGCAAAACAATGGACATTGATGCAGAGACGTTAAACGCTAACAGAACTCATACCCCACAACTCAGCCCTTTCCTGAGGAGACTGTAATCTAAAGCTAGAGAAGGCTAATACTGTTTTACTTTTTCGGTTTTTTCAAATATGCATGTAAAATGGGATGATTTCTCTGTAAATTTATTCACATAGGTGTATGATTACAAAATCTCAGGGTGAATTTTTTTTCTCATTCTGAGAACATGTTTATGGGAAAGTGCCTGACTGGGTTCAGCATTTGTTACTGTTAGGCATTTGGGATTTTTTTGTTAGTTAAACTGGGGGTATCAATTTGAAATTTTATGAATCTGACATCTTCCTGTGTCCTGCCCAGTGCCAGAACAGACCCGTGACAGAGTGCCGAGAAGTTTCTGTGTAGGAAGTTCTGCATAGTGTGTGTTGGACAAATGTAAGAGAGCAACTGAGCGACCTAGATTTTGCCCAAGGTAGTATAGCCTACAAGAATGATAAATACTATACATATTTGGTAGAGTAATCATTTCCTCTCTCAATCCTTACCCTCTCTACAGATTTAATATTCATGTAGTATGTTGCTGGTCATTTTAGAACCATCCTACGTGTGGGGGAGCACTTTTCCACGTTATCTATTTTCGTAACATGTAAAATGAACTCTCAGTCAGTCTCCGGGCACACATTCAGAGGTTTAAGTGCTTTACTATTTGCTGATCAACTAGCAAGATTGACCTTGAAATCGGACACTGCTCCTTACTGAACTCTGGGGCGGCATCTGAGCTGCTCAGGGTAAGCCCAGCAAAGACCGACAGGCAGGTGATCTCCTTGCCAGGCTTAGAGGCCATGGACAACCTGAAAATGATGAGGTACCTGGCACGGTCTGCTGATCATGGATCAACAAATGGGCTCAAGACAAGATAGCCTCCATGACTGAGAAAAGGCAATAGAAGACACAGTACATTTCTTCTATCCAGTATTCCCAGTGCTAGGAGGAATCAAGGAAATGTAGATGGCTGTGTTACTTTACAGTAGTACTTGTCAATGCAGACCAAAGCTGTTCCCAAAAAGGGAAGAATAGAAACAGTGACAGACCGTGTCATGATGACTTTCAAGGGCTAACAACAGCTGAACATTTAGCTGATATCTCCTACTGCTGTGATAAACAGTTATTACCGACGGTGAAGAAGTCTGCTGGCTTGGAAAGGTTTTCAGAAATCAGCAACATTCTCCCCAGAATCCACCTCTGTTGTGTCTGTTGTGGCATTTTTTACCCCCACAAAAGGTAGACATGTGAGGGCAATGTCAGGTCATCTCTCACCTATGTGCCTGGCAAGCAGTGCCGTTCCGGTGGAATTCTGCAAGGTACAACAAAGAGGGGTGGGCAGGGAACACAGACAAGCTGTGGGCGTTTTGGATTCCTTTCTGTCTCTTCCCTAGCACTCGTTCCCCTCCACTTTGGGCCCCCATTTCACATTTCTCCATCAGCCACTGGCATTGGATATTTCGCAGAAGGTCCTGTTCCTTGACTTGCCTGGGAGGAAAATTCTGCTCACTCTCTGCCTACTGCATTTCTCACCCAGAAAATTCAAAATGCATTTGGGAAGTGTCTGTGAAAGGTTTTAACCGCCCCGCTAAACCTTTGAGTGCTGCTTTTAAAGACTATCCATTATGCGGAGGAGGCTTCTGACAATGGCCTGGGAACGTGAGACCTGAGCCTGCTTCAGCAGCTGGCTCTCCTTCCTGGCACAGCGGCAGGCTGTCACAGCGCTGCCGGCTGAGCGCGGCTCACAGCCACCTCATCCCGCCATGGCGGGGACACTCAGGAGTCTGCTGGAAAAAAAAAAAATAAACCCAGGGTTTTGCTGGAAAACACTGATTAATCGAAACTGAGCTCTTTCATGGGAAAAATCTCATTTGACAAACTTCCAAAGAAGCAGAGGAAAGTTTGCGCTGGAAGTATCCTTCCTTTCTGTCAACGTGCCTGATACCTGATAGGCGACCAAAACTCCTAAGACTTGTTTCTTCAAAGTCTAGGGCTCCATCAGTCCATCTGCTAGGGCTGCTGGCTAGCCAACGACCTAGAGGACTGTGCTCCTGGGCTCAGTTTCATTCATTTTGTGGTAATATAAACATTCCTTTAAAAAATCAGATTTCTACCATGGGAAATGTCAAAATTTTGACTTTTCAACCCGAAATGAAAGACTTTCCAGCAGAAAAGGAATTTCACTTTATGTTTGTCTTTGTTAACCTTTCCATACATCTTAGGAAGGAAGTACTCAAGGAAACGTTCACAAATCCTGTGTTACCATTGTCTCACTTCTGTTTTCCATTGATGATAATTGTTAAGTAAGTTAATCAAAATGAGCTGTATATACTAGAAACATATGTACTTCACAAATTCTCCCTAAATTCTCAAAAATGTGGACTCCATTAATTTATTGCAGTTGACTATCAGTCTATTACCTTTCCCATTCAGACAATTTTTATCCTCGGAATATATAGTTATAGGTTTTCCATACTATAGCAGATACAGTAAAATCAACTGCTTCAGTAAAATCAAATGCTTACACCATTCAGTGATCACGTACAACCATGTCAAGAAAAATGAAAGCTGAATGAAGGACTGGTCAAAGGTTATCAGTATACAATGTTCTGATATTGTTCAGTGCTACCTTTTACAAAAGGACAACTACACCTAAACACTTCTGTGGGGAAAACGTACTTTTGCATAACGCACATTAAAATTGTCAGTATCTAAACAGTAAATTAATATTGAATTGGATTTTGGTTATAAACTGAAAAGAGAAACATAGGAATCAAATCATTCCGATCATACACCATTTTTTCATTTTCTATTTTCATTTCTTTTTTAAAGGTAATGCTGGGATACATGTATCATACTGCAGTGTGTTAGAACAGGGGAAAAAATAAAAACCAAAGAACTTCATCAAAATGGCAAAGCCTAGATTCTCAAAGCCTCGATTCTACAAGTGTTAGAGAAGGAAGGTGGTCATATGTAAATGAGACTGTTACAGGACATGGATTTCGTTTGGTTTCTTTTCACCTTTTTTTTGTCATGTATGCTAGGTATAAAAACAGGATTAATGGAAAGCTTTTGTACTGTGCATAACTGTACAGCAAATTTACTGGGCATATTTTTTGCAGTACCTTTTCTTCAGAGGTGATATATATGTGAACGTATTCTTGTTTCTCATATGATATCCTTCAAAAATTCACTGGCTGTGGATAGAACACCCGTCTTAAATCTTTCCTTTGATGTTTGTGCAAACTCCTAAAGCATCATTCTTTGCTTTAGTAGGACTCTGTGCCATACTTCTTCTTAGCGCTAGCATCGATAGCAGTATTAGTTCAATATTGTTGTCATAGTTCCAGTTAAACTGGTAATGCACCGTTCTTCGTATTCACACACACAAAAAATAGCACCTCAACTGGATTTAGTGTATAAATAAATGCTATTTTGGTATGGGCAGAATTTGCACATCTACCACATCACCAAGCATCACCGGGATGTAGCTCATGTGAGGGCCAAAGGCAAGTGATAGAGCCTGAATGGGGGTCTGGAGTCAACAGCGCTGGTTGCAGCACCTTCTCAGCTTTCTCCTTCAAGGCCACAAGCATGGCTTCCTATCGGAGCTGACCCTGTGCCCAGGCAGGCGGCCCCAGGGGGATTGCACTCAGGTCCTGGCAATGCTTGCGCTCACCTTTGGTGATGGGGAGGGGAAAAAAATCAGTGCTTTTGCTCTTTGGAGCCTCTTGAAAACTGGTAACACCAGAGCTACTGTTCTTATCTCAGTACCTACTACTAAATTTCTTTATCCCACAGGAAAATAACTTTCTTGTGAGTTTCATTGAACTTGTGCTAATATAAAGGTAATTTCCCCACTGGAAACATCAGGGCAATTTACATGATACTAGGGGGAAGTAGTAATCTTTGATGCCTGACTTTCTTAATTTTTCTACTTATCTTTATAGGATGCATCATTCAGATGACCTTTTCTAATGATTACAGATCTAGTAGTGTTATTTGAGCCTGAAAGAAAGCTCAGAAAGCAAGTGGTTAAAAAATGTTGAGGAAGTAATGTAGGAACCAATGAAGCTTGGAAGCCACTGAAGGGATGTTTGTGATATTTTACATTCGGAATACCAGCTACTACATGGAATATGTGATTTAACTGTTTGTTGGCTATTCCTGTGCTAGAGGAGTTCCCACCTTCCTCTGAGGCCTGTGATGCTGCACAACTTTTCAGATCCTTTCTTTTCCTTACAGCACTCCCAGCTATAACTACGCACCAAACATGGATAAGCACTGGATCATGCAGTACACGGGGCCCATGCTGCCTATCCACATGGAGTTTACAAACGTCTTGCAGCGCAAAAGACTTCAGACCCTGATGTCAGTTGACGACTCTATGGAAAGAGTGAGTTCAAGAAACTACTCTGAATGCAATCTTTTTAGTCGGTTGCAAAATTAAATGAATTCTTTCTTTACCTTCACAAGCCGCAGCCTGGGGAAAGCCCCTGGGTACAAAGAATTACTCCACATATTCTCAGTAGAAATGAATTCTGTTTATGTTGTCTGCAACACAGTGCCAAGCTCCTCGCTTGCTTCTTTCAATCGCTGGGTGAATCAGCTGATGATTTTTTAAAAAGGAAAAAGTCACTGGGCCTAATATAAAGCCTGGTATTAACAGAAGATGCATCACCTGTGTGTACACATGGATAGACACAGGTGCACACACGACAACTTCTATTCATTTCACACACTCCCTTCACAGTTCATCCTTCAGCTGAAATCTGGGAATTGGCAAATCACAGCAACTCAGGTGTCAGTCTGCTGGTGTTTGCAGAAGTTAGGCAATGCAGTGTACAGCTAATTATAGGTAACGTGATACATGAACTATTAGGTGTACTTTGCATGACTTTTTGTTCAAAAATCAAGCACCATGACCAAAGATCTTCCCCCAGAGACATTTCTTTAAACTTTAATAAAAATTTACAGCCTTTTCCCAAGCCCACAACTGTAAGGAATGAGAAAGTTGTAGACTAACACAGTAAATCAAATACGAGTACCGTTCACCCTAAAGCTGTAGCAGACTTTTTCCCAAGCTGTGTTTGAGTACACAATGACTTTTGGACATACGGATACAACCATATTAGTGTTAACATATTTTGCTATTTTAATTTTCTGGACTTGTTTAATTTTCCTCTCTGTCAAATGTGAAATTAAACTTGTAAGCTGAATTTTTTAACAGCGCAGTAAAGATGAGATGTAAAAATGCCCATCCCCAGAACGTCTCTTTTAACAACCTCATCGATGTCATGTTTGGTTCTGTGTATTTACGGAAGTAAAATTACGGTTATACATGATTATGCACAAAACATATTTTGCTGCATTTAATTCAGACTTTTTCCTGTGCTGTGTTGCAGTTATACCAAATGCTTACAGAGATGGGAGAACTGGAGAATACCTACATTATTTACACTGCTGACCATGGTTACCATATCGGGCAGTTTGGACTGGTCAAGGGGAAGTCAATGCCGTATGACTTTGATATTCGAGTTCCTTTCTTTATTCGTGGTCCAAGTGTAGAGCCGGGATCAGTGTACGTTCTCTTATGTCTCTACCACAGCTGTTGAATCTAATGTAAAATTTTTCTAAGAGCATGTAATTATCACTCTGTCTAGTTTCATTTCATAAAGGATGTCCTATTACTGTAGAGCAATGAGTCTTACAAAGAGGCACGTCTTTCATTTTGTATATTATTAATAAGTTATGATGCAGATGAGAAGGTCATATAATGTGTAGTCCTGTAGGCTTTGGGTTTTGCTTTTTAAAAGTAGGTGCTCATCTTTACTGTTCATCTTGTGGTTTAGAAGAAGGGATGGTGTCACGCCCTCATTGTCAATGAGGTAAGAGTTGTGGCTACTGCACCTCCTTGTTTTATTGTGCTTAGCTTTTTCTTTGTGATGACAGTCTGCTGTACTGGCCTGTCGTCGTGAGAATCATAGCCTTCAAAGGGGATTTTCTAAACTTAGCGCTTCTGTAGAGCTTTACATCTTCAAAGCCCTGATAAACATTAATGACCATTCTATTTCCAAGAGAATGTGAAGACTTACATATTGAACACATGACAACCACGACCTTTTCTGTTGATTTGCAGAGTGCCTCAGATAGTTCTCAACATTGATCTCGCTCCAACAATTCTGGATATAGCAGGACTTGACACACCTCCAGATATGGATGGCAAATCTGTCCTAAAGCTTCTGGACTTGGAGAGACCAGGAAACAGGTGGGTCCCAGCATATTTTTTTTTTAGCCAGTTCAGAAGAAAACACCTAAGTAAATCAACAACCTAGTGGAAAAAGATTCTGTGAAAATGAGCTGTGTCATGCCAACGACCACAGCTTTCGCATTTGAAGAGTCTCTTAAATAGCACATCTATAAAACTGCAGGTATATATAAGTGAAGAGGTGTTTTTTCAAAAATAAATTGTTAACACTAGCAGTGCTATATATGGGTGCCAGCAGTAAATATTATTGTTTTGCTTTCAGGTTTCGAACAAACAAGAAGACCAAAATTTGGCGTGACACATTTCTGGTGGAAAGAGGGTAATTATTAGGGGTGAGAGAGTTTTGGGAGAGCCTGCCTGTTGTGAACACTCTCTTGGACGTGCTTTCCTTTCTGGTCCCTCCTCTGCCTTTTTATGGTCAGCAAAGCAGTAAATTTTGCAAGCAAACTTACAGGCCTGATTTGTTTCCTAGTTTCCCACCACTGGCCTTGCAAGCGGCTGTTCTCCCAAATCCCTGCCTCTGAAGAAATTTGAAAGCATACTTTTCTGGCGACTCTCCTAGCCTGTACCTCCTCTTTCTCTAACATCGTACTTGTGACCATTTACATCATCATCTGACTCATTTTCTTTTCAAATATCTGTTTCAAATCCAGCTGTGCAGAATCCTCTTATCAACTGATTTTGTATTTTCCATCACATATTGGAAACATTCTTTATTTTTGTTCCAGCTAAGCAAAGACTTATGTGTAAATGAGATTTATGACCGTAACTGCTCCTCTTTTCACTGATACCTCTTTACGCCCTCTCACCTTGCCAATTACTGCTGTGAAAATTTTCTCTGAGTAAAAATTTTACAGCAATTTCTGTGTGGCACTTTACAGATTATGAAAATCTTGTATGATGTAGCACTTAACAGTGCATATAAGACATATTGTAATATAAAAGATATAGCCAAGGTAGGGCCGAATGAGTATGGAAGCCCTTAAGTCTCATCATCTGGGCTTTTCAGCCAGCCGAGTACTGCTTCAGCGTGTTTTGCTTTGTGAAAGAACATACATTTATGTATGAATGGTGCTGAACTGTATCAGTTAGATATATTTCAGCAGCCCTTATTTCTCTTTGGGTAATTTCCAGCAAATCACCTGAGCCTTTTTTTCACTACATGACCTACACTGAAGGAAGTGTGGGGATTTTTTTTCCCTGAGAAGACATTAAATCTTCAAGTAGGTTTGCTTTTTCAGGTGAATTAATCATCTCCAGAGTTTAGAGGAATGTACCTAAAATAGTCAACTTTATTTCTTTCAAAGCAAATTTCTACGCAAGAAGGAAGAATCCAACAAAAACACTCAGCAGTCTAATCAACTACCAAAATATGAGAGAGTAAAAGAACTATGCCAACAAGCAAGATACCAGACAGCCTGTGAACAACCAGGACAGGTAAGCTACAAACAACTGCAGTCTTCCATGTAACACAGGGGAATACCTATTTTTCACTACTGATCAAAAGAATTTGAAGACTATGGCATTTGGAAGATAGCTAAAGACCATTATTCTGAATATCTTCAGAGTGAAGAAAACCAGACACAAATGGCTGTAAGCAATGGTCCAATTTAAGGTGTTGGAGGGCTGGTCCTTAGTTTGCTGTTCCAGTACAGGGTTCATAGTAAAAATCCCATGCTCAAACATAACAGAAGATGACTACTTTGACAGACACAGTGTATTGCTAAATATGCAAGATAATTCAATGGTAATTATAAATAAGGGAGAGAAGATTTTTGAGCAGTGAAAGCTTGTACTCACTGGGCTAATTCAGAATTACGGAAGCAAACTAGTGAGTCCTATGCTTACACATAAGGACAGGCTGAGAGAGTTGGGGTTGTGCAGCCTGGAAAAGAGAAGTCTCTGGGGAGACCTTACAGCAGCCTTCCAGTACCTGAAGGGGGCCTACAGGAGAGATGGGGAGGGACTCTTTATCCGGGATTGTAGCGATAGGACAAGGGCTAACAGTTTTAAACTGAAAGAGGGGAGATTTAGATTAGATATTAGGAAGAAATTCTTTACTGTGAGGGTGGTGAGGCACTGGAACAGTTGCCCAGGGAAGTTGTGGATGCCCCATCCCTGGAAGTGTTCAAGGCCAGGCTGGATGGGGCTTTGAGCAGCCTGGTCTAGTGGGAGGTGTCCCTGCCTAGGGCCGGGGGGTTGGAACTAGATGGTCTTTCATGTCCCTTCCAACCTGAACCATTCTGTGATTCTGTGATTTGCTGGGATGAACAACTGGACAACACACTTGGTAATCATCATGCTTTATAATATATTGAAACACCTTTAATAGAAGGGTCTCCTTGCTCAGAAACACTTGCTTGTTTAAGGTCACTGTACGGATTCAGACAGTGATACCCATACCCAAGCATTACTTTTTCTTCTTGTAGCCATAATGATTTCAGTGTAATGCCTGACTGATACAAAGGTCTAATTGCCTGCTTTCAAAACCAGAAGTTACTACACCCCTGACTAGTATGCTTGTACCTGCGGCTCTGTAGTGTGTATACAGGGAGGGAGATAAATTAAGACATAGTGAGGCTGACACCAAATTCTCTTCAATCTGTTATGAATTAATGCTATACCTATAGTAACATATGGAGCTGAATTTACTGGGAGGGAGCTTTTTTTTTTTGCTATGGAGGGAAGCTCTATGCCTTCCCACCGACACCACCTTCGACCAGGCACACGCTGGGGGCCCCAGGCAGCGGCTCACAGCCTCCCTGCCGTCCTCCCCCTCCACCCCTGTCCCCACACACCTCCCCGCAGGAGTGTAAGGCGATTTCCCCCAGGCAGGCGCTTGCGCCTTTCCCTCAGATGTTTGCTCAGACCGCCGCAGCCGGCCATAGGCCTGATGCTGGAATATCGGTAAACTGTTTTGAACGGGAGCATAAAGCCTCTCTGTGCTCCCCTTCCATCTGCAGCCACCCATGGTGCTTCACCCAGGGCAGGCAGAGCTGCGCACAGCAAACCGGAGGGCGCTGGGGAGAGCTCGCGCACTTAACGAAATGCTCCGTCCCTACCTTTCCCCTTCTCGTTCATTAGAGCGTAGTGTTACAGTAAATCTCGGTTAATCCCAGATTGGACTGGAATATGTTTTGGCTGGCACATCCTCGGCCAGGTCCTCTGCCACAGCTCTCACCTCACACATGCTCCTTAAACGTGGCTACTTTTGAAGGGATATACACAATATCACAGAGTCAGCCAAGAGCAAAGTTTTCAGGAGTTCAAACACTGCCATTGTAAATAGAGATTAAATTTGAAAAAACTGAACATTTTTATAAAAACTACGGGAGATCAATGGAGTCATTTAGCCTGTTAGACGCTAAAATGTTTAGTTTTAAAATACCAAAATATTTTCTTTGCAATTATTTCTTATATTTATTACCTCTTAAGCCAAAACTCCAGGCTTGGAATAGCTTTACTTTTCCACGTGTGAATAGAAAAGGTTAAGTGTCCTGACCAGATATCACACCTGAAGCAGTAGAAAACACCGGTCACAGCCGCGTTCCCAGCCCACTGCGGTAGACTTGTCTTTCCATCCCATATTGGTGAATCCCATTTGATCAAAGGGCGGAGGCAGAAGGCCTTGAGTCAGCAAGGAGCTTACAAGAGCAATGGTGCTTGATAGCGGCTCTCCCACCTATGATCCCCTCATTTAGGTCCTTTAAGTTCAGAAGATACGTTGGCTCCACAGAGCCCAGCAGCCATCCCTCATGGCTGAATGAAGGACAGGGCGGAACTGACCTTTTTAAGACCAATTTTCAGACCTAGCCATTGGTGTGTATAAACGACTTTCTTAAGCAAAGGGACCAAAGTTAGCCCTGATACTTCTAACATCCGGAAGGCTTCTTACAGGGATGCCTTTTTAACCCCCCTGTAATGCTTACATAGGTGAAGGGGAGAGAGGTAAAAGAGAGCATCTGTCATTTTTTTTAGTGGCCAGCCCAGCCCAAACCATGGCACAAAGTTAAACATGCCCACAGAAACCTCCCATCAGACAGAGCGATCACAATTTCTCTCTCAGGGATGGGCCATATGCAGTTCTCACAGGAAATTCAACGTCGAATAGGAAGGGTGTGAATTTAAAGAGCAACACTGGAAATAACATGAATATCAGCAAAGCACTGCAGCGTGAAATAAGTGTCCACAGGATTTTTTCCATGTAGAAAAGTTCTTAAAGAAAATTAAAAGTTAATAGGCCAAATCATTTTACTGTAGCCCAAATGGTTTTCGATGTGCAATATGAGGCATCGTAGTTCAACGTGAGGTTCTGCCAGCAGATTCCCCCTAGTCATTTTGCACCTCTTGGAAAAGAGAAAAAGGAAATATTGTTATGTGGGTCTTAACTTGGTTTTATCTTTTGAGATTAGTATCTTTAATTTAAATTACATAGATGAATGCATAGAAAAAAAATCTTCATTTTAATTATGATGGTTTATAATACTTCCTACATTTACTCTAAGCGGTTGCTGTTAACATCACTTAAATTAAAATCACCTTCACAGAATGAGTGATTGCTGACAGATTTTTAAATAATGAAGTTACTGGTCTGTGGGAAGTTGCTGCTAAATGTCTGGAACTAAGAATAAGCATTTGGTGAATTAATACACCAATGTAATGTCTAGTACATTTAGAGCTTGTTCTTCATTTTAATTTACTTTAGTCAATATCTAGTTCATTTGAAATGGAGAACACAGTGGGGAGTTGAAAAAGAAGAAAATTTGTTTTTCGTGTATTAAAATGAGGTGTGATCCTGAGACCTGCTAGTTCCAAAATCTCCAAGGATGTGGTGCTCAGGAAAATAATTGCTTCAGCTTATTTTGTATTTCATAAGTAAAGTCTAATGAAAAATAAAAAGGAAAAGAAAAAAAAAAGAAAAAGCCTGAAAAAAAAGAAACAAGAAAAACAAAAAGGGGAAAAAAAGAACCTAGCATAGTAAAGACATTTTTTTAAATTATAAGTTTCAAAATTTCAGGTTTTTTCTATTGCAAAAGTCTATCCAGGTAAACATAAAAAATAGAAAAAAAAATATTAAACATCTGTATAATTGCTATAATTATTCCATAGTTTTTTAAGTTGTAAATGAGTGTTTGACAAAAAGGGATAGGAAACTTATATTATAGATTGTATTTAGCTGCAAATCAGTAAGGCTTAGGGATTACCAAAAGAAAAAATAGTTACAAAACACATACGCAAAATTAAATTCAACTAATTTCACCATGATTTTTATTTTACTTAAATTTTTTAGCACCATTGACAAATTGCACCTCTTTCATTGTAGAGCACGCTCCTCTTGCTATTTTTTCATAATCCCCGCTATGGGAGGAGAGTTTCCCAAAGTTCACTCACCTCCTTGAGAACATATCAGAAATGAGATGTGCACAACTGCCTGGATATGTTCACTTTTGAGTTACGTTCAGGCGGTCATTCACTTGGGTCGGCAGTGAGCTTTTGCAGAGGAGAGGACGGCGCCTGCTGAGCTGCGTTAGCAAGAGCACGGCTAACAGGTCATGGGAAGTGAGCGCTCACCTCTCCTTGGTGCTTGTGGGCTGCAGCTGGAGTGCTCCATTCAGGTTGGGACCTCCACTAGCAGAGGGACTTTGGTAAACTGGAGCAAGTCCAGTGGAGGACCCCAGAGATGGTCAGGAAGTACTGAGGAGGGGCAGAGGTTTGTTTAGCCAGGAGAAGGGAAGGCAAAGGGGGAATCTAATTGCTTCCTTCAACTAACTAATGGCTAATTAGAGAGCAGACAGACCCAGGCACTTCTTGGAGGTGCTCAGCAACAGAGAAGTTGCAACAAGAGAAAGTCTGACTAGGTGTGTGGAAAAGAAATGGTACCATAAGAGTGATTAACCTCTGGAGCCCAAAGAGGCTATGGAAGGTCCATCCAGGGATACTTTCAAAACCTAATAATGTTGCTCCTACTTTGAGGAAGAGGTTGGACTAAATGACCTCCAGATGTTCCTTCCAGAAATTGCACATGCTCTTAATTTTTTCTTGCTTAATACCTGGACTTGTTTTCTCCTTCCTCCTCAGCTTCATAACTTGGGGAGTGCTGTTAATTTTGTCCATCTTGTAAGTGAGTTATGGGTCACCTGCCGATATGATATTTGGACACAGACTAGCTTTCGGCTCCCGCTCTGCCCCAGCTGTTGACCTGTGCTCACCCGCAACGCAGCGGGTCCCATCGCACCCAGGCCAGGTTCACTCCCCTTGCAAAGGGAGCAGTGGTGGGGTGGGCTCTTTGATCATCTTTGGGGCTTGGGGCAGGGTAGAAGTTTCCTTTGCAGTCCCTCTTTCACATCCCGGAGACCACTGCAAGAAATTATGATGGGAACAGGAGGTTTCCTTTGTAGCTTATATGCCAAATTTGTCACCAGTTTATGTGGTGTAACTTACTGAGATCACCTGATTGAGCCCAGTTGGTTTAGTAGTGACTATTGATGGGTTTTAGCACTTAAATTGTTTACAGGGGGGTTTTATATTTCATTGATACGTATTTCCCCTATCAGCTTTACCGTAATAAGGTACACAGTATAGAAATATCTATTCATTTGCAACATTGCTACCCCTGCTGTCATTTTAAAATGGGAAACAATCAGTACGAACTTTCAACTAAAACTTTGTTAATTTTCCAATAGACCAGAAATAATAGCATGTGAACAAGCGTTTCTCTGGATTAATACAACCTTATCATGACACAAATCTCCTCTCAGATTTCCACTGAAATAACCTGAGATGAGAATATATGTTAGTTCAGGAGGTTTAGAGGCAAGCTGCTCTTAAATCCTCTGGCAGGTTATTTTTGTTGAACTCACTCCATCTTCTCACCCATGAAATTCCTCTGGATACTTAGCAAATATCAAATAAAAGCATGTTAACTGTGTTTTCATTTATACTTTTTCTTTCTCTCTCCCCTTACCTAAACATGTAATTAATGAGTTGAGTTAATTCATAAGTATTTATTCTTTTTCTCTCCAGCAGTCTGAGTCATAGGAATTTTCCTGAGCCATAATTTTGACTTCTGGGGCTTAACACTGTTTCCCAGATAGCAGTTACCATTTGAGGTCTTGTGACTGATAGGCCGAGTGTCTCCAGTGTACTGTTCAATCCATCATTTATAATCAGTATCAAATCCATAGCCAAACATGCATTTTTATCCTCTTACAAAAATTACACAAAGCAAAAGCACAACCTTATTTCAAAATTTTCCCAACGGGGGTGGGAGGGGGGAAGCCACCCTCCCAATATGAGGACTGTGACGCTTTGTGTTTAAAATTTTAGCTCTTAGGTTGGATGACTCAGCAACCGAACCCAGACACAGGTCTGTTTATTTTATGGGCATACATCTCCTACCATCTGCTCGGCGCTACCTGCCAGTTTGTGAACAGCACAGGTCTGAAACTTGTAAAGATCCGTGGTCTGCTGCCAGCTCCAACGAGCACTGACAGTGGGCAGAAGGGAAAAATGCGTCGTGCTGCCCGTCTTTGCACGACATGCATGCCCATGAACTCAAACCGAGCTAGACAGGTATAATGCCATAGCCGCTAACCTCCCTTGTGCTCTTTTTTCATGCACTTCAGCTTTAGAGACGCAGAATACTGTGTTTCCTCCTGGGGAAGTGTATCCCAAAACCACCCTAAAGAACTAATGTTCTGTTTGGAGAATACGCCTGAAGAACTGCGCAGTGAGATTTTAGTTAGATTAGGTCTCAATGTATTTTACAGTGATTTAAGGCTTTACAGGTAGTCACTGGAGACGTGTTGCTAAATCCAAGCATCAGCTCTGCGGTAAATGTGCAAGATTCTTCTGGCTCTGGTTCAAAGAGCATGTTATGTAGTCAGTACATACCTCTTATTTCTATCCTTCGCCATTTAAAAATCCAGCGTAAGAATTTAATTTTATTGTTCGTATTTATCACAGTATCATATCAGCATTCAGTCGAAAGCACATCTATTTATAATGCTAAAAGAACACTTGCCATCCATCAGCTTACAGATAATATTGTAAAGGAAATTAGAATGGGGCTTATTAGGTGTAGTCTGGTTTGGCTCAAGTATCTATGTTCTCATAAAATAAATATCACAGACCATACATTTGTAAAGGTCAGCTCTACGACCAGCTGTGGAGTATGAATAAAAACACATAAGCCGGTAAGAGCTGGCCAGAAGTGTCAGATGTCTGGCCAGCCACTGACAGCCAGACCCCGAGCACCCACTAAAACCCAACTAAAATTATGATACGGCATATAAACATCACTCATGGATCCTCCCGGTTTCAGAGCAACCTCCTGATGCTTGCAGGGGTCGGAAGACGCTGGTGATCAACCTGTTCTAACAGACCATGGGTTTGAAGATGGCTCTTCTTCGCCATCTGCCCATTGATACCACCTTTTCTTAGTCATAATTCAGCAGGGCATCTACACACAGGCTTAACTGGAAGCATATGTTTTTGGGATCAGTCATGTGCTTAAAACTAAGTACATACTTCAGTGCTTTCATGAACAGCTCTTGCAGCTATTGCTCACTTTAGACCCTGTAGAGTCATCCCTCACCGTTGACAGAAACAAGCCTGCAACTTAGTTGCTCAAGAATTCATAAGAATTGCCAGAATTTATGATATCCCTTGTTAAAATACCACTCTGTTTATGAGTTAAAACCAAATATGAAGATAAGTTCCTTTATCTCTAAAAATAATCGTTCAAAGCATGGTATTTCATATTTCAGCCTAAATATTTCACATTTCAGCCTAAATATTTAAGTTTCATATTAAACAGAGGGCAGCTTTTTCCAGATCTGACAATTCTGCAAATTTAAGCAATTCTTAATCTGAAGTACCAGTTCTATTCTCGATAAAATCCAGAGATATTCCAGTCTAAGAAGATTGGTTTCACTGGTTTCAGCTCTTTCAAGGCACAACTGTGTTCAGCATTTTTACCACCATCTTATCAGTCTTCTCTAACAAACCGATTTTTTTGGTAGAATGGCACCTTAAGAAGCAATTTTATGTACCAAAAATGTTTAGACAGGAAACACAGATGATGCAATAATCATTTTTAGCACTTTCTGTAGTATTCCTTTAAGGTTCTCTTTTTGCAGAGTTTCCATTTTAAAGTATCCAGTGAAATATAGTATAAACTAAGTCCTCTGCAAATTAAATGTATATGACCCTATAATAATGGATTATTATCGGTATTGCTATTTAAAACTGAAAGACTAGGTTTATCCTTTTCATTGGTTCCTATTTGCACCTGAGAGTGGACATATATTGGATAATAGCAGGAGTCTGCTGATGTTGAGTTATAACTACAGACAAGCTAACAGATTTGGTAGAGAATGCTATGGAGATGAAATATTTGATACCTCAGCCTAAGTGCCTACACTTCTAGAGCTGGCAATGCAGTCCATGCATTTTTAATAAACTAGAGAACTGCTATAACCGTGATACTTAAAATCAGTCTTGTCTATATGTCAAGAATGCAAAATTGTGTAGTCTAAAATTCCTAGGCTATTTTCTCTTTCTTCCATTTCTTGAACCCTGTGAAGTAGCCCAAAATTGGCAATTTTCATATAGTTGTTTGTTATACAGTGATTAATTTCTTTATTCTTTTTTTTCCTCCAGTTCTATCCCTGTGCGTTTAACTGAATGTATTTCTAAACCCTGTCATACATTTCCCCCTGTATTACATCAGTTCTTACAGGACAAATTGCTTCCCTATCTGGTGAACCACTGACCATTCCACGTTTCAGAAACACTTTCTCAGGGACAAAGGCTGTATATAAATAGCTATCTTTGAATATATTCACGTCAGTAGCCTCTGGAGCTGTGCATGATTCAATAGAAGGTGGTCCACTTATGAGGGAGTGGTGCAAAAATTGGGATCTGCCCTTACAGGCAGCGTCAACCCAGTTCTAAAACAAAGGAGGAGATTTTTGTTTCAGAAAAATTGCAGCGATTCCAAATTCCCTGAGTGAACCTGGCACACTATCCCTATTAAACAGCTGCACTCGCGTGCAATGTTCAAATACTACTGAGATATAACAACACAGATTAATATTTCCAGGAGCATTTAGGAGCCTCGGTCAGGACCAGGGTTCATGACCACCCTGCAGGAACGCATAGAGGAGATGGCCTTGGCCCCTAAACATTTCTCAGCATTCAGGTCCAGTTCAGCAGAAATAAACTGCTGGTGCTCTGTACTATTTACAATAACCAACTAATTACAGGGCACTTTTCGATATACCGTGTGACATGGCCTCTTTGAATGGCGCAGAGAAAGGAAAAACAGGATTTGGTTCTTACTGCAGTAGCACAGCCCTGAATCAGATTCCCTCGCTGGTATTATCACATCAGGTCCCCTGGCTGGGGACTGCTGTGGCTGATCTGGCTACTGCTAATAGCACATACGCAGCCCATGATAGTATTTCCATCTAAACTGTTTTCAAATTTAGATCATACTTTTCGAAACCAGAAAAAAGGGAAATGAGATCTTGGGGAGATGTTTAAATTCATGAAGTCTCCCTTTTTATGCCTTATCTTAACATTCCCTAGGCTGAGCAATAATACTCAAAGTCAGTTATACATTACCAAAATGAAAAAGCACCTGTAAAAATGTTGTCGCCGTGTTATATTTCCGGTTGCATGTTTTTCAGGGTTTCATAGCTTTGTGATAAAATCTGACAAGATATTTAACACTTGAAGTGTCTACTGCAAATACTGGGTAATTACATTTCATAGAAACCCTTAGCTTGGCTACTCTTAAAACACTTTTCATGAATTGTCTAATTAATTTCCCTTCTATATAAGGGGGCAGGAATTCTCTCAGACCTGTCACAGCCTATTAACTAAACAAAGTTGATTTGAAATCCTGCTTAAGTGGGTATTTACAGAGCAGCACATCACAATGCTGTATGTATATTTTATGCCTTAATTATATTCAGCAATGAAACAGACTTACTTAATTTTAAGGCAGTGGCACAAACTGATTAATACCAGGAAATTGAGACACAAGGTAGTTATCAAGTCATTTGCTGTTGTCTTGCTTATTTAGCTCTAAGTCACAGGAACCCTGCCAGTAGCAGCACAAAGCAAAGCCACCAAGTATGAACAATACCCTTTCAACCGGCCCATTTGCTCCCCTTTGCCTTTGAAATGACTTTATAAGGGCAAACTTCTACCCCCAGAAAAAAAATGCATTATGCCAATGACATCATCTGCGGAAAAGCTCCTGCTGCAGTCTGGCTGCAGTCTGGTGCTTGCCTCCCCACCAAGGAGCAGGCACGTGTACTTCTGTGTTTAAACTTCAGGTTTGGCAGAGATTAAAGTAGCTTGAGCTCCCAAAGAATGGAATAGAATGGAGTGGAATGGAGTGGAGTGGAGTGGAATAGAATAGAATAGAATAGAATAGAATAGAATAGAATAGAATAGTTCAGTTGGAAGGGACTTACAACGATCATCTACTCCAACTGCCCAACCAATTCAAGGCTGACCACAAGTTAAAGCATGTTGTTAAGTGCATTGTCCAAATGCCTCTTAAACAGTGACAGGCATCAACCACCTCTCTAGGAAGCCTGTTCCTGTGTTTGACCACCCTCTTGATAGAGAAATGCTTCCTAATGCCCAGTCAGAACCTCCCCTGGCACAGAAGCAGGGCAGAAGCATCTTGAAAGGGATGAACGCTGCAGGATGCATTAAGGAAGGAAAGAGATTGAGCAGGGGAACAGAACAGAACAGAATAGACTATTTCAGTTGGAAGGGACCTACAATGATCATCTAGTCCAGCTGCCTGACCAATTCAGAGCTGAACAAAAGTTAAAGCATGTTATTTAGGGCATTATCCAAATGCCTTTTTAACACTGACAGGCTTGGGGCATTGACCACCTCTCTAGGAAGCCTGTTCCAGTGTTTGACCACCCTCTTGGTAGAGAAATGCTTCCTAATGTCCAGTCAGAACCTCCCCTGGTGCAGCTTTGAACCATTCCCACGTGTCCTATCACTGGATCCCAGGGAGAAAAGCTCAGCACCTCCCTCTCCACCTCCCCTCCTCAGGAAGCTGTAGAGAGCCATGAGGTCGCCCCTCAGCCTCCTTTTCTCCACACTAGACAAGCCCAAAGTCCTCAGCCGCTCCTCATAGGATGGCCAGTCCTTTTACACCTTTACCTCTCCTAAGCTGCCTCTGCAATTTGCTCTGGGAAGGGCTGGGCAGTCACCATATGTGGAGCCAGCTGGGGCCTCAGGCGCACGTGCAGGACAGACCCCGCTCGCGTTGGGGCAGCTGTAAACCAGTAAAATGGCATAGTCCCACCAGCTTTCAGATGGGGGGTTTCAAGACTGCATCGGCGTGGGGGTATTAAGGATCTTCTTCTATGTTCGCTTCCCCTCTGAAGTTAAAGGAAAACTGGAAGGGGGGAGCTAAGGTGAGAGGGAGTTAATTGCTGGAGGGTAGGTGATGAAATGAGATGAAAGAAAGAAAAGATGAGTCAAGGACAGGGAAAAAGGCTGACACGGGTTAAGATTCACAACATGACTGAAATGATAAAACGGCTTGTTGCAGCCAAATGGCAGGGTCCTGCTTTTCCTCTCCCATTAATCTGTGGGGTTTTTTAATTCTGAGTTAGTCCTCTTTTCTCCTACCAAGGGAGAGAATAAATCGGCGCAGTTGTTCCTGAGTCAGCGTGCAGACAGGAGCAGGGACTATCCCTATTCATATGGCAACAGTGGATCATTAGGTCGGCTAGGTGTCCTGTGAAACTTTGCCATGAGAAGGAAGATAAACACTGGGGAAAATAAGAAAACAAATACAAATTAAAATTTAATGAAGACATATTTAGTTTTTGTATGTGCCAATATTTTTTGTATTGATGGAGAAATGGGGACCGAGAAACCAAACCTAATAGTCCTGGATTTCAAAGAATAGTTTGGTATTCATAACAGGAAGGAGGGTAGAAAACAGGGGAGGGGAAGGGGCAGCGCGTCAGTCAGAATCTTCTTTTAAGTGCATTAATGCATTTTGTAGATCTGAAGATGAGCAGAAGGACCATTAGGACTTACTGCATAATACATGCTCAGTGCCCAGTTACGCTGGCTTGGGCAGGGAATCAGGAAAGTTAGTCTAAAAATTCCATGTTAGAACTCTGGAGCATCTTTATAATGACACATTTTAAAGCAAAATTAAAAAAAAAAAAAAAAAAAAAAAGAGGAACTGAATCACATTTAATCCCTGTTTTAAATAGAGAACTATTATTGGCTTGTACTAGACACAAAGAGTCTTGTTTCAATGTTAGTCATAATACTGTTAAAAATGATCTAAACAGCTACTGAAGCCACTCCTAGAACCTCTTGCTATAATTAATGTTAGACAAAGAGAATACTTATTTTACTTCAAAGTGGTGCTTTTGAGACTCATTAAAAACTAGTGCCATATGTTTATAAATGTTAACGTGTGCCCCATAAACACAGGAAATACAGTGGTGCGGTCAGTTCTTATCCCGTAACAATCTTCTGTTACTGCAATAGGAAGAGCGCACGCGCTAGTGCAGAACCAAATCCTGCAAAGCTTTCTAGCTCTCAGGCACATTTACTTGTCGAAAGCCACCTTGTCACTTGTAGGTCTAGGTTTACCCCGAAAGCCTGGGCATGAGTGTAATTTCTCAGGCGGCCGTCAGCTGTGCGGAGGCCTATGGCCTTTTACACGTAGTTTACTCTTCTGGGCTCAAAGTCATGCCCATCCACAGGCAAGGTCTCTGAGCATGGGATCTGTCTTTTAGCTCAGCCCGTGTGTTGGGCCGGAGAGCGCTCTCACGCTGCTGCGGTTCAGAGCCACGTCAGCTCACTCCTTGGGTTATCAGGTCAGCAAATCTACCTAGGGCTTCATTTTCTTCCTTAGTTCTTCAGTCAGCTTGACAGCACCGCCAAAACAGTCCAGAGCAGTCATTAGTTAATGGAAGAGACTTACCGAACTCTGTGTGCTCTGATATTAGTGTCCATTTCAAAAATTAAGCTGGGGATTCCATTATGATCAGCATCTAGCCATCTTGCTATTATCAATGAGGCAAGAGAAGGCTGCACTGTTCAGTCATGGGAACTAAAAAAGGACACATTATAGAGAAACTTAGCTGAAACTGCAACCAACAGGTTCCAGTTATCAGCAGCTTTAGTGAGTTTAGTTCCCTACACTATCCAGCCAAACTTAATTCCTTTGTATGCAAAGTCTGGTCATTGTGGCTTAAGATGCACAAGTGAACAAAGCTCACTGCGTAATAGCCATTTATAGTTGTATTCCAATTATAAATAAACATGGCTATTTCTAGTTCTCCCTATTGTTATTCGGACTACAACTGACTTAAAATCTTCATGGGTTTCTTAGCTTGTGTCGGGTGTTACAAGTGCCAGCTATAACCCAGCAGCCTTATACGGCAAGCTCCAGGCATGGGCAAAGGAGCTGTGGCCTGTCAGCACCTATCCATGTTTTTTGAAATACGACGTTTTGCTTTTTAAAGACAGTTTGGTGTGGAAGAGAAATTAAAGTCCCAGTTGCTTATTAATTCGAAATGTGAGGACAGTGGGATCCACTGGAAAAATCCACCTGGAATCTTCCATCTGGTTCAGTGATGTTGATAATCAAGTCAGACAGATATTGTGCAGACAAGCTGGAAAAAACTCCGTTTCCTCTCATTATCCCACACTTGCTTTGATACTCAGCATGTGTACGATGCCTTTTACAGGTGTTCCTTCCAGACTGCACCTTTTTCTTCCAAGTCTTTGTATCAGACTCAAGACTCAGTCTCAAGACTTAGATGTCCAAAGGAGTATATCCAAGCTAATTTATTTGTTTACTGTCCCTAAGGTTCTGCCCCTCTCTTGCACCTGCTGGTTGTAGGGAGGGTGGTCAGGGGTGTTGCGCTTTCAGGCTTCTCCCTTCCCACACAAAATATAAAGAGCCAAAAATATTTGCAGGTCTGAGTGGCATGGTTTGCAGGGGCATGTCTTACGGTGCAGGTCCTACCTCTGGCCACTGGTAAGGAGATAAATTGCATGTTGTTAGTGGTTTATGTATTTTTCCATAGATCACATCCACAATTCATCCTTCTCTTTGCCAAGGAACTCTACAACTGAACAATTCTTCATCTGTGGGGATTTTTTATTTTCCCCTCTACCGTGTTAGATATTCCAAGTCACAGAACAAAGACACAAAGTTTGTTTTTTCAATGAAAAAAAGAGATGGTAGAAACAGCCCTGACAGCTGTACTCTGTGGCTCAGTAAATTAAGACTTTTTACTTGCTCCTTTCAGGGATGTGTTTAGTCTAGATGCTCTTGATTTATATATCTTTTTTGGCTGGGTTGTAATTTTTTATGCAGATTTGCAGTGGTTTCATTCAAGCTTATGTTTGCCTAGCATATGAGAGAGATGTTCAGAAGCATGTGAGTGAATTCAGTCCCTTAAAATGTTTTCCTTCTCAGTTTGTTATTTAAAGGACTGCTTAATTGTTAAAGAGATTTGCCTGTCTCTTTTTACAGTCCACCTGAAAGTAGCAGGGGTTTGGAAGGCTGCTGGGAAATCATCTTTGTTTCTCTCTCTCACAGAAGTGGCAGTGCACAGAGGATGCTTCTGGCAAACTTCGAATTCACAAATGTAAGGTACCTAGCGACATACTTACCATCAGAAAAAGGACCCGCAGCATTCACTCCCGGGGATACAGCGGTAAAGACAAAGACTGCAACTGTGGAGACACTGATTACCGAAACAGCAGGACCCAAAGGAAAAATCAAAGACAGTTCTTGAGAAACCCTAATGCGCAAAGTAAGTGTTATCTGATCTCTTGGACTCCGAGGCAAAGAGCAGGGGGAAATGGCTAGTGGAGTGTTAGTTTACCAGTACGCTCTTGTTACCACCTCTGTGTCTAATGAATACATCTGTAATTGGCAGTCAAGTTCTACATAATTGCCTCTGTAATAGCAATAATAGTCATAACAATATTTATCCCTTGGATCACAGTGAGGAATAGTCTTTAGGCTGGTGCTGGTGGTGGTGATGCTCTGGGGCCACCTATCGCGCTGCTTAGACATGACAACCTGGCGGCATCCGCGGATGAATCAGTGCCGTGATTTGCTAAAACGGCCAGAGCAAGTGGGTTTTTTTTGCATGGTTAACACTGAATTCACATGCTGTTTGATGATATCCCAAAAATATCTTTTAGCTGAGGCACTGCCGTGCTGTGACTGCCGTCGGACTGAAATTCTGCTCGGCTGTAACTTTCCGGCAGCTCAGCAGCGGGATCCCCGCAGGGACACGCGTGAGATTGCAGTGTCCTCTAGTGGAGCGTGGGCTGAAGGGAACGTACAAGAGGGTTTTAGGACAGCAGTACTTGAATTTATTTCTGCTAATGATTGCTACAGAAGCAGACTATTGTAAGAAACCATTATTTTTAACGGAACAAGTATTTTCATCTGTCTGCCCAGTGACGACAGTGAAATTCTGTAGCTATAGCAATAAAAGCAGACCCGGATTTCAGACTGTGTTCAAGAGCAGGCTGTGTTCTCCTGCTCTCTATCTAGAATACTAGAATGGGGAATGAAATAAAGTTAGGTCTTAAAAACAGGAAGATAGTGCAGTCGTGTGAGAAATGTAAAAGTTAGAAGATGCTGCACAGATGTCTATGAAATAAGAAAATAATGTCAGTATAATCCAAAATATTTCCTGATTCCAAGCCTCCCCCATTCTGCATGTGAAGAAGAATGCCTGGTATTCTTTGTACATTCAACCACAATATTGTCTGTCTTGAGTTATCTCATTGTTCAGATTAAATGCTGCCTTGATATAATTTCTTCCATTTATTTAGTATGATATAAGGAACTTCACAGTGTGTACATGCAGACCTCTGCTGAAAAGTCAACATGTCACAGACTGCCAGGGTGATTCTCAAACTGGGGAATGTTCCCCTAAGTGATATTTTCAAGGGGAGATACCTGCCATGTAACTTGGACAGAGAAGGTGTCGCCAGCGCACTAGCAAGGGCTGAATAGGGATTGCAACTCAGGGGAAAGTGACTTGGGGAGATAAAAAAGGAAAACATCTGAATGGAAAACATCTGAAGGCAGCATCAGAAAGAGTCCTTTACAATATTCTTATTCCTCTTCCCTCTTCCTCTCCCAAATCCACCTTAGCACTCATCCGAGTAGACCAGGGAGAGTCATGATGGTAAGACATTGTTAAGGGATTGACTAATTCAGGCCTCAGTTTTTAGGTGGCACTTGGATAAGATGCTTATATTCCAGACTCTTTCAGTGACATGATTAATAAGTAATATCATCAGAGACTGTTACAATACCGGAAATTGTCCCATCTGACCCTATGAATCTGTCTGCATCATTTTATTAAAGAGTAATATGGTTATAAATCAGAAAGACGTTTTGAAACTAGGGTTTTTCTGTTCAGGAAGATGAATATCTTCATTGACTTGACTGGGAAGCCTTTTTTCACTTGACAGCAGGCAACCACTGAAACAGTTTAGAAGGATACGGTGGTTTTGAATGAAGAGTTGAACGAGGCTCACTATCTGCACTTCTAAAAGCTTCCTGCGGGAAAGGTTCAGTGTGAGTCTCTCAAAGACACTGACATAAAAACTGCAGTAGAACCGACACTACCTGCCAAAGGCAGTACTTTCTTAGAGCTCCCATTTTATTCTCCTGCATGAATTATTATTAACTGTTAGATGACAAAGGTGCGCTCAGCATAAATGTAACAAATGGAAATGCTGATTTTTACAAGCTGTAAAACTGATTTTTACAAGCTGGATTATGTATTTCTAGGGCTCTGTGTGTGTGGTTTTGCTTTGTGTGGTATTGACTGTGGGTTTTACCAGCTTGATTTGGGACAAGTGCATTTAGCAAAAGAAGTAAAAATTGTAAGATCTTCCAGACTGAGCCCAAACACAGGTATTCTTGAAAGTAACATTAAAAAATCGTCAAGGAGTTAACTGTTTTAGTTAATCTGACTCATACACACTGCTGTACTTGCAAAACTCCAAGACAGTAGCTCAAAGAGCTGTAACCCTATTAAACTCAGAGCTTTCAATGGGTAAGGGTGACATAATAAATCTCACTGTAGCTCTACAATGCAGCAAGCTTTTGGTGGTCTATGACTTGTACACACAGATAGAGATGATGTGTGTGTCAAAGTGTACATACGTGTATACATGTAGATGCATATACGCTGATATGCGATGGATTCTTGCCCTTTTAATGCCTACCTTTAAAAAGGAAAAGGTGTTATCTTTTTAAAAAGTCATTTTTATTTTAAAACATAAGTCAAACTTATGTCACGTGCCAATTTACAGGTGGTGACCTTGTTTCACAGTACTGAACGGTTTTATTTTCTAAAATGGCTTCTAATCCTATGGTCTCTGATTTTTTGAGTGTCACTGGCTAAATATCTGATTTCGAAGATACTGACTTTTTTTGTGGATATAGATGTTAACTGTGGCATAAGGTCAGACTAGCATGAAATGCAAACCTCTGAGCAATCAAAATTTAATGCTACACATGAAAGTGTGGGCCCCGATGCGTCAAAAAATCATTAAATAAGTTTCTGTAAAACCACGGAATAAAATAAGCTGTTTTTACTGAACAGCATTCTCACTCTTTGGAGTATGCTGTGTGTTCTTGGCATGGATCATGTATATATGTTTATGCAACCGGGAACGTTTCTGCCTTCTGCTTCAGAATACAAACCCCGATTTGTTCACACTCGCCAAACCCGGTCCTTGTCTGTGGAATTTGAAGGTGAAATATATGACATAAATCTGGAAGAGGAAGAACTGCAGGTGCTAAAGACCAAAAGTATCACCAAGCGTCACAATGCTGAAAATGAGGAAGAAGCAGAGGAAACCGACGGTGCTCCTGGCGACGCAATGATTGCTGATGGCACTGGTGCCATAGATCAACCCAACTCTGTCAGAGTGACGCACAAGTACAGTTGCTTTTTCTGTGTTGTTTTTTTTCCTTAAAATTAAATCTTCATTTTTTAATTGTATTCTCTTTCTTTCCATTTTTTACAGTTCTATGGTACCAATATTTAAGATCTTAAAAATATGGTTGTAGATTTTAGATAAACCTGAGTTATATTTGTTAGTAGGCGGAATCGTTTAACTTTAGTACGTATATTTTAAAGGGAGGCATCTAGTTTAGATTTTATTTCTGAGGAGCAGTAGTCATCTGCAGTGGGAGATTCATCCTCTGTAGTGACACATCCATCTTCTGATGGTTTAACCACCCTGTGAAACTGACACTACTGCTGTTCTTTATAAAGCCTAGGCTACCAATTTAGCATAGAGGTCTAAATCTGAGATGTCTGAAATCCCACTCTAAATGACGACAGATTAGATCAGTTACATTATCTTTCTTAATGCTTAGTTGTTTGCAGCCACTAACATCAGCTAGGATACTTTAGACCTCTTTCTCTCTGAAGAGACTTGCAGTTGTTTTTCCATTCTGGAAGATGCTTAGTTTTCAATTTTTAGCCCTACCCTAAATCTGAATGAAAAAGCTCAAATATCTCAAAAATTCTCAAAATATTTCTTAGTTTAAAAAAGCTAATATGATTGATCTGAAAAGCCAGGCAGATGCAGGCAACAAAAATCTTCTATTTTAACCTTTTTATTGTGTTTAAAATATAAATAGCATTTCCTTTCCTTTCCTTTCCTTTCCTTTCCTTTCCTTTCCTTTCCTTTCCCTTCCCTTCTCTCCAAAAAAGTCAAAGAAAACATAAAAATTAATTTTGAATAAGTAAAATTTTTCCTTTTCTTACATTGATAATTTCCAGCCATGGCATTAATAAAGCCTTAAATGACCTTCTGGAAAAGTTATTATTTTCCATAAAGTGTTTTGACTATTTACAGTGTTGCTTTCAGATTTCTTTGAGTGGGGAAAAAACATAATAAGAGAACATGGGAAGAAATAAGCATCTAAATCTTCCTTTCTGCTATTCTTCTCAAAAACGTAAAGCGGGGTTCTGATGAAGCAGGACCCAAGAAAGGCTGTGTCTATAAAATTGGAATATTTCCTTAATTAAGGAATTTCTGTTTGTCATCATGGAGACTTTGAAAGCCCAGCTGGTGTTCTGCTGGATTTTCTGTCTCAGTCCACCTCCTTGGTCTGACACATGTTTTTTCTCTTGGTAGAGATGTTTATTCAAACACTGGTATGAATGTTTTTTGTCAATGCAACACTTTTTAACTTCAGTATTCTGTTGGCTTTTTTTTAACCATTTATTTGAACTCTTTATTCTAAATTTGATTCTTATTCATCTTCAGTGATTATATTGATCTTTAGCCCATTGACTGTATGTTCTGTTCTTGACGGTTTTGCATACTTGAAAGATGAGTTGCATTCATGTGGCCAGAGGAATATATTTCTCAGCAGCTGGTGGTTAAATAAGAAATGGCACATTTTGTACAAGAGGCTTTAAATTCTGAACAGATTTTTATTTCACTTTCAATTTCATTTCTGATTGGATTAAGAATCTCCAAGATGGCATTGCCATTCCATTTTTGCTTAGCAGGCCCAGAACATCTGTCATGGATGAGGATTTCTTTTTAATTTTTTTTTATTTAAATTTAATTTTTTTTTTAATTAAAAAATTGGGTTTTTTAATTTTAAGAGAAAACAGGTTGAAGTAATTATTAATATTGTTAAATCAACATGAGAAGACCTTGTAGACTGCATTTATTTCTTAACAAAGTGTAGCAAAGAATTGGCTTGGAATGTTAGAAGAAAGAGCAGAAATGGGTAAGCAATTGGGAAATCACTGACCTCCTTTTTCCTATTTGTTAAACTCATGTCTACAGATGTTTTATTCTTCCAAATGACACTATTCACTGTGAGAGGGAGCTGTACCAATCCGCCAGAGCCTGGAAGGACCACAAGGCTTACATTGATAAGGAGGTAAGAGGTATTTTAAAATCTGAGTGAAGTCTTTTCGCTGCTACCTTTTCAAAGAATAATTCTGACTTGGAAATATTCTCTGCAGATCGAAGCTCTCCAAGACAAAATTAAGAATTTGAGGGAAGTTAGAGGACACCTAAAAAGAAGAAAACCAGATGAATGTGATTGTAGTAAACAGAGGTAAGAGAGATGGCATTCAACACTGAAAGCTACACCAATTGCTAAGGTTTACATGCTTACCAAAGTTTTTTTGAGATGGAAAAGAAAGAACATAACCTCTATTGATATTTATAACCACTGCAGGTACTCATTTTAGTTAGATTCCTTTTAACAGTAGAAGCTACTGTGAATAAAAAGAAGATAAATCTTAGAATTTTAAACTTAAATATGTTTGTATTTTACTAATGTATTTGAACCCAACTGTAGTCTTTTGCTATAATCTAGCATAGGATCACTCACACAGATGTTACTTCTTTAAATGAAGTGAAAATCATAAGTCATTCTGTATAGTTCCTTAAGAAAATGTGAAAGATGGCATGTTTCTGGTTTGGTTTTGTGTTGAAAATGGTTTCATGACTTTATAATTCCTAACAATGTTTCCTGTAGCTATTACAACAAAGAGAAAGGAGTTAAGGCCCAAGAGAAACTCAAGAGCCATCTTCATCCCTTCAAGTAAGATTGTTATTAACCTCTCACTCTTTCAGCTGGCTTTTTGGTGATTGGAGAAATATAATTTGGGTGGCTTGGGGTTTTTTGTGGAGAGGGGAAGGGAAGAGGTGAGAGCAAGAAAAGGTCACATAAAGCAAGCTCTCACAAGAAAACTTCAGTAGTTTTGGACAGACTTGTGAAAGTTCATGGATAATAATTTTTAAACCTATTGATAGAAAAAGGATGAAAATAATAATTTCAGAAGCTGATTGACCTCTTGATTGTTAAAAAAGATCCAGTTAAACCTAAATGCAACAGTGCACAGTTTCTCATGCTTACTGAAGAGAACACCTTGTCATAACAGCTGGGATGGAAGCTGAGCTAGAAGAGGGGCATACTCTCATCCCCTCGTTTTAAAGAAGCCAGAAAGATGTAAAAACTGCTAATGCTGTTGTTAACCAAATAGAGACTGTTCTCTCTCAGCTGTGCCCAACTTTCTCTCTGAACAGAGAAGCAGCACAGGAAGTGGATGGCAAACTGCAGCTGTTCAAAGAGAACCGGAGAAGAAAGAAGGAAAGGAAGGGGAAAAAGCGCCAGAAGAAAGGAGACGAGTGTAGCCTCCCTGGACTGACGTGTTTTACCCATGACAACAACCACTGGCAAACAGCACCATTCTGGAACTGTAAGTCTTACGCCCACGTGCAGATGTGATCTAGGTTATCCTCTGCTGTGTTACGGAGTTCCCACTTCATGCAATCAGAGCATTATTTTGAAGAACTGGCAATTAGCAATGCTGCTTTTGCCGCTATTCTAAAGTACAAAGGAAGAACATCACCTGAGTATGTTGGTAATTGTTGCATTACTTATTTATATGAAATTATCACAAGAGGCTCGATGCTAAACACTGCAGAAGCAAAAGGGGAGTTGGCCTCTAAAACATAGACTTTCACAACCAGCCGCTGAGATTTGTGTCATCTCTTGGAGATCAAGATGACCAAATATTTCATAGGAATTTTAATTAGGTTTCCGGTTATTAATAAAAACCTTATTGTTCCAATTTCCATAAATCCTTTTTGTTACTTGACTTTTAATTTTGTCACAAACTACAGCACATAAGAAGTCGACTTTAGTTTTACCATTTTGCTTTCAAAGTATATCAAACAGCTCACCTTGCTCTGAAGCAAATACAGATATTATCCCTTATGAATTCTTCCCCTATTCCTATTTTTAATATTCTAAAAGAATTTAAAAATCAGAACTACAGAACACTCACCTGGTGCGTAAGAACAAAATTTATAGCTGGAAAATATTTTAAATTCCTTTTAACTTCAGGGTATATAAATAACCATCCTATTGAGGCATGCTTCAACATTTCTCGGTATTCAGCATTAACAAAACACCTTTCTCATCTTTGGTGGCGGAGGAACGAAAGTGACTGAAAACTTTACTTTCAAAAACTTGAAGATCAAACGATGATTAAGTTACAACATATTTGACCCCAAGTAGAAAGTTTGCTAAGAGCAATTTTTCATTTGGAGAAAGATGTTGTCTCCTGGTGTAATCTGTTCTGAGTGCACTAGAACAACTGTTAATATGCTTTTTACATTTTAAAATGTTCCCAAAGCAGTCGTATGCATGATTTTTGTTTTAAAGACAACAATTAAATTGGCTTGTTAGTTTTCAACTGTGGAGTAACAAACAGTTATGAAAAGCGTTCTCATATTGCTGTGGATTCTGGTAATGCTCCAGCAACAGCCATGGGGTTAAAAAAGTGTCCCTTTGACACAGTGCCCTGGTTTGAGCTCAGTCCATAACTTGAAGAAGAGCTAATGTATTGACCCACATTACACAGATAAAAAGGTCCAATATCATTACTATATTTACAAAGTTTATTCAAAACATTGATACTGTTACAGCTAGTCACAGTACTGATAACAAATCTAAATAAATCCAAATAAAAATCTAAGGCAATATTAATATTTTATTATTGGAATTAAAGAGACATTCTTCTACAGCCAAGCTTTGTTAGCAGTTCATTTGAAAATTAAGGGGGATACCTTTCTTACAGCCTTTTCCACTGGCAAAACAAGATTACAAACAAGATATACCCGGGTCACCTCTATGGCTGCTGTGACACCTGGATCCAGGTGTCTTCAGTTTGGAGTGGAATCCCACTCCAGGTTTCCCCAGCTTGAAAAGTGAAAACAAGATGCAATCCAGTTACACTCTTTGGGATAGCAACATTTGTTCTGTTTACGATGAGAATCTAGCATTATTCAAACAGAATATTTCTTTTTAATTGGTCTAGAATTGAAGTACAGGAAAACCCATAGAAGTTTGACTAGTAGAAGAAGAAGGCATATTATCTTTCACTGAAAGCTAATAACTTGTTTCTTTAATTACAGTGGGCTCTTTCTGTGCTTGCACAAGCTCAAATAACAACACTTACTGGTGT
This sequence comes from Rissa tridactyla, assembly GCF_028500815.1. Lineage (NCBI taxonomy): Eukaryota > Metazoa > Chordata > Aves > Charadriiformes > Laridae > Rissa > Rissa tridactyla. Next base: position 37,055,632 of record NC_071467.1, on the reverse strand, counting down.
TTGCGAACAGTTAACGACACTCACAATTTTCTTTTTTGTGAGTTTGCGACTGGCTTCTTGGAGTATTTTGATATGAACACTGATCCCTACCAGGTAAACCCCTTTCCCTGTTCCAAATTGTTCTTTCCCCAAACTCCTCTAGGTATTTTTTTTATTTCTGTTAACAAGTTATTTTTTCCCTCCATTCCTCTTTTTCTCAGCTGACTAATACAGTACATACAGTGGAAAGAGGCATTTTGAATCAATTACACATACAACTAATGGAACTGCGAAGCTGTCAAGGTTATAAGCAGTGCAATCCCAGGCCGAAGGGACTTGAAACAGGTACAAGAAAATAGAATTGTTTATTTCCATTTTATTCCTTTTTTTTTTTTAAAAAAAATCCTCTTAATTGCTAATTGTATCCGTGAAGTGTGGCTCTCCTTAGTGTTGCTCTGAACAGTTTGGAATGATCCATATCCACCATCCTGCACAACCGCATGACAAGGAACCTTCTTTGTGAGTTTGCACAGGTCATTCTAGCCAGATACTGGTGGCAAACAACAACATTTGACAAAAATGCTGCAGAAAGGTTATCGTGTTATTTGAGCTAATCAATAACCTTCGTAGTCATAACTCTTTTCCCTGTTGCAGGATTTATTTGGTTAGTTTTTGCCTCCCAGTAGCAGGTGAGGTATTAAATCCTGTGTTTATTCCAATTGCTGTCTGCCTAGATGAACAACCTCAGGCTCCACACCACAGCTGAGACTTAATATTGCAAACTTCTCATCAGCGGTAGACTCCTCTATTTTTGAGGAAAGCTGTATTTCTTTACAAGAGTCTCTGAGTACAAAAATAGCTGGTATTTATACTTCATAACTCTGGAATTCATTGCACTTAAATTTGGTTGATTGAATACTGTGATTTTTTTTTACAGGAATATTCCCTTCTACATAACTTGTGGTGTTGCATCTTTGTATCTCTTTCTTCAGCTGCAAAGGTTTCTCTTTTTTACAATATCTAATTGTTTGGGGGTTTTATTATTTTTGAAAAACTGTGGTTTTTCAGTTCTTTTATATAAAACTTCCAGGAAATCTTTGTTGGACTGCAGCTCTGTCTTTATTTAACACAGTACATTTCTTTTTAGGAATTAGATGCTGTGCATGGAAAGCTACATTGTGAATGGTTTTTACAAGTTCTAAACACTAACAAAAGTTACTCTTGTATTTTCCTATATCAGGAAATAAAGATGGAGGAAGCTATGATCCACACAGGTATCCACACTTTTTTATTCTCCTCAGCAGCTTCTTTCCAAATAATTGCATGACTCCAGTCCATTTCAACTAATGTCTGTATCCTGCCATGTTGCACACAGCATAGCTTTTGATGCATGCATTTTCTAACCACTCTACACTGAACTTGGCCATTGTTTTTCAGATCTACCATTCCGCATTTAACGTAGCTCATTGTCATAGCAAGACTTCATACAGCTCGTATTTCATGCCTGTATTTCTTAGATGTTTACACAAGGAAAACGACACAAAAATAATCCCCGTTTTTGGGTTGTTTTCCTGTTGTTGGGTTGATTTTGGATGGGTTGGGGATTTTTTCTGGTTTTATTTAGGAAGTCTACACAGCTGCTTTTTAAACATAAAACAAATGTGCTTAGAAAGTTTTCTGAGGTATGTGTATCCAAAGAGCCTAATCCAATCTACGGAAGGAAAGTAAAATCTTCTCACTGGCTTTAGGAAATGTTGGCAGATGCTGCTGTAAGCAAAAGCAGTGCTCAGGGTGAGCAGCATGTGCTGCGAAGCCAGCAGGAGACAGTTCAATAAGTGTGGCAGAAAGATGAGGCTCCTTTTGGCCGGGGGGGCTGATGTTTTCAGACCAGATCACACACGCATGAAACAAAATTTCTTAAAAAAGTTGAGCTAAGGAAGGGAACCAGGTGAGGTTTTTTTATACTTAATGCTTGAACCTGAGGAATACACGAAAGGCTGCTGTTTGCAAGTATATTTATCTGTTTGCAAGTGTATTTATCATACCTACACATTTGTCAAGCAGAGCCCAGTTCCTCCTAGTGGAGGAACCTGTCAAACATAAAGCAAAAGCCTGAAGAGACTGAAAAAACTCAGGCCTTAACAGTACTGCACTTGCTGTTCAGTGAACAATAGAGGTACTCAGGGGAAAAAAGAGATTAGAAGTCTGTCAAGTGTCAGACTTGGTGTCTTCTCATGATATATCAGTTTTATACACTTTCAACTCCATGCACTTTGGTGGAGTAGCTCCTGATAAACATTATTTGCCTGAGGTGTAAACTGGGTCCAAGGAGCATACAACTCTACATAAAACTGTTTTTCACAGGGTCCTCTGAAGAAAACCTTGCCATCAGCTCCCAGCAGCCAGGAAACAATTAAGATAATGTATTTCAATGTTTTATAGATCTCCAATTTACGCAGCTATTTTTTCCTTGGAGCTAATTTTGTGTTTTCTCACTAGAGTAGTTTTGAGATCTAGGAGAATGATAAGCTTTCATTTGGTTATATCCCATTTGCTTGCATTACTTGTTACAGCCTGGTGGGAACTGGTTACTGCAGTGATAGAAAGCAATCCCTATAATTATGCTTTCATTAGAAGATGTCCTTGTAAGCTTTCCTCATTTTAACTACAGCTCTAACAGGCATTTTTGAATTGTAGGATTGCATGAAACAGTAGAGCACACAGGATTAATCTTGAAATTATATCTTACTACACTATTTAGTAATGAAAACATTTTAACTTCTGCTACTAAGTCAGTTAACATTCTGCTACTGGGATAAACAGCAGGTATAGTATAAAAAACTGATATTACTCTGTGCCATTAAATTCCAGACACTCTGTTTCTCAGTATACACAGATGCTTGAGTTCAACCTTTTGTTTGAAGTCCCATCCTGGTGGAAATTGCTGGGTTCTTTTCTAAAACAAACAAACAAAAAATTAAATTAACAGAAAGCATTTCCCAGGAATCATTAAAAAGGTCTCTTAAGAGTATCCTTCTCTTGATGCCTACAGAGGAAGCAACAGGGTAAGAAAGGAAAAGACCCGTGCTGCTAAATCACGTGAACTGCCCCTTAGGCTTCCTTCAAACTGTATAGTTTCTCCACTCAGACCTGTTTCTAGTTGAAAACGTCCTGAGTTAGTACAGCACTACCTGTGTTGCAAGCACAACACTGGGACAACAGGCCTGTATGGAAACGGCCAGTATAGTGCTGTTTGCTGAACACACAGGGAGAGGGTTCAGCAGGACAGGACGGGTGTCTGTCCTTTGATGGCCCTGCAGACATGGAGGATGACAGGAAGTGGGAATTGCACTCTCCTCTCTCCTCTCCTGCTTCTCTGAGTTTTTCCGAAGCCACCAAGGAGACGACTGCAGCTACTTGTCTTTCCTCTCAGTGGAGATATATCCAAATCTCTTATTAGTTTTGAGACAACGCAGACACGGATGGCATCATGGGACTCTGGGGCACAAAAATTGGAGAGTGAAGCTTAGCTAATCCTTGATTTTTAAAAAAAAGGAAAATATATTACTGTGAACAGTTAGCAACAATTTTTCTCTCTTTTGGGTTTATGACAGCTGAGAGATTCCAAACTATTGTTCAAGAAAACCACTGCCATGCTGATACTCAAATGCAACTTACCTGCGCTTTCCTGTTTCACACCTATTTGTAATGAGATTTCTTACAGGGGAAAACCTTTTCTTTCCTCTCTCCTTCCCCTGTATGCTTTGATTTCAGTGGGAAACTTTTCATGCTTACTGCTAAGTTGTGGAATTAAGCTGTGACTCAGTCAACCAACATACAACCAGCTCTAGGACCTTAAAACTTTGCTTTCTCATTTGTTTAACGTGTATGAATACAAGTTACCACTGTCCCATGTGTTTAAACAATTTTTTTTCTGCTTGACATGAAGAACATGGAACAATTCCCAATGCCTTCCCGGCTGTGAAACTCCTCTGAGGCTGCAGAAACAGCCTCACTTAGAGGGGGGAAAAAAACAGATCCAGTATGAAGGACTGTGTAGCTCTTTGAGCTATTTTGTAGGAATACAGCAAACCCGTTGCTGATCTTACGTCTGTGCAGCACAGCCCCGTTGCCCTGCTGCTGAAGCTGATGGAAACCCTGCTCCTCCTCACTAGCCCCCAGACCTTCCCGCTGCCCACCCTGCCACCCCAGCTTGCCCAGCTCAACCACTTGTCCCCTGCTGCCTGGGACAGGCAGGAGAGGCTCCTCTGGGCCCAAAGGCACCTTTCTGACCCCTCCTTTGACCCTCACTGCCCTGGTTCATTCCCAAACCTCTTACCGGCCAAATGGTAGCCTACCAGTTTCAATGTCTGTCATCACATACCAAACCGCTTTGGCCACTGGCTGTTCCTACAGCAGGTTGTTTTGCTATACAGGCTCTGATTTGGCAAAGGAAAAAAAAGTATGAAGCTATCAATATAAATAATAAGATAGCAAAATTTAAATAATGTTGCATCTGCAGTGTGGTTAATATTTTACAGGGTTTGGTGACTAAATTCCTCAAAAATGCATCCCTTCCTACGATGTTCTTTAAGGTTCTTTGTGCCTCTAAGCACGGGAATAATAAGATTTCTTTCTTGAAACCTCTGTGGTATTTAATTATTTTTTGTTTCAGGAAACAAATTATCCATAATTTGACTTACAAAGATGGTTCTCATGTGGCCATGCCATGATATCATTTCTCTTGTCTACTTCAGGAAAAGAAAGAAGGAAGATATTCTGTTACATCTGTCCTACGAAATCCAAAGAGCTTGTGTTCCTTCCTGTAACAGGGAGTTTGCCAAGTGTTTGCAAAAACAATATTTCTAGAACTTGCTTTAAAAAAAATAAGATACTTAAATTTTACGTTGCAAAATATTTACAGCTGTTGTACTAAGTGAAGAAATATAAATTAAGATCAAAGACTTAGATGTTTCCAAGTAAGGGAAGTGGTTGTCCTCTGGTGGGAGCAGAATAAAGCCCCTCATCATAGGAAAATCTCAGGCTTTTTTGTGACCATAATGGTATTTTTCTGACTTTCCATATGATGGACTAAATATTGGAGAAATTCTTTGTACCGTGAAATCCCAAGCTAGTAAAGAAGCAAAGAATATAAGCTATGATAGATACAAGTTGTTTCACTTGAACAATGAGAAAGGCCACGTTAAAATGCAAACAAATTAATGGAGATGCCAGGAACCCATTGCAGGGCTGAAGGGTTCGATACAGATAAACATTTGTGCTCAGTTCATGCTGTTGGACTGTTGCCACTTGAACTTCCAAGGTAATTACTACTAGCCTACCTGCCTGTACAATTTTCAGAAAGAGAGTAAGTCATCTCAGTGAACTAATTACTAAATATTGCCTACAGCATCGTTTGCAAGGACAAATTTGCCACTTTGCCTGACAGGCTTTTGCATTACCTGATTATTTTTTCCTTGTAGTCCACTTTGTTGATAAAATCTTTGGACTGAACACAGTCTGCGCAATGAATTAAATAAAATAGTGGTGTTCAGTGTTACTTGTCAATGTAAAATTTCACACTACATTTGATAATCTGGGTCACTATAGCCACTGTTGTGACTTTTAAAAATCTTTTGGAAATGGGTTTCCTTCATGTCTGATTTTTCTGGCTATAATCAATACAAAACGCAGCTCCATTGCTACTTATAGACTTATATGTATGCCCTTTATTCAAACTTATTATTTGATAAAGCTGTTAGAAATTTTCTTTGAAAGCTTTTTTAAGTAAAAAAAAATCAAAACCTTTAGGAGGTTCTATATCTATGTATATTTTAACACTATTTTACAGAGCGGTGCAGTCCTATAAATTAATTCACACCAAGCTTTTACAGCTTTTATTTCTCCTAATTGCTCCATGTAAATTAAAATGAACGTTTACAAAGTAAATAAAATACTGCCTTTGGCTATCATTTATTAAATAAAATGTGTCTGGTTGGTTTGTAGACCATATGTCTTGAGCTACCCAGACACCAAATTCCTGTGGCTGTTGTTGAAATTCAGGTCACTAATGGCTTTCAGAGTTAGTCCTATTTTTTATTCTTAGCCATTGTTCATTTATTCCATATTTTGGTGGAGTGTTCAGGAAAGGCGAATGAAATATTTGTGTATTGAAGCACCTTTCCTGGTCTTGAAAAATCAGAGAAAAGATTTATCTCTGATTGTCATCACAAAGCCCCACTTAGATTAGATTTTGCTCTTTTTTACTCAGTCCAAGGATGTCGCAGAAGACAGGGAGTTTCTTGCTGTGTGTTCAGCAGGAGCTGTGAACACCCCCCTGAGGCCAGCATCATTAACGCGATAACAGGAGATGTGGAGCGTCTTACATTTTGAGTTACGCGTGTTATGAATAGTGGTGCTTTCAAGCAAATTGGAGTAGAAACACATGGAAGCTTAGCTTGCACATTTAAGCTGGTGTTCACCATTAGGCTTTATTCTCTCTTTCAACAGAGGACAGTTATGGGATGGATGGGAAGGCTAACCTGCCCAGTTTCACTGGTGACATCGACTGGGAAGGACTGGAAGACTTGTACAGTGTGAATGAAAGTGTATATGAATACAGATACAACTATAGACTTAGTCTGGCTGACTGGACTAATTACTTGAAGGATGTAGATAGAATGTTTGCACTGCTGAACAGTTACTACCAGCAAAATAAAACAGACAAGGGTAACATTGCTCAAAGCAATGGGGATGGGGACGAATCATCCACGCCTTTTGCCTTGGTGGAAATGGCCTCTGCTGAAGAGTCGAGCGGCTTGCCTGCGGAAGAGTTGCAGCTTATCGTGCCAACGGACTTCGCGGACCTCGCTTTGAGCACGGTGAATTTAAGTCAGGAGAGGAAACTTGAATTAAACAATGATATTCCTGAGAAAAGTAGTTCGAATGACGCACACTGGAGAAATAATCATCAAGCTGAAAATTGGATGGAGGATAAAGAATCGGACCGTTTTGATATGGATTTCAGTGGAAACGGTTTGATAGAGTTGGAGTCCCGGCATAGCTTCATGCTACAACCCATCAGCATTCCTCAAAAAGACACTCATCGGGACAGTGACGCTGTGGAAGATATATTTGAAGATCAAATATATCTTCCCGTGAGGTCCGATGAACCCCTCGTTCATCAGGCTGTAAACATATCCATTAGGGATTCATCTATCGGTACCCAGAAAACAGGAACTTCCTTAAAAAAAACGGAAGAGAGTCTTGCAGGGGAAACTTCACAAATCCTAAATGTAGAAGGCAGTGCCTCAGCTCCACTCTCCTCGGATTAGATCAAGTTGTAAACCATTAAATAAGTTCTCCTTTTTCTTATTAGCAAACTAATAAAGGTAATCCTGACAGCTGACATTCCATGTTTATTGTAGATACGTTTTGCAGCTAAAATGAGCCCCGTTCAGTATTTGTCTGTGTGCATTTGTTTTATTCACACGCACATATTTTCACAGTAATTCTCCCCACTGGGAAGCAAGATTTCCAGTTTTTGATGAAAAGAAACAGTGTTAACTTTCAAATGCAGTAGCACATTCTCCGAAAGCTAAAAATTATTCCTGTGAAAAGGATGTTCAAGTTACTTTCTCTGTTTCCAAGCGATCCCACCATGAATGAATGTTTCAGTCCACCCAATCTGTCCGCATACTGTCTTTTTCATAAATTATTTTAACCACTGGAAATTCCTAATGTCACGCTTTCGAGTAAAATGCACTTTTAAAACCTGTATGCCATACCATTTATGAATCTAATGCCTTACGTGTTCTTAGTTTGCTCATTGTCTCATGTAATTATGAAACCAATAAATAGTTTGACAGGAAAGAGGTAATCAGCATGGATTGTGGAAACAGACTCTGAATATTATTTTAGCAAAAATATTGCATGTTTTTGTTACTTTGATTTAACCAAATTTACTCTCAGAAAGGTATGGCTAATGATTGTTAGCTGTAGGAGGATTTGTTTAAACTGGATTGTTTCCCTATATGTTGATATTGTCAGTATTAAAAATCCATGAGGTTTTTTGACTTTTTTTTTTTTTTTCTTGCTGATACTGGTAGAAAGGTTTACATCAATACATATATGCTTTTGTCACCACATCTGATTTTTATTATCCCGAACAGTATCTTAAAAGCATTACTAGAATACTAAGACTTAAATTCTTTTTGTTTTGTTTTGAACAGGCCTTAAAGGGAATGATAAAATCCTGTTAGATTTACATTGCTCTAGATACAAAAGGCACATGAGGTAAAAAATAGTAATTTAGATAATTTTTGTTGTTGTATTCTAAATTTTTTCTTGAACTTTACCAAACATTAAATTTTATAAAGTATAATAAGAAAAGGAGTTTGAAAATCTGTTTTACTTGAACTTAGTATCTTCCCTTGCTTGTTTATAAATTTCTGAACAATTAGTACTACAACAACAACAAAAGAGAATTATCTCAAACAGATGTAACTCCATAGCGTCCAATTCATGGGTGTGTTTCCTATCTGTTACATGTTATTTAGCGTAGTGAGTATTTTTTGGCTATTGCAAGCACTGCAGGTTAAACCTACATTCATTGCATTGTATTTTAAGTTGAAACTTTTTAAAAAGGAGATTCTTTTAGTAGGATTTTAATAATTTTAAGAAGCAGTCTTTTTGATGGACTCTGTACATATGTTAAAACTACTAGCTCTTTACCTGATGTATGTGTTACGGGCTGATTGATAGAAAAACGTATTTATGGTCATGAATGATGCTATTTGTACATAGGTTTTAAGTTACTAGGATACAGACTGTGTTTTTAAATCTTGTATAATATTTCTGTGATACTTTTATAGAACAATTCTGGCTTCGGGAAAGTCTAGAAGCAATATTTCTTGAAATAAAAAGTGTTTTACTTTACCTGCTTCAGAGAAGTCCAGATGATCCAGTTTTCCTGCTGATTAAGATTAATTTTTAAATTGTGTTAAAAGTTTCATTTATAAGAATCCATCCACATTTACAACAACGGGTACCAAAATAACACACTGCATTCTGTTAGTTATAAATTATTCCTGGAGATTGCGAATAATATATATTTTTTGTTTGAGACATGCTGTGATTAATTTTTTTTTTTAATTTTCAGTTCATCTGATCCTTTTTTCTCTTGAAGTCAACGCACTGAGCTGCAGAACGGGTGGCTCCCAGAAGTAAAGCGATGTTACATGGTGCCACCCCCTGCTTTGCTGCTTTCCCTCCTCCCTGCAGAGCTCTCCCTCTGACAGCAAAGCGCAGCAGACCAGACACACGCCAGGGCTTAACGAGAATGGACCACAGATCTCTAGTTGGGAGGAGTAACTCCTCGCACAAATCCTCACAAAAGGGGATTTAGATTTCAAGGTAAACTCTCTTTTACTTGCGCTCTGTGTTTCTTTGGTGGCCTATGAATAAGATTAGCTTCATAAACTAAAATCAGCCTCTGGAGCTATGCTTCTTGAATTCTCCTTTCTTCCATACAGTCCTTGGAGAGGCTGATGCTCCTGCAGATATGAAGTTACAGGTGATGATTGTAGGAATTAGGAAAGGGGATCAATGGTTAACCTAAGTGTCCAAAAATCAGCCATTGCACTGCTAGATAGACCCCTGAGAGGTGCCTACCCCTGGGCTACCAAGAAGATTAGGGGACTGGAACATCTCTCTTATGAAAAAAGGCTGAGGGATTTGGGTCTCTTCAGTCTGGAAAAAAGATGGCTGAAGGGGGATCTGATCAATGCTTATAAATACTTAAAGGGTGGGTGTCAGGAGGATGGGGCCAGGCTCTTTTCAGTGGTGCCCAGCGACAGGACAAGGGGTAACGGGCACAAACACGAACATAGGAATTTCCATCCCAACATAAGTAGGAACTTCTTTGAGGGTGGCAGAGCACTAGAACAGGCTGCCCAGAGAGGTGGTGGAGTCCGTCTCTGGGGACATTCAAAACCCATCCAGAGGCATTCCTGTGCAACCTGCTCTGGCAGGGGGGTTGGACTAGATGATGTCCAGAGGTCCCTTCCAACCCCTACCATTCTGTGATTCTGTGAAAGCACACTGGCAAAGACAGGTTGTATTTCAAAACAGGGTGCTGAGCAGGCTGAGCCAGCAAGTTTGGGAGGACTTTAAGGACAAAGGCAAGTTGAAGCAAGGTCCCATACAACTACCTCACTCATATCTTTGTGCAGGGAATTATCCAGCACCAACCACGTGTCCTCCATTCTTTAAAAGAGCCAAGCAAGACACGTTCTTCTCTCTTAACGCTTGGGTGAGAAGGGAATAGTGCAATAGTATGGTCCACCTGTTTGCCCCACTTGACCTTCCTCCTTACATGACAGCTTGAAGTACTCACTCAGGAAGTGGAAGAGATTGCATCCTCCTCAGCTTGAAAGTGGTCAACCTTTCTTCTTCCAGGACAGTGCCCTGTCCTTCAAACTATCAGATAGTTTAGGTGGGAGCCTTTTTTACAGCTCTTTTATAGGAGTGTGGCAGAAAAAAAATTTAAAAGGGACTTATTCTGTAGCTAAGAGGTACAAGGAGCAATGAACTCTGATCCTTGCTCTCTGGCAACATGCATCAAATATTAAACCGTGAGCTGAGCATGGTGTGACTGTCAGGAAGATCTTACAGGCGTCGAGCAATTGCAGGCTTGGGATGCCTAAATCTGACTTCATGAACAAGCGCTCCTCACGGCAGACAAACAGAGGCTTGAGAGAAAGACCTTCTTTGCTTTTTCTGATCTGCGAAATAATGGCAGGTGTGTCTTTTTTGAAAGGCAGTACATAGTTATGTACTTTCTGAAGAGGGCCTGCAGCTTGCACATCTTTGGGAGGTGTCAACATTATTTGGAATGCTTCCACTAGGATTTAAAACAAGGCTGCCAGTACTGCCCTCAGACCCTTGGACTGTGTGAGACACTTTCTGAGACCTCTTACCACCTTAAAGACCTCAGGAAAAGCAAAGATAGGTAACACTTCATTTCCAGAACTTCAGACACAAGTTAATTGCTGTTATGGGTAAGTAAAACCTCTTGGTCCTGAAGTGTTAATGCACGCAAACAGCTGGGAAAAAAAAATAAAAATCTCTTGGGTAACATTTGGATCATAGCATCATTCTGGAATTCAGGTTTATTTAACAGCTGAGTGAAGGGTTTTTCAGAGTGCAGGCCTGGGCACAGGCAGCCCCCCACCCTCCCCACCAAAATCCCTTTGGATGCCTGAAGCTGTCGATGCTGGCAGTCACTGAATCACAATGGAAGAGGATGTGTGTGGTGAAACAGTTGGGGCTGAGAAACCAAGAACTGCAGCAGCCCAGTTCAGGGAGGATTTGCCCAGGACTGGTCTTGAGGCCTGAGGACCTGTGGGTGGCTGGTGACCACTAGTTGTGATGCTGTAATAAAACTTCCTCTTTTAGTTTCAGCAAAAAAAGCAATCTGGTTTGTGTGCTCTGACACCACTTTGCAGTGAGAACCAATGTGCAGTAATTGCAAGAGGGAGAGTAATTTCAAAAATGTCCCACCTAAAGGGATGCGGTCACAGCCTGAGCCACCTCGGAGCTGCCTGGGGTAATTCTGCTCCCGATCTGGCAGCAGATGTCAGTGCAGAGCCACACAACAGGGCCTCTCCTTGTCCCCTGCACCACCCTCCTGTGCTTCTAACCCCTTCCAAGGTGGTTCATTTATTCAATTTTCAACTAGAAACAATATGCTTGATGTGCTGGAAATCTGATGATCATTTCACCCACAGCACATTCCTCAGTTTAACAGTTCTAGACTTGGATACCGGTGACATTCAGGGGGATCTGCAAGACACTTCTTTTGTGTGGTTATATGTATTGGAAATGAAAATGGAGAAGTCTTACTTTGAACATGGAAGTCAGAGAGGATCTGGACCCCATAGATTTCTCTGCTGTCCAAGACACTGTAGCTCCTCCCTGGTTGTGCACATCGGCTGAAGCTGCGCTGCTGGCCAAGGACTTGAATCTGCCGGGTGCTGTGCACAGCACCGCAGTTCCTGACTGCGGTCTGAAACCAAATGCACTTAGATACCTCAGAAAGACAAGCTGCGTTCTGAATCAATGCGAATTCACCTACAACTTGGAAGCAAAGTTTTGTATTCACAGTACACCAAGCAGTGAGAAGGTTTCATAGAAACAAGCCACAGCTCATCCAGCCGTGAAACATGCACTACAGGTCAAAACATTTTCACTGTGAAGGCTCAATAATGAAACACGTCTAGAAAAATCAACCTGCTGTTCTTTTGATCTTGGAAGACCAGGCTGCCTTGGGACAGAATTTCCACCCATGGATACATCTATACTTTCAAATAAAAGTGAGTCCAGAGAGTGGAAAATCTAGCTCCAAAACCAAATTGTATGAACACCCACACTGCTAGACCAGGCTGGCCCCATCCACATTATGTAGCATTTAGCCCTGGGTCTCCCCTTGGTTTTATGCTGATGTTCCTATGGACCCAAAATGTAATTTCCAATTGTTTTAATTTTAAAATGTCTGTGTTGAAACCACTAGAGCTCTTACGGCGTGATACTGCAGTGTGTACTGCAGCCCCTGTGGTGTTGCATGAGGACACGGGGGGTCCCTCACCACCCTCTGGTTTTGCACGGCTGCAGGAATGGGGGGAACCAAACCTGTGGCACAGTCATTCTCCACAAACCGCATGGAGGTAGTTTGTTGGCCTGGCCCATCTCAGGGCCAAGGAGTGAACTAAGCGCTAAGCAGTGATGACCTCAGGAATCCGGTCCTTGGGTTCATGCCCTGGTGCTCTTTTATTGAGGAGCGTAGATGCACGTAGACTCGTACCCTATGTATTTTTTTGAACTGTCAATATCCATTTCAAACAAATTTGTATTTCTTAGCACATAACTAACATCAACCAAATTTAATGCTAAAGGAAGCTGTGGAATTTTACAGTTTATTTCTGCATGATCAATACTTAGTTGTGATGCCGTTGTCACAGAATTCAGTGGAAAGATTTGGTTTTGTCTGACTATGCACTAAAAGACAAAATACTTCATCACCTGATCCAGAATGATTGCTACCAACATACCTTTTTTGTAATTTTCTTTTTTTTTGTCAGAAATAAAACACACGGGATATGCTATTTTTTATTTCCAAATATCAAGTATTGAAGAGTTTGTTTTGTAAACACATGTTTACAACAGATGCTGACAACGGATTTCATTAAATGATGTGTTACACGGCTTTAAAATTATTCTAAGCTCTGCTGAGAAATAAATATCAATTAAAAAACCCCATAAGGAGCCTAATGTATGCAAAACAAACCGCATAAACCAATTAGTCTCTTTTTACCACAGCACAGCACCCACACACTCATACAGTCAGACATCCTCTACAAATTTCCTTAATACTCTACACATTTGCTTAATAATGAGTTTTTTTAAAAAAACTAAACAGTTACAGGCAGTGTGCCCACTCCATGCTCCTAACATATTACCCAGACCGTTGCTGTTCTGCTTAAAATTGTTTGGTAGAGGTATGCGCTGCAGCCAAGGGCAAATCTCCCATTTGCTCAACTGGGGAAAAGAGCGGGTCTTCTTTGAGGAAAGGCTTCAGACAACCGTGGATCACACTGACTCCAAATTCAGTTGGAGTCATCCGCAATTCATCCGAAACTCAGTTCCGGATGATTTTTTACCTTTTTTTTTTTTATTTTGAAATGTCCCGCCATGTTTTCAAATATGGAGTTTGTTAAAGAGGTCACATTTCTGGCCTATCAGTCGGAGGTGTACCTCTCAGTGCTATTTAGGATACAGATGCCTCTTCCGCATAATCAGTCCAGACACAACAACACAAAATAATTACCCTTCAGAATTCAAATTGGAAGGAAAAAATTTTTGTCTTCAAGATTTTAAAACCAAACCCCTCTGTTTTAAATCATAGCTCACTAGAAAGTTGAACAAATTTGGCCTTTTCCATTGTTAGAGGTAGAATTTGATCTTATTCTACCCCTCTTTTTCTGGTATTCCATGGAAGAACATTAGTATTTCAGATCTGAATCCTCAAATTAATTCACACGCTTATTAACGTGGCTTGGTTAAGGGGTCCCAGAATTTACTCCAGTGTTTCTTGTCGTTACTGTAGGATTTATTTTCAGTTTCTTCAGTTTTATTTCAGTAACATGCTACAGCAGGACGAATACATCCTACATGTATTTCTGTGGTCTGTATAGCTTTTACCTTAGCTGTCAGCGCTGGGCCAAATCCTATACTGCCTCCTGAAACGACTTTCCCACAGAAGAGCTAGGTAGGAATTGGCCCACCAGGAATTACAAACACTGTCTTTGCTGGAGCAGTCCAGACTTTAAGAACAAAAACACATGCAGTTGCATCATTGACATGCCTTGAATATGTCATTTAAGTCATAGTGAATACATCATAAAATACTTCAGTACCTATTAGCACCACAGCGTTGTTTAGTCCTTTGTCCAAAGATTATCAAGCTGTCTCACCCTTCCTCGAGGTGAACAATGTTTTGGATGCTTTTTGTAGCCCTTCATGAATTCCACACCTTTTCACCTAATCTATATCATGAACAAAACGTTGTTACAGGATAACATTGTGACAACTGGTTTGAGATAGGAAAAATAAGAAAATACAGTACACACAACAGATAATATAATAACCGGAAGAGTAGAATGGAACCTGAATAAATAAGCATCTATTTCGTAACACTTAAAACCAAGAAAAGTTTGGAGCTACTTTGAACTTGCAGAGCTACGTCTGTGTTTAAGACAAAATAAAATAGCTTATCTGAAGTCTGAGGACTGGGGGGGTGTGTGTGCTAAAAACTACAGTTACTAACTGTAGTTAGTGTAATGGATATGACTATGGGATATTGATATTGTTAGCTGTCCTCCTTAATTTATGTAATATATTCTGTGGAAAGGATAGGGAAACTTTCCTTCCTGAGGATCAGGTAGGCTTTCAAACCTTTGGCCACATCATAACATGTACTAGCGATGTTCAGTGTAAAGACGATGAATCATGTGAACCCTGGACATACCTAGATCCGATACTGAAGGCGCCACATCTCTACTCTGTGACAATGTCTACATGTAACCTTTTTGAATTGTTATTTGTAAAACAAGACATTATAAGAAAAAAAGAAAGCCCTAATTCTATACCAAAGAATGAGTCTACCACCATGATGTCGACCGTCCATCTGCTAAGCACTCTAAAGGATAAAAATGTCTATAAAATCAAGTCCAATAGGTGAAGAACCTGAAGTGTGTTGATACAGATTGAATCTACAAGGGGCAAACACTCTGTCCAAAGCTATGCCAATTCGGATTGCAGTCCGGGTAAATCTCTGTTACCAGGCGTTTTAAGCTCCTGGAAAGCAACCGCAGCTGGATGGATTCAAATGGGGGAACCCAGACACTGCAGCATGCAGCGTGGCATCTCCTATGCCATTACAAAGGACACATTATTGAGAAAACAGAAAAAGATAAACTTCTTTAGGAAATATTTTGTCTTTGATCTCTGAAAACAGCAGTTGTCACCAGTGACCAGAGTATAAAAGCTAAACAAGCACTTGATATCACTTAGTTCACACACGCTTGCTGAAGCACCAGCTTGTTAACGTAAAACCCAAGGTACTGGACCACTTCTTCAGCATCATCATCAGACCGATGAGGCTGAGAATCTGGCTCCAAAATTGCCGTAAGACACTTTGGACCTATTTATCATCAGTTTTATGTCAATATAACACGATGAAGAGCTGTGCTATTAGACACAAAGAAAGTGTAGTAAGGCAGCAATACTGCAGGCATCTGGGGGGAAAACCCGCAAGAACAGTACAGAAGGTGGTGAGCGCTCTCCCAGCCATGCTGGCTGGAGTGACACAGAGCAGGCAGTGCTCCGCTCCGTTTGTGCGGGATACTGAAAATTTGTCATCTGATCCTCTAGGTCCAAATTTTGTGAAAGGGCACAATCAGAACCTACAGCGTTACTTGAGCAATTTAATTGGACTTAAGGTCAGGAAGATACCCTTGTTTAATTTATCTCCCCACATAATGCACAGATTTTCATCCCGAAATTAATAAAACAAGTGAATGGCGGAAAGAGCTAGAATGCATCTTTGAGCATGTCCAGAAAATATTTTGAATTCTATTTGAAAATTAAAGCTTTCCTCCATTGACAAATACATAAGCAGCCACACATGAATGCCACGGGGGAGTACTTGAGTGCTACTTTGTGCTATTCTGGTTACAATGATCCCTGACTCCATGGTGAAAAAAACTCAGCATGGAAATTACTCTTGGGTAAAGGAACTCCTTTTTGAATGCAGATGGGATTCGGTCCAATACATGCATTATTTTTAAGTGTGTTACTTAAGTATATAAACTTACACACATATTTAAGTGTTCTGCTGGATCAGAGCCATAATGAATGAATAGTTAATGCTACAAATTAATAAGATATATTTAAAAAAAAACAAACATATTTTTGAAAACACTATACTCAAGTGTTTGTAACTAATTTAGGGACTTTCAAACTTACTTTTCTAATACCTAGGAGGAGATTTGTGCCCCTGCTTCACTTACAGAATGGGAAGTTCTGAGGAACTGCAAGTTACTACCTGCACTTTTACAGATACAATGGCTGGTCAAAGAACTGAAAGTTTCCAATTAAATATAAATTGCACCACAATTTTCAACATGTTTCTTTCAGCTGCTTGCACTACACTGAAAGGACATAAAATGCCACCAGTTCCAAATTGTACCATATTATATCCAGTACGTTCATGGGGAAAAAGAAGGACCAAAACCACAGGGCTTTTGCCTAGACTTAGAAATACAGAGTCCCACTCTCCAGATATTCCAGCCAAGACCACAACCCCCGAAAGCTCTACCATCTCCTGAAGGTGCTACACTCAAGCACTCAAGGACATGGCAATGCCCTTTCTGAAGTTTTCCCTTTTTAAGGAAACAGGGATAAGTGGGAGGCTAAGCAGGGACGATTACCTGTTCAGCCAAGTCCATATATTGAGCATACTTCTCATGTCCATCACTCTAAATCACGAATAAGTGGTGTAAGAGGATATCTGTCCTTGTGATGGCATGATGGCACTTTGTGGACTTGTAGTTAATTGTGGGGTGTTGCTGCTCCATATTGTCCCTGGCTGGTTAACTGCAGGTAGATGACTTGGGTTTGCTACCGATAGCAGCCTGTTGGTGAGCAGGACCCCTGCTTCACGTTTTCTTGTGGTCACTGATATCCAAACTTTAGTGTTTGGGGGTAAAAAGGGAAAGTGATGGAAATTACAAGTCAACAGAATTTTATATTCCCTGGTCAGAGGGTTTCACAGCAGAAGGCAGCATGGCCACCTTCACTGGGTGATAAAGCTCCTTCTTTCTCCTTGTGAGTTGACTTAGAACCACACGTCAATCATGACTGCCGCTAGGGATGCACACAACTTCTCTGGCCATTTTGATTCCTTCAGCAACAACCACCTCAGAAAATAGTGTTTGCTCAGCAGGCCTCAGTCCATATTTCAGTCAGGGTTGACAATGCTGAAATTGACTTCTTCAAGAAGTTAATGTGTTTCCCCTGCATGCCATTATTGGCTTAGGCTGGTACAGCTTACTCACAATAAAGCCTCCTTCAGGAATCAATCAAAAACTGGCCAGAGTTTGGGGTTTCTTTCTTTCAGAGGATGCCAACTTAATAAGTGATTTTGTAGAAATATACTCACATTGTCAAAATAATCTATAATCAAAAAATACTAATGATTTTTTATGTTATGTTTTGTTTTGCATATAATTTTGAAAGGAAAGTTAAAAGGCTATTGAAAGTATGTAAACAAGGCTTTTTAAGTATTTCCGAAGTGAACACCTTTCCCTCCACATTCCAGTTTCTCAAATGTTTCAAAAAAATGAATGTTTTTCGAAGTGTGTCAGGATTTCCTAAAAAGCCCATTCCTAAAAAGGAATGGTCTCCATTCCCACGAGCTCTGAATTTCCGTGAAATCACATGAGAAGTGGCAGCAGTTGCAGATGTGTCACTTCTACCACTCTCATTCTCTGCCATCAGTGTCAGCTCCTGACAATCCTACAAACCTAATCTGCTCTCCCTTGTTATTCGCATGGAACAGAAGTGCACACGCGGCATGAAACAGAATAGATCAGGATAGATGATTCATTTCCAGCCTTTTACAACTCCCTAAATGCTCTGTTTCTGAGGTATTTGAAAAGATTGTCGTTCTTCACCTCATCCCATGCTGATTAAAATGGGTGTGTGACTAAAATGGATGGGTGACAGGCAATTGCAGCGATTACATTTTGTCCTACTACTTTGCCTCAATTTTTGACACGGTGCAAGAAGCATTTGAGACTGGAGCAAAAGGAGACACTTTTATTATCTATTTTGATCTCCTATGGCAAAAAAATATATGCCAAATACCTCTGAGCCAAAGAAATTTATTCCTTGGGATGAGAAGTCTAGAAGCTAACAGCTCAGCTGGCACAGGACTGAGGATGTGTTGTGCCTGGTGGCTTGATCCCAAAAAGCTATTAATATGTATCGAATAGCAGGAGGTGATTAAAACAATATTCCTCTACCTTGTAGTTTGGAGTAAAAGCATCTGAGTTTACAGCCACAGAGAGTGGAAATCATTACAAGCCACACAAATGGACTGAGACGTTCTGAAATAAGCAGCCACCAATTCAAGCAGGGGAACCAGCCCAGTGGGTAGCCCCATGTGCCGGCCAGGGTGAGCCAGGAGATGAGGGAAGGCAGCCGGCAAAGGAGAAGGAGAGGGAAATCTACTCTTCCCAGGACAACGCAATGGATGCCAAGGAGAGTACTGTCTTTAATTTCAAGGACTTGGTTCCATATAATGTTTGTTCATTAATAAATGAAATCATTGCTAAATTAAAAAAGAAACTGGGAATAAGTCTGTTCGAAAATACGTAGAAGTTCTGCTCTCTTCTATTTATTTTCACACAAGCCCCTCACATCACAAAATCCAAGCCTGCCTATCACTGTGTCCTCTTAAAAGACTTTTAATTTCCTAAACTTCTAAGACTTTCCCTGCAGGGCAAAATACAACTTTGACTTCCTAGTGTCCACCTGAATTCATTCTCTGCCCTTTGAGACATCATTAGTACATCATAAGCATGGCACCACAAAGCCTCCAGGGTAAGAAATGAGATGCCAAGTACATTTGATTAGAAAGTCTCAGCATTTCCTGGGGAGAAAACACTACAGTAATTTGGAATAAGCAAAGGCCACATCATGTCCTGTGGGTCCACGCTTGCAGACAATTTCTGTTCTTAGCTCTTCCCCTGGAAGGGCAAAGGAGAGATGACCTGCCCTTCACCTTCAATGAAGCTTTCAATGAAGCTGAGAAAAGAAAAGGCAGCCACGTGTGGGACAAACCACGCAACTAGGACCTCCAAACCTGTCCCACCAGCCTGCCCAGCACCGGGCAGCGGGAGAGGCAGAAGAAACGAGAGAGAACCAGAGTGTGAGCTGGTGTCCCCTCCCCAGCTGTCCTCGGTGGCGGGGAGCACAGCACCCCAGTGGTGCCAGGAGTGGAGGGGAAAGCCTCGTACCAGGCACGGCAGTGGGCAGGCTGCCTGCAGCCCACTTGAAGGGTCTCTCTGCTGATTCCTGCATCGGGCAGCGAATGGCACCCAGCCCCGCACTGTCGCCAGCTGCAAGGGGACCGCCAGGTCCCAGGCGGCCACTCAGACATGAAATGAGGCCATTAGATCTCCCTCGAGATTTGTTCACTGAAGCTGAACTAGACTGGCACGCATTTCTGAAGGACAGCCAAGCTCTTCTTATTGAGCTATAATTGGTTATTTTTCTTCTTGAGGAAAAGTATGGATTTGGCGCCAGTAACGGCCACCCAAATAACATTACAGAAATATGCACATATCTGCTCTGGTATGGGTGCACGATTCTTTCATCTTAATGTTATTATAAATTAATACTGAAGTTTTTTACTGTAAGCATTATACTTTCCTAGCCTGTGTACTTTGTGAAGAATGACTACATCCCATCAAATGAAAACTAATGCACATTTTGACAGGATAAAGATATTACGACTCAGCATTTGCAAACGTTACCTGATGCACAACTTTTGTATGGCTTAACGTGTTTTAACAGTACTTTAAACCTTCTATTCTTTTTTAGTTTAATGCTTATGTCTGAAAGTAGCCCCTTTCAAATTCAGTTGCAGTAATGTCTTTAAAAGCAAACTTCAAACTTAATTCGCTGCACATACAATTATCCAAATAAGTTGCATAGTTTAAACAAGTTCAATTGTGCTTTGTAGCAGAACTCACAGTAATTACACATCTCTTAAAAATACGATTTGCGAATATAAAGTTGACAATACATTTAAGCATTTTTGTGACGTCTAGACATCAACGATATGAGTTTTTGTCACTCTTCCACTGACTTTTGCTGTTCATAATACCTCACCCTTACATTGTATTAGATCAGAGCATGGACATTTAACGGACACATCTGAAATAATTACAAACACAATTTTTAAAACTCCATTGTCGGGAGGAGAGAAATAAGAACTTGGGTTGGTTTGAGGTATCCAGCCCTCAGGAACATACTATGGTTGTTTGCATTAAGCTTTGTTGGTTTTATCATGTATTACATTTAGATTAAAAATAGAAGGCACAGGTGTTTTACAAGGCGCCGTAATTAAGTCAACCAACAAAACTAAGTATTACATTACCAAGCCAGGGGTCTATATCTCAGCAGTGACTTCTTCCAATGCATTTTCATTTGAGGAATTTATTGCTTCTGAAAAAGGGCTGGGGTACGTCTGTGCTACGCAGTTCATTCCTTGTGCCACACTGATGTCTCCTCGGGAACTGAAGGTAGGGCAGGATCTAGTCCGTGCATAGTTTTGTTGGGGTCCAACTTGCCCAACCATCTCACTCACAGTGTTCACCGGCGAAGCCCTCCATCTCTGTCTCTGCAGTTGCTCTTCTTTACACTTAATGGAATACCAGGCCAGGAAAATAAAAAAGAATCCCACAAACTTGAGAGCAGCTGCCAACCCAAAGTAGACAAAACGAAATGAGGTGACATCGTATTCCCAACAAGATCCTTGTACGCCACAATCCTGTTGCCAAAGCATGCACGTGGTGTCAATAACAGCCCCAAAATAAATTGGGGTGGGAATGTAAGCTGAAATAAAAAATAGCAACAGAAATAATACTTGTCAGCATATAGTGGAAAACTTCTAAAGAAACTATATGCCTCACACAAACAGGTCGAGAATTCTTCAGATTTCTACACTGCTATTCTCACATGAAATGTAAAATGTGGAAAGCTGGTCAGCTGATCTTTCCACCAACACTACTTATCCCACACACGAAACATACCGCAAATGGGAAAGAATTCAAGCAAAGAAGACAGTGCAGCAGCACCTTACAACGGGTACTGCTTCAATCTGCCGTCCCCAGATAGCTCTTCTTGAACTATGTGTCCCCCCAAAAAAAAATCCAATGTTGCTCTCAGGAAATAAAATACAGGAGAGGAACAAAATACAATGCTATCTCCAGAGCATTACTTGCTGAACGTCAATTACTCACAAGTTGGGAAAGGGCGGCGGTTACTCCTTTAGACTAAGGAGAAAAAGCCCCAAAGATGGCAAAATGTTTCTCTTACTGCAGATGGACGGAAGCGGTAAAACCACTAAAATAGTACATTTTCTTTTGAATAGATCTTCCTCAGAAACAGACTTTAACTTCTATGGCTGCTAAAAATGCAGCCAGACCACTGAATGCTCCTGCTTTCTCCAGAAATACAGAACCTTTAAGATAAGTCAGAAACACCCTTCCTCAAAGAAAACTTCCAGATGCAGCTACACGGGCTTCTCCTCATGCTCTCTTACCATAGTCCTTACCTGCTCTAGTCACATGCCTCATAGTAGCTGAATACCTAGAGTGTTCATAGGCAGGATTTTAGAAGTTCATGAGCTTCAAAGAAACTACTTCGTGGAACAGACTTTTAACACGTACCCTTTTTGCTTTGAAGCATTTGAAATGAGGCATTAAGTAACAATTGGTTCTTATGTTAAAAAAGCAAAAAGCTATTGTTATCACTGAAAGCAATAAAAATCTGTTTCTAAAAAAGAAAAAATCCTTATAAAACCGTATTTAGTAACTATTAATTTTTAAATTAAATTCAAAACTGGGACTTTCTGGGACAAAAATGTTGTTCTAGAAAGTTAGGAATAAAAAAAAAGAGAAAAATAAATGCATTCTCAGCTACAACATTTTTAGAAGCTGTTAATTTTATGTTCCTAATACAGTTAGTCAGACAATTAGTTGCAGATTTCTGGAATTTTAGTACTTTTATGGTATATTTAAGCGGAACGTGGAAATGCTGAGTAACTGTAAGACTTACCAAGAGTTCGTAACAGAACAAACTGCATTCCTAGTGCAAAGGGCCTCTCCCCATCTTCCACAGACCTAGCAGGCAAAAAAGAAACCTCCTCTGAAGAAACAGTCAAAACAGATAATCATTGTATTACATTCTGGCTCTACCTCCTGGCTTTTTCCTGAGCTATAAAAACCCTTGGTCTAAATTTCTTCCATTTAGCTTCTAATATTATTAACTCTTATGCCTAGGAAAAAATATATCCAGCCCGTCCTGTCCCTGTTTAATCAAAATCTCAATCATGTCTTTTAACCTTTCTTTACCTGTGTAAGGCCTGAAGACTTTGATCCAAACCCATTAAGGAAATGTAGAGAATTCATCCAAAATGTTTATGGCTTCTCGTGACAGTTTCCTGTTATTTCATATAATGCCTTGCTTTATTTTCTTAATTTTTTTTTAGATAAATTAGAATTAATGGAGAAGTAAATTGCTGAAAGCTGGACTCCGCTCCTGAATTTAACAAATCTCTGCGTACCATAAGCACTTTGGAGCTACTTTAGGAAAACTATCAGTAGAAATATCCAAACAGTCTCTTTAAACACTGCTCCTTTTCAACACAAGTAATATCAGACTTCTTCCATTGATTTCAAATGAAAAGTGTCAAGCTTTCAAAAGACTAAATGCAGAGTAATGATATCCCACAATGCAACTACAATTTTAGTAAACCACAATTTTCTTTTGATTTAAAAAATATTTTTAAATCTTAATTTAAAGGTCTGAAATTAAGATAGGCAGCTCCTAATGACATTGAAATACAAGATAAAAACACACAAAAAGACTGCAGTCAAACGAATGCAGCTGAAAAATCAAGGTTTTGAAGTCAAGCACGCACTCAGAAACTGAGAAATCGGGGAACAAACTTGGGACACAAATCTCGGACCAATGCGCTATGCACAATACGTGGTTTGAGACAGTGGGTGTCACTGTTCATGTGTGTGAGCCGCCCTTTTTTTTACTGAACATTACAAAATCCTGCTGGAATTGTCCCTTATGCACCTCACTACTGTGCGGCTCACTGCAATATTAATGTTCATTGATTGTAGTTTACCTTTGCATAATTGCAGTGCAATGACAACGGGTTTTTATTATTGTAGAGGTGGAAAACCCGAAGAGAGAAGGAATAAGGTCAGAAGTCTCTGAATTATAACAGAGCTGTGCAGAGTAGTTGAGCTAAAGTTGCATGAGCAACTGGAATTCTGATGTGCCCACTCCCAAGCACTTGGCTTCACAGTCCTAACAGTGATCCTTGCACCCATTTTGTAGATTTTTTGAAAGGCAAACTGGAAGACAAATTCCACCACATGACACAGCACAGACCCCCATGTGTCAGCAGCAGGCTCCTGCATAAACCTCAGCCACCTGAGCCGAGAAAAGGACAGCAAGAGAGTGCTTGTCCTTGGTGGGGATGACACACAGGTGCCTGCCAGAGGGTTCCAGAGTTGGGCTCGTGGCTGAGCCGAAGGAGACCAAAAACAAGTTCTGATCTGCCTCCTGTTTTCTAAGGCTCCATGACATGTTACAAAGATTCGCCATCATTATTTTTACAGGGGGCTAATTGTGAGCAGCAGCAGAACATCAGTAGTTTCAGAATATTAGAGTGAAGATAAAAAACCAACACTACCAGGAGAAAATCCCAGACCAGATGTCATAGATGAGAAAAGCCAATCCAAAAACCTGAACACTTTTTTTTCAAATGGACAAATAAGTGACACTACCTTTCCCTATAAAGAATGTCTTGTTCTCTATCCTTAAATGATCACGGTGACAATGACACTACTACAGTACAAGTTCAAAATTCTTGTGAAGAAAAAAACAGAAGATTCAAAAACAGGCATGTGACAGAAATGAAAAATTTTAAGAAAGAGAAAAGGATAATTTTAAATACTAATGTTTTTTCATTTGCATTTGAAAATTCAAACCGACTCTAAGAAGGATGAAAATTTCATCAGCAGTAATCATTTTCTCACATGATGCTTTTACTTATTCTCTCCTTATAGCACCTGGAAATCACTGGGCACTTCATGTTTCCTGAAGTGGATTATCACCTTACACATTCTAAATACAAGCAAGTTCCACCCTATCCATGTCAGGCCTGTTCTATTCACTTTTCAAGGATACATAAGCTTGAAGGAGTTTGGCTGCATTTGCCCCAGCCTCTTCTGACACAGGCGCTGGTGATAGTGGGCACAGCAAAATTACTTTAAAAACTATAACTGAGTTCTCACCTGAGTGTCACTATGATTGCTGACGGCTGGGCGCACGCTGTTATAAGGGTAACAATGAAAAGAAATATCAGGAATGGGATAAGCGTGTTGCAGGTTCGATCACACTTCCCAGAAACAGCGTAGCCATTCTCATTCAGGTATGTTTTGACAATAACCAGGCGGAGCTGACTGCGCTGGCCCACCGTCGGCGGAGTGATCACCTGACGACTCTGGACACAGGCACATTCTGTGTAATTTCGTACCTGGGGAGAGTGAAAAAGAACATTCCCGCATGAAAAACCCGTGCAAGAAAGACATTGCGCAGAGACGTGGTACTTCTCAGTCTTTAGCTTCATTACCCCAAGTACATGCAAGGTTACCACTCCAAGTATTTTTAAAGCTGGCCAGGACTTCCCGTGTTGAGACTGTCTTTCCATTGCTTACGACTTCCAATGTTTAGGCTGAGGTTAGAAAAAAATCTGGAATATTTTGGGAAAATTTTGCTGAAACAATTCAATCACTTCTGACAAGGCGGCTGGAGAAAAAGCTTGTTTCTACTGTATTATAAAAACAGCAAGAAAACGCTCCTTAAGCAGCACTGACAACACCATATTCTGGAATTTGGCACGTTGTCAGCATCCATCTTCAGGAGGTGTCTTCTGACATCTGAATGAAAGTCTCCCCAGATTTGGCTAAAAAGCAACAAGCTGCACTTCATGTTTAGAGCCCAGGACCTTCCAGGTGGATGTGGATGGGATGCATATTAGAGCAAACCAGAAAATAAGGAGAAACCAGAGACTTAAACAGTGAAGACTAAAGGACATGAGGGATTCCTGAACGGACAAAGAGGATGAAATTAGGATGAAAGACTGAATAATGAAGTGGCATATCATAGACAAAGGGACTGTGATTGAGAAGAAACAGGTCAGGACCCCTGTGATGTTACAGCCTGGAGGTTTTGGTTTCAATCTTTGCTTTCATAAAACCTAGGACCACACATGCACAGAAGCTACATTACAAGACCATCTTAAGGTTGCAAATTTAAGCACTTGGACATCAGGAAATAACAAAATTATGGTTGCTTGTCAACTTTAATGTATACCTTTGTATGTGTTTGTGCTATGACACAGCCTCACATTTTTTTCCCATGGGATTTAGATGAACATCTTAATAATGTATCAATTTATCCAGTATTTTACCTCTCATTTTCAAAATGTGGCTCCAGGTATTTTTTTCCTCACACTACACAAATTGCGCTACAAAGACAGAATGACTCATATTTCATATGGATTCTTCTATCACACTCACATTATAGCTTATTTTTTTCAAAAAGGAGTAATGTATCTTTAAAACAGTTATGAGATGAGGTGCTGATGTTGTCACCGCTATTTTGTAGCTAAGTAGCTGAAACAGATCAAAAGTTTCACAAATGTGGGTGACTAATTTGAGACAATTGGGATCCGTTTTTTCAGAACATGTTCCATTATATACAATTTAATATATTCTAAATGTAATTTTTCATGCCTTCAGATACAGATTTAGGCACTCAGTGCTTCTACAAATGGCACTTCTGGTTATTGCTCATGTCCATCATACAGAATATGAAGAATATGAGATTAATGACTAACTGGGAGAAGTTTTGTTTAAGTCACTTGCCCAGCATCACTTAGGAATGAAGGCAATGACAGAATCCAGTTTCCCAAGGTAGCACTCCACTCTCTAATATCACATGAGTATCTGCTTTCTTCCTACCTTCTTCACCTTCCTGCCTTCTTCACCTTAATCTCCTTATTGCTTCCAAATGCAAATGCCAAACAGGCATCCTAGAGAAAACAGTCCTCTCTACTACACAACCTTGGTTCATCACCAGAGAAACCAAGTCTGTGTACTAAATGAGACAGACATGACACAATAGAAATCATAGAATCATAGAATCACAGAATCATAGGCTTGGAAGGGACCTCTGGAGATCATCTGGTACAACCCCCCTGCCAGAGCAGGGTCACCTAGAACAGGTTACACAGGAATGCATCCAGGTGGGTTTTGAAGGTCTCCAGAGATGGAGACTCCACCACCTCTCTGGGCAGCCTGTGCCAGTGCTCTGCCACCCTCAGGGTAAAGAAGTTCCTCCTCATGTTTAGGTGGAACTTCCTGTGCTCAAGTTTGTGCCCGTTACCTCTTGTCCTGTCACTGGGCACCACTGAAAAGAGCCTGGCCCCATCCTCCTGACACCCAACCTTTAAGTATTTAGAAGTGTGGATAATGCTAGAGTACAGGAATATATATATGAACTGTACACTGGCATCCTTTTTCTCCTAATTCCAATTTTTAAAGGGTTAATTTTGAAAACACTATAAGTTATAAACTTAAATCCAAATGTTATAGTTTAGCAACATTTTGTGCATTATACAGTGGGACAAGATTACATTTGTTGTTTTTAAAAGTCTGCTATGTAACGCATTATTTAATGAAGAAATGTTTTTTCCTACCAATGTCAGACTATTCTATTCACCATTAGCTACCAAGTTAAAACTTCAGGCCACGAAGGATCTTTTCTTAAATTGTAAGAGGAGATATCGAAGAGTACATACTCTAAAAGTACCTCCCCGCTAAATGAATTAATAGTGCCAGTCTGATATCAGATGAAATGTAGCAAAGGTTAAACCTATGTCTCAATCCAGCAAAGCACAAATAAGATTTATATAGACAATGAAAATTAACCACACTTTTTTCCAATTGGGCCAAAGTGATTTTCTATTAAAAAACAGCAAGATACTCTAAAAAAAAAAACCTGTAAGGGAACCAATCTATTCTCAGTGGCATCTATGTATGAACCTGAATTTTCAGACCATTATCCGGTCAACCTGAGAAAGCAGAACAGTGGACCTAGCATTCTCTTGCTTCACAGGCTGCCTCAGGACTGCAAATCAGGAGACTGATACATTATAAATAAGCTTTCTGGAAAGCACAACCAAGTCCTGAGAAAATCAATGTTTGCATTACTTCCTGTCTTTCTTAATTAATCCTTTTTTAAAGGACAGTTCTGTAACAGAAGAATTTAAGAGTTCAGTTTTTTGTACAAAATGAGCATGACCATAATGCTCTGTTGCTATTTAGGTCAGATTCTACTTTTCAGCTGTTTTCCAGTACCCAGTCCTGGAAACTGCCAAATTTCCATGGTGTGATTTTATCAGCAGGATGCCCTTCCCCACCCCAGCATAACTGGAAGACTGGGCTGTAACAGGCAACGTATTTCCAAAAAAGTAAGTGGATTATTAACATCCTTTAAGTTCTAGTTACATGAGTTCAATGACATTCAGTTCGTTTAGCCTGGAGGAGGGTTAGGGAAGGGCTATGTGAATGGCCAAACTATTTTACAAGAGCAGAATGCTTGGGCAGCCTTTGTCTAGCCACACAAACAAAAGACCTATCCATACACTGGTGCAGGTGCAACAGCTACTCATGCAAAATGATGAGGCTGACACAAACACCAATGACTTTAAACAGGCCATAACTACATGTAAACAGGAGTTTAAAACACTTCCAACCTGAAGAGTTAAGTTCTTCATTCCATTCAGAGAGGGAGCAAAAAAAAAAAAAACCAAAACAACTCTTAAGAGTAACACTGATGAGCTCGCAGTAAGACAGGACGACATGGCTGCCTATGTTAGCAGAAAGCCGAATTAGATGACACTGACTCTAGGCCCCCTCTCGGAACCCTGTAGGAACATGAGACGTGCAGGCCACTGCCATCAGGGGCTTCAGAGTCTGTACTGGAAACATCAGCCCTCCCCACCCCGTGGCACTTCGCACTCACTTGGGTGGAGGATTCACCTGGTACAAATGAACTTGTGCCTCAAATTTGTACGTAACTGAAAGGAAGGGGGGTGCGACCAGGCTATAGTAGCACCAGCAGCCTTTCAAAAGACTTATGCACAAGTCTGCTTCAGAGCAACTTCTCTGGAGCTTAGCAGGGGGATTCTCGTGGTAGAAACAGCAGTCTTCGATCTGCATCAGTCCCGAACGGTTACTCACGGGTTGTATGTGGGTGGGTGAAGGACTTACCCCTGTGCTATGGTTTCCACCATTGATGCAGCCAGCTAGGCAAGGATTAAAATATGTTATTCCATCTGATCCACAGACAGGCTCGTACTCATGAATCTTACATCCACAGTTAACATTACAGCTCCCAGTCAGATTCCTGTGGGCCATGGCAAGAGTGGGACTGAAGAAAAGAAAAAGAACATGCTAGTAGAGCAAGCACAGATATCCTGCTGTTCAGAGGGAGAAAACATCCTACTCATTACCTCTGGAACTAATAGTTGATTATCAGAGAAAGACTGCATTAACTCTATGTACATGATTTAAAAATCATAGAACAACATCCAAGGCATCCCTGCTATCAACTATAATCAATGCAATACAAAGATAATTCCAAAGTTTAAAAACAGTATCTTTTTTGCCCGGATAATAGTTGTATTTTTCCTTTAAGAGTTAACACAACACTATTTCATATGTCTATCCTAAGCTGCAGCAATTTGTTGACTACTAGTGAAGGGCTCAGTGATGAGGTATAAGCACTATGTGAACTATTAGGTATCTCTTCCCACATACCAACAACTGTTCAGAAAATTTAATGCTTGCATTATTTATACATATATGTGACATCTACAGGAATCTCTCTAGATCTGGATGAGTGCTGTGCTTCTACTAAATGTCTGTAAAAGAACTGTTACTCTGCTTGCCTAGACAATTCCCCAAAATCTTGCCAAAGCACAACTTTCTAGGTCTTCCCCAGAAGCATTTGGCGGTATGCTCAGAAGGAACCGAAGGGAATTTCAAAAGCTGAAGGATATGCAGACATGAAAAAGCAGGCTCTTCACTCTCTGTCACTGCTGCTCTAAACAGGTGGCTGAACAGATCTTGACTGCTACAGCAGGGAACTGCATCAATTCCTCACTGGCAAGCACCATGCCAGCCTGGGCACGTCCTCACCATGGGATGGATGAATGTGCAAAGGGACCCCAACCAAAGCAGTAGCCCATGGGACTCATCTCAGCTCAGTGGCTCATGTAACAAGGCCCGAATGAAGCAGCTACAGCTCTCTCCTGATGCACAATCTCCTCCAGCTAAGACCTCTGCATGGCACATCTGGGTCCTGTCTGGAGAGAGCAGGTCATCCAGAAGCAGTTTTGGTCTCACAAAATGGCACTGCCCTGGGTGCTAAGGACAAACTCCTAAGAACCAATACCTGATAACCTGAGCCGCCAATGGGTAGCCAGTATTGTCAATGCCCCTATGCAACTGTGCCCCTGTGCAACTTGTGGCTGGAATCAAGATTTTATAAACATATAATCCCACCGTGGCTCTACTTTACTGTATCAGTTAGTATCACAGAATTGCCTAGGTAGGAAGGGACTTTTCAGATCATCTAGTCCAACCATCAACCTAACAAAACTCTGACAAAAACCACCACTAAATCATGTCCCTAAGCACCACATCTACCCGTCTTTTAAATACCTCCAGGGATGGTAACTAAACCACTTCCCTGGGCAGCCTGTTCCAATGCTTAATAACCTTTTCAGTGTAAAAATTTTCCATAATATCCAATCTAAACCTCCCCTGGTGCAACTTGAGGACATTTCCTCTTGTCCTAGGACTTGTTACTTGGGAGAAGAGACCGACCCCCACCTGGCTACAATCTCCTTTCAGGTAGTTGTAGAGAGCGATAAGGTCTCCCCTCAGCCTCCTTTTCTCCAGGCTGAACAACCCCAGCTCTCTCAGCCACTCCTCGTAAGACTTGTTCTCCAGACCCCTCACCAGCTTCGTTGCCCTTCTCTGGACACACTCCAGCACCTCAATATCTTTCCTGGAATGAAGGGCCCAAAATTGGACACAGTATTCGAAGTGAGGCCTCACCAGTGACAAGTGCAGGGGGATGATCATTTCCCTAGTCCCACTCCCCACAGTGTTCCTGATACAGGCCAGGCTGCTGTTGGCCTTCTTGGGCACCTGGGAACACTGCTGGCTCATATTTAGCAGCTCAATCCAGAAGTGACAAAGGCCCTAGTAACAGCAGGGTCCGTATCTGTAAGATTACAGACTCTTCATTGGAAGATAATGGGGGAAAAAAAAAAACACGGATCAAATGGTGCTTTTTGGTATCAGTAGAAATAAATCAACTCTGGTTACAACTGACTGCCAGCTGTCGCCATCACAGGTTTTGACTCAGGTTGACTAAATCGCACAGTCATCAAATTAACAAGCTCCTTCTTTACCTACCATAGCATTTCAGCCCTGCCCAAAACAACTCTCAGGTCATTTAGAAAAGCCCAGCTTTGTGCACAAACCCTGGAGGAGACACCCAGCTACTCCCAAGGAAAGCCCAAGGTGACACTGGACTTTTAACATTCCTGGGTAGAGTAAAAGCTTGGAGTACAATGCAAAAGGGGAAAAGTGTTAGCACCTACAAAGGCAACCTCACTGAAAGAAAAGAATAGTAAAAACCTGTATATACAAAAAAACTCCTGTGTATACGAATTCTGATTATAGAGAAACAGAGGGACTTAAAATGAAAAAGTTAAAGAAAGACAGAATGGATATTAGTTTGTTTGTTACCAAACTAAAAACAGAATGGCATGACTGGACCCAGTGTATGTAGAGCTAATATCAGATGATGCAAGATGTCAATCTCTATTATCTAGGCGCTCTTCATTAATCAGGAAGTAGTCGATGATATCACGTTTTTCTGACAAATAACTGGTCTGAAAAGCCATTTACTTTTAATGAGCATATTTTCTTGAAAAGCTCGGACTAGTTTATGAAGAGCTACTATACTACCTTTGGCCCTTTCAATTATTGGGATTGCTCAGATGAGTTCTGTAGCATTGCTTTTTTGCCTTGGCTGGTTAAAGACTAATTGCAACTTCTTCTTGTATGTGTACATTTTCTGTGAAAACCTCTAGAAACATAAAAACGTCTGTGGAGACCACGGTTGCCTCTTCACTGGTATCCTATCTCTAACAGCAGCCATAAGAAGATGACTAGGGAAAAGCAAGAACAGGGGAAGTTAACTTCCCCCAGAAAAGTATTCTCTCAGCCTCTAATGAGTCTCAGCCCAAAATGTTTTCTAAGTTTGATGTGTTTTTTTAGTTAATAAACCCCATTTTTTCCCCTGTACTTCTCCTGCTAAGATTAAATTTTTTTGCATCTACAATATCCAACAGCAAGGATTTTTCAGTAGCGCGCAGCCTGTTACATGAGCTGTTGTTTGTTTTGAATCTGGCTCTTACTAGCTTTATCTGACAGCCCCCACTTCTACAACTTTGCTTGTAAATTCTGAACACATGAGGGCTCCTGAAAAAACAAACTTAAGGGGTTCCTATGGCCAACAGGAAAATATTTGCAAGCTCTAGTGAGATCTTGTAGTTGCAATTAAATAAGCCACATCTAATATTAACTAATCTAATATAATCACATCTAGTATTATCTGAAGGAATTATGCCAGAAGGTATAGGCATAAAGTATTATCTTTTATCCATGCTATTACTCAACATGCTAGCTCAGTTACCAAAACGAAAATAACTGTTCTGCTTAGATATAGATGCAGACACCTTGAAACCTAAGTTATCTTCTGCTGCCATTATGCAGCCAAATTATAACAAGCATGAACTTTTAAATGGCCCATATCATATTTATACCTATTATTGCTACACTTGCCATGCTCTCTGTCTTGTTTCAGGTTGCTAAATTAATTTAGTAAATGGAAAAGCAAGAGTCTGCAGTGGGGTTCAATGCTCTGCATCTCATTTGGAATTTTATCTGGGTTTAAAATACTGCCAGCAACATGAATGCATTAAGCCAATGGAAAAGTTACCTGGATGACCTTATTCATACCCATCTATTTCCAAGTGATACGGTTGTCTGAGGCTAGGGGCCCTAGCTCGTATTTTCTAAATAACTTTCTGGCTAAAGAAATCACGGTTCCTGAAGTCTGCACCTGCGCTCCCTCTTCACTGCATAAGGCGATAGATACCAAGCCACTGACAACTGAAAAGCAGCTGACATCAACGTTTTCACCTGAAGCTTCTCCCATTACTTAGAAAAAATACCATTTCGTTATGTTTTCAGAACTGCAATCTATAGTTTCCTGTGATGCTTAAATAGCTTTCTTTTTCTGGGATTTGCTCTTAAATGTAAGTCTTAGTTTCTGTCATAGCTCTACTCTAGGCTTGTAAATGCTATTTTTTGTCTCAAAGTACTCAAATGCTAGGCACTGCAATATTCAGTATGGCAATATACAAGTTTTTCCGAAGATAGACGGCCAGTTTTAAACCACGTACTTTATGGGTTGTAATTTGCAACCCATGAAGTTTTGAAGGAACACATAAACCCTGGAAGTTTTGTCCTTTCAGACACCAAAGTCAGAAAGACAGCTTCTGGAAGGATTCAAGACAGCTGCCACTTCTAAGATCTCCAAAAATTTAGAACATGAAAGTGAGGGCCCGACCTCCCTCCCTATGACTTTTTGGCTGGCATCCTGGACAGGGAAGGTGAGATGGGAGCCGAGAGCGATGGCAAGACCAGCTCAGAACTGGGTCCAGATACAATGATCACAATGATCAGTCCAGTGATCACACAGCAAGTCCAAGAGAAAGGAGGGGCAGGCCCTCCTCTCCAGCTTTGATCACAACAGCTCTTATCAGTGACAGAGCTGACCCCAGACTCAGCCAGCTGAACTCCTTAACTCAGGTGATCAAGCTCCTAGAAGAGGGGAGGACACACACTGCACCCTGACACTGTATAGGAATATTGGTGCCCACTGCAGACACCTCAGTGAGTTCCTACACACGGAGCAAAAAGCTGCCCCTTTGTGCTGATAGCCTTCTCCAGAAATACCGTACTTCATGGATTTATAACAGATCTCCTCTGACGTGGAAGAGGAAACTTCCTCTTCTTCATCAGTTCTACAGTTGCCCGAGGTGGGAACACTGGGGTTCCAGGTCCTCCTCAACCTGAAGGGGTTCAAACTTACATCTCCTTGATGACATTCTTATCAGCAAGCTCCAGAATGGCATCTCTTTCCATCCTTCCTGCTGAAGCTGAACATGATCTCAATCCTATCCATGTCTCCTCATCAATAATTCTCTACTGCTGTATCTACAAGCAAGATCTGGAGCAGGGACCAGGACTGAAGCCATTTCTTCCAAGGGAAATCTCCTTTCAGAAGGTTTAAAGTTAGGTTCCCCTCTTGGGTAGTCTTTTTTTCTTCTTCATCTCTATACATTCCTCATTTTTTCTCCTTTCTTTTCCCCTATATCCACCATAGCAGTTATGGTGCTCTTGTAGTTCTGTAGTAGACATCAGTAGTTCTGAGTCAAGATTTTCTCTGACTAAATAGCTAGCTAGAGGCTACCATGCATACGATGAGCACCTTTTGTAGCAACCAACTTCCTGACTTCCTAGCAAAAACACACTATCAGGCAGTTCTTACCTTCTCCGCAATAACTGTTAAATATAGTGGCCAATGCTAACAAAGTGGGTATCAGTGGGAAACACATATACATGCCTTGTGGATTTGGACATATTTCAAATGCTTCCTTCCCATCTTTGAGTCACAGCAGCTTGAACACCTGCACCTACCTGGCTCTCTAGCATAGGATCTTCTAAAACCACACAAGAGTCTATGCTTGGTTACTTGGAGGCCTCTGAACAAAATACAAACAATAGTTTATTTCACTTCAGTAGTCCTTGAGAATAGGTAACTATACTAATCTCTGAGACTGAAGAGTCCAAAATATACTTAATCTGGGTTTTGGAAAGAATTACTTATTTCAAACATGTCCCAAAGTCCTTCTTCTTCAGTCAATGCACTCCTCTACCTTCTCCACAGTGGTCACAAAGGCAGAGACCTAGTTTGGCTCAGAAGACAGGGCCAGGCCTGCCACCTGCATGGTTTTGGGACTCTTCATAGCAAGAGAGTATGGTAGCTGAACAGTGAAGAAAGGTGGTGCTTTGAGAACGCTGTTTTAGATTATTTTTTTCTCATGGGTTTTATTATAGTGGTACCAGAACATTTTGGTGGGTCATTAGCTTATTTACAAAGGTTACTTTGGATACTCCATGTGCCACCTTTCACCAGCATTTCACAGACTGCAAGATGCTGTGGCTCATGGCTACAGTCACTCTGGCCTTAACACACAGAGGGGCACAGCTTCTGGATCCTCCCCCAGGAGGTGGGATCTGCCTAGCTCCATGACACAAGGCTGTCCCTTCTTCCTCTTACTGCCTGATACTTTTAAACTAGCTGACATTTTTTTCACAAATGGAAGCAAAAAGTGTCCTCCTCATTCTCCAGTAGTCCACTGATTAGATATGAAAACCCGGCTTCCAAAGAATATTGAAGTAATCTATGAATGGATGAATGCAATAAAGAGGAGAGGTTGCAGGAGCGAAATTTAAAGGCCTCTTCCAGAGAATAGAATATATGTACGAAAATCCCCAACTCCAGCAGAAGACTCTGCCCTTTGCCTTCTCACTCCTAAGTGGTAAGTGGAGCTGCAGGCACCATCCTATCTCTGCCTGTGGTCCCTGTGTACCCCAGTCCAGAAGACCTGAATTTCTGAGAACAAATGCCAGTTTGATCCCTGCAGAATCTGCAAAACGAGATGGAGATAAGTACTGAGCTCTGTCGGGGCACGAGTACCTGCGCACGCGCTGTAAGCAAAAACCTTGCCTCGGGAATTATGTTGGTATGCACAACGTCTCCACACCGGGCACTGCAGCGTAATATCGAATTAACTGTGCTGCCTTGTTTGCCCGGCTCTTGGTCTTGCTCAACAGTGCCTCAGAGAGGCCACTGCTGTTCAAAAGTAGCTCAAGTATCTCTGCTCTAAGCAGATCAGTAGATATCCAGGGAATTTTAGCACCTCCTCAGCCAGGCAGGAGCTGAACAGGAATGTGGATTGGGTTTGTGGCTGCACCCCCGAGACCCTGTGCACAGGCTCACAGACTGCCAGGGTTGCAGAGCCTCAGGAGGGCTGCTGTTTGCTTGCCTTCGCATCTGTAATGTGCGGGCAGGACTGCTACAAAGTTAAACAGCTAGGATCAGACTTACTGCATCCTAGCTACCCCACAGACCACAAGAGATGTTCTTCTGCCCCCATCTTCGGCACCCGAATAGATCAGAGACTCAGCTCAGGAGCTACTCTACACACAGCGACTGTCACCCATGTCATCTGTCACCTCATCTCCTGTCATCAGTGACACTATGCAGCACGACTGCTGCTTAGTGGCTTCCACTTTACTCATTTTTAATGTGTTTATACACCCCTATTTGCTTTTGCTGCATATGCTTGTCTTTCCAGCTGGGCACTTTTGCAGCCGGTAAGTGTTACGAACTCGCTCTTAAATATTTATTGACTGCCTACTGATCACACAAATCAGGTTCACGAATTTAGCTCTTGAAGCAACTTTACACTTTATGGTCTAGTTGGATGTTAACCAAAGCCTTTCTGAGTGTTTTCTTTCTTGCACCATAAACAAACAAGGCACAGTTTTAGAAACAAGTCACAGCTTGAGCAGGAAATTAAATATCCAGGACTGATATTGGTTCTGTCGCCTTCTCAGCTATCAGCTGAAACTTGTCTTATTATATCACGCTGGATTCCAGAGAGCAATATGCAGCAACAAGTCATATAGCAACAGGCAGACTTTTCTCCAGTAATCTCTCAACAGAAGCTCTTCTTTGATGGAAAACACCGAATCATCCCAACATTCCTCAGGAACGTGCTGATTTCAGCAGCGCAGTGACAGAAGTTTTTCACGCCAACAAGAGAGGTAGCGTTTTTGGAGTTTTGCAAGCTCCTTGGCAGCCTGCTGGGCTGGATGTCCCAGATGCCTGAATACTTGGGGTAAGCAGTGGCTCCCCAGCCTGCCTGGGAGACCCTCGTGCCCATGTCCCTGCTGCCAGCAGGGCTCTGCCGCCCTGCACATGGACAGGTCCGGGGACAGGCCAGGATGCCGGGAACGGCACAGCTTGGGTTCCCCTCTCCAGCCTCTCCCACCCCGTGAAACGCATTCTTCTGCCCTCTTATCCCCCCGTCATGTAACACCCTTCTCAGCAGCAGATGGGTCGTGCTGTTCCAGAGGCAGGACAGCCGGCTCCCCGGCTCGCTCCGCTTCCGTAGCTAACTGGCTTCAGCTGCACTGCAGAACATTACCGTGACACGAAGGTTAGGAAATCAGCTTAAAAATAAAGGTGAATGAAATCAGGCATGCCAGAAATGAGAAGCATGAAACTGGAAACTGAACCAAGACCACTGTGACAATTTAATCTCAGGGGAATTTTTTTGTTTGCCCCAGAAGAAGCCTTAAGTTTACAGACACGCAAAGCAAATATGCTCAAATTAATAACAAGCTACTGCAAGCTGTGTCGCTCCAGCTTTCATCACCTTTTGTACCTCAGTAAATCACTGTAAGGTTTATTTGGGGGAATTTTTTTGTTGTTTACAGTAACTGCCTTGCACTCAAAGAGATTTTTTTTTCATCCTGTAATACACAAAATCATCTATTAACTCTGTTTCCAAAAGCTCATTATCAGACAGTTGTAAAAAGTTCATGCTTTCATGTTTATTACCTTCACTGTCCACTCATTGTTCCCTCTTCTTTCGATGATGGGAAATTAATGAAGGATGAATGAATTCAGATGCTGGGGACATGAAATCTCTACTGACACATACCTGTGTAACCCTATTTTCATCACATGTGATCTACTATATTATACGTATTATAACAGATTTCTATGAACACTTGTCCCAGGAGGGGATCATTTTTTCTCGAAGGTACGTACTTTTCCAGCAATAAGCTGAAGCAAAGTGCTCTACCAATCCTGCCTTCTGACACTGTGAGGCCGCCTACTCTCCATGAAGGAAAACGGAGCACCGATCCCTGAATTACTGCACAGCACATCACAGATTTGCCGGCACGGGTCAGAAAGAGCAGGGTCTTATGGAAATGAAGCTACTTAGTCTTCCTCTGGGAAACAGCTGCCCCGCTCGTTTCAGCGGCTGCAGATGCTGTCAACTTGCAGCGCTGCTGCACCTGAGCGGCCAAGGACACACACCCGTCACCCAGGAGCACGGGAACAGAAACCAGCCCCAGACGACAGCGTTTCCTGAACTATTCCTTCCATTACAAACAGTGGCGCCGCTCCTTTCATTAGTGAGATTCAACTGCAAGTTTGCTAAACGTGTGTGCTGGGACAAAACCCAGAATCCCATCTGACAAATCCCATTTGTTCAGTTCTCGGGGAAACTGTTCTGTGTCTTCATGACACAATGCTGGTAAAGCTAATAAAGAGGAGACCTTTATTAGATGTGACTAACGATAAAAGGGACTCTAGTTCCCAACATTTTTTTTTCTAAATCCTGTTCTGCTCTCCAACTAGTACTCTGTGGAATGCTTGTGGTATAGGAAAAAAAGTAAGAAAAGGGAAAGTATAAGGCGAGATTTATCGCCTGGAGTTTTTAGAGCTGTGTGACCTGTTATTTCAGATACCCACGCTTGGACTGAACCCTCATTGTGCTGGCAGTCAATGCACACATACTGGAAAAAAAAGGTGGACCCTCTTCCCATGAGGAATCTAAATGAAGTGCAGTTTAAAAAAAAAAAAACCAAACAAACAGTGCCTGACTCTATTTTGATAACATCTAAACAAAGAATTGGTTTGCATATGGTTTTATTCTTATTTATTTAAATCACTCTAGCAACCTACAGGGCCAGGGAAATACAAAGGAAAGGAGATAACCCCTCACCACATAATTTCTATAATCTTAATATTGGCCTCTATGATAAAAAAGATTATCTTAAATTGATAGTGATATTTTTTGGTTTGGTATTGAAGGACATTCTGGATGGCAGAGATCTGCAGCTCCTTGTTGGCAAGCAGCTGGAATCACAGGAATGATGCAATTTTTGTGTAGCTGTCAAACAAGGGACCCTCTCACTGTGTTAGCTGGATTCCTTCTTTGTTGTTATTGTTCTGATCCAATTAGTCACTGCTTTCAAGTTAAGGGATCCAACTGGCTGATTGGACTGAAAGAGATGGAAGAATAACAGAAACCCAAACTGGTGGTACAAGAGGAAGCACAGAATTATTTTTTTTTATGCGAAGTGCCTCAGTAAGTCAATTGCATGCTTTAACTAAACCTTAATTGCACCAAAACAACAGAAAGCAACCAAAAAGGGTCTGTTTTGATTCATTACATACCAGAAATGTGAGAGACGGAACGTAACTAATCCAGGAATCTGTCACTATGAGTAAGTTCCCCATGGAGCCTGTTTTAGTTGCCTTGCACCACAAAACATGGAAAAGACAGGTCTACAAACAACCAAAAGCAGCTGATCTCTGCTGTTTCCCCTTTATTCCGCACTGGTGAGGCCACACCTGGTGTACTGGGTCCAGTTCTGGCCTCCCCAGCACAAGAGAGGCATGGACGGACTGGACGGAATCCAGTGAAGGGCCGCTAAGGTGCTTAATGGCCTGGAGCATCTCTTCTTTGAGGAAAGGCTGAGAGAGCTGGGACTCTCCAGCCCAGAGAAGAGAAGGCTCAGGGGGATCCCATCAATGTATATAAATATCTGAAGGGAGGGTGCAAAGAAGACGGAGCCAGGCTCTTTTCTGTGGTGCCCAGTGCCAGGATCAGAGACAATGGCACAAACTGAAACATGGGAGGTTCCCTCTGAACGTCAGGAAACTGTGAGGGTGAGCGAGAACTGGCACAGGTTGCCCAGGGAGACTGTGGAGTCTCCATCCTTGGAGATCTTCAAAAGCTGTCTGGAAAGGGAGACAATTCACTGATTCAGGACTTCCCATTCGGATGCTGGTGATGGTGCAAGAGAAGGGATGCCATAATGCAGTTTGACATAAGGCTCCTTACACTGTGTTCAAATATCAAACATGCCTTCAGAGACAAGGCTGGGGCACGGAACAACAGGTTCTAATATGCTGAGATGTATATAGAATACAGAGGTGCCCTTGACCTTCCTGATAACAGAACTGCTGATGACACACAACAACAGCAAAACTGCTTGCGCCCAACATAAACCAGCAGAAAATCCTTGCAAATGTATTCTAATCTGTGCATGCCTCCAGGTCCCATCCACATCCTCCCAGCTGGTACAGTTAGAAAAATACTGAGTTATGAAACATACTGAATTATGAAATATCATTGCCTACTTTGCTGAGTACTGCTACGCCCATACTTCTATGTTAACTAAAACCCAGCTTATCCCTCTCCTCTGTACTGGTTTATGGCTCGGTTCATCACAAAAAAAAACCCAAACCAACTACTTTTTAAATGTAAAAAAAACGAACAGTAGAAATGAACATGTTTTCCAGAGAAGATTCTCCTGCAGGGCATGTCCCCACTGCCCAATGCAGCTGAGACCTCTGGGCTGCTGCCAGCGCAGGTAGCTCAGATGTTAGACCCAGCATAGCCGTGTTACGGTAGAGCATCATGCAAGGCATTTACGCTGAACCAAGTAGCTATACTGCTTCTCCTCTCCCATCTGTCCTGTTCAACTGGCTTTGATGTCCATCACGCTGCGCTGCACTGCACTGGAACTGGAGAATGAAGTATGTGTTTTATTAAACCTCAAAATGAAAGCAATGCTTTTTTGTTACAAGCACAATAACTTTCTTTGATGTCTCAGTTAAAGAGTTGCCTACCAAGTAAAAGATTTGAAGCTATCAGCTGAGGATACTGACCATAAGGATTAAGAGAATGTTTATCATGTCAGATATTCAAGATGAATTTATGTGTAGTGATGCTTCTTTATTATCATTTTGATAATAAATTTGGATTTGATTTCTGCATTAAAAAAAATCATACAGGGCTGGGGCTGCAAACTCCTGAACCATGCTTTACAACATGCCAGTAACTCTCAATTTCTGATGACATTACAGTCTACGCATACTGGTTTTTATACTGATTTCAAAGAGTTGACATACCTCAACTCTTTCAAGAATTTTGTTATTACCATCCCTCACCTCTTTTCTCAATAAGAACAATTAGATGAAGATGGTAAAGAAGTAATGCTGCCACAAACTTTGGAAACAGCTGTGAACAGATGCCTTTTTCAATTTATGCTATGTATTTACTGCAAATGTTATTACTTACTGGGGAAAAAAAACCCAAAAAACTAGATATTCTTACAATTCCAGTGTGAAGGTTATATGTTACGTAGCAATAGTTCACCTTGTCTTCGGGTTAGAAGTAGATTTAAATTAAATAGCACTTTTTCACAAACAGAAACTACAGCCTTCTCATTAGCCAGGCAGAGACATTCTGACTTGCCACACAGTTCAATTAACTGCTATCTGAAATTTATGTTTTAACTCCTAAAAATTTTCATTTTTTCATCTACGCCCACAGGCTGTCACAAACATCAATAGAAGGTGGACAATGACAGCATTCCACCCCCTTCCCACCCCCGTTCTCTCCTTCTTCAGCCCACTCTGCTCAGACGAGGATACATCGCCATGCTGCTCCCCTCTACAGTCAGCCCCTCAGCACCAAGTTTTATCTCTAAGTATTAGGAACACAAAGCAGTGAACCAGCTTTCCATCAGCTCATGACTTTCAGTTGCTGGTTTTCCTTGCTCTAGGATTAGGGTTTGACAGCAATGTAGTAACACCCAGCAACATGCAAGGCAAAATATTCTCTGTATAAACAGTGCCTATTTTCTTCCTCCCTTGCTTCCCATTTTTCCTCTTTGTTTTTCATTTGGCATGCTCACTGCCTCACTGCAGTTCTTTTCTTTCCCCATTTGATCATCTCTTTTCCTGCTTTTTCTACACTGTCTTCCAAACCCCAAAATAAGAAAGAAAATAAAAGCTCATGATCAGGCTTCTGAGGAACTACCTTCCAGTGAAACACCTTCCCACAACTTTTACCACACTGTCTTCCTTCCAAATATCCCTCATTTTTAAAAAATGCCCTTCCATGCATTTCTTAATGTCACAGCCTAAATCCCTCACTCCCAATTCCTTCCTACATCCACACCTTCTTTTTCATGACAACCTTCTTCATTCTCTATATACCTTTAAGGGTTATGATCTAGCCCTAGTCTTGATGATGATCCAGCAAGCACTGGAAGGCATTCCTAAAACTAGCAAGGGGTTCAGAAGCAGCGTACACCATGAATATTGATAGCACATGTCCAAGTGATTCCTCTTAAATGGGGACTGTAGAACCAAGACAGTATTACGGTGATAATAAACCTATTCCGAAATAATCTTTATAATCCCTTCGGTATTTTCACAATTTTCAGGAGCAGAAAAGAAAACATTTTGAAACACCAACTAAACTCTGAGCAATCTACAGAGGATACTATTCTTATTTTCCTGTAAAAGTCACTGAAATCCATTGTAATGCATTTTCCCATCCCTCGAAAAGGTGAGTTGTTGCATAAGCTTCATTATAAACTAGATGCAAAACCTAAGGGCCACGCAGTAACAGTGTGTGTTTATATCACAATACTTAACCAAATTCTCATTTGAACATGTGGCTTCTTCAATACATCAGCCATCAGCATTTTTTACGTTTCTTTATCAGGCTTATTGGAAAAAGCTGGTTTTGCTACAGGTGATTTCAAGATACTTACCCAGTCGTGTAAGGTATATTTATTCCCCCTAGATTAATGCTTTCACATCCAACAATGAAGAGAGTTGAAAAGCAGAGCAGAGACACACCGCTGCAGATCATAGCCAACTTTGCAGACTCTCTTGCACCGAGTTTCAATTTTTTTATAATGTAGCCGCCTAGGACAATACCAACACCAGCACTTGGTACAATAATCACACCTGCCAGGAAGAAATCGAGCAACATTAAAACAGGACCTATAGAAATGGTATAAAACATAAATATTGGTTTCATTCCCTAATTAGATGACTACAAATGCTGCACTAAGATCCCCATTGTCTGATTCTCTGCTAGCAAACTGAGTCAGACTTTTCAAACCTCTGGAGTGTTGTCAAAGAATTAATAAAAGCCTCCTTATGATATTACCAGCAGCCAAAGCACTATAAGAGAACTATTGTACTTACAAGCAGAACCATTGCTTTGTATTTATTTTAGAAGGGGGAGAAAGGATACACATTGCTTCAGTTTCATCACTGAAAATTTGAAGAAATCCAGATTTGGCTCGAAACCTTCCTCTTCCTACTCTCATGATTAATTCCAGCGCAGCACAAGTGCGAACCCTCAGGCAGGACCCCAGAAGCGTTCCCACTTGGGAGCTCACGCGTGAGCCTGGCTGCAAATTCTGCCTTCTGGATACTTTACTCAAGCTGAATAGCACTTGCCTACATTGGCAGCCCCATTCATCTCAGCACAGCCCTGTGGAGTGTGAACTGATCAAACACGATTAAAGGAATGGAGATACTAGAATTAGTATTAGGGTAAGTTTAAGGCAGAAAAGACACGGCTATGAAATTTCTGTCGCTCTGCTGCTGCAGTGTTAAGGGGGCAGTTCAGCAACGTGTCACGGGGCTGTCCTCACCTCCCAGAGCCTGAGGTGGTGTTGTCAGTGAATGTCTTGCACTTCGTCACTTGCCTTGGCTTTTGCTTCTCACTGACATGTGAGAAGGTCTTTAAATAAGGTCTTTGTTAATAAAGATGCATTCCACATAAATATGGGATTTGAACAACTTTTGGCAGCTGCATCTAGGGAGAAGGAGCTAAACCTTATAACCCAAATTCTTAAAGATATTGGTCTTGTTTTTAACGAAGCCAGTGAGACTATCACTTGCAAACATCTTTAATATTATTGCAAAACATTGTCATTCTCTCCTAATTTGTTGAAAGGCGAAGGG
The DNA here is from genome assembly GCF_028500815.1 of Rissa tridactyla. Taxonomy (NCBI): domain Eukaryota; kingdom Metazoa; phylum Chordata; class Aves; order Charadriiformes; family Laridae; genus Rissa; species Rissa tridactyla. The sequence goes on along the minus strand of NC_071467.1, from coordinate 37,012,072 downwards.
GACATTATATTTATTAAAATTTTGAGATCACGAAAGTAAAAATAAGAGGTAAAAATAGTTGCCGTCTTAATTATACTGCCATCACCAATAGCATTATAAAATAAAATGTCATTTCATGAGGAAGATTCTTAATAATAACCCTTCACAGACTCAAAACTCTTTCTCGTAAGAGCAGAATTTAAATGTACAAGTCCCAGGGGAATTAAATGATTTTCACAAAGTTCAAAGCTGTTATCTCTCCCGAGCTGTTATAACTCTCACTTTCAATGACTGAATAAGAACAAGGGAAAGAGAGAATGCAAATCCTTTCACTTGCACTGAAAATGTTCTCTCTGGGTGAAAATGGTAACTCAGCCATCTGAGTCTACCAGGCATGCCCTGCTCTATGAAATGTGTCAGAGAAGCCCACATCCACGCTGAAGGCAGCCTGCGATCACTTGCAATGCCTTCTAAAACACCCCTGTCAGGTGAACCAAATTCCATGGACCAATTCCATGGCCACATCAGTTATACGAACCAAGGATCTAGCCCAAGGTAAGGGTTTACTGACAATAAATTAACCTCAGTGTTTTATTCTTCTTCCTTCCATCTTACAGCTTAGCTTTGAGTTCTTAACCTCTTTTGGACCTGAATTTACCTTTTCTTTATTACCCTCTTGAGGGCACGGAGAATGGAAAAGCCTCTCACTAGAACTGAGAACCTGTGCGTCTATGTCTTGTACCTTGTCAAAACTGAGAACGTAAATATTCTGCGAGGCATTAGGTTAGTGGTTCTTCCATTAGTGAGTTATATTGCGCTGCTGTTTTTATCCATCCTCTGCCACACGATGAAGATCAGAACATTAAAAATGAGAAGAACATGAGAAAATTGCCCGCCAAGGCATGCTATCATTCAGGAGGCTGGAAAGGTAAAGAAAAGCCTACACAGAAGAAGATAAAGACGAATTCCTCCATGCAAAGCGGAGCTGGGGATGGAAAAGCTCTCTCTGGGAGAAACTGGAAGGACAGGAGCAGATTTCACTGTTTGTGGTGAAGGCAGCAGAAAGAAGTGCTCGTTCCTTCTTACATGTCAGGAAGCCTGACAGGTTTCTTTTGCCCGAAGTACAAACTCTTCATCCTTATGCCCCTCTCTTTCTGCAGGGGATGTGAAATCAGAAGTGATGTATTGTCAAAGAAACGCAGTTACTACAGGGCGCTTCCAGAAGAGCTTCCAGGGCAAAGCAAAGCATGTACATCTAATCAGGACATGCACTCTTCTTTTTCAAAGGCATTTAGAGGAGTAAAGCTTAAGATCTGATACTAAGCTGTTACATTGCACTCTCCTTCATTTTATGACAGTTTGGCTTACAGGAATTGTGTGTGTGCCAAATACACTCCTGGGTACAAGTGCTCCGAGGCAATATCGGCTTTCAGTCAGCAATTTTCAAGCTTTGTCCTTTTTGCTGTTGTCAGGATGCTGCGGCACTTGAGGCTTTCCACAGCAGCAAGATGATCTTAACAGCTACTAATAGTCCGGGAACAGAAATATCTGCTAAGCAGGCTACACTTCCAAAGGGAATGTCATGGAGATCTTCAAACCAATTCTGTCTGAGCTACATGTTGTATCTTTTCTAGAACTAAAGGTAGGTCCAATGTGTTCATAACCATTTTAGCAGAAGTTACTAGAGTGGTGCTTTATAATATATAGTGTGCAGTTCTTCCAATTACAAATTATTTGAATTGTAACTCTCTTTTTTCACAAGTAAATCCGCTAGCAAAGCACTTGAAATTTTAACCTGGATTTGTCGAAGATCTACCTGTAACCAAAAGTCAAAGTTCATTTTTCTTTGGACTTGAGAAAGCCTGGAGGCTGAATGCCACCTGCTCTACACACCAAAAACAAAACTCCAAACAAGACAAGACTGCAGCACAAGAGGCACGAGTTCAGGACGTCAAGTTTAGCACAGAGCATTTTTGCTGATGATTAAGGTTTGTTTAAAAATAGAAACAAATTGAGACTTGAATAAAGAATCCCTGCTTATGCATTGAGATGGAAAATGACCAATAAAAAAATTACATCAGCAACATAAAGAGATTCAGCAACCACATGTACTCAGATGGCAATGTACATATGAATTACAGATGTAGCAATATAAATAACATGTAAGCCCTCCGTTTGCTAACCAGAAGTTTGTAGCAATCTAGTAGCAATCTAATACAGAATCTCCAAGTTTCCTTTTCCCATTTTTTCTACAGAAAGAATTTAAAAAATTAATAACAACTGTTGACTTTAATGCTAAGTTTAGACTTTGGGGTTGCAGAAGCAGTGCTCACTTGTCTGTGTTGCACATCCAGCTATTTCTTCTTCTTCTTCTTCTGGTTTATTATAATAGTCTTTATCAAGCAATTTATAACAGGGAAAACAACAGGTGTTAATAGCTTCACACCGTGGATAGGGTCATGTCATTTTTTCCTCTTTTGATGTACTGACTGTTGAATGTTTCGCCTGGCAAGAATTTTTCTGATTTATACTGAGAATGAAGCTAGTTATGGAGAAGAAATCCCATCAAGACTCATTACAGCAAAACTCCTATGCGTGTGTAGCTACCCTAAGCTTCAGATAGAATCACGGCCCCATCAGTCCATGTTTCCTCCTCATATACAGAACACAGGGATTTCATGGCCTGAAGAAAATCTCATCCCAGCAAGTTCTCAAACAGAAGTCAGCACATGGTGCTTCTCTGATATTTCCCCTCCGAGCCCTAGAAAGACTCCTTGCTTTTCTTCCAGCCACCACAGGTGACAAGTGATTCCCTTGTGAGGTGTCTGTGTCTTTGTCTCTCTCTCTTCTACTACTTCCTGTCTTTTCCTTGACTGATGCCCCTGGGCATCTTCACCCCATACTTCACCCCTGTTCCAACAACTCACTCTCCACTTCATCACTCCTTCTCAGGTGCGATATCTGGAAGCATGGGTGAGCAAAGAACTAACCTGCCTAGCAATTAGCAGCTATTTTATATGGGAAGCATTATGGAGAAGTCAAAAAGATGCTTATAAAGACAAGTGTCTTCAATGCAGCTAGGAGAGAAGGGAGATGATCAGCATGACATGGGCCCCAATTCTGCACAACGTTTTGGCCCCTTTGCCTATGGAAATTCATATCTCTCCCTCCTGTAGAGCAGTACGAAGCTTAAAATTTTGTGGTTTGTAGCTCTGTTAGAAGTTGGACATTGCTAGAGCAGCAGGGGAAGTGCCACTCCTGCAAAAGGGGGGCCTCAGATGTGCAATGGCAGGTGGGAGAGGATTTGGGGAGCTCTCCTGACTAGACTAGATCGTTGTGCGCTCAATGTTAATAAGTAAATAAGGAGAAAACCACCAGCCTGGAGGGGAGAGATAACTGAAGGATGGGACAGATAAACAACTCATCACTGGGGAAAAAGAAAGATTAGTATATTTTAAAGATCAAAGACGAAGTAAAATTCACATAAAATAAGAACAGCTTTAAAAGATCTTTTAAGGCACACAAACCGCAGTAATGCCTGTGGGTTTTCTAGCTTGTTTTTGTTGCATTTTTCCTCCCTGAAGACCATTAACATGTCTGTCTAGGCTTATGTAAAAAAAACCAGCCCTTTAACAATATAAATGGGTTCACGTTTTACTAAACACATATAGCAAACATCAAAGAACAGCCTGAATATCTAAGCAAACACACAAGGCTGGATCCAATCACCTGTTCTGACAAGCACGTTTTTGGTTCATTCCTACATTGATTCACTTCATTAGTCAAAGAACCCCAACCCTTTCAACATTACACTACGTGGCAATGCCTTACCAGTGTAGATGCTGGCATTGGAAGCTGGGATGCCAAACTGTGACTCGATGAACTTGGGAATGAAGGTAATAAAAGCTGTGACAATGGCACTCTCAGCTGTGTATGACAAACTCACAAAAAGGAATGTCATGTTGCTTAAGATCCTGACAGCTGCTCTTGGAAGCTCTATAAAATGACAAAAATGACAAACGAATGTTATAAATAATGAGCGAGAAACGAAAGCAAACTGAAACAAAACAAATTGATTTTCTTTGAGATGGCCTGGCAATAATGGCTTGCTAGCATCCGGCTACATTTGCTAGGCGGAAGGGAGAGCGCATATTTGGGATTGCAGCCTTCGCTGCCTGCTCTTGCCCTATCTCACTGCACCGCCCCGGGGCTGCAGTCCCACTTTTCACAAACACAGCTGAGGTCTGTTTTAACAAAACCCTCTGAAAAAATAGGGTCTACATTGTAACACTATAAAGGAGAGAAAAAACAGCAATAAAATGTAGTGGTTTGGGAATTATTCTCATGTCTTATTTTGAAATTTTCTATGAGATAACGCGTATCACACTGCTGAACTGACAGTACTGAGTTTTGCACTCCACAGGAGGAAAACAGATCACGTACTCCCCCTGTAACTCTCTCCTTCAAGGACCACGCCTGGAAAGCTGGGATAATACTACTTCAGTTTGAAACGGAAACCAAAAGATTTTTAATTAAACATTTTTTTACACAATTTAGAAGTATTTACAATAGATGCAGACAAAGCATACTGACAAAATGATGTCAATGATATCAATGAATTTCAACATACCTTACATACAACTCATATTCTCGGTAGGGATAAAAGCAATTAAAAATGAGAGCACATCATTAACTTAAATTGAAAAAGTATTCATAGACATTGCATTTATCCTCAAATTAAATATAAAAAACCCCATGACACTCAGCACTGTAGTTAAAAGAAACACTTCAATGCTTCTAATTCAGTCCTGTAGTAAGGTCAAAGTATCATCACAAGATAATGATAACTCTATTCAAGACTTAATTTTTTCAGATTAGATGGTGTGATTTTCAATATGTCTTTATTTCCTTGGCTCTTCCACTGAGATCAGTCTTTCTGTTCAAGTATTCTATCTAACCTACTATGGTTTGGGTTCTTTTCATTTGCTTTTTGCTTTGTACAGAAATTGAAAGCTGCTTGTATCAAAGCCCATTGAATTCAATGACAAGAGCGCCCATTAGAAATACGTTGAGTAAGAACTCCTGAGTGAGAATTTTATTGATGTTAAAAGATGTCAAGTCGAAAATCTGTCTCACTTTCTCCATTGACTCCAGTAGGTTATCTGTATAAAAGCAAACAGAATTTAGACTCTCGTCTTGTCAGAACTTGTCAGGCTGCTAATTAGCACCTAAGATATCTGACTGCACCCAGTCTTAGCTTATGCCAGTCGTCAAAATCTATACTGCATTCATTATGAGTACAGGGTTTATAATTTTAATGTAGTCAAATGCTCTCTTGCTGCCTCAATGAAGAAACATATTCAATGTTAAATACAAAATTTGGTGGAAATAAGTAATGAATAAATCATATTAAGAAGCACTCATATATTTGAATCTTAATGTTTTTTACCACCTACAGCTTTTTTTAAAAAAAAATGTGGCACTGTTTGCAATAGAAGAACAGAAAGAAACAAGATAACTGGAGTATGAGACCATATAATATCAACATGAATATGGGGAAACTGTAATGCAACTGTCCACCTCAGTAACTACATTATAGTAGCATGTACAAAGATAAAATAGTATTTAGTGGCAAATATGCTGTATGTTCAAAATACAGCTAAATCAAAATTTATCTCATTGTTCAAAAGGAAATGAAAGAGAGGAAAAAAATGAAAGATATACAATACCATCAGATGTCAGCCCTCAAACTTCATCAGCTTCAGCTTTGTGTCTATTTTTGGGTTGCCTTGGGTTGGGTTGGGTTAGCTGATGGGGGCTTAGATGCAAAAAGAAACCAAGATGCTCTAACCCAGCTTTTGCAAAGCCTTTCATGGGGCTAGATAGCACAGTTTAAGAAAAAGGTTGCCATAGGGATGCAGTGGGGCTGTTCCCTGGGATTTTCCTGGGCACGGGGCACAGGATTGAGCGCGTCTCCCCCTGCAACAGGAGCAAGTGGCGATGATTGTGCTGCTGCCACCGTGAGAAAGGAGTCAGCAAACAGAAAGAGGGGTGCCAGGATCGGCCCTGCTGGAAACTGAGCTATTTGGTGGCAGCTGCTCACCTGTGCTGAAAACATGTGGAAGAAAATAGTAAGAGAGTAACTTTCAGAAGACTGGACATCACAGAGGGAAACATCATTTTATTAGGATGATGAACAAAGTGCTCTTTGTAGAAATGAACTGGAAGTCATTGGACAAGGGCTGAGTCCAAGATCTTTGCTAAATCCATTATTTTAAAGGGCCTCGTCCAAATAACACATCTGGTAAAGTTTTGGTCTTCCAGGTAAAACTGAGCTTCAGGGAAGTGTGTGGTTTAGAATTTTTGATCTAAAGATACTGAAGAACTACTCAGGTAAAGAACTGCAGAGCTAACGAACATTTTGCTCTGGTGTTCAGATGTAGAGCTGTACTTTCTGTCAACTCCTACTTGTATCTAATCTCAGCACTCAGTTTAAAGGTCATTATTAATTTCAAACCTAATTAGTATTTTCAAATTGGATTTCTACTGATAAATAGATAAAACTCAGTGTCTTGGAATAAGCACAAGTTCTCTTACACCCGTGTGAAGGATTCTTCAGGGAAAAGCTCTGCTGATTACTGTAATTTTTGTCATGAAATAAAGAGAGATTATTCCTGCTTGCTGCACTGATACATACCACTTGCAGCAGTTGAGGGCTGAAGCTCCTTGTGACTTATAAAGCACAACTGTCTGGCATACAAGGAAAAGTTGCTATATAGTAAAGAAATTTGCAAATAAAAATACATATTCAAAATTAGTTTTTCCCTGATTTCCACCTACGATTATAGTCAAATCCTGTGTGGCAGAATCTCTTTTACACTTCTGAATTTAAAAATCTACAGTAAAATGGCACTATATCTTTCAGCCACACTAATTCTAGTAAAAAGCAAGAATGCTAAAAATTTCAAGGATCCTTTGTACTACATAATCAATCATGCATTTAAAACATTTTGGTGTCACATTATTTTTGTGTAAGTAGCACAGGCCTAGGATTTGTTTTCAAGGCCATTATGAAACCTGTCAGGTTCTGATTTTTAGGAGGTCTTCAAAAAACATCTCTTGTTTTTGCAAGCGTGCATCAGAAACAAACCTTTAAGAACTTGCAGTTTCCCTCATTCTGTCATTTGAAAAAATACATCTCTACCGGTTACGTTCCTAAAACTGAAATGATCTTTTAGTATGTCTGCAAACATGTTTACTCTTCTGGACAGTAATTCAAATCTTAAACATCCTCTTCCTTTTTTTTTTTTTTTTTTTAAAATAACCTAATATGTAACTAAGAGTAAATTGAAACCTGTCTTGCTGACTGGTTTGCTATTCTACTGACAATTTTCTTCCTTTCATGTCTTTGACAATATTTTTTCCCTAGTCAGCATTCATTTTCTTTCACTAGCGTGCTGGACAACGGCTTGACTCATGGTGAGGGAAAAGCATAAGAAAAATACACGAGCAATACAAATATTCGTAAATACTGCTCTGAGCAAAACTCTTAAAGCACTGTAAACAGAATTTCAATAAAAACTCAAATAATATTGACTTCATCTCCTTTTTCATAATTTAATTTATTTTCTTTTATCCCTGCTCCTGTGCATCTAGCCCAGGATTGTGCAACGAATACAACCAGGGGAATAAACCATCCCAGTCTACAGCACTGTCCTCTTGTAGCCCATCAGGAAAGCCCTTGTTAGGGTGACGCAGATATCAGACAAAAGACCTCCTTTCTGATGGTGTTCCGTGCCTGGACAGTACTATCTAGGTCTCCAGCTTTGAAGGAGGCTGCATCCACACTGAGGTCTCAGGGGCAGCTTCTGCTCTCGCGCAGTACAAGGCAGGGTCAAGATTTGAGACAGGATTTCTGGTTTGTTTATCAGAATGGAAATGAGCATTTTCAGTCGCACACGAGTACTTCAAATATATTCTGCATGGAGCTAATCACTAAATTCTAGAATAATATTTTGCCATGTATTTCATTTCATTTCAATCTACTCACATACCATTTAAACCTCATTCAACTCAATTCCTCAAGCATTTTCAGGACATAGAATTATAGAATCATAGAATTGCCTAGGTTGGAAGGGACCTTTCAGATCATCTAGTCCAACCACCAACCTAACTCCGACAAAAACCATCACTAAACCATGTCCCTAAGCACCACATCTACCCGTCTTTTAAATACCTCCAGGGATGGTGACTCAGCCATTGCCCTGGGCAGCTGGTTCCAATGTTTAATAACCCTTTCAGTGTAAAAATTTGTCCTAATATCCAGTCTAAACCTCCCCTGGTCCAACTTGAGGCCATTTGCTCTTGTCCTATTGCCTGTTACCTGGGAGAAGAGACCGACGCCCACCTGGCTACAACCTCCTTTCAGGTAGCTGTAGAGAGCGATAAGGTCTCCCCTCAGCCTCCTTTTCTTCAGGCTGAACAACCCCAGTTCCCTCAGCTGCTCCTCATAGGACTTATTCTCCAGACCCCTCACCAGCTTTGCTGCCCTCCTCTGGACCCGCTCCAGTACCTTTTTTGTGGTGAGGCGCCCAAAACTGGACTTAAGTACTTAGGTGGTGGCCAGACCATTGAACAGCCCCTAATACCCCATCAAGAGTAGGGAGGCTGGGAGCGAGTTTGATCTGATTATTACTTTTGTTAACTTGATTTAGAGCAGCTCCACAAGGCTCCCGCTAGCACTGCTCATCACTGCATGGGGCCATGCCAATCTCTTCTATTTTGAGCTCTGCAAGATGGCCTCAGAAAGGGCGAGGGGGGAGCGACTCGCTCAAGGTCAGTGGCATAGCAGGATCTCCAGCCCACGGTCTGCTGAACTCTTTGACATTTACTGTGCTCACCAAGCGCCCCTGCACACAGACCACTGCCTCCTCCTCCTCCTCCTCTTCCGATCCCTGCCAACTGATCTTCAGGTACTGCTGAAACTCCAGTCCGGATCCTGTGATGGGGGAGCACTTCAGTGGTCTTACCCTACAGCCATGAGCCCCTCAGGAGCTTCTTTTACCTTTGCTGATGCCCTGACAAGCATTATTATCCTGCCTCCATCCCTGGCAGGGACTGACTGGAAAGGGCATGCGACAGCTGGTAGATGTGAAAAGGCAGACAGGAATACTCCACATTTAAGAAAGGACTGCACATAGGGACAAAACTCAAAACATTAAAAAGAAAACCAAAGACTACAAAATACAAGCAATTAATTATCACCCTTCAGATTAGATCAGTACATTTTAGGTAATATATACATCGGTTTTCTTTACACTGCTCCTTTATCCAGTTGCACAGCAAGTTTCATTATAGTGGTAAGTAAAAGGGACTGCAGATACAATTTCCACGGCACAAAACCCTAAGGGTATCCACGTAATAAATGAAAACAGTGGTTTTGTCTGCTCAGGTTCATGATTTATCTGCATGTATGGGATTGAACTGTGGCTTCTTCATTATAAATCTCCTCTAGCTTATGTTATCTACACTACCTCTATTTCTCCCAATAAACTGCATCCAATTTTCTTCCTCCCATGACCTATTTAATGTTTTATTTAATACTTTTGATACCTGCATAAGAAGCAATCTCCCTCTTACTTTGTTTACTTGCAACACAAATAGGAAAAGACTGAATTCCAAGCCCTTGCGTCTTGAAACATGAGAAAAAGCAAAGGCGCGTATCTGCATTTTTATCTGATCCCAGCTCTACCATGGGCCAAAATAAAGCTCAGGTCATTGAAGTTGGACGTTTGCAGCCAGAGCCAGTTTTGCTATACTGGTAGCAATTGCAAGACCCCATCCCTCTCCTGTCATACCTTTTCAGTTCCTTTATCACCTAGAGAACTAATTGAATCACGACGAGTTACAGCAGGACAAGAATCATTTTGCCAGGCTTCCCAGGTAAGACAACATCATATCAGAAGATCAAAACAAGCAGCTTCTTCCATGAGACTTTCCTTACCAAAGCTGCACAGATTTTACAGATTTAATGGCACTGACCTCTGTCATGGCAGACTACAACATCACTGATATTTATTAGTACAGAACAGAAGACATGACCTACTAAATCATCGGTCTCCCAGCTACTGCCTAAGTGGAGTTTCTGCCCATCGTGCTATAAAAAGATGAAGCCCCGAAATTCAATGGGAAGCATAAAATGTACATTGCATCTCAGAAGAAGCAATGCTAAATGACTTAGACACATGTGATCCTTTTTTCTTTCCCATTATAAACTAAATTACCTCAACTGAGAAGCTTGAGGCATGATCTCATTCCATAAAGCTCACTTAAACTTGAAAAATAATTAAATGATAGTGCATTCCTGCTGCAGGCTCTCTTTGCTAGGGTAAATGACACCTAATGGGAAAGCTATTATCAGCTTATAGCAAAATACTTTTCTCTGCGCTATCTCAACCCGCTTGGTATCTTTCTGACATGCGGAATACAATGCTGCTTTTCACTGTTCCACGTGGTGAAGTTTCTCCTCTAGAGAAAATGAAAAGTTTTGATTATGAGAAGCTCTAATTTGGTGGCTCCGCTAATATATTAATACGGGATTTTGTAGAAGGTATGGTACACATTTAGGCACATATATATTATAAAATACATGCTAAAATGAGATATACAGTAATTTTAATTTCTGTGAAAAAAAGTACTAGAAAACATTCTCCTAAGAGTATACTTGTTTTCTGTGTATCTGCTGTGCCTGTAGTGACATAACATGACCTGGAAGGTGAGATTCTGTACAGAAACAGAGAACCATCATCAGCAAACTCATCCAGACATAGAGTTTGTCTGAACATCTGTACCTTTTCCAGGCACGCCTACAGGATGAAGCAGTCCCTCTGCTGTTTCATTGCCCACAATGACGAAGGAGAAGCCCAGCAAAGACTGAAGTCCCCTTTCCCACTATCCTAAGTTAGTGAGAAAACCTTGACAGGAGTATCCCTGAACTACTTTTGCTTATCAGAGGCCAGTAGGTTTTAAGGCCAAAAAAACCCACAGCTAACTTTATGGATTTAGGAGAAAACACTACGTACGGGGACTCACAAATATGGGGAACAGTCTTCAAAGAAGGAAGTAGACAACACGCTTTTCTTGCTTTTCCATCACTTTCTTAGGTACTTTGCAAACAAAGGGAGAACACGGTTCTGAAAGATCCGATATTGCAGGTTTACCTTGCTTGCTCTGTGCTTTGATTAAGATGCTGTTTTGTAAGCTAATAAAATCACCAGAAGCAAATCCCAGTCTTCTGTTTTTTCTTTACTTCCATAGAAAATAACAGTAACTTTTAGGTACCCTAAGAGTACAGATGTAAATGCAATGTAGAGCAAATCAATATGCATGTGGGTAAACATTATTTAAAATTACACTGGTTTTAGTCTAAAACCAGCACACTGGTTTTCTAAGCCTTGTCCACTCAATAAAAAGAGTGATCATAAGTGTGTCATTAAAAAATCTGCCAATCATTATATCCTGGACTAATATCTAATGAAAAAGTAATACTAATGTTCATGTCAACAAACAAACACTTAGAAGTTTTGAGTTTGAATTACATCTAATGGTACAAATGACATTTCATGGTTTCTCCTGGTCCAGTTGCATTCATCAGGCAACGACAAAATGGCACGACCAGAATTCGTGTCATGGAATCCAGGAGGACACAACAGCATTGACAACACAACGGAATTAAGGCACTTTCCTTCTTGTCCTATACTATGCAATACTATCACACTGTTAAGCCTATATTGTCAACTCCACGTGTATATGCTTTGTTCACATTAATTAAGTTTTAACAACACTGCCCTTCTTCCTATGGCATTTTATCAATGATTACTACTTACTGTTAGATTTCACATTAATGGTTTGCTTCTTGAATAAAATAAAAATCTCTATTACTTGTCAATCTTTTGATCTCCTCTTGTTTCAAAATTAGCACAGGTTTCATTTGTCATAGCCTTCTGAAAATAAATAGCTTGCAGTACAAAATAGCTAGGAAAGGCATATGAAACAAATAATCTTTCTCAATTAACTTACCCAAATGCATGAATGTAATTGAACCCACATACTAGGATTCTTTTTACTTGTTTCACATGTATTTTAGAAGAGCACTTTATTCTATGAAGGACAGCTTAAATAAAGTGTGACAGTTAGAAACTGCAAGGTGCACAAATATGTCTGACATTAAAGGTCCAATAACTATAGGAAATAGGCTACCTGTTTGTTACAGGTGCACATTAAACACTTCAACAATTTAAGTAAATGGATGTCTTAACACTCATCACCGCATTTTGTAATTTTAGAGGATGACCATCTATTAAAATCTCAATAGCAAAACTAATATTAAATACCAGATGTCAAAACTCTACCTTTAATTACACTCATAAAATCCTAGATGACCCTGTGTACAAAATTTTAAACATTTAAAAATTAAAAACAAGCTTCACCTTTAACATTCTTTCCAAATCCCATAGAGGCAGGAACTGCACTGTCTGCTTGTATTTTGCTATTTGTTTTCTCTTTCATGACTTCATCATCACTTGAAACATCATCAGAGTTCATCTTCTTTTTCTTTTTCTTTTTTTTATGTCGAGGAGGGAGCTTTTTCGGAAAGGTAAACATGGGAAATATCACAAGGAGCATTGCAATGGCACAAAGGAGAAATCCACTCCACCTAATGCCAGGAGACAGGAACAGAAATGAAAGCCAACACATTACACAAAATAAAAAAAGCCAAAGTGATTATTACAGGCTGTACTGGCTGGAGAGACCTATTTGCACAATATAGAACATTGACATTAAGAGTAAAGGACTGGAGAGGGGGAGAGCCTTCCCTGCACTAAAGCCCTCAATTACAAGATGTTTCTGTTGGCTTGTCTATTGGCAAAGAGATTTATCCAGAACCCAACAAATATTATGAAATAGTGTCAGCTTTGAGCTCCCGTAAATTTTCACTTTTGGTAATTATTCATTACCAAGTGCTGAGAAGTAGATACTCACTTTTACTTTGCCTTTCTTGGATAATTCCCAGTAAAGCAATACAGTATTCCTCTGGAGAACATGAAAAAGGTTATGCATGGCATGAGAAGACAAAATGTCTAGATGGATATATCAGGGCTAAATCTGTTCTGCGTTCCAGTGCCTACCTCTCACTGCCCTGACCATCTGATTCTCTCCCTTCCCAATGAAGAGCTCCCTAAGCCTGACTGTAAACAACTGTGTTGCAGTTCATGCCAGGGTTTATGCCTAAAACTTTGCAGCTCTGCTCTGTGACCACAACCTGAAATATCCCTTCACAAAGAATTCCCTCTTCTCTCCCTCTGTCTTATAAGAACGGGATATAAACAACCCTTCAATGATCCCTTGGCTCACACGGGATGTCTAGGGACTTACCCACAGAAGGGGCAATGTATGGGATGCCAGAAAAGTGTTCTTCAGATCACAGTCATACTGTTATCCTCCCTGAGGCTAAGCAGCTTAATGAACTTCACCACAGCAACACAGATGGTCAAAAGGGCCTTACTAGAAAGTACTCTAGAGTTAACCTTCTGCAGTCAGAAAGCTGATAGTAGAGCATCAGATCACATAATCTCTCCTCTAAGTTCATCTTGCAATGAAAGACTACAGGTAAACATGGATAAACTCACATAGATGCTTCCATAAAGAAGGACAACCCCAGAATTCACCCCTAGAGTTCCTCCCATGTACTGAAAGTGCAGTTTTCACTATATACTAATCTAATTGTACTGGGTTTATGTGGCAAGGTTTTGGTAACAGGGTGGGGGCTGCAGGGGTGCTTCTGTGAGAAGACACCATGAGCTGCCACTATGTTGGGCAGAGCCAGATCCTGCCAGCTCCAAAACAGATCCACCACTGCCCAAAGCTAAGCCCACCAGCGATGCTGGTGGCACCTCTGTGGTAACTTATTTATGAAAGCTTAAAAAACGTTGGACAGCAGCTGTGTGACAGGAGTGAGAAAATGTGAAAGAAGCAGCCTTCCAGACACCAAGGTGAGAGAAGAAGGAGGAGGGGGTGCTCCAGATGCTGGAGCAGAAAGTCCCCTGCAGGCCCAGGATAAGACCATGGTAATGCAGGTTACTCCCCTGCAGCCCACGGAGGAGCAGATATCCACCCTGCAGCCCATGGAGAGCCTGTGCTGGAGAAGGCTCCGGCCAGGAAGCCTGCGGAGAGAAGCCCACGCAGGAGCAGGTTTTCTAGCAGGACCTGTGACCCATGGGGGACCCACGCTGGAGCAGTCTGTTCTTGAAGGACTGCACCGCATGGAAAGGACACATGCTAGAGCAGTTAATGAAAGACTGTCTCCCCTGGGGGGGACCCCACACTAGAGCAGGGGAAGAGCATGAGGAGGAAGGAGCAGCAGAGACAAAGTGTTATGAACTGACTGCAGCCCCCATTCCCCATCCTCCAGCACCACTCAGGGTGGAGGAAGTAAAGAGTCAGGAGTGAAGTTGAGCCTTAAAAGGGAGGACAGGGCAGAAAGCGTTTGTAGTTTTGTTTTTAATTCTTACTATCCTACTCTGTTATTAATTGGCAATAAATTAAATTAATTTCCCTAAGTTAAGTCTGTTTTGTCCATGATGGTAATTGGTGAGTGATCTCCCTGTCCTTATCTCGACCCACAAGCTTTACATCGTATTTTCTCCCCCTGTCCTGATGAGGAGGGGGAGCGCGAGAGAACCTTGGTGGGCACCCAGCATCCAGCCAAGGTCAACCCACCACACTAATCCACACTAGTGTTTGGAAGTTTCAGTGAAGTCAACCACATTACTGCAATATCAACCTGTGACAATGAAAGACTGAAGCTCTTTGCCTTCAAATCACAATTTACAGAACTGTGGGGGATTGGTCCCGGCTGGACACCAGGTGACCACCACAGCTGCTCTATCACTCCCCTCCTCACTGGACAGGGGACAGAAAATATAACAAAAGGTTCATGGGGCAAGATTAGGACAGGGAGATCACTCAGCAATTACCATCATGGGCAAGCTAGACTCGACTTGGGGAAAATGAATTTAACTTATCGACAATCAAATCAGAGAGAATAAAAGTAAGAAAATAAAAAACAAATCTTAAAACACCTTCCTCCCACCCCTCCCTTCTCCCTGGGCTTAACTTCACTCCCAATTTCCCTACCTCCTCCCACTGAGCGGCATAGGGGAACAGGGAATGGGAGTTGCAGTCAGTTCATCACACTTTGTCTCTGATGCTCCTTCCTTATCATGGGGAGGACTCCTCACACTCTTCTCCTGCTCCAGCAGGGGGTCCCTCCCACAGGAGACAGTCCTCCACAAACTGCTCCAGCATAGGTCCTTCCCACGGGCTGCAGTTCTTCACAAACTGCTCAAGCGTGGGTCCTTTCCATGGGGTGCGGACATTCAGGAACAGATTGCTCCAGCGCAGGTCCCCCATGGCTCATAGGTCCGGCCAACAAACTTGCTCCAGTGTGAGCTCCTCTCTCCACAGGGCCACAAGTCCTGCTAGGAGCCTGCTCCAGCGTGGGCCCTCCACAGGGTCACTGCCTCCTTCAGGCGCATTCACCTGCTCCGGCATGGCATCCTCCATGGGCTGCAGAGGAATCTCTGTTCCAGCACCTGGAGCACCTCCTCCCCCTCCTTCTTTACCAACGCTGGTGTCTGCAGAGTTGATTCTCTCATACATTCTCACTCCTCTCTCTCTCCCGACTACTGCTGGTGTTGCACAGTTGGGGTTTTTTTCAGCTTCTTAAATATGTTCTGACAGAGGTGTCACCACTGTCACTGATGGCCTCAGCCTTGGTCAGTGGTGGGTCTATCTTGGAGCCGGCTGGCATTGGCTCTATTGGACACAGGGGAAGCTTCTAGCAACTTCTCACAGGAAACACACCTATAGGTCCCCCCACTACCAAAACCTTGCCATGCAAACCCAATACAAGAATAATTTTTACATTTTACATCAGTAGCTACAACAGGAAGCTACTAATTATATAGTTGTTCAAACTTTAAACATACATTGAGTAGACAGGATTACTTGCACAAGAAACAAAAACATTTGGCCTCATATTTGTAATGCAAAAATATTGCAAACTGTATTTTTAAATGAAGGCAAATTCATAGGCATGTGTAATGGTTTGTGTGGTAAATGATTATGCAAAGGCAAACACACAACAAACAGCCATGTCTACCACCATTTTTGTTAGAAAGATTGTACAGGAAGCTTTTGGGAGGCAAATCTAAGAGACTGAAAGTTTTGACTAGTTTTGATATTACGCAAACAGAAAATCCTCTATTCATTCATTTTAGCTGATAACATACACGGATTAGAAAGCAGACTTTTAGGAGGATTAGTCAGCGCTATCAGACAGGGAATAAATCGGTAGACTGTATAAAAATGTAGTAACATCCCTTACAGGATCTCAAAGGCAGAAGCTGCAAAGGCAGTGATCAAAGAAACCATCAGTGGCAATAATACACAGAAATCTGAAACCACCCACTCAGCAGGAAACAGTGAAGGAGACGGGGGGCCTGTGATGTAGCACGAGATGAAATTCAAATCCAAAGGGACCATTACGGTAGCACACCGAGTGCTGGAGATGTCACAAATGCAGCACTGGATGCAATTATCTGCACCATCTATGCTTCACATCTTCTTGGAGAAATATCAAAGAATTGGAAAACAGGCAAAAGACAATATCAAAAATAATAAGGACACCTACGATGGGAAATGAGAGGTAAGAACAGGATCTGTATTAATTAAAACACCCTTGATTTTCTGTCTGTCAAAGAAAATATGCAGCAGAATACCTCAAAGGCATCTAAACAAGCCTTAGGACCTCAAATAAAAGCAATTAAAGCTAAGGAAGGACCAGACAGCGCTGGAGGAATTCCTTTAAACTTCTTGTGTGGAATGCCAATGAAAGACTATATGGGAAGATCCAAGTATTAAACAGATTCAGAAATAGGCAAACACTCAAAAAAGTGTCAGCAAAAGAAAATTTGATTCAAAGCACCTGACAGACCGCCAAGGGCTACTCCACAACTAATGAGATCCCTATACAGCAGATTAACAGTTCTCAAAGACAACAACATGATGGATGATTTCTAACAGATATCCCTACAGTTATCACAGTTGAATAAAAAACAGTTTTAAACATTTGATGGGCTGGCATCGACAGCTGTGCTGCAATGTAGCCCAGAGCACCTACAGAAAGCCCAGGTGTGCAAAACCCAGGAGCACAAACACGAGTTCTGTGAAACTCAAGGAAAAATCAGATCAGAAACATCCCTGAGAAATAACTACTTACTTTTTTTATCAGGTTTCACAAAAGATAAACTCACTTACCTTTCCTGCCTATATGCAGTATACATCTTAGAAAGGAACAGCTTAAGTGAAAAAATAGGCTTTACTGTAATTTTTGTAATTTTTTATATCACTGTTGTTGTATTTACTGTTTTGTCTGTAATCATTACCTCCTTTAATAACAGAATTTTTCCACTGGGTCCCTGCAATAAGTTATGTTAGAAACCTTACAGCACTAATAAAAGAAAGATGAGAATCAAAGTCACTTCAAAGGAGACGAGGCTGAGAAATCTCAAATACGACTGCCCATTAACTCCTCTCAACTGCAACCTACTTTTAAAAAGCGTGTCAGCTAAAGTGCTAGACTGCTCTTATATTTCAAATTGTTAGATTACATAAATAAAAATAATCTTGGCTATGCGGCACTTCCCTCCAAGGAGAAAATGTCACAGTCCCAGAAAATAGACTTCAGTGGAATGAAAGTCTACACTTTCAGAGCCCTCTGCAACTGGGCAGCCAGTGAGCAGCAAGGGACGCAGGACCAATCCTCATACCGTCAGAGTCTTCACTTTAATGGGTAGACAAAGCTTCAGAAAGAGAAAAGAGAATGAGGTGCAGATGCTATGAACACCACCGAACTTTTATGAGAGGCCACCACAGATTGTGAAACAAATTACCAGAGATTTCGTAGCCGGGGACACTTCTTAGACATTAAAGAGACAAAAAATTGAAAGAGCCAAAAAAGAAAAAGTAATACAAGGGCCTGGAACACCCTTCAGGGAAAGCCAGTCGCTACAGATTTAATCAACATGATGGAGAAAGGAAACCAAATGACTTTTACTTTTCTATGCTGGCTAGAATATGACTCGCCTGCTGAGATCCTATGATAGCTGATTTCCTGCCCTTGCTTCAATCGTATTTGCATCACTTCTGTTGACACACAAAGTAACACCAAGATACTTTCTTCAGGTGACATTAAACATTGGAGATGATACATAAAAAGCATTTAGCAATGTGACATAAAATCTTCCAAATGCCCAAACTAGGCTCTTTTCCCTATTTTGCTTGCAAGGTGCAGTAGATGTTCTAAAAGCCTGCCCAACAGAAATGGTTGTAAGAAGTGACTTCTCACAACTCTTGCCATGGAGCTCAGTGGTTACAGCATTCCTGTAGGATGCCAGGGATCCACCCCTGGCACTGGGCACCCATCCCTGCCACTCACTCTTTTGAGGGAGGACAGTTAAACTTGTAATCCATGAGCAAGGACAGGCATTTTTTTGCCTGATCTCTGATGCATTTGCCTATGTCAACAATGCACATGTATCCAAGTTAGCTTTAAACAAGCAGCAGTGGCTGCCCATCTGCTCTAGAACAGAGCTTGGTGCAAACAGCCCAAGAAGCAGCAAACTGATGTGTCCGTGCTGCTTTGGTTATTTTACCTTCAGCCGAGCTGTTTAAGTTAAAACACAGATATGCCCACGCTATAAGGCAGCTACATCAGTGGCTGCACTATAGATAAAGTCACAAGTAAAGCTTACCCCACATTCATACAGCCCCACTGATTCCAATTATTAAATATATTTATGGGCCAGTTTATGATTTCTGTTGAGAAGTACTGAGCAGATGCTGACTACCAGTTCTGACATGTCCTTAAAAACACATGAAACATGAGTTTTACAAAGAATGTATAATATTTTGCTTTGATTTCTAATCTTTTATTGAAGAATAGCCAAAGCATGTTTTTAACACTGCAGCACATTCACATGACAAATCTTTTCTGTGAGATAAGTCAGTACATACATGAAAGCACAGAGAGTCATTAATCCCAGGGTCATAGGTTAACTGAGCACTCAGGTTTGCCTTTCTCTCACTGAAAATTCAGCTAGACAGTCCTGTGCAGCAGTGCTCTTGCACTAAGTAAGACAAATAAAGCAGCGATAAATCTTCAAAGGCTTAAGAACACTCCAAAGAGGGAATTTTTCACATCAAGCTGTCAGGAGAGATCACTGCAGGATAAACAGAAACGGATACGATCTGACTGCGATGGCACAGTGACAAAAACAAATCCAGTGCACGAGAACTGACACTGCACCCTACACACCGAAAGTACAGGTCTCCTCCTGGGATAATGAACTTAAGTCTTTTCTGGGCTTGCACAAAAATTTCAAGGCAGATTTATGAATTATCTGAGAAAAGCCCGTTAGAGCCTCCTCAAGACCTGCTTCCTCAAAGAGACATTTCCAAGAAGCCCATATATCAAAGGCTGCGCAAAGACATCAGCTAACAATTATGGCTGTTACATCTCAGCACTGCTGAAAGCCTACTATTTACTAGAGACTAATATGATGGTTTACATCATCTGCTGCCTAAACACAAGCCATCACCCTGAGAAACAACACTAGGAAGGCCATTCTAACCCCATCCTACCTTCTTCTCCTCGACCAGGGTAAACACAGTCTACCATTTCTCATCTGGGCAGCAGAGTCAGCGTTTCGTGCTGCCTGCTCTGGAAAACCAAAGAAGGGATTAATCCACGTTCCAGCTGGAGGGGCTCAGCCCTGGGCAAAAGAGTGATCCTCGATGGCCTCCTGCAACACGGATATTCTGTCCTGCCATCCCTGTGCCGAGCACTGTTAGTCAACACCCACCATAGTCAAAGACTGTCCTGGAGCAGCCAAAAGCAGAAGGTTTTCCATGCAATGTGCCCATTTGCTTCTGTGGCAAGCGTTCCCTCTCTGTCAGAGGCTAGTGTGTAGTCGACAGAAACCTCCTCTTCCTTGGCCTCCTTCTACAACCTTAAACAAGCCCTCAAGAGATAGGATTTCCCAACCTGTCTCAATTCCCCACCCACAATTTAGAAAGTAGTTTTGAAAAATGCTTGATGCTTACCAGTTTCCAATGAATCGGGGATCACTCTGATCAATATAAACAGTTGTCCTAGGATCAACATAGAAACCAATAAGAAGTCCTCCTAGCAAGTATCCAGCTGCAGGACCGAGCGCTCCCATTACGTACATGATGGCTGAGGAAATAAAAAGTCAGAGTCATACATCAATAAAATGAATATTTCATTAGTTATTTACATGTAAAACCCAAAAGTAAAAGATGCTTTTTAAAGCAGGGAGTTTTGTACCCTAAAACCTTCAGAGCTCTTTTGTGTAAGACACCAAATAATTGTGTAAGACACCAAAGAACAAAGTACAACATTCCAACTTAGTTACCATCGGACTAATACTGGCTTTAAAAGAATTATCAAGGTCAAGAAATGAAATATTCCTATTTCATAGATTGACAGAATTATGTTTTTATCAGAGTAGCCATGGACTTGCCCCTGGTTTAGATTCTGATACCAGCAGACCAAATGTACCATATTTCCTGCAAGACTCCTGCCGTATTCAGAACACTTGATCTTTTAAATTAAAATCTTAATGCTATTTTAAGAGATTTCCTAATTTAAAAAGCAAGTAAAATGAAAATACGTTTCTCATGTGCAACCACACAGACACACATTTTACAACATCATCATGGTCTGAACATTGGATGAGAGCAAAATCCTTATAAGTCGGAATAACAGAGTAGGAGATACCAATAGAAGGCTCCTATCTGCTGTGTCTTCTACAAGGTACTCGTCAGAGTCCTGTCTCCAGTCCTGGTCCTTCAGCCATCCACACCAGGGCACGTGTGAGAAAACACCGCAGCTCCCCTTTGGCTTGCCTGCCAATGCTGTCAGGAGCAAGGGAGAGACAGAGGCAAGGAAAGACTACATCTTAGCATGGGGACAAGCTGCAATGGGACCTAGGACACAGGAAACCTTTCTGCCTCTCCCAGTAGAGGCATAGTTGTGAGACACCAGCAAGAGCAGACAGAAACATCTGGTCTGTTTGCTGACAAGAAATGAGTGCTGAGATTCAGGAATCCTGCTCTTTCCAGGTTTTGAACGGTACCCTTGCCTTTAAGTCACGACAATTCCACTCCTTTCCTTTTCTACTTTTGCAAATCACAAATCAACTTTTGAACTAAGCCAAGGTCAGTTATCACAACCTTAAATTCAGACACCTTTTACAAGAGCCATACTATCTTGACCACAACATCAAGACAATAGCCATCTTCCAAGGATTGTTCTCTTGTAAGGGACCAGCTGTATCAGCTGAATGTTCACAAGTCCATGGGGCCTGATAGGATTCATCCCAGAGTACTGAAAGAGCTAGCAGATCTTATGGCAGGACCCCTCTCGATCATCTACCAAAGGTCTTGGGAATCTGGGGAGGTCCCTGCTGAATGGAACCTAGCCAATGTTATTCCAATCCACAAAAAAGGCGTGAGGGAAGACCCAGGGAACTACAGACCTGTTAGTCTAACCTCAGTTCCTGGAAAAATTATGGAGAAGATTATACTGGGTACCGCTGAAAGGCATTTAAAGACTAATGCAATCAACAGGCACAGTCAGCATGGATTCACAAAAGGAAAGTGCTGTTTAACTAATTTGATATCCTCCTATGATAAGGTCACATGCCTAGTGGATGAAGGGGAGGTGGTGGATGTCATTTTTCTGGATTTTAGTAAGGCTTTTTCTGGATTTTAGTAAGGTTCCTCACAGCATCCTTCTGGACAAGTTGTCCAACTATGGGATGAATGGGTTCACGGTGCACTGGTGAAGAACTGGCTGAAGTATAGAGCTCAAAGGGTTGTAGTGAATGGGGCCACATCTGGCTGGCGACCAGTCACCAGCTGTGTTCCTCAGGGTTCAATTCTGGGGCCAGTTCTCTTTACTATATTTATCAACGATCTGGATGCAGAAGTTGAATGCACCATTACAAGTTTGCTGATGATACCAAACTGGGAGGTGCCGTTGACTCTCTTGAGGGACAGGAAGCCCTGCAGAGGGATCAGATAGATTGGAGCATTAAACAATGATTAATGGGATGAAATTTAACAAGTCAAAATGACGATTCTACATCTAGGACAGAGTAATGCCAGGTACAAGTATAAACTGGGAGAGGAGTGGCTGGAGAGCAGCACTGAAGAAAGGGATCTGGGGGTGCTAGTTGACAACAGGCTCAATAGGAGTCAACAGCGTGCTCTGGTAGCCAAGAGGGCAATCTGCATCCTGGGGGGCATCAAACACAGTATAACCAGCTGGTCAAAAGAGGTGATTATCCTTCTGTGTTCAGTGTTAGTGCAGCCTCACCTTAAATACTGTGTGCCCTTCTGAGCCCCACAATTTAAGAAGGATGTGAAGGTCCTTGAATGTGTCCAGAGGAGGGCAACAAAGCTGGTGGAAGGGCTGGAAGGCATGTTCTGTGAGGAGCGGCTGAAGACTTTGGGCTTGTCTAGTGTGGAGAAAAGGAGGCTGAGGGGTGACCTCATGGCTCTCTACAGCTTCCTGAGGAGGGGAAGTGGAGAGGGAGGTGCTCAGCTCTTTTCCCTGGGATCCAGTGATAGGACACGTGGGAATGGTTCAAAGCTGTGCCAAAGGAGGTTCAGACTGGACGTTAGGAAGCATTTCTTTACCAAGAGGGTGGTCAAACACTGGAACAAGCTTCCTAGAGAGGTGGTCAATGCCCCAAGCCTGTCAGTGTTAAAAAGGCATTTGGATAATGCCCTAAATAACATGCTTTAACTTTTGTTCAGCTCTGAATTGGTCAGGCAGCTGGACTAGATGATCATTGTAGGTCCCTTCCAACTGAAATAGTCTATTCTGTTCTGTTCTGTTCCCCTGCTCAATCTCTTTCCTTCCTTAATGCATCCTGCGGCACTCATCCCTTTCAAGATGCTTCTGCCCTGCTTCCCGTACTGTCTGGCTGTAAGCACAAAAGGCAAGAGGGGTGGTAAGGGATGGTCTCTGCTGTCCACTCACATGTCTGGTAGGGCCAAACCCAAGCTCCAGCAGCACACCACCACTCGCTCAGCTGCTGCAGATCCACCACGTAGCACATGAAAAAACAACTGATTATCTAATTCTCTGAAAACATCATCTTCACCGCAAAATCTCTGTCTCCACATGGTCTCTCTGGACCAGCCACTCTCCATGGCAGTATGCAGACTCCATCCCGTTTGGTCCCATCCTCAATCAGACCTGCTGCATCCTGGACTGCAGCAACTGGGGAAGTGTAACTGAGTTCTTTGAGCTTGGGCTTCTGCATTACCAGTTATAGTTAATTATATCTCAGAGACAAAACAAGCAAAAAGAAATCACTAAATCTGCCTGATTAAACCAAAATAGCGTGTACATTTTCATCTTATGTTTTGAAATAAGAGAAAGAAGAACATTCTCATGAGCAAAAATGGGCTGCTACCTGAGAGCTATATTGCAGGAGAAAAAAAATCACAGAAGTTACCACAAAATGCAAACTGTCTATAGTAAAAAATGCGTCCAGACTACAAATTGATTAAACAGATTTATCACTTTTAAGTTACTCTTTCTTAAACACATTTTCAGGTTTTATGAAACTGCAATTTCAAATAATTAGATTTGCTAAAGTCCTTTTTGCATAATGGTTTCCAGAACCGTGTTCACTATTTAAATTTATTCCAGCCATGTTCCCTTCTGGATTGACTGTAAACAGTTCTCTGTATGCCTAAAATGCTCCATCAGACATTGCAACACTGCTCCTTAGCAGTAAGTGGTTAGATAAACCCCACAGTAACTCTTATTTGCAAAATCCACATCATAAGGAGGGGGGGGAAAAAAGCAACCTCCATCCACTATAATAAATTTTGTTCTACAAATGTTTTCTTAGAAAATTGATTCAAACAACTACAGCAAACTCAGATCTCTAAAAGTTTACGGAGGAAACACAAAGGAAGTAAAAGAGTGACCTAATCCATTCATTTCAGTATTCAGAAAAAAATACTTATGCTGCGTTTATGCTTCAGTTCCACCACTGAAACAGGCAAAATGCAGCAACTGCTTAGGCTTAGAAGCACTACCCAGGCAGTGTACTTTGTACACCTGGTAACTTCAGAGGGTTTTCTTCATAAGCAGAAATACTGTACAGCAAAGATAAAAATAACACTGTACACTGCTCCACTAGAGGAGGGAACGCTGTTCACCATTTCAAAAGTATTTTAAAATTATTGTAGGCTGTTCAGGCTTCAAGTTTGGATTTGGGTTTTTTTTTTAATATAATTTACAGACAACATGTAACTTTATGGATCTTTCAGAAAACAGAAAGCCCCCATGTGCCTGGTCCAGGGCAGAAGGTAACCTGTGAGCAGAAGAGTTCCACAATTGCCATTTCAAGACACTTTGTAGCATCTTCCTCAGCATCTAGTAATGGCCACTATCAGAAACCAGACAGCAAGTGCAATAAACTGATTTGGACTTCTAAATAGGACTAAAGATATAGCATGGCCATTAAAAGATTTTGGTATTTCAAAATGAGGTACTTGAAAAAAATCTGCCCCAAACCTTCAAACCTTGCTGTGGAAGTGAAGGGAAAGCAATCTCCAAGAGTCACCTTGGCAAGCTGCTCCAGGCTCCTGGACCCTTGAAAATCTGGTCACAGCCCTCACAGCTATGCACCCCAACATCCAGGAACAAAGAGGTTCCTGATTCCCAAACAGGCCACCAAGATTACTGGATGATATGGAAAGGATACTAAACTGGAAATTTAACCCGGCATTTCAGCTAGTTCTTTTTGGTCCTCCCTCTTTGGGCCATAATCTGGGACTTTGATCTGGGGAGTTGCACTGATTCAACAGCCAAGAAGTTTCATCAACAGAAGTAACAAACATTTTTATCAGGGAACATGCTGGAGTAGGTCATACGGTATCCAGATGATTTTCCTAAATTGCCCTTAAGGAAATCCAGGATTTGTCTTTTAACCTCCTAGCCATAACCCTGAATGGTGCTTTGATTTGCAAGTTGCTTTCAAATTTCTTAAGTTATAAAAAACTAGGCTACAAAATAATAGTAATTTCTCCTTTCCCATGATAAAATAGAGATGAGGTATATTCTACAAGTTATAGCTCTACTCCAAACAATAAATCAACTTCAAAAGACAAAATTAGGAAACTATTGTTAATATAGACATACAGGTTACAGGTTACAACATTCATCTCATTTTCTTCTGATTGGTTTTCACTGAAATGAAGAATTGTACCCCTCAGTTACTGCATTAGCCATGCATCTTCAGCGCCGGCAAGTCACTGAGTACACTTCTCTTGAAATGTGGGTCTCTCTAGGAAAGTGCATATGTAGGTCACCCACCCCTAGCGGAATTAGAGCCATCTGAGAACTACTCATGGCATTCAACACAACCAGCTCAGACTGGACCTTGCAAAAGTTTTTCCCCAGAAGCCTGTCGTAGCTTGCTGCTGCTGGGATGTAGGATCTTAAGGCTTCAAACCAAAGCACAGGTTAGTCTACTAAAATTACATGGTATTTAAGACAATTTCAAAGGCCAAAGACCTTGCAGATTCTTTCAAGTTTCCCTCTTCCCTGAAGAACTCAGCCTTGTGGGGAGGAGTTTGCATTATCAGGGAATGGAGTGATAGGACGAGGGGTAACAGTTTTAAACCGAAAGAGGGGAGATTTAGAATAGATATTAGTAAGAAATTCTTTCCTGTGAGGGTGGTGAGGCACTGGAACAGGTTGCCCAGAGAAGCTGCGGCTGCCCCATCCCTGGAGGTGGTCAAGGCCAGGCTGGAGGGGGCTTTGAGCAACCTGGTTTGAGCAGAGGTTTGAGCAACCCTTTGAGCAGGGAGGTGTCCCTGCCCATGGCAGGGGGGTTGGAACTAGATGATCTTTAAGGTCCCTTCTAACCTGAACCATTCTATGATTCTATACCTCTTCCTCTGGGTACAGCTTCTCTTCAGTGATGAGGGATAGCCTTTCCCAGCTCTCCCAAACCTGGGCTTTCAAATCATAGTTCCACCTCTGACCTAGACTGTAGACAAGTAAAATTGTCCTGGTTTAGACACAGTTAGTTGAATGCCCATTTGCCCCCATGATATCCAGACACGGTTCTTTTAATTCTTTTGAAGTTTGGTACCTGAGGAGCTTCTCTGCCTCACTGAGTATGCCCTCAGCATGGCATATTATCTCAGGCATGATACCATACCAGCAAGGCTGTCTAGTTTTGAAACTGCAGCTGGCTATGGGTAGCCAGGCTTAGTCACAAACGTCCATCAGAGCCAAGATGTTGGATGGGAGAGAGAGAGAATCAAAGCAACAGTAATTGAATTACACATGGAATTTACCTACCAAAGCAAAATAAGAACAAGCAATGTCATTCTTCACTGAAAAGTTTATTCTGGGACATGTTGCAATGAATGCTGCCATTTTTACAACATTTGACAAAATGATAATATTGTCTATTACTTCTATTCATAGGAGATTTTTCTTCAAAAGAAAGCTTTAGGTAGAGCCTATTGCAGCAAAGTCTCTATGACTACGATAAGATGTACTGAATCCTCTGCGGGTCTGAAAATCCCTGTGTTCACATCACATGCATGAAATAACTTCATTGCCAAAGATTTATTTTTTCTAATCTACTCACACTATAAAAATATACTGAGACAGAGGTCATAAAAATACTTTGAATGTCCTTTTCCTCCTCTAATCACATCAAGCAACAACTTCAATACATTGTGCATACGAGAACATGTAACACACGTCCCTCTGGCATCCTCAAATGCATACGTTGTTAACCCTCTGACTGTGCCTTTTTATATTAGTAAAGTTAGTACCAATTAAAGTCACAGGCATCATATTGTGCCTAGATGAACAGAAAGTACACAACACTAGTGGGTGACAACAGGTTGCCTGGTTTCTGGGTTCTAAAAAAGCCACTTTGGTTTAAAAAGTAAAAACAAAGGCATATATTGCTCAGTGCCTCTCATCTCTGTGTGCACACACATGCCACCACACAGAGTTTATCACTGGATGAGGAGGAACATTTCTGAAACACCCCATTGTTCAAATCTTGGCAGCACGTCACCGTAGTACAACTGTTCATTTCATACATGTGTAAGGCAAGCAGAATTTGAACTTTATTCTATTTTCAATGAAAGTTTAGAATTTGCAATATCCTGCAAAAGCTACAGCGTGCATTCTGGAGGTTTATATATATATATATACACACACACACACATACACACATACATATGCATGTTTTTTCCTGTCAGAATAGTATGGCAGTTTTGCTAGATTTTGGAGGATACTTTTTAGTGACATAGAGCCATAAAAGAGCCGTATAAAAGATGTATAATCCTTTTATATCTGTAGACTTCAAATTTTTACTCCAAAAACTTAACTGTCATTAGCATGAGGGTATCGATTGGGAAACAGAGATACAAAAGATAAATTTAATCCCTCATAGTCATGCAGTAGCGTAGAAAGTCCAGGTGTATAATTTACTTCACCAAAGCAGTAACTCAGTGTCCTACCTGCTTAACAACACTCATCATGACAGAACAGCACAAAGGAGAATAAAAACAACAAAAAAAGAAAACACTCGTGAATTTGCAAGAAAAGCTTCATGTTTATAAGTTAATTGTCTACGACCTGAGGAGTGAGCTTTACCAGAAATGGCAAGATGAACTTTATATAATCCTGACTGTGTCTCTATGCGTCAGGAAATTTAGGGGGCTATAGGGAAAAAAAAAAAAAAAAACCAAAGATAGTCACAGAGGTTACTATCTGGGATTTTGCAAGCAAAAGAAGCATCACCATGCTCTGGTACCACAGCATCCTCTCTAGTCCTACTGCAGCACATTTCCCTGGAAAGTTGAGCTACGCTGTCACTGGAGACTAAGCAGCAGGATATTTCTCTAGGGTAGA
Organism: Rissa tridactyla; assembly: GCF_028500815.1. Classification (NCBI taxonomy): domain Eukaryota; kingdom Metazoa; phylum Chordata; class Aves; order Charadriiformes; family Laridae; genus Rissa; species Rissa tridactyla. The sequence continues at coordinate 36,983,970 of NC_071467.1, read as the reverse complement.
GAAGCAGGTTTTTATTTCCCCGCAGAACAAAGCTGACAGGCAGAGGTTCCAATGGGGAACATGTCTCAACTCTCCCCTGTTCCTCTCACGTCCCAGCCCCCCGATGGGGTACCAAGGGACAAGCATAAAGCAGCTTTCAAAGGAACATTGGTCCCATTCATAAAGGTGTATTTACCTCATCCGTCTAATTCACCCACACAGAAGCTACCCATAAAACGGTAAGTTTTAACCACTCTTTGGAGCCTGAGGGCACAAAACTGAGAGGAGTTATGAGCAGAGGCCAGGCATACTTCTCAAAAGCTTTTAAGTCAGGAAATCAGTTCACTTCCTTCTTTTCTTCATGAACACACAGACAAGCCTATCTATACATGCTTTAGGATTTTTTCTTTAATGTGGTTATTTGCTCAGGAAAAAACAATGCTTTGAGCATTATTGCAGTTTAGATAACAATGTACAGATCAAACCTTTAAATCATTTCCTTTCAAAATCTATTAGCATTACCATGACTTTAAAAGTCTCTCAGATCCAGTGCTCCGCTCAAAACAATAAATAGAGCAACAAAACTACTGCAGTACCCTCCCTTGATCTTTGTATAGAATATATTTGTCACTATTTTCACAAGCAGATTCCACAGATGCGGGAGACAAATTTTTAGAGAAGCATAACTAAAGCATAATTTTACATGCCTACCATGCAAACTAAAACAAATGGTCCAGCTTACCACTCCTTTACAAAATGCTGAAAGTTAAATTAAGTACAAATATGTCCAGTGACTTGCCAATGCCAGACGAAAAGCATTACATTTTTTATTTTTCTCTTACAGATTTATTACTAAGATATGATTTATATCAAAACAGATATTCCCTGGCTTAAAGAAGCTGCTTTATGCTTTGTATTCTCCATTTGTGGTCATATTCTAAAAAACTATAATAATTTTCACAGGATACAATTCTAACATCACCAAAAAAAAAAAAAAAAAACCCAACAGGAAAATAAGCCCAAACAAAACAAGCTAAAATAGGCTGCCTATCCCAAAGTGTACTTCTCATATATGCTCTCACTGCAGTGCTGCTCCCAGTCACTTGCTATGCTGTGGAGCCACAGTGACTACAAAACAATTCATCTTAAATCAAAATTTCACAGGTCTCATAACTTGTCTCTAGGTGACGCTATCAACAGGTGTGTGCATCCAATCCAAAATCTGAAAACACTGAAAATGTTTTCATTTTGAAAACAAAGAATAAAGGCTTGCACTTGTAACACATCATTTCAGCCTTAGAGATACTTGGCTTAAGAAAAGATTGCCCCAAGAAAAACTACTCCTGTACTTAAAATAGAATCTTTACTTCCTTATTCCTAAAACCTGAGAACTGTGGAAGTAGAAACCCAACAGGCAACTAGAGACTGTCCCATTCTTTAGAGACAACTGTTTCATTTGGAAACACAAATATTACTTCTTTTTTTTCTTCAAAATCTGTCTTTTCTCTCTTTATATTCACCTATAAATAAACATTTGCTGATAATATTACCAAGCATGACTTGTGGTTAACAAGTAAATATGAAAAAGACACATCAGCTGTAAGAGTTCAGTGAAAACAGCTGCAATTTCTGAATGCAGTTTCCATATCAGTGTGGTTAACTGAATTTAGACAACATGCATGAGGAAATTCTTAGATCAGATAATTAAGCAAATCAGGCTTTATCAGCCTTATCGGCTCTTAAACCAATTTGAAGGCAAGAACCTTCTGGTGACGGTATTCCAAAAGCACACACAGCTATCTCTAACTTGAAGCATATGGAAAGTCCCCACTGATGCGAATGGTTTGCGTGACCAAAGATAAGCTTGTCTATACTTGTATGATCAGAACCTGAACTGAAAACAAAACGCTCTGACAGTCTTTCCACGGACTAAGAGGCATTGGTCCCCTGAGGAAATGTTTTTTAAAAACCTAAGTGTCAATAACTACTTAAATGCATGAGTACAAAAGCAATGAAAACTGTCTTTCTTAAACCTCCGAGGTGTTTTTCCACACATAGGGAAATTTGATTCGGAAATGTGCTGTTATTGAAATGTGGCTCTCAGACAGATGCACACACTAGTTGTGCCGAACGCAGTGAGAAAGCCCAACGATGCACTGAAAGGCAAAACTTTGCTCTGGGCTGTTATTTTCTGGAAATCTGTTCTCAAAAAAAGCTCCACATGTTACCTTCCCGTTTTTCAAGTCTTTCTCAGTATGTTGTATTATAAACATAAGACAACTTAACCTATCGCAAGAAGGTCACTAGCTGTGAGTTCCCAAACCACAACTTTTCAAAAGAGCATGTTTCTTAAAGGTGTTTTCTTTTGTGGATACCTTTAGCTAATATGAACTAGGCAGAGACATTGGCTCTTCATGTAAATACTCACTGAGTGACTCCTTGGCTCCTTCTGAATTCTTGATCTGTGGGCATCCCAAAGTCACCTTCAATGAAACATCATAAATGTAATGTTCATGTCCATACAGAAAATGATCTACTGTATATAACCACTAACCTAAACCCTAAGCAATTTACTACTCCAAATTATTTTAAAAGCCTTTAACATCCCAAATCCAAGAAATAACAGGTTAGATAATTCCATTGTCTTATTTCCCATTCATTCAAACACTGAAAGCTAAATCCACAGTAGTGAATTCATCACTTGCGCTAGTAGGATCCTACAAGTTAGTGGGGCTACTCTCACGAGGCAGGCAGGATTTGGCACTTCTGTCCTACTACTCGGTGATGTTCCTACTGAGAGGACACTGAAGATGTTGCTTGTCTTTAAGAGATACTGAAGCAGCCTCTTGACTCATAGTCATTCCTTCCGTTAAGTCATGTCAAATGGGAATATCTCATCTCTGCCTATTAATTGCTCGGCTTTGTTTTCTTTAATGGTTTGGCAGTTGAAGGCACACACACACATTTAATTTTCATTGGGGACCATCCCCAGGCACGTGCTTACGGACTTTGTTGGTCTCAACTTCTTAAAACTAATTTTGATTTCTCTAGTATTACTTCTAATTAAACTGGGCCTCATCCCCTTTGCATCTCATCTCCTTTTCTTTAGGTTATCATAACTAAAAAAAATCAAGCAGTGAAAGCTGAAATTTGGCCTGCAAGCAGACCTCACCAGGTAGATCAAGAATAATCAAATGAAAGAAAGGGACTGAAGTATTTTCAAATCCTGTGAATTTAAAATTGCAGTGACAAAGCCCAGGTCCATAGCTACAACAACAGCAGAACCCAGCCCAGAGGAGTATTTCAGAATATTTGGATCTGTCCTAGTTTTATATCACGTTCAGGCAGAGTAACAGGATAAGCAGGCAGGAATATATCGTTCAGGTCCTCTCGTTTCTTTTTGCTGGGAGAATGTTTTTCTTGGAAGAAAAGCAGGGGAAGAGCCTGCTGAAATTCTTCAGGCACAGGACCAGATTTTAGAGTATGCCATCACGTACCATGGGAAGAACCAGGAATAAGTACCAGTTCCTTAGCAAAGTCTATGTACCTTAAACACCTACTGTCAACAGATCTGGGCTTTACTGGTTATTGTGCACAAACCAGGTAACGGCACACATAAATATATGATTTTCAGAGGCGGGTTTGACACACATTTTGCATACTTCCTCATTATCCAAAACCAGACCCTTTGTGCCAAGAAAATAAACTTTGAGGAAGAAACAAAGACAGACCAAGTATCTACTGAAAGGGAAGGTTAGGTGCTAACAGTCAAAAAATTTCTATATAGACTCATTTTTCCTTTGTCCCAGCAGCAAGACAAAAGAACGAAGAAGGTGGAAATTATTTCAATCATGTTCTCTCAGAATTAATTTCCTTTCAAAAATTAGTTTCTGCCTAGGAGGCACAGGTTAATTATCGAAAATGTTGGTGATTGTTTTTCCCTTGACTACCTCTTGCTAATAGATTGCAAAGAAGGGCAAGCCAAATAGCATTTCTTCTTGTTTTCTTTGTAAATTGCACTTACATTTTCATCTTTCAACTGAAACAACAGGAATTACAGTTCATTACTCATATCTGACTGAAAATCTGCCTGTAAGCAAAAGGACATTATTCCAGTAATTTGCAGATGACCCTGTTAGTTTTATTAACATTTATTGTGTTGCTAAAGAAGTTATTTTTCTACATTCAGAAAGGCTGAAAGCTGCAACAGGCTCAATAAAAAAAAAAAATATTAAATAACAATTGGCAAAGTGAAATGCAGAGACATAGAGCCATATTTGAAACCACATTGAAAATATTATTACAGTTCAAAGAGTCTGAAAAACATTTCCATCCATGTGTAACAGTTATAAATAGCGGCGGCTATTTATTTTGGCTATAGGACAACACCACCATCTTATGACAACCTCCAGAGTTTCAAAATTTGCTCTTTATTCTCACAGGAACAAACATTGTTTGGGCATTTTCATGAAATTGGAATTATGCTGAAATGTTTGTTTCTGGAAAAAAATTTGAGCTTTGGGTTCTGGGTAGGGGGTTTGTCCTTCTCCATGTCTCCACAGAGGGATCATAAAACAGACATGAGAGTTCCTTCAACTCCATGTTCTGCTTGGAAACCTCAGTGTGTTCTGCTGCAGCACCAAAGTTAATTTCACCATTCAAGCACAGTCTCCTTATCAACAGATGGATGATGAAAATCACAGGCTTCCCCTGTCTTCTTCACCACTGCCCATAACAAAAAAGCTTTTGTTTTTGATGCAAAATGTTCTCAATAGCTCTAATTACAAATTCTAATAGAATTAGGGCAGGAGAAGTAAAACCACTTAGAAGGAAACAGTGCTTAGCCAGATCTTCGACAGACAGGTCTAGATAGCCAGGTCTTAGATCTTAGATTAATATTATCTAACAAGACTTGCAAGGAGCCCAGGCCATGACAAGCCTGACCACGGACCACATGGCCTTAGTATCAGCAAAACAGAAGAAACTTCTGTATCTCCCTACGGCAACACCAAATACCAGCATCACTGTGACCTTGGATTCACTGAACTAAAAGACTCCTGGGATTTAATACCTTGAATTAAAGAAGAAATAACCTTAACTTAGGGAAAGGGTTATCTTCACCCTTGTGTAGACATCCCAGCCTATGGAGAAATGCCATCAAGAAATACCCCAGCACCTCCTTCCTTTCCCATAGTTAAGGAGCTAATGGGTGCCCCCACGGAGAAACAAATTGTTCCCAAGAGATCCTGGCACTCTTGACACAGTCCCATGCAACAGGACACAGGAGCACAGAGCTGCTGCTGTCAATCCCTGAAAAAGCCCTGCTAAACCCAATAGATCAAGGCACGTGAATTTTCATATACAAGAAATTTAGAGAAAAAGAAATGGAGATCTCAGAAAGTCACGGGGAAAAGAGGGGAATACAGTTTTCTAAGAAACCTAAAGGAAGGAAATTCATTCATACTTTTGCTTCAAACAAAAAACCACCACAGACACCATTTGTTAGTAACAAACTGATTCTATAAAGACATACAATAGTTAGGGTCCTGAAAGAAATGAATGTGCATCTCACAGGGAAAAGTAGGTACTGATATGCAAAGTCAATAATCAAACAAAAATTATGAAAATATTTTGATTTGACATTATTAAGTAATGTGTTTTACATGGTTTGGTTTAGCTTGGTTTTGTCTATGCGTCAAGTAAAAATAACTTGATTTTTTAAAACGCTAACTGGTATTCCTACATAAAGGTCAAAATGACGCAATGTGGGTTAAATATTTCAACCTTATCAAAACCAAATAATTTCTCCTACATGAAAAAAATACTAAATCAATATATCCCAAAAATCAAGATTTAATTGAATCATAATTTGCCAGAGCAAAACCATCAGAACATCTTTATCATCGCTACTAAATGGCATAGTTTAAATACCAAGTGTAGCATTGAAAAAGTAATTACTCTTACAAAAGGTTCTCCTTAATGGTAATATTATAATTACATTTGTCTTCCTTTTTAAGATAGAAATTGTCACTGTGATTTAGGGCTCAATTTGCAGCTCATTCCCATTCACAGTAAGATATGCTAATATGTTAATAAAATATAGAAGTATTACTGACTTGCAGTGCTAGCATTTCAAAGAGAAAATTATTTATATTACAGGGATCCTTCCAAGATATTTCAAAACACCATACATGGTTGATTTACAAAAACTGAAAGATTTAAAATCAGCTTTCACTAATTAGGTAATTTAATTATTCAGCTGACATGTTTTGGGGAAAATTGGCCAACATCCTTTTATTTAGTCTGCAACTTTTTTTAAATAGAGACTGTTCATTCTGTTTCTTTCTGTCTTCTGTGAGTAGAATTACACATGACAGCTTTGTTTCTCAACTACTTAGATTAGCAGATTATTAAGCATATTGTTATTCTCCAATAGTAAAAGATGCTTTCACATTTAACAGACAGACATGAAAAACACGGTGGCTAGAGGCTACGTACAAATGACTTTCAGCCAACTTTAGGGACACTTTCATAGCAGTAACTTTTTTTACAGGATAATGAACTATATCATATTACTAGGGATGTGGCAGACTCTCTGTAACTGCGAGTGGTTCACTTTAAGCTAAATGGTTTTATATAAATAGAGCTTTGCATAGGGATAACGCTGTAATGAAATCTGATTCAACACAGATGTCAGAGTAAATGAACATAACAGACCTTTCTGGCCCAATAAAGCACGAAATTATCCCACAAATTCTCTTTACTTCTCTAACACAGTGGATCTTGAAGAAACAGTCATCATCCTTTGCAAAGAAGGATGCCAAGAGACAAGAAACTTCTTCACCTTTCCTTCCTGGCCATGCTGCCTCAAGACATCTCTGAAGCCCTTATGCAGGTAAGGGAAGGACCAGAGCTGGCCTTTACATATTTCACTGGTGTATCAGTTGAGCGTTTAGCAGAGGTAGCCCAAGGATGGGTGGCCTCGGTACAGGCCACAACAGCCAGGGAGCCTTCAGGCTGTCCTGAGCCACCCTGGGGCATTCCTCTCTGCCAGGCTGACTCTGAGACAACCAAAGAGCAAGAACATCCCAGAAAAACAGGAGCTGGTACCGATGCCTGAACACATAGAAACTCCTCAGTCAGGTTTAGGAAATAAGGTGTTAAGTACCAATGAAAATAAAATATATTTCATGACTTAGATTTTGCTTACTCAAGCCATTCAGTGACTTTTTTTTCTAGTATCTTTGTCCATTTGAATCCCTTCTCCTAGGGAACGTGTTTTTGGTTAGTTACGCTAGAAAGATTCAGTTGGAAGATTACACTTATGTACACAACCTGCAGCCTATCACAGCTTTCAATCAGTTTACCACAAGCAAGTCATTTGTTGAAACTTCAGGCTTATGTTTGCAAAGAAAATTATATTTGAGCCCTAAATCCCACTGAAATTCATTGAAAGTCAGATCCCTTCACTTCCTTAGGCTCCTTGGGAAATCTTAACCTCAGTTCTTAAATTATTCTGACAGCAAGAGGGAGAGATTGACGGGGAGGTCCTCAAAGAATGATACTGGAGTTGCTTGGAATAGCCATGATTGCAAGTGTTACCAGCGGTCTCTGCTGCTGTCAGAGCTTTTCCAAGTCTAATGAAAATCGATCTGGCATCTTTCCACTCTATGGGAGTTTTTTACAACATGTGACAGAAGAGAGATGTCTTGACACACTGCTGGACCCTTAACTACATTTTCAGATTCATACTGATAGATTTGCCAACAAAACAAGGGGAAGCACACACATCGTAGGCAGAGAAAAAGAGTAAAAATGTTAATCACCAAAAACCATAAACTTCTAGTACTCCTTCAATGGGCAAATATAAAGCATGCAATACATTTCTATATTGCAGGTTATACTTAACTGCAATTGTAATGCATTGTACTGATAATTTTAACAAACTATATGGTCATGAGATTAGTCTGTGATAGTATAGAGTTTCGTGATGGTACAGAGTTTCAATACAGCTCTCACAAAACACATATACTTGAAGATGCGGTGTAAGCCTTAGTTTTGTCTCCTACAAAACAAGTAAAGTTATAATGTGAAAGTTAAGATAATCAAATGTGAGAACACTAGCAAGAAAACTCTTAAATTTTCAATCACTCTTTAAATCATACTTGCTTCTAATAAACTCCATAAATAAAAATACAATCTACAATAAAACATTTGCCTTGAGAACAAAAATCTCTCTGGTTATCACATTCTCTTGAACTAAAAATGTTATGTAAATTATTTATAGGTTAATTTTTATATCATTACACAGATAATTATATTTGACACTTTCCTATCCCTAAATTGCACATGTATAACAAATTTTAAGAAAACATTCAAAGATTACGAGTCTACTTCTGCCATCAGCGCTGACACTACACGCAAACCATAAATGGCTCAGACAAAACAGAACAAGTCAAAAAAGGGGCTTTGCAGAACTTCCGAGAAATACAGACCTTCATCTACTCTAACATCTTATACAGGTGAAGTTCTTCAGCTGTTCTATAAACTATATCATGGTAAGCCTCATCCACACAATACAGGAATCAAAGATCACACAGTAAATTCAACTTTGAGATACCTCTTGCCATAATTTCCTCCTCTCCTCAACCAAGCAGCTCACACATTGTATCACTGAGGTCACTGTATGTTATACCGGAGTAACACATCCTTGTCTAGAGGCTGATTCTAACCCCCAAAACTGCATAAACCCTTGTCAAACATGTCACGGCTGCTCCATTTGTGCTCCCAAACAGCACGGCAACTACTACTTTGCTCACCGCTTTGTAAGTGCTTTGCGGAGATTTTCAGAGCTGGAGACGTACTTTCCGAACCAAGACTCTTGCTGGATCAAGTGCAGTTAAATCGCCATCTGCTAATTTGTGTAATAAACCACTCAGGCAAATGTTTCTTTCAAACACGAAAACTGTTGGGAAAAACTTAGCAACTAAAAGATCAAAACACTGCAGTGACAACAGCAGCAGAGATATGGCAGCAGAATCAGACACTTGTTCTTAGCAAATGTAGCTGAATAACCAAACTAAAATGTTACTTCTCTGTTTCACACATGTGAAACAATGCGTAGAAAACTAACAGCGTGCATCTCCTTTTCCAGAGGAGGAACAACAGCCTCCTACCTTTGGGACTTTTAGCACACAGCTGACAGACATTGACCTCCCTAGCCTTTTTTATTAATCCATCCCTTCATTTCAGCTGTACCTTTATAAGTGCCCAGAAAGAAAATCTTTTATTGAAGAGTATTTTATTTTTTTTTTTTTTTTAGTTTTTACTTTTCATATAATCAGAGAAAATATGTTTCAATCATAGAAGAACTGGCTCAGGAGACGAACTAAAAAATAAACTATCTGCACAGGCCTAAAAATGAAAGTAAAAAGCTTAGATCACACTGTGTTCTCCTTTACACTGATGTGATACAGAAAAAGAAATCCATAGAAGTCAATGAAATGTCTTCAGATTGTCACAGGAAGAAACAAAATTAGAAAATACCTTTCTCTCCTTATTGCTCAGTTTCAGGAATATCCTGAAGACTCTTGGGTGGAAAACAGAAGCGCTGATCTGGGATACAACTATTTACCACTGTTTTACCAGCCAACACTTCTGCAGGACCACCTACTTCCACTTATTGCCATTTCTAAAAAAAAGATAATACATTACTGTATTTTCTCTATCTTCCTATTGTATTAATTTTGAAATGAAAATTCTTTGACCTTCCACTGTAAGAATATTTGGAATCAAAAGAAATACCTTATTAGTCTGTAACATCCACCCCCCTATGTCCTACTCAGTGAAAGGACAGTACTTAATCTCAAAGGTTATTCTACACTATTTTTTAATATTTTTTTTAGATCAGATTCATCATTGCAGTATCTGAAAGCAGATTACAGTACAGACACTTCAGCATGAATTAAATTTCTCCTGGTTTTCAGAAACAAAAATGAAATGTCCGAGATAAGGGAGAAGGTGGTTGAGTTTGGCAGCGTCCTGGGGAGACGTCTGCTTGTCTCTGGGAGATGCTGGGAGAAACTCTTAGTACAGCGGAAAGAAAGGGAGCATGTCTATTATGGGGAGTGATAAATCCCTATCACCTTTTTTTCATTTATCGTTTTATCATTTATTTTCAATATCCAATATTGCATAAAACCTGCAGAGAAAATTTTCCACTGAAAGATGTGCAATGAGGAAGACGTCATTCTAAATAGGATTGCAAAGAAAAATCCCCTTTTCCAAAATACTAAAAATACATGAGCTATTCAGCTAAACACCCCTCATTTCAAGAAAGTCTGTGACTAAAGGAGTGAAAGTTTCAGGCAGCTGTTAAAAATTCCGATGTTTGTTGCAGCTGCCCCTCTTCAGGCCGCTGGAGAAACCACCACCGGCAGCCTGTGGTTCAGCCGCTGCATGTGGTTTCCCCCAGGTGCCTGCAGGCTCCTGCCCCAGGTGCTCCTGATGCCACCCACTGCCCGTGTGCCCTGGCTGTCCCCCTCCCACCCGCTCCCCAGGATGCCTGGTTGTCCCCCTCCTTCCCACAAGGGTCGGCAGCCACCGGCAAGCTACAGGAGGGAGTGGATCTGGGATGAACCTGGCCCTGACACTGGAAGTGAGGGAGTTTTCAGAGGCAATCCACGCTGCAGTCACAAAACCCTTGAACCCAGGGCCAGGGAAGCGGCAGCAGCACACACCCATGGCCAAAGGAGAGGAGCGGTGCGGTAGAAGACCTCCCTCCATGCAGCACGCCACGCCGACACGAAAACACATCTGCTGGCTGACAAAAACTAGGGAACAGCCTTCAGGGAAAAGGGTCTCCAGATCCAACTCAAGTTAACACTCACCCTTATTTTTTGCATTACATTAACAGCATATCAATGCTATTAAGGGTATCCAGAAGCCTGTAATACAGAATGCAACTCCTTATGCTCATCTACCAGACCTGTAAGCTATTACCATAGCACTAACAACATTCACCTGGGGAGTCCCAGATGATTAAGGAAACCAAGTACTATACACTTAAAAATCCACCAAAATAGCAAAACCAAATGTTTCTGTTCAGCTTTTTTCTTGAGACATAAATAATCATTAAACATTGTGACTCTAATCCAGTACTTTTGATTTATTCCTTGGAGGAGTATACAGTACCTTGATATGTATCTCTTGGACCATACAGTGATGTGCAATACTTTAATTACACAATACCTGCAAAATCTGAATATATGTAGAAACAGACAATCAGTGCGATACAACAATATATTAAATGCAATTTGACAGGGAAGTTTGCTCCCAAAATGGAACAATAAAGCTGTTTGCACAGATAACCATCGGTAGAAGAGGTGACATAGGGTTACCTAAACACAGGCAATCTCTAAACAAAACTGAAAAGTCTGCGGATGGCCCCTTACAGTTATCCAAATTGTCTGTGATTACAAGTACAACTCAAACTGGATTATACTAGTGCTCCTGCACAAAGAGTAAATCATCACAGAGATCGTCCTCTTATTAATGTGCACTGCTGAAACCCGTCAGGGAAACATTTACAAAATGTCAAAACAGGTAAACCTGAAGCCACAGAGCTGATATTCTCAGTGGGAGCAAATGGAAAAATTCACACTCTCCAGCCTACTGGAGTCTAAATATGTCTTGAGCAACACACTGGATGAAAACAGGAGGGAGAGGAGTTACACAGACAGTGGTCTTCAAACAGGGACATTACACGTATTTCCCACCTAAGAAAGAAGGGAAGCTGAATAACAGGAATTGGAAATAAAAGAGCAAAAATGCATCTCAAAATATCAAGCTATGCAAATAAGTACACACTGATGGCTAAACATTTTTCCAACAGAAGTACTCCTGCTATCAAACTCAGACTAATAAAAATGAAACCGGTGCCCAAACTGCTTTCACAATGGAAAAGAAACTCTGTTTTATTTTTCCCTAATTGGTTTGGTGACTTGAGAAATGTTTAATAAACAACATGCATTTTCATTATTTCAGATTACTTAAATAAATTTGGTACAAATATCCCAAGAGGACTTATTATCTGATTAAAAATTAAAAAGCTTTACAGACCGGATCCCACTCCCATCCAATATCAGGCGTACCTCATTATCTTCAGGGGGAATATGAATGTGCCTATAGTTAGCTGTGATTTATTAACTTTTCTGCAAAGCTTTTCTCAATCTAACGTTCATTAGATGCCAGACTTGGGAACCACAAGACCAAGGCAGCAGTAACCTATCATGACTCTGGCCTCCATAAGCACAAAAGCATTAGTATTAATTAAATGCCTCCAGACCTTCCTTTCTGCTGTGACTGCGCTTGCTGCAGAGCTAATTGCTTCTCTGCTCCAGCACACGCTTCTCGTGCCTGCCCTGCTGCACAGCAGCCAACTTCATGTTTTCTAAATGGGATGAACAGCCTGCAGATTGTAACTCCGATTGCTGCACATCTTTTCAGGGTGCCTCGTAAGACAGTGGAAACGTTTCATGCGGACCAAGTGACCCTACAGTTGTTCTTCAACTGAATTTTTCATGTTAGGAAATGAGCTGAATTATAAAACTCAAAATCTCAGTGGCCTTTTTAAAGCAAGTGCATCGATTAGGAAGATGAATAGAAAAGTCTTGATTGCAGCTGACATTACGGTTGTGCAACATTAACATTTCCAGCTGAAGAGAAGGACTTAGTTCATATAAAGGTTAAGAAGTACTAAAGAATCTAGGAGATACAAATGACAAATATGTTTATCAAAAAAACAGCTCTGAACCGACAGCACTGACTTGTGCTCTATTATTACTTGCTTCACAATCCCACGTAAGAGGATTACAGTCTATTTTGGCACTACGTATAACAAGAGTATACAGCACATCACCAAGGGGTTGTACGAAGAGGCTGCCTCGTATCATCACACCCACACATATATTCTTCGAGGCAAATCCCCCACATCAGAAAACCACCAGCTGTCAGTTCCCTGAGCTCCACACCATTTTATTACTCAAGAAAACGGGGAAAAGCAAAAAAGTCAACAAGTCTTTTGCTTTTAATTTAACAGGAATGCAATATAGCCTACATTAAGGGCAGAATTGTATTATTTTTCAGTCCTCTGCATACAAAAATAACCATGCTGCTCCTCACACTCCATATCCTGATTCAAAAGAAAAGCAGCAGACAGCAATCCTAAGAGCATCCAGGGACTCTCTAACACAGTCACAAGGGTTACGCTAGTGTCTCTTCTAATGCTACACTACTAATTCTTCTAATGTGTCCAGACAGGCCATGTAAACTGGGATTAATCCAGCACTAGAAGAGTTGCTTAGCCCAGCAGTTGTACTTTGGAGAAACCTTAATGCTTAGACCACAAACTAACTGATATGAGCATCTTATTAAACTAGACAAGGGAAATTCACTACATTCCTAATACACTACACCAGTTTCTTCCTGTCAGGCACAATTCAAACAAAAAGCAGCTGGCTCATAGTGTAGGATGCCTATCTGCTAATATAAACCTCATGGCTATCAAACTCTTCTACCACAACCATTCAGCAGTCCTCTCACTGTCCGTACCAGTTACATCTTCCTCTCCTACAGGAAAGTGGTCAACCTTGACCCAACAGTTAGCAAAAGATTCTAGTATGCCAACTTGGGCAAACAATGGGATGTCATTTCTCACACACGCTGCAACTATGACATTTGATAGATCCCTTCTTCCGTCTTTGTAATACTCAAGATATGCATGAATATACAGTACAACTCTAAGAATTAAAACATGGGGGCTTCCTGAAAGCATCACACTGCATCAGACCCACAGTAAGCTCTTCTTTTTGTAGGATTTAAATTTGGAGTGTGGGGATGCAGGGGAGGATAAAGAGGGGAATAAGGATGAAGGGAAGTTTATTACAGATCTATCTGATCATAAACAGCTCATTTTTACCTTATCCGAATACTTAAAATATTACTACTTACCCAAAGGAGTAATAGCTGCTCTAACAACATCAGTGTAGGAACTCTTAAAATTATATTACTTCATATATTCCTCTATTTTTCTCTGATAAATTGAATCTCATATTCTTACTGTAGGCTGAGAAGGGATATACGTACCCAAGGCTTCTAACTCACCAGATTTAAAAGCTTTTTTCAACTCCTTTCCCCTTTAGCTAGGCAATCAGTTTTACCTCATTTCTCATAGACGGCTGATCTTCTTTTAATTATCACAAATCCATGGGTGCAGTAGCCTTACCCACTCTTTTTATTTTGCCTTTCAAGGTGAAATACCTCCCTACTATGCTGTCTCTGCCCTACTTGATTCCAAGTGTTCAAAGCTGGATCTTATAGAGTTTACAGGTTATGAGCTGGAGCTCCAGCTTTGGACACTTATAACCCATAAACTCAATAAGCGCAAAAAATGTCCTAATCAAACCAAAAATCAATTGCTAGCAAATACCAAGTAAGGCAAGGAGCAAAGATAATGAAGAAAGGTTATAGCATAGGCCCAGGCACAGAGGTACTCCAAAATGCGAAGAGTACTCTTTTAGAAGCGCTCATCTTCCTTCTCCCAGAGCTTTTGGAAAAGCCATGGGAGTAAACATACGGATATCATTGCCTACTTTGCTTCTGCAGCCAAAGGAATTCACACTGCCTAGCTATATCTTTGGCATTATGATCACTGTCCCAGTAAATTATTTAGTCACTGAGGTCAATGAATATACAGAGCTTCCACATACCAAGAGAGTGCATTTGCTATTTAGGAACTATAATTTAGTGTACAGCTCTTCCTTCAAGCATCAATTCAGTCCTTAGCTCTTCCTTTGAAAAATTATTTACGGTATGGCATTACACTACAGTGATGCAGTGCTGAGTTACAGCCTTTTTACTCTCTTTGTACAAGGGGACCTCCAGGTGTGGTAACAAACACCTACTTGTTTCAGACAACCCCAAAACCCCACTTCCTGCCCTCAGTCATGCTATTAGCACAAGAAACGCAGTTTTCTGAAATTCCTCTTTTAGGCCAATTATATAAGTTAGCAGATAAATGCCTGAATTTGTGTGCATCAGCACTACCATACTGCAGACTCAAAAGCTCATGTGTTATCTGTATTCCTCCATGACTATAAAATTTCCCTAGGGATCTCCTCACTATTTCTGTCACTAGACAGCTGTATTAAATCAAGTTGATATAAATTGCCCATCATGTTTACAGAAATTACAGACTCTAATATTTTGTAGCGGTCTTCTGTGAATTTTTTACTTTTTTAAATGGGAGGGTTATTACTGAAGCTAATTCACTCCAGAAGGTCTTCACTCACTTGGATGAAGTAACAAATGGAAATGTAAATTCAGATTAAAAATCACAAAGTGGCAAACTATTTTGTTATTATTTTTTAAACTCCAGCTACTGAAATGGCAGGGTTCAATGAACGGCGTGGAGAGGCATGTTGGGCAAAAGCGGGAGATGCTGAGCTGCGGGCCAAAAAAAGCGTAGGCAGAAACAAAGCTGCTCTGTTTTCTCCATCTCAAAGACTCCCAGGACTTGCCAGGGGCTTTCCTGGACTCCACAGACACTTACAGCAGCACCTTCAGCCCTTCCCATGAACTCCATCTGGAATCGGCCCCAGGACTCCTCTTCTGGCTCTGCCCCCCACCACCTCGGAGCGCACCAAAGAGGCACTGCCGGTCCCACGCCACTGGCACTAAACCTCCCCTTCTCCTTCACCTTTTCTGGTTTCTCTTCAGCTGAAAAGTCCCACCTATCAGCATCCTCAGGGGATTTTGCTCATGAATTTCACATGGTTTTGACCTGCGAGCCTATATGGGCTCATTTTTTTGGGGCCTTTGGTGGAAAAGGTAGTGTTTTCAGTTGTCTTACACGTAGCAAAATCTACTGAGTCAACAGTTCAGCTGAATACAGCAATTTCTCTTTAAGTACAGGGAAAGCTTAACACCCAGCAACATCAGATAATATCTTACAGACTATTTTCTTTAGATATTTTTAGATGCAAATGGGGCTTGCTTAACACATTTTGTTTGCCTAATTACAGGTTAGCAGCCACCACAGCAGTGCTCACAACTATTTCACTATCTACTTTGGTTTATCTACAAAAACACTTTTCTTAAAATGACTTCTGGGGAGGTCGGGTATTTAGATTTTAATCTAACCAGGGACTGAAAAAAAGGAGAAGTGGGATCTAAGGTGTCATTGGGAGTGCTTGACTTCAGGAGCCCGCTGGCACCTTTGAGGGCCCACATGACACCCGAAGGAAAGCACTGTGAACAAATCTGTGACAAACACTGGGGTAAACCACAACTTGAGCATGAAACAGCAAATACCATGCCCTGGCTAGCAAAGCATCTATGAGAAGATACGCTCAGCTAATACAGGGATTATCTCAAATATTCTGACTCTAGAGGATAGCTTAATTAATCCATAAAGGAAAGGATACAACCACAGGAGAATCCATCCAGGATCTACTTTTTATCACTCAGAAGAAGCTGATTGAAAACAGACAGATAAATATGGAAAGTAGTTGCTAATTTACAAAAGCTTACTAAATTCAAACAACCGAAGAGCTGGTGGATGGTTTCACAGCAGCACTGTATTTTAAGAAAATCAATGCTGAGACACTCTTGAGGCTTTCATTCTAATCCTGTAAACACCAAGGGTAAAAGGCACAGAGGATAACAGTCAGATTGAGGTCCTACTGTGCAAGGTGCAAGGCAAAGAAAGTGTTAATGTACATACATGCAAGGAAAAAAATGGGAGCAACCAAAAAATATCCCAGCAAGATAATGAAAAGAAAGCAAGCTGCTTAAAAAGAACCTGTACTGAAACTGGAATAGAAAATCAAAGAGGAACAGCACAGGAACATACAATTAGCGAACACGCAGAACTGTTTTGCAAGTTCTTCAAATGATACAATTCACATTTATTTTCTTCGAATAATTTTTGTAACCACTTGTTCAAATTACAAGTAAAAATATACATGTTTTTTTTTCCAACTGCGTCTCTCCTACAAATTTACCATGAAATGTAATTCATACCAGTGTACGATGTTTTTCACTGGTGCAATTTGTCTTTGCTGACAAGTGAGCTGTTTACCTACATGAGAATTAGTGGGTTTAGATTAGACTATCAGGTCTAACGGCAGCGTAAAATAGCACTTGAGTTTCTCTGTTCACGCTTCCCCACTTCTCAGGTAAGAACAAATTCCCTGTGGCAGAAAAGAAGGGAAGAGGAAAGACCCTGGTTCATTAGCTCTCCCGTTAATGCCATGCAGTGTGTCTGAATTTCTGGCCTTGTGACAGCACAACAGATGACCAAACTCCCAACTGTGCGGTGGCAAAGTAAGACACAGCCCATACTTCTCCGTGCTGCCGGACACTGACATATTCTTTCCCATCATGTTCTGGTTTTTTCTGGGCATTTGGAAGGAGTTGGGGTACAGATCTGGCTGACTCAAGTGAAATTAGCTGCACGCACACTGCAGAGTTGTCTGCTCTCATAACTTTGCTAGCTTCAGCCCATGTGCTCAGATAGTCCAACTGAGCCGTGGTAAAAGCACCACAGTGCTTGAATAAAAGCATGGATGCCAGGACTCAGAAGGCCAACACAGTTCCTAGACTCACAGAATTACAGAATGGTTTGTGTTGGAAGGGACCTTAAAGGTCAGCTAGTTCCAATGCCTTTGGCAAGGGCAGGGACACCTTCCGCTAGACCAGGCTGCTCAAAGCCTCATCCAGCCTGGCCTTGAACACTTTCGGGCATGGGGCATTGACAGCTTCCCTGGGCAACCTGTGCCAGTGCCTCACCACCCTCACAGGAAATACTTTCTTCCTAATATCTATTCTAAATCTACTCTCTTTCAGTTTAAAGCCATTACCCCTTGTCCTATCACCACAAGCCCTTATAAAAAGCCCCTTTCTGGCTTTCCTGTAGGCCACCTTTAGGTACTAGAAGGCTGCTGTGATGCCTCCCCAGAGCCTTTTCTTCTTCAGGCTGAACAACCCCAACTCTCTCAGCCCGTCTTCATAGGAGAGGTGCTCCAGCCCTCTGATCGTCTTCGTGGCCCTCCTCTGGACTCGCTCCAACAGGTCCATATCCTTCTTACATTGGGGGCTCCAGAGCTGGACACAGTACTCCAGGCGGGGTCTCACAAGAACAGAGTGGAGGGGCAGAATCACCTCCCTTGACCTGCTGTCCACGCTTCTGTTTATGCAGCCCAGGATACGGTTGGCTTTCTGGCCTGTGAGCGCACATTCCCGGGACATGTTGAGCTTCTCATCAACCACAAGTTGTTTGCTCCTTGTGCAGAGCTCTCACTTCCACAGGTTCCCCAGGGAAAACATTTCCCTCTTCCGACTGTGCCACTTCAGCGCCTTCAGATTACAGCCCGAACGATTCCCAGCATCTCCCAGAGCTGCTGAGGGGAAGTTGCAGAGGCACCCTTGGACTTGGAGCTGAGATTTTGACAGTTCTTCCAACAATTCACACAAAGGCAGGCGATGGGTTTGCGCTGCCCTCAGAGTCCACGTGGCACCGTCCCATCCATCAGCAACGCGAAGCAGAGCTAACATTTACTTTGACCCCTACAGTCAACAGAGGCAACAACTGCCAGAGGGGACTAGCTGAAGTATGTGCCATTTTTGCATGGTAACTCCACAACTGTTTTCAGAAGAAATGGGAAAGGCATGTAAAAACAAAAAAGGAAAACTGAGTTCATGCTTCCCAAGTAACAAGGGGTTTAAAATGCTATCAGGGTGAAAAAGACTTAAAATGGGATTAAAAAGAGAGTGCGAGACTGAAGAGTCTGATTTGATTGAGTTACTTTTCTGCTCTTTTAATATCCACGCATGAAATCCATCCACCTACTTTAAAAATGAGAATTTTTAGATCCTGGCCTTCAGGATGAAACAGCAGGTTGAGCCTCATTTCTACCATTGCCCATGTTCCTTGTACAGCCAAGACAGAAACCTAGGTATCTTTGAATGATGGTAGGGAGAAATCCGGTCTCCTCTCTTTTGACTGCATAAGCACTTTCACAGCAATTAAGTCCTCCCAGGTGAGTCACCACTGAATGAAAGTTAAGGGAAAAATGCAGGAAACACAAAGCACCTCTAATCCACTTGCAACAGGAGTAGTTACAGTGACCCTTTACAAAAGAGTCACGGTATCCAGCAGAGAGCTAGAGAGCTAAAGTTTCCAGCCCTGGGGTAATCAGACACTAGGTCCCAAGCCTTCAGTTCCTGGGAGAAGGTACAAACAAGCTGCTACTTAAAGGCCACTTTCACATCTAAGTTTCCAAGTTTCTCCGGGGACCGCAGCAGGTTCAGACACTTGTCTGCCCAAACCAGCCCTGCAGCAGAGCTGGCCAGAGAAGAAAGGAGCTGATCTCCGAGAAAACACCATTCCCAAGCTCCAGCAGGTGAAAAGGGCACTGTCAGGCTCAGAAACAAAACGCTGAGCATTTTGACAAATGCTAAGCAAGGAACACAACCAGGCCTGAGACTTCAGTGCATTTCAGACCCCTGGACCCAACCCAGTTTTTCTCCTTTCATATAAAAGTAAAGAGACAAACAGGGAAGTACGTGCCTAAGTCTCTTCTTGCTCCTAAGAAGGGCAAAGCACATTTTGCCAGTAACTTCATGCCATGCTTTGTCAATCCAACTGCTTGTGAACAATGACACAGCTCATGGCAAGGACACTGCAGGAGAGATGCAGGAAGCATCCCTAAGGGACGTGACACTGGCAGGGCAAGTGAAGGTGTATCACTCACAACATTAAACCCCTCGGGCAGAAAACTTCAGAGGAAAGGCTGCCCCCACCTTTCATTGAACTCACTGTATGCTCACACTGCTTACACAGACACTAAACCCCACCTTCTCTAAATGCCTAAAGAAATTATATATAGGATAACAATACAAAAAAAAATTATCAGTCCACCTTTGGAGCAGGAGACAAAGTGGAGAAGAAAAGTAAAATCTATCTTTCTATTTCCTCAGTTATAGGAACGGATAATAAACCTGCATAGCACTACTTTAAGTAATTATTAGGAACTGTGCCTGCTGCCTGATCAGCGTTTTAACAAAAAAAGATGTTACAGAAATGCCAGAGAAGCACAATACTGAACCCTCTGTGTGCTAAATCATCTGTGTGGGAAAACAGCATAATCCACAGGCACAAACAGACCCGCAGTCACTTCACCTGCATCCCAAAATGCTCCCTATGCCCAGCCGAGGGCACAGCGCAGCTCTGCCCAGCTGGGTGTGCAAACAAAGCAACGACAAGTCTGCACAAAAAGGATTTTGCTGATGGGCCAAGTCTTAGTGTTAGCCTATGGATAAACCAAGACGTGGCTTTCACTCAGATAAACTAAAATCCTGTATTTGAGGAATAAGCTCAGCACGCTGCTCTTTTACAAGGGAAATACAGCAAGCAGTAAAAAATGCTGGTGAACAGCATTGCCAGTTTCAGCTTCAATGCCCTTTTGCTTCAATTTTTGATTCATAAAATCCTCCCTCCTCACAGGCATGTTGTAAAAATAAATGTACTGTGTGTGTAGGGTTTACTAAGTATAGGGATCAATGCTGAGAAAACCCTATAGGAACTAGCCTTTTCGGGTACCAAGTATCAGGAAGCGTATTCAATGTAAACCACAAGTGATCATCGACTGAATGATGACAATAAAATGAAATGCTGGTCAGCCGTTTTGCTGCTTCCAGACAGTCCCTCCTGTTCCAGCCTTGGAAAACCTCAGTGATCTTGCAGTGTCCGTACAGAGGACCTGATGCCCTTGGCAGGCTCCAGCTCCTGTCCTCCGGTGGCATCCATAATCCCAGAAGGGGCCAGACCAAGACAAATCAATCCCAGCGGCACAAAAATCCTGTGCTTCCCGTGCCAACATCCAGGCACCGGCGCATTACGGAGACACAGTTCATTCAGCAGCTGCACTGTGCCTCAGGACCCAGGCAGGGGCGGTGGGTTCCTGATGGAGTATGTGAAACTACTCCTTCTGCCCTCTCCTTCCAGGTGGGACATGGATATAGGGGTAGATTTAACTAGAAATACAGTAAATACAATCTACATACATACAGGTTTGGGGGAATTATGTAAAAGACATGAGGGGTACACAGAGCATCCAGCTGTAAAACACTGGTAAGAAGGTGATTTCCAAGCAGAATATAGTCACAGTGAAATGGTTTACCTAATGCTAGGAACAGCAACCCACAAATGATCCTCATGAAAACAAAGCTAGAGTCCAAAACATTTCTGAAACTAGTCTAAATATTTATTCTTTTTCCAGGTTAGGAAAGGATTTTCTTCCCTGGCTCTCAAGGCATTATCTGCACCAACCCATTTACACAGGTTTATCCAATTTTTCAGCTTTTATGTCATAAAAGCTTTATCTTTGTGTTTTGTAATTACGATTTGTTCCCAAAACTATGGAGAGTCTCCATGAAATTAAACTGGCTTAGACCCTTTTCTCATATCATATCCTGACCAGCCTATATCATTCTGGAAACTGAAACAAACTATCCTTAGCACAATTACTAATTAATCCACTATCCATTTTTGGGGTGTACTGGTTGAAAGCCATTCCTGAATGCTCAAATACTCTCATTAATGTAATATTTCTGTAAAACCTAACGTTGACTTTCTATGCATGAATTTTCAATGCAAATTCCTTTTTTTATTATAATAAACACTTGCTAAAGAAGAAAAATAGTTAAAAAGTATTCCGGCATTGTAATTGCACTAATAAAACGTCCCTTTCAAATTGCCACACTGAAGAAAACTGCTTTTAAAATTCCTGATACAATTACGAGGTAAATTCACATTCAAGGCAAATTACTGGATCCCTACCAAAAAAAAAAAGTTTCGAAAAAGCACAAAACATGCTGTAAGTGCTAGAATTTTACAAGTAGCAGAAACACCACCAACAGTACAAAACAAGGCTCACGAAGTCCAATTCAACTCCAACTTAAATGGCAATTAATTCAAATAATTAATTAATTAAAAGGAGAACCTGCACACGTCGGGCAGCTGACAACAGACATGCTACAGTACAGCTGAGCACAGAAGGAAGAGACTTTAGGAGCTGACAAAGACAACTTAGTGATTGCCCAGTTTTTACAGAAAGCGTGCAACTTCCATTTTGGATTATCTGTGATTAAGGGAGCTGGTTCTTATATTTCCTAGGCACCTGTTACAATCACGACTTGTTTCCAAGCCTGATGTCATACATTTTCTCAAAGTTAGCATCAGGGCATCAAAGTACCACCAGGTTTAAGGGGCAGGAGGACCCGGAGGTGGCACTGCCTTCATGAGGAAGAAACATCCCACACAAGAGTGAGCTCTCACATCGCTATGCCAGCGGCCCAAATACACGTCCCCGCTTGGCACCTTTGTCCTCCTAAAAATGACATACCACCTTGTAAACTGGCGCCGTGCCACCCTGACAGATGGACTTAAGTGTAGGCAGCCAAGAGACTATGTATAAGCATCAAATATGTTTTTTGAGAGCAGGACTTCCAGCCAGGAATGTTAAAACAGCTGTCCACATTGAGCTCGCATGCCTACACTTAAGAGGATATGCTATTGCCACTCAAGCCCTGAGCTGGATTAACTTGGAAAATAAATAAAATAGCTTCCACAGCCACATAAGGTGAGTTTTTGCAGAATCAGGATTAGCAATACTCAGGGGGGCTTTACTGACCTACGATTAGTGGGCACACTGGCGGGGCTGAAGAGCTCTTCAGTTCTGCAGCTCGGTGGAACTTTTACCATGTGCATGATTGTAAACAAACTAACACATCTTTATATTAATGTTACTTTTCTTTGGGGAAAAAAAAAAAAAACCAACATAGAATGCAATCGCAGCATGATTACAATCACACACATTAGCAACCTTCCACTTAGTGTTAGAGGATACTTTGTTTTTTAATTAACTGTCCTTGCTCAGATACATGTATCTGTGTGACTGGGATCTGTTTCACTGGGCTTTCCTCTCTTTTCAAAACTTCAGCTCCCAGGCCCCACTCCAAGACTTTTTGTTAGCTCATGGCTACACGCATGCATACCTTTTACATTTTGACATCATTTGCATAGCTTGCCCTAGTAATAAAATCCCACTGCCTTGAGAAACAGGCATTGCATAACGCAAGATGTGCGGTGGCTGGCCTGCGGAGCCATGCCCTGGCCACCTCTATCCCGTCCCTGTGCCCGGCTGAGCTGCCTGCTCCCCACAAACTGCTCTCCTCGAGGACATGAAACATTCCAAACCACTGAGAAGCTAAAAAAAAAACCCCATGTTTGTTCACATCAATGTGCCAAACAATGTTGGGTTTTTTTTCACAGAACTCAGGTTTTATCCCGCCCCTCAAAAAGTCACTGGCCTAAGTCTAAATAAAGTGAGGTAAATATTCAAACCTGAACAAGTTAAAAGTTTCCTCAGAATTTCAGACTATTTAAAAAAGATAATACCAAGATTTCCAATGGCAAGCAACATTGCTTCCAGCCCTGAGTAGCTTAAAGACTGAAAGGAGGTGATGGTACATTTCACTCGATGTTTGAACATGCTTTGTGTTCATTTTAATTCTTCTCCCTGTGGACACAATCAGACCACAGACATACATTTTTCATGTACGCTGTAGCTGGGTACCTCGTCTTCACCTCCTCAGTCACTACATAGGAACTTCAGCTCTACGAGGGTACTGCCGGTATAGATCAAAGCTGACTTAGTGCCTGGCGACAGGGTCACACACAGTCTTCCAACAGCTGCTAGTGTCTTTTACCTTTGTTAACTTTAAGGATGATCTTTGCTGCAATTAAAAGTTACCTGAGTCACTTAATTACAATTTCCTGTGGTAGAAGCGCTTCGGTGGCAGGCATCGTTTCTCCTGCAGAGCGAGGATTTCCGACCACCGACCTCCTCCTTCCTCCTCTCCCAGCGTTCAACTCTTTTACCCTTCATTCCTCCCCTACAGCCTTTCCATGTCCCTTTTTTCCACATTTTTGAGGACTGTTTGCAAAAGTTTTGGTCCGTTCTCTGCTGCTCCAAACTACAGTTACTAACCTCAGCAACAAGATTCTTTGCTTTTTCATACTGCCAATAAAGTTGTTTCCGGGTTAATCTAAATTTCCATACCACTTAACCTTTCTCAGAGGGGAGGAAGAGCAGGAAAACACTTTGTCAACTATTTCATCAGGCAGATTAGCAATGCTGTGAAAACAACAGAAAAAAACCCCGCAGATAATACCTCTGCCTCCTTCCAAAAACCAACAGTGCCTCAGGCTTTCTCAAGACACCGCACTTAGACTGCGCATGGCTTTAAAACGGTTCAGGGAACAGCCAAATTGCTGAAGAACAGGTCAAAAGGAATAAAAATACTGATCCGGATCACTACTTCTGCTTAATAAAGTAATTACACACACACCCTGAGTGTATTCCTTTTGTGCACGTCTATTTTACATGGAATGATTATCTCCACGGTTATCGTAAAGCCAAAGTAAATTGAACTGCAAATGGTAATGCTGAGCATCCAAAATCCCTTGGCAGCTCCCTCAGCCCCGTAAGTGCCTCTCCTTATTGGAAAAGAATTTGAAGGAGTACATGAGGCTCATTTCTTACAGAACCACGTAAGATACTAATGCAAATTCAGAGAATAGTCAAGTCTTCTTACACATTACACAATCAAAAACGTATGGTGTTCGTTACCATGTTCAAACTCCCAAAAAGTTTAGCACTCAGTTATCTGAGAAATCCCCTTCTCCCATCCTAAGAATGACTATCAGGAAGACCTGTCTGTACCTGCTGAAAGCCAGGTGCCAGATCGGACTTTGATTTTGTTGAATCCCTTGAGCTCCTGTAACCGAGCTCTTAACCCTGAAGGTTTTACTTGCTGTTTTATCAACCTTTTTTTTAACTCTTTCTGAGTTGCCGGATAATTTATAAATGCCAGCCAAAAAGTCATTGCTAGTTAAAGATAAAGGAATGCTGGAAAAGTAAAATAAAGCATGCCAAAATCTCTCAAAGTGCTTATAAAACATTAACATTATAGATAGAGACTCTAGGCTAAAGGGATGATGCAGAGCTTCTGTATTAGCAAAAAAGTAACTTGAAGGGGCACGGCAAACTTTTAACATTGCTTTCTGAAAAAGTCACCGGTTAATGCCAAATGCTGAAAAGCGTCAGAGAAGCCGACCTTCTCTGCTGCCCCGTTCCCCATGCAGGAGGGTGTGAGTGCAGCTGCTTTTACAGACACTACCTGTCACAGCTCTTCACCACTCTGCAAAACATTTTAAAACAGGAAAGCACGGCAACTTTACTTCAAAAGTTCACTTCAGAAGGAAAATTTAGCACAGATGTCGTGCAGAAGGAACAGGGCAGAAGT
This sequence comes from Rissa tridactyla, assembly GCF_028500815.1. NCBI lineage: Eukaryota > Metazoa > Chordata > Aves > Charadriiformes > Laridae > Rissa > Rissa tridactyla. The sequence goes on along the minus strand of NC_071467.1, from coordinate 36,958,560 downwards.
AGCTGTAACAGGTCCCTCAGCGAGACCTGGGGTTCAGCCTTCAAAGCACCCTGGTACTTAGATGCCTTACCTAGGTAAAGCGAGGCGTTTTCTTTCTTGACATTGTCATCTAGGTAGGTTGGTCCCAAGGTATAGATGGGTGTCGAGCCCATGCCAATGAGGATTTGGGCACAAATGAATAAAGCTACATAGAGAGAGTGGTCGTTTCCACCAGAGTCCTTGACACAGGCCGGCGAGTCCCACTGCTCTTTGGCGGTGCCATTGCCAGTCACGCACAAGCCCTCGTTACTGACGGAGGAGTTCAATTCCTGGATCTGGTACGGCGGAGAGATGAAATGAGGTAAGGAGAAGAGCGCAGCCCCCAGGGCGATGAAAAACCCCCCTACGGCCAGCCAGAGCGGCCTCCGTCCGCGCCCCCCGAAGTAGCTGATGAAGACCACCACCACCAGGCTCCCGATGTCGAAGCAGCTGACCAGCAGCCCCGACTCCGAGCTCTTGAGGCTGTATCTCCGCTCGATGGTGGTGATGACGCTGCTCAGGTAGCCGGAGACCATGAGGGACTGGATGAAGGTCAGGAAGCACATGCATACCAAGAAGAAGCGGGAGTCAGCCAGCACGGCCCGCAGGCACGCTCTGCCCGGGGGGCCCGCCAGCAGCAGCGGTGGCGGCGGCGGCGGCGGCGGCGGCGGGGGACCGGGGGACACCCCTCGGCCGGGCGCCGCCGGCTGGCCGCGCTCCGTCCTGCCGGCGGCGGCGCTGGGGGACCGAGCAGCCCCGCCAGCGGCGGCGGCTCCCCCGCCCCGTCCGTCCCCGGCAGCCGGTCCCGCGGCGGGGCTCGGCGGGGCACCGCCGCCGCCCCCCCCGGCCGCCAGGGGGGAGCCGAGCGCGGCCCCGCGGCCCCGCGGCACCGCCCCGCCGAGCGCGGGCAGGCTGCGGCACCGCGGCGCCTCCGCCCGGCCCCCCCCGGCCGCCGCCGGCCGCTCCGCCCCGGGGCGCCGCTGCGGCGGGGTCCCCGCAGAGGCCATGCTGGGTCCGGCCGCCGCCTCAGTGCAGCCCGGCCGGCTCCATCGCCGCCGTGCGTCGAGCGCGCTGAGGGGCCCGGCGGGAGCGCAGCATACCGGGGAGGGGAGGAGGGAGGGGAGGGGGGTGGCCCTAGCCGCGGCCGCCGGCCGCCCCGCTGCACGTGTCAGCCAAAGTCCTTTGTGGCTCCATCCTCCCTCCGTCTCGCTCAAGGGGCCGCCCGCCCGCCGGGGCGTCCCCGCTGCCCGGCGGCTCCTGCTCCCCGCCGCCGCCGCCGCCGCATGCCCGCGGCGCCGCGCTCAGCAGCCACCCGCTGGGGCCCCGCCGCCGGCCCGGCCGCCGCGGGGGAGCGCCGCCCGCCGCCGCTCCGCCGCCCGCATCCTCCTCTTCTCTCCGCGCCGCCGACGCCGGTGACAAGAGCTCCGGGAGCGGGGGAAGGTTCGCTGCCGATCTGCGGGGCGGAGAGCAAGCGCGGGAGGTCAGCGGCGCCGGCCCCTGCGCCCCCCCCTCCCCGCCGCCCCGGCTTCTGCCCGCCCGACCCCGGGGTCTGCCGTGAGCCCTTGAGCTCCGGGGAGCGCCCGCCGCCCCACGGCCCCAGTGACCGCGTCCTTGGGGACAGCAGACGGATTTACATAAGAGCGGGGACGGACATACACGTCCGTGGGCCCCGGCCAGAGCGCGACCCTTTTACTTGGCGCCGGGTGCGACAGCCAAAGGTCGCCGTGCCAAGCCTTTTATTTTCCAGCCTAAAAATAAACACGCTGAAATAAATACCCCGCTACAACTCGGCGGCCCGTGGAACGGCAGCGGGCGGAGGAGAGGGGAACAAAGACGACGCCGGGGCGGGGGGGGCGGGTAGCGGCGGCGGGCACCCCGGCAGCCGGCACCCCGGGGCCGATCTCGCCGCCCCAGCTGGCCCGTCTGCTGTCCCCCGTGGCCCGCGGACACGCGTGGCCGCCGAGCGCCGAGCGATGCCCGGCCCTGCCTACCCCGGCAGCGAAACACGCGTTTTGCCTCCCTTTGTCCGCTTTTGTCTCCTCGGTGCGGCCGCGCAGAGGGGCGGGCGGGGGAGGTAGCGGCAGCCCCGGCAACCGCGCCCCGGCGGCGGCTCGGCTCTCCCCCCACCCCCGGAGCGTGGGCAGCGGGCAGGGCGGGGGAGCCGGCGGGGCGCACCGGGCTCCCTCCTTGCTGGCCGCCGCGGGGAAGAAAGACGGGGCTACTCACCGAGCCTGCGGCGCGGGGGGGCGGCCGAGCCGGCGAGCCAGCCGGGCCCTGCGCCCCCGCCCCGCCTGTCACCCAACGCCAGGTCCCCCTCGGCCGCCTCCGCCTCCCCGGGCGGCTCGGCCGAGCGCAGGCGCGCCCGTCGCCGCCCGCCGCCGGGTCCGGGGCGCCGCCGGGGCGGGCGATGCCGGCCGGTAACTCGCGTCCCCCTCCGACCTCCCCTCGCCGCCGGGCAGGGAGCTGCTCCGGGGCCCCCGCGACCCGCACCGCCAGGGCAGAACCATAAAACAATAAGTTCCATCCCCTGGCAAGAGTTCGCGGAGGGTGAGCCGGGCGGCTGTGCGAGGGGCCGGCAAAAAGCCTTTGTTTTCCTCCCCCCTGGAGCTGCAGCTTCGCGGCCGTGGGTGAGAAAAGTCAGCGGACACCCCCCTGCCCCGCCAAGAGTCGGCACGGTTGCCCGTCAGCCCCGAGGCTGCATTTAGGATGCTCCGTGGTGTGATGTGTTGTGGGAAAGGTAATGAAACATTCGGAAGACGAAATCTCAATTTCAGCATCTGCTGAAAAGTGAAAGGAAAGAACAAAGAGATTTATTATTTTCATTATTTAATTTTAATTTTTTTTTTTTTTAGGAAAATAGAAAGCCAGGCCACCTGATGATCCACTTTATCCAGGCTCTTGTCTCCAATGTGAGCCACCTCCAGAAGTGTGAAACACACACAAAACCTGGGAAAAGTAGTTTGGAGTTTACTCCTCATGGAGCTTCCTCCTAATCCCCTTCTCTCAGTTTGTGTAGTGTCTTGAGCTGCACTGGTTTGTTTTCCTCTCAAGCCTCTGTTTTTAAATCTCTAGTACTAAAGTAAGCCTAGATAGTCCTGCAAATTATTACATTTGTTATGGTTTGATAGAGTGTGAACTGATCCGGTGTTCCTCTTTTTGCCCTAAGTTTTACCATGCCAAGGAATATACAAAAGAGGTATAATATCCTATACGTTTCTGAATAGCTAGTGCTTTTCTGGCAGGACAGAGGGTTTATGTTTGATTTCTTTCCCCTCCTTTAAAAAAAAATAAGTGTTTAAGACTGACTCACCACTTTTGTTTACTTATTTATAATCTTGATCGATAAGATAGTTTCACAGGATACCATATTCAATTTTTATCAAGCTTGTGCTTGATACCTCTTTGTGCTTGCTTAGCACTCAAACAGATCAATCTCAACACAGCCAAAACAATACTTTTTTTTCCCCTAGGTTTCCACCAGATTTCTCCTGTCGATAAGGTACTCAAAGTTCTGTGGTTAGCTAGGCCTGTAATTTTAGTATTTTTTTGATTCAGGTAGGTAGGTTTTCAAGGATTCTTGAGAAACTCATCTCGATGATTCTTTATTTCTACATAAGGTCCCTAACATGTTTTTTTCTACCCCATCATCCCACAGCTTTTTGCTGCAGCTCCTCTCATTCCTCTTCCACTCTCAGCCCCTCGTGGCCGCAGCTTCCTTCTCACTGGCTTTGGCACTCAGCTCAGCCCTCAGTAAGCTGAGGTGGCAGGAAACCAACCCAAGGGAAAGAAACATTTTTTTACTGGTTTTATGAGCTGGATCACTTCAGCAAGGATGGGAGCACAAGAACTTGTGAAAAAAAAAAAAAAGGGAAGGAAGAGGGGAAGTCCATGGGGAAAGAGGAAGAGACCATAGCCCCTTTCAACAAGGACGAGCTCTTAATTAAACTCAGTCATCTCACTGAGCCCCCCTGAGAACATGTGTGTAATTTAGCTGGTAGGCAGCAACCCATTAAACTTCAGTAACTCCATTGCACTTGAACTGGTACATGATGAACCAACAACTGCAGTTTGTAAGCCTTACGGATCATGTATTTATACAACAGCTTTGGGATCTTGTTCTATGACCAGGATTCCTAGCCATTATTGTAAAAAACCAACAATAATTTTCATGAGATCACAGAATAACAGCAGATATTAAAAAAGCGTTCTCCAATCCCATGGGAAAATATAAGGGTGCAGCATTCCCAGCCTTCACAGCAGTTACAAACAGTACAGCCTGCAAACAGGTACAATTTCAGTTCTTTCTGCAGTGGCTAATTTATCAAGAGATAAAATTGTCCTTGGGACTAGGTGAAGATGTTTGTTTTAGGAAATTACTCCAGCTGACTACAGCTGCCAAAATGCCTGACTTCCCTGCTTGCTTACTTTTGGCTCTGAATACTTAAATAACAGGTTAGCTGAGCAAGGAGAGTATTTGTAGTCTGCAGTGGATATGAGCATCCAGTGCCAAGTGGTGAATGGGAAATCAATATTACTCTCTTCACTTGACAGGTTGATTACAGAAGGTGCAACAATGGTACCCGAGTTCACGATAAAATATAAATGCGTAAGACCTATTATGCAAACTTCCTACTTTTAAAGTTTCACCGTAGTGAATTTGAAATATATGGTATCCCTCAAGCACAAAAGCAATGACTTGGTGTTTACAGCTACGTTTGTTTACGGCTACAACCGCAAAAGAACATAGTTCCCATTTTGCTAGATTAAGGACGTGGGCCGACGTCTTACTTTTGATTTAGCTGTGTTGGTGAAAGACATTAAGTCAGGACTAGTGGAAGATAGGCCCTTCATCTTAGTGGTTCCTCAGTTCCCAGCTGACAACCTCCTTCCCGTGTGGTGGGGAGGGCTCGCACAGGGCTCTCGGCTGCTGTTCTTGGAGGGACACGACCTCTTGGCAGAGGAACAGTTTGATAGAGAGTCAACTGATGAGGGGAAGAGCCCCTCATAAGGGAGAGACCTTAACTCAGTCTCATGAGCTGTTATTAGTTTCAGAAGACAACAGAGCTACAAAAGCATCATCTTTTTAAGGTCACGCTTCAGTTGTGATGGATCTGAGGCTTTACATGTCCCTGCTAATCCAGGGAGCTGCTGACATCCAATGAGGTGCCTCAGCCTGGTCTATTCCAGGCCACGAAGAGAGAGAAGAACTCAGCTGAAAGGTGGCATGAATTAATGGCTCTGCTTTTTCTTCAGTATTTCACACTTCCAGCCAGGTTTTCCACTTGATGGTATGCCACAAAAGCAATAAATCTGCACACTTGTCTTCCTTCCCCTTTTCCCTAACACTGCTGCCATTTTTGGGCAACATCTGCTCTTCATTCCCAGCCCAGTATTAATAAAGCAATAAGCAAAACAGGATGTGCATTAGGAGGCTAATAGGCTGTAGGTCCTCCTGGAGCGTAAGCGTTGGGAAGCATAAAGCGAAAGGACAAGTAACTTCACTCCTCAGGGACCCTCACCAAGCTAGTGTCCTAATGAACTCCCGAGGGCAGCTCACTGCTGGGAGAGAGCAGCTCATTATTTTTATTTGGGATGTCAGAGAGAGCACTTATAACAGCAGCTCCTAAACTAAAGAGCTCATTTAGTACAAGAAATGAGCTTAACCACACTCAGATACTGTTCAAAAGAATCCACCTTAACATTTGCCAGTCTCCAGAGAAGAGCTAGCTACACTTTCATGAATGAAATCAAGAAACCGTGAATGTGAGGGAGGCAATAGGAGAATGGAAGAAAGGAGAAAGACAGTCTCAGAAATATGGTTAAGCTTAGGGGTGACAGCTATCAGCATTAATCAGTACCTATGAGAGAAGAAAGGGATACCTTTTCTCACCGAGGTCATTCTTCTACGTGTGCCATGCCCTCCCATCCTGGGAACAGCCCCATGGTCCACAGTGGGGCCAGGGCAGTGGGAGCCATGGGTTCAGTTGACCATCCAGGGATCATCGGGCACAGAGAGGCGGTGAGGTGGGCTTGCATGAGTGCGGGGGCCCAGTCAGAAGCAGCAGGTGATAAGGCCACCGTGCAAAGGGTGGCAAAGGGAAGGAATCGGACATTCCTTGCCCATTGCAGAGCTGAATCCGGCACCATGCCTATAAACACGGGCTCCCCTTTTAGTGCCTAGTAGAAGGGTAAAGCCCATGACACCTAGATGAGTCATAGTGATGATTCTGTAGGGCTTACTGTTTTGTTTTGGAAGATGCCAAGTCTCAGAAGGTAAACTATAGTGAATCTACTTGGGATAATTTTAACAGTCGTGTTCAAAATTAGACCTTCCTTCTCAAGCAAAAACCCAATGTTTAAGTGTGTTTGTCTGAACAAGCTAGTTGAGCATCTTAAAAACAGGACTGACTCTCAATTATTTATGTCTGTCTCCTATGCAAGTACACACAGAAAAGCTCTTATTTTGAAAAATAAATTTGAATGTAAAAAGTCCCAGTTTTTTTTTAGATGTAAGGAGTATAAAGAATAAAATAAAATTGAAAAAATAAAAAGCAAAACTAGAAGAGAAAGCATAGAAGAAACAAGGAGAAACTGAAGTACATTTTCTTGTTCTACATACCGTTAACCTCTGGAGATCATATTGATAAATGATAAGTGACAAACTAGGAGGCAGGGGCTCTAATTCCCAATCCTGCAACGTGTCAGACTGCACTAGGAATTTGTCTGGTGGGGCAGAGGGAAGGGGGAGGATGCAGGAAGCTTTCAGGGTCAGCACAGGACCTCTATATGGGCAGTCTCTCAGGTCTGGGGAGAGTCATGAGGGCTTCCTCCATCCCTGCACTGGGGAGAGGAGTAGGCCCTTTCCTCTGCTACGGAGCTGGGCTGGAGCCCCTCACTCAGGCACAGCAGGGTGACAAGGCTCCGGGTGGCTTTGAGCCACATCTCAGCCTGCAGCGCAGTGCTGTAAGTGCTGCACTCTAGTCCTGAGCAAGGAGTATCTGAAGGCAGATAATCCAGCAGCTAATCATCAAAGATGTCTTTTTTACAAGTTATTTACAAGTAAAATATACCGGATTATTAAACACCAGGATACTTTGTTAGGAATGTATACAGGGCTGTGGTAGCCTAGCAGCAGTAAGGTGAGATACGGTACATGCCTTGAATGCAAAGGCACATTTAATGCTTATAATTGTTTCCTAAGATCTATACCTCTGTTTTTAAGCGGGTTTTTTTTCCCTACAGTATCAGGCATTAAGGAGACATGAGATACTCACAGACTCTACATGGGAGAGGAAGAAGGGAGTTGTACTATGCCTTTCTATGCCATTTCACTCTTTATGTTCACATTTTTTTCCCCAGAAGTCCCTGTTCCTATACTACATCCCCCTTTTAAATGATATAAGCATTCATCTGAAAGCGTGGAAGCATCGTCTGAACCCGGGATCAAAGCCATGAACAAAGACTAAACCAGATTTTTCTCTTACTCTCATTCACAGAGATCTTGTTTCTCAGCATCTGCTGCTTTATTTCAATGTCACCTTTCAGCGGCCTTTTGGCAAGAATTCTGTATTCATGTATAGGCTAATGCATTTATATTTGGTTAATACATGCATTATGACCTTAACCATCCTTAAACATTATTCTCCTCTCTACACTTATATGCCTTTAAGTGTGCGAGTTTTAAATGTTAAGTGACAAAGTCAAAATACTTCGAAATAACAGTTTGAATCTGTTTGAATTCTTTGCCCATATCCGAATTCAAAATTCCATATTAAAATAGAACATTTGCTCATTGTTTTCCCCCCCCACCAGATCACTAGTTTCTCTCAGGGGAAACACACTGGCAAAATCACAAAATATCAGTGCCACAATAGAAGAAACGTGGAAGAATGCCACTGGGTAAAAATATCCTCTCTGAAAGTCAGTACACAGGAACATAAAAATGTCTGGGAACTCCTAAGTCATCATCCCCCAATCCCAGTTACCACGACACAATGGGCTTTTAGTCTGCTGTGGGCCACAGCAGGCCCTGACCACAAACATCACCAACTGCAAAACATGGGGAATTTAGTACAAAACGGCAAAAAACCCCACAAAATCTATAATGCACCATTAAACAGAGAGCAAGAAAAAAAAATCAATTTCATTGCCAGCTTCTAAGTAAATCTACAGTGTATTTAAAGGTAGACACATCAAATACATCTTTCTAGACTGTGCCCGTGTCTGAGTTGGTGCTTCAAGGTGTCACCCCAGCTCGTCACCTAGATGGGAGTTAGCGATGTGCCACCTGGAATCGGAGCTTCTGCCTTCACACCAAGGGAAAGAGCATTTGTCCAGGGGAAGTGCGTGTCATTCAGAACCAATACATTTAAATAAAATAATGAACAAGTTTAATTAGTGAGTAGCAATAAAGTAATTGAACACTGAGGAATATAGAAAAAGGTAGCACAAAATAAGAGTAACCCAAGAAGGAGTCACAAGAAGAGACGTTGAAATACGTTGCCATCCAAAATGTGATTTAACATAATTGGTTCAGTAAATGTGAGAATATTAAAAATGTTCTTCAATTGCCAGTACAGAAGCTTCCTCCTATTTCAATAGACCTGAAAAGGGTGAAATCTACTGAAATGAGGAAAATTATAGTCTGAAATAAATCCATAAGACTTCTACTCCCTACCTCTGCAGTGGTAAAGCCATTTCAAAGCCCTGGGTCTACTGTACCTCTCCAGCACTTAAGTTAAATTCTCTACCTAGGATATGAAAACCAGAAAAGAATGTAGTGAGCTATTTACAATTATCTGGTCTGAAGCAATACAGTCTAAAAGGCAAAGTTACAAAAAAGTAGCCAGGAAAGCAGCTGGTAAATACGCACCAATGTTCAAAACAGATTTAGGCCAGATATGAGAGCAGGGTTTTGTTGTTTTTTAGGAAGAATATTTGCCAGCAGGGCATATTTTATAACCTTAGGGTCCCTATACAAATAAAACCCACAGATCTCTTGGAGGAATGCATGCAAAATTATCCTGAAGTTATGTATTTATTATTATAAGGCTGAAAAAAGAGCCAAAGGAAATGCTTTAAGAGGAACCATATGCTGAAACAGTATTCACCTTTTATCCTTGAAGGCATGTTTTTAATGTGGGCATACTGAAGGCTTATTTCAGCAAGCAGTAGCCTCTGCAGCTGCTGACCCAAGAAAGCTTTCAGGCATGGTAGTCATGGAGGCTTAGATATGAAAGCCAATGGGAAATTTAAACTATTGCAGCCTCCCACTCCATGTTAAAGACCACCCGACTATTGCCCTGAGCAATCTGTGGCCCCAACTCTCATCTGAGTTATAGGACAAAACGATTCCCCTGGGTTTGGGAAAATACCATTGGGTTTGTTCTACCCATGGGACTGAGAACAGCTGTCCAGCTGCCACCGAGGGTGAACACTGAGTTTAATCCAGAATTCATCGTTTGGGCAGGGACCGGGGAAACTTACTGCACTGGAGCTGAAGTGAGAGGCAGCAGAGCAGAGATGTGGTGACCACTGAGCTGGTGGGTGCTCTGGTGGTGTTTCTTGTGCCTCCTGGGTGTCACCAGAGACAGGTGGAGATACGTCAGGCTGGGAGGAGACCTTCTCAAAGCGGGGAAAGCAAGCCAGCCCCATTTATTCTCCAGTGAATTTCCTGCCCTGAGTCTCCTACTGCAGGCTCTACTGCTGCCTCCTGATGTGATCCAGCTACCTCGTTGTTGTCAAGACAAGGAAGGTGGCTGTTGCAGTGCCTCTTTAAATGACAATATTCTGTATCAGCTAAGCTAAATCACTCGCCTGTGCAGCTCTTCAGTTGAGGGTCACAGATACTTGTAAAATGCTTATTGTCATGACATTTTGGGGAGGCCCATTCTCATTTTAACTTGAGTTATCAGGCTAAATCTTAGCAGGAGGGTGGGAGATTCTCATGAGAAATACTGGCTAGAATAGAGCGAGGCATTGCCAGAAGTAGAATTGCAGGAGGGCCTGAGGGACTGCAGTTCCCTCTTCTGCATATGCGTTTTCCACTTTGCTGTGGCGGGAGAAGTCTCTATCTGCCCCTTTCCCCCACTCACCCCAGCTGGGAACTGGGTCCTGCCTTAGATACTAAGCAAATGTTATTTCGTCTGTTATGTTTGTGACCAATAATACAACTTGAGAAAATTTAGGGGTTGAGCAGTGTTGACCTAGGTGTGCCGCAGAACATGAGTCCATTCAGCCAAAGCCAGGCACCCAGATGGTAATCTTTTATTTTCTTATTCAAAATAAATGTTTTTTCTTAATTGTTAACTTATTACTAGATGTCTGTAGGGACCAGTAGGACATGGGCGTTGTGCAGTGGTCAAGGACACGCTGTGGAGTGTGGCCTCAAGGTCCTCATGGTGGGCTTGGAGTCAAATACAGCATCAGTGGGACTGCTGCTCCCATTGTCAGCAGCAGCAAACACTGAGTTTCTTATTGTCCTTACTGCTCCTCAGAAACCCTTCTTGTCCACAGGGACATTGCCTGTGTTTGTACAAGAAATGCTGCAGCGCAGTCACTCTCAATGTGCAACATTACCTGTGGTGAATGGAATTAAATTATTTTACATATAAAATGGCTATGCAAAATTAATCCTCAATAGCTTTAAAAGGAAAGCCTGTCTAGAATGATGCTCATAAAGCAGATTTTCACTCAGAAGTTTTTAGTCTGTCATTGCTGTCCCTGCAGCTATTACTTTGCCTTTCATACCATGACACTGCTGGATCTGAAATGTCAGAAATTGAGCTTCCTATCTGTCACCTAAAGGAAGAGCTGCTCCCAGCATGAGGACAAGGCAAAATAAGTAAAGCTTCAAGGGCAATGTTAGCAGGCTTCTTTAAGTATTAAAAATCTTATTTAGAAATACAAATATTACTCAACAAAGTGAAAGAGAAGACCAGTAAACACTATTAATACTTAGGTGCACACCTGCGTGCACACGGGCACATCCACACGCAGACTGTACTCACACTAGTAATAAATAAAGGTAAAGACCTGACCTGAAGACTGAAAGAAAGGGCGTGAATTCGATGGAGCTGTATAAAACCACTGGAGAAGGAAACCAAGCTGCAGTACGCGTTCCAGCTCTCTCCTTATATGGTGCCCAATGCTAGCTCTTTTACTGCTCATCGTGTAAGCAGAAAATCCCAACAAAACGTGTTGGTTTGTGTTCTGTGAATTAGTAGATGGGGGCAGTGGTGAATTCAACGAGGGTTTTTTTTTTAAGTGTTAGCTACATCCAAGAGATGAAATGCTGTCCAAAGTCAAAGTGTAAAATCCTGGCCCCACAAAAGCCAATGGTAAATTCTCCGTTGCCAGGCACTTATTCTCCATGTTATTGCCTCACTCAGCCCATTTTTTGTCTTCTGAGAAACAAAGAACCCACATGCATCCGAAACCTCTTTTGGAGTGTCTTTGACTCTATGTCTGTGGGATCCTGAATACCTGGGGAAAAAAAATATGGTCGTCTTCTCAAAGGAGAACAGACTGGAGAACTGAGAGTGCCAGCCCCGTCCTCCCAAACATGACCTCCAGTTAGTGTCTCTGTAGAAGTTAGTGCCAGCAAAGAACTTAACCCAACAGTCTTGAACCGCCAACCCTACTCAAACGTGGCATTGACGCACTCTTACCCACTGGCAAGGGCGAAGGCACAGGCTGCTGATGCCAGGGCATACGTGTTTTACATGTTGGGTCTTCAGACAGAATTCAAACAATAGTCTTCAGAGGCAAGTGAATTTCTCCAGGTGCCACCCTCTCAAGCTCCACTGCCATCATTTACAGTTTGTCATGTCTTCCTGCATATTTTCTACTTTCCTACCTTGCACCCGTAAAAAGGGAGGGTGAGAGAAGTCCCCAGCTTTCAAATACTCCTTCTTGGAAGACCAGGAACAATTTTGGAACAGAGGACTTGATAATATGCCCGTCATTCACATTCTAAATGACAACATGCAGCATCAGCTTTTAAATGTCAAGGTCATTTGTGGGTTTTCTATTTTGAGTAAAATGGCTCCTGCTGTTTCCATGGTTTCACCTGAAATATGTACTGAGCCTCATTGTTAAGAACCTTGAAACCCAACCATTCTAATAAAAAATAGACATCCTCTTCTGTAGGTAGTTGATTTGAATTTAAATACAAAGCAGTCTGTATTTACCCTTGATGGGTTTATGGATCTCTACATTGCATTTGTGAACAAAAACAGATGTCTGGATTATCCAATTTACCCTTCTTTTTGGCATATTGCACAATTATAGCTTTAATTATTTCTACAGCATAGATTGTTCCTGCAGTAGAAAGATCAGCTTTATTGTTTACTACACATAAGGAAAGATCAGCTTTATTAAAATGAACTATTGAGAAAACATAGTAGCTTGCAGTCATAATGAAAATGCAAAAGAAACACAATATTCTTTAAAGAGAGATTTCAAAAGGTTAGCATTGCTTCAGATTGTATCCTATATGTTCACATTCCACTGTGGAAATACTAAGAGTTATTAGAACTGCTACATTTTCCAGGATAAAATAGTCATTTTCACATGATGGGTGTTACTACTTAATAACTATTAATCAGAAACAGAATGCTGGAAGGAGTTTGAAGAATGACTCAGATGAATAAGGCAAGGAATAGTTTAATGAATTTTAAAACCTCAAAATGCAAAATTAAATCTGCGGATGCTGAAAGACAGAAGATTTCCATATTAAGGCCTTCAGCACTGTTCATGTTGAGTTGCCAGTTTCAGTATACTCATCTTTGCGATAATATTGGCATAAACACTGTGTTTTGTCCTGAAAATGAGGCTACAGAGATGTAGCTCCACTGATTTAGATAAGATTGGAGCAGACACTGCATAGCAAGGAGGTCCATTTTCTCATTAATTGGACACCTTTACAGACCAATTTTAAGCAGTATATGGAATATAATCAAGTGTTGAGCCAGGTCATTATTTAAATTTGTCCTTCCTTTCTTCCTTCCTTTCTTTCTTTCTTTTGAAACTTATCTGTTAGTAGACTGTCATCAGCTGAAGCTGTCATCATTCACATGACATCGGTCTGTGGTATTTTTCTCATTTGCTAGTTACTGGTTTTGCAGCTGCAGAAGACACAGAAAATGTAAGTAACTAGAAGAAAATTGCCATTTTATCTCTGATAAATTATAGTTACATGTTGTTGAAAGTCTGTTCATTTCCCCCTTATCAGGCCAAGGGATTTTAAAAGCAGTGAATGGGATCCAACTCACCTAACTGTAGTTGTCTAGTATGTGGCCATCCATGCTGGGTTCAGGGACTATCATCTTCAGGAAACACACAGGGAAGGCAGCAGTTGTCCTCTAGATATCTTTTGCTCTTTACTTCATACACGTACAGTGAACAGTTAGTTAATCCAATGTGAAAATGCTTAGAACGTCTGTACAATGACGTAGCTCTGAACAGTTTTGCTTAGTGTCAGTGGGATTTTGTACAAAAATAAAATGGATGAAGGCTTAAGACTTCGGTTACCTTTCTTGTATTATCTAGACAAGTTGCAACTATCTCTATACCCTTCAGTGTTACTGTTTGGTTGATAGATTTCTCATATATAGGATTTTTTAGTTATTAGGGGGAAAAAAAAAACAAGATTTGTACACCTTGTGTATTTTCCTACTCTTATTTAGTCAGAAATCCTGAAGAAAATTATTTTTACAGTACAATAATTAGTGTCAGGCTTGCTTCCATTCTCCATTCCTCCTATCCATCTCCGCCCCCTTCTTCATCCAGCCTTCCAAAAAGGTCTGTCCCATTGCTCTGCCAGCTGTGCTGGAAGTCACCCGGTAGGTGTGTAGGAGGACATCTGGCTCCTGCAGCACGTGGTCTCTGCATGACAAGGGAGAGGGTGAAGACCACAGAAGGATGAATTGTTCCTACCAGCTTCGCTTTGGCGTGATGGCACAGCTCCGTACTCTCCTCATCTTGTTCAGCCAAACGAGCTGGCCCAAATCTAGCTTTCGGAGCAAAACTGCATCATGCAAGCAGAGCTTGTGCCAGATCATCAAGGAGACATCGTGATGTAACAAAGTATTGCATCTGATACAGCAAATGCATTAGTAAGCTCTAAATTTTATTTTTTCATTTTTTTTTTTATATGGACAGACCTTATAAACACGCAAGTTCTGTTATATCTGTTCTTGTACCTCAGGATACGAGAGAAATGCACAAGTTAGAAAGTATTCCCAGCACTTAGGTGCTTCAAATTCCTTAAGTTTAATAGCTTTAATAGCTGAGAGGTTAATGGCTTTAAAACACTATCTACAGTGCTCTAAAATAACAGAAATGACTGAAGCCTGCCATATCCTAGCACATCCACATAAAAGCACAGAAAGGTACAACCAGTTAAGACTATGGGAATAGCATGAATGTTTCACAGCCTGACCTACCCTAGACAAGCCTGCATTTGGGGCAAGGTGCTCAGAAATCTTTTTTTTTTTTTTTTTTTTATTCCCCCACTCTTCAGCTGCAAAAAGCTCTTTCAGCTCTTTCTTAAAGCTCAGGATATGCACAGCACATCGGTATTGAAACCTCATATCTTTTGCTAGTTTTGCAAAAGGCCATACATTGGGTTCTTTTGATCAGAATTGCTGGCCCTGGGAGAAGGAGATTTTCTACAGTCATTTATCTTGTCTGGCTGGCAAAATAAAATCTGTGCAGTCAGTTTCTGTCAGGAATTTATAAGGAAAGCTTCAAAGTCCTGTAGGCAGAGAAGAATTTCAGACACCTCTTAGCTATACAGAGCCCTTTCTCTTCCCTAAAAGCAGCCCATACGGTCGGCGCTCGGCTGCCAATTCAGTGAGTGGTAAGGAAGCACAGATTTTTAATCAGCTGTGCTAAAACTCCGGCAAGTCTCTGTTGTTGCTTTTAGTATTAAAGAATATAAATATTTTGGAATAGATTTCGTATGGATAACATGAAAATACTTTTTGTAAATGTTGATATTTTCCACCCTATAGAACATTTTAGTGTCTAAATGTAGGTATCTACGTATAATCTAAGTGTAGAAGTTCCTGCTCTAGTCACTAAAGATAAAGTACTTGACTCACTTGCCAAGTGTAGATGTCAAGTACCATTGGAGGTGTCTCAGGACTCCTGGGAGCACTGCACAAAGGTGGCAGATGTGACACGAGCTACAGAAGAGACCCATGCCTTTCCAAACTTCCGCAGGAGGTCAGGAAGGACATCCAAAGGGCATTAGATTCTTCCATTAGGCAAATTCAATAGAGTTTGGAGCTTCTTGTGTAGACTGCTGTTTAGGGGTGACTTGAAGAGCACGCAGCAGTGAGCAGTCTGTCAGCTGCATTGGTTATGTTTCCATGGAGCGTAACACAGTTTATACACCTAATTCCCATGTTATTGCCTACATCTAAGTCCCTACATTTAAGCAGAGGAATTGCAGAGACAGCAGTAAAACATATTGTGCAGCAGGTAACGCTGATATTTCAGGGAACAGCAATTTCCAGAATTAGACCCCATCTGGAATAAGTTGGTGGGCAAGGTCCCACTCCAGCAAAGCATTTACCATTAAGCATGCCACAAGTTTTGCCTTTATTCAATGAAGCATTGTAGCATAGTCTGGGAATTTAGCGCGCGCCTAACAGGTCTGCTGATACAGGACTCGAGCTCAGTCTATTTACACATGATGTCCTACGTTAAATCTCGTGCGCACGTCCAAGGCTTTGCAACTCCTGCCTACCGTGCACAACCTCAGTGGAAATACGAAAAAGGAAAAAAAAAATCAGCTAAATGGATTTGTGAGCACAATCAGAAGATAAATACGAAATCAC
Source organism: Rissa tridactyla (assembly GCF_028500815.1). Taxonomy (NCBI): domain Eukaryota; kingdom Metazoa; phylum Chordata; class Aves; order Charadriiformes; family Laridae; genus Rissa; species Rissa tridactyla. Next base: position 36,942,694 of record NC_071467.1, on the reverse strand, counting down.
GTCGTCATCGTGCTCAGGCGCTCACGGTAGCTGCCAGTTTGCTGACATACGTCAGCTGGTGAAATTGCCTTTACCTAAGCAACACAGGGGTTTTGTCTTCAGGGGCATGGCCTTAGTTCTGCAGTGCGCATGTCTTTCAATGAGGAGTATTTGAAGTTGAATTTAATTTTAAGAAGCTTGCAGACCATAACTGATGGGCAAAAGAGATAAGAAACATGTCTTCCCAGAGATTTTTGTGGGTTTTTTGGAAGCTATGAAATAGGCTTTTACAAACTAATTTATGAGCATAAAGAAGCATTTGAGTACTGCATGCTTCTGTAGCCGATGGGGACTTTGTAATAAAAACGTTCATTTATTTTCAGATCAATCAAAATTCCAGGACTGTGAACTTAGATAAAACTCAGATCTCTTCATTCCCAAGGCTGGAATGAAAAGTTACAAAAATAAATGGTCATGTTCTTATGGAAGAACCAATTTCTGGTATAAAAAAATGTGTCAAGGAAGAAAATATTAGTATTTTAACCTCTTTATAAAAAAATACACTGGTCTTGTTATCTAACCAAAGTATAGCTCCTTACCAGAGCTGGAAGGATTCTTTTCTTGAATAAGTTCTGTAGACCTGTCTGAGGTCTTATACCTAATTTACTCTTTCAAGATCTGTGTAATTAGCTTAGAACTTGGAGGAGGAAAAACTGGCAAACTTCAAATAGAGATCTTTTATTTCATGTTAAAAAAAAAAAAAATCCTTAGCAAAACTACATAGCAAAAATGACAACTTTCCCAAATCAAATGTGTGGTTATTTCAGTTGCTTTTTAAACTAAAGGCAAGTTTAGCTTAATTTGGTCTCATTTTTCCAGCCATCATCATTTTCTTTACATTCAGCTGAACAAAGTGTGCCAAACGCATTTTCATTTAATAAATTATTTGTCCAGAAGTTTTGGTGGTATTTCCACTGAAATGACTAGAGGATGCTGACCTGCTCACCTTGTTGGTATATTCCGCAGCTTGGTTTTTGCCCAAACCCAGCTGCTCAGACTTGGTAGGAGACACACACGTCTGTAGTGTAAATGGGCTGTGTATCTCCACAAGAGGCTCCACCACCCTGTCCCCTCCTTTGGCCCCGCAGAACCAATGCAGACTGAGCCCAGGAAGCATGCTTCATCCTCACCAGGAGCGAAGAAAGAAAAGCTGCGAAGTCAGCACTTTCCAGAGCACCTGCAACATTAAGTGTTGCACCTCTGACTATTTTACAGATTGAAGTAGGCAGCTCTTTTCCAGCTGTTTGGACTTTTTCTTTCCTCCTGTATAATGGGTAGAGGATGCTGTCTGTCCTTTTTTAAATGTCTTGACTGTAACACCTATGTATCCCTGTACTAAAAGCACACATCAATCTAAAGACCACTTTTGTCACCCCGCTCCTCTAACCTACACCTCTCAACAGTTCCTCCTGCCGCTGTTGACCTCCTGGTTATGGGGTCAACTTTAAATATCTGCCCTCCCCTCCTTTACCCTTCTCAATCCCTTCTCCTTTCCAATCTCCTTTCCCAGAACGGCTTTTCTGTTCCAGCTCAGTGCCACCGTGGTACAGGGGCCTGACCCACCAACTCGTCTTCTCCCCACAGCTCCTGATCCCTCCTGACCCCAGAGGTGCCTCCTGACCCCGCTCCCTGCGGGGACCACCACAACCAGTGCCCCACCAGCACCAGGGGCTCGACCCAAAAGCACAGCTCTCACCTTGCAGCACCCAGTGCTCCCTGGACATTTTGTACCCATTTGGTAGAGGGACAGAGCCCCGGGCAGGCAGGACCCAGGCAGCTCCGGGCACTCTGGAGCCCGTCCTGAAATCTGCCGCTAAATACAAGGAGTGAATTCTTTAAATGTTTTCTTGTCATGCAATCTTCCTTCCCAGGGGCATCCCAGTTGTCTGGTTTGGGTTTTTTTTTTTCCGTTAAGAAATCATTTCTCTAATTTACCTGACTCAGCCAAACATCAGGTTGTTTCTCAGAATGTATTATCCAAAGCCATGAACTCCGTAAGCATAAGAACAATGATCAATATAATTTTGCGCTACATTGCTATGTTAAATCACTAAAACACTGTTAATAAAACCCAGAAATACACTATCAATTTAACTGCAAAAGTACAAAAGCACCCAGTGAAAGATGGAGCTAGCAGGACCCAAACATCATTAATATCCAGAAAGGTTCAGATACCTAATGGGAGCTAATTGTGCTGTGCTGTCTACTGTATTTGATTAAATCCTGGTCCTGTAGCTGTGGCTCTGGCATTTTCAAGCCAAAGCCTGCATCGGTGTTAAAAAGTTGGGCTCCCCATGTAAACTATCGGTCCATCTGATCCAAACTGAACCTACAAAAGGATTAACAAGTCCCAAAAGCAGTAGGAGATACTTGGAATTCGCCACTGTTGCTATTAGTAGCTGATCTATTTGAGGAAAGATGGACCAAGTATGATGAAGAGCTAAAAATAAGTTCAAAGATTTGCGTGCTTGGCCACTCTGCTTTCCATCCCTGTTATCTAACGTGCTCACCTCGGAAGAAACCTCTGATTTAATTAGAAGTACCAATCTGGGATCCATGCACTTACATAACAAAGCACCTTGGGAAAGAATTAAAAAAAGACCATTTTACCAAGAATACTCTCCCCAAATACTAATTATTCATGTTTGAAATAATTACAGCATGGAGCTGCCCAACTAGCCAGCTCATAGTTTTACATATGCTGGATTACAGTTGTTGCAGGCAGTTAAGGCCAGAACCTGTGTGATGCTGGTCATACTGCAGAAATATTATGGGATTCCTTTAGCTTTTATTCTTGACTGCTCTAATGAAACTTTTTCTGTTTCCTAAAATATATTCTGGCCATAATTTTTTATTTTTTTTTAGAGCCAGATGATCTGCCATCTAGCCAGAAAGTTGAAATTGTTTTAGCTTCTATTTTTAAATCTCTGCATTTGAATGAGGTTTTGGTTTGTTTTTTTTTTTTGAAACTCACATCTGCCACTTTAAAAAAAAAGGCAAAGGCCACGGTTCACTTCATTTCAGTGGATTTATCTTAAATCCTGGCAGGTTGGCTTGACATGTTTTTGCAGAACACATAGGACATCTGGGATTAAAGTTACCCCTTGTAACCATGTCATTAGCATCATAGCAGCGTGCAGGCACTGATTACGTTCTCTCTGCCTCGGTCCCACACCTCTAATCTGAGAGCTGACCTGATTTATATCACCAGCTTTACATGGGCCTCTGTATATTGAAATCCAGAAGAGAGGAAAGGGCTGAGATTCCCTGAAAATAACTCATCTGGCAAAGAGATTAACCCATTTATAAATGCGTTTTTACCTGTTGCTGAGTGTGCAGAGTTTCATCCATTTAAGGAACATAAGCCTAAATCCAGATAGTGACACTGCTTGGGAAGGGAGAAGAAAGAAACAGATGAAGTAGTAGTCCAAAGGGATTGGTCGCCAGCGCAGCAATTTAAATGATTTGGGGATCTTTTGGGAGGGGGAAGACTGAATTAAGAGGTAACACCTCAGAGCGATCATTTGCAGTAGTTAGTATAAGAAAATATTCTTTTCCTTTCCAAGTATCACTCATTATAGGTAACTTGGGAAAACTTGATGTAACCTTAAAAGGATTCCCAAAGTAGTCAGTCATCAATGGCAGAGATTTACATAATCTCACATTTACAGTGAGGAAAACAATTTTTATATATTTTTATATATATATAAAAACATGAGACATGGCACCCCTCAGGCCTTTGTCAAAGGATTGCCAGCAAACAGCTCAGCTGACACAGAGATTAACCACTTTATAAATGTACTCATACGCTCCTGAGCATGAAAAGTTTTACCTATTTGGTGATCCAAGGTCTAAATCCAGATTCTTCTAAACTTGAAAATACAGATCACTATTTAATCCAATCAAGACCATTCTCTGCACTTCTATAAAAGGCTTCTGCTGAAGTATCAAATACACAGGACTAGTTTTAAAAACAGTGCTTTGGGAATTACATTCACGCATATTACTGGAAACAGCAAAAACATGTGTAGGGTATTCCCAGGGCTGCGTGGATGAGATGCGTGGGTGCCAGGTGTGTGGATGAGACCTCTTTGCACACGGAACACCTCAATATGTGGGGAACCACGGCCGGGCGGGCAGAGCATCCACAGAGCTTCAGCTGGGCTGCCAGGGGCTCAGCTCACTCCCAACGTCTGGCTCTGCTTCCCTCCTCTGAATGAAGGCAAGTCCAGAACGTTTATAGATCTGAACCGTACTTTAGGCACCGTGATGTCCACTCCAGGAGGACACCTGGCTGTAAACCTTGGAGGCTCTGCTTGGTCAGCCAAGGTGCAGCTTGTGGAGGAGAGGAGGGAAATGTCCTTTCCTGGAGCCCCGGGAGTCAGGCAGTAGCTGTGCCTGGAGCAAGCACACTGGGCTTATTTGGTGATTTCTTACAGTGACAGGGCAGCACAGGTCATCACACCAAAAATACTGGGGTTATTCTCATTTTTTACCCGTAAATATCTAGCAGTAAGGTCTTTTTAAATTCCCAATAGTCCAAAGCAGGAGAAGGACTTCAAATCAGATCAAAACCATATTAAAATTAATATAGGGTTAGGGAAAATTGAATATGACCACAAGTCTTATCAAAATCAATTAAATCATTCAGCCTGAGACTGTGGGAGGAATCATCCTGCCCTTGTCAGCCAGAAAAATGTGTTGATTGTATTCCTATCAAATCTCTCACTAAATAAAAAGTGTCAAGTTTATTTTTGTACCTGTTACTATTGCATGTCTGGTATGTCATATTAAATACGTGCAAACTTCCTTCTCAAGAGAAACTCCAATTAAAAAAAGAAGAAAGAAAGCAAGGTGAGTTTAGAAGTTATACAGCGAATAATGAAAAAGAAGAACTGGAGGAGGAGAACAAGTAACATCCAAGTCACATTCCATGTGATGAAGGACACATTTTGTCATGTGTACATAGCCAAGAGGTTTTTCAGTCAGTTCCTTGGTATATAAATGTAAATATCCAAATATTATATAGTCTCTGGTGGGTAATAGAAGAGACAGACAAGACAGTATAATGATCACTTCAGAAATCTATTCTACATTTAAGTGGATTTAAGGTTGAAAGCACTTGTCAATAATTCAAGGGTAAAATACATTAAGGGACTATTGTAATTATCCAAAGCTCAGGCAATGTAAACTGGGAAACTGAGAATCAAGGAACCGATTATAAAAAATCCAGCCATGCAGTCATCAGGATTTTGTGGTTACTGTATATTATTATCACAGGGCTGAGTTAAGGCTGCCTCTCTTGTGCCCGTTTTGTCTACATGTATGTTGATTATTTTAAATGTAAAATAACTATATATTTAAATGGAGCTATTTTCTGACCCTGGTGCCTCTCTACTAAGAGGCAATCAGCCCCTCCAGGAAAGCAGCACAGTGATTGTCAGAACACAAATAAGGTTATTCCCCCATCCATGCAAACGTAAACAACATACTTCAGTGAATTAGAGCAAGAAAGATTAAATTAAAAGACAACCCCTGGCCCCTGACAGCTGTGTCTCCCTTCCCGCACACAGCCCAGAACAGCACATCTCGTGCCTCTGAAAACAGCCTAGAAGAAACTGATCTCTGCGTAAAATCGTGGCAAACAGGCTGAAAGGGATCTCAGGAGTCCTGCCTAATACATTGCTACACCCTAACTCCATGCAATGACTCTTTAGTAGGTCGCTGTCAAAGACACCAGCAAAAGGGATTCAGTATTTAAAGGAAATTACTGTCTCTGTTTCCTCTTCTTGTTAATGCCTTGCCTTCTTAGCTGTAACTAGACTTGTAAAGCAATAAGTGTTCACTTAGGCAAAAATAGCTTTAAATATAAAGACGTGAAGAAGCCCTCTAGGGAAAGTGCTGAAACTACAGATGACGTAATTGAATGAAATAAAACCTGTGCTATGGGCATTAGTCCATTAGTCACCCACCCTGCATGTGCCCAGGCTTTTCAAAATGACAGAGGATGCCTCTGGCACAATTGGCAGTAGAAAAGAATTGCGATTCCTCTTTTGACTAGTTTTCTTAGTAGTTCCGATGGTGTCCCTACCCTCAAACAAATCTGGACAGCTGAAAAAGAAGGGAGAAATAACAGACAGCTTTCTGCTCTGCCCACCACCACCACGCACTGCACATCCCAAATCAAGGCTGATTAATTCTTACAATTCATGTTTTCTTCCTAGAGAACGTACTGCTGGATCAAATCAGAACAAAGAAACAGAAAATCTCCACCTGAAAGGCAGCTTCATTCAACAACGGTGACAAAGATTGTCCCTGCAAAATGCCATGGCAGCTGCGTGCCTCATGCAGAGCGTATAGCTGATGGCAAAACAGAAACAGGAGGGACAAAAATTAAAAACCATCCACTCCGTTTTGTCTGTGGCTGTACGGTTATGAGGATTTAAAAAAAATATTATGGATGCTTTCCTCCCTGCTATCTTCACCCAGGACCCTTTTAACGATGGCTCTGAAGCAGGTTGCCACAATAATGGATGTTTTCAGTGCTATCTGCCTTCCAACCACTTGCTGCTCGCCAAAGGGATGCCTGCCAAGGAAAGCTTCCCTCTCGGCAGCGGGTAGATGACCTCCCTGGTCCCCCAGCCACTCCAGCATCCTGATAAAGAGTGCTTTCACTGTGCCCCTCTCTCTGTCCCAGTCTAGGTGGTAGGAAGTTTAGGATAGGCCAGCTTGGCTGTAGATTTGCTGCTCCTACCGTGTTTGTTACAGTACTTCGAGAACACCTTTATTGCTAGATGTTCTTCTAGGAACAGACTAAATCAATCTTATGCTATTAAAGCAATGAGTTAAGGACTGGACTGATATTCTGGATGATGAGTTACAAAGAGATCAAACAACCAAATGGATTACAAATTTCTAGCTAATATGTTGACTTCATCTCTGCCAGGCCACAGTCATAGTAGTGGACAGATCCTTGGTCAACAATTTCCTTGATTTTGGTCCTCTATTTTGTATTCCTCCTAACTCAGGAACACAACGAGAACAAAAAAAGCATGAAAATAAATCTCAAAATCCTCCTGGTCCTTTGTGGATAGGACTGCAGTCTAGATTCATTTGTGTCTTCTTCCTTCCCTGAGCTTCTGCTCAGGAAGATTGTTGTGTGTGTTAATGGAAATAGAGCATTGTTCTCCTCCTAAATCAGGCAGTCTGAGTGATGCTTAGCCTTTAGTAGAAATGCTGGGAAAGGATTCTTGATGCTTCATTGTGCTTTTTAAACCAGTTCATTAACCACAGGTCTTTATTTTGTCATAGGACATCAGAAAACATATAAGGTCTGCCTGGGCTTAATCCAGTGGAATTTCCCATCACAGCAGCACTCCACTTTGAGTCTCAAAGAAATTATGATCAGCATAGTGAAAACTATGTTCATTGTAAAACTTCTTGAACAAAAAGGAAAAAGGTAGATATGGAGACAAATATGAAGGCATATATGTGAATCATTGCCTCAAAAAGAATATTAAGTTCTACTTACTGGGTAACTATATCACATGGGTAGATTCTTTTGTTCTACTGAAGTTAAAATCCTTTGTATGAGGACTTAGGCTGGAGAGAAGGTGGAGTGGTTGCACCTCCTATTACTGTTATGTGTCACGGTATATGCAAAGTTGTGGGCTACCACAGCTGAGCATCTCCACAGCCACCACTGGGGCTGAATCCTGTCCTATTGGTATGTTACACATTCTTATTGACAGCATTAGTAATAAACCCTTCCAGCTAAGGCTGACCAACACTTTCTGTCACAAGCCCCACATGCAAGCCCTTATAAATGTACATAAAGGGCATGTATAAACGTATCTGTACAGGATTTTCCATTTCATTCAGAACAAAAAGTAAAGGAAGAAAAAAAGTGAGTGTCATCGGCAATAAAACATCCCGATGCAGAAAATCGTTTAAATAGCAACTGAGAGTATGGAACTAAGATTGGATGTAAGTTACTTAAAGCATGAACTTGGACGGTTGGCTTCAAAGAGTGGTTCATTTGATTCAAAGAATGGTATTGCTGCTTTGGAAAGCACCCAACAAAATGTGCCTACCAATTTAATCTCCCAAAGGAGACAGCTTGATTAACATTACAGGCAGGAAGTCAAGCCAGTGTAGTAAGGCTTTGCTCCTGAGCATCTATCGCAGCTACAGTCAGAGTGCCAGGTAGTCTGAGGCTGCTCCTTCCCTGCAAAACAGGAGTCCAGGACTGGGCAGGAACAGCAGAAATTGGGCTGAGTCTGACTGTGCTGCCCCTCGGGTACCCATGCCCAGGGTGAGTGGACCAGGGATGACAACATGCCTGAGAGACAACAGCAGAATTTACTCTGCGCTCACAGCACTTGCAGTGACAATCTCCCCATTAAGTCCAGTGATTAAAAATAGCATTTGTATTGATTGCAGGTAGCGATTAAAATTACATTTCAAAAACGTTACTTGGCGTTTGACTATCAGGCGGTACAAACTTGGCTGAGTTTATAGGACCCATGTCAATCAATTAAGCTGTAAATCTGGCCCTTTGACTATCAGTAGCCCAAATATTGAGTAAACACAGAAACTATGTTAATACACATCGATAGCATTCAGAAATGCTGAGAAAGACCTGGATGAGTCCAGTTGCAGCCAGTTTTCTCCTCCCTGTAACTTCTCTAACATACTCTGCTTTGCAGTTCTATCGTATACCGTTTTGAAAGTTGACCCCACGCCCTTGGCTCTTGCTGCACTGTTTAATCCCACAGCCTCACCTCCAAGAATCAAGGAAAAAATAGTTAAGAAGAGGCCCCCTCTAATGTAGCCATTAAGGGTATTAGTCATACATTGTTTAATGGGCAGTGCATTTCGCCAATGCCACAGAGATGCCGCTAGAAAAACAACAGGGCTGATGCTACGGGCCGTTCTCGTTTCCAAGAACAGCATTTGAGATAACCTGTTCCTCCAGTGGCCAGAAAATGTTTACTAGCTGTGAATCCTTTTTGTGCTTGGCTGCAGGTACATTACAAGAGCTCGCAAGACTGATTCAGTGAGTGGTATCCTCAGGGGTGATGCCTTCCAGAAGGCATTCACTTGAGCCGTGATAATAAAGAAGGCCACAAATAAGCCGGTGACTACATTACCCTGAACCTACTCTAAAGACACAGTGCAACCAAGCAGAAAAGAACTCACAGCTGAAAATAACACAGACAGATTCAAAGTTGGCAAATTTCAAATTGGGAATTTTCTCTGTAATTGCATGTCCTGACAGTAGATCCAAAGTCCACCGGCCAGAAGCTGCACAGGTAGAGTTGAACCACCTGCAGCTCTGAGACAGGTTTGCCTAATCAGGTTTGATTGATTAACCAAGCCCTCTTTTCTGTACGTGATTAAGAAATGGGATTTATGTGGTGTGGCCATGAGACCTCATGCCCTGCAAGGCCTGTGAGTGCCTCCCTTACTTACTGTCTCCTGTCCCTGCCTTGCCAGCTGTTCATTTAGCTTTTCCCCGTGCAGACTCCAGTTTCACACCTGCAGACACTCAGCCAGAGCATCTATCTCTAGCAAACTGTGGGCCCAGGGGCTCACAGATGCATCCTGTCAACAGATGCGACAGGACAAGGGGCAACGGGCACAAACTGGAACACAGGAAATTCCATCCCAACATGAAGAAAAACTTCTTCACTTTGAGGGTGACAGAGCACTGGAACAGGCTGCCCAGAGAGGTGGGGGAGTCTCCTCTGGAGATACTCAAAACCCTCCTGGATGCGTTCCTGTCCAGCCTGCTCTAGGTGAACCTGCTTTGGCAGGGTGGTTGGACTAGATGATCTCTAAAGGTCCCTTCCAACCCCTACCATTCTGTGATTCTGTGATTTGTGGGGGACATGGGGACTTTTTCTGCAATTTGCCCAACTTTATATCCTTTTCTCTGCAGCCAGATAACACAAGCCTCCACTATGAAAAAGCAACGGTTCTGCATTTTTAACTCATTGTTAATAGGAATCTACCACTTTTATACTGGTGAAAGTTGTTCCTCAGACCTCCAAGCAGTATTAGTCCCAATATTTATTCCAGATTATGTAGCAGCCCTTTGTGATGCTCTGTCATGTTTCATCAACCATGTAACGTGGGGTTGTCTAACTGTAATGGACAGGTCAGGCTGAAATGTGGCATGTTAATAGATCTGCTACAACCCCAGAATTCATAGGTCTGCCCTGCATGATGCCGTGCTCCCTAGGGATGCTCAAACCAGGTCCAGCATCAAATGTCAGCTAGATCCATAGCAGGACTTTCTACCTATGCTTATCGATCCGAGTCCCCAGAGAAAAAATAACACCCAAATTCCCGCCCAAGTAATACATGAGGAAGAAAGAGATTCAGGAGATACTTGTTCAGGTTTAGGGAGGCCAGCATGGTGCAGCAGTAACACAGATAATGCTCCTAGCACAGACTGCTTAAGGATCACCTGCAGGAATAAGATGATGAAGGATCTGGGCCTTTGGGCAAGATCCAGCATCACCAGTGCCAACAGAAAGCTCCTGCTCACCTCAGTGGACTCTAAATTAAGCCCTCAGGCCCTGAGAGGCAGCTGCTTAGAGAATTATGCTAGGTCATGGCTAGAGACCAGGCACTGCAGTCCTGGGGGTTACTGAATATTTTATGATTCAGTTATTAAAAAACATGTGTATCAGACATCTATCAGTGTGGGTATCCATAACCCTGGCTGCTCCTGGGGAACTGAGGGAAGATATTAGCAAAAGAGATATTTCAGGACTGCGGGAGTCTGCCTCCAATAAACCAGTAGTTAAGTGCAGCAAGGGACTTTACTGGATGCTCTTGTTGCCGTCGGTTAGGCATGGGGCTGCCTCACTCTCGGCGGCAGTAAATAGCCATAACAGATTATTCAGGGCTGAGCTGCCCTGAGGATGTCCCCAGCCTCCTGGGGACACATCAGGACAGGCACCTGTGAACAGCCGCCTCCTCCCAGGCTTGTACGCACACAGGGTCGGGGACTTCTGGGTGTGAAGCAGAAGGAAAAAGCTTCTGGAAAGAAACTGTCTGCAAGGAGCTGGGCATAGTGAGGGCAGGTTTTAACAGGCAGCTCAGGGTACAGCTGTGATTTCAGCAGTCAGTTCATCCAAACTGCATCAAGCTGGTCCCAACACAACCTTGGAGGTATTACCACTGAAGAGCAGCTGGATAACAATCTACTTTAAAATTAGCATCAACAATAGCACAGTTTCATAGCATTTCTTCAAAACAATAGGCAAACAAGCCAAATCACTGCTAATTGTTTTTTAATGATTGTTAAAGCCTGCTATGGTACAAAATGCCAATCAGTTCATTGTTTCTCATACTCTTGATGAGAACAGCAAAGTCTACTTGATTAATTCTAGTCCTAACCTAGCTGATTCAAGGTGAATAGCAAAGATGATGTGGGAACTGAAGTGTGTATTTACAAAAAAAAAAAAGTTCTACAAATTTTAATTACCACAGTTGGTGAATTTTTCTTTTTGCTGTGTTAGTCTTTGTACCTTTTATATCAATGACAATGAAAGATTTCACATGTAGATGGATGTAGTCAAAAACCTTGTCTATACAAGAGCTGATAGTACGCAAGTGCAGTAGAGTGCCTCTGATTTCTTTCCCAAGCTGACTCACTGAAAATAGAAATGTTTGGGATAAATATCACAAGAACAACTATGAACTCCACCTTGAGATCGCCTGTAGGAAAACCCCATGTTCCAGAGGAAGGTACAACGATCTGCAATGTCCACTAAATCAAAAGTGATATGGACAGTGTTAAAAAGACTCTTTCATCTGGTAACATTCATCTGTCTTGTGATTTCCACTTCTGCTGAGGGACAGTTACAGCAAGCAGTAGTGCTTTGGAAATTGTGGCTAGAAGGAGTGAGGAGCACCATACCGACAGAAGTGGACATCATTTTCTTCAGGTAGCGCTACAAAAGAAAAGAATCTGACACAGTATCTTTATTATAAACCACATAGTAGTAATGCTATGTACTCTGGTTCAAACGTAGCACCACAGCATTGCAGTCATCCTTATAACTGCATTGTACTGTCTGCCTGAAAGGCAAAAGGCAGAGAAAAAGTAGGGGGTCAGATTCTGCTCCCGAGTGCCCTACTTTGGAACCAGCTTTGGTTCATTACATTGATCAAACTCCAGCCCTGTGAGGACAGTGCTTTTAACTACAAAAGAAAGTGTTCAGACGAGCCATGCGGTGCCAGTGCAGGTGGGGTTCCTGTCCACCGCTCATGCCAGAAGACAAAATAACTCCGACAGTTAGCAGCCTTGGCTCTCCCTGTACACCAGTGTGTAGGTGGAAAGGAAAATGAAACACGCTTCCCATGCACATATCGAACAAGCCGGTCCCACATCGCCACCGGACTCCATGCTGCCTTCAGACAAGGGGCACCCCTGCGTGTGCTGCCCAGCATGGCTAGGGGCCACTTGGGACAGGCCTTCCCCTGCCACCCCAGCACAGAGGGATACGAGAGCCTCCCTACACAACCCCCCACATGGGAAAAGGGTCTGTCCCACCCCAGCAAGGGCAGGCAAATCCAAGCCAGGACCCTGTTAGCTCCAGATGCGGGAGTGCTGCGGAGACGCAAGGGCTGGTTTCACGCCAGCCAGCCCAGGGCAAGAAGTGGTGCAGCCATGGCTGTGTGGCATTGTGTCTCAGTAACTAAACCTGTAGACGCAAATATACTGAGTGTCCATCTTAATTAAACTGTGTTTTAAAGGTCAGACAGTACAGTTCCCATGTGCAAGTCCTGGATGTCAAAGCTCATCCTCTACAAAGAAATCCCTTAATGACCTCCCTTGGTACCAGTTACTGCCCTCGCACAAGTTCCCCGGCTGTTCTGGCTGGCTGAGATGAGGCAGATAGCTTATCCATCTGGACACCATCTGCCTCACAGGAGTACCAAGTCATGCTAGTGAGGGCTGAAGAGACTCCATACAAGCTGTGATGTGAAGAACCGCACAGGCAAAGAAAATCCCTCGGCAATCTCTGCAAGGACACCACAGACTTTGTCCTAAATCTCTGCTGCAACTGTTGGAGTTACACTGACTCGGGGCACCCGAAGGGTCTTGCCCTATGTCTGCAGTGATACAGGGAACTCCATGTCTTTTGTCTGGTTCATCATGTGTAGGATGGTTCACCGTCACCGGATGGCAGGCCAGTCACTTTGAAACAGGTCCTGGTCTGCCTCACAGCCGACAGGCAGGAAGGAGAATTGTTCATTTGTCAGATGGAAAAACCAGGAATGAGCCTCTCTTGCAGTCACTAAGGAGGTAGCGTGTGGTCTTAATTATAGCCTCCAGACCGGATCATTACCTGGGAAGCAGAGAGCAGGAGCATACATATACATCTACTTGTAAGTCACGCTTAAAGTGATTCTTTGTGGGCCTCTGTGGAGACAAAAACAAACAAAAAGAATAAACTAAGGTGGGGATATTGTACATTTTATTCGCTGTAGCCTGCATTTCATTGTAATTTGGATGTGCAAGAGCCACATGGAAAACATCTCTCTTTCAGCTGGCATTTGACTTCTCATTGCTGCGATGCCCCTCGCCGTGTCATGCAGGAGGAAGACAGCCCTGGCCACAGCACAAGCACTGCCCTAAAGTCTCAACCTGACCCAGCAAGGGGAGGAGAGGGAAATCAGAAATTAATGCATTTGGAAAGTCTGGGTATTTTCAGCTGACTGCATTAAGGAAAATGAAGTGTTCTCAAAGAGTATTTTTAAAGCTTGTTTTCATTAAAAATGAAAACCTCTGTCATCTTTTAAAGGGCAGTGGTAGTGTGGTAGAGACATAACTGGTCAATAACTGCGATGACAAAACAGAGTCCTTGTAAATGCTATGAATGATTTAAACCAACATTAAAAAATAGCATTATAGCAACACTTCCTACTTCTGGAAATATTAATGAGGAAGGAACTTAAAGTGCAGTTAACTGTCTGCTGTATTGTAATCAGGGGAGCCAGTTCTCCTGGCGCAGGAACTGATCAAACTTTTGCCAGTACTTTCTGCAAGCTTTGCAATCCCTGCAAAAAGGGTCTGTGCACCACAGTCACTCCCTGGCTTTGTTGGACAACCTGGAGAGGATCTAACTCACCTAATTCAATCCATCTATAAGTTAGGGCTGCAGCTTGAGCTGGTTTTGTGAACTTCTTTGTCAGTCAGTGGAAAGAAATAGGCACTTGAGGAAGGCAGTTACAGTTTAAGATAGGATGACGCTTCCCGTGGAGTTGCTTACCTGCTTCTGACTGTAGGCTCTGAACGCTCCAGCTGATTTTTAAGGGGAAAGATGAACTAGGTAAGATGAGACCCTTCTCTTGATAGCCTTGCAAAATGGTGGGAATCTCGGGCACAAACGAACAGCAACAGTGCGCAGCTGGGCAATTCGTCCTTCAGTACCTTCCGTCTTGCACTGCTCTGTCCTGCCAGCCCTGGCGTAAACCCAAAAACTGAGCCACCAGCCATGATATTCCATGATGCCTACAGAGCCTTGTCTCCTACCGTTTCTGTCTTCTTGGCTGGCCTCTGACCTTTGTGTCAGGGCAATTGTTCTGAAAGTCCCTCACTGAAATATAGTACCTTCCAGAAGGGGCAGGAAGCGGCTAGCTGATTTACTGGTTCCCTTGCCTAAGCCAAAACCTAAACGACTGCTTTGGTGTTAAAAAGTGCTGGTATCTTTTTCTGAGCAAACTGATTTTCTTTGAATTTGGATCTTAGGTGTGAATAACTTTTGATATCAAAAATGTGAGTCCTGACAGAAGCATCTTCTCATGTCCAGCCACCCAGAAGTTCTTTCCACTTATGTGTTCCCTGTGTGAGTACACAGCATAGCTTTCTCCTGTTCAGGCTTCCCTAGGCAACACCTGTCTTCATGACTTCTGAGATCACTACCTAGCCAAAATCAGGGTGGGATTCAAAAGCTGCTAGGGGAACATGAGGGAAACATGAATACACACCCACATATGTATACATCACTGTTTAAGCCTTGTTTGATCTACTGTAAAACAGGGTAAATGTTAATTTCAGGAGGTCTAAATGAAATTGTCTCTCAACAGAAAAAATCTGAAACGTTGCTCTGTAAACAGGCAAATGAAAAAAATTTACTAATTTTTTTTAATGAGACCATTGCTCAATGGTCTGAAAAATGTAAATAATCTAACATGATTTTGTGAGTTCAAATATGCATTTTTCAGAATGAAAGAAAAGGGAAATACCTGGGCAGTATTCTTCCAGTTCTAGCTTCTATCCTAGCATTTTGTCTGAATTTCTTTTTCAGACTGAATGCTGTATTTCTGCACAAGCCACCCAACCCACTCCAAGCAAAAAAGTCACATCCCACAGAACCATCTCTACAATTATTCCATAGCTGGTCTCAGTCAAAAACCAACTAGAAACAGCAGGGACATGGAAACACATTTTACATAGGACTTGATGTCCAGATTTACTGCAGAGCAAACTTACAATCATGAGCAAAGACAGCAAGTCAGAGAAAAGATCTTAAACATGCCCCGAGGAGTCATGTCTCTTTAAAGTGTATTGGTTGCATATATACTCTATCTGATCTCAGAAATGTATCTATCTGCCTCACAATTGTCATCCTTTGCCTGCTTATACGTATGTCCAGAACCCATGTCAATGTTTTCATTATGCATACATCACATATGAATGGGCAAAAAAATCAATACCATTGTTGTTTGTAACTAAAGTTTATAGCTAGGTTGGAAAAATGTTTTCTCTTTTCCCTCATAAACCTTTCCCCTTTCCGTGCTTAGATGGTGGGTGACTTCCATTATTCTGATCTATAACCAAGTCTTAATTACTGTAACAGCTCTTTCCTATCAACTTATTATATTATTGTGCCATTATTTCATTTGCTCTAAATCTATACCTCGCTGGGATCCAGAAACACGAGCACTTCTGCATGTTTGAGTGTGCACTGCGGAGCAGGGCAGAATAGGAGGACAAGAACAACCCCAATTTTCTGCTCTATTTCAGAAAGTGCTGGTGTCCTTTCATCCCCTCTTTCTGCTGAGTGGTAAGAAACAATGATAACCCTCTTTAAATAGATTAGAAAGTTGATTGCACTGCATTAAATATACCCTTCCTACCCCAGCTGCGGTTGTACCTGCAGCTAAATACTTGAACCATCTGTCCTACGCTGACTAAGAAAATGAAGACATGAACAGACATGTTGACGAAATCAGCAGCTGCTCTAAGTGGGCCATTTGTTTGCCATCGCTGACTGTTTGTGAAAGATGTGCAAATCCTGGCATTTTCACTAGTACAAACGCCGTTCAGGAATATGTACCAGACACATTTCTAGCTATTATTACATTTTGCCATTTATTAGATCTAGATCTAATAGATCTAGATCTATTAGCATCTGGTCCAAAAGTCTGGTCTCAGAAGTGGCTCTGTCCTCTTTGCTTCCTCCCCTCAGGTATTTACATACATTGATGAGATCCGCAGAGCCTTCTCTTCTCCAGGCTGGACAGTCCCAGCTCTCTCAGCCTTTCCCCACAGGAGAGATGCTCCAGTCCCTTCAGCACCTTGGTTGCCCTTCACCGGACTCTCTCCAGTCCATCCATGCCTCTCTTGTGCTCTCATACTGGGCCAGAACTGGACCCAGTACTCCAGGTGTGGCCTCACCAGTGCTGAGTAGAGGGCAGGATCACCTCCCTGTGCAAAGTGCAATACTCATCCTAATGCAGCCCAGGATACCATTAGCTGCCTTGGCTGCTTGGGTACGTTGCTGGTTCATGTTCAAGTTGATGACCACCAGGTCCCACCAGGTCTTTATGCAAAGCTGTTTTCCACATGGGTGGCCCCAGGCTGTACTGGTGCATGGGTTGTGCAGGACTTTGTAGTTCTCCTTTTTGAACTTCATGAGGTTCCTGTCAGCCCATTTCTCCAGCCTGTCAAGGTTGGATGGCAGCATGACCCTCTGGTGTTACTGGTTTTCCTTCCCTCATAAAGAGGGAGTGCTCCACCTCTGTCACCATGTCACCACATGCAGCAGATGTCTCTTTAACCTGCACATACAAGTATGTGGTGGGATGCCTGTGTTCACATGGAGCCTCACAACTGCTGCCAGATTTGGTGCAAAAGTCTTTCCAGACAGAAGCCTTTAAGATATGATTCTACAGGACTTCGCCAGCCCAAAAAGCCTTTGAACATCGGTGGGAATTCTGCATGCTGTGGGCTTGAATGTTAGAACTTATATAAATAAATATGAGCAAAACCAATGACATACGTACAGGCTAAGTGTTTGCTTTCGGTACTCTGGATGGGGGGGAGATGGCTGGATGAGTCCTGGATCTGTGCTGCCTTTTGATCCCATGGAAATCTGAATATGAGAGGAAAGATGCCCAAAACACGTCCTAGCTCCATAACAGGAGTGGACATCTGGGCTTGAAGTAGACGTTCTCTCTGGTCTTGCTGTTTAGATGTACCTGCAGTGACCTCCATATGAACACTGCGATTAAACTACCAAATAACTTACTAATTCTGCATTTGGATTATATACTTCACTCTTCATTTTTTAAGACTTGTGATATATGTATTAACATGAATTTCCACAAAGTGATCCCCCTTCCAGATGCCACTCATCCAGTGTTTCCGATTAACTGAGTGTAGGTACAGTTGCAGCATGATCACTGAGAAAATGCAAAAAGGCTGTGTGATTTAAAGCCTGTGGGATTTTAGTAGCAACTTATTGGAAGTCATTATTCGTGCAGGACCTGCAGCCCACCTCAGCTAGGTGATGAAAGTCTTGGCCACTCCATCTGGCCCAGGAGCTCATGAAAGGCCTTGGTAATAGCAGGGCACCAGTCCTCTGTGACAGGCAGAAGCCTCAGCACCTCCTGGCAGCATCTTGGTGGCACTGGCTGTCTGACTGCAGTAGTGGAAGAAATCCTAGATTTAGTCCTTCACTAGAGAAGACTTCCTTCTACAGCTACTTGCAGAATGGCTCTGGTCCAAAGCAAACATCTCTGTTGCACCTGAGTTCTGTTTCCAAGCTTTCCTCTGCTGCTGCAGTGATAAAAACTAGCCTTTTTGTTACCAAACATTTAAATTATGCTATGTACTCCAAAAGTGAGACACAAATCAGAAATTCATCTTCATTCATACTGGCATGTTCTACTGTATGCAATGGCAAGTATTTTCCATAGAATGTTTTCCCATAAACTTAAAAAACAAATAAATAAAAAAAGAGAGAGAGGGAATTTGTTTATGAGCTTTAATGGGCTCTGCTGCATTTTGGGAATAGCGTCCATATGGGTTATGCATATTAAATGTAATCATAGTCTTGAAAAAGGAGAGTACATTTAACATTCTGCAGTCCAGGGCTGGAGGACAGACAAGGGAATGGTCAGGGACAAACTGACCTCAAGTGTAAATGAACAGCTTAGGCTTTTTAATAATGCAGGTGATGCTGTCAATTTTCCCAATTTTAATGCAAGTCTCAAGATTTTATTTTATTCATAAAGATCCATCTCTTGAAAACAAGCATTCTGACCTTTTTTTCTCCTTATGGCAGTACAAAATCTTTTCCCATGGAAAGTTTAGGATTTTTTTAATAGAAAAAAGCACTTAAAAAGCAGAAGGCAAGAGGAAGAAAAAAAACCCTCAGTTTATAACTGTCACTGTCCTGATTTTGTGGAGCTTAACTTAGGCTTTCCAGCACTTATGTCTAGCAACATTAATTTGTGGTTATTTGCAACAAGTGCTTGCATTTACGCATAGCAAAAGCACTGTGCAGTCCAATCTTAGTTATCTAAATCTGGGATTTGCAAAGTTGAGGTAAATCAGCGCCTGGGGCTGAGGAGCCACCAGATGCGAGCCGTGGTGAGGCGTGGTGACCAACACTGGTGCATCCAAGCAGCGCTGCGACAGGCGGGGTTACAGAGCTGTGGTTGCGGCTTTCTGCACTCTACACTTACCACAGAGGCCTCTTAAGCTTAACTTAACATGTAGCTGCTGTCGGCCAAGCCGTCCCGTTTTCTCGCGGGCGCAAGACTTGACTGTACTCTTTAACCCCAACCAAAAAAAGACATTTCGATATTTGGCCAGAAGAGGGCAATATTACGTCACCTAAAACACCCAAAGGTCATACTAGCTCCATACAGGCCAGAAATTCATGCTATGAAATAAAGGAGGGGAGAAAATAACATTTTCTATCCATTTAATATGGCATTTCTGCTCCTTTTTATAACTATATTGTATTTCGCTGCTTTATGTAGTTTGCGAGCGTGAGCGCCCTGCTCACCAGAAGACCTCTCAGCCTCCTGACTGCAAGTCCGCTGAAGCTTCCACCTGCAGGTCTGAAGTGCAGTGATTTATCCTTAGAGAGCGGGGGTTAATTTAAAGCACATGTGCAAACATACTCGAAGAAAGGCAGAGACAAGCAAATAAATATATTTGAGGTTTTTGAAAGTTCAGACAAGAGAAATCAGCTGTGTAGAGGAGTTGAGCTCTCACACTGCTGCACTGGCATCGCAGACCGCATGTGTGTGAGAGGCGGTGGCTGCGTGCACGCAGCCAGCACAGCGTCCCCATCATCCTCCCTGCTTCTGCTTTCTGCCTCTTCGTCTTTCTGCCCTCCATTTCCAACCAGTGTGTCCTGCTGGTCTTCCTGGCACAGATGTGTGTGCGCTCTGGGTGCATCTGCTTCTAATCTGCCTCTGTGTTGCCTCTGCATCCAGTTTAAGTGCTTGTAGTGGTGCCACTCGCCGCTTCTCCACTTCCTCTGTGAACTGTAAACCTGTGGACATAGGGAAAGTCTATTGCTCTGTGCTTCTCCCTGCCCCTTCTTCTGCCTCCCTGCTTCAAAGTTTTGGGGGAAATATCTCCCTCACCCACCCTGAGGAACAAGTTCTGAACCACAAAGCCACCCTGGGGGGTGTCCTTTTCAAGTTTTTTCTCAAACCCTCTGGGTGGTATCAGTGCACCATTACATGAGAACTCTTGGCAGCTCAGAAACCATCTCAATTCACTGAACTAGGAAAGTGAGTAAAGTAGTTTCTATTCCTATTCTCAGTGCGGTGAGGGCCAAGGGGAGGTTCCCACGGTGGAACCAGGGGTTAGGAAGGCAGCCGAATGGCACAGACGAACACAGACCCTCCGCACACAAATGTTTCTTTGGAAGCACCTCATATTCAGAGAACTTCTGCCAAATCTGGGGCAAGTTTCCTGGCAGATCATGCCAGGGCGTCAGTCTAACATTCATCCACCACACATGATCTTTATCAAGAAGATCACCTGAGAGTAATGCAGACAGACAGCATACTCCAAACAATTTACTGGTTTCCGTCCACCTTTTTTTTTATATATATATATATCAAAAAGTCAAATCTTGCAAAATTTTACATTTCCTACAGAAATGTTGCTTGCTGGCTAACTATAAGCAAAATACCATGGTTAAATTCTTCTAAAAAAATGCTTTATATGACTTTTAGTTGTCCTGAACAGCAAGAGACCAAGTAGCCTACTCCTGCAGAAACACTGTACACCATAACAGCCGTGGCTTGGGTCGTTAGCGCTTTATGTGCTTCAGAGAGCTGAAAAGAGCTTTACAAACACTAAAAAATGAACATAAGCTCTGCTGGATCATATAGCCAAGGAAAAGGAAGGCTCAGCTGACACACCACAGAAATTCACTTCTGGAGAGCACAGCATGCACCAACTGCACATCGGTTCAAGATAAAGACAAAAAAAATACTATCAGCCCTGGAAAATTAAGAGGGACTTTAGTTAGTCCAAACACATGCAGTTTGACCTAGATATTCTAGGTCTAGACCTACTGTAAAACCAAGAACCTACTCACTTTGCATCCCGTCAGACTGACCAAAGGAGTCATTGTGGGATAGTGGCTTACATGGAGGAGAGCTGCCTATTGTGTCACCAGCTGCCACAGCATCCCAGCAAATACACAGGGTTCCGCTAATCCATCAACTCTCACAAGGCCTCAGCACAGGCAATAAAGCCGCTGCCCAGAACTTGGGAAAGCAGCGTCAGCCAACATTTCTTTAACCATAGTACTTGTCACGGAATAACGCAGCAGAATTTAAACTGTCAGTAAAGTCAGGTCACACCATCATCAGTTGTCCCATTGTCTCTCCAGTAGTCACAGGAACGCCTTCATAACAATGCCTTCACCAACAATGATGTTGCTGTATTTATGCGTTTGCACCCGCATAATAAAGCACTCAGCCAGTGTGGGCTAGTTATAAACCACACTAACAGAAATCATGGCATATCCCTGGCAAGGTTTGCACTAACAGAAAACTCAAAGTAATCTTGATAAACCTGGTCTTACCTCCTGCGTGTAAGGAGGGTATGAAAGCGCTCGACTTGACAGCATTCTCATGATGACACATCTGGATTAGAGTGCCCGAGAGGAGACCTCACCTGGAAATGGTGCTGGCAGCAGCAGCACGGCAGTGTCAAGTGCTGGTCATAGCTACTGAAGGGTGAACAGTTTGCTGGTCATTCTGGTAGACAAGCCCACACAGCTCATACACTCTTCATCATTTCCACTCTACCAAGATTTGCGGTTTGCTGGACGCGCACTGTTATTACACAGCCGTATAAAAATGTTCAGCCTGTTGGTGAGAAAAAAACCGATCACTAGGCGGAGCTAATAAGTTGTTCTCTCATTTATTTTTTACTTCCTTTTTCTTAGGAGCAGGAGGCATAATACAACCGCAATGTCTGTGTCTCTGTCAGTCCTGTCACTTCTGGTTACATCTGAAATTCTTGGTCAATTGTACTCGTAACCGAGAGAGGTAAAGGTCTCAAGGATTTTACATTGCTGCAGTTTGCACAAGAACTGCAGTGTGGCTAGAGGGAAAAGACCCCAGCCAATGTTCCTGCAGAGGAAAGGCAGCACCCAGCAGCTCCCGACCAGGAGAAGGCACTGCTCTTGCCCAGCAGGCAGGGACTCAGAGCAGCGACAACGTGGAAAGGGTCACTAGTGGATGTGGAAGATTGGAAGACCCAGGTCACACCTCCATTGGAAAGCAAGCTTAGGGTTATTTATAAAACCTCACTATCCCTAGGGGGGGTCTTTTTGCCTTTGATTAACACAATTTACGCATTTTTATTGGTTTCTTGCATTTTGCTTTCCTTATCCTGACATCCAGCACCTGAAATCTATTTTACAGGGTTTTATCTCCTAGTGCAATAAACCTCTATTAAATTTACTGGAATCATGAAAGTTAAATTTGCCTAAAATATCTCAGTTCCAACTTTCTTAATATTTAGAGGTTGGTTAGTGCCTTTATATATATAATGAGCTAACCAGCCACATTAAGACAGCCATGTGTGACTCAGTGGTACACCGAGTATTTTCAGGCCTTTGAAAGACAAAGACAACATTTTGTATACAGCACAGATGACTCCTTACCACTGCTAATTGCTGTTTTTCTGGTTGGAGACACCTACATTTTCCTATCTTCCTATTTAGATCTGGAAAATCATTAGTTTTCCTCAAATAGTTCAATGATTTTGAGTTAGCCAAAGCAAACATCATAACAACCCTGTGTCCTGACCACGGCTCGCTGGACTGATAATCTATGATTCTAAGATTCTACGGCTGCACAGGGCCTTGGCTACAGTTTATTGCCATGAAATGTGTGGCAATAGGGAGCTCCCGTGACTCCCTCTTCTGTACCCCATTGTGATTGCTCCTTAAGGCTGTGCAGTGTCCAATTGAGGGAACCTGACAAAGATTAAATGGGAATTTCTTTGAACCTGAGATATGGAAGCTATGGTCAGAATCTCCATACAGAGGTGTAACTGAAAGGATATTTGTTAACTGATAATAGACAAACTATTATACTATAAAATATTCAGGACAAAAAAAACACATGCAAGGAAAAAAATGTAATTAGAATTCAAGTAATTTTCTGCACAGATGAGATTGTATTGCAACTTCAGCAATTATAGGATGAAAACTTCAAAGCAAATTGCCCAGAATCAATGGAAGTCAAGTCCTTGTTTTTCCTTTTTTTTTTTTAACATTTTCTGCATATGTTTCAATAAAGATGTAAAATTTCTGTTTTGTCGTGGCATAATAGCCATGACAGATAATAAATTATTTCACAGATTGAAACAAATATATTTATGAGAGGTCCTGGTGTAGTGGTTTGTGGGAGCCAGGAAAGTAGTAATTCCAATCACACAGAGCCATTGACCAATGTCTGCGGTCAGATCATTTGACCTTCTTGTTCTTCAGTCATCTTAGCTGGAAAGTGTATTAAATGCATCACCCCTGGAAAATGACAGCGTGCATTCATGCATTAATGTGTATTTTACCGCATATAGGATATTGTACTTCTCCTCCCCCTTCAGTTTGTAGTTTCTGGTTTCCTAAAGTGTTATGCAGAATCCCGTGCAAGTGATGTTCTACATTTCCTAAACCTTTTATATCCTTGAAGTTTGAGAAATTAGAGAGTATTAGCTTTCCTCTCTTGGATTTCTAAAGACATTTCAGGCTTGTCTTTTACCTAAATCATTTTATGGCCCATTAATTGAATAGATAATGTTTCTCCGCAAAGTCTGAAGGGTCATTTAGCATTTTCAGCATGACTACAACATGAACACAGTGTATTTTCAGCCAGAAGGTTGATTTTTTTTTTTTTTTACAGTTTTAACAACCAACAAGTGAGCCAGCCTTTGATATCCACTGTTCTTGATAAATGTAAATCTTTCCGTTGATATTTAAGCAGAAGAAATAGGGTTTTGGTTAAAATGGCATAGCGTCTAATAGAATCATAGAATCTTCATGGTTGGAAAGGACCTTTGAGATCATCGAGTCCAACCAAACAACCTACAATCTCTGCCACTAGAGCATGCCCTGAAGCGCCACATCTAGACGTTTCTTAAACACCTCTAGGGATGGTGACTCAACCACCTCCCTGGGCTGGCTGTTCCAGGGCCTGACCACTCTTTCAGTAAAGTAATTCTTCCTAATATCTAATCTAAACCTCCCCTGCCGCAACTTCAGACCATTGCCTCTGGTCCTGTTATTGTTCACCTGGGATAAGAGGCCAACACCCACCTCTCTACAACCCCCTTTCAGGTAGTTGTAGAGGGCAATGAGGTCTCCCCTCAGCCGTGTCTTCTCCAAGCTAAACATGCCCAGCTCCCTCAGCCTCTCCTCATATGACTTGGTCTCCAGACCCCTCACCAGCCTGGTAGCTCTCCTCTGGACACGCTCCAGCACTTCAATGTCCCTCTTGTACAGAGGGGCCCAGAACTGAACACAGGACTCGAGGTGAGGCCTCACCAGTGCCCAGTACAGAGGCATGATCACCTCCCTGCTCCTGCTGGTATCCTATTCCTGATACAAACCAGAATACTGTTGGCCGCCTTGGCCACCTGGGCATGCTGCTGGCTCATGTTAAGCTGGCCGTCCACCAGCACCCCCAGGTCCTTTTCTGCCGAGCAGCTTTCCAGCCACTCTTCCCCAAGCCTGTAGCGTTGCATGGGGTTGTTGTGACCAAAATGCAGGACCTGGCACTTGGCTTTATTAAACCTCATACAGTTGGCCTTGGCCCATCAATCCAGCCTGTCCAGGTCCCTCTGTAGAGCCTTCCTACCCTCGAGCAGATCAACACTCTCACCTAGTTTGGTGTCATCTGCAAACTTACTGAGGGCGCATTCAATCCCCTCATCCAGATCAGTGATAAAGATATTAAACAAAACCAGGCCCAAAACTGAGCCCTGAGGGACACCACTGGTGACCAGCCGCCAAGAGGATTTCACCCCATTAATCACAACTCTCTGGGCACGGCCATCCAGACAGTTTTTTACCCAGCGAAGAGTACACTTGTCTATGCCATGATTCGCCGGCTTCTCCAGGAGAACACTGTGGGGGACGGTGTCAAAGGCCTTACCAAAGTCCAGATAGACAATGTCTACAGCCTTCCCCGCATCCAGAAGGCGGGTCACATGGTCATAGAAAGAGATCAGGTTGGTTAAGCAGGACCTCCCTTTCCTAAACCCATGCTGGCTGGCCCTGATCCCTTGGCCGTCCTGCACTTGCTGTGAGAGCTCGCTCAAGATGATCCTCTCCAGAAAATTCTGAAAGGGCATTGGAGGCATGAACTATCGGTTTTAATAGGACAGAATAAAATCCTCCAAAGGCCTAGCCACTAGCTCCCATGAAATGCAGAGCAAGGTTTCATATGCTAAGTAGTAAAATATGTTTGTCTTTTTAAAGAAAAATCTAGTTATAATATACACTTCAACTCAAAATCAGTTTTGTAAACCCGTTTAATCTCTGCTAAAGGGCTTTGCTAATCAACCTGTTGAAAGTGCTGCTCAAGGAATGACTGCCATTAGTGGTCTTGTGACTCAAGCAGCCTTATTGCCTCATGTTACGCAAGGCCACAGCAAGTCAAAAAGCTAAGTCAAACTTCTTATAATTATTGGTGGTATTCTAGACACTGGATAGTATTCAAATTGGTCAACCTAGGCTACTTTGAATCTACTGGGCCGTTATGTTGTGTAACATGCCAAGGAAAAGGGAATATGCCCCCTCCTTGGGGTCCTTCTGCCATTGCAAAGTGGGACCCAGTCCTGTAAGGTCTTGGAAATGTGTTGAGCTGCACACACCCCTTTCAGATAGACACAGATGGGAAGATAAAATCCTCTTGATTGACTAGGCAGATGGTTGTGTTTGGAGTGTGTAAGACTTCTTGGCTATTGGGGAAATAGAAGGAAAACTAGGCCTAGGGCTCCGAAAATATCTTCAGGTCTAGCATTAGACCTTTGGCTGGTAATCAGCCTTTCTAAAGTTATTGAGACTATTTACATTCTACAGTATTTCTTCTGTGGGCAATCTTTGCACCTGAGTCCACATAATTTGTGGTCCTTCTTTAACTTCTTAATTTTTTAGTAGCTACTTGTGTGCGGGATATTTTTTAATGAGTTTGCACTGGGGAGGAAGACAGGGAGTTGGTCGTTCTTATATAAATACCTATAACTAGTAGTTAACAGGTACTTAAAATCTTCGTGGCCACATTCAACAACTACAGCCTAAGTATGGCATATTATAGTCCATTATATGGTTTTAAGTCATGAAAACTTTGGAGTGTGTTTTGAAAGACTGTATGCTGTCTTGGTGAATAGCAAGTAACTACACTTAATTTTTAGAATTAGCCCCTATTGTTGCAATTCAAGCAGCAGAGATCATAATTGTGTACTCACTTTCCTTCTCCTTATGGTACAGTTGCTCCAGTGACTATTTCTGAATTCACACTGTTTGTTAAACAGATCACTTAGAGCATGCAACTTCTATTTCAGTTCCTGCCTTATTACAAAGAAACAACAGGGTAAAACAGGGAAGAAGCATCATAACATATGTAATGTTGTTTTCTCATTCATGAGCTGCAGGTATTAACGTAGGTTTTAGATTCTCTGTGAAATGAGAATAGTAAGTCAGCAAGATATGCCGAGAAGTGTCTGAACTGCCAGAAGAAAATTCCATAGACTTGTGATCTTGTAGAGAGAATGAGGGAACTCAAAAGAAATAATCAGCTTTTAAAGTCATCTCTGATCATCCCTCAAGCTACTGCAGAGTCAGAAAGGAATTTAAAAAGGGCATCTCCTGCACATTTGTCTTTGAGTAGCACCAACACAAAAGGAGAATCTCAAAGGAGCATTTGTCTCACACAGTTGGAAATCTTTAGTATAGTAAAAAGACTTTGAACTGGTACAAAATACCCAGAAGACTACACATGAATTAGGGCCTTATGTGGTACTTTCTACTCTGAAAATATCACTTACGTCCCAAGGGACAGGAAAGTCTCACATTTTTGAAATATTAGTTATATGACTGCATGCGCAAATTGGAAGCTCTGCAGTTCATCTTCAAACCATGAGCTCACCAAAAGCACAGTCTCCTCCTTGATTGTCACTCCAGCCATGAGAGAACTTAAGTAACAAGTTATAGAAGGACAGTTCAGGTTATTGTAGCCAACGACTGCCTGAGCATAACACGGGACAGATTCTTTGTGAATGAATTCTCAGCAGCCACTGGATTTCACGTAGGATTTAATGCCTGGGTGATGAAGGAACTCGACGTGGCAACACAGTTAGTTAGTGCCTATGATAGTCCTTTCAGAAATGTGATTTAAACACTGTAATCATTGAGAGAACTGAAAGACTGACTATGTCTTAGATTTTTTAAACTATCAAACGGTTCAGTTTTCTTTCTAAGAATCCCCTGAGCATCTAAACAACCACTGGGCAATAAATAACAAAGACTTCATGTATAATGTAACTTCATATAATATAATACAAGAATAAGAACTAATAAAGGTATCACAGAAATTACACAAGATGCTGCCTGCATGAGAAGGCCTGGCTTTCTGAACACAGGCTGTGGCCAAATGCCAAGCAGGTAGATACTTCCCAAGGAGAGGAACATAAAAAGTCACAGGATGAACTATTATGCTGATAGGAGGAGGGTAAAAAAAGAGCATTCATGGACTCCTACACCTATTGTACAAGCAGTGGAAAATGCATTGCATCTTCCTTTACTTATAGTGCATGATTTGGGATAAAACTAGGATTTGGGCAGTAGATGGAATCACAAAAGCAGCAAAAGTCACTGAACATCCAGAGACACCTTTACAGCTGTGTGCATATTTACCTCTTTCTGCTCATTGGCTGTCTATTCTAATCCTCTTCCTTTCACTCCCTCATTTTCTTTCCCTGTGCTTTGCTCCCCCCACGCCACTGTATCTAATAATGTTTGCTGCCATCCTGCAGCTCACTGTGCTGCCTCATGATTTCCATTTCCTCCTTGTGCACTTATCTCATCCATTTGCATTGAAAGGTCTCTGGGACAAGGGACACTCAAATATTGTGTTTTCCCAGCACCTTTAGGCCAACTCTGGTTCCTGAACTGATTTATAAGGTGCTAATCTACTCACTATAAGAAGCCACAGAGTATCTTAACCGATAGTGCTTTTAAAATAGATTATAGCCACTCACTGCTGAGTTTGAGACCAAAAAAACACAATATAGTTACTTCTTGTGACATGCATAAGGATACTTGCAATGTACCTTTCAAATGCCAAAATAAAACAAGCTCTTCCTCATAATTTTTTATGTGCATACCTCGATGGAATCCCATTTTTTTTTGCAATGAGCATAGAGGACCGAAGATCTTTTGGGGAAATATTTATATTTTGGGGAAATATTTATATTGTGAAATGAAACTCTTCTCTGTTTTTCAGCAAGCACGTTAATAATGTGTCCATGTGCGCTATTTTAAAAATTAAATAGATAGATGATTTGTTAGTAATAAAGTAAGGGCTTGGAACTGAACATTAAAGGTTTTGGTGGGAGAAAAGCTTTGTGACAAGTCAAAATCAACATACTGAGAACCTGGGGGGAGCTTGTGGCTTCCTGGTGAACACCAAGTGAGCTTCTGGACTGGGTGGAAGCAGGTAGATCCTACTGTAAGTAGGTAGAATTAAATTAGAGGTGAGCAGCAGATAAAACAGATGAAACAAAAGATGAGATAAGTGATTTTAAGAAGCAAACCCATTCCATTAAGAATGCAAAATAAAAAAAATATGGGGTCAAATACATGTTCCTTTCTAAGGATAAATCTATGCTGCAATCAGAATTGTGTTTGCAGCATGCACAGACCTTTACCTTTAGACTAGCAAAGGCAGATGTTAATATCCTCGGAGTCCAGCAGGAGCCACCAAATAGCCGGAACAACACTGAGTTCACCATTCATTCATGACACCAGTGGTCTAAGCTAACACAACAGTGAGATCATTGTTCATTTGTTACCCCAGTGGTCTAAGCTAACACAGTTATCTATAGCTAAGAGATTTGAGAAACCATGATGACATCCTAGAGACTCTTCACGTTCCTCTGTATTGGAACTCGCGCCCCCAAAAGCAGATGAAAATTGAGAAGGAATGATGGGGAGAGCATTATGCTCAATTTATCTGAAACTGTGAATGCAGTTATACTATCATTTTCTCTGGTGGCAAAAAGGTCTTGAGAATTTCCTGGTTCTCCTCCTTTTTCACTCCTCTCACCTGCACACAATTTGCTTCACATGCCACAGTTTAGAGCCCACTATGTTGTGCTCATGCAGCTCTGGGGTAATATGGCAAACAAAATCACCATGAGGAGGAATTCCAAAATCACACAAGGAGGGAACTTCCCAAACTGGCTTTTCCAGCACAGAAAGCAAAGTACCTATACCATATGTCTGCTTTCTCCCACCAGAACTGTTGCATTTATATGAACAGGGTTTAAAATAGATCAGCTTTTCTGTTACTGTGTGAGCCAGGATAGGAAATCTTGATCCCCAAATTAAACCATTGTTGTAGATTAATTTAACTTCTATAGTCTTATTTGTGCTTATCTTAACCAAGCTAGCAAGCTCAGGCTTGCCTGTCCTATTATCCCCAACCTATGAACAGGAAAGCAAACGTTTACCAGAGAACAGTGTATTCGGATAAATAAATGAAGACTTTGTGAAATGCAGTATATTAGTACCTATGGGTGCAAAATCCCACACCAGGAACTGTTTGGTTCATCAGAAAAATGTGACATAAGCAAGGTCTTTGGATGCTCTGTATACGCACCCTCCCCTTTATATCTAAAATGCATTCTTATTATTTATAACTTTATTTCCATATTATTGTTCAACCATATCTTCTAACTCCTAGAAGCTAGACTTGCATAAGCCTGTGGGATCAAAAATTTGTCTCACTGGTATTTCTATAGCTTTGATAACAAAGATTTTTTTTAAGGTATGTAAATAAGTATATTGTGTAAAGCTGGGCCGTACACAAGCTTTATGATGAAACCATTTGTGTTGTGTCCTTATTTGAATTTCCATATTTACTTAACAAAAGGTTTCGCTGGGGCTTTTCAGTCCATATTTACATAGATCCATCAAAGATGGCATAGTTAGACGCAGGATGTAGTTGAAAGTCGACAATAGCACAGCAGGGTTAAGGTATTGGGCTGCAGCTAAAGTGTTTTGTTAGGAAGATCTGATAAGTGCTTAGACTTTTTGCTAAAATAAAGACCCTAACAACAGTGGGAATTCAACAGGGTAATCACACTTAATGCAGACTGTTTAGAGCAATTAGAGGTGATTGGCAGTGTCTTAAAGCCCTTAAACAGAAACAACATATAAAAAGAACTGACCTCAATTGGATTTCAGCTTCATTGCCAGTTTCAGCCTAATGCATTATATCAACTGGGTTAATGCACATAGGAGTAAAGTATTTTTTATTGGTCCTGTGGCTGTAAAGTATTATTCCTGAGACTTCCTCTGTCGTGGAAATATTAAAACGCTTCATGTGATTCACAGACCTATCAGTAGACAATGTAAATAAAGTGTTTGTACTTGCCAAGGGATACACCTCTCTTGCTTGATGTCCATGAAGTATTTATCAAGTAATGGATCAGGAATGCCACAGGGCAGGCAGGGAGACAGTGACAGATGATCCAATAGCAGAATGGACTCCGGAGTGTGTTTTTAATGCAAAACTAAAGTTTGCAAAGGCTCGTTTTCAAACAACCGTGGATTTGTGCCTATACATAACACACAGAAGAGATATTTAAACTACAGTGGATGCAATACTCTGATTTAAATCTATGCAGACATACTGAAGTCACTGAAATAAGGCTGACTTTTCATTCCCCAAGGCTTTAGTTCATAGCTGTAAGTGGAACTAGCTGATGTGATGAGTCACCAGGGCAGTCACACACACCTTGGGGGCTTTGGCAGGGTATATTTCTATCATAGTGTCTTTGGACCCAAATTTGTTAAGGCAAGACACCCACTGAAATTACGAAAAGTTGAGTAGTAGTCAGCCCTGGGTAGAAATGCTGTTTGAAATGACTAAGTCCTGCCTATCCAGCTAGAGACAGGCTATGGCCAGAAACACAAACAATCTGCCTGGAACAGTTTAAATTGTAGTGGTCCAGGTCAAAATTACCATAGTATCAGTTGAAACACAAGGCTAGAGTAGTTGCATGCTCCTAAATTGTTGCAGTGCAGAACCTGAGTGGTTTAAAAATTAGAACTCTCCTTTAGGAGGCAGTAACTTCTTAAACCACGCTGTCCTGGACACTTTTGAATCTCTAATGCTACCCAATTTTTGTCTGTGTTTTATATATTCATATTTATACAATGCTTTTGTGTTGGTATAAAGACATCTTGTATTGGTCTGACTTAATCTCTTCTCAAAAAAAATGATCTATATTAGTATATTGTTACCATTGTAGCAATATATCTGTAACTATGGGTGTTGGAGTGGTTTTGAAGAGGTGTGGGGAGGGAACAACCGGTTTGCCATGACAGTCACCCCGGCCAGTGCTTTTTGGGCTCAAGGAGGAGGGGGCAGTGCTGAAATACGCAGTTGGATATGCTGCTTTGGCAGCAGAATATACACAGTATAACTCATGTATTTCAACAACTTCAAAATAATGACCAAAGGTAATAATAATCTTCTACCAGCTTGAATGCAGAGTGGGGTGGGCATATGCCAAGAGCCCCCTTCTGGGTAAAATCTACATAAAATGAAGCTTTGCCCACAGACTTTGCATTATGACAGATGCCAAAGAAAGATGCTGGTTTAGCTTTCTTAATCAGAGCCCTAGGTTTTATCAGTAGTCATAATAATCCCATCTACACAAGGGTGGGAATTGCCTCTGGTCAGCCACCCAACAGATAAGCTTCTGGTCTGACCCACTCACCCGTACTCCCTCTACGGCCAGTGGAGACAGAATAGGCACCTCCACAGAGATATTCCTCCCACCCCAAAAAGGTATGCAAACCAGGTGGGACAAGAGGATGTCTCCAGTGACTATCTACAAGAAGGCCATACACGTTAGTTAACTCATCCCAGGAATTTAGCTTTCAGTGATTAAAGTTTAGATGAATGTTTGCACAAGGTGTCTGGCACGGCCCAGAGGTCAGTAGCATTGTGCCCATCTTCATTGAAAGGATCTGCCCTTCAGGGCTGGTGAACAACCCACCCGCGCACATCCTTCGTCCTTCCATTTCAGCTACAGACGCTGAAAAGCCCTTCTTCTGCTTTCAGATCCAGTAGGTCCGAGTTTTCTTTTGCAGTTATATCCAAACCTCCCTGCATACGTGGGTAACTCCTGAGCCATTTGCCTGTTCCACTTTGCTCTTTACTGGTCATAAGTCAGATGTCTCAAATCTCTGCTTATGCATACATTTCACCAATAACAGAGCAGGTAAATGGCATTTTGTATGGTTTCTATGTTAGCGTAAATAAAGTTCCATTAATTTACTATGCAAGAAACCAGAAAAAGTGAAATTGAAATAATCTCCCAAAGGCAAGCTCTCAAAAATCAAGAAACATGCTAATTTTGGTTGCTTGGCTGGTAGAATAATTTTTAAGGCTTTGTGCTACACAAGAAGCTTTGCTGTAAGTTTTGTTTTCATTTTTTAAAACATAAACTGCAGGCAGAGGCTTATGGCTACTTAGAATATTAGTTAATTAAAAAAAAAAACAACAACATTAAATTAACATCCTTTCCCTTGCCATGGGGAGTAAACTGCCAGAGGATAATGAGTTTTATTAACTCTCATAATGTCAGTGTTGATTGCATCCAAATATTGGATCCATTATTTGTCAGTCCCCAAAGAACCACCTGAGAAGCAAATGGGTCAAGGATTAATTGATCGGTGCAAGGTTCTCTCCTTCTAGTCACGGTTTTGCTACTTTGCCATTTATATGTGCAGGATAGGGGAGACAAGGTGTTTTGAGACCAGGTTATTTCTGCACAGCATTTACCTTCCCTTTGCCTGGCTGTTTTGTCAGTGACATTACTGCAGCCTTTCAGCAGCTGCTAAATACTGTTTCAAAAAGCACTGGTCTCAAGTGGGAACTATTGAGGAACTTTCTCACAAAAGTTTTGGATTTTTTGTTCTGTTTTGTTTTTTAAACCTCATGCTGACTTCTGGAGATGGAGACATTACCTGAGAATGTACCCCCCTCCAGGAAATTCTCACCAGGAAAGGACTCTCCAGCACAGGAATTTGGAGAGACATCTCCACCCCAGACTAGGGAATAGATCAGTGATTAGGACACTTGGCTGGGATGGTGAAGACCTATTCTTCCTCTGCCCCAGCTTTGTACTAGCCTTGGGCTACTACAGGAGGAAAAGAATTTTCCTGAATCTTTCCCAAGGTCTTTCCACTTTGGGTAAATAAACCGTAGCTTGCTGGGTGACAAACCCCCTGTTATTTCATAATACAGATAAATTTATCAAACATCTGGTTGCTATTCCTGTAGCTGCGAGGCAGACTTTTCTACAAATTCCCTCTTGCCTGCACCATCACTGATATTTGTCTGGGTCCATGTTCATGGGTGAGACGGGCAAAATATTAAGAATACAAAAAGGAGGAAAAAATAAACCATTCCTGCTCCCTAAGTTGCTTCTTTGTGGGGGATCCAAGAAGCATCGGTAGCGGCACAAAGGAAGTGGAGCACAACCAGGAATGAAGGAATGAAACTGCTGTGTTTGATAGCAGGTAGCCATCAGTTCATGTGCATTAAGTGATCAAGTCACATCTTCATATCTCTTCTGCCCTTCTATGCTTCTTTTTAGGGGGGAAGGGGATTGGATTATGATTTCCTTTATTCTTTTAAAAATACTTGGTTCCACCTCACTGAGGATAAGAAGGCTGGGAAGAAATATTGCTTAGCAATTTTCCAGACAAGAAATTCTGGGGGATTTTATCCCGTCTTTATTAGAGACAGCCCTGAGCTGGAAAGCAAAGGAGCAAATCCCAGTGAAGATCCCATTGGTTTAGCGTCAAGATATTTTCTAACCTGTTGTCCTCATTTGAGAGGTAACACTGCAAACTCTAAACTCTGCAAACTCTAAAAATGTCACAAATTTAGAGGAAGCAGGTAAAAGCAACTGCTTCTGCCGTGTGTTTCTGTCAGCTGTGGGTGAATTTTCAGGAATTTGCCCCACTCCCCACACCAGGCCCAACCATCTCTGTTGTTTACATGTTGACTCACCCTTTGACTGGACTCTGTGGTGAGCCAGCCAGCTCTGCAGCCGGGGCATGGGGGTTCAAGGACAGTCTGTCTCACCTTTCTGAAATTAAACAGATATGCATTACTCCCTACCCCTTTAACTCTCCATAAAGTGAATTTCATTTCTGATTTAGCTCATGTTCAAAAGAAATTTGAGAAGCAGAACTGGTTGAAGGGAGAAAAAAAAATGTTTAGGTGGTATTTTGCCATTACAAACTCACTTACCAGTCAGCATTTCCTAGCTCTTTAACAGAAAACTGGTAAAAAAAGGATGTTGAAGCAGTTCAGTCCTTTAGATATGAAGAACTGAAATGCTCAGTTTAAAAATACACTGTGATGCTAAAAATAAGCAGTGAAATGTATGCATATAAAAAATTAAAAATTATGCACAAAATCCTTCAGAATAAGTACATTTTGAGAAGCACTGGATTTTACAGCACTTTGCACTGTGTTCCAACACAATAAAAGTCACTGCAAAACCCTGGCAACAGAGCTAAACACAGGTGTTCAAGGAATATGTCTGTTGGTTGCACGTCTTCTCCTGCTACTAAGAACTGAACAACATGATAATAGAATTCCTGAAGTGTCTAAATGTAAACTTTTTTTGAGCTCATTTCCAAATGTCAGTTTGCCATTTCCTGAAACAGTTGTAGTTTAACGTTGTCAATACGAATGGAATATACTTTGTGCCAGCTTTGAAACTCAGCTTATTGGGTTCATACAGCTGATAAAGTAAATCCCCAAGAGCAACGGGAAGTTGTGTCCTAGCAGTGATTGGCACAAGCATTCGTGGTTCCGGTATAAGGTATCCCCCTCGTATCCATTCATTGCGGTTCCTACTCAATGGTACACTGCTTTCTCAGCTGAACTAATGCAGCTGCTTGTGGGCATATCCTCTGCACCACACTGGAAAGCTGGCCTGGTTTTCTAAAAATTAAACAGATGAAAAAATGCTTGAAAAAATACCGAAAAAGCACCCATAAACCAGCACCATGACTTATATCAGGATCAGGAACACTGTAGAAGGTAAGACAGAGGGGTTTAATGCAGTTGGTGTAACAAACTTTGTGCTTGCTTATTCTCAAGAGGCTTAGCAAATCTTCCACTAAGTGCAGCAAGCCAGCCTCTCCTTAAAATAGGTGATGTTGCTGGATATTAACACTCAAAGTCATCTGCAACTTGGAAAGCTGCATGTATTTTAGACCAGGCAAATCCTCCAGGGTAGCCTTGTTTTGCTAAAATGGATAGAGAAGCAGGTTAAAGGGTCTGAAGATAAATAATAAATGAGTGACAGCTCAAGACCACAATTAGGCCAAGGTTAATAAGCATCAGTTCCAAAGGATAAGGGATTTCTCTTTAGAAGTAACCACCAGATAATAAACGTGCTACTACAGACTTAATGGATAAACTCACTTGCTGTTACAGTTGATTACAAAACAGGAAAAAGGTTTCACAGAGGAAAAGCGTAAGTAAAAGTCAGATGCCTAGCTTAACCTTTGATAAAGTCAGGCAGTGGGGTTTGTTTACCTTCTTCACTGTATACTCTTCCCGTGCACCCAGCGAGTCCTATAAGCAATTACAAGACACATCTGCAAACATTTTTCTCCCTTACTTTTTCTCCCCCTTGCACTGCCTCAGCAGCAGCCTCACAACCATACCCACAGGGAAAAAAGGCCTTCTGTCACACAATGCTAATCTTCAAGAAGGGATGGATCTTCCAGGCATAACTAGCTTTGCTCTGTGTATGACTGGTACCCCTTTCTGTGGCAATTTAAAATTTGCTAACTAATAGAAACTACACTAAATTCTGTCCCAGAAGATCTTCTGGGATCTGGTAGATCTTCTCAAGGCAGCTGAAGTAACCTGAAAAAAATAACATTTCCAAAGCAAAAATGGTGAGTTAAATTAGATCTTGTTTGTTTGGTTGGTTTTTTCCCTTCCTCTCTTCTATTCTTACTGTTTATTTGATCAAACCGTACTGAGTGGCAAAACATCCTTCTGATGTGTCTGGCTCCTCCTGAGCATATTAGCTTATCTGCCTCTTAATCCCATCTTTTACAAAATCAAATGCTGTGACAAATCACAGCATCTCGTACTGTTTTAAGTTCTTCAACTCTAAATGTCTTACTGTTATTTTACCTTTGTTAAAGGACACAAGTCTTAGAGACACGATAATGATAAAGTCCAGATTTATTACATGAGATCAACACAGGACAAATAATGACTGGTAAGAAACAGAACTTTAATACATGATTATAAGAAAATGACAACACAATGTCAAGAAAGACTTTCAGAAATGAGGATGTAAATCACATAATTAGTCAAGACTGACTTTATGCCTTGTCGACCCTACAGCAGTGGAACCATAACTTGCTTCTAATGCTTTAGAGCACTTCAGCCAGGTGCAAGTATTCATTATGCTGACTCCAAAAAAAGCTAATTCCGTGGTCCTGCCACAAGCCTGTTTACCATAAGTCAATAGAGTTATCCTCCAAACTCACATTCCGGGTCTAGCAGGTATCAAGCCGATTTTTTTACATGAAGCATTGGAGTTGGGAAGAATGGCTCAAAAGATACAACATAGCATCATTTATGTGGGAATCTAGCAGCACAAGTACTTCTTTTACTGATGGAAAATAGCACTGCTTAAGTAACATAGATGTTCTTTTACCTATCAGATAGCCAGGAAGAGAGCTGGTCTCTAGTCATGAAGGTGTCTTTGCCTAAAATACTATTTTTCTGAAGGTCATTCAGGCAACAACTGTTACTGCAGTCCTTGTTTCTGTTGCTGAAGCAATGAAAGAGATAGATAGTGGAGGAACTACTACACCTCTTTGAAAGAAAACAGTCTGGTCAAGGACGTGGCACAAGGCTGTTATGCTACTGGCACCTCCAGAGAAATACCAGGTGGTATCAGCTCAGGTAACCAACATATCTCAGCTGAGTGATTAAATGGATTATGGCCTCATTTCACAAACAAGAAGGACATTTACCCAACACTCAGAGACTAAAAGATTTAAGTTTCCACTCTGTTAGAAGCCCAGTGATTCTAAAATACAAATTAATACTGCAGATAATAGATCTATTTTCTTACATATTTAATTTTCACATATCGTTTAAACGATAGCACTCTCTGTACAGGAAATGGGGAGTAAAAAGCAGACACCACCACTAAACTAGGCATGACCAGACCAAAAACATTAACCCCATGCTATGAGCACTGGCTATTGCCAAAGCAGCAGAGATAATAGTTACCAGATATAATTTTGAAAGGTTAACTCTCAAACTACTTTGGCAATGAACAATTGACACAGTCTATTAAAAGCCTGCTTGACGTCAAACAGCTCTGCTTCTCACTGTTGTTCCAAGTTTTCCGTTTTCCTAGCTCACACCACTGTGCCCTGCCTCCTGAGACAGAAGACTGCAATAATTATTGATGATTACTGTGATAAACTCAGCATTAATGATGTACGATGGTGTCAGCTCTTATGTTCATGTATCACCTACCTATAGACCCTACACACTTCCAACAATAACGATTACATTCATGATTGATACATTTGCTTTATATCCTTTTAGATCAATTCAAAAGACAAACACCTACTGGCCATCTTCATTATATACCTGGCTCATGAAAACCTTTCTGGTGTTCTCAAAGATTAATATTTCCTCATGCTGTTTTTATTTTCTCCAGGTCTTTGAGCAATGGGTTTGCATTAGGCCATGTATCCTATATAGCAGGAAGAATGAACGTATGGACATTACTGCCTCTATATATTAACAGCAGGCTGAAATTCAAAGCTCTTTCACCCAGTCTACATTCAGCTTTTATGCTATTGAAATTCTCATTAAATCAGTTGGAGTTTTACCTCAATGAGGGCATGAGAGTGCATGCAGGGATGATTTGGCCTCATTTGAGAGGTTGTTTGGGTGAAGACTGTACATTGGAGTTGCTCACCAATGGATGAAATAACTGGATAGTTGAGGGACCGCTAATGTTTTCTTAAGGTTTTCAGTTCTGGATTACTGCTGTCTAGAATATGACTCATGGTGGCACCAGGGAACAGTTGTTCAGTGACCCATAAAAAATGAGCTGGTAGAATGTGTCAAGTCCTTGGGGACCAGACATCCAAGCGGGAGAGGTGAGTGGTGATGATAGCAAACCCATCAGAGTCCTGCTGAGTGAGTGCCAAGCGCGCACTCCCAAAGTGATCGCTTCTCGAGGGCAGGAGGGCCCTGGCACCCCGCAAAGGAATTGTCCTACTTGCTGTTACAGCCTTTTATTTTCCAGTGCTGGTGGAGACCTGTGCTGTTAATTAACCTCTTATTTACAGCCGATGAAATGGCTCCTTTGCTGCTGTGGGGGCATAGGTACAGAGCACACTCTGTCCCTTCCTGATGTCAAACCTGGTGAAATAAAACCAGCCACATAAACCTTGGGATTACCTCTCTGTAGCATGTGTGACCTGAAGTAGATTCTTCTGTTTCTTTTACAATGAAATTGTTAGGGAGCAGGTTTAAAAAAGCAGTAAAAAGAAGAACCTTTCCCACAGGGTATAATTCCACTCATTGCCAGGGAATTTTTTGGGGGTGGCAGCAGTAAAAGTTGCTCCAAAACCAACTTGATAAACTCACAGTAAAAACGTTCCTCCAAGGACTGTGTAAGAAAAAAGAACTGAACGCAAACTCAGCTCACTAAACCCCTAAAATCCAGGTAGCAGGGAAACTTGAAGAGTGTATCAGGAGTAATAGTTTTCTATACTTGTCTTCTTTTTGTATTTTCACTAAACATGGAGAAATGACCACTCAGAGATATAATTTCTTTAACCGTAGATCTGAACTAGTACTTATATTCTTGTGTTACCTCCCAAGAAAGATAAAAATGGTCTTAGGACCTTTTTCTGCTTATGAGTAAACGACACCTGAATTATTTCAGGACATTGCGTTTGCCTGAACTTGAAGATCTGATAAAAATGTAGACGGTTTTATTTCTTCCCCACCACCACCTTTGGAGGGTATCAAGGATGCTTTGTGAAAGACATAACATTTCACATGAAAGAAGTATTGATATATTTCCTCCAAAATGTTAGCCAGCAGAACTGATGTATTTATTATGGACTTCTTTCAAAATATCAACTAGCAGAGCCGGTATATTTTCTACAGACTTCCTCCAAAGTGTTAGCCAGCAGAGGTATGTAGGATTTAGCAAACGTAAGCAAATGTATGTAAAGATGTCTTCATTTTTAGTCTTATTTTTCAGTATCTGGCTCTTTGAAGCCACTATTACTCCTTGGCTCATACTAGTGAGTTTTCCTAGGCAAATAGTATTTGAAATGTATGTGAGTGTACATGTGTAGGACAGAAAGGGAGCCTTTAAAGATAATATCTTCTTTACATACAGACAGTAAACATCATTGTATTTTCCTTTTTGATTTCAGTAATATTTTAATCTTAATTTCAGTGATTGTGCATTAACAGGCTCGTTTCCATCTTACAAGCAGCAAGTATTGGAAAGGCATGTTTCAATATAATCTTGATAAACTCCCTCCAAAAGAAATACCATTCAGTCTAGGTTACAAGTCCAAATGTGAAACAATGTGTACTGTTAGCCAGGATTTTTGCTGGTATCTTGAAGTCTTTGTTCATCAGTGAACAATGAAGCAAGGCACAACCAGACTTGGGTACAGGACATATGACAGGTTTTGGCATGAGGCGAGTGCTTGCTTTCTCTTCTATGAACAAGCCTCATGACTGTCGAGTGCTCATCAAAACACAGAGCATAAATTCAAAACTTGACACCATGCTAGTATTTTTCCCTTTCAGTTCCATCTAAAAATATAGGCAAGATTACCTGAACACTTTTCCTTCATGCACAGAATACTCACTGCAGGCTAAATTCATAAATCAGTGTCATTGAAACATATGGATTTGATGCCCTGCTACAGAATTAGGTACAGTCTGATTTTATCTCTCTACAGCTGGAAAAAAAAATAGGCAAAAAATTAACATCCAAGTCTCATATGTCACATCCTAGGTATGGGTGTAATTGATATATATATATATGAGAACTAATTGATATATATATATATGAGAACAGAATTTAATTTCTCAAACTGCACTATTCCAAAATACATATTTAAAGATCGTTACTGCATTAGTGAAGCACACTTAATCTACACTTACTTTCTAGCTAACTAATCTTCCTTATTTTTCTTTGTTATAAATGTTTTACTACATTATTTGAGGATTTTTTTGCTAGGCACTTGCGAAACCAAAATCCCCTCAGGTAAGGACATGGGGTGAGAATGTCAGCTCATGAAAATTCAAATGCTTCACCTACTCCTTTACTACACTCCTTTCTTTAGTGTCAGTTTCTTTAAACACTTCTCTGGATTTCCCTCCAAAAGATTATTTTATTTATTTTTTATGATAAAAAGATCTGAATGTGAAAATTTTGGTTTTGAAAACATAAATTACTGAAAGAAAATATTTCCAGCAAAATAACACATATATTGACACTGGATATTAGTAAGCTGCTACTTCAGCTCACTGTGGCTAGTTTGCATCAAAACATTAGATCCATCAGTGACTATAAATGTGGAAGACACATATTAAATGCTGGTTTTAGGCCATTAGCGGTTATTTCTTGTATATTTTTTGCCAAAAAAACCCACCTGCACTATCGTTAATCTGACAGCAATGGGCTGCAAAATACAATCAGAAAGGCTATAAAACCTGCTTCTTAATGAAACCACTAAGGTTTTTTGTGGTTCAGAAAAGCAATTGAGTAAAGAAAGTTCGAGATCCAGCCTTCTGGAAGCACTTGACTGCAAGATAATGCTTTCACATTAATCAATTTTGCCTTAACAAACTTTTTTTTTTTTTTAATTAGGTTTGTAAGCCATGTTGCTTCATTCCACATCCAGCAACCTTGCGGTAACAGTCCCAGGCAGTAAGGAATTGTGCTGCAGGCCTTGATATTGCAAAAAAAACCCCAGCCTCTACTAGCAAACATAGATTTCTTGGCAATTATACTAGCTGGACTAAATTCCTCTCTGATGTGATTTATAAATTCATCCAACTTAATTTGCTGATAGGAAGCTGAGCACTGTACCTGGGTCATTTGGTCTGATTTATATCAGAAAAGTGTACAAAAGAAAATGGAGCTTCTCTATCTTGCTCTTGTCCTCTCCTAGATTCCTGTTACTATATAACAGGCATCCTTTTCCTTTAATTACCTTCTTCATGGCTTGAGAGCTTTGATGACTTGATTAAGCCTTGCAGTGCAGTTCCAGTCCCTACCCATCTGATTAATTAGCCCGAACCTTATTAACTTCCTAATTCCAATCAATAATGCACTGATGCTGAACTGTGCAAGGGCAAACTAAGGATAGCAATTTTATCTGAAGACAGAGCCAGGTACCGTTTGTTCTTTTACCTATACTTCTTCATAGCTGCAAAATTAAAACTACGCGTCACATTTGTACAGGGATGCGTTTTGTCACCACCTGTCACACCTTAACCACAGCTGCAATAAAATGTATACAGATAGAGGTGTATTGGTGGCACCTCTGTGCTGAGGTGCCTTTTTCCAAATATTTAGGTGTTGCCGGTGGGGAATGGTACCCAGCATGTAGGGGTTGCAGTCCCCTGCACAAAATGCTAATGGCACTGGGAAGACATGGCAGACCCCTGCCCTCTCCTACGCATCCTCCCTCAGCGTGTTCGGAGGCAGGGAGAGCCAGCTGGTACATTTTACTTTATTTTAATGATGCCAGTGGAGATATTTCAATGCTGAAGGGTTATTTCAGCAACTGCCAGCACAGACAAAACGGCACCCAGCTAGCTCAATGCAAGTTTAACTACGGGTGGTTAAAATGGAGCTGGGGAGTGGTGGCACTTCTCCCATGGCCCTCAACATCTGTGCCCCTAGTTCTGCCACTGCACTGGTGCTGGGGGCCTAAATGCTACCCAGGTCTTGGGAAAAGGAAATAAGGGGTGTTTTTCTTCCCCAGCATCATCTGAATGTGTGAGCAGAGAATTCAGCATGGCCAGAGCAGCTGCAAAATGTGTCAGGCAACTCTGTTTCTCAGGCTGCCACTTTCTCACTTAATGATTGACCATCGCCGGCATTTCACGTATTTTCATTACGAGTGTATGTTAGACCAAGCTTTCACAGTCAGTAGTTTGGTTGTGGGGTTTTTTTGTATTTTCTCACGGCAGCATTGACAGTGAAAATGGCATTCAAAGGTCTCCGAAAGTCTGATTCAGCAGAGATTGCACATTAAAGTAACTGTACCTGTTGTTATGAAAAGCATTACTCTTGTCTTCGTTCAGTTCATTTGAGTTGGTCTAGCTTTCTTCAGCTCCTAGGGGGGGAAAAAAAGACCATTCTCCCATCTGCAGTAGATAGTCCTGGCAATAGCAAAGCTAGTAAAAGGCAGGGCTTACAGCACGCTTCTCAGCAATGCAAACTACTTCTGGTTGGCATTGTTGGAATTTAGTGTAAGAGTCGGTACCTAAGATTGATGCTTGCTTCCAACTATCCACCATTTATTCTCCAAATAGAAACACACAACTTCCAGACCAAAAGCATCTGAATAACAGACCTTAAAAGCACTGTATTGTGCTAAGAATGTCTGCAAGAGTGGAGCTGCACAGGTAGGATAGCCAGTGGGAGGACACAAGGGCTTCTAATTAAATGCCATTGTTATTCTTATTTTCACTGGGTTTTCATTTTCTGATCACAAGAGCAGCTTTTTTCTTCTCATTAATGTCTGCCTTTCTAAACAATCTATAGTACCAAGTACCTCCATTACGCTTTCCGCAGGCCACTGACAACAAACCACAATTCTCTGTACAATACATTGTCTCGGAGGTAGTGGGTATCAAGGACTCTTAATAGTGCTGTGGCGAGGATCAATTGTTCAGCTCTATAGTGCAGGAGTGTCTCCCGAGCCTTTCAGTTGCCTGCCTTTGTGTACAGTATCACTGATGGGGAGTGACATTTCTTTCTTAGGGAACCTTCCATTAGAGAGGCTGCTTCCAGGCAAATCCGGTGGCAGAGTGTTTGGAAAACAAAGCATGGGCAGAAGCGGGCTTTTATCACATTTGGTCATGTGGTTGATAAGGAATCAGACACTCTTCCTGGTACTCAATAGGAAACTCTACAAAAGCATTTTTCATTCCTGAAGTATTACTATTTTTCTGACGTTTTAAATTTAAATACCTGGCATCTCTACCAGGGTAAATTTCCTAATACAGAATTTAAGAAAAATTCAAAAAATTCCTTCATGTCTATGCATTTTCTAGAAGGTTTACATTAGCAACTAGTATTTGGGTATCTGGCTTCAAGCTGCCACCTACAGTTTCCTAAATGTATGAAATCACGTTTTTCATGTCTCTGTGCTGAAATTTACAGAGTAGGCAGAGTTAGGCCAGAGTAATACTTGTGTAGGGGTTATCTTGAAACAAAGCTGCAGAGGAAGTTTCAACCCCATGCAAAAGCACATCTACGCTGCAAGAAAATCTGGTTTTGAGCAACTCCTGTCGTACCTATGTAAAATCCTTCCGCATATGTGCTTGTGAGTTTTGAGCCCAGCATCATGCTAGGGGTGTAAAGCAAATCGTGAAGATTTAATCTTTACTGATGATGGTCTTTACTGAAGAAGCAGAATGTAGTTTTTGTCTTGCATTAACACAGTCCTCCAATGCCATCCCACAAATCGTTGGTTGCTAGCCTCTCTTAGGATATTAGGAGAAATCAAGCTGTAGCTGGGGACAGCAGTGGATATGTGAGATACAGAACTGCCCACTTGTTAGTATTTTGAGTCACATTACCCTGTAAGGAACTTATGAGCAGCTTAATGTCACAGTCTTGGTGGCTAAGCACCAGAAGTGAGGAGGAAGCGTCCATCTGAGAGGACGCAAAGCCTCGCTGTTCCTTAGCTTCCCATCTGTAAGCTGGAAAGAAGCGGTAGTGCTAATACACCCTAACAGAGGACTATGAACTGCAAGAAGGAGGTGAGCAATGTCACCAGCGGGCAGTTCTGCATAGCTAGAGAAGGCGTGAGGAAATAATACTGTTGCAGACTTAAGGTGCCAGCGGAATTCCACCTTAGCGCAGATTGTGAGCACCTTCTCTCTCCTGCTAAGGTTCCTGAACGTCTGGCCTCAAGTGGGAAGGTGTTAAGCCAGTTTTTGCTACCGACACCTGAGCTTTGTAGAGGAGTCTCGGGCCCTGCCACCGCCAGCACAAGGCCCAGAGGGTGGCAGGCAGGACACACTGCTCGGCCTGGCCTGGCTGCTCTCCCAGGGCCGGCACACGGCAGGGGGAGGCCCGCTTCGCTGGTTGAGATAAGCATTTAAGCAGCTTGCAATAATCCTTTCACTCATTAAACCGCACTAAGCAGATTTGCGTGGTCTTCAAAATGAAGTCAAACCCGAGGAGAAAGGAGAGTGCACCTAGACTGGTTGACGCCTGCCCTGGGACGCACACCGAGGCACAAGGCTGGCTGCAGCAGCCAGAGTGTCCGTGCTTGAACGGGTCGCCCAGGCCTAATGAACATCCCTTGTGCCCCGTCACCAAGGGGTGGTGAGAAGCAACGTGAC
The DNA here is from genome assembly GCF_028500815.1 of Rissa tridactyla. Lineage (NCBI taxonomy): Eukaryota > Metazoa > Chordata > Aves > Charadriiformes > Laridae > Rissa > Rissa tridactyla. Next base: position 36,897,907 of record NC_071467.1, on the reverse strand, counting down.
TGCAGGGGTCTTGTCACTCACAGCTTTTGGAGAAGTGCATGGCCCGCCAGACATTTTTGACTTCCTGCATTTCTACCGCGCTCAGTCAGTCAAGGACTTCAGGCAGACAAGGCCCAACACCCATGGAGTCTCCAATCCACCTCACCTGGTTATGCCCACTGCCCCGTCTCCCTTCTGTTCTGTCAGACATGCTCTTCACCTTCTCTCTTCCCTCCTCCTCTCCTCTCCTCTCCTCTCCTTGAATTGTCTTCTATTTTCTCCCCACCCTCCATTACTACCTTGCTCTGATAAGATGCCTAAAAAACCCAACCTCATTTTCACAGGTATTCAGCTGGCAAGTGATACCTTCTACCTGCCCTTTTTTTTCATTACCTGTTCTTCTCCCTTTCCCATTACCCCTCACCCCACTCAGAAACATGCAAGCCAGATAACCATCACAGGACACAGACAGCAATTCAGCCGGCAGACAGCACTGAAAGAGCAATCAGCTCTTGTTGCCAAGCCCTTATATACACTGCAAAGTGCTGTGGAGCTGAGAACAACTGGTCACAGCAAGAGGAGACGACAATAGGAGTTTGGCCAGTCAAACAGAGACTGCCACCCCTTCCTTAGACTCACTTCAAGAGGTTGTTTCATCGACTCCTTCCCTTCTGCTTCTGCGCAGGCACCAATTTGCAGGGATGCTCTCATTGTCACAATACTGCCATGAACATGGTGGCCACCACCTCTGACATTGGGCCACATCATTGCTTCTTAAGGGAGCGGTGCCCTCAAGGACTATATGGTGAGGCTCTTCCTGATCACAGGCTCCTGACACCATGAACGGCATTATCTGATCTGGTATGCATTTCCCTGCAATGTGACCAGACCTGCCAGCATCAAGTGATCATAGAAAAGTCGTTATGTTAGGTCATGCAGAAGATTTCTATCTATCTAGTGTAACAGGGGAATGAACAGCTCAGGAGAAGGCTTCAAGGACAGCCCATTGCTGCCCAGGCCAGAGGTGTCAAGATGGCAGGAACCACAACATGGGGCTGACTCTGCCAGCCCAGACCTTCCTCTAGGCACCCCTGGACTGTATGAAAATCTAAGTAATTACTTAGTAGTTACTCAGTAAAATGTGATATTACTATATTGCATTTGTTTTCTCAATACTCGTCACAAACTATATATCCCATTCCAATCCATGTCATCCTGTTTCAGTAGTGGCTGCTGAAATTCTTTCCTCATGTTCCTTGGGACTGCAACAACAGGCTAGTTAAAACCTGCCTGGACCTCTAAATAATAGTAAAGCTCCTCCTTGAATTGTACATTATATCAGGTGGTTGCCAAGCATTCCTAGCTTAAATGGGGTGAACCTGCTTATCGAGTATGGTAGCTCCATCATGTGTTAAAATCTTTTTCATTCTTCACATGTGCCTACAGGGGAAAAAAAGCCCAACACAACAAAATCCAGCAAAGTAGGAAAACAGCTGGTTAAATATAAAAGAAAGGAAAAAAAGCCTTTTATCTTTTATTTATTTTCGTTGTATGCTTTCCTTCAAATATGTGGAAATGTCATTCGGAATTACATATAAGGGATGAGATTTAATTAAAAAAAAATGCAACAAGAAGGAAAGATTTGGTGAGCGTGGTATCGCCCTAAAAACAAATTAAATATTTCAGATTAGGATCCATCTCACTCAGTGTATATTTTAACAAATGGATTGCAGTATGTAGAGGACAGTGAAATTCCCCTGTTCCTGATATCCCAGGGGCCTGAGCTATAGCTTTCATTCTAGGACATTAATGGAAGATTCCTAACCAGGCTGAGTTTACTAAAACAAAAACAACTCAAGGTCACATTTCTTAGGATGAAATACGTTCAATAGAATCACTGAAAAGGGCACATATGCTCCATCCAGATGTACTTACAGATGTCAATCATATATGTTCTTACTTTTTGAAACCTGAAGTGTAATGGGGGTATATTTATGTTAAAAGGCATTAAAAAAATCAAGAAATCAATTTCTGGTAAGAAGCCTTCATATGAGAAAGAGCAAATGTTCTTTCCAGCTCTTTGGGTCATTTTTTTTTTTTTTTTTTGGCTTACAGACATTGTGGTAAAGTACAGCAGGGGCTTTGTAACAATTTATCGATGAGGACTAGCCAAGGACATTTGTGGTCTCGAAAACACACTACCAAGGCAAAAAAAAGCCAAACCCAACCTCAAAACCATGAACTGAGTTTTAAAAAGACCACAAAAAGCTCCAGTGCTCTCCTCCTGGGGTCTCCCATGGGAATCTTTCAAACATTGCCTCTTTTTTTCTGTTGGGATTTCCTGTATTAGTAAGAAACTAGTTGATCCTCTGGAGCCCAGAAGAATTCATCCTGTTCCTTAGGTAAAACTTGCCATGACCAGAGGAAGCAAAAAAACTCAAGTGCTGTACCTGGAGCACTATTCTTTTTCATAAGAAGAGTAAAATTTTTCAAATATGGAGACGCTGGTCTTTCAGCTTGTGCTGACCCACAGGACTCCCTAAGGCAAACTTCGGGAAGTCTGGTCATGGAGGGCCAGTTGTAAGATTTAGCCCTCAAAGTTGTGTTTTTCTCCAACAGAAATCTGCACTGTCCTGACCAGCGTTGGGCAGAGAGAGACAGTTTTCCTGGCTTGCTGATAGAATAAAATTCAGAAACTGAAATGATCAGTTAAAATGATGAAGATTAACAAAGGTCAGAATGGCAGTCTGACCTCTGGCTAAAACATAAGAGACTGAACTCCAAGTCTAGCAAAACAGTGATTTAAAAAAAAAATAAATAAAAATTATATGTATACACACATACACCCCCTCCCTCCAGTCTTGTAACTACAGACTCATTATAATACTGTCGCAACAGCTTGAAAAGGCACTGGTATCGCAGTTTTATTAGACTTTATTTTCTACTTCATTTGAAATAGAAAATTGCTGAAAATGAATGTGTTGACATTATTTTTAGCACTGTGAATTCCTATATATCAAAATATTTATTAAAAGCTATCAATGTACTTATTTAATGAAGTATATCCTGAGTACTGCAAAATACAAAGGAAAGCGTGATGTTCATTTCGCTTCAGGTTTCGCTTCAGGCTTCAGGCATGTGATTTGTTATTCTGTTATTGCAAGTTTGGGCTTTTAAATCAAGTAACACGAAATGTTGTGTGTTTTATGCAGCTCTGGTGAACTGCAAACCTGAAAATATATAACATCCCCGTTCTAGCTTAGACATTTTTACTGTCCTTTCCTCATCATGCCTTTCTAAATACACACACATGCGTTTACACACAAGAGAATTAAGAATCCAAGTGGTCAGCAGCAAAGAAGAAAATAGTAATTTCAGAACTTAGGTTGTAGTGTGGTGAGTATTAAATTCAGAAATAAAGCAATGAGATAATGAAGCTTTCCTCTTTTAATGAATGCTACCTTTGTACCTTGCGCCACTGTTCTCGGGTGGGAAAGGAGTACTGACAAGGTTATTGTCTCCCATTGCCCCATCCCTAGTTAGCATTTTAACCCAATCTCATATGTAAAACAAGGCTAAAACTTTGGTGATTCACTGAGATGAGAATTATTTGCTTTAATTCTTCTGTTTAATCTCCTTGGATTCTTACAGCACGTCCATCATGGTACAATCGAGCATCATCCAATGCAAGTTTTTTTTTCTATAGGAACCTCCCCACACACCTGTGGGAAGTATTAATCAACTGCATGTGTTCAACAGTAAATATCATAGTAAGAAGGTTGAAATACAGGCCAAATACTAATTGGAATATCTTCATTCATCATTGGTTTTCAAGCTTGTGTTGAATTTGTCTTTCAGCCAAAGGCCCCACTCCATCTTAAATTACTCATGTTCCACACGTTTTTACATCTGAAATATATAAAGCAATATGTATAAAGCAATAGCAACCAAAGATTATGTGTCATGTTGGAGCTAAATGCTGCAATATTATCACTCAGAGGAAAGTCTGGGCCCCTTGGCCCTAGGCTATTCTTTTTTCAATGGCTGAGGTGGAGAAAACACTTGTAACTCAAGCAAGTGGCTTTGCAATGGATGTTCCTCACGTATCTGCCTTCCCACCAGGCCCTTAAGTGTGAGTAGCATATGAAGGAAGTAGCTACTGAATATTACTCAGGAAATAAATGGCGTAACAGTCCATAAGTATTTCAACATAAATATTATTTTTTTTTTCTTTTTTAAGAATTGGATGATAAGGAGTAAATTCTAAGAAGCAGAATTGGTGTAGCAGACAGTAGGGTTTTAATCAAACAATTCAGACATCTGTCCTTCTTCTAAAGATGATGTATGTCTCAGATCTTTTCCCATATATGTGCTAATTATAATCTTGAAAGTTTAAGTAGGTACAAAGTCGTGTCAATTTGTTCACTATTTAAAATAACAAAAGGGCTTCGTCTCCAAGGAGGAAGTTTGCACAAAAGGAAATTCAGCAATGCAGGCAAAAGAAATTCCAAGTTTACCTAAAAGTCTATAACAAATAACTTCATTAAAAACAGGGAGAAATGCAACTGAAAGCAACCTGCCTGGGATATTCTAAACAGCTACTAGAGCCCCATATGAAATGGGGATAGATGCCCTCCAATGACCAATTCCAGTGGAGGGAGAGCTATTAGCTTAGCAGACTATTCGATGGGATCCTGAGCATGGTTACAGAGACATACACAGTGATCCTGTAAAAGGCATTATCAGGCATATGAATCCAAGCTCTGCCCTTGGAAGCCAAAAGGAACTGAACAAGATTAGGAAGACATAGGCAGCAGGACAAAGACAAGGGCCTGGCAGAGACTAGCACACCAAGATGTTCAAGAGGGAAACTTTCCTTGCTTTAGACTGAGCCAAAGAAGAAATAGCAAACAGTGGTTACAAGTGTGTTGATCTGCTGCTTACAACACTGAGATTTAGAATAGCCTGCTTCCACTATGATGTTCCTTTATTGCTCTTTTTTCCCCCCATAGACTGGTAGAGGAAACGTGTTGTAGAGCGCACAAAGCAAAGGCTGGTCCCAAGCAGCCCATAGAGCTGGCATGTTGCAGCTCCCGTCTAGGCCATGCACTGAGGTTCCTTCCCTTGGAGAATAGGCCACAATGGGAGAAGGAGGCAAAGCTGGCCACGGGAAGTACATGCTTGTGTCTCACTTCTGTGTAGTAATTTTTTGAGGTCCATTAACATGGACTTGGGCTTTATTCTTTGCATCAGTCTCTGCAGCGCAAGAAAAATCATTTAGCTGAGCTGTGGCTCTTTTTTTCCATTCGGAAAAATAAGAATTGCTCTCCCCATCTGTCTTTACAAAAGCCTCTGAAGATGTAAGGACAAAAAGTGTGAATTGATATCACGTCGGGAAATTAAAATATTCTTATTCAAGTTCTCCCAAACTTCTGACTGTCCATCAGACCTGCTTCCACTTTTACTGCTTTGAGAAGACCCTCTTTCAACAGAGAAATCTCCAAGTAACAGAAGGTCACCAAAATACCTCCAAGACCGCCCTCTGTTGCAGGCTTCTACCTTGTCCTGGCTGTTGTGACAGGGCCTTGGAGAAGGTTTCAGTCAGAAGCCAGCAAGAAATAGTCTTGGAAGAGACCAACCTGCACCAGCGCCTGCCCTACACAGCTGGGAGCCAGAGGTGCTGCCAAGACCAGACCAGCCCGGCCAGAAACTCCAGGATTGGGGTAATTGTGCTGCAAAGGAGCCATTGTGGTGAAATCAATAGGGACGTTTTAAAATACCTTTACATGTCAATTCTAGTGTCAGAACAGAGCAGGTCAAAGAGGGCTGACCCCCATAGCAGGTTAAACTCCTGAGGGTGGAGATAATCTCACAGCAGGAAGGGAGGAAAGTGCTGTGCCCGCCTGGGCCAAGATGCTTTCACACTCCCCATCGCCAGCTTTAGGCTACAGAGCCGGCCATTATCAGAGTCATTGTCATTATTATCTTTAAATCTGCTGCCTTGCATTCAGGCATCTATCAGGAAAAGACCCAAGACCCTATTAGTGCAGGCAATAAACCCCGAGAAGGAGGGGAGGAAACTCGTTCATAGATAAATTAACGTTCCTGCTGGCTACATTCCTATCAGCTTTGTTAATTCTGAAGTGACATTTATTGATAAATCAGATTTTATCACCCTTTCCCATCAATCAGCTGGACGAGTCTCCTACCAGAGGTTTGTTTTTTTTTTTATTGACATATACAATAATTTGCCAGACACAAACATTTACCATCTGCTGGGCCGGGGGGAGCCGAATATCAACCCTCTGTATGAAAACCTGTATTTTCAGAAACCATGTGCTCAAAAGGCACTGCTGCCAGCATGTCCTGGCTGCATCCATGATATCTGTCTTCCTGCTCTCAAACTACAGTTCAGAAAGTCAGCATTTTCCTGTTTAATGTATTATTCATCTGTGAAAGTATGTCACTCCCTCCCAAAATGATGCTTCCAAAGAACAAGGTGCCTAAATAATAGAAAAATCCTTTACCTGAAGGAGAAGCTTCCATTGCAAACACATGTTAGAGATCTGAAAACAGTGGTTGGAAAAGCCTGTTTATTTTACCGATGTAAAAAACGTGTTAGAAAAGCCAGGAATATTCATCCCTCACCTCAGCAAGTTGAGAAGTCGAATTCCGCAAAATGGTTCAGAAATGTTTCACCCTGGTCTAGATGATCAGTCACAAAAGACAACATCTGACAGGTTTTCATTAGCAATTTTAAGTTAATTGAATATTTTACCAGCAACTGCATGAAATACAACAAGAAGTAATAAATATACTCCCCTTCTTCTCACCTGTTCTTTTGGGAAAGGGAAATATTTGATCATGATAGACTCTTTAAAGATCCAGGTAGAAAAAACAATTAACTTCTTGATATATTGTTCTCCAAGTGAATGGCAGTGGGTGGAAGCTTGCAATAATCCCACAGATGTTCAGAAAAAAAAGAATTAACCTCTAAATCAGATTCAGGTTTAAGTAAAATACTCAAACTCATGGAATTGAGTGGGAAGACCTTGGTCTTTAAGGCGGTGAATAGTGCTAAAAGACCTCTTTACTCCGCTGAAGGTAGTTAACTGAGCTGATCGCCTCAAGCTTTGACACTTAAATATCATGTTTAGCAAGGGAAACATGGATTGAATTTGTAAAATGTTTGCCCTTTTTCTCCAGTCATACATTAATCCACTAAACCATGTGATCCTTTTGTTTTCTTTTATTCCATGCCCTGCAAGTGATGATGAGAGCATCGAAGAAGAGCCTGACATTGAAGTAAAGTGGGGAGGTGGATGGGGGGCTACTGGGTGGCAGCCGCCCATCGGAATTGTTACAATAGTGGGTTAAAAGATCTTTCTTACAGCCCCCGGGGGACTGGTATGTAGACAGCAACATATAATGCCCCTGAATCCCACTGAAGCGCTGCCCAAGGAAGGGACCTGTCTAGAAACAAGGAGAGGTGGACAACTGCATCGTGTTGGACTTTACACGCAGAAGGGTTGAGGAGAGGGAGAGCTGTTGGCCTGGTCTTGTCAACCACCCATGCTGGCCCCTCCATGGTGCCCAGGATCTCGTGGGACCACCTGGCTCCAGCGGGACTCAACTGTGCTGCAGCTACGGCACCTCAGATTAAAGTCCGGCAGGTTAAACTTCTGATGAGTTTCTAATGACTATAAAAGCTCCCCTTTGGCCTTCGTTGTTATAACTATTTATGGGGTTGACCTTTAATTATTCTCTCGTGTAGAAATCTTTGAAAATATGTCTTTGAAAGCTTGACAAATACGGACCTACACAGCACACAGATCAATACCAATATAGTAACACTATGAAGTAGAGAAGCTTCCACAAAAGCAAATGCTAAAACATATTACCAGCAAAGCTGCTTCAAAGGACCTACGCCTTCCGCTGGGCACTGTCAACTCTTACAGAAGGGTCTAGAAAATGTAAAACAAATATGCAAGGGATGCCAAATATCAAAGCAGTGTAAAGACTGGAAAGGGTATGAACCATTATCCCACTGGGGCCCAAGGGAACCACAACCATCAGCAGCAGCAGGACAAGAGAGGCTGCCATCTGCCACTGCTGTAAAGTCTTCTGCTCATCCTCCGTTCAGATGAGGCTGGGAAATAAATAGATGATGTTGAGTACCTAGTTTGAAAGTCATGGTATTTATTGAAAAGAAGGTCTAGCAAATTCCTTATCTTTTGCAACAATAATGACATCCAAAGGAGTAATGAAACTAAGAATGGATAATTATTAGTCCTCTGTTCAATTTACTTGATTTTTCAAAAGGACATTTTTAGTAGACATTACACATAAGCATGGGCATACTTACATGTACATGAATACACATATATGTGCATATACATACACAGGAATACAAAATAAAGAGTCACTAATATTCTGTTAAAAATGGTGACTACGCTTGGAAAATACCTACAGAGTGTAGAGGAGGGGGTTATCGATACAACCATACGGTTATGTAAGACAGAAGGCAAGAGGAATCTCATAATCTGGAACACTTTGTTTTGATTTTAACCCACCTAGTATAAATCTATTATTATAATGCAAGTTTAATACCTTGTGTCATAAGCATTATGGAAATAAGTGGGTTTTTTCCTATGATAATGATTAAAAGCATGAACCTGTATAAACACAATATGCATCATCTTTGGCTGTGGCTATGCATTAGATAGAACTGCCATTTGTTCTAACGTAATGAAACTCTGCTGCGAGGAAGATGAGTCCCAAAAACATAGATTAAAGAAAAAGTAAAGTTAAAATTTAAAAGAATTTCTAATAATTTTGATTTCCTTATTGCTGCCAGAAGTAGTGATCCACCTACCAGATGATAGGTATAATTAAAGAAAAGTGGCACTGAGTAAAACACTTCCATGGATTTGGGGTGAGGTTTTAAATGCTACCAGACGCTTAAGTTTTCTTTCTCTTCTGAATTTCCCCCAAATTAACTGACTTTCTCTTATTCAGAAGAACAACTGTTCTCCCTCAGCCCTCCCATACAACCTTTTTGTCATAACGACATCCTGGCGAAAAGAGCTCCCGTGAGACAAAATCAATCAAAGCCATAAAAGAAGACTGGTTTTGTCATGCCGGGCCCTACTGCTCATGCCTTACAGTTACAAAACCGACAGCAACTAAACTGGGTTGGACAGACCATCTGAATAAATCCAGCCAGTTGCCCCAGCCAAAATTAACATACCTTTTGAATTTGAATGTTATACAGTTAATAAAAACAAACAAAAAAACACAACATAGAAATAAGCTGTATTAACATGGTGATAACGGTGTCGTAGTGGGGTAGAACCACAAAAGGAACTTAAGAGCCCTAAACCCAGGCGCCTTCCCCACACACAGTTAGGCTCAGCGTGTTTTTCTCTGAAGCTCCCTGCCTCCTTGCCTGCCTGCAGATCCAGCAACTGAACTCTCTCCTTGATGGAAAGAAACGCCCCAAAAATAAACTACCTGAAAGGACCCCTCTCCATCCCTCCTTTCTCAAACCTCCAAAATATTAGGCTGAGCACACCCTTAGGAAGGGATCTGATGGGACAGGCGGAAAAAACAGATGCTTGTGTAAATAACCAAATATCCCTTTTCCAGTAATTTTCCCTTTGCTGACATTTTTTTTTTCATGCTGAATTTTGTTTTTTGTATACTAGAGTAACTGTGTGTAGGATCCCTCTAGTTCTGACACTAACTAAGGGAAAAAGGCTCAGAAGAAGAGGCATGGGTTAAATAGAAGCCTACTGTGATAGAGTGATAAATGTAGTAATATCCATGCAAGGTTTCATACCACCCTTGACTGTAGGTCCGTCAAAGTGGAGAGAAAAAACTCATTTGGACTAGCAAAGGTCCAGATCAGCCTCGATACACTGTGTGGAGCAAAGACACCCAGCAGAGGCCTGTCTCACCTTCGCTGGCTACAGAAGCCATAGTGTGAAACCTCCTTTTACTGCCAAAGTGGGGGAAGAAGCCTTAGAGAAGGCAGCTGTAGACACACCAGGAAAGCAAGATCTAAGCATTGCTGCCCTCTGACTGTCTTTCTTTCATACTACACATCGTTTAAGGAGGGGAAAGCCCCCAGCCCCACCAGTGTCCTTCAGCAATGCCGTCTCCAGCACTCGCAGTTCCTGTCTTGCCCGTCCCCAGTACCAGCAAGAGCAGGATGCTGCCAGCCTATGTTCCTGCTCACTGATGGGTGCATCGGTGGGAAACAGCCACGAATCAGTCTGCAGAGGGAGGTTCAAGAAAGTGAATGGATTCCCCTTTGCTTGTTTCCTTGGGGTTTTCACATCCATGGAAAAAAAAAATAAGAAAAAAAAAATTCACTTTTCATTAAAAGAGTCTTTTGAGTCTGTTGGTGAAACTGATACTGCAGAAATATGTGTTCCTGTGTGCTGCCTTCCTGCTCCATAATGGCTCTTGCATTAGGGACCGGGGAGCGGGCAGGGGAGGCTGCTGTTGTCCATTTACTTTAGTAGAGATTGCTATTGAATGAAACCTTTAATGGGGGGTTTATGCTCCGGCTCAGCTAAGAGCTCCGAGCTTGTGGCAGAGTAGTCTTTCCCTCCACCTTGACAGCTATTAGAGAATCGATACAGGTAACCCCTCAGCTGGCCGTCAGCACCCGACGGCCACGGGGCTGCCCTGGCCACTGCCGTGGGGTCACTTGTGGGAAAGTGAGACTTCTCTGGGGAGCAGCACCCCACCACATCCCCACCGCCACCGCGGTGGGCCAGTATCCTCCAAACCGCGAGGAGCCCTACGACTCTGCAGGGAACACCACCGATTAAGGCAAAGCAGGGACTCGACCCTTTCTCCCTAGGGAGAACAAGATCCACAGCTTGATTTGATTTCAGGGAATTCCAATTTTGGGTCAGTACAATGCAAGAATTCATCCCTTTCCCCTACCTAGATAGAACAGAGGACATTTTCTCTGCTACTGTGTTTCTGCTAATGACCAAGGTGTCTCCTACTGGTTCTGCTCAAGTCCTTGCAAGTCAAAGTGGGAGAAATCGCATTTTTTCGCTGCTACTTTGCAGACTGATAATCCCATAGTTTGCAGGACTGCGTTGGTATTCTCATGCTAAGGCATGTGACAGCGCTCTCTGCACTGCTAAATTGCTGGGCTAGCCAGAGTTAGTCCTCTGAATTTAAGCCTGGTTTGCCACCGCCCCAACGCAGCTAAACTGAGGTTTCCAGGACAGTCCCTACAGCAGGAGCTGCTGCAGAGTGACCAGCTGGGGATGGAGATGGAGTAGAGCTGCTCAGGTCTCACTGTAGGATAGGCAGAGGTGCTGCGATACTTCTCCTCCAGTGCTCCCGCACCCAGCCCCAGGCACCCCTAAGGGATGTGCTTTTCAGAAAAGGCATTCACAGATGGAGACTAAGCCTTATTAAAGCTTGAGTCAAACATCCTAAAAACAGTTGTTGGTCCCACTGAAAATCTGGATGCGTTTCACATGGGGTCAAAAAAGAAGGAAAGCAGAGAGCAAATCCCTCATGCCTGAGGCCCTGCACTACCTGCACTAAGGAGAGCCAGAAGGGAGAAGGTGCAAGGAGACGTGCATGTGTGAGGACAGAAAGGGAAATGAAGGTGACGGCGACTGTCCGTAGGGGTGATACAAACCCCCAGCGCTTGCTGCAGAGGCAGGTAAGAGACTGGGAACCCTGAGAAATGGGTTTCTGAAGGAGGGGACAGCCAGTCAGGGCTCCCCAGATGAACGATCTCACTTGTTTAATGGACAGTTTGGCTCTAATCAATATTTGTTTGTGGCATTATCTTCAATTCACTAAGCCACTTGCTGCTTTTTGCCTTCCCTCGGTGGTTAACCACCTCCCTCTCCCCCGAGTTCCCCAGGGAGCGCAGCAGGACAGGGACAGGGGCTGGAGCAGCAGGGGGATGGGGACCGGGCATTTGAAGAGTGGGGAGATGCCGGAGGCAGCAGATGTCCGTGGCCAGGCCTTTTGTTCCCTGCACTCGCCAGCCTGAGCTCTGGGACCACCTTTTTGTTTTTGTCTCGCCATTGTCATTCACCAAGGAGGGGCTTTTCAGGAGTTAGCCTCACACACGGCTCTCCCCACTGCCCCAACAAAACAGCCAAGATTACCCTCATCCTCTGGTTTCTATTTAGATCACTTTCCACTTAACATTTAAAAAACCGTGACTCAGTTAATGCAAAGCACTTAGATTCAGCTAGTGTCTTACAGGGTTGATTCATCCCAAGGGCTTGACTTGCTGCTCCCCTTGGCAGAACCATTTTTAATCCTAGTTAGGAGAAAGAAGAGGGAGGGTGCACAGGCCAGGTACGGTTTCTATAATCCCTTGCCTTGGGGAATGCAGTGAGAATGAGCCCCCAGCCAGGGAAGCCACGCTACAGCCGCTGCGTGAGGAACACAGCCGCTGCGTGAGGAATGTGGGTACCTATTGCACATAGTGTATTACTACAGTCACTGGCATGGAAAATGCCAAATGACACTTCTGTCCCATATTTGATGATGCCAAGAAATGGGAGATGCAGATCAGAGCATGCAGAGCCACAGCCCAGTCCCCTGGAGAGCTGTGGGAACATCCTCCTTTCTGCAGCCTCAGCTCAGAAATGGCCGGCGGGAGCATAGAATCATAGAATTGTCTAGGTTGGAAGGGACCTTTCAGATCATCGAGTCCAACCATTGAATACTGTGGTGTCTGCTCAGGAGGGACCTAGCAGCTGTGGCTTCCCAGTGAAAAGATTTGAGCTTGGTCAGTTGGCTTGGTCACCAACGTTCTCCCTTCAATTGAACTTATAGTGCAGCTTCCTTCATGCAAGTGGCTTTCTGCACTGTGCAGTCATCCCCGGAACCTGTCAGATGAAAAACCACAGTGTGCACACGCGCTGCCCCTCTCTTCCCTTCTTATCCGTATGTACAAGTCCCTGAAAGCCTGCTGAGCTGGCCAGAGCTGCTCCTTCACTGGACTGCCAGCAGCATGGCCACAGAAGGCACAAGTAAACGTGGAAATCCCTGGGGAGGGAAACATCAGCTTATTGGATGCAAACAGGGAACACGTACACTATACAACATACAGGGGCATTCCCTAATCTAAATCTAATCTCTCCTAAACCCTGTCCAACAAGGACAGCAGTATGTTTGCACTGACAATCACTGCATTTTCCTCGCAGGAGGCTGGAATCTGTGGGGGGCTGGCGGGGCAGCAGCTCAGCCTGCCCTCCCTCCTGCTCCCTGCTGCTTTATTTCTCCCCACCCTGCTGGGAAGTGTGCTGCTGGCCAAATGACACCCCCACTCCCCCCCAGCCCCAGCACAGCTGGCACTTGCCATTCAGAAGGGAGAGGAGGATGCTACAGGGTAGTTAAATGCCTTTTTTAGTGCTCAATCCGGATCCATCATCTTGCTTGCAAGTGGGAGTGAACTCAATCCAGGACTGAATGGCCTCAGCTTCTAGGAGCTATTTGGACACTCAAGGCCCCATCCATCAAAACACTGGGTGCCTTTGACTTCTGCTGCAGTCAGCTGCTACCTGGCAGGACAAGGACTACAATTCCCAGTAGGAGACAGTTAGACTCTGTAATGACTTGCAAATAACGCAGAAAACACCTTTCAGCCGTTTGCTAGTACCACAAATACAAAACTCCAATGCATCAGGCAGAAAACAAATCTATAGCCTATTAGTGTACACTGCAGCCTCCAATAATTTATTTTCATTCTTTCTATGAATCTCATTGCAATAGTCTTAATAATTAGCACCAAAATTTACATGTACAGGTTTAACGTGCAAGACAACCAGTACCTTCAATCACGAGTACAAGCGAAACCCTTCACATACTTTTACAGACAACTCATCAAATACGGTAGAAGGGTGTTAATATTTTAGTACAAGATATTTAGGGATTCTTCAAGCAGAAGAAAATGCACAAAGTTAAAAGCACTATAGAAGATGAACCACTTAAATAAATAACCCTCATTTGCAAGAAACAAGATTACCTGCATGGGAAGATAACCATGCATTTCATAGCACTTTGGAGTCATTTCTAGTCATAACACTTATTTCATCACTAAGTAGCTGATGATTTCACCAAATCCTGAGTTATTTATGGGACTGAACCAGCAAAGCCTTCCTACACAGAATTCATGTTTCCGTTGGCCAGGGTTCTATATGCCTGGGGAAAAACACCTCCATACAGGCAGACAGCTGGAAGCAAGGTTCAGTTCCCCCACCCGTACTTCAGCATGGTTTGTAGACATAAATATTGTGAGAATTTTCTGCTCAGGAATGAATTTTACTTATTTAGAGATCACCAGCTCAGGCATCAATATGTACAAAATTCAGACTCAGGTATTACAGGAATCTTTGATATTAAGATAAGCAAAAAAATTAAGACAAAATGTGATATTCATTATACCCAAAACCCTACATGTATGTACAATACTAATGGCTTGCTTATTTCAGATACTGCCTAGCGCTGGGCCTCAATATTTTACTTAAAAGTAAGTGGATCTATACATATTTTTAATATTTTTACCATGAAAACAATGAGGACAGAGCAACTTAAGGTACAATAAACCATAGAAAATTAGTGCAAATCAATAGATATTTATAGATACAGTATCTGCATGATAGAATTAAATGTGCAGGCAATATTTTTTATAGTTTTAGGCTGTACTTGTAGAGATTGTTAAGGTTGGCATAAAATATAAGCTATTGTCTCTGCTACTTATGTGCAAAGTCTTTGTTAATCCTATCTGATCTAGGATATTAAGAGAACCTCATCAATCCAGTAACATCAAATCATCTGTGTTAATTACCCAGCTCCAGCAAGGGCTTCCATTATCCCTCCTGGATGCAAGACACAGCCCCACCGACACAAGGGAGCCCCTTCTCAAGTGCACAGCCCCCTCCCCATTGTGCTGGACACTCTGAACAAGCTGCTTCTGCACCAGTTACAGCAGTGGTTCCTATACTTAGTGGTCCCTCAGCACAGGCTCCATCAAGATGAGATTTCTCATTGCCAGGGAGTGCTGTTCATTAACGATTCTGAAATACTGATTTCTGCAGAAATCAGAGTCTAGTCACCTTGGATTTGACACTGAAATTCCTTTATCAGGTATAATATGAAATAATGTAATATGTATATGAAAGGACGGGATGTCTGAGGTGTTATTCTGAATCCTTCTCCAAAGTCAGAGGGCAAAAGAAACAGAGCCAGCTTTCAAGAAAAGGATAGCTAAATGAGCAGCTCTTTCTATAGATAAAAAAAACCCCATGCAATTTTATGAGAAAATACTTGCCTTTTGCTAAAAACGAATCAACAGAAAACCTGCACAAATTGCTCCCAATTTGCTTGCAGTGTCAGTGAGATTTGGGGGGTGAAACCCTCCAGTCCTCCCATGGAGCTTAGGCGTTGCTGCAGGCTGGGGAGGGAATTTCAGGTGCAGAGCTTTAGGGGCTGAGGCGTTCTGGCATTGCCTATCCTACACCTCAGATCCTAAATTTAGGATAGGAGAAGGGTTTCCCCCTTCCTAAAGAGGTATCAGAAGAGCCAATTTTAAAACCTTTGTGCCTTAAGAACTAGTATATGGTGCATTTTTAAAGCATTCGGGAGTGACACCACAGCAGCCATCCTGTGTAGAGCCAGCAGGAGGAAGCAGAGGAGCCCAGCCTTCATGTCAGGAGCCACCACTAAGGCCTGACTGGCCAGGAGTCCCAGTAATGGCAAATACCTACACAAGAGAAGGTAACAGGACAGAAAAGCTCAAAGGTGGGATCATGCTGGCTCCTGGCCTGTGCCGATCCCACAGTGCAACACCTCTACAAGGCAACGTGACTGTTAGCAACCCATAAGAGCTCACTGGTGCTTGGGTATATCTTCACATTTGGTCCTCTGAACTGTGAGAAGACAGAGCCCACCTCCAATATATCTCTGTGTAGGCCTGCAGCTATTTCATCACACTCTGCCCCTCACCCCCTGGTCTATCTGGGGTCCAGCATCCTCTGGAAGAGTCAGTCCCGCTGCTCTGGAGAATGGAATTTAAATACCCTTATGCTGGTCCAGCAGTCACTATCTCTGAGGCAGTTCACATTCAAATACAGTCATTAAAAGACTTGCACATTAAGGGGAAGTAGACCCCATACCTGGTCATACACCCAGAGAAAACAAACAGGTTAAATGGGCTTTGGGAAATGCACTTGATAAAAATGTCCCTCACACAAGCTTTGTTACAGACTGCACCAGGCAGCCCACCGACATGGTGCCTTAGAGGCATGGAAACACTCCTCACAGTGGTATTTGTGCACAAAAGGTACATGGGAGGCGAAATTCCCTCCTGCCTGCATTTGCCTTTTGTGGAAATTAGGATATGGCAGGCAAGGAAGGGAAAAGTTGGGTAGCGCATGTTAGACTTCATCCCAGTGTGTCATCAGGGCACCCAGGCAAGAAACGCCTGTCCCCTGCACTCAGAAATATGCCCAGGGTCCAGGGACTGGCTGTACCCAAAGAGTCACCGCAAGGGTAAATGTCACCTCCTGTGGCATGCACACAACCACGCACAAACACTTGCACATAGACCGATACACACGCAAAGCCGCTCGAGGATGTGTCCATGGGGCTCTTGACTAATGAGCAGCGTGCATCTTCATGTGGAATTGGTAATCCTCCTGCTCCGGGAAGTGCTGGCCGCACACCGAGCAAGTGCAGCCCTTCTCCTTGCTGTGTGTGCGGCGCACGTGGCTGTCGTGGGCTGCATGCGAGGCGAAGGCTTTGCCACAGTGCTTGCACTTGAAGGGCTTCTCCCCCGAGTGCTGGCGGATGTGAGTGCGCAGGATGCTGGATGCCGTGAATGCCTGAAAGGGCAGAGATTGGGAAAGGGGGGAAAAGTTGAAATTAACCTATTTTCACATGTATAATCCCCAGGTTCAGCTGACCCAGACCCCGTCGTCAGGAACACTGTGCCCTGAGAGGAAGTCCTCAAATAGCTCACATCCCCAGCCATCTGGAGAAAAAACAGTAACCCCCAGCAATGAGGAACCAGAAGCCAACAGCTATCGCACTCAGCTACGGAGATGGCTGAGTCCATGGAGTCGGATGAAGCTCAGAGAAAGATTTCTGACCACAGACACCAGTAAATATCTTCTACATGTCAAAGGATAAGAAGTCAATACTGTCCTAATTAGCTTTGCAGCTCCTTTATGTTTGGGAGACATAATGCAGGTTCATTTTCAGAGTTAAAACCTTTCATGTTTACATACGCTGGCTTGGGATTCAGCTGCCTGAATTCACCCATGCAGTCAGTCCTGCATCCATCTTTTTGGGTTTCATTTTCCCCTTCCATCATGCTCTGTTCCTCCTTCAGACAGACATTCCAGCCTGGTTTCCCTTCTCAAGAGTATCAAAATGCACACAAAACACTTTGTCCCCCTTGTAAAGACTCCTCCTGCATTTGGGGAGAAATCTCTCCCACCAAGACCTGAGCAGGAATGTTGCACAGTAACCTGTGTGTTCCCTGTTTTTTTCTTTTCCCAAGAGACACTTTCAGGCCCTTCACTATTTGCACACCACACACACACACACAAAAATCCTCTTTAATACAGTTATGCTGCTAAACTATCGCAAGTAAATTTTCACAGCGAAGAGTAAAATCTCTCAGATACCTTTTAACTAGGAACCTTAGAGCACAAACAGATCTGAGATCCCTATAGAGAAGTGCCTGGAGATGGTTATCAAGAGGGCCAAAGTGTGTTTCAGGGCCAGAATGGTGATCTTGGCCCAACACTTTTCCTTTGATCTCACTGAGATCGCAAGCAAAGGGGCAGGGAAAGCAAAGCTGCCCTGGAGCAGAGCCGCTGTTAGAGGTAGAAGAGGCAAAGAGGAATTGTGATTGTGTAGGAGGAGCACGTGAGGATGCTTCAAAGTAGCCCCTGGCTTCCCAGCCACAGAAATGATGGCCTATGTCCCAGGATAGCTGCATCCTGCAGCCTGAGGACTAATGGTTTCATCTGTTTCAATCTGCAACGGTCCTGTCAGAGCAGCTGGGGGCCCATCAAGGATCCCATGTGCCCTAGAGATCCGTTCACAGAGCAACCTGTAAAGCTCTGCCGCCTCTTGCTGTGATCAGAAGATTAAAGGATGACATTTCATCCTAAACTCTGCCTACAAGTGTTCAGGATGTCTGGGTGAGAAAAAAATATAATGGCCAAAAGGAGCTTCTTCTAAGGTTCTTTACTACGGGACACTTCAGCTCTGTGTTAGTCCAGCCAGTCATAAAGAAAACTCCCTCTCCAAAATCAGGACCACCTTCCTACATGCTGAAGGTGCTTCTGCATTGCAGGGACACTCCATAGCACCTGGAGCCCTGCCGATATTCACCCAGCAGCAGCCTGCACATCCACCCTCCATCTGCTGGGAGAACTGTCACTGATCTCACAGGGAGAGCTCACCTGAATCCTCCCTGTGGTGAAGGGTAGCAATAGTTGAGCACATTTATTTTCGATTGTGCTGTATGGTTCTAGTCATGGTCTTTTTCAAATGAAACCTCCACGCCCAGTTGCACATCAATGGCCCAGTTACCTTAAGGTAAGCATGCACAGAGATATCGTGCAGGTTCAGCTTATGGGACAAATCTGTTCATTGCGCTCCAGGAGCAGTGTCAGTAATATCAAAAACTACCTATCTATCTAATGAAAAAGGGGAACGTTGGATGTAGCTGCATGCCTTGCATGGTATCCGAAATGCTCTCGAGCTTTCCTAGACCTTATCCCTGCAGCAGCTCTCTGAGCTGGGATGAAACACAGATTTCACATCAGATGGAGAACAGACTCTGTTTCTTCAGTCTCAGCCATCCCTGTCACTTCAACTCACAACTGCGTCCAAAATATATATATTCACTTGTCTGGTTATCAATTTAAATAGAAGACATTTTCTTGAAAGAAAACAGAAAAGAAATGAAAAAATTGAAAAAGAAGACAGAGCCACCCCCCCAACCCCCCCCGCCCTGAGTTGTGGTGTGATGCTGAGTGCAGCAGGGGATGGCTGGAGGGACAGGATGGGGCTTTGCCTCACCTTGTTGCAGTAGACACATTTGTAGGGGCGCTCCCCGGAGTGAACCCTCATGTGTTTGTTCAGGCTGGAGGACTGAGAAAAGCTCTTCCCACACACTGAGCACTGGCGGTGAAAAAAAAGGAAGGATAAAGTTAAAAGGAAGCACCCAACAGCATAGCTGAAAAGAAAAATTAAAATTAGGTATGTGGATGATGTGTGTCTGTACTTTCCTACCTATATTTATGTGTATACATATATTTATCTATATACATATATTTATGCATTTATGTATATACAAACACAGTAGTAATTAAAGCAGTAACAATTTGAAATAGTCAGAATCTTAATCTGGTTTTACAGCAGACCTTTTTTTTAACAGGGAAATAATGCAAAATTTCAAAGCTTTTTTGCGTGCATAGTCAAAAACGTTTCATTAAAAATGTCCTTCTTCAAAACATTAACAGAATATATTGGCTTTCACTAACCAAAGCATGAAAATTTCTGTAAAATCATCATTTTCTTCAAAATGCAAATGAAGCTCTAGTTGCCATTAAAAATTTTTATTTAACAAATAAGGTAAATATTCCTAAAATAACAAGTATTTAAGGAGACCTTTTAAAATAGTAACCATTTTTCAGAGATGATGAGTCAGTCACAGCACTTAGCCGACAGCTTGATCTGTCAGAATTGTGTCTCCTTAGAGGAGTGGAACAAGCAGTACTTCATCCTCCGACCCAAGGAGCTGTGAAGACCACCGCATGGCATGCGCTCTGCGGCCGGCAGCGACAGGGCAAAACCCAATTCAGAGGGGGCGGAAGTCATTTGAGAGACTTGCACTGATTCAGTGGCATTTGTATGAGCCCCAAAATAATTTTCCCCCTACAATAATTTGACAGAAATGATCTTTTGCAAGTTCAAAATAAGGTAAGCTATAACTGATCTTGAAAGGTTATTTTTTTACTGACACATTTTCCATCTTTGCTTTCCGAGTTGATCTGTTCTCGTATAAATGTTCAGAGTAAGTATCTTCCTGCTGTTCTGAAGTATTTCTTTCAAAGGATGGGAAAGGGAAGGGAAAGGGAAGGCAAGGCAAGGCAAGGCAAGGCAAGGCAAGGGAAAGGGAAGGCATAATTAATACTTCATATTTAACAGAATTATATTTTTCACCAGTTACTAAATCAATGTGATATTCTGACATAGCAATATTGCTGATATAGTTAGAAAAGCTTTATCTTTTCCTGAAAAATTCACATTATTCCAGGATGATCGATAAAAGAATAATTTGGAGGACTGATTTAATTATGCCATTTCAAGCACTGGAACTTGCCCTTCCCAAGCCTTTAGGAAGTCTGATTTTCTACTCCCTGTGCTCCTGGAGAAAATGGGTGCTACAGAGGGGTGTTCAGTGGAGATGAGGCAAGTATCTCAGCAAGGATTTGCTTTGATCAACTGAATCTGCTCCACATCGAATGTAAAACTTATAACTAAGCTCTGCTGAACAAGACAAACTCTTCCTTTACAGACAGAACGGTCCCACCAGGGAACTGCCAGGGAAACTAGAGGAGGCGGAACAACAGCAGCATCTTACCTCGACCAAAAAAGATTCCTTAATTAGCCCCCCCGAAGAGCCAGTAACTGCGGCGAGTCCCGGGAGCAGGCTCACCTTGTGAGGTCGGTGCTTTTCGTGAACGTGGAGAATATGGATCCTCAGCCTGTCTCTTTTTTCAAAGGATCGGTTACAAAGGTGACAAGGAAATTTGCGGTCCCCTTGGTCCACGCAGCGAGTGTATTTGAGGTGCTTGTCCCGGTAGTACTTGTAGGCAAAAACCTTGCCGCAGCGCTCACACTTAAAGCTCTCCCCGGCTTCTGTACAGCAGAAGGGAAAGTGCCACCTCCCCGTTACACCACAGCAAAAGGGGCTCATTTCAAATCTGCTTCCTTGGCAGAGCTGGCAGCCAATTGGGAATTTTAAGTCTCCGGGAGGGTAATAACGGTACATGGATTATGGCAATATAATTAACAAAATACACGTCGGATCTCTGAAGCGTTCGCACCGCTCTCCTTGCCTTTCTATTGCCTTTCTAACGGAGGGGAAAAAACTAGAGTCCACAACCTGATAAAATCATCGGTTTTAGCCACTGGCTTCAGCAAAGACAGGATTTCATCCTTGTATCTCCATAAACAACGAGCGCATATATGAAAAACCAGCGCAGAATCCCACAAAAAAGCGTCTCCTCACATGGAAACATTGCCAGGTATTTATTATCAATATTGTCCGTAAATTTTACCTCCTATCCCAAAAAGAAAAAAAAGTTGCACGTCTTTTCTATCGTTTTCAAAACGCTATCGAACAAAAACACGTTTATTTGGTTTTCTTTTGTGTTTCACACTGTTCTTAACAGCTGAATTTAGGAACAACACAGGAAATTTTTCAAGCGTTTACACATCCTTTTCTGCCTCTAATGAAAGTAACTTTCGCTTAAGGCTTAAAATGAAATGAACAATTTACCAGCTATCTGAACCTGAAGACAACAGCTATAAAAATTTCCATGCCAAATTTCCATGCCAACATGCCAAATGCTTCTCTCCCTTTCCAGTTGCACCCGGCTGACCCATCTCTCGCCCGCTCCAGCTTTCCCTCCGTTGGCACAAATTTTCTTCATGCGTAAGTATTGCTTATAAGAACGTCAAATTTCCTGCACGTTATAAGCAGAACGACTCCTGGAGTAAGTGCATTTGGCGTTTCTTCTGCAAGCAATATCAGCGTTATCGGATCAGAACGACTTCAGCCTGCCTTGTTTACCGAGAGTGTTAATCGCACGAAAAATATTAAGCCAAGAGTGTGCAGTCGTAGGATAAAACAGGATCAAAACACGAATGCCACCCCCAAAAGCCCCTCTCCTCCCAAAACAGGAACCCCCCTCGAACAACAGCGCTGCGGAGCCGGTGCAAGCCCAGCCCAGCGCCACCAGATGTTTTACGATGGTCAGATGAAGACTTTTAACCCCCCGAGGAAAGGCGAGCTCGGGGCCAGGCGGCGGGGCAGAAAAAGGTGCCTCTTGCACCCCGCGCCACCTCGAGGTGGCAGCAGCCCGCGGTGCAGTCCCCGGGCTGCCCGGTGCCGAGGGGAAGCTGCTCTTTGGGGTGCTGGAGGCTGCAAGGGGTCCTGGTGGGACCGGGGCTGCGGGACCACCGCGACCCCCAGAGCATCCCCGCAGCAGGGCCGGCCACCCCACCACTGGCTCGCTGCAGGGACTGGGGAGCGTTTAAAATAAAATACAGCCTTAAAAAGCAAAGGTGATGCCCGATTTCCTTTACCTCCCCCTCCATGCGAAATTTAATGCCGACCAGACACAGATCCATGGGAATCGGGGGCATTGCCCCTCGAGGGGTCGCTGGCAGACTCACCTTCGGGGTGCTGCGGGGGTCTCTTCCCCTCTGGCATGCCTTTCAGGCTGATGGGGATGCCCAGGAACTGGACGTAGCAGTCGCCGTACCACACCAGCAGCTCCTGCTTCGGCAAGATTTCCTTGCAGCTCTCGTAGAAGATTTGCCCCTGGCACTGGATAGCCGTCAAATTCTGCTCCTCGGGGAACCTGGCACAATTCACCAGGGACATCCAGTTGCCAGAGGCGCCCTTCCCGTCTATGAAGTGGCTCAGGCGCCCGTATTCAAAGATCTGGAGGGCAACGAGAACGGGATTTAAGTTAGCCCGGTCCTTCCCCGACACGTCCCGCTCGCACCAGTCCCAGCACCCGCACTGGGCCGAGCCCCTCTTGCAGGCTACGGGAGAGGGGCGGCCGAAAGCCTCGCCCCGGCCCCGTTTAGGGGGTGCGGGGGGAGCCCGGCGGTGCCTCGACTACCTCCCACATCAGCGAATTGTCGTCGTAAGTCTTGATCTCGCTGGTGTTGACCACTTTGCCTTGGAAAGGGCCGAAGCGGACTCCTTTGGGGATGGGGTCCGTGCAGAAGACTCCGAGCTGAGACACGTCCCCGTACGCCACCCGCAGCACCGAGAGCCCTGCGGGGGACAGGGCGGGCTGAGCGCGGCTCGGCCGCGGCTGAGGGCGGCGGGGGGCGCAGGCAGCGCCGGGCCCCTACCTTCGGGTAGCTGCAGCGAGTCCCTGTCGAGCAGCGGGGCGGAGGAGGAGTCCGCAGCACCTGCAGAAAAGGGACCCCCATTTCAGCCCGGCGCCGGCCGTGCAGGTGTACCAGAGCAGAGGGAGCGGGCCCTGCCGCCCCCGACAGCGGCCGCAGCCCGAACCACCCCCCGGGTTTTCCCCGCTGTGGGCTGGTAATGCAAGAAAACCGCAGGGAAGGGAAGCCCGACGTGATGCCGCGATATCGCCTGCAGCCCTTTTGGGGACAGTCCCCAAACCCCACCGCACGCCCGGCCGCAAGGAGCTGCCTTCTGCCTCCCGCCCCTTGCCCACAAGCCGGAAACCCCCTTACCCGGGCTGGCGGGGGGCACCCGGAGCCCCGAGATGGCGTGGAGACTGCCGGCCAGCTGGCTGCTCCGGAGGGCCCCGTACAGCACCGCGTTGAGCTCCTCCTCGGTGAAGTGGTACCTGTAGCTCTGCCCCGCCGCTCCGCCGCCCCCCGGGCTGCGGGCAGCCCTGCGCGGGGGGCTCGGGTAGGGCGGCGGGGGCGAGCCCGGGGCCCCCGCCCCGCGGGGTGAGCCCTCCCCGGTGGGGAAGGGGGCCGGCGGCTTGGCGTAGAGGGGCAAGGGGAGGCCGGGGAAGGGCTCGGCGGGCAGGGGGGGCGGCTGGCTCAGGAAAGCGGGGACCCTGCTGAAGGTGAAGGGGGGCAGAGGCGGGGAGGCGGGGACCAGCCCGCCCAGGGGTTTCAGGGGCTGGAAGAAGTCGGGGGCCGCCTCGAAGTATTGGGCGGGAGGGAGGAAAGAGGGGTAGTAGGCAGCCAGGCCGGCGGGGCTCATCCCGAGCGCGTCTCCGCCGTCTCCGGGAACCGACTCGCCGGCCAGGGACACAGCCATGTCCGACCGGGTTGGGAAGGGAGGGAGGGAGCTGCCGGGAAGCGGAGGGGCAGACACCCGGGGGCTGCCGGGGCGGGATGGAGGTGCGGGAGTCGCCGCTCGCTGCCCTCCACCGCCCGGCGCCGTCGGGGCGATGGGGCCGGGCCGCCGCCGGCCCCCCGCGGCTATATGGGCCCGGGGAGGGGAAGGAAGGGAGGGCAGGCGGGGGTGGCCCGCCCCGGGGGTCGCGCAGCCCCGGGGGCGGGCGGGGGGGCTGCCCCGACGGGCGCCCCTACCCCGGGGCGGAGCCGCGGCTACTCCAGGAGCGGTCGGGCCGCCCCTGTCCACGTCGGGGTCGGAGGGGGCGGCAGGGTGCTCCCCCCGCGCGTCCCCTCCCGGACCCACCCGCCCTCCGCCTCTCCAAGCCCCCCGGGTGGGCTCTGGCTCTGCCCGAAGGAGGAGACCGGGGATGGCGGGAGCGATGCTCCCCACGGATGAGCATCTACTGCAGTAGGGGAGCACCCTGCCAGCGGGCCTCCGTGCTCCCCAGCAGGACCCACGGCCCCCACACAGTGTCTCGCAGGTTGCAGGTGTGGGGTCTTGGGTATGGAAAGTCATAAAACGCCTCTGAAACTCCGATGACCTGAACACGCAGCAGCACACCCGCAGCCGCTGCAGGTTTCACGGGCACCGCTGAGGTGATTTTACTTTAGCTTGGGGTTGCCTCTTGAGTGCCTGGCAGGACACTGGGCTCCTGCTGGGGTTTCCCAGGCTCCATGACCAGGCCTATGGCAGGACCTGCCCAGAATGGGACCAGAGGAAGACATCTGGCCCTTTCCCCTTGCAGAGGTTCTGGGTGATCCCCTTCTGCGGGGTTTCATCCTGGATTTTTGTGGGGTTTCTCCTTCTTCTACTCTCCCCTTCCTCCCAGGTGGCTACGTGCTGTAATTGCTATAAAAAGGGGACCTGGAAGGGGCTGCAGGATCCCAGGGGCCCAGGTGTGCACCTTGCCATTGCAGGATATCATCCCTGCTTGTGCAGGGAGATGGAGAAATCTTTAGTTCAGGGCAAAACCCCTTGGGAGGCAGGGCATGAGCGGGATGGATTACTGCAGAGCCTCCCCTTGGGCAGCTCATTCCCTGCCGGTGTCCAGCCTGAGTGACGCCGCACAAGCAGGCGTGGAGGGAAGGGACGGGGTGGGCAGTGCTGCACTGCACAGCGCTTGGGGACTTGCACCCACGGGTGCCTCTCAGAGCAAGGCAGCACAGAGCTTCCTGGGGCACATCACAGCACGAGCCAAACTGCTCACAGATACAGTTGGAGTGGGGAACAAAGACAGCCAGGTCTGACTCCCAGAGGTTTAGATGCCATTTGAGTGGTTATGGTGTGTTATAAAAATTAATTAACATAGCTCCATGTGATCTTCTGTAAAACATTGCCTTCATCCCAAAGAAGGGATGTATCAGGACTCACGTGAAGCCAGACACAGTCGCAGACTGCACTTGACCAAAGGTGAAGCCACCCTTCCAGTCCTTGTTTCTTATCTGGCTTGAGTGAAGTGCTTTGAAATAGAGAATTTGAGAAAGGATCACTGACTGCCTGGGGGAATGAGGGTCTTCAGATCATAGGACCTCAGGCTCTGTAATTCCTCCCTACAAGATCTTCGATTTGGAACTTCCTCTTATTTTTTTCACACAGGACATAAACAGTAAGACAGCAAACACAAGCACACAGCACTATCAAGGGAAATCTATCAAGAACTGATTCAAGCTGTCCAGACTCCCAAGACCCTTTCCATAGTCAGCCCAGTGCCGCTTTGTCTCCAGACTTGAGTTCAAACATTTTTGTACTTTGCATTAAATTTATTGGGCTAATTCTCCTACTTACAACCTCATTCTCCATCCTAACCTCTGTTTGCAAGACAAAAGTACTGAATACACCAGGGACAGCAAAAATGCACAGGGAGAAGGTGCAAATATGCATAGGGAGAAGGTAGGAATGCAGCTTTCCGAAACTTGCTTGAGATAGTTCCTTAGCTTAAATAGCCTGATTTTTTTATTAGACTTTTTTTTTTTACTTTCTCTGTGTTGTTCCAAACCCGTTATTTGTAAGACTAAAGTGATGCTGCATTGCTTTAGGAAACAGTTTCAGGCAGGCAGTTTAACATGGTTTCATTGATGCAGCATCGGTAGCATAAAATTAGTACCAGAGTTAATTGGATTTACAAGAATAAGGCTTCGTGCTCCAGTTGCACAGAAAAGTTACCTTTAGAGTACCCTTAGAAATTAAGTGTTGCCAGACAATCTGGAGTCCTCTGGCTACCTTGTGCCCAGGTAAAGGCACAGGAAACGGGGCTTCTGGAGGAGACGTGTTCACATCGGAGATTTTTGAGAAATGAAGACAAACAAACAAAATGTCAGATCTCTAAATTCCCATCATTAGTTAAATTGTAGACATGCCCAGAAATAAAAATATCCCTTTTTCTAGAAGCCTGACGAAAGAGAGCCCAGGAGAAGAAAAGGGCTTGAGGCACCACCGTTGTCACTGTATTGCAGATAATCTTTAGAGGCTTTCATCCCCGAAAAGGTTAAAGGCATTAATTGCATTAAAACAGTCCCGACCTCAGGGAGAGATTCCTCTTGGGGGCGGCGGGTGGGGTGGGTGGAAATCTTCGGCTCACACACGCTGTTCAGCACGATGCCCCTTGGTGTGGAGCATCCCTGCTGCCAGCAGCGGCGGGGGAATAATTTGAAGGAAAAAAAATCACTCTGGAATTATGGCTACAAAAAGAAAAACCTTAAAACGAACCCTGGGGACTCCCTCACTGCCCGGCAGCCCCCCGCTGCTGCAGCTGGTATTTAGCGCCTTGCTCAGTGGCACCTGACATGTGTCCCCAAGGCCAGAGTCGCCCTTCCAGAGCACAGGGCTCTCGGCAGCCTCCAGCCTTCGCGCTCCCCCCATCAGAGCAGGTTGCCGTGACCAGCAACGTTCGTGTGCCTGCAGCGTCTGGCTTTTGGGCTACTGCGGTGCCGCTCGGGTCTTCCTTTGGGACTTTGTTATGATTTTATCACAGCAGTCTGTCAGGCTCCCTCCCCTGCTGAAGGATTTTAGATGGTATTCCTTCTCCACTGTGATGTGGAGATGTCAAAGATCAGCAGCGAGGGACATCCCTGCAGGCTGCTTGCGTAGCATTCAGTCGCCTAAGTGGCCTAACACAGAGCTCATCTCCTTGGATTGATCCAGATTTCTTGATCTAAAACATTACACCCCAAACCCTCCCATCCTGCTCTCGGGCACAAGTTCTTCATCATCACTCCTACTCCCACTCTACACCTTCCTCACTCCAAACTTAAAGCGCTTTGTCTCCTACAAATTCCCAAACACACAGGTTACACCTACGAGCAGCCCCCTGATCCTCCGAAGACCACTGTGCCGCAGCAGCCCCTGGTGCCCAGCTTCCCACCCACGGGCTCCCTGTGCCCCAGCGCTGACACTGACAACCAGCTGCAGCACGGACGTGGGAATCCCTGTCACGGACCAGTTGCTGTCATGGAAATAATCCAAATAATTACAACTTTGATCAGGTCAGAGCAGAAGCAGTTTATTGCTATGGCTATAGGAGAGGACAGAGAGGACAGCCTCTGCTGATGTGGACTATTAAAAAAAGCGAAATCACACATTAAAGTGATCTAACTTTTCTTTTTCAGTATTAGCTGCGTCTTTACATATAGCAGCTTTTTAATGATGTCGTCATTAGCTCAGTAGCTTTGCTAAAGCAATCCATTGCTCTCATCCCATTCCAAATACATTGAGAATAGATAAATAACTGAAAAATACATGTGTGAAAAAAAGTCGGAGCAAGCCAATCTAAAATCTGGAGCAAACCAATCCCATCGTATAGCTGCAATCCTCCCCCTTCACTGGGGTGAGCCACTGCGCAGGCACACAAGCAAGGGCAGGAGTATCTGTTATTCGTCTTGTTGCCTCTCAAAGCCACTTTGCCTGCAGTTTGCAGGGAGCTGAATAAATTGCTCTGGCCAGGTTCACCACGAGTCCTTCCAGCCTCCTGAGCAGTTGTAGTACAATTCGCATGAAGTGATGAAGTGAACTATAGCCTGAAACTGGGGTGGGAGAGACATTTTTGGAGCAACAGGAGAGTCTCCCCGCCTTTTCTGCACTATCTGCTCAGGAACATCTCCTAGGGAGAAACCCCTGGGCGCATCGCAGGAGCTGGAGCAACCCCATCTCCTCAGCAGCTGTTACAGGGCTGGGGGTATCGGTATCTTGGTGTCAGTTGATTGACCCCCACCTTCTTCATCCTTAAATATCTCAATTAGTGGTGGGCGAGTGGTTCATTCAGAGCATATCGTGTACGAACTGAAACATTTAAAGCAAAGTCCCTGCTGCCCTGGTGAGTGAGCCTGACCGGTGGAAGGAGGGTCTGAATGGTATCTCAGCCCCTTCATCTGCGTGGAGCCCCTTTCACCACTGAGTGCTGCTGCCTTTAGTGCCCAACTTCAGGGGAGGTGGGGGAAACACCACGTTCTATGGCATTGAAACTGTCCCTTGTGCCCAAACTGTTGTTGTTCTTAAAGTCAGAATCTTTTAATGATCCCCAGAAGGGTTCCAGCTCCTCAGGGGAGGAGGAAGTTAAAACCCATATATTCCATTGGATCAGGGAGTTGGATTTGAGCATCCTTGTGGACACATGGACATCTTGTGCCACTGACAATCACACCGGCTGACGCTGGGTTGTCCTGCCCAGCCACCCATTATGCACAAGCAGGATGATATGCATTTGTCTAATGACAGCAGCCACAGGAGATTCACGTTTCCACTGAGTACATTATTTGCAGAGTTGGATGATTGTTCCCCCATGATTAACCAATTTCCTCTGTGCTACTCGGTTCTACTACTCAATCAGGTTTAAATCTCCGTTAGTTGAGGTTATTCCTTTGCAACTGTGCATTTCCCTTTCTACCCAATTCTTCACAACTTTGAAAGCGCAGATTGTAGAGAGCTCAGCCGTAGCTTGATTCTCTCAGTTCCCTCCTGTTTTATAGCCAACACCACTTACCCATTTGATAGTTGGAAGTGATCTGTTACTTACAGGAGGAGGGCTTGTACATACTCTGGTAACTCGCTTTTCGTTCCCCCCCACTACAAATTTGTATCACTAGGCCTTCAGCTTCAGCCATTTACAGCTCTTATTGTTCTTCTAATGTTGTATAAACACTTCTTTTCCAATCCACTCATTCCAATTAACTGGAGGATTTACTAGCACAGGTCCTGTCTGAGTGCCCCCATAATGCTCTAGAAGTTTGCTTACAAAATTAACACTATGGGCACATTACCGAAGGATCAGTCTCCCATCACACAAGGATTATATACATTTAATGTCGGGAATACTCACAACTCAACCAGATCCTGCTGGCTACAAAACTGCTAAGGGATGTTAGAAGCAGCCGCCTCCTCCAGCATCCCCAGCCCAGGACCCTCCTGCCTGACGGCTGGGGTCCAGCCCAGCGCCCGGGGACCAGGGGTCCCTGCTCAGGCGGGGGGACATGGCTACCACTTTCCTGTTTGCAGGTTCACCAAGTAGCGACGCAGAGCACAAATCCCAGACACACAGACACAGGACACACACAGAGAGGACACTGACATGTGGGGTCACACAGAGTGCCACGGATGAGGTGCTGCCCTCAACAGCACCCGCACACAGGACCAACGTAAGACGCAAACACAGGCAGCCAAAGCACTCGCACCCCTCTCTAGGTTCACAAGCACACCCATTTTCATGGATGCCTTGAGTATGGGCACAGCCCTTCTGCCCATCTGGTACCCCTGCCCACATCCCAGCCCTCCCACCCGCGTCACGGGTCCTTCACCGGCTGCCTGGCGCAGCTGGGTGCACCAAACGGGAGCACTCACTCCTCCCTCACACACTCCACGTTCTGGTCATCCTCCAGCATACACTTGCCAGATTTCACCCTTTCAGGCAGAAGGTAAGCCAGGCCCTGGTTCAGCCACCATCAAGTCTTTTTCTAACTATCCTTTAAGATGCCCTGCTTGATCTTTCCTTTTTTTTTCTTCCCTTTTTTTTTTTTCTTTCTTCTTCCCCTGAGACCTAAACCACGACAGTCTCTCAAACTTCTGGCTTGGGATTCCATTTTATTTTTGGTGGCCTCCTCATACCAATCAGAAAATACATCCCACTGTAATTCAGGCACCTTAGGCCCTCTGGTCTCCAAGGCGCTCCTTATGCTTAATCCCTTCAATGCAATCAGCCATGTTTTTTTCATCCCCAAGGTAAGTATCCAGAGGCTGAAGGGAAAGAAACGAGGCACACGAAGGGTCCCTCCTGGTCACAACTGTTTTAGTACTGCATCTTACACCCTTCTATGAATAAATGAAGACACAACAGAAACACGTTGAAATCTCTAAAGCCATGTAAAACCCGAAGGCATTAAAATTTATTAAATGATGCAATAACAACAGAATTCTTTATTTACAATAGCATTATTTAACATCAAATAAGCAAATAGCATCAGCAAAGCAATATTAACTTGCATAAATGTATTTAAAATTTCTCTGAATATATCTACCTTTGCATAAACTGCTCACACTAGAAATACAAACATCAATGCAGGTGAACAAAGTGATGTTCAGAGTCAACTCCGTTTTGAAAATAAATCACAACCTGAAACACTGTAAGCTTTCTCCTGAAGAACCATAGTTTATATATTGCTTAATTTTACCCTTGTATAATCTTTTCATATACACACATCTCAGATGCAACTTCATGATGAACTGTACAAATAAACCCCACAAATGACATAAAGGGAAAAAATTAAATGACAGTAAATGTTTGAAGAAACGTGTCCATCATCCCTATTGAACAACATAAAGATTAAGTGATGATGCACTTATTCCAAAATTGTACACAATTCACTATACAAATATAATACATCAGACAGCTATGTAGGAATATACAAGACTTAAAAACAGATCTAAGGCATTATGCTAGATTTTAGCATTTTGAGGTTCTTGCACATAGCTTTTACCTGTAGTAAGAAACTTAAAAGATTTTGTTTTAGTCTACAAAGAAACACCAGGGAGAAAATTCTAATTAAAATCAAAGCCACTACAGTAAATTTTCTTTTGTGCAGAGAATGCTTTTGCTCTTAGGCAGCATACTACCATACAAATACTAGAAAACTTTTAAATTCACACCAACAATTAATGGCTTAAGTTGCATTTCAAAACTGATTGTGTATCTTTGGGTTCTGCAAGTGGAGCTGTGCCACCCATTTCATCTGTTAAGCCCATATGAATTCCGCTTTTAAACAAAGACTAAAAAATGTATTGTATAAACTGCAAAAACATTGCTTTTAATTAATACAGGCCCAAAGGGATACCGGTGTGGGACAATATTTTAAAGATGGAGTACAAATTAATTCATTGTAGCAAAACAGCTCACTTCACTTTTTAACCTTACCACATTACATGAACACTTAAACAGGTCGTACGACCGTGTATATATGCTTATTTTTCACATTATGCGCCTTTCACATTTAGTAATGTAAGTAGAACACTGATTAATTGTTCTGTTAAACAAAATCCAAGTACTTTCTCCGACAAATTTACTGTATACAGGATGAAAAATACTGACAATGAAGGGAATTGATTTGGCTTTTTTTTTGTTTCTATAGTGATCAATATGATCAGAAGATTCCTTCACTCACTTTTCTCTTTCATTAGTTAGAAGACGACTAAAGTCACGATAAACCCAAACGGAGCCAAAGTGATAGGTACAATCTCCTTTCTGTCAAAATGGCAATGGATGAAGAATATCACAATCACTACAGATGATAAGGGTTTGCAGGTCTGTCATGAAACCGGACAAATTTAAACTATTTTTGTCCACTGTGAAAAAGAATAATCTATCTGCAGAGGTTACGGTTAATAATCGAAAAAGAACAGAATAGAAACAAAATTGTTTTAAAACTCATTTACAGTTTGTGGTGCAGAAAGTTAATTCCTTCAGATTTATGCATTTCTTATATAAATAATTTTTTGTCAGATATATAACGCAAGTTTAACACAAATGGCATTGTAGTAGTAATGAGGCTGCAGAGCTCAGGGCCGACAGCTATTTTGGTTTCCCATCAGCAGGTGAGAGGATGGCTCAGCTGACTAAATATTCCGTCTGAGTTTGGTAACAGAACGGTGACAGCTGAAAAACGTTGTTTCTCCGGAACGGTGGCACTGCCCTCCTTAGGGACAAACACAACTGTACATTTCCCGGGCTTTCATCAACAGCCTTCTACAGAAACAGCCTATTTCAAACCACCTTTACCATATTTTCCTCATCCTTAATACAGAATAGCTGCTACTTTATCTGAACTCCCACCGGAAAACCAAAACAAATCAAATGGCAACAGAACAAACCTTTCACTCCCAAAAGGCATGGCTGATGAGATATTATAAAATGCATTGCATTTTACATGACATCAAAAAATCTGCATTCAGGTTAGAAAGTTTGTGGATCGGGGGTCAGCGGAAAGAAAACAGAGGTCAAAAACATCAATTTCTTAATATTTCAAGTCCTCAGAAACTGATGTCAGTTTAGTAAAAGATTATTCCAACCACAGTGGGCAAGAAAAAAAAACACCCCCTAACAGTGGCCTGCTTAGTAACAGTTTTTCTAAGATTTGTTACGAAAGCATATAAACATACAAAAACCAAGAATCGGTTCCTACAGTGGCTGCATATAATATAGGTTAGTTAAATGACATTATGAGCAGAATCACAAGGTTTAGAAAATGAGAAGTCTCAAGCCTACAAATTAGGTCTAATCAAGGCATTGTGATCCTTTACAAAACACTTTTCCAGGAGACACACACGGCTAAGAAGATATCTAATTTAATACTGAAGTACCTCATTTGGAATCAACTTCACAACATGTATATCTCACAAAAATTATACAAGTAAAACACTTAAGTCTTCAACTTAAATTATTGCTTGTTTACATATAAACTGGATTTTATGTACCTTACAAAACGTCCTCGTAGTCCACACTGCTTTAAAATAATCAGAAACACACGATAGTGGTGAAGTCTGTAGTGATATCTGCTATAGGTTTTACAGGAATTGTTATTTTCCCAGCTAGGGGGATGGGAACCAGAAATTATCATGCTTTAAAGCAGGTATCTTGAGCTTTTTGATATTATGCACCAATTCCGCCACTACCATAATCAGTACGTGCATAACCATCGAACTTTGCTGTTCAGCATCCAGTAACCGGCCGTCCAGATTGCTGGAAACACACCTACGGAAATAAAGGGGTAACCTGTTTGGTTTTTTTTTTTCCATTAGAAAGAAGAGGAAGATGACAGAGGTCAGGAGAGCCAGGTGAAAAAAAATCAGGATTTGCTGTGATTGTTAGGAATTTAATTAAATAAGAATGTAACCAACTTGTATTTTTGGATCCATGACTTGCATTACAAACATTACCACAAAACCCAACCGAAACGCCCCTTATAAACAGCCCTCTCACAGGGGAATTTTCATCTGTTTTACAACTTTAACCCCATTCAAAATTGGTCTGTATAGTTTTCTGCATCGGTTCATCTTCTCTGACTTGTCAGTGGACCGCGCTCGTTGGAGGTCTCTGTATGTACCAGACATTGCTTCTGCACCCTCCTCCACGCCTCCTCTCCGCCCCAAAATGCAGGCCTTAGTCTAAAACACCAGTTTTCAGACGGAACTGAATCCTTTGCACCGACTGAATAAGCCAGGGAAAACAAAGCAAAAAAAAACCCAAAAAACAACCCCAAGGTCTAGAACTAAACAGAAACAGAACAAGAGCATGGTTGTTTTTCCTTAAATACATACATTTAAATACATTCAATCTGACATGGTTTTATGAAAATTGCCTGTCAACATTTACTTCGCAGGAGAGATCTAAGTTGCACTAAGGTGAATGCAGTGAACAGACTGAGCGACTGTCTGTACGCTAGCTTCAGACTGTCAAAGAAGAGGCCGCTCTTCAGCAACGACCGCCCGGCTCCCCTCGGGAAGGACGGGCTGAGTCCTGTCGGCCGGCGCCGGCAGCTCAGCTGGGTCACGACAAACAGACGCAGCTCTTCAAACCGGTAAGGATTTGGGGCCATAAAAGCCCCGTCAGCTGAAGAAAGGAGCAACCGAATCACCCGCAGGGTCAGCAATATTTCTGCAAAAAAAGAGAAATTGGGAGAAAAAACAAATGAGTTCTTCCTTCGGCGACAGCGAAGATGGGTAGGTGAACGAGAGCTGGGTGCTGGACTGCAGCATCCACCGTCGATCGTACGTTGGTGTATTATTGTGAACCTGGAAATTAACTTGAATTCATAAAGCTAGACTTTGTGCACACGGATACAACCGACCTGCGATTTAATTCCACTGGTACAAGCGGGGGTTTAATTTCACTGCATTCTTAGGTCCTTAATTCATTCCAATTGTCATGGACATTGTAACAACTCAGGACCATCTGCCTGTCATAGACCCCAGCCCAAGGCACAGCAATACAGTTCAAGAATAGTCTCCTATTTGGAGTATGTGCAAAATCTCCCTGTGCTACTGCTGTATCAGTCTCAAAGGAAACAACTGCCTTGGTTCACTTTCTCCTCCAAGAATCGTAATAAAAATGGGAATAAATAAGTAAAAAAAGATTCAGCTACTGAATCCTAGAGAAGTTCTTTACCTCATACTTATTACCCTTGCAGTGTCTTTACACAAACAGAATACAAACTGGTTTCAGCTGAGTTGATTATCTTGTACTTTCTTATTTAAAAAAAAACCCTCAGGATGTGGTTTTGACAGTTGTTTTAAGGCCATCCCTTCCAGTGACTGCAATCTGTGCCTCTCCGCCTTCCTCCCCTTGCAAACTCCCGCTCCCGTGGGGCTCTGTGGTCAGTCAGGTCAGAGCCAATCCAGCCAAAACCCATTTTTCTCCTCCCCTGGGGGTGCTTTTCACTCGCATCCTGTGGCTCTTTGCTCGCAGCCTCCTGCCGTGCATGAGGAAGGGCCTGTTCACTCTGGGTGCTGGCAGTGGGCAGCTTTTTTGCTAGCCCATGTGCACGCTGCTAGGCTGCCTTCTGGAAGCTGTCTACACCATGCTTTGGACTTTACCGCACTTTCCTCCGCCATCACAGAAGGCCTAGAAATGCATCTCTATCGCCAAATAAAGTCAGCATCAAGAAGCATCTCATGACTCAGGAAAGCAAGGTCCTATGTTTTGTACAGCTGCTATTCCCAGCCCAGCTGGTGCAGCTGGAGCTCTTTGGGGGTGACCAGCCATGACCATGGTCCACAGGTCACCACAGTGAGTCCTGCTCCTCCTCGCTTCATCACAGCACAGAGACACCACATTCGCATCCCTCAAATCCCGACTAATACGGACAAGCTAAAGTTTGGCTCTTCTCCCTGACACATTGCGAGGCAGTTTGGGGACCCTCTTAGCGCTTTTTGGTCGTAAAGTGTGGAACAGAAGTGAAAATCCAAAGATGTCCTTATTTTCAGAGTGGACGTTTAGCAAACGGAGCTATCTACAGCGATGCTAAATAAATGCTTCCAATATAGCAGTGATCTGAAAAAAATCATGCACTGCAAATATTTTTTTTTTCAATAATTCAACAAAGATTTGAGTCACAGTGTGATAAAATATATAAAGGAGGGAATAAGACAAAGAAGGCGCAAGTGTACCTCGAGAAAAACATTCCCCCACTCTTTTTTATTTGGTTATAACCAAAGCAAATAGGACTTTAAAGAAATATGTCAAATCACTATTTCCAGGCTGATACTGAATGTGGGAAAAATTGCTCAGAATAACTTCCATGGCTGATGTATGAAACTTCAGAGTAAAGAAGTAATCTGAAAACCCTAAAGATCATTGACTGTAAGATTACTGCTACACTCTATTAACCTAAAATGGACACCCCTCACAAAAACTCAGCTACATACAGCATTCTTCAGACATTTACTTTTAAATAGGAGCAGGTTAAAAATTTTCTTTTAACCACATGATATTAGTTAATATAAATTTGTTCCAAGAATGGCAAAATAATATATTAAACTATTTTCAGCTCTACAAATGAAGGGTACTTAGCGCCTTGAAAGAGAGAGAAAATTCTCTGTCCTCTAGTTACTTTAAAAACAGCTTCTCTGATAAACATCAGTAGCATCCTTGCAAGTCTTAAGCTGTAGAAGTTTTATCCTTAACGTGTTAAAACAAAGTGAAACAACATAAAGCAAATAAAGTAAAACAGCAAATGCAGAGATCTGACATCCCTAGTGCTACTGATTTCAGCAACAGCATGTTATTTCCTGGTTGCTCAAACAGAACCAATCCCTTTTACATACAGTTGTTGAGATCAACTTTATGAAATATTGAAAAAAACCCTCAAATTTTTCAGATGAGTTTCTCAGTTTCTCATTTGTCAGATGAATTTCTCAGCTTTCGTACACTAAAACCACAACTGCCAAGGCATGAAGCACATTAATCCTCTCAGTTTTCTAATTACACAGCTTGAGCTTTAAGAAAAGGTTATGTAGGAGTAGTTTACAGCACGGACTCATGAAAATAGCAGCTACTTAACCTCCATTACAGTTCAAAGTTCAGTGAAAGGTATTAATAGTGCATATGAACCATCTACATTTTCCTTGTCAGTCAGAGCTACATTAGTAGAATTAAAGTAAAATCACAGAGTGCGGTCCAATGTACCCTTACAGAGCAATTCAAGAGGTTTTAACAAGTTACTTTTCTGCGGGTGAGACAAAAACTGCTCTCGCGCACGGCCACTGTCCAGCTCACTGTCATGACACCGACTCCATTATTTTAACTTAAAACCCCACAGACTCCCTGTCCCAAGTCCTGCCACTGCACAGTCTTCCCTGACTTCTCTCCACCCTCTCTTGTACCCTTTCTGTCACATCCACTCTCTTTTCCTTCCCTCTTCAACCGTTCTTTAAAATCTACCTCCTCTTTCCTCTTCTTCAGTCTCCTTCCCCCTCCACAGCCTTATTCCCTTTCTTTCCTCGGTGCTACCTGGTATTTTGTTCTCTGACAGTCTGGCTTCTCTCAGCATGTGACGTTTAACTGGTTGGGGAATGCACTAAGTAGGAAGATAACGCCTTGGTATATGACAGCTTCCGCTAAAGCGGAACATCCTACATCTCTTTATTGATCACCAAAGGGACCACGAAATGGTTGCAGAAGAGACTCTCTACACAATGATAGAATCATAGAATTGCCTAGGTTGGAAGGTACCTTTCAGATCATCGAGTCCAACCATCAGCCTAACTCTGACAAAAACCAGCACTAACTGTGTCTCTAAGCACTGTGTCTGCCCGTCTTTTAAATACCTCCAGGGATGGTGCCTCAACCACTTCCCTGGGCAGCCTGTTCCAATGTTTAATAACACTTTCAGTGTAAAAATTCTTCCTAATATCCAATTTAAAACCTCCCCTGGTGCAACTTGAGGCCGTTTCCTCTTGTCCTATCGCCTGTTACTTGGGAGAAGAGCCCGACCCCCGCCTCGCTACGACCTCCTTTCAGGTAGCTGTAGAGAGCGAGCTGTAGAGATCCTCCACACTCGGAGACAGGCACTTGTTTGTCGATGTGAACAATGATGGTGTGAAAAGAATTGGCCTCCAGGAAGTTTTAAACACTTATGAGTGCAAGTAAAAGGATACAATAAAAGACACATACGGTTACTTTTCCTCAGTACTTTCACATTCTTCAATTTCGTTAAACTTGATGCATTTGCAGTCAGATTTTTTTTTTTTTTCATTCCCCTTCCAATTCCAATTTCTTTTCTCTAACAGAAAACTTTTAACTTTTGCTATTGGATTCGGCATAAGAAAAATCTGTTAATTTAACTGCACCTTTCTGATTCCAACACCGCGGCCAAGGCGATGACAGCAAACGATGGTGCAAGGGATGGACCTCAAGCCGGTTGTTGCCGTGACTCCAGGGGCAATAACGGGTTAGATCCGCCCATTTCGAGTACAACAAGGAGCTCGGGGAACGGCCGACTCAAAGCCTTAATTTTAACGCCTTCCCGTCCCCCTCCTCTGGACCGGGAGAGCGGGGGAGGAGCGGCGGCACGCGGCAGCCGCTAGATGGCGCTTCCCGCGCGCGGCACCGGCCCTGCGTCCCTGGTGACGTCACAATGCACGCACAGGTTTCTGTGCGAGGCGGCGCAGCGGCGTCAGCGCCTCCCGCTCGGGCGGGTGGGCCGGCAGGGGAGAGGCTGCGCTGCAGTTCCAAACCACAGCAGGTCTCGGAATGCCGGGGTCTGGCGGAACAAACTTCATCTTCAACGAAGATTATTTCCATTAAGAAAAAAAACAAACAACAAACCAAAAACCAGCCAAAAACCCAAACCCCAGCGCTGAGGAGGGGCACATAAAAACCCACCTCCTCTACTTGGCCGTGTGCCAAGAACTCCACAATGTCTTTTCCTTTAGTGCTGTTACTGTCTGGAATACAAATCGCTTTTCACCTAAGCAAATCACTAATTACCCTGTCAGTTGGAAATCTGTGTGAAAATCAGTTCAGTTCTACCGCTCTTCTCAGAAGCAGCACTGTACAGAAAGTAATAAATTAAATAATTCATGAGATTTTTTTTGCCCTAAGTATAATGCAACGAGAAGTGGAAAAACACTTAGGCAGGATGAAACATGAAGTGGGTTAAACATGCGGCAGTGCAAATATAAATCAACAGTAGGGCTTTCCCATCATCAGCAAATAGTCATGTAATTGTTCTGTAAAAAGCAAATACAACTATACTGTTAATTCAATAACGTATTCTGGTAATGTAAATGTATTTTGTATTATTCACTTCAGTAATGCTAGTGGGATGTAAACAAGCAACTTAATACAGATGTCACCAAAAGCAGAATTTAAAAAATTAACTGCAAAAAACTTAATTACTATTACCCTGGGTATTTTTAACTCTGTAAGTAAAAAGATACTGTATCCGTTCTATAATTCTAGACATTCATAGTTGCCTCTGTATGCCTAGGTATGTCATTTCTCACCCGTGTTGCATCTCCGTCCTGCTTTATCATATCCATTCCAGGCAGCTGGTTTGGAAAAAGATTGCCTCCCCTCATAGCAGGATCATTAACCTATTGGTAACAAGATATGAAGAAGAACAAATTAAAAAAATAGGTTGGGAAGAGGGGTGGGAATTAAAAAGAAGCATTAGAAACCACTACGCTACTTGCATATACCAGCGTTCACTTTTGATATGATCTTGCAGTCGGGGAAGTGACTATATAGCTGAGCACCCTTCTTGTGCAGCGTGTGCCTGACTCGTATTATTCTGCTTCACAGTCAACAACAAAGATTTCATTCCTGATACTAATGACCCTTGTGCATATTTTACAAAACAGGCTCCATAAATTAGGTCAGTATTATTTGAAGAGGACATGCCTGCTATGAAAGCCCTGAAACCAGAAACGCGTAACTGCTTTCCTAACCTCAATAACACACCGCTTTTCTGCTTGCAAACCACCACACAATTTTTTCAAAGCCTGATGAGGTAACACGTAGGCTGAATTATACCAACTATTGACTTAGCTTTAATTACACTTTTCTACTTGTAAGGAAAGGGAGAAAGATAGCATTAAACAGGAAAACCTGCAGCTGCATGCTTTCCTAAAGGGATGGTCTCAACAGTTTTCAGAACACAGCCACGGGGAAGTACTGAAGCTGTGCGTTTCTGCACAACCAAAGGGTCTGTCATGCTTAGTTATGTGGAAAGAGTGGCTTGCCAAATTTACAGCATTGCTTGCTAAATCAAAGGATTAATCTCACTGTGTAGGAAACTGGTATAAAATACAAAACACA
The DNA here is from genome assembly GCF_028500815.1 of Rissa tridactyla. Taxonomy (NCBI): domain Eukaryota; kingdom Metazoa; phylum Chordata; class Aves; order Charadriiformes; family Laridae; genus Rissa; species Rissa tridactyla. The sequence continues at coordinate 36,857,978 of NC_071467.1, read as the reverse complement.
GCCCTTCAGCACGGTTCTGAAAGATTAGAAAATCCAGATTTCTTAGAAGTTTTACAGGGAAAGAAACCTTTTCCTAGGGAGCCTTTGTTGACTCAGTTCTGTTACTTCCCTCAGACTAGATGGATGTGCTGATAGCGAAGATACGCCCCTACAGATTTTGCTGGAAGGAAAAAGATGTTTTCTGTGTCACCTGCCCTTTAGGAGGCTCATGTTGCCAAGGAGAGGAGGTTCTGCCACTGCACTACCTCGCTTCAGCTACAGCAACCTGCTGCAGCAACGGGGGGGGACTGTCTTGCATGCATCACACCAAAGCCGTCTCATTTCAGGTCCTCCCGACTGCTGTTTCTGTTGCTATTCACCAGTTTTGCAAATCGTCGCAAAGCTAAATGCAATCACATGCAACCACCTAAAGAGGTGGTTTCAAATGCTGCCGGAGACAAGACTGCAGCTCAACAGGAAAGGTTAAAAACTTAAATATTTTTGCCATAGGAGTTTCAACTCTAAAGAAATTGATTGTTCAGCACTGCATGCCTTCCAGTGATGCTTTCTGCTTAATACAAATGGCCAGATTTTTAAACCTGAATCTGAAAATTTAAATCAGAAGGGAAGAGAACCACACTATTTTGTTCGGTAAGAAAGGAAGTAGACAGCTTCAGAGCTTTATCCACATGCATTTGACTAAGCAACAGAACCCATCTTTGGCAAGTGTTTTCTGCTATTGACCAGCATTCATCAGAATGCACGGGCACAGATGCCTTTTCTGTTTGTTCAGCAGACAAAGGAAGGAAATAATAAAAGGCAGAAATAAAAAAATTTGTATACTGAATCAACAGCAGTTTTAGAGCAAAAAGATGAGTGTGTGATTTGCAGAGTTAGGACAGGTATGGAAAAGGAAGATGGTACCAGGCTGCATGCCACAAAAGCAGCAAAGGCACCAGTGAAGTTCCTATCACAGAATCTCTTTGCTGGTGATGATGCAAGAATCCTGACTGGCACAGTAACAGATATAAAAAAACCCCACCATTTTGTTATATGAATACATTTTGCTTCCTAAGTTCCTGAAACAAAACACTCCACATTCACACAGTAACTTTTCTGACTGCAATAACAATTCAATCACAAAAGTATGGAGAAGGATAAAGAAACGGAAGGGGTTTTATCATTTTCTGGAGACAGGTCAAGTGGTGTTATCAGATATGAAATCTGACTGAGACAGAAGATGTTTTACAGTTCCTTTGCAATTAAGCACATTAATACAGCCTTCTGCTAATAGAGCAGAATTATATACAAGGTGTCTAATAAGAGAAGTTTCCTACCACTCCAGAGCTCCTTTCATCCAGTATGCTGAACAAAATCAACACACTGTTTCAAGGTAACTCTGTGTAGATGCCACGATAATTTTGGCCTGGGAAGTCCTGCACCTGTGCAGATTAATAAACATTTACTCTGAGCGGACATCCAGATAGCGGTTTATTTCAAGCAAAAGCAAAGGCTTTTCTCTTGCATAGGTTTCAAATTGCTTCTCTGACAACTCCATAAGTAACATGGATCTGTGATGCAAAATAAATAACAGGCAAAAAAATATGGCAACGGTCCATTGTGCAAACAAGAAGACGATGAGGACAAGGAGACAGTAAGTTGTGTGAATGGTGCGACACTGGGAAGGTTTAGACTTTCTCGACGCCTGGGGAAGCTGTTTTGGACATGAAGGAACCTGTAAACCTGGCAGCCAGCGTTTCAGCATTCCTGGTATCAGCCTCCTAGAAGACACACTAGTAAGAGCAGCCTAGAAGCTTTAACGTAATTTTAAAGGAGAAGAGATGATAACGAGACAAGATCTGTACATAAATGAGTCTCTAAGCATCATAAATAGCAAGCCCAGGGGAAACACAAAATTTTGGAAAAATCTTCATTTTCTACTTGGCGATGCTTGGAGTCTAGGTAGTAAACAAGATAAGCTGGAGATAGACCAGTATGAGCTGATAAATGCCAAACTTAGTATTTTTGAGCTCTGGATATGTCTCTATGATCCAGTGTAATGCCACAAAGAGAGACAGAAGACACATAGAATCTTCATGGTGACAGAGCCAAAACAACCTGTTTGGTACCAAAGATAATATACTTGCTTCTCACCAGGTAAATAAGCTGGCACAGCTTTCTAGTAACAAGTAATATATATTAATTCCAAAACCATCCAATAACATATGAAGTGTTTTTTTTTTCAAAAGCTGGAACACATTCGTAGTATAACCACTGTTACTCACTGTGGTTTGAAAGAGATGAGCATGTGAAGTTACAATTATGTATTATGGAACAAAAAAATGGCAATGAATAAGTAAGCAAAAGTGTAGGTGAGAGTATAAAAAAAGCCAAAAGAATGAATGAAATGGCAACAGTCAGCAGAATTAAAGAAAACTTAGTCGTTTTGAAAACCACCAGTTACAAGAAAAAGTGTAGCACAGCCTAGGTCAATTGCTAAATACAGATGCCAAACTGTAAAACAACATGCCCTGAACACAGAAAAAAACCACCCCAATTTTAGTATTAATAGAAACATTTTTATTTATTCCTGTCTCTCAGAAAAGAAAATGTGAAGCAGCACAGCAAACATTCCTGAGGACTAAAAAGTACTGTCCTGTGGCCCAGAAATGGCCCCTCAGCTGCCAGCTGGCCACCCCTGACCTAGATGAAACATAAAACATTTGCAGAGTTTGCAGATGACACAGTGCTGGGGTGGTAAATCAGGAGGAAAACAGGTTACTGTTACAGAATGAGCCACAGCACTTAAGGAAAGTAATGCATTTTGGGAAAAAAGAACATAGTTTTCATCTATGTAGAATGCGCTGAGGAGGATTTGGGGATCATCGTAAGGGTTTTAGCATGTGCTCTCCAGTGCGACATCGTCACCACCAGAGCCAAGGCAACCCGTGGATCGAAAGAGAAATTACAAGCAGAACTTGACTCTACACAGCTTTGGTGCAGTCACTGTTAAATCACCGTCTCTGATTACTCTGTTCATGCTTCTAGAAGGAGGTTACAATAATGGAGTTTAGAGTAGATCCACAAAAGGGACTGATGAGGTGGATAAAGACCCTCAGCCTATTCAGCTTACTGGAAGTTAGATAAATGCTATCTTGAAAAAAGATCTTGTGGTCTAACAGGAAGGAAAAGCAGTGTGACAACTGTGCTGGTGGAAACAGTAGTCTGCATGGAAATACTTGAAATAAAACCAGATCTCTTTCTATAATGCACATTTCTCAATACAGGTTCCTGGGGAAAATTCTGTATCACGGGCATGCCGAGAAATCAGACTGGGATGTGACCTCCAAATCCCCACTACTTCTTTTTTGGTTTTACTATTGTTTTACTGCATTAAACATGTGCAACAGTATGCACTTGGGAACTAATAACAATAAAAAAAAGTCTTCTATAGTTGGGCGTAGCAACTGGGAATATCAGAGAAGGTGACAAATTTGGGAGTATCAAAATTACTTCAGGTCACCAGTATGTGGCAGCTGTAAAAGACAAATGTGATCTGGGGCTATATCTGTCAGAGTATTCCAAGAGAAATGGGGAAGAACTAGTGTTACGTACATGGCTCTGGTGCTTAGGAAATAGTGATTCAAACTGGAACAGGTGCAGAAAAGGAAAAGGAATTTAAAGCCTAGAAGAAGAGACTGAAACATTGTGGCTGGTTTAACTTACAATAAAAACCCCAAGAAACCCAAAACAAAACAATCCCACAACCTCAAACCAAGAAAAAAAATCATGTTGATAAAATGGCTTTCTAAAATACAAGAAGAGAAAAGAGCTGTTTAAGCTAAAGTACTTAAAATACTGTAAAAGTAAATACTCTGTTACCAAATTTAGGCTGGAAACAGGACATACATTAACAAGCCAGTAATACAACCAGCTTTAAAGTGGAATGCTGTGGTCTCAGAAAAAAGGTTTATGATATTGTCCACTATAGCAAGAGATGCTGCCTGAAGACACAAGAGGTACTTTCCTGCCAATATTTCTAAGAAAAGTCCCTAATTTCAAGTCTGTGTGTTGAACAAATGGGAGTTCAGCTCTGAAACAAACATACGAACCTGTTAATTAAGAGGACTTGCTTGTCAAAGACTTATTAATATACTGTATGAGTTTAATTGCAGGTCAACAAACAGAAATGTTATTTTCCTTATTTCAGATACCCTAAGCAACAGTCTCAAATAAAATCGAGTGTGTAAACCTTCTCTCAGCAGAAAAGAACAGGGCACTTACCTATTGATTTGGCAACCTATTTTATATGCACCACATTACAAAAAGTGTGGATTTTGTGCTTATGAAGGTGCCAGATTGATAGTTCTTGAAGTTGGCTGTCTATTGTCTGGTACTACACACACAGTGGCAGTAGAAGCATCTTCCACACACTGCCCACGCCAGTCCTTCGCCTCTTACCTCTAGGAAAGGAAACAGCTGCCTGCCATTCAGTCCTAGCCTCCACTGCTGAGAAAATTAGCAAGGACACTGGTGACCTGCAACTGTGCTACAGAAACTTACCTACTGAGAACAGGAGCTAGACCAGCACGCGCTTTCCATGGAAGTCCAGGAGCAACTACATGTGCTAGCTAAGGTGGTGCTAGGTCAAAATGGGAAATTTAGATGCACAGAGTGCTCTCTACCTCATCGTTCACCTTGGTTATCTGAGTGCAGAGCTAAAAACAAAGCCTTTTTAACATCATCATTTCTCAAGAAAACTAGTAAAAGAAATGTAATGGCTTACAGCAGTTACAGCCCAACGCAGCGGACCTGAAAAACTACTGAAAGTCACAGAAAATCCTCTCTGAAGTCCTTAAATTCTCACCTGCTCAGGACCCATGGAGGACAACCCTGATGTAGGCACAGAGGTCGCTGAGGTCATGCTGATCTGCCCTGTCATCTGGTTCATGTTGTTCATACCACTTGTGTTGGTTGCCATGGATACACTGATGTTCATGTTATTATTGTACATGCTGGTGCTTGCTTGCTGCCCAAAATGTGGTGGGGACTGTTGTGAAAACATGCTACAGCAAGGAATGGAAAAAGCAATGTGTCAGACTTAGAATGCTGAAGCCACTAAGAAACTACTCTCTTTTTAATATATCTTAAGCTAGAATTTGTATATACTCTCATTTATTCCAAGTTAAAAGGAAAAACTAGTTTTTCAGCTATATTAACGTCTAAAGAATAGATTTTTCAAAATTTAAGGTCCCATGTCTGTGCACAAAAATGCATGCCTTTGCGTGTGAAACTATGGCAGAGTACAAATCTGTTATGTGTGTGCAGTAACAGCCAATTAGCTGCACAAATGGGCTTTGTTAAACATGTTAACTAAGTTTGGGAAAGTAATTTTTGGAAGGAAAGGAAAACACCTTATTCTCCCTCCAGTGTTACCACAGCACAGGATTGTTGAGCTGAAATTGGATCTGATCTAATAAGCTTTGTTTTTGCAAAAGAGGTTGTTTGCACGTATGAATACCAGATTTGCACATACAGTTATGGCAAGTGGGCTCACAAATATAGACATGCAATTGTGCAGAAATTGATTTACTAAATCTTAGCATCAAGTTTTGAAAATGTAACACTGTAAGAAACAACATAAAGTCTAAGACAATTACCCTCCGTGTTCCTTTAAGGCCATTTCAGAACAATTTATGGAGGAGTAACTCTGGAAGCTCTCATCCCAGTTTTTATTCAAAGTGCTTTCTGGGTAGTATGTTTCTTCCCGTTATGTTCAAAATCATGTGAGAGACTTTTCTATATTTCTTAAAATGCACTTTACTATTTACACATCAGTCTTTTCTACTCTTTGAGCATAATCCAACAGTCAATGGAGTATTTCTTACTGACAGCGTGTCCGTTTAGAGGATCTGCATTAGACTGACATACTGTGGAAGGGCTGCTGTGTGTCGGATGGCACACAGTAAGCCCCTCCGTATCAATGGCTGACTTTTACTTCCCTGCGAAGCACTGCTCCCACAGCTGAAGAAATCTTTCAGGGTTAATGCTCAACCTTGCACTTGGGTATGCCATTAGGCTACTGCCGCGCACTGTGAGAGTTGGTGGAGTGCAACGGCATTCTGGGCACAGGACCAAACTCGGAAAATCCCACCATTCTCTTCCTTCCAATTCCACGTCTTTTCAGGCCACCTAACCCCATTTTTAAGTTGTTATCTGGATGGCTGAAACAGTACACTACAGATCATTGTGAATACTCAGTGGCTTGTGTAAACGCATTTGACATCTCTGCTGTAGAGCTGCAGTTCAGCAAGCCAACCACTAGCCTTATCGAGCTGCCCCTGCTGCCACTTCAGCAGAAGCCACAACAGCAGTAGGTATGTCTCCTGCAAATGCTTCAGGAAGACAGTGAGGAAGAGTCAGGGACAAGGATGAGGATGAGAGACAAATCAGTTGCTTGAAGGGGAACTTGGATCAGCCTCATCATGGAAATACTGTTTTTCCGGGTTTATTAAATCTTTGTCAACCAGTGGGAAAACTGTCTGTTGCTGGTCTGGGATAGTAAGAGCAGCCTGAGAACTTCAAGATGACAAAAGCACTGTGCTAGAAGACAACTGTGTGCACCCCAGTGTCAAGTGATACAGGCTGGACACCAACCTGATAGCTCCTCCTGTCTTGCAGTGAAAAGCACAGATCGTTGCCATCTGGAAGCTCGCTGCTGCCTACTGATAGCGTTCAACGCCCAACCCACTCAATGTGGACAGACTGATGATTAGAGCGGTACCAACTGGGGCAGGGGCCTCAACTGAAAAGGTGACTGCATGCACGAGGCATGCTACAATGCTCTCGGAGAATGACAGTTAATATGCTGACTCCCAGTATGTGCAAGCACTAATGGATTGAACCTGGTTGCACTCCGGCGTTTTGAAGTGGGAAGTGATATCCAGTCACCGCAATTCCTGAGCGGTAGGGAATGGCTCAGCTGGTCCGTCCGTGTGGAAAGCAGCGTGGTGGCACATCAAAATCGTACGCAGAAGAAGTGCATCCACACAAATGTTAGGGGCTGGAGCTCACTGTGCAGCAGTTGTGCTTCTTAAGGACACACAGTGTTTCATCAGTTATCACAGACAAAGCAATGCATTGTGTGGATGCAGGTCTTTTAGCTATGCACTCACTTTGCCTGGTACGAAGGCAGAATTTAAACCAACCCGTCAAGCCAAATTGAAAAGAAATCTCTTTTAGGATAGATAGTTAACAACAAACAAACAAGCAAACAATTACATATAAACAACCCCATAAGTAAGCGTAGACAATAAATGACCCCATAACTCTGTGTGTTCATTTTGGTTTTGTTCTGGATTTACCTGTTTCCACCCATATTCCCTTGTGCCCACCCATTCATCTCCGTAGAGGACTGATAGGCAGGATTAGCCTGAGACTGCTGAATCATGGGGCTTTGCGTATGAGCCAGTCTTGGGGACATCAGTGGACTCTGAGGAGTGGTGGCCCCTGTGAAGCCTGGATCGGGCTGCTGACTAATACCTGAAGAAAATGAGAAATTTAGCTACCGTACATTCAAAGTCAAAACAAGCCAAGAGCTCATACCTGCAGACATGTCTTTACACAGTCCTACTTATGTCATGTGGAACTTACAACCTTGTGTCTTAATGTGGGATCTAGATTAAAAGCAAGACATCATCAACTAATACTTATATATAACCTTAAAAAAAATAATTCTGCATAACTGTGTTGGCTACCTGTGTGTCGTAATCACACAAGCGGTCTCTCCTCTCTACAAACTGAAAGAAGAACACTGGTAAATTTCTTTTTTCAGAAACTGCATTCAAAACAACAAATAAAACATTTTGCTTCTGCCTATAAATCCATTTTGGTGAAAGTTATGCATGACCCATTTACTGCATGGCACTACCTTTTAACATTTAGGCTATAATTTTCAACTTTTTCTAAAGTTCCTAGTACCTTCGTATCTCTATTTCTGTGTCCCTGCAAAAACAGGTAATGACATTTTGTGCAAGCATTTAATGACTTTGTAAAATCAAAAAATAATCTAGATGCAAAGAAAACCTAATTTAAGCTGTTAGATGCCAATTGTGTGCAGAAATTTTGTTTTAAACCAAGTCACTTTGGTCTTATTTAAGTTCATCATGAACACCATACTCAACAGAAACAAGCCACCCTTAATGCTGGCATAAGAATCAGGTGTATGAAATATATTCCTATATTCACTGTCTGCATGACTTACTGGTGTAAAGGATAACAGATCAATATGAGCAGACAGCAAATTTAGAATTGGATGGGCGTAATTTGTTATATCAGCAGAACTTACACATTACACATTATGTAATGTAATTGTAAGATAACTTAAATAAAGTAAAAAAGCTGTATAACAATAACCGTATGGAGGTAACAGCCCCATGCACCCCCAGAACAAAGCAGTGTACAGCTTTGTAAAACATACAAGTAAAATGGTATTAGCTATCATATCACACCCAAGCTCTTGATGGTACGAGGGGTAATGGTTTTAAACTAGAAGAGGGTAGATTTAGACTAGATTATAAGGAAGAAATTTTTTACAATGAGGGTGGTGAAACACTGGCACAGGTTGCCCAGAGAGGTGGTAGATGTCTCATCCCTGGAAACATTCAAGGTCAGGTTGGACAGGGCTCTGAGCAACCTGGTCTGGTTGAAGACATCCCTGCTCATTGCAGGGGAGTTGGACTAGATGACATTTAAAGGTCCCTTCCAATCCAGACCATTCTATGATTCTAAGTTTAAGAGCAGGGAAGGGAATACCTAATCTGAAACGAATTTTTATTATTTAAACTCAACAGTTAGATGCTAATTTTACATTATAATGCACACATGAAATATCATCTTTTTGGGTGAAGAATCTAGCTGATACTTAAGCAATACCTCATTACCAAAATGCAAAAAAATCCCCACCAATATAAAAACAATTTAAAAGGATTATGTACAACTTTGCTTCTGATGAAGCTTCCGGTCACCTTATGCTGTTTGCCAGCATCAATTCGTATCTTTTTCTTCATTTGCACTTTTTACTGTACGTATTGGCTTGTTGAGTTTAGGCAAAATTCAGAGTCCATCAAGCCAATACGTACATGTATGTGTGTTCCTGTGTGCATACACACTTGTATGTGTTTATATGTATAGATATATGCAAATAAACACATCACACTTGTGCTATTGCTCAAAAAAAGAGCGGTGCACAGAGAATACATGGTACTAGAGCCAGGAAAGTGGAAGGTACCATGTTGCATTTGAGGACTCCCAAGGGTCCTGAAGCTCCATGTTTCCTGTTGTTCCCAGGGAGACAGGCAAGAGGTCTGTCTAGGGGTGGGGGGGGAACTTGGACCCAGCACTGGGGGGCACATGGGGGACTGCCGAAATGCCCTGAGGAGGTGGAACCAGTACCGTAGTTTGGAGGAAATGGAAACTGCTGCGCATTTGCCTGCGGGATCCGCGGATTGCTCATGGTTGCTGGTATGCCACCGGTGGCCACCATGCTGGGGGTCATGCTCAAGCCCTGCCCTCGCATCATCAGTGTCCGCTGCTGCACCTGCTGCTGCTGCTGCATCTGCCGCTGCCGCAGGTGCTGGCTCAGGATCTCCCGCTGCCTCTGCGCCAGCATCTGTGCGTTGATGGGGCCCTGCAGGGAAAACCACCGCCACCTATCAATAACCACGTCTAATGCAACCTGACCGGTGGAGGCACCTCCACTGGAGCAAGCTAGAAGATTCCAGCTCTTTCTTTCCCCCACCACACAACTAACAATAATACTAAATGCAAGAAAATAATCCTATTAATACTTCTGCTGGGAAAGACTTCCAACAGTGCAAGAGTCAGTAACTGAAACAATACCAGTGTTTAATGTTGCAGTGATTTGTAATTGCAAATAGAGTAGCTCATTAAAGAAATGCATCTTTCGGAAATGAGAAGCTTGGTTAAAAATGCAGTTATATCGTATCTCTAGCAAACAACCAACCACCTCATGTAAATATGAGACAGACTCTCAGAAATAAAACAGTAAAATACTTCTTATCATACAGACTGCATTATTTGTACTCAAGCTTTAGAATTTATTGTATGTATTTACCACATGGCATTACAACTGTTTTGAACTGAGGGGAGAAAGAAGAAAACAAAGTGATTTTTTTTAAAAAAGTACTATTTATCTCACCTGTGTTGGCACTCCAGGTCTCAAAGACAGATTCATATTGGAGACACTGCTGATCTGATTTATCAGTGGCTGCCGATTCTAAAGAAAAAAAACCCCATAAGCAACACCAAAACCCAAGGGTTTTAGAAGGAAAACAAGAAAAAGGAAATGTTATATACAGAGGTATATATATCAACGTCACAACCAGTTGGTCTGAGGACCTAGTTTTACATATTCAAACAGGGACTAGTTTTCCTGCTCGAGTCCTACTATCATTCACAGAATCCTGTTTCTTAAGGAGGTAATACACCATACAAATAACCACTAAGCTGTTTACCAAACATGCTGCCTTTACAGCTCTTGTCCTTTTTGAGTTTGGGATTGGACTGTTGAGGTTTACTCTGAATTAGAGCCTATCCTGATGTTTGAAGGCAGAAATGATCTTTCCTCCTCCACTAGAAAAGCATTAATATCTTATTTATAGCACTGTGAACCCGTATATTTAAAAACGAAATAAGAAACAACAACTTAAAGTGATCCTCAAAAGTAGATGAAGGCCATGGACTAAAAAAGGATGTTGGTATCAGGCAGCAATAAAAGCATTTAGATTGCTGGAATAGTCAAAATATAACAAAGAGAAAAAGACTTATATAACAAAAAGCACCACTGCAGCCTTGCTTGAAGAATTAGTGAGACCTAGGCTTAAATACTAGGCACATTCTTATAGGCACAGTATTATAGAAATAATAACGGAAAGGTGCAAAAAAAGACTAAGAAAGAGACTGCGCAAGGTACTGTCTTGGCAAAACTCATTATGGCTAGTGTTTTCAGTTTAAAAAGTGGAACTAGGCTATAATAAAACAGAGTACGCCCTTCAGACCCGGTCTATTTGGAGCAAGCTGACAGTATGTGTGCGTGCGCCTGCGCCAGCGTGCAGCCGGGCACGGAAGGGGACGTACCTGCTGTGCCTGGAGCCTGTGCTGCAGCTGGAGCCGCAGCTGGTTTGGCTGGTTCTGCACGATGCCGGCGGGCCGCAGGCTGGGCCGGGGCTGCATGCGAAGGGCTGCGTAGCCTGGGCGCTGCCCCATGGGGTGGAAGCTGGGGTCCTGCATGGGCGCGTAGCTGCCCTGCGCCATCTGAGCCTGCGCCGCGTACTGCTGGGAGAACACCGGCGCCTTCTGCTCCATCAGGATGCCGGACTCCTGGCTGGGGAAGGTCTCTGGGTCGACAGCTTGGCTCTGCAGAGAAATGCGAACAACAGGAACAGTTGGCGGGACGCGGCTTTTCACAGGATTGTACGAGACTAATACAGCCACCCTGCAAAACCAAACTTCCAGGATGTGAATGTTTGTAAACAGAAAATTACAGACATTTTCTTTACTTGCATATAAAACTTAAAACCAAAGAGAATTGCATTTTTGAGTGTCAAAACATATTAATGGAGATGAATTCCTCCTCTCTTTTCTTTTTATTTTTAAAACAAAGACCCACAATCTTTGTCATGTTCTTAACATAGCTATTGTATTATCCTGCTAACGAATAAAAACCTGAAATGACAAATGCTCTATCAAAATCTGTAAATGAAGTGATGCCAGCATATTTTTGCCATTGAATCCGAGATAAATTCAAAGACGTTACAAATGAATAAGGATAAGAAAGTATATTTTTATCAGTATCTTCCAACAAAATAATGACTTCAAATAAAGATGCCTGAAACTATTACAGCAGCTAATGTGAACAGACTGCCTAATTCTTTCAGGGCACTTTCACACAAACTGATTATCCATTAGCATAAAAAAGCTAACACAATTCTAAACGCCATTCTAGATACTCCCCTAATATTTGCTCTAGCCAGAATAATTTTATAGCTTATTCCACACTGACCTTGGAAATCAAGTTAATCTAAATTTCAGTGCCTCATGAAAGAAAGACTTTAAGCTCCTATAAAATGTTTGATGGGTATTTTAAAAAACATGTTCTGAGATGCGACAGTTCCCTTATCTGCAAAACTCTTTAACTGTTTCCATTGAGATATTAATTAAATAGAAATATATGTACCACTTAGTTTGAAAAAACACACTATTCCTATTTTTTGGTGGTGGTATTCCAAAAGCTATGTAATATTGCATGGAAGTTTCACACTGCAAAACTGAAGTTCACCAATAAATTGTATCTCCACCTTAACACCTCACTGAGTTCTGCGTTGTACTAAACAGGCTTGGAGATAGTTTTCTCAGGTTCAAAACAGGATTTTGTTTGTTCTCTTTTGTATTTAAAACGCAGAGTTAGTTCAGAAGTTATGCTCAGGATGCTGATGAGTGCTGGGAAATGAAATGGGTATTCTAGGCTCCTCTAAGAATATTACATCATTATTGAGAAATGTACAGTTGTTTTTGAAAATACAGTTTTGATGCCACAAACATCAAGAACTAACTTTTCCCCAATTTTTTTTTCATTTTTACCAACTTTTTTTGCACCACATAAGGGTGAAATGGATGAGAACCAACTGGAAGCCAAAAAAAAATAACTCGGGGAAAAAAACGGATGGAAAAGAACAGAACAATTTCATGCTGCAAAGTCTAGGAAGCATGTTTGTAATTAAAAAAATAAAATAAAATTACAGTTTTAAGTGCTTGGAATGAAATCATCTGCTTCAGGTGAAAGTCGTCCCTTAACATACATTAATCAACTGAGGGAAAAACTACAAGTGAAATTACACGTTACAGGTTTGCTCATCCAAAAGCTTGCTGCCCCCATGACACAAAGGTCTTGATCTGGCTCCTCTGCTCCTACGTCTTCATATTCTTTTTTGCTTCTTTCCTGTACCCTGTCGCTGGCCGTGATCTTGCCTTTCCCCCACACAGTTGTTCCTCTGACCACCAGATAAGCAGAAGCCTGCTAATTTTTTGGCTTTGGTGAGGTTAGTTGCATGAAGCGAAGTGGCTGAGCACAGGTCAGAAGAAGTAGAGCTCGGTGAGGGTGGCAGGGGAGAGGAAGGAGGACTAAACCTGGGGCTGAAGGAGGCTTTTCAGGCGACACTGAGCCGTTAGATGGACTCCCACCAAAATATGTAACTCCATCCTAGCTTGCAAGAAGTGTTTTATAATCCCCTTCTTCAACACACATTTTACCACCTTGACAACATATCCTTTAAACGCAATACCTAATAGATGCAATGCAATGTCTGGTATACCTGGCTAACTAGTTCTGGTATTCCGAGAGCCCTGTCGATTTCTTCTAAACCATCAAAATTCCTTAATGCCATGTAAAGCTGATCCAGGAGAGCACCCTCGTCGCTTGGTGACTCTGATGAAGGATGATTACACAAGAGATCATCTGGTGAGCTGCCAAACGGTTGCCTGTGAAAACATGAACCCAGCGTTAGTAAACAGCTGCTGAAAAACAAGAAAGAATATCAGAGGATTAGTACTCAAATGGAATTAACAAGTGGAGACAGAAATTATTTTAATCGCTGCCAATTTTATTTAGAAAACTATTCTGGGTGAAAGTTATGCTACCCAAAGAAATAACTAAATAGCGTGATTAATGCCTGTCAAGACCCTACAAGCACGGTGTATCCGGCAAGTAAGCGAGCACACCAAAGGTATGCCCCAGTGCCGATTTCATGCACAGGGTCAACAGAATAGAGAAGTCAGTATAGAATACAGTCACTGAACACAGGAGGTTAAATAATTTTTTTAAAAACTAATTGTAACTTTGAATTTCAGATGTTAGATTAACTATACTACATATATATATATACACACACAAGTAGAAGAACTCATTTCCATAGACACTCTTCTTAACTGGTTTTCTATCAGACTAAGCAAGCGTAAGAGGTCACAAAGGGGTCCAAGGATTGTCTGAGCTCGCGCAAACTGAACATCTGGAAGAGCTGGCCAGAAGCATGAGGGAGCAGAGAGAAAAGGACACTCTCCTTTTGTTTGCAGCAAAACACTGCATCAGCTCAACCTGTCTTACAGAATTGCACACTTGGGTACCAGTTTATGCACTTGGTTATGTGCCTCAGAAGGGTGTCAGCAAGAATTTGGATACTGTCAGGCAGAGTGTGCTGACTCTATAAATCCTGCCTACCTCACCCCTGAATTTGTATGCAAAGCACGCTCACAGTTACAAAGGCAGAATAAAGGTTTATTCCAAACCCAAAGGACGAAACTTGCCGAGAAACAAACTAAATCTGAAATAACACCTTATCTGCAGCCAAATGACATATTTTTGTTTTGCAGTTCACACACAAGCCCTACTTCATGCGCAAGACTACAACAGAAAATATAAAGAGCAAAGCATTCTGCAAGCAAGGGCAGCTACTATATACACATCGTGGCAGAATCTCATCCCAGATAATTACTCAGAGATAACAAAATCCGTCATACATGGAGGGAGGAAACAGCACTGTATGTGCACCCTTTTTACATGTCTGTTTGGAAAAACAAAGAAACATGTTTGTATATTTAGTTTCCATAATGAGATATATGGTTGCCATGGAAGTCTAATCTCTATGTCAGAGCTAAGCAGAAGGAGAGAGCTGCATCGTCAGGCTATACACCTAAAACCCCAAAGGATGGCAAGCAGGAAAACTAACAAAAACATATTCTTTTTAATTAGCTCTCGGACTGCAAAAAACAAAAATAAGGATATATATATGACGTACCTTTAAAACACCGCAAAGTATTAATCTCATATATAGGCAAGTTTCTATAACCCTCACAAATGGAATTACAAATCAGTAAAAGGGAAGAGCGGAAAAAAAATTTCTTTGAATCAAATTAACTTGCAAACTTCAAAGATGTCTTATAAGAAGGGATCTATCATCTGCAAAAATAATCAATAAGGCTAGCCAAAAAACCTCACTAAAATTGTAAATGGGCATGAATACATACGGTACGAAAAAGTTTAAAACATTTGTCTAATTCTCTATACTAAAGAATGACAATTACTTTGTTTTTTTCCCCATTTTGTTTCTATAACACAATGATAATGTTATTCTTTTCTCTAAAAATTTAATACTCACTATGATAATGACATTATAAAAATACAAATCCCAGGGATTAATAAAATAAGAAATGGCAGCACCAAACAATTCACCATTTCTGTTTGGGTGTAAATGACTGAAATGTGATTACTTTCAGATGCACTGCAATGGGAATTTTTTCACCATCTTCAGCTACAAGGAAATTATGAGAAACGCAAAGGTAACAAAATGGAAGAAATATCTGCCTGGCTTGCTCATCAAACATGGCTCTGTATTTTATTTTACGGTGTCATTTTTTTAAATGAAAAATTAAGTTGTGCAAACAGTGCTTTTGGCATATGGGCACCCTAACTGGAGGGGAATTAGCACCAGGAAACATCTTGAAAAGCATAAAAAAGTTAGGGAAGTAACGGAGAAAATGCCACACTTAAATTTACAGATAATATTTTTGGACATCCTTTCATAATGAAAATTAAGAGAATGTAGTCAGAAGATTATTCTTTCTTCAAACACACTTTTTTTCAACTGCTTCCTCTCATTATCTTTTCAGCACTCCTCCCATTTACTTCTGAAAAATATCCCAACTCATGCAATTCAAAATATTTCAACATTTATCCTTTATCTGTCCATTTTGTATCACTCATTCAATCCGTAAATATGTCTAGTTTCTCTAATTTAAGCAACAAACTTTTTGGAGAAGACGTGCCTTTTTTAAAAAAAGTGTAAATTGCTTTTCATATTTATGGCATTCTTTAAAAGTCTTAATGATGAAAAAAGTTACTATATTACATATGAGTTAATAGCTTGTGATCGAACATTGGTTCTGGATACCAGAGAAGGAGCTAACTTTAGGGAAGAGGCAGGTCTGTTTGACTTCCATCTTTCCTTCCTCGCTTTTACGGAATTTAGGTCAATTAAAAAACCCCAAACAAAACAGAAATTAACGATGTCCTGCACTACTTAAAACAGTACCTCGTTGCAGAAAAAGACAGCTATAATTACAAAGGCTCTAGCATTTTCCCACATTTAGTGTTAAGTATAATTGTTAACAATTAAAACCAGCAAACCCAGACAGAATCATGCCCATGTTAATGCTCGAGAGGTGAAAACGGTGCAATTACCCAAAGCACTGGCAGCGTTCACTGTGACACAGAACTTCCAATGCTTCCAACACATTAAATGGCAAAGAGAGCATTTATAAGTATTACTGGAACATGCATACATTTCAGGAGCATAAAATACCACAAGCATTAAATTGATGTATATTTGGTGAATATTTGATGTAGAACTTTGTTTCCATGAGGTGTATAAAACACAGGCCTGTAAAATCTCTCCAGGTTTTGATGCAACAGTAAGACTCACCTGTTTTGATTACCAAAAGTTGCCTGATCTATAGGCAAGATGCTGTCTGGCCACGGTGCAGTCTGATTTGGAGGTGCCTGTTGTTGGCTATACTGAGGTCCTCCTATGTTCATCTCCAACTCGGATGGCCCTAATAAAGGAAAAATAACCACATAACTTTTGTGAAAAACATCTACTTTCCTGTTACTTCTTTTCATTGACTATTCATTATCTATTTAAGGTAAAAGCAAACAAAATCATTAAGACTTCAGTAACGTTACACTTAAAAGCGTCGTGATTTTTTTGGTTAAAAACTGCTTTTAAAATTTGAGAAAACAACATGAGAACTCTGAAAGCGGTTCAAAACCATAAAACAGCAGATATGACATCAGAGATTCAAAAAGTTAGTAAGATAAGCATAAGAAAAGGACAGCATATAGAGTAAATATCCTAATGTATTTGCTTTAAAAGTGACCAAGAACCATGATAAGGCTCCCAGCATTTCCTCTTAAAAAACTGCCCAGTCTTTAATAAACAAGAGCATCTTCCTATCCTTTTTCTTTGGCCACACCACTGTGGAGCGACAGAGTAGCAGGAATTGTTCATTTCAATATATGCGTTGAAAGTTAGTGTTTTCCACACCCTCCTTCCTGCTTCCAAAGGAAACTTTTCACTGCGGAATATGGTTCGCATCAAATCTATAATTGAAGTGAGTCTTTTTTTTTTTTTTTCCTTTTTTTTTCTGCTTCATCTTTTGACAATCCAACGCATGCCACAAAGCACGACTTCACAGGCGCCCTGACTTACCCATATTCATGACCTGAGATGGAAGCATCTGCCTTGGGCCAGGCTGGTTGCTGGGTCTCAAGGGAATGCTGGCCGTGGGGTTGCGGATCATGCCCGCTTGCACCGGCCGGTTCATGGCACTAGCTGTGGGGGCGCAGGTCACCCTCACAGCAGGAGCCTGGCTTCCCCAGTCTCCAGATGTCATGGCAGGCCGAGGGGCATTGCCACCGATCATTCCTGCACAAAAACCAAACAGACTTAGGTGCTGACACATGCTTCAGAACAGCTTCGGCATTACAAATGCCTGATGAGTTGCGTTTTTTAGCGACGAAAATGCAGTAGTTTCACTCAAAGCACACTGTACCACAACTGTCTGTCCAGATGTGCAAAGCTACAGAATGATGCCTTACGCTGCTTAGTCATGGGGCTGGAGATTATTATACATTTTACACGAGGAAGATCCTTTTATCATTTCCGAAACGCTGTTCAGAGTAAGCGTTCCCACATGTAGTCTGCGACAGGTGCCGAGGGTGTGTGGATAGCCCTAACTTCCTTCCTCAGGAAATGAATCACGTTTGCTGATGTGTGTGTCAGTGCTTTACTTTCCAAGCGCTAAGTGAGAATGAAGACTTGAGTAACAACATGTTATCGCTACACACGCTTACAAAATGAGGAGGACTGCATTTAAATCCGCATTCTGCAAACATATCTCCTTTAATTTGGAACCGAGAGCCTTCTTAGCTTCAAGGCTCACCCAGACAATCTCAAACCAATATACGGTGCAGGGAAATTACTCACAGGAACTTTCCGATAGATGCTGAAGTTCATTACCGTTATTTTAGGGGAAGTCCTCCTACATCTACTGTAAACAACTGGTACAGTTTATTTACACTTGGAATATATAGAGTACTACGTTCTGACAGTAGCCAAAAAAACCCAACCAAACCCCAACACAAAAACCCCCCACACCCAAAGATACGCATTCACAGCATTTATATGTTTCAATTTTATACAGTCAAGAGCAGATAAAACACTGATTTCAGATTGGACTAGTGGTCTCTCCAGTTGCATTTTGCAACATCCTTAAATGAATACTAAAAGCCACACAAATAATTATTACTCGTCAGTTCAATTATTTGTTGATATATAACCAAGGAGAAAAACCCTCTGAAGAGGGTCATTGTTTCAGCTGCTGTACAAAATTTGCTTCGGTGTTACATCCTCAGGTTTGTTCTATTTGTGTACATATTCTATCAGCTGAAATATGTGGTGTGCTAGAGCAAATGGCAGGAACACAGATAATACTCTCTAACTTGTATACATAAGATGAACAACATCCTCTAATATGTATACAGAACATGAAAGTAATAGGACACTTGAAAGACTACAAGTTGACCTCTAAACTGCTTAAATAGCATATTTCAGTGTCTGGCAGCATGTCTTTTTTAATGCTGTTGCAAACTAAACATAAAATTTTCACAGTTCATTTTGAAAGGACTTACAATACCCATTTATTTACTCGCTCAGAGTTCTTAGCAGTTGTTGCACACTTGGACAGTCTCAGACCATGTACTAGTTGAAATAAGTCAATCAGCCAGACTTTTCTTGCGAACCCCCCCTGTAGTATGTATCTTTGTACAATATTATGGCAACATGAAGAAATCAGTGCACCACAGTTCAGGCATAATCCATGACAAGAGGTAATACCACCACAACATCTGATGGTTCTCAAAATGTTTATGTTTCAGAAAATTATGAAAATACTAGCCATTTCTTTAATTTAAAATGAGAACTAAGGACAATAAATAAAGGATAACTAAAGGCAAAACCAAGGTCTGCCGAGATACATATCATGAGGGCAACAGTATTGCCCACTATTTTGTTAGAAAGATGCTTTGAGACAAGCGGTTAATGTATTTCTTTTCTGAGGCAGAAAAGATTGTTACCCAGGATTGTTACCCATCTGAGCCTCAGGTGAATCTGGAACGTATATGTGAACAGACTCTAATTGCCAATACACTGTGTTCATCTAGAAGTTTTCAGGTAGGTGAAAAGCAGTGCATAAAGAGCACAACTAAAAATATGCAGAAACAAATTCAAAATAAATATGCCAATACATAACAGCCCATGAAACATGATTTTTTCCAGACTATTTGGAAAGTACTTATAATAACCTGCACTTGTAATAACTCCAACATTAAGTTACACATGCTATAGGCTGTTCCTCAAGTATATTAAATAAAAAAAGGAAAGTCATCTTACCTGTGCTACTGTTGCCTAAAGTTCCTTGATTTCCGATCATCCCTTCATTCCTGCCCATCAGTCCCGGCTGAGGTATCACCGAATAGGGGCTACTCGTTCTTATGGGTGGGAAAGTTCCTGCACCTGTTGGGTTCTGCAGTGTGATGTCAAGTGGTAAATTCTGGTTTGGTAATAACCTGCCCAGTTGCCCTGCTCGTGGGTTATTAAAAGCTAGACAGGAGGAGCAAAGAAAAAAAGCAAAGTTACAAGAATGGAAACTTTGTTGAAAAAAAAAAAAAAAAAAAAAAAAAAAAGAAGAACCCAAACACACTTTAAGCTCTTGGGCTGAGCTATTTAATGCTGCATAATTTACCCACTCCGTATCTGTCTGAGAAACATCCCTTCTTGACATTTTTATGTAAATTTCAAAATGGAACATTCTGACACTAAAACAGATATGACTTATATTTTTAAAACTTTAAATGATGCAATTTAACTGACAGAAGAGCCACTACAGCAAAATATACCACTATGTGATGTGCATACTACTGCCAATTAATCTTATACCTAGTAGGACTGTAATTGCATGCAGATGTCATCCTGAGGCAGATTGTTAAGAATTACCTCAGTTTTGAAAGTTTTCCAGCATAAGCTGTGCCCCTGAAGAAGTTACCAAAATTAAGGACAGAATGAGGCTATATCAGCTCCTGTAGCACCATTTCAACATCTCCCTCAATTTTGTTTTTTTACATTTTTCTGTCATTAATAAAAATAAGTACTTCCATGATTCAGCAACAACAAATAAGCAGTCCAGAATTAGAGCTGTGCCACCATAATATTCTGGTAAACAGAACCACGTTTGATGGTTACTGTCACCTTTATATAATTATCTTCTTCTCTTGAGGTGTTTTGTGCTCTTAAAATCAGCCTCTACAAAGGAAACTGCAGACTGTCTCAGAAAAGTGAGCAAACATCTGGCTCAGCTGGTTCCAGTGCATGAAAGCATCTCCTGTGTGCACAACTATTTCTCAGACATGAATCAAACACGGACCTTGTGCCTGTGATTCCATTTCCAATCATACCAGTAAAATACATACAAATAAATCAACCATTTTTCTGAAATTATTATTTGCGATACTTCTGTATAGCTTCCTCTAGGAGAGTCTCTGATATAACAGCATCCTTAAAGTGACTTCTGCATTTTTATATTCACCAAATTACAAAGAAGTTAAAGAACTTCTTCCTTATTTTAGATCAAAGTAGTGATACTTTTGAATTTGAGAACTTAGATGAAGTTTATTAACAGAAACATCTTATTACAAAGGTCTCTGACTTTTTTTCTTATTAAGTAAGATTATTTCTTCTTCATAAGTAAGTGACCTTAATAATAGTCACTTAATAATTAATAAAATGACCTTCCCAAGCTTAGGGGCATCATAAAGTCTATGGATTGAACCAAAACCAAACTTCAGTGACAGTTCCAGAGCAGTTTGCCCCAGAAGTCTGAAGAATCACATCGGTGAATAAGTTGTTATAGGAGTAGCTTTGCCAGCACTCACTGATCCTACAAAAAGGAAAGCTGTAAATGCAGCACAAAATAGCAACACAGCTGATGAGATGTGATGGTGCTCGAATCGCACGTTCTGCTCTTGGTCAGGATGGGACTGAAGGAGCCTCCCTGTCCCCCACGCAACAAACTCTAGCAATTTGACAAATCTACCAGCTTTCAAGTCTTTTATATATATATATATATATATATATTTAACAGATAACAATATTTTATGTGTTTTCACATAAAACCTGTAAAATGAAAGCTGGTTATTTCTTCAGGAAAAAAATATTAAAAAAAACCCCAAACCTCTTTTGAAATTGTCTATGATTTGACATTCATTCTCCATTGGTTTTCTGTGAGCATATGAGAAGCCACACACTATTTCTGTGCACTTGTTATCTGTGTGCGCTTCTACTGAGAACAAGGCAGAAGTTCCCTAGGGGAATCAGGCACAGACACAAGACTGAGCTGGGGGCAAAAGTTTTAGGGTTTTAATTTACATGGGAAACAGGACGCTGCTTTTACAGAACTGCTGCTAATCACCAGGATGCTCTCATTTACAATCATACTGTTACTGTACTGCCAGTAGCTTTGAAAGCAGATTTAAAGCCAGGTTAACCCTGGAAAGCTAAAAGGCTCTAGTGGAAGGAACCAACAGACCTTGCTTCAGAAAGGATATGCTAAAGATTTCAGATGCACAGAGATTTCCTTCTGACTTATGTGCTGCTGCTGCGAGTACCCCCATACTTACAAAAATGAGTGCGTTAAATCCAAGCACCTTTCTATGAGCAGCATTGATAAAAAATGATAACTTAAGGATCTGTAGTGGTTTTAATAGGCATTTAAACATCAATATTATTAATATTTATTTAAGCATTTATATGTAATAATTTGAGTTCATGTAAAAGTGGCATGGTGTTATTTTAATATCATTAGAATGGCTAAAAACATTATCTAAGCCCTACGGTTTATAAAAAAACCCACCAATGGACATTTAAGGAAGTAAACAGATGTTGCCATCTTAGCCAACAGGAGAAAAAAATGAAGCAGTATCTTTTTATGCTATTTTCTTCAACATTCGTAGCTGATATCTGGGAGGATATGAGAGCAAGGACTGCTGTCTTGCTCACTTTCCATTATTCTATGGTGGTAGACCAACATTTCAACGCTGATTTGTGAGTTAATTAATAAAGTTAAGGAACACTGTCAGCTGGAAGTGACTCAATTAAAAGCCACAATTTCAAATTAAACTTGGCCATTCCTCTTAATCATAGGTCTTTCTATTAATCTTGTGGTTTTAGAAGACGACTCTCCTTCACGCCTAGAAAAACCTCTCTCGTCCTTTTTACTGAACGAGCTGCTGGAAAGAAGCGATCTGCATCACAACAACATGCGCGTGCTTCTCCATCCCAAAGCCATGGATGCCAACAGCAGCATCACCTATAACCCCAGCAGGGGACGTTTCGTTTATTTTGAGGGTACCCCTTAAAACTCCTCAGAGGGCAGGGACTTCCAGGGCGCTGAGCGAAATTAGACAGAACCGCCACATCTGTTTCAAAACGGGGCGACCGCAGATGGCGCTATGTCATCACACAAGACCAGAGCAGGACCAGGAGCTGCCCAGTTCCTCCCTGGCGACCCAGGGGTACCACCACCACCACTGCCGCCGCTGCTTTGGGGGTTCGCAAGCTCTGCCAACAACGCGCGCGGAAAGGCGGACTCACTGCTCTGTGAAATCCTCATTGCTGGTTTCTGGGTGGCCACAGCCGCGCCAGGGCTGCTGTCACTGGTGAGCTGCATGAGGTCATTGATGATGGCTTGCTTGTCGACCGAACCCGCTGGCGCGCCTGGGCGGCTTTCTGGGAAAAGCTGCGGTAACTGGCTGTTCTGCAGGTCATCCAGAATCTCCTCCAAGTTGTCCAATTCACTGCCTGGCTGCAATAGAAAAAAAAACCAAACACAAACCCACAGTACAGGTCGCCGCTCGCCTGCTGTTGGCGTCCTGCTCGTGCCGAGCCAGGCAGCCCCCAACCGTTACGCCTGCACCGGCTTCGGATGCTTCCTGCAAGAAGCCTGATGTGGAGGAAGCTCACAAAGTTGCTGAAAGGGGACTGTGCAGGCTCCCCAGGGCCCCTCTGCCTCGCACTGGGGGAGCCCAATGTGGCACTGGCATCCCTTCAAAACCCCGGCATCGGGACATACAAATCCACAGGATCCGTACGTCGGGCAAAGGGGAGATTCTCCCTGTGAACTCTGTGATTGGTGCAGACAGCAGGGATAATTTGGCAGGGGAAGAGATCCCACAGTGATGAAGATGGGGGCTGATATAGGTATAACCTATATTCCTTTCAGCAGAGTCATATTTCTAGTCTCTTTATGACTTGATTAAAAGCATACAACGGAAAAGTTGCTTCATGGCTAAAACAATTCCCCATATGCGTTTTATTTGTTACATTCAAAACCTTAACACTGATTATAGAAGTTCACTGGCAAGAAATATAGATTTCAATGAAGTTCTATAAATTAAAACCTGTCAACTAGTTACTAGATTTAGGAAATTATTTTGCTCACAAGTTCCCAAATCACTGAAAATAACTTCTCTATGGTAAGAAAAACAAGAGAAATCTAGTTACATTCAATTCAGTAGAAAATCATCATGAAATAAAGATGTGAAAAAAATTAAGTTCATCCTCTACTAACATAAATACTGACCCGCATGTTTTTCTTAAAAGTGTTGATTTTCACCAGTATTTTTTTTTTGGTCAGCTTCTCTGCCTATAAACCCTCAGAAGTAAAATCTTTTTCTGTATGAAATTTGGAAATTATTACAAGTATATGCTCCAGTCCTAAGCTTTTAGACAGGGTAAAACTCTTTCGGCTAATAATTACCAACAGGCAGTCCAGTTTCAGTTACCACCAAGGTGCACGGGAAACATTTCATGACAGCATTTATAAAGAAAACCTACTCAAAATCAGCGCCTTCATTAGGAAATGTGCAATGACGGAAGAGAGGCAGAGAGTGAGCAGCCAGCCGTGAAGGATGGGGAACCGAGAAATATCACCACGAACATGCACAAAACTGAAATACAGTTCTTCCTGTTCTTTTTTGTCCTACCGCCACATCGTGAACTTGTTATTTATTGAGCAAGCTTATGCTGCAGATCACAGGATAATGTAGAAATACCTGAGATGGCTTTTAACTACCTACCGAGGCGCTCTCAGCCTAGCTAGGAAGCAGTGCACGTCAGTCTGTACTAAACTTCTGCTGCCACAGCTGACCCGCTCCTAGGTTGGGAGCTGGGAAGCCCAGCTATTTTATTCAAAGGTAGCTAAGATGCCTTGAGGTTACATCTCTACATACCTTTTTTGGATGACTGGTTGCAGATAAACACGGTATTACTCTTTACTCCTTCCACATCACCTCCTAGTCTTACATATTGGAATATATGGTGCAAAAGGGGAAGGATTTTACTCGGTTAAAAACCAGCATGTGGGTGATCTGGAGGCTGGTGTTACTGGCAAAATGGTAGGAAATGACAGAATCAGAGGACTGGAAGAAACTTAAAGCCTCGAGGCAAAATCCGTGTATGCCATTCCCTACAGAAGTTCATATAGCCTCTTGCTAAAGTCATCCAGTGACAGAAAACTCACAGTTTCCCTGGGGAATTGGTTTCAGCACTCTGCCATCCTTACTCTTGGGGTTTTTTCCTCAGTGTCGACGCAAAATCTCCGTCACTGAAATTTAGACCCTTCCTTCCTGTTGTATTTTGAATCTGGAGAACAAATTGTGCTCCCCTTTCTTTTTCTAACCTTTTCTGTATTTGAAAACATATGCTTTTTGGGGTCTTAAGCTAAAGGCATTAGGCAATCTCAACTTGTTGAATTTCCTTCAGCATATAACATGTTTTCTAGACCTCTCATTACTCTTGTTGCTCCTGTTGTTGATTCTGCTCAGTTGATCCACACTTTTGCTGAAGTGCCATGTCCAGAACAGGACTTATGATGAAGCCTTACAACTGCTGAGTAAAGCAGAAAATTTACTTGATGCATAGTACGCTCTGATGGCATATTCCAGAAAAGCCTGTGATTTTTTTTAATTCCATGACATTACTGTCTGTCACTCATCTTGTGCTAACTACGATCCCTAGACACAGCTCTGAAAAAGTCCTATCTAGCTAGTTGTCCATTGTCCGCTCCTTTTTTTTTTTTTTGTTTTAAAATCTCTGACATTAAACTTGACTAATTAGAACAAATAGCATTTGTTCATCCTGAATGTTCTCCTAAGATTTTTCCTCCATGACTCCTGGTTGCAGCTGAATTTGAATTCTGTCCTCCAGTGTACCGCAGACATCCAAGCGCCACACACCACTTTATCCAGCATAAGCTCAATTCTCTTGCCGGGTCATTAAGGTTAACTAAAACACCGAGCAGCTCTAGATGCTGGCACAGACTCCTACAGCACCTCCACTTTGACAGTGAATCCTTAAATAACTACTTTATGTGTAAGGCTTTCCAAACAGCTTCATACCCACCCACAGCAGTTTCGTCTTGACCATGCATCTCTGATCTGCTTACGAGAATGCCATGCGTAAGAAGGCCAAAGAGCCTTACTCAAACCAAGACACATGGCCTATGTTGCTTCTCTTATGCCAAAAAGCCCACTTGCCCTCTTGCAGAAGGAAAACGGGTTGCTCCCACATTCCCTGCTCTTGACAAATCCCCCTGCTGACTCGCTGCCTTCCAGGCACTTAACACGCAGTTGGGTGGACACAGCACACCGACAGAAAAGGTAGAGCCAGGAGGAATCAAATGTGATTACAAGAAACCTAAATCATTGTGCGGGCAGGTGAGAAGCAGATCCAAAAAGGTGCTCTGAGAGAGAGTTGTAAGCGATTTCTACAGGAGCCACATTTTGAGCACTGGGAGATCTGGTACAAGAAGACTGCAAGAGCCAGTAGAGGAGGCTGATGTAGGGTATCATAAATCATAGAAGGATGATTCAGTACTCTTTGGGGGAATTAAAGACATATGGCCTTCATTAAACATATTTGAGACAACAGTGAAGGGAAGTTTTATATGTTGCAGGGTTTTTTTTGCTTGGTTTTGTGTGGGACTTTGTGTCTTCCCTCCCCCACCCCCTTTTTTTAACATTCTGGCTACTGCAATTCTTTGTTTAAAATCAGATGTAAAAAAACCCAAACCAAACCCAAACCAAAGCCAGAGAAGAACATATTGATCCAAATGTGTCAGAAAACTGCACTCCCCAAGATGCTTTTAATTCCTCTCAGGAAGTGGCAAAGAAAGGCCAAATATAACAGATGTATTATAATAACACAAATACATAACCTTCCTCTTTTTTTGCTTAACATAATCAATATAAAACATTTAATCTTTTTTTTTTGATGAGATGAGGGTTCTCAACGGTTGCAAAAGCTCCAAGATAGATTTAGAATTAACACCGAGCTGTGATGTGAGCCTAAGTCTTTCCAGACCTACCCTCAAATGGCACCATATGCACAGAAACTAGCATTAAAATATTTACTCAGTTAGTTTCATGGGCTTTTTCTTATATTTATATTCTGTATTTATTTTGTTAATGGTCTAAATTGAAGTTTATGTAAATAGAAGGCACACCCTAACCTCCCTGTAAAACAATTATTTGTCATGAATTAAAAAAAAATCTGCCTGATAAAGTGCTAAGCATCACAAGAAAGTTCTTGTTAACATATTTTCACTATCTTTAAGCAATGCAATTACAACAATCTCCACAGAGCTTGGACACTAAGTGCCAGAAAACATACGACAAATTGTGCTTAGAAATATTTTTGCCTCTGAAAAAGTCATCTACTTTTGAAGCACTTATCACTATTATGTAGAGAAAGGCAGATAAAAGTGTTAATTGATTGCAGAATCTTTTCAGCTCTACTGAAAGGCAGTTACACCTCAACATGAAGTTTGGTTTACAGAAGTTGATTATGTCAAAGTCTAGCTTCCATGGATTGTAAAGGAGTGGATAAGATCCCAAACTCTCTGGAGATCTCGTTTACACCACAGGGCAATGCCCATGGCTTGCACTGAGACCCTGTATTCCAAATGTCACGCCTGTATACATTTCATTTCCGACCACGTATGACAGAGGCATCTAGGACTTTTTCCTTACAACAGGATGTCTTTTGGTGGGGACACAACTTGAAACTATACCTGCCTTGTGCAAACCCCAAGTCTGCTCATTAGCTACCTCTGTAGCACGGGCAAAACATTTGGCCATGAGAAGTAAACAAAACCGAATCCCTGCTCCTAACTGGCCATAAATTGAAGGATTGTAAAAAGCAGGAAAAAGTAAATCAGAAGTGGCATCCAGATAGTCTTTTTCTCCCTGGTAACTGGAATAAACATACAATTGGCTAGAAATCCTGTTATCAAGCTAATCTACTACTAATTTCTGGAAACAGAACTCTAATTGAAAGACATTCAGAAAATCGAATCCCCATTCTAAGGTTTTGATAGAATTTCAAGAAGAAACCAACGTCCTTCATTAATTTAATGGATTCTGGACATCAAGAAACAGGTTTTTGGAAGATGAGAGGCACATGTAAAGAAAATATTTTAGTATTGGGAAGATACTGGTTTCCACATCAAGCAAGAGGACAGCAGAGTTGATAAAGTGTGTGAGGAACACCAGAACAGCTTCTGAGTTTTAGGACAAAAAGGTACACCCTTAAGATGATTTGTGGAACAGCACTGGTGGAGACTGTGGCCTTGCAAAGTCCCTATCAGACAAACAGGCTGTCTATATGGTCTACTGGCTAAAAAAGAGGAGATAAAGCTTTTAATTCCACACTATGCCAAGTACCTTCTCAGAGAATAAGCTACTTCAAATTTCTACATCTTGGTTTCTTCACCTGTAATATGAATATAATAATCCATATCCAATTTTACAGAAGAGTTTGGAATGCAAAACAATACAGCTAAATAAAACATTTCTTTAGCAAGGCAATCCCTGACATTGTCAGGCCATGACGTTTCTCTGACGTAATCCTACACTTTCACTCTCCTTCCCCCAAGCTGTTAGCTGGTCCTTGTCAGATTTGACCATCTGCTGACCACTACACGGGCTGCTCCTGACCAGCAGCACAAAGCATGAGGCGTTTTTTGAGAGACAGCAGAAGCAGTGGGGCAGAGGGAAGGAAGGTGCGGGATGAAGTTCCATCATGGCAGCTCCACAGTCGCTGGTGGGCCAGCAGGCAAACGTAGGCTTACTGCCGAAGGATGCCCTATAAAACAAATCTGTGGCAAATCAGGACTCGTGTTTCCACTGCCTTCCCTTTTTAATAGTGAGAACGACACAAGCACTCGTGGTGCTTGATACCAACAGTCCTACTACCGTTGGTGCTGTAGGAAAAGCTCCGCTGAGCCTCCCCAGCAGGTCTCTCTTTCATCCTCTTCCCCCACAGCTGCCTTAACTGGAATAGCAATCAGCCTAATAGAGCTTGATAACCATCATCCCACCAAGGAAGGGAAAAAAGGTACGGCAGCACTGGAAATATTCTCTGCTATTTGAGAAAGGCTTCCTGTCAGTTGCTGCTCTCTGCAGAAGTGTATGTTTAAACACACTACCTAGAAGACTGCTATTTTTAGCGCAGTGGTACACTTCAAAGCATTTCCTGCTCAGAAAGTCACACCAAAAGTAAAAGGAGAAAACGTAATGGCTCTGCTGCCTCCCAACGCCCCAATCCCCCTTGCAGAGGCCATCCCACTGCCGCCCTGCTGCAGTTTCCAGAGAAACTGCACACTCCAGTGACTAATTACTTAAAAATACAGCATTCCTCAGGGAGGAGAAGTTTTAAATAAACCTGCAAAATAGGTAACACAAGCACACGGCTAATTTTTACATACGGGAGGAAGAAGGGGGGGGGGAAGGACGCAGGAGGATGGAAGAATTTAGCACAAGAATCTGTGTTCTAGTCTTGTACTAAATAGTTCCAGCTTTGATCTAAATTTAGGCAATGAGCACTTCCTGTGGGAGACCGTCTTCCAAAGCTGAAGAGTTTCTGATGCTAAATATTTTCAGTGATTTTATAATTGGGGTAAAGTGGTTATTTGTTTAAAGGCCTGGCCTTCAGCTAGATAAACGCTTACATTATTTTATATTCCCCACCATTTCCTCTCCTACTCCACGCTGGACTTCTCCTGTTTATTCAGCTCCAGGTCTCACTGCATTTTAAGTAGGTTTTAAAACTCTATTTACAGCCAATGGGAGCAACAAAAGCCCTTCTGTCATTATCCAGCAGCCTTCCATCACAGCTGTGGGACTGCCTTCTCCTTACCTCGACGCTGAGGAAGCCCAAGCGCTTGAGCTCTTACCACTTTATCATGACTCCTGCACTGCTTTGTGGTTTTCTGAACAGCCCCAACTCCTGGCCCTTCCTGTCCCTCCAGTTCCCTCTCTCCTGGGAGATAATCCCCGTCTTCAAATTTTAAGAAAAGGCAATTACACATCCATAGTCCATACTCCAACCCTCTCAAATCCCTTCCCTGACCTCAGAAACATGAAGCCTAAAAATAAAAAATGAATAGGCTATTCACTTTACAAAGTTCATAATACTGGGACCTGATTTTAAAATGCTTGAGGTTGCCAATGCTTGTAGACACTGAAGTCTCTTTCTTTAAAGTTAGTCTTATAGTTACACATTCACATTTAGGGTGAGAGGCAACTTGCCTACCTTTCCTCATGAAAACGTAATGCAGCTAATTTAAACTAGCCATCTAGGCTACCATCAGTCAATGGGAACATCACTAGAGAGCAGCTCCCTATTTTAGACACACATTAGGATAAGATAAACCAAATCCTGGAGTATTTTTATATTTTTCCATCAATGATAAAAGGAGCTCGTATGACTACCTTCGACTAGACAGCTAACTTCTAGAAGGAACAAAACCTGCTCTATGTGAATAGGTTCACAAGCTTTGTTTCTTCTCTACTCCACAGAGATTGTCAAAGAGGAAATTTTAATTCTTTTAGAAATTTAATTCTTGGGGAATAAGCCATCTGAAGGCTATGATTTTGATCTACTTAGACAGACGTAATTTTTTTTGTGATTACCAAATTCTACCTTGTCCAGTATCAAATACTAGGACTGAAGGATCTCTGCCTTCAATCCAGTATTAACTTCAACGTGTAGGATTCCTGAGCTAGGAATTGGAATCTATTAGATATTTTAAAAATAGTTTATTCTTGCCAGTCTAGCTGTGAATTTCTTGATATTTGAGTTTTGCTAGCCTAACAAAGCATAAGTGCTGACAGAGAATCTAAGCCCTCCCTCTACAGGCACTACAAAATAGCAGCTGTATTCAGAACTAAACTAACATCCAGGCTTGAGGATAAATCCCTGTAGAAATTAGTGTAATTTGGCTCAGTTTCCCCCTAAAGCATGGGAAGGACTGAAAAACCACAATTACTCCTACATAATGGCAATAGCTGTCAAATCCTGTTGAAACAGAAGTGGTGAAGTAACCTTAGGAGACGCC
Source organism: Rissa tridactyla (assembly GCF_028500815.1). Classification (NCBI taxonomy): domain Eukaryota; kingdom Metazoa; phylum Chordata; class Aves; order Charadriiformes; family Laridae; genus Rissa; species Rissa tridactyla. Next base: position 36,827,360 of record NC_071467.1, on the reverse strand, counting down.
TGGATAACTGAGATTTTAACAATGCTGCATCCACGCTGTAGTGGCACGTTTGGCCTCTATGTTCTGTGGTTATAACCACTGTTGAAAGAACTGTCTACTAGTAAGAGACTGCCGAAAGGGCAAGGTAAAAAAAAAAAAATAATCCAATGCTGTGACTTAGGGCTAAGAAAATGTTGTCTATCCCTCCTCAGCCTTAATATACAATATAGAAGATATAAAAAAATTATGTCTTTATCTACACACAATAATAAAAATACAATAGATTCACAAACACAAGCAAGCTCAAACGCACTGTTTTAACAGTGAAGGCTATGGCTGTGAATGAGAGAGTCACGAACGTTCACGGAGTGTATGATCTGATCATGATTTACAAACTAAGGCTTCATGCACAGGGCACTGCCTAGGGATTAATGACCAGCTGGGAGAGTTGATAGTGTAGGACAAAGCTAAGGATCATTAACTCCACCTAGTTGTAAACTCCCCAGAAAATGCCTTATGCTAAAATTGATATTGTAATTACCCATTTTATAAATAAAATAAACGGTAATACTGAAGTAGCAAATTGCTTTTGCTGCCTCCCTTTTTCTTGCAAAGCTCTGAGAACTAGAGCATTCTGGGTGATGTGAACCTGGTGCTTTTTGAAAGTGAATTCCGCATGAAAGCCAGCGAGTTAACACTTTTTAGCATAGGCCCTAACAACATGCAGTTTATTAGTATGTCAGGCAGCAGAGCAACAAGCAGTCTTGCACAGAATGCAAAGAAATTCTGAACGCGAAATTCTGAATGCAAAGTTCCATGCAGATAACCTTGCACGGGGAGACATGATCTCTGCACTGAACAATTAATCATCCATGGGAACTTGGGGTTGAATATAAAACATTTTTAAGTAAAAAGCCCCAAACAACAACAATTCTGTGCCCCCAGCTGGCACAGAAATTTACGTTTGCCGATCAAGTATAGCACAAAAGACCAGTAAAAAAAAAAGCTGGTATCAGTCCTTTCAAACAACTTCTGTCCTCGAGCATGAACCTGCTTTACATGGGAGAAGTGTAGTTGCTACGCTGGAGTAGGTCAAGAGCCCGTGTAGCCCATGGCATTTCAACAACAGCCTAGGAAAATCTGTAAATAAGTTATCATTAACCAATAGTTACAAGTATTTTCCTTTTGTCTGACTACGCTGGGAAAGGTTCCCCAGCATTCAGTCCCTCTGTTACCCATCTCCTCCCAGTCTGTTCCTCTAGACAGAGTGATGATCACAACTTAGTAACACCGACTGGCAAATTGAGTGAAGACTGGATTTCAAAAGACAGGTAATAGCCTCTTGAAGTGTCAAGAAATTACTTTTAGAGGAAGTCAGATGTCAGAAATGCAGGCCTAGAACATCTCATTCACACGTAATGCAAAGATTTGCTTACCTGTTCGTTAGGCTCAAAGTTTATCTCTTCTTTTTCTGTCCTCATAGCTATTAACTTTGTGCTACCGGAAGGGTCTGTCTTACTGTCCAACCGCTCCAGTTTTGGGGGTATGTCTGGTAAACCAATATCTTTAGTATCATCTTTATCTAGCAAGTAGCGAAGTAGTGCATTATTATTCTTCTTAGGACTCGCGGGCTCCTGTTTAACAGTCACCTCTGAACCAGGAGCTGTGCTACTGGACTCCTGGTTCAGTTCTTTGCCTGTGGCCTCGGCTGTGAGCTTGGCCAAATCTACAGGAGAACTACTGTCCTGCAATAGTCTGTGCAAAATTTTATGCTTCTCCTTGAGCGAGGTTCCATGTGCTGAACCAGACCCAGGCAACCCTCCCGTGGAGTCCTTGCTAACGTCTCCCATGGTACTAGACAAAGGCGAAGGCTCCATCTGATCCGATTTGGTGGTCAGCAATTGTAATAGCTTTGTCTGGCTTTTTCCGTCGTGCAGTTTATTCTGTCCATCAGGTCTCTCGCCACTGACAACCGGTGGCATGTTGCTATCGCTGTTATCTTTCTGTTCTCCTGAATGGCAGCTGCTCTCTGCTTGTCCAGTTGTACCTTCCGATTGCTCCCCGTATAGTCCAAAGCAGTCTTTAGAGTCCAGACTTCCCATCTTGCTTAGCTGGGGAGGATTCATATTCACAGGGGAATTTTGTAAATTTCCCATTTTTAGGTCAGGTGAAGCCAACGATGATCCTAGAGAAACGCCGTGGCCCTCGCTGAGGGCCTGAAGTGCGTTCAGGGAACTGTTGGTGTAGTTATGGCTATTTCCTGTGCTGCTGCAGACTCCCACGGGCGAATGCAAGCTTCCTGCAGGGGAGAACTGACTGGGTGGGATGCGAGGACTTCCTGCCACTCCAGGGCTCACACGATGCCTTGGGGAAAGCATAGAGTTTGGCTGCCCTGGGTTCATGCCGGGGCTGCTTTGTGAGGGGCTATTCATTTTTAGTGCATAGTTACTACCCTGAGGAGTGGATGCTTGTATGCTCGACACATGGTTCATTCCCCCTGAACCACCGAACCTGCCTGCTGGCATGCCCATTTGTTCCTTTGGGCCATTTATGGCAAAATTTATATTGCTACTGATGGTCATATCCTGACCTGGGTTCCCACTGCACATGGCCTGATGGGCAGGGCTGCTGGAGCTAATCGGGTTCAATATCTTCCCCATCCCTTGTCCAGTCAAATCCTGATTCATTCCACAGACGTTCTGCTCTCTATGTGGCAAGGGGAAGAAAAACAACCCATTAGCTAAAATGACAGTGGCCAACTTGCAATTACACTACAAAAAAAGAAGCAAAACCCCAAACCTCGCTTTAAAATAACACAACAAACCTACAACTAAAACAAATTGACAATTTGACAAAAGTGATATGCAACTCTCTACATGGCTGCACATTATCAGTATGGTTTTTCAGTACCTTATTAACAAATCAGTGGAAGAGAGGAAAAAACAAAATTATACCTCATTTAAATGACAGTCATCAGAAATGCAGATAGGTTACAATTTCAGACCCTCTCCCTCTAACGTACATCTCTTCTCTATTATTTGACAGGAGCTAACTTCTAGAACTGACAGAAATCTCATCTGAAACATATGACCCAAACAAATACATGTTTTACAAGACAGCTGTGGACAGCTGTTTGCTGGAGTTCTGAATTTCTCTGAGTTAGCCCCACCACAAGGCTGGAGTGGGCTATTTGCCCACCAAGTTCATAGTGAAAAGAAAGCTGAAAAAGTCACATTTCTACACTGCCAGAGTATTGCGATACCGCTCCAAAACAGCATGTGAGCCAAAAGAACTACTGGATACTGCTTCAGGACGGGAACATAACTGGATACGGCTTCAGAATGGGAAAAGGCTGTTAGCAATCCAGTCCTGCATGAGCATTTAGGAAAAGAGGAGAAGAAAGAAAAAACCCACACACATAGGAGCTAAAACTCATGTTTTGGAGATGTAGGCTGTCAGATGGAGGAAACAGAAGACAGACATACACGCAGAGAAAAAGCTCTTGTGAGAGCACCTGAAGGTCACTTTTCTTCAGTAGATTTTAATTAGTTTATGGGAGGATGCGATATACTTTTTACTTCTGTGCTAAAACTTAAATCAGAAAAATCAGACATATTCCCAAATGTCAAAAGCTATCAAAGAGACAGTCTCAAATACATTAGGAAGAAAAAAAAAATGAGGTTCTGAGAAAAATCAAAACAATTCTGGACTTCCAAAACCAAATACTAATGGAACATTCCGGATATGTATTTTTGATGAGACGAAAGCCATTCTACTTGCACAGGGTAAGTGCAGATAAACCTTCGGGTTTTGCTAACGCATGAAAAGTGAAAGAACTGAAGGACACAGAGTAGTGAAGCTTGTTACTCTGTATTTGTTACCGTAGGTAGAAAGGCAATGGTGAACAACATTAACTCTAGGAAGAGAGAGAGGTGGATTTTTAAAATGTTATTACACATACAATAGTACCAGTGTTCTGCTAAAAAAAGCAAGAATATTTGCAAGTACCATCTTAACCTAATGGTGCTTTTTTAAACTTAAAATTTAGCACTTCATGAAATACCAAGTATATTCAGCAATCCAAAGAAAACAGATTTCCGACAGCTTTTGGTCAGGTCAATTACAAAATCTATGATTTCTGTAAAATGGTTTCAGTTTTAATTATGTTTAGAGCGGTTTTCTTCCTCTCAAAAAAGTGATACTGTGGACACAGGGAAACAGCATTGTAATTGTAATCAGCAAATAAAATCTGAAAAAAAAATCTGACACGTGACATGCAATGACTTAATTCAAATTTTACGCTGAAGTTCTGAGGTCAGGGATTACTTATTCTTGACTTTAACATATTACTGCCTGTGCCTTTTTAAAAAAAAACTAATAGTGGTGGCGTTTCTCAGGATTGGACATGTGAAAGCCACTACTCCAAGCACCAGAAAAGACAAGGAATGAAGAGAGACAAGGAGTTCAAATATGCCGTTTGTCTAAAATGCAGTTCTAATAATCAGATCATATTCTTTAAAGAATGCTTTTGTGAAAATCCAGCATGCCATTTATAAGTCCTGAAGTAATCTTAGAGTCTTTTCCTGCTGTAAGCATCAAATTCAAAAACTTTCTTTGTTTTCATGCTATTAGTTCTAGGTAAACCGAACGTCTATCAGCCTTAAATAATCTATTTGCTTTGGCGACTCGTTACTTTCCCTGTCTCTCTGTAGAGCGTGGATGTAACAAACCAGTGGGGATTACCTGTGAAGCATATGCAAGGAGATTACAAGCTGAGGTTCGCTAGTCGTCTGAGAACGGATGAGCTTGCTCTTCGTTTGGGCAGAAACGATAGTGCCATCAGACAAGGAAAACCGATAAACAGGACTAAATGCTAGTCCCTGCCTTAGTACTGCAAGCAAGCAAAATAACAGAATTAAATTAATGAGAAACTACAGTACAGGTAGCTTAGTTGCTCAACATCTTGATGTTCTAAATCCATCAGCACTGATACCACAGACACTGCATAAAAAAAAATAAAAAAAAGAAAAATTTTGAGACTAAATAATGAGCTGTGTATAAATTAAAGGATCCCACATACTGTAAGGTGATCAAAAGAAAACTTATAAGGAGTGACAGCAATCACAGGACAGATACTATGAAATACAGAATATTTCAGGAGTAGGCCAAGAAGTCCTTGATGTCCGCTTCACTTTTCGTCAAATATGTGTCTAACTCCTTTTGTTCCTCCTCCATTTTTTCATCTGCACCATCTCCATCACGATGATTAATATATATACCTTTAGTTTCTAAATCATCTGTTTCCATTAGCCTGTATCTTTTACTCCTTATTGCCTGTTTAAATTATCTTGCAGCAGTTACTCTCACTACTACTTTAATTTAAAAAGTACATAAATTTCTTACATGGGAACAATTCTTACAGTGGGAACAATTAGAAATAAGGCGATCTGGAAAAAGAAATGATTACTTTTTAAAGAACAAATACAAAAAAATAGAGCTCAAACAAATCACAAATACAATTACCCAAACCAAAATTGGGACTGTGCTATCCTTCCCCAGTGTTAGATATGATTGTGTTTCAGGTTTGGGTTTGACTTCACTGCACACATTCTGCAGCCCTGAAGTTTTCAGTGTAAATCTGAACTTCAGCAAATTCAGTTCCCTAACTTCTGTAGACCCCTGTGACATTTCTTTAATTAGAAATTAAATTCATGTTAGGGAAAATAAAATCTCCAAACATTTAGAATAAATGTTCACTCTTCACCATCAGTGAAACAAATCTGATCATTTTCAATTCCTAGTGCAAAAGTTATTACATTAGGATTGCAGATATGGCAGGAGGAAAGTACTTAACTTCAAAATTTTCATATAATTGTTTAGACAAAAAATAGGAATGAAGTACTACAAATACTTCTAATTTCCTACTTTTTCATACATACACATTTTCTGTGGTTTTAGTTTTCTTCCCTTTTTTTTTTTTAATTAATAATATCATCTGATCTTCATTTCGCTGCTTGTCTTTTAATATTTCCTGTTGTAATGAAATGACATGGTTTTCCGAGTGTGGCTTTATTGAACAGTCTCCTCTACAGGGCTACGAGATTTTCAGCCTTGCAGGACTGGTTATGATTGCTTTCCTTCCCTGTCCCCCCCACTGTTATATATTGTTCTACAAGGTTTTAAAGTATTATTTAGGCAGTGAGAAAACAGGAAGCACAATTTAAACAACCAGAAGGGGTTTTTCAGAGTAAAAACGTAAAGAAAAACAAAAACCTACAACTGTGAAACAATACAAAGCAAAATTTCACTGTTAGGTATGTCATTGTTTCAGTTTAACCTTTGGGCACCAGAAGGTCCAAAGCTCTTAACTTTAGCATATACCACATCAGGAAATTCCAGTACTCAATGCCAACAGGATACAAGTGAAATCTCTACTTAAATCATTTTCCAAACTAATTCTTTAAGCAAACAACAATGTTTCCGTATTCCTCTTGAGGAAATGCTCTTTTTCTGACTGCGGCCAATAAAAACTTACCATATATTTTGCACTTTACGCCGAGAGTTAATTTGAAAGCTCTGTGGTTTTTATTGTTTATCAAGCTAATGCTGATTTTTTTGCCACACTGTGACACTGAATTATAGGTAGGAGACTGTTACTTTCCTTGCCTCTATTCTCAAACCATAATGACTTAAAAAATGCAAGGGGTTCCTCAGTCAAGTGCAAAGATGCCACTGCCCAAGATATGCCTTGTTTTTCTTCTCCATGCTGCAGGGCAGGGGACGGAAACTTTTCAGCCATTTCTCCTCTCTAGTACTGGATCCTTTGCAGAAAAGCAACTTCAGAGGTTTTTCCTCCTCCACTCTCTTCACTTCCACAAGAAGTAAAGAGCCCAACCTCATTTAGACTAATTCTACAGTTCATACAACGATCCTAAGCCTCTCCTGCAAAATGATACGGCGTAAACTCCAGAACGCGTATATTTTTATCACTTCACAGGTAGCTTAGAGAGGACCCAACTCAAACCTCGGCACTGGTGTAGGAACTGCTAATTTGCTCAGGAATCATTTGAAGAGGACTGAAATAATAAGTGGCTGGATGCCGTAACAGAAACTCCTAAATCAGCTTTGGCAGAGACAGGTCCTTACCTGAAACTGCTCTCTAAACCCCTGCTGTAACTTTAATTGCAGATTACCTTCTTTAGTTCTGTCCGAAATCACAGCATAAGGCTGTGAACTTTTAGCACTCCTACTGTATATACCCCAAAAGCTGTTATCTAAAATATCACAGTATTTTTGTGCCCCCACATTCCCAAGACGAAACCTGAAGGTTTCATGAAAGTAGAACATATTGAAGAATATTTAACTAAAGCCGCATGACTAAAGCTTTTCTTTTTGTGTATGCGTGTGTATTTGATGGAATAATTTGAGATTCCAGTTACAACTTAGTTTCCACGACAGCATGCCAGCTGTTTAATGACCATGGCAACTATTTGTTACAGGCCAACTGTAAACCCCGTCCTACAAACATGAACCTAAAGAATGATGCTCTTGCACTGGAAATGTTCTGGTTATTCCCCGTTGGTTTTGAAAGGACTTTCCTGTGGACTATAAAGGGTTATTTGTTTTTAGTAATTTGGACCTGTGTTACTAGGATAAGCAGCATCAGGGTTTTATGAAAAGAAAAATCCCCACCCAGTCACTACCACAGAAACCTCATGGGGAACCTTTCGCAGTGCAGCACCCTCCTAGATCTTACCTACCATAATCTTGAGTGAGTAGACGTGCTTGCGGTGTATCCTTTAACGCTTATCAGCTAGATACAGTACAACAATGTAGGTTTCCAGACAGTATGAGTGCTGCATCTCTGATAATTCACACTGAGTGTTTCTCACAGGAAATGTGACAATAAAAGTCCATTTTTGTAGAGAAAAGGAATGCAGGTCAATGAACTGCAATGTGTGAGCTGAGGTTCTGAAGAATAATGGGTAGTGAATGTTTTGGTGGGCAACACGCAAGGGTCTTCCTAAAATAATGGTGACAATTTGAAGATTTGAAGCACCCTCCAATATATACAGTTATAACAGCAGGCTAAAACGAACACGGAGATATAGGTGCAAAACCTCTCTAGAGAGAGCCATCATATGTAAGGTAAATCAGTCTGAAAAAGAGAGCGCGTCAGTAGCCCTTGATTGTTCCATGTAAACATAACAAAGAGAACACAACCAAGAGATAACAAATGACAAACAGTTTAAATATAGAAAGTGCTAAAAATATGAAACCTAACCTTCCTGGTGATGCCTCTTGGCAAAAGATATTTCTCCCTCGTGCTGCGAATGGAACCTCTGAATGCATCTTCTCACCAAATCCTCCCAGCCAGGTTTCATAGCTGCTCGCATGGTACTTGTGTCCAGTGAAGTTATTTTCCCTGATATCCGATAAAACATTTGTTATAGCGATTTCCCCTTTGGGGGCGGGAAGGGGGATAAAAAAATTAAAAACTCCTGTTTTACAATACCTTGTAGATCCTGGCGAGTAGTAAAACTCTCTGAGGAAGGAAGAAGTGGTCTTTCCTTCATTGGAGCTCTTCTTGCAACACAAATCAAGCAAGACTGCAAATCTTAAAGAAAAATGTTACTTCAGTGATTTGTATAGAAGAGGAAGATTTTGCTTCCACAAAGAATTCAGAAATATTTTTAAAAAAATTCTTTAAATCTTTTTGGACTCAAAGAATAAATTTTGTACCAATAAATGGGTGGATAGAACTCAGTGGTTTTATATCTTCATTATTTCCTACAACATTAAACAACACAGGAGAGGTGGATTTATTTTCTTTTTTAGAAGAAAAATTATCAAGGACTCCACCACAGCCCAAAATTATCGGCACGTGTTTATGCATATATCTGTAGCAGCTCAACCACTCAGGAGATGAAAAGTAACAAAAAAGAATATACTGCACGCTCAGAGAGCATGTTTCTTCAACACTGACTGTTTTATGCTTTCTAAGCCACATTTCTTAAACATGCCCCAAATGCTTGCTGTCCCTGAGAAAGCAGCTTCAAAATAAGCCCTTTTTAGTTATCTGAATACTTAATATACAATCTCAGGAAATTTACCTGCTGAAGTAGTAAGTGGTAAAGGAAATGGTAAACCACGATTGTCTTCAAATTCCAAGAACTCAAAAAAAATTGCCCATTGAAACTTTCCTCCCAATCAGCTGCATTCTTCTTACAATTACAGTGATATAAAACTAGGATATCTCTTCAAGGTAAACAGAGTTTCTCTCAGTTTCAATTATATTCATTTAACAAATAGATGCATGCAAGTGTATACACTCATAAGCCAAGATGAAAGTACACTTCTACAGCTAAATGAAAAAGGAAAAAACTTACAATTTTTCAAGATTTAGAAGCCACTTTATCAACTTTACCTCCCTTTATCAACTGCACCAAAACTGCTGGCCCGCAACAGCATGGAAAGAGAAAGTAGTAACACAAATTGGAAGCTTTAATTACCTTCACCGTCCTCCTTGAAGGAATTTGGTTGAGAAACAGCAAAGCACTGCATAGTTTCATATTTCTGATGTGCTTCCTGGTTATCATGGCCTTCTTCAGAATCAGCAAGAGGTTTTACCAGCATCCGACAATTAAAGGTATGGCTATTACGCCTAGGAGTGTCACCAGACCAAGATCCCCCGTTCACTGAGCAAAGCAAAGATCATATAGTGAGATAAATCTGGTAGCAGTCATTTCTGCTGCTTATCCACACGAAATTAATCAAGGTGCTTTGCAGACTGGTTGGGAAACAAGCTCATTTAACAACAACAATCTGTTTTTAATATTAGGGCCCAAACCAGTACATAACAAGGTAATTTATAAAATCCTCAGATTTTAAGAGCACTGCTAATTTGTTCAGCTATCATGTTGTTTTCAAGTGACTTTCAAAGACATAGTACAAAAGCAGGATAAAAGTCTAAATATTGTGCGTGTAGAAGTTATACAGCATAGCGAAAAGCCTACTGGGTAGATCAAGTTAATTGATGTGCCTGCAAGAAAAAAGACAGTATGTGGGATCTGTGCAGTGAATTTAAAAGTGATTAATACAAAAGAGATGGCAGCATTGTCTAAAAATCTGTGTCCAGATTAGAAATAAAAAGAAAAGAAACTAACATGCATTTATAAAAATAGGAAGCAATAAAATCAGGAAAACATATCGAAACACAGTCTCAGTTACAACGGGAAAGACAGAAGGAATGAGAATGACCTGGGTGCAGTGATCGATAAACCTAAAGCCTAACACAGTGCTTAAGACAAGTAAAAAAGGAAACAAAATCCTGAGATGCACAAATATAGGTACTGGACATCAGTCAGAGCAAATTAATGTAACACCACATAAGGAAATAGCAGGGTCGTATTTAAAATACTCTTCACTTGCCCTTTTCAGTCATAAAATGCAATAAAGGCAGTAATTTATGGGGTGTAGCCGTTTACATTTTTGATTGTTTAAGGGTTTATAAGTGAAGTCATAAAATGCTAAAGTGAATTGCATAATACTTTTTAAATGGCTATTGCATAATACTTTTTAAATGGCTGTGAGTAAATGAGGTGCTCAGTATTGACTTCCTCTCTCACCTCCTCCAAAAAACCAATGACATTAAAACCGGTATTAATATGAATCCAAAAATGGTTGCAACTAACAGAAACCATTTTTTAAAGGTAAGGATAAATATTGGTGAGACTATAAACATTGAAATAAAAATTCTAACATAAGGAGTTTTCTGATTTTTCTTTTATATTCCCCCTTTCTTGGGCCATTCTTAGAATAAACAGCCTAGACAGAAAACTACCGGAGAGTTCACATAGCTAATGCTGTCTTCTAGTGATTCACTCTGGAGATCCATTAAAAATATCAGCTAACATGAGTTACTAAGAGTAATCTTAACAAAGAGGAATCTGAAAAGAGTGGAGGATGCTTTTGAGAATAATATTAATCATTCATACAGCCTATACATACATTAAAAATAAACAGAGCGTATATGATGAAACTACTGTAAGGACATTAAGTTAAGTTATTGAAATGCTGATTTATGAAACCAAAGTTAAATAAATAACGGTATGAAATGAAGAAAAGATACATACCTAAAGATTTTGGCAGCAGGATTTTGACAAATTCATTGTGGTCCCCTACATGCAGAATGCTATATATGCTTGTGTTCATCAGCTCTTCTTGGTTGTACCTTAGGTACTGTGTCACATTCTCAGAAACAAACACAACATTACCTTCTGGGTTCACTACAAAGAAGAACCCATCGAGGGCCTAAAGGGGGGAAAAAAAACAGCAGGCAGGCAGAGAGAGACAGACACATTACCAAACAATCAGATTAACAACAAGGTAACCAGAAAATAAATATTCCCTTCAGAAGACATAGCTGAATCTTTCTGCATCCATCCCAGTTCTTACATTCTTGTCTGTAACAGCAAAGGACACATTTCAGACTGAGCATCTAATCTTACTTGTATTAAACTAGTGTAAAAGCACAGAAAGGTGCACATCTTGCAAACTAATGAAACCCACACATGAAAACAAACAAGTCCCCCACCCCAAACAAACAAACAAACAAAAATAACGGAAGAGGTTACTACCTCTCTGCCTGCCTATGAAGTAAGAAACCTGGACCAGAAGCTGGTTCTGCTAAACCTGGAGTCTGTTCACTCCTCTATGCAGCACAGGGAGACGGATCCCAGGAAAACATCACAAGATGTGCTGGCACAAGGCAAGGAAAACACGGGCAGAAAGAAAGAGAAAGGCTCTCTCCCCATCCCCAGCAGTGCATCTTCATAGAAGTGAGGCCCTGTGCAGCCAGGAACGCGAGGGATTGAAAGCAGAGAAAGGCAAAGGGAGCTGAGGGCAGGCAGTGAGCGGCAAGGATGGGGCAGCTTTCCTGCCTACTCCCAGGACTGCTGTCATTTTATTTATTTGACACCAGTTTCATTCAGTCCACACATGATCCAGGGAACAGGAACCAGACTTTCACCGCTCCAACTCAGCTCCATGGTATTCCAAAGGACTTAAAAGCTTCTTTGAGGAAGTATCTAAATTAGTCATTTCTGCTGATTGGTTTCCCCCCTTATCTCTTGTGATGGTGGCAACCTAGCTGCAGCATTCTTTCCAAGATATCTGCTGTCTGTTATCTGAAGCCTAAGCCAAATACTACATCACTTCTACCTGATGAGGATAAAGTAAAATTTGAGTATCAGCAAGAACTTCTCATGCAAACTTTCTTTTCCTTAAGATGCAAGCGTGATTGTGGATGGTAGAGATATTTCAGACTACATCCCTCCAACTTTATTTCATATGAGCAGATAAAGGGGGATACATTTAAACTTAAAGCACCAAAGCTTTTGGTCTAAGCATTCAATTAACAATTAACCCATACAGACTTCTGCAGCTTTGCCTGATTTATTCACCTCTCTAAGGATTGGTAGGAAACCACTAGAACAGTAGTTAGTTTTTGCATCTCCAGGGGCAGAAACAAGTCAGAAAAACAGGCAACGCATGATTTATTATGGGTTAATTAAAAGTGAGTGGATCCATACTAAACCTGAACTCCGCTCACTGCAAAACAGTCTAACAAGGTGGAGCTGCTATAGCAAGTGTATACAGGCATTTGCATTTTTGATATGACCAAACTTGTATACTGTACAACTTGTCTGTGGGTCTTAGCAGGCGGGTCTCAAGTCCTCAGGCTACAGACACATATTAAAAATATCCTACGCTACTGAGCAGTTCGCAAATCCAGACAGTACAAAAGAGAAGGCTAAGGAGGGATCTTATTTCTGTCTTCAGCCCCTTAGCAGAAGGCTAACGAGAAGACAGAGCCAAGCTCTATTCAGAGGTTCATAAGGGAAGGATGAGACGCAAGAGACACAGGTTGCAAGACAGGAAACTTCAGGGAGATGCAAGAAAAAAAACAATTCACCATGAAGGTGGTCAGATATGGGAAAAGGCTGCCCAAAGAGGCTGTGAAATCTCCTTCCCCATAGATATTCAAACCTTGTCTGGACTTGGACCCGAGACACCTGCTCTATTCGGACCTGCTCACTGTGGAGGTGGGATTACACAAGCTCCAGAGGTCCTTTCCAAACTTAGTTAATGATTCTGCTAAAGGGGAGGGATAGTGAAAGCACAACATGCAAGCAGAGTGGCTGAGCTAATGGTTGCCAAAGGCTTTGTTTGTTCTATTTTTAAATTACAAAATAATAAACACAAGTAAATGTACAACTATATACTTTTCCTGACGGCCTTTAAATTAAGATAAATGAGGTCTTTTTCTCTCCTGTTAATTGTCACAAATGCTAATCTCTGTTTTTTATCATTGCCTTCTTTTTGTTTCTGATCATTCTTGGTTCCTCCAGTTAATTCACTTTCTTTGGAAAGCTCCCTCTGCTCCACGTGCCTTCATAACATTCAAGACATTTTCCTGCTGACTAACAATGTTTTACAAGATTTAATTAATTGAGGCCCTACTACAATTTTCTATCAGCATCTCTGCTACAGATTAGTGTCTTAGACTGCATTTCACTCCTTGAAGCCGATGTAAGCATGACCTCTTTGGTTTAGTCCTTTCTGTATCACGAGAGATCCCTGTACTGCCTGAAGATACGGAGAGTTGGACCAGAGAACTGAGTTGGCCGAAAACTAATGCAAGAAAAAAAAAAAAAAAGATGCTAGCCACATCAGTCCTCTGAACTGGCCCACCATGAAACCACATGGCCTTTAGAGCTGGCAGAAGGGTGTGGGTTTGGCTGAACCATTCTGCCTGGCAGCGGTCCACGCTTACATCAATTCAAAGGGATTGCAAAACCAAAGCCATTGCAGATGTTTTATCAGAGTCCTGAGGAGGAAACTTTCAAAGACAGAGATGGGAAGCAAGAGATTATGTGAGTTACTGGCACCCCACCATAATCTTTGATTTTCCCTACTATTTTCCTTCTACAGCAACTTCTTTGGTGAGGACACGCTCTGTGCTGTTTCCTCACAGCTGCTTCTTGGGTTGACCACAGAAGTGGTCATCTGAGCCTAGAGTAACACAGGGCCTTATATACCAGTCTCCTATTTCTTTCTATTCTAGTAATAAAATAAGCTTGTAGGTAAGCAGCAGCAGGCTTTTGAGGAAGTTAATGCACCAAGATACTTAAATCTTTTAGAAGCTTCCACTTTTGCAATAATTTCTTAATTCTGTCCCCACGTGCATGCGACCCTCATAAACAACTTTTCTTCAGAGCTATTGGTACAATGGGGGAACAAATAATGGATAACATGCTGGAAGAGAAATCAAGAGAACAGATATTATTTTAGATGATATTCTGGAATGGAAAATACATTTGTGTTCTTTGAGCTGTTGTCAGTTCTCTCTTGACTATTTTTTCACCCACTCTTCCTATCTGCTTTCTGCTTTAACCAAGAAATATGTTAAAATATTCCTCAAAGGCAGCTGCATGATGAATTTTACGCTCTTTTCAGCTGGAAACACTCGCTATTTTGAGGATTCTTCAGTTTTATTCTTTAATAAAAGCAGACAATTACATTTCTAAACCAAATCAACTAATAAACTGTTCATCAGCATTGCCATTTTTATTATTGTTTGGCAATGGAAAAGGGTAGGTTTTTGAAGAGGTTATACAAAGGGGTTCTGTAAAGATGAAATAACTTAATTGCATTTCCTTAAGGAGATAAAGACACAAAGAAAGTATCTGTAGTCTTTTCACAGTAAACGTGTAACAACTTTCAGTCTTTTTATGTTTCTCGGTGCAAAGGGACCACGGATTATTAATTTAGTTCCACAATCTTTCATTGTTAATATGCAATGGTTTTACTGCAAAGGAAAACTAAATTAAATGGAAGAATGGAACAGACGGGTGATTTTACATGTCATGTTTGCTGCAAAAGCCAATCATGCAAGATAAGCCAGAAAAAAATAATCTTATCCTTACTTTCCCTGTGATTAAAACAGGTCCTTACAATTAAATTAATAGGAAGTTAAATTTTAGCGTAGCAATGTAAGAGATGGATGTTTAACCTTGTTTGATAGCAAAACCAAAACGAGAGTATGTATAACAATTATTAAATTAAATCAATTAATTTGTTACCCCACTTTCCAAAGAGGAATGTTTTTACTCCAATCTGTCTAATCTTCCTTATGTTTAGTACTGTGATTTTAGAGCCTTTATTTCCTGTGTAGTACAGAAAGCTATGTTTTCATCTAACAGATCATGAAAAATAATGCAAATACTTAAAACTGTTATAACATACATCTTGCTCCTGCAATGTTCAGAAATGACAGAACAAATATGCTTCTGCCAAAGTTGGTTCCTTTAGCTTGACTCAGAGTTTGTGTTTTGTTTTATCTAAAGTAACATTTATTCTTCCTCACAGATAAAGTCCACAGTCAGAACATGAATAAACAGTTTGCAAGTGAGCTTAAGCAGATAAAGCAGTAGTGCCAAAGGACAGTAGCATATGACATTAGGGTCCCAGATAACATAGCTACCCAACATTACTATTAATACACTTAGAAGCTAGGTTTTTAACCATGCAGCCTTTTGGGATATCAAAATAACAGCTAAAATCAGACAGAAATCTTAACTAAACAAATGGAAATACATGTCTTGAATAGCTCTCCTAGATTACTTCCATATTCTAGAGGGAAGAGTCATGCTGTAAGTGCTGAAATGATAAGCCATTAATACAGTATAGCAGTGACATGCAATTTTAGAGGAATTATTATTCATGTGTATACTACTGTATATGTAAGTCAATGTATAGGTACAACAGGTTTTCCAAATCTGTCATGGTTTAGAACAAATAAAACATGCACACACAGACCCCCAGGACTTGCTACTAAATGAAGCCACTCAAGTTGTCTGCATTAGAAAGCAGCAGAGTTCTCTCTTTCTCTGCCTCTCCCCACCCCACGTTAAAAACAGTTTTATCACTGAATCCAACAGAAATATGCTGCCTTAAATATGCTCTCCAATGACATAATCCTAAGTAGCCAGGACGGTTTGTGTCTCTTTTACAGCGACCTCCAGCTGCGCTTTTTCATTACACTGCTCTTCATTCTAAAGGGGAGCAGAACTGGCTTAAATAAAGGAATTTTGTGCTCTTTACCTCAAGCATCATTGGTCCAAGTGCATCCTTGTCGATGACACTCTGACCCGTAGATGATACATCTGCTTTTTGCACTTCATCTTCATTAGCTGCTGCTGCTTTTTCTGCAATAAAGAAAACTATGTGTTAAATGACAGAGCAGTGCCCTCTGATACAGTGAGAGCCCACAGAGCATTGAGATTAGCTATAAACGGTTACAGTACAACAATTCTGAAAATGAGATTAAATAGTCTCCCATAATGATTCAACAGAAGCATAACTAGTATATTTGCTTCTCAGTTTTGAAGTTGTATGACACAAATGAAATAATTTCTGCTCTTCCTCTGCTAGACATTTTACTGAACTACAAAACACAACACTGGGCAAAGACAAGGATTCTTCATGAAGGTGCGATGAGCAAGAACCAGGATCAAGGTGTATTAAGAGGCTGATCTAAAAGAGCATGCAAAGCTCACAGCTGCACAACTTTTCCACAATCGCTATATTTAGAAGGAAAAACATAAGTCCGCAATCTACTGTTTCAGTACTGAGAAACAGCAGTCTCATTTTTCTGTTCCCATGCCTCCACCCACATTTTTACTATCACATAATTCTCATACAGCCTTATTTACGAATATGTTATTAAAACTACACACAATTTCAAGTGCTGTATTTGAAAATTACAGGCAGGAAAGTAACGATTTAATGTTTCTGTAGCATAATGCCACATATTACAATACGTTATATACAGTACCAGTGATCAAATGTAAGAGATATTCATACATACTGGAACTTTCAAATCAAGAGGGTTTATAATTCTTGTCAAATAATGGACTGTATTCATTTTTCTATTCCAAGAATGATATTGGTGTTTAAGGGAGAAGTAATAAAAGTAATAAAACCACTGTACAAAATACATATTCTACATCGTAAGTTAATGAAACGAGTAATTTTTTAGTTGCTAGTTCTACACTCAAAACATTATATTTTTTTATTTTTCAAGCAATTATGTGAAAGTTAGGGCTATACTGCAATCAAGAATATTAAAAATCATTAAAGATTTTTTATTTTTAGTATTATGCAATAGATTATTATAATAAACATGAAAGCACACTGAAATTACGATAACAAGAATTTATGGCTTCTACAACAACAAACCAGAAGAAGGCTCATACTAGGAATTACTGAAAGTACCACGTGCAGGTGGAGCAAAGGGCCTTTGGAAAATCACCCTTAGTGAAAATTAAAGCATCAGTCATACAAATTAACACGTATCCAAACGCACAGTATTTTCCCACTATCTGTAGATCTGCAATACTGCAGCCAAAGTTCCTCTGAACTCTTTCCTTGGCAGAGGTTATAAGGTCAGTGTGAATATACGTTACTTCGACATACAGTAAAGGAACTGCTTCTGAGAACCCGTGGGTGTTCTCCTATCAGCAGTCACCTGCTGGCAATAAGGCTTTGGTCACTCGGGCTGTCTCATCCTAGATTTCTAGTGTTTCCTGCTTTCATGAAAAGAGAGTCACGAAAATCTTAGCTGGCTCTTAGGGTGTGTTCATACACAATATAACACCATTGTGAATCACAATGAAACAAATTTGCTGTGAAGATGGACTGTTGCAACTGATGGAATAATTTGAAATCACTTTGATTAGCATAATCTAATAGAAATAAATATGCTAGAAATACCTATTAACACTTCCTCTGCCACTTAGACTCACCAGGATACAAAGTAAGTGTTCCTGGTTTGGACTGCAGACTGCAATGGGAATTTTGGGTTTTTTTCCTTTCATCTTCTTTTGGCAAAAAGCAGAGATTAGGTGTAACAGAAAAAAAAAAAAAAAGAAAAATCCTTCCCATACTACAATATAGCAGAGGTGGCACTATACGATGATACAATACTGAGAACAATTCTAAAAATTGTGAAAGAATTCTAAAAGATTCTAAAAATAGGGTTGAGTTTTAATGAAGTCAGCGGTAGTATTTTTTTCCATCTGTTCCTGGTAGCACAAAGTGATCCCTGGTTTCACACTGCAAAATATTATAATGGATAAGGATACCAGCCTCCTGCCTTCGTCCCCTCACTGCTTCAGTCATTGCTACCACCTTGAGTGTTGCAGAACATGGGATTATACTCCATGTGCCAGAAATGGAGGGGCTGCAGATATGGCACAGCAACGGTGTGCAAACACATTCACTACCCAGTATTTCCAGGTTTCACTGGTTGCCAGGACTACTTTTACCGATTATTTTTCACATAAAACAAAACATTTGCGGAAAATTTTTTTCACTCTTAAAACCACAGTCTTTGTACAAGCCACCAATAAGGTATCTATAAACACAACTGTTCTCTTTTACGCACACAGGTGAGGTTTTACACAAAGAAAAAGGAGAAAGTTTTTAGTTACTATAATGGTAATCAACACAGAAGCTGCAATACCAGGATGGACCAAGGATCTCTTGAGCCTCACATCCAGTCCCTGACAGTGGCTGCTTTCGCCCCTGGTTCCCCGTTTCTCCATTTCCACCCTTTCATCTCTGACCGCTTCCATTCCACCGTCAGCTGTCCCTCACAACCATTCGACCTCTCCGTTTTCTTTTCCCTTTAGACACCCTTTTCCACAGAGGGCCCAACACCTTTGTGGGTCAATAAACACAGTGCTTGCTCATGGAAAAAGTGTAACCAACGGAAAAAATACGAAAACGCTATTTAGACACAAATGTTGCCTCTCCCCGTGATGGTGACAACATACGCTACTCATGACATTTGGTTAGGCATTCTGAAAAGCTTTGTAAAACACAAGTGCTCCTACATTATGGACTTCATAATTGGATCTGCAACTTAATTAAGAACTTAAGTGGCCAGAGAGCTTAGAAGAGGCTACACATTCAGGCCACAGGTTCCTATACATTTATTTAAGCGGCATTGTATAGGAAACCATGGCCTCAGACAGCCTCCGAGTAGGACCTGCGGTAACTGCAGCTACTGATAATGTTAAGCTGCGCAGTGAATTATCCATTTTTGACTGAGCTACAAAGCCCCTCATGAAGACTCTATCAGCACGTACAGGAAAAGTAAGCGGAAACCCTGTCAGCAGCGTTGTCATGACAGACAGGCGCGGGAAACGTCTTGAAACACAACTCTACTCTTCAGTGATGCAGCACGTGGGGCTAATTGAGAACAAAAATTTGTTGCAGGAAGGTTGGAAAAAATCAACAACCGATACACGAATTTCCAGTGCTGACAACAACCGTGCATTTATCACAAGTCAGTATTTTTTGTTTTTCTTAACAGTTCCAGCTTCTGGCGTTAAGTAGGGGTGCAAAAATGTGAAGTTTACTTTTCCTTTTTTTACTTCTCCTATCTTTTTTAGGTTCACTGGGGGCCCTACAAACAAATCAAAAGCACAGAGAGTTTATTATTTCTACACTAGATTAATGATTTTTGAATGCTAGGGGTTAGGAAAATAGCTGCAGAGGCCCAACCTTGCAAAGCCTCTCAGAAGCCTTTTTTCCAGCCCCACGGGAATTGCTGGTATTACCCTGTGACTAACCACAGCCGCTAGATTTTTCCACTGCGGCCGCTAAGACGGAGAGCGGGAGCCGGTTCCCTGCTCTCGCACCTTCTGGCGATGCCGCCTCCTAGAACAGCGATGCCCCTGTTCAAATGTAAAAAGGCTGGGAAAGCATTACCAGGCACCCTATGGGCACGGCGGCAAAAAACAGAGTGGAAAGAGAAACACAGCCTTGTGCCGGTGGAGGAAGTGAGCAGGGTGGAAAGAGGCTTCCCACGGCTTCACCTCCCCACGCGAATTCTCTGCTGGAGGTTCAGCTTCGGCATCGGCCCCCGGCGTTTCAACAGAGAGGGAGCGTTAAATTAGAAACCGGCCCCATCCTTATGAATATGGCTACCAGGGATCAAGCATATTTTATCTAAATTACAGCGGAATAAACTTCACGCACATGAAATAATTATTAGCTCCGCTCAATTAAGAGTTTAGCCTAGAGAGAGAAAAAAAATTTAAATAAAATAGAAGTGCTCCTGAGAGAGATACTACAAAGAATATATACATCCAATTATGCAGCATTTTAGTGATGTGTGTAATTTAGATTTTAAACTGTGGATATGTTTACAATGGTATAAGCAGTAATACACTAAAATACATATTAATATTTTCAATTTGGCATCGTCCTAGTGATCATAAACTGTATTTACTTTTCTATGTTAATATACAGAAGAAAGAAAAAAAAAAACGCTCACAAATATTTTCTGACGAATTTATCAGTGGGAAAGCCTCAAGCTTTATTTGAAGCTCATTCCAGTTTCTGAAAGCAAACCTTTGTGAAATCACATTAGTTTAACAGAAATTCCTAAGTCAGAAAAAGAGAAGCCAAAAGCAATAGTTTGAAATCTCCTGCTACATTTTAACTTAGGAAGCCTTCCTGGTTTTCCATCCTCCCCACTCAAGCTATGTTGGTTCTCTCTGGGTTTCTGACAGCAGACTCAGAAGTGCTACTGACGGGCATCACCTCTTGGTTGCGTTTCAAACCCTCCCTTCCTACAGGTGGGCAGGCAGGACCAGCTAAACCACCCAAAAAGCTCTCTTTGTCTGTATTCAAGCTCTACTCCAACTTCCTTAATGAAACTGGCTACAAAAATATTTCCCCCTTCATGCTCTCTGCAAAACCAAAATACATTTTCGAAGTGAAGAATGAAACTGTAGCCTCTGTAGGGATCACAAAAAGTTGAAGCATAATCTGAAAGAGAAAATTTGCAGCAACACACATTTAGTTTATTTTTCATTGGAGAAACACTTAAGGTTTTCATAGAACAAGAGGAGCAAGGAAAAAGGTCAAGAGAAAAAAACCTGTAACAGGCAGAATAAAGTTTATTATCCAATATTGCTTAAAATGGGTTTTCTTAGGTGCCCTATATAATTCCTGTTCTTCAAAATTTTCTGAAATAGCTACTGAAATGTCACACCCACCTCAAATCGTATGCCCTCATTTATATCATAACAGGTAAAAAATACAAGCAAAGAGATTTATTAAGAGGAATACTAGAAAGCTCAACTCTGCACGTTAGAAAAATCACACAAATCAAGAAAGATCCTTGTAACAGTAATAGCAGTATCACTTGAAAGTGATTGTAAGTGCTATAGAATGTTTAAATACGCAATTAAATTTTACACTGCAACTGTCTTGAAAACAACTTATCTTCACCATTTTTTGTACGCATTAGCGAACTACTTTTGTCTTGCCTCACTCATGTTTGTAAGTAAGTTTACCCTGTGTGGTCCTTCTGATCTCTCCTGAATTGTCATGCAAAAATAAAATCCAAACAATCAAGGAAACAGTAGAAGTATGTAACTGGCCAAAGACAAGGGTAGATATAGTACTGAAAACTAATGTTAACATATAATAGAAAGTATAATTAGCAAACTGTTAGATTTTAGATGACATTACAGTTTTAACTATTAGATTTAATACCATTTGAAATATTACATTTTAGTAACATCTGTGTATAACTATTGCTAGGTAAGGATATTGACAACGGTAACGGACAGGAGGTTTGTAACATGAATAGAGCTATACAAAAAGTAGCTTCAAATGTATTGACTTGAATAAAAAAACAGAAAAAACAACAAAAAAAGGACGCTTGTATTTGGTAACGTGAGTAGTTTTGGATCACTACACATGATGAAGCAAAGCAGTGAAGAACGTGTAAGTTATTTTGATGCTTGGTTAACCACAGGAAAGCAGCTCTGCTGTGTAGCTGAGTAATTCAAAGCACTACAATCCATGGCTCACATGGAACTTGATATCCACATGCACGTTTCTTAGTTCCCATTGCCTTGACATAAGTTGTTTTTTCTCCCTGAAAGCAAGTAATTTTTCAAAAGACCAGTGCCTAAGAAACAGCAACTATTTCAGCAATCAATTTTAAGACCAGCTTATCCCATCCCTGTGAATAAAGTTAGCTACTATTTTAGGGAAGCGATTATGTAGTGAGGTTGCTCTTTCATCATACAGCATACATCTGTCCTGAGCAAAGAAGCTATTAGACTCTTGAATACATTTTTTCCCCTAGAAACTATAGATCAAGTCTTACAGGAAAAACTATGCAACATCTCAGGAAGGTTTTAGGAGGTAAAACAAGGGAGAATTATGCATCTGCACTGAACTAAAATTAGAAAAGCTGCCATATGGCTCTGTGAAGCCAGCAGCACGTTCTTATTCATTAGGAAGCATTCTGCTAACATAAAAACACAAGGCCTTCCTGTGCTCTCCAAATGTGTTTATCTTTTCAACATTAATGCACGATATATCATCAGGCTGCTGAAATCTCCTGCAGTGCATATTAAAAAAAGCACAGCTGCACTTTTTCTCAGCACGTTTATTCACTGCAAGCAATCTCAGAGCACGGCTCTGCCCACCTCCCCGACATACAGCCCTCTTGTTAGCACGGCTTGCCTCCCCTTGGGGGTTGGAAAGGGCCACGCGCCCACCCACCCGCTTGCCCGCCCAGCCCAGCCCAGCCCAGCCCAGCAGCGCCCCATGTGCCTCCCCACGCCCCACTCCACTCCTCACACCCTCATGGTTTAGCTTCATATTTACTACTGCTGGTGGAAGCCCACTTAAATGGTAAATGACCCCAGGGCTTAAGCTAAAAGCCCTTGGAAAGCTGTAAACTCAATTACTCGCTCAGGAGTAGCAGCATTTACAACACCGCGATTTCACCACGGTTTTAAACTGAAATAGGGGAAATTCAGATTAGATATTAGGAAGAAATTCTTTGCTGTGAGGGTGGTGAGACACTGGAACAGGTTGCCCAGAGAAGGTGTGGATGCCCCATCCCTGGAAGTGTCCAAGGCCAGGCTGGATGGGGCTTTGAGCAGCCTGGTCTAGTGGGAGGTGTCCCTGACCATAGCAGGGGGGTTGGAACTAGATGATCTTGAAGGTCCCTTCTAACCCAAATACGATTCTTCTTTGCAGTGTTTTCAACTTCTAATTGGCACAGCTGCTCTCCCGTCCCACACATACCTGCCCCACCTTCCCACTGTAAAGAAGCATCAGAAAGAAACTAGCTCTTCAAAAAGCTTTGCATTCTCATAAAAACATCAAATACAGGTAAGCATTCCTGGAGCTCTTCAAGCTTTGAGCGGTCTGCTCTTAGAAAATTCATTAACAGTAGCCAGCGTATAAAATTTTCATGGACACTGAAAGTAAAACAAGCACTGAAAAGCCATGATGGATTTAGGAATAGCAACAAACGGAAGTAATAATACATAAAATTAATACTAGTTTCATTTCTCTTAATAATTTTGACATTTCTCCATCATTCTTTTTTTGTACAAGTCGTCATTTTTGTCACCCAATACTACTTCTGTAAGAAGTACTGCCTGGGAATTAATTGCCCCCAGCTAAGTTAAACTGGAACAAGGACAAAAATAATGAAATTCAACTCACCAAGAATATTTTACTGCTGGACAGAAAGAAGCCCAGTATTTCTGTATGTTATTTTTGCTAAATACTTTAATACTCGTTTTACTACCTTTTCCTTGGTTTCTTCACCTCCCCATTCTCATTTTGCCTGTCTTTTCTGTCATCCCATCTACGATCCCTTTTTTCTCTCATTATTACAAAACTCAATGGCCTACTTCTTGGAACCGAGGAAGAGGACAGGTGGCAGCCCTGGAAGTGCCCCCTCCTTCCTCCCCTCGCCCCAGGAGCCGGTCGGCTCCAAGCCCCATGAGCTGGGGTATTGCAGTGCCACGCTCCTGGCACACGGCTCCACTCAGAGCACTGAGGCTGAGTCTCAGCCTCTATAAATACACTTAAATACCTCTTCTAAAGATTGCTAACTCTTGGATATAACAGTGGCAACTAAAAGTGACCACACTGTTTACAGAAATAGCATTATTTGCAGAAATATGTACCTACTATTCCCAGATTTATCTGCTTAATGCAGTGGCAGAGATTATTCACACCTGAGATGACCTCCTAAGGTCACTAGCTTCTGGTAAGTTAAGGACTGGGCAATGAAGTAAAACCCAGAATTACAACCCACTTGCTGCTGCTTAACTGAAGAATAAAGCGTCCTATGTGGGACCCCCAAATCCACGATGGCTTGATCCATCCCCAGCATGCAATAAAAATACAAAGCAACACAGCAAGTAAAATAATTTCCCTGATGAGATTATTTCTAGTATTTTTATTTATCAGTAAAGACACAGAAGGACAACGGTCATCCTACCATTTAAGTGAAATGTAAACTAAGACTAAAAGCAACCGAGGACCCAGAAACTATTTCTCACACCATGCCTCATTTGAAACTTTAAGGATACATCAAAGTACTGTATGGTGAGTGGCAAGTTGTTTTTCATTAAGATCTCTTGAATGTGGAATTAAGCTCCCATCACAACCTTCACCTGTTGACCCCCTGGACATGATGCAACATTGACCTTTTCCACTAAGTTTTCAAAAAAAGTGGAAATAAATATAACTGGGTGTAGTTTTACTCACGCAGAATTTTTAGACAGCTCTTAGCTTATTAAAATGTTTAATTAAGTTCAACATACACTTTTATATAAAATGAAAGGTTGTGCTTAACTTGCAAACTGATAAATCCAATGTGTGTGTGTGTGTGTATTCCTACGTTTTTAAGTTCTATCCTTTCTCTTTTCTCCAAAAAGACAACTAACACTGTCTTTCTAGCGTACACTGATTAGCTAGAGAAAGAGCATAAATAAATTAATTATCAAAGGTGCTGCCTGCCCAGGAGACTTCCCTACCAAAGGGCCAAAATCCAGGACAGTGCCGAGAATGTATATTTTTCACTGGTCTAAAATGCTTTTTTATATGCTGGGGTTTTGTTGGGTTTGGTTGGTTTTGGGTTTTTTTTTGTTAGTTTTTTTTTTTTCATACACACTTCCTAAGAACATGTAGTAACTGGTATAATCTCAAATCTCTGGTTGTGGTGTAATTTAGACTATTTTATAAGTGTCTAAAATACAGTACCTAGACAACAAAGGGGTACACATGGTAGATCAAGTACATTGGCTATCAGTGCCTTACCCCAAAACACACTCAATTTAATCAGTCACTTATTAGTCTATTCTGGAATCAGATAAGCAGATTCAAATCTATGTATCTGTAGCTGTATACACAAACACTTACATATCCAGGAAACAGTTTTTACTCTGTTGGTGTTTAGATGACTTCAAAACACTCATGTAAACTACTCAACTGTACATGATAACAAACACCACGCATCCATCAGCGTTGACTTAAAATCCATTACGTTAATATGGCTGAATTTCAAAAGAAAGAGCCAAGCTAACTGACCTCTGCACTAAAATATTAACTACAAATATTTGGCATCACTCAGCTTAACAAAGTAATTATTTTTTTTTTGGTACGTACTGAATTAGGACAGAAAAGTTTACTGTATTTTTTGGCATTTACAATTTTATAAGTGTTAGATATTTACTTAATGAGTAACCTCATCTTGTTTTGATAATTCATCTCTAAAAACAGCGTTAATATGAATGTCTAAATGGTGGGAGCCTGATGTTCTTTAACATTTTGGCTGAGCCAGTGTTTTCAAAGACAAGAAATATGGCAAGATCTGATAATTTTGTTCAAAACAGAGCTCCATCCCTGTCTCAGAAATAATATATTGCTTTCACAAAAGTTAACAGCTCTCCAGTTGGTTCTTTGACACGTGAAAACACAGGCAAGATTTTGAAAATAAAGACACAGGGTTAACACTCTTTAGACTAGAATCTGCAGATGCAATTGCCAAGCTAATTAAACTTATAGGTTTCCAAAACTTAGGCCAAAATAACATACTGCAAAGGAATATTAATCTAGCCAGACCCCATTTCTTGAAGCCTTACTCTTACGTACTCAACCAACTGTTAAAAGGAAACAGATGACTCCCTTTCTTCGAATGCCACATCGCCATGATTACAAAATATCTTCTTTATTTTAGGATGCTGATGATAAATCTTTGTGACACACCAGATCATTCGCAACAACAGGCAAAGATCTTTTTGCTTTATAAATTGCCATCGACGACTGCAAAACTTTTCAAGAGACCTAATATGGGGCACCAAAAAGAAATATGATAGATCATGTGCTCCCTATGAGCCCACAAAAGAAAAAAAAGTTTCCATAATAAAGCATAGGCCAAAATGGAGCACAGATAATTGGAGACAGCTAAGGAAGAACAGAAACAAGTTTAATTTAATGTGTCCATGCTAACATGGATAACAGGGCTCCTACTGCTTCTAATAGTCCAGATTAGAGTAGATAAATCTTTTACGAAAAAGCTGTAAATCATTAAGGACAAGTAAAGTTTTCTTCCTTTAACAGCGCAGTGTTCAGAAATAGAAGCTGGGGCCCCTCTTCTTGCTTTTTAAGGATGGAATTTTTTAATGCAAATCCTTTATGAAACTGTGTTTAAGATTCATTTAATATATTTCAACAGTGGCTACATTATTTCAGGTACATTATGAATGCAGCATAGCTGCTGGAAGGATGGTAATGACTATTAACACGTATCCTTTAAGATATTTTCTAAAATTAAAAGATCTTTTTTCATTACCCTAGAAAAGTTTGGCTTATCTTGTTGCTAAGATTTACATCCAGACAAAATCACTTTTAATCTCAATTACATTAATTTGTTCTGTCACATTTTAAAATGCCTGCTAATAGAACTGATAGGTACAAATGGGCTCCCTTCAATAGACTGAACCATACTTACAACTTAATTAATTAGGCGTTATCGTTTCTTGTTCTTTTATTTCAGAGTCATGAAGCAGGGATCAGCACCTAGTCTTAAATCAGTATAATCCATAAATAGCAAAATAATTAAACACAGACACTATTGCTTTCTCTATTTTCTTAGTGAGCTTTATCAGTTCTCCTCTGAGGGGAACCTTTGACCTCTTAACCATGGACGACTAGGAGCTCGTTGGAAAGGATGCTGCATGTCGTGGTCGTGGCCGCTACCGTAGCTGACTCTGTAGCTTCCTTGCTCTTCCCCAGCCCCAAGGTCCTGACGCGGCGCAGGCTGGGAGTGAGGTGCCCCCAGTTTGGCAACTGTTGTATTGAGCTTGCTGAACAAACGTGGCTTTAACCAGGAAATGTTGAAGATTAAGGTCTGACTCCAGTCAGGTCCCTCCTTGGCACAAAGGCTGGCAATGCAGGTCTGCCGCCAAGCCCGTGCACTGGATCGGAAGTGATAATCCAGAACCTTTTCCTCCAGTCTGCAATTTACTTACTCGCTTGCAAAAAGAAACATGGGTGCCTGCTCCTCACTTCACCCATTAGAGCACCAACAAGGGAGACCTTTTAAATAATAGTTGTTATTTCCACAGGATTATGGGACTGCCTCGGCCTAAACATTTAAGGATAAGGGGTTTTGAGCTAAGTATCTAAATCCTAAGCCATTTGTAGATCTGGGCCAAAGTACTTATTAAAAAAAAAAATCAGCAACAAAAAACCCCAACAAAAGAAACCAAACCCCCACCTTTGGAAAGGGTTTAAACTGTTGAGATAAAGGATATATGCTCCTTGTCTGAGCTTCACAGAAAAAAAGAATGACAACGCCTGTGACCATCACAGAGCTCAGGGAAAGGAGGAGTATTCTTTACGCAGTAACTCACAACGACCCTGAGAAAGCCAATATCCTCCCTCAGTTATATTTAATAAAGGTTTTATGGACTGGCTTCTCTGCCTGTATCACTGATACAAAACCACATCAACAAAAAAGCTTACTGGGCATCTTTACATTTTACATTGCCAACTGCAAACACATAATTATATTTTGAACATTAAGTACAATGGCCTGACAAGCTCTATTATAACGTCCCGTTAAAATTGTCATCTCTAGTAGTTAGATGGTGACTCAACTTCCAAGCTTAATGGTAATCACAATAATCCTTGATATTGATCAGTGTAACACTCAATGATTTATTAGTAAGTTCGATCACATTCCCTAAAACGATTTGATGATTTCTTACTGCAGCACTAAGAGAAAAAATAGTTATCAAAGAGACAACAGTGAATGGAATAAAACTGTCACAGGTACAGAAATGCTGGTCCCAGTGCTACAGCTAAAGCTACGCTGAAGGCAAGAGGGAGCGTAATTGGGGAAGAAGTGGAAAACAAAATGCAGGAAAATTATTAGAAAGGAGAGAAAAGAAAACAGCAAAGGCTGAAATACAAAGAAGATCCATTCTATGTAAAATATCACTTTTGACAGCTAGTGACAGAGAGTAATGGATTCGGAAAAGGGGGATATTAAGAAATAACTAAAGATATAAAAATAAACTCAAACATTCAAATATTTCCTCCTAAGCTAAGGAGGTAAAAGGTTTTGTAGAAAAGGGAGACAGGAAGAATTTTACGCTATGGGCACAAAATACCTTGATATTTTTCCACCCAACACCAAAACAAACAAACCAAGAAAAATCTAAATGAGGGTCCCTCTGAGTTTTCCGATCTATATTTAGAATTTACAACCTTGACATCTCTTCCTCCTCTTTTTTTTTTTATTTCCAAGTGAATCAATTGTTGTATTTAAGCACACTTCCTCTTCAATGTTGAACATAGGCCCAGACCGAATTTGACATAGAATAACCTGTCTCTGGAAGACATCTCCCTCAGAAGGATCATGGGAACTGCAGGTTGTTCCAAGTCTTTCTAGGAAATTGTGCCTCAGAAGAAAAAGTACCAGTAAAAGGCTAGTTGTCTTCATGCTCACACAGTTTAAGATGACAAGGGACTGGTTGTCTAGCCGCATCCCAAAACATTTCACCAAGTGACTCGTGCACCAAGTGAACATCCACTGAATTATGATATATATTTTGACAGACACACAAATCTGTTCAGGAGGGTTGACAGAACTTAACAATTTCTTCCTTAAGTTGCTTCTAATTTTAGTTAACTTTCCACTAAGAATTTGCACTTTATTTGGATTTGGCCACCGATTCCAGGTGTCAGGCCGTATCCTGCTTTTGCCTGTTAAAGAGCCCTCTGTGGCAGGCACACTGGGTAGTTCCATGTCGCTTTGTGTCGGTGAGCAAAGCAAGCTTTGCAGGGACATGCATTTCTGGTTCAAGATGAATACAGCCCCAGCCACAAGAGGTACCACACTGCTGCTTCTTCCAAAGGGGCACGTGGATACTAGTTCAGATAACACGGCAGTATCTGGAGCACCTCCAGTTATGGAGCATCTACTTTCAAAGTTTTCTACTTTAGTTTAACTGAAATTTATGTACTTTTCTGTCTCTGTCTTCTGACACCTGCTGTGATCTTGTGCAACCTAAAGAGTGGTTTGCTTTCAGAGGGAAGGGGAAAGTGTGTGTGTGCGCAGTACACACACAAGAGTACCCATTGTCTTGTAAAATACATATAGATGTGCCAACACAGTTTAATGATGAAAGAAAACAGAAGGCATATATGTCTTGGCTCTCTAATCATCTGTCTGAGGACATTCACTATGAGCTCCACGCTGTACACAACAGAGCAAGTAACTGATCGTTTACCACGTCATCCTTCAGACTTGAGTCTACGTTTCTTTCCCCAGTTGCACACTGTGGGCTTTTATAAAAGAAACTGAAAGCTGAAGGGAGTAATTGCTTTTCATATCCTCAGTCATTTCACATTCAAGGACCCCTATTTCTAACTAACTGTGCAGTTGTCCGTATGTAGAATCTTTTACAGAAATAACAAAATGCATGATTTAGAACAGATGCAATTATCTTGGTTCTAGTTTGAACACAGAGGAGCCTTTGATCAATACCTCTTTAATGTGCTGTGAATCCACGGGTTTTCAGGATTCAAACATGTTATGAAAGACATTGCACCCTATTGTGAGTAAATATTATATTATCGCTTTTCAGGCTGCAGTCTTTAAAAAGAAAAGATAAAAGCCGTGTAACAAAAGCTAGGTTCCTTATAACAGATGATCTCATTTTAACTAAAGTATCATCACTACTCTCAGTAAATTAATTTGCTATTCCATAAATTAAGCTCCACAGAGACAGTCAAGGTAACATGAAGTCTCCTTCTTCATTTACTTGCTTTACATGCTGCTGAGATCAGTACATTGCATTCACTAACCTAAAGCACACCAGCAAGCCCTGGTGTTCCACAGTCAGCACCTTCTACACTGCACACCTTCCAGGAGTAAGACACTACAAACACAAACATTAAGACTTGAATCAGCAGCCCCCAATTCTTCTTTAGCGCTTAAACTCAGTACTTCTTCTTTAGCACCTAAACTCAGTATTTCTTATTGACCAGATACCTCTGAAGACAGAGCAACTCGTGAGACACACTAGACTCAAGACCTTTGCTCACACTGTGGAAGGCTGGATGTCAGGCTACATTTCTGTATTTTATTCTTTCCCAAAACTTAAAATGCTAAATGCCTTTATGATGTTTACAGTTCATAAGAGATTACATGATAAACTGCAAAAGAAAAACTGTAAAGTTTTGAAGTTTAAACTGCTCAGTGACAGTTTAAATGCAGCCTGAGAACAATACACTGTCTGCAAGGAGGTAGCCTTCAAAATCCTAAATTTCAGGAAGAGATGTCTCCATCTTTCTTATACAAGTCACTTTTACTACACTACCAGAAGTAAAAAATAGATAGACCATTCTATGATCGCTAAATATTGAAGTAACAAAACCAAAACTTTGATGAAAATATTCCTGCAAAGAACAAATAGGGAACACTTGAGACATATCCCCCAAAGCATGTTAAACACAGAAGAAGCAGCTCAATCCTTTATAGCATTCCCCAACATTGGTATTATAGACCTCTTAGATTGCAACCATCTTTGCAGCTACAGAACATAAAATAAACAACCAGCTCCACGAATCTGAATGATTTTCTCTTTTGGTCATTTAGAAGTTATGAAAGGAAAGAAAAATAAAAGAAAAGTAAAATACAAGTAGGATGCAAAACAAACAAGCAAGTTTTCCTGCAACACCTGCCAATAATTACTATTTTTACCTGAAAAAGACCACTGTCTCAACAATCAGGAGCGAACATTTAGTTTCTCTTCAGCTTCAAGCCACAACTTGGAGTCAGAGCTTAGATTTCCGGTATAAAACTCCAAGCAAATTATCCCTGGAACTGAAGTCATCCATCATCGACAAAGTTGAAGTCCACAGACATGAGACATGTCTTGTTAAGTGACAGTTATCGCCCGACACCCTGCGATGCCCAACAGCGCCAATACAGCTGCAGGCGTTACCCACAGCTCAGTCATTGCTGGCATGCCTGGACCCACGTTGGAGGGGCCCCACCAAGGACCCGTGGAGAGACAGATCCTCTCCTCCCTCACCAGAACAGCCATATCAAAAATACTGCTCAGGCTCAGTACGCAGCCGCGCAAATGCTACTGCCAGGCCAAGAGGAGGGCAGGGATGGTGGAACCGGGGCTTTCAACAGCTGCCTCATTTCCCGCAGGTTAGTCTGCACATCAACATCTTTAGGACCACTCTATTATTGCTCTTAGTCAAAATAAAGAAAACTAAAATTGACCTAAATCTCCTAATCATATGATGACTAAACAGTCTCATTAACTTTGGGGAACAAGGCTATATTTATTCTAGAACGGCAGATAGGACTTTAACCATGATTAGGAAGCAAAAAACAACAACAATTCACTAAATCTTGTTAAGTGCATAGATTTTAGACTGGTTTCACAATTTTGATTACCGGTTTGATGATTATTTTTGTCTGTTTTCTTGAGGCAAGAGAATCACAGAATCAGAGACTGGTCTGGGTTGGAAAGGAGCTTTAAAGATCACTTAGTCCAACCCCCGGCCATGGGCAGGGACATCTTCCACTAGATCATGTTGCTCAAAGCCCCGTCCAACCTGACGTTGATCACTTCCAGTCAACAGCTTCTCTGGGCAACCTGTTTCAGTGTCTCATCACCCTCATAGCAAAAAATTTCTTCCTTATGTCCAATCCAAATCTACCCTCTTCCAGCTTAAAACCATTGCCCCTTGTCCTGTCACTACAGGCCTCAGTAAAAAGTCTCTCTCTCTCTTTCTCTAAAGTCCCCTTTAAGTATTGAAAGGCTGCAATAAGATGTGCCCAGAGCCTTCTCCTCTCCAGGCTGAACAATCCCAACTCTCTCAATAGTTTGAGCCCAGTGTGGACACAGCTGTATGTCATAAAGGTGTCTTTCAGCTACTCCTCTCATAATTCACATTAATTAAATTACAACACTGCTTCCACAGAAAACTATTAGTACAGCTAAAAAGACGTAACTTATGTGTAGATAACGCCTAAGCCAACTAGTCTGCGTGATACACAACTCCAGCAAAATAAGCAAACCCAAGGAAATTTCCCACTTGATGGGTCTGCTGGCTAATGACTACTTTTCGTCAGAGCCAGAAGAGAAACTGATGGTCTGCATTACCTAAAACCAGTTTAAATTCATCAGCAAATCAGTAGATCTCTGGAGGCATGCAAGTAGTCAAGTCAATATAACTGGATATTTAGCCAAAAAGCCTTACAATGTACAGAGGAAGATCAAAGCCACTTTCAGTGCATCACTCTCAGCTGTAGGTAGAGGAGACAGCAAAGCAAATTCAGTAATAGATTTTTTTGTAAATGTTCTGCATAAATTGCTTGACTTCACAGCACAAATTCCTCTGACACTTAATTCAGTCTTAAAATCCTATCAGGCTGAAAGTACAGCACATATAAACAATAATAGCCATGCAGAACTCCTTTGAAAAAAAAAAGATTCAAAAATTGGCATCAATTTTAAATCTCCTGCAATCTCAAAAATGATTAACATAAAAAATATAATTACAGCAAAACAGACCAACCGAAATATTTGCAAAACAAAAACCAAGTCTGCATACGCTCTCTTGTCTTAATATTCTGATTTGGTAGGATATTTATGCACATAACTTCAAACCTTTAAGTAGTTCCACTGACTTAACAGGGATTACTCATTTGTTTAAAGTTAGGCAGTTGCTTAAATACCTCGTGAAATATGAATCTAAATTCAGATCTGATAAATTCAAAGTAGCAGCAGCCAAAGTAACTCCTCATTACAGCTTTAAGACCATGTTGTTTTCCTTTAGCAAGCAATTTTACTTGCATGCTGGTGCTGGAGGCAATAATAGACTATCTGCTGGAGTGACCCCGTGATTATAAAGTAGTCCTGCTACAGGAAAGTGAAAACTGTTTTTGCTATCAAATGGGAAACCAGAAAAAGAAGATATATATGATTAACAACAAGCCTTCTGTTTTAATTCATACAGGTTCCATAGCTCTTGCGTGTCTCTCTTCTCTCAGCGCTGTTTAGCTTTCACGTGGTGATTCATTCCGTCCAAGGTTTGTCTTGTAAGGCTATTCTGAAAACAAGATCTGACAACTCAAAAGTGTACATTAACAACTAGACTGATAATCACCACCCTGATATCCCTTCCCTGTACTACTGTAAAGCTGATCTACAGAACACACAAAACCTCTTCAGAAATTGGCGACACATGAAAGCTGGACTCTGCAGGAAAATGGAACTGAGACATAAAATCACATTTGGGGATACTTCGGCACAGTAGGTTATATCTCACTGTATGTGAACCTAAGTAAGACAGGTGGATGCCATCCTAAAAAAAGGCTCCGGAAAACAGAAAGGCATGGAGAGTAGAGGGAGAAAAATAAGAGATACAGACCTGGAGTTTAATAAAAGGTACTCAGGGGACTTGAGAAAAACCCCCCACATCTTGTACTTGAAGTCAGGACACATTCTTCTGCACTCCTACTGAAGGGGTCAGAGGAGACTGCTTAGCTAGAGAAACTGCTGAAGAAGCTTACGGTGATCATCAGTGTTCTCTGTACCTACTGCATTGCCGATATCCAGAGAAGAGGGTAAAAGCACAACTAGATAATGAAGAAAAGGAGGTTTCAAAGCCTGAACCGGGAGATTTTCAAGCAGGGAAGTGTAACAAATAGTCTCTGCTTTAAAATGTGAGCTATTTACCTGCTGAGACTGAGGTTAGCATGATGGATAAAGAGCTTTAAACTAAGGACAAAGGTTTCATTTTTATATCCTGCCTAATACCTAGAAGGAAAAAAGAAATCAGCTAAAGGGGGAGAAAGCAGCCAAAAACAATAATGAGAAAGAAAAACGCTAACATGATGAGAGGAGTCAGGCAGATGACAAGATTCAAGAAAAAGGAATACTATAGGTATGAAAAGAAATTAGATTGATATGAAACAGTTCAATTGATTATAAACTAGGGAAGAAGAGAATCCAGACTCCTTTTATTTGCTGTCAGAATTTTGTTGTCTTCAGATATGACGAAATATTTTCAGCAGTATTTATACAACCAAAACGAATCTGTCTTAAGTGCTTAAGTTGTTTGTTAAAAATAAGGTCGGATCCTAAAATCAAACCTATTTTACCAAATGTATTTCTAAAGTACAACCAAATGGCTTTATAGCTTCTTGGCTGCCTAGCCTATAATGGAACATTTATCCCCAGTGGTCTTTACACTTGCCTAAACCAAGCTTTTTTAATTAAGCACGTGCAAATCGGAACTCACTGTGCTGGTACACATCTGTGTACATTACAAACACATCTGCAACGTATATGACTGTTATTCTTTCAAAGTAACAACATAGACTGCAAGGAACAGGCAAGCTTACACTTTCAGTACCATGTAACACAACCATAAAACTACCATTTCATGTCACTTCTATACTATAAATAAAAAACTGAATTTTTTTTTTTCCCCAAGTGCTTGAAACACAAGTCTCAAATCCCCAGCAGAAATATGCACTTCAGATTTACATGAATACAACTTCTGTTTCATCTTCATGCTAACATCGCAATTTTTCATCTCCTCTGGACATCCACAAATCTCTATCCAGTCACTGTAAGATAATTTGGTAAAAGTCCTCAGTAGAAAATTAAGCTTTTGTAAAGAATCTTGTCTTCATTTTCCCAAGTACTAAAAACAATTCAAAACCCATTTAAAACTACACACAATGGTTACATCTTCCAAATATCTTTTAACTCTTCTAATGAATTCAGTTACATGCATATATTTATAACTTGCTTTCAAATTGTAGTAAACCAAATCTCTGACATACCACAACTAAAGAATCTTTGAAGTATATACTGTGAGAAACGATATAAAGATAACAGTTATAGTATTGCAAATATGTATTTGCATATAAAATAGATCAGGATAACATTGTACTAAATTACATAGTATTACTAGAGCAAAAAATCTATTACTTTTTTCAGCTACCAGCCCAGCAAGCTTGACAGGGGAAATGAATATCAATCTGTACTTCTTCCTTCCTCATTTTCATTCCTAGAACCTAGAATAAAGTCTCCTTGTCAAATCTCAGCAGCAGCTCTAAAACCTGTTGCTTTCAGTGGCTTTACAAGGTATTTATAACTGACTGCGCTTTTGTAAGTAATTAGACCTTAATGTGCAATTCCATTTATAGATGAAGAAGAAAATTTGTGAAGAATTTTTAGTATTTATTTCAAGACCCCCAAGTCCTTACTAAAACTTCTAAGTAATAAAACTGTAAAATAAGTTTTCACTAATTTAACCTAATCGGGTTTTGAAGAAACGCAGAGTGGACCCACTGTGTAAAAACTGAGTTATCTCAATTTGCCCACGTTCACGTAGAATCACACAGGAATTTCAGGACGTTCATTCAGTTTTCTCCCACAGGTATTTAGTGTAACACTCAAAACCAACAACACAACTGTAAGAAAATATGATTTTTAACCTGAGTCTCATGGCACTTCATGCAAGTATAGTATTATTTTCATTACTTTATTTTAGAAACACATATTCTTAAGATAATGCAAGTGTTTGACCATTGCAAAGGTGTTCTAACGCATCTCATCTGTGGAAAAGCAATCAGAAAGATTTGGAACAACCTAAAAGTTAATGCATTTAAATGATGAATATATATAAGCCTAGGATTCCCAATGCAAGGTGATAAACTACCTAAAAAGCCATGGGACAGCAACAGCAATAGCCTCACTAGGTCTTCAATCTGTTTGCCCTGCTTA
This sequence comes from Rissa tridactyla, assembly GCF_028500815.1. Lineage (NCBI taxonomy): Eukaryota > Metazoa > Chordata > Aves > Charadriiformes > Laridae > Rissa > Rissa tridactyla. The sequence continues at coordinate 36,791,136 of NC_071467.1, read as the reverse complement.
GGTCAGTTTTTTTGTGGCACTTGACAGAAGTATACGTGTACTGTGCTGTTTGTGCAGTTTGAATGTTTACTATATGTGAGCGCCATTTATTAATGAAATACCTGTTACAAAACAATGTTGTGTTTCAGAATATGCTGTCATTTGAATTTTTTCTTAAAAGGAAAAGCCTTTTAAATATCTTATGAAAACAAACAGATGTAGCTTTTACGTAGAAATTGGTATAATATTTTTAAATTACTTTAAAGGAATAATTTCAGATATTCTACTCTTTGTTTCTAGATCCTGAGATGCTATTAATGACCACCTTGAAGGTCTCAGTGTTTTGCAATGCCTCTTAGAGAGGCTTAAAGTCTAGTCCATACCAGATATTAGTTTTATGTAAAGTCTCAGTTATTGGACAGTCTGATTGTCCTCAGCTGAAGAACCTTGTGCAACAAAGCAACTTCGTAAAGAGTAATTCAGTATCTTTATTGCTCAAGGGTTGCAAACTACTTTTACTTGTCAAAATAAACAGTATTCGTAGCATTTTAGTCTGTCTTTAGAATTGTATTTTCAGTTGTTTTTGCAACAAAACTTCATGAGCTTAGAAAATGAGGTGCATATTTAGCTCTGGTACGATTCTGGCCCATGACAGCTTAAAAAATTTACGTGTAACCTGGTCCGATAAGTGTGAACATTTTATAACAATATAAAAACCTGGTTTTATGATATTGGTCCTGAACAACAAAACTCTGGATTTGCCAAAGTGGACATTAGTTAGAGACAGATTTTCAGACCAGATGTTCTAGAACCACTGAGAGAAATACCAAGTGGACTAACAGACTTTTCTCTGTGCACCCACTTCCCAGGAAAACATAATTTTTTTGTCCTTTTTCCTTCTCAGGTAAGGATAAGAAGAATGGAAGGATCAGGATAAGAGAAAAGGAAGAAGAAAAGAAAATCAGGAGAAAAAAAAATAATCTCAAAAGCCAGCAAGGTGCAAAATGATGATGGACACTGTGCCAGGTTATGAGGTATACTTCTAATATGGGGCATAGCAACTTCACTAGAATATAAATTTTAAAAATTATGGCAACCTAATAGCAATAAAATGACAACAAGCTGAGAAACAGGAACACGCCCAAAGATTAATCAATTAGAACCACTTTGGAGGCAGTTGACACAATCTGACACTTCCCACTTTCCATTTAGCTTTGAATAGGCTCATGTCTGAAACTGCAGATCTACTTATTTACTTGTTTTAGGAATAAATCTGTATCTAAATTATGCAACATGTAATCTCCACTTTTGTAACTTCACACATACAGTATGGAAAAGGAAGCATTATTTTCCCGCAGAAATCACAGAATACTGAAAAAGTGCAAGATGTTAATTAAAGTGTTTGAAAACCCAAAGGAATCGTTGTAAAAATAGTTTATAAAGAGATTGCAGTCTTCTATGTTGAAAGAAAAACGATACGCACCTACTTTAAGAATTTGAATCTGCCCCAAACACCTGCAGTGCTATTCACACCTGCCCACATAGACCTGTGCCACAAAACCCACTTTCAAAAATGTAAAGTTTCTAAAATATTTGGGGTTTCTTTCCTTTAAATAGGAAATATATCAGAAGAAAAGAAATACAAAACTAATCTTCTAGACAAAGAACAGGAAGAAAACTGTCACGTTCTCTGGTTTACATTTATAACAGGACCCTATCTAGAGATTAGAATAGTTGCAAATCCATTGTAGTTGAGGATATGATGTCATCATTTAAGGGACGCAGATAATTTAGTCCACAATATCTATTCATACCAACAAAAGAAAGCAAAAGGGGGGATGCAGAATACTTTCATACCCCACTCTCCTGAATTATTCCTATTTTACATGGATCCATCATCCATATAAGAGTATATAAGCAGTCTTTTTATTTCCCCCCAAAGCCATCTGCTACTGTAACTTCCGCAAAAGCACAACTGATTTCAATTCCATTAGATGCACACATTGGACCGACTTTCCCTCTCTCTAGGCAATTTCTTAAATTTTCTGTGAAGCTTATTTTTAAAAATACTGAACATGATACTTAACACACTCCATCTACATGACATTACAGCATTTTTCGTTACTGATTAAAAAAACCTGGTAATTTGCTAAAGAAAAGCTGAAGAGACTTTGCTAAAAATAAAGTAATAACACAGAAAATATTCAAAGTCAATTAATTACTCTTCTTACCTTGTTCTTTTATCTGACGAATTTGCTTCACAGTTTCTTTCAAGATTGCACATTTGTCAGGTTTAAAGTTAAAGTTGTCAATATCATTAAAATTTGCAAAAATCAGCTCTGCAAGTTCTTCTATGTATTTATTCTCTTGCTCACGATTGCGTTTCTCAGTGCTTCTTTTAGGGCTGAAAGAGGAGTTTATAAAAATGTTGTATTTAATGTAAGCTTGTTTGCCTTCTGGTCAGCTTAAAGATGATTTCAAATGGTTTGAGAGCAGTTTAACAAAACAAGGGAGAACTGCCCTCACTCACTACAAAAAAAAATAATTTCCAAGTTTCTCAAGCAGAAAGGTTTCCTCTGAAACAAGCAAAGGAGCATTTAAAAAGACATTACTTATTTTTTCCCAGTAGTCATGTTTTTGTTTCAAAAGAGGTCTGGGATATGAAGTTCAAAATAGAGGATTAACTGGTGGGGGGTGAGATTTGAACATTTACAAGTATCCTTCCTCATCACGTCAAGAATCCAGGGAGTATGAAATAATGACAGTGTATAAAAAAATAAAACAGCTTAGACAGTTAAACCAAACAATCCATACTCCCTACCTCCTTGTGAAATTACAAAAGACAGCTGTAAGAAAAAATGCTGAATGAGTGGTTATGCTTTAAAAATTATTTGTGTTGGTAAGGCAAATACTACAAGACTGCAAAATATTCTTCAAGTCTCTCATTATGATGTACAAGAGAGGTGGTAAAAAAAATCTTAAGATTGACAGACGAATGACTGAAGACTCTCTGCAGTGATTAGCCAAAAAATATTTTTACATAGCTCCTGTATTGTCACCCGAATTGTGTATTTTGGCACTAGACTGGATTTAAAACAAACAAGAAAATAATAAGAAATGACAACACCTCCCCACTCCCCATCCCCAAACCCACAACACCACAGAATTACTGAATCAGAGTAGTTTGGTACTGACTTCTCTTCACAAGAATAGCAACTTTGTCATTTTCTAATGAATATGAAACATATGTGCACAGGTAACATTTTTTCTAAGTCTTTCTCTTTCAACATCTTCAGACATAAATGGTCTAACCTGGGTCCAAGCTGATCGGGATCCTTGCGCTTTCTTGACTCTGCCCTGGATGGGTCAGAGGTGTTTTCTCCCATCCCACTCATCTTGAACACATATCAGCAACTAAAAGGAAGAAAGTGCAAGAAAGGGTTATGGTGGAAAAGTCATGAATTCTTTGTTCACATTTCTAAGTTTATTGTTCCATGCTCAACTCAGTTTGTACTTGGCAAATCTATCATTTGAAATAGAGTTTGTTTGAAAGGTACCAATAAAAATACTATGTTTATGACCCCACAAAACACTATACAAAACTCCTTCAGAAGAAAATTTGTGGTGGGCAAGTTAAATGTTACCATCTCTTTGATTGTTACCAGTTATGTAAGAACAGATAAGTACGTTTTGTGCCTGGGTTGCTGAATTTTCATGGCAATTTTGCAAGGTTGAATGAGGAAAGACAAAGGAAAAGCCATAGTGCCACACAACAAGAAAAACACAACAGAATTGAAATACGTGAAATGAAACGTGTATCGAAGCTACATGAAAAGGCAGCACATGCATCTTTGGTTAAAAATCAGAAGACAATGCTTGCACAAGTACACATACAATATCGTAGAAACAGAACATCTGTCAACACTAGAGATCACTGAGGAACTGATAAATATTTTGTACATATAATCTACCTCATAAGGAAAATAACTTGTCACGCTGTCGTGTTAAAACAACACCAGCTTATTATAATGTGTGCAATAAAGGGCCCGTGGAAATCCTGCTCTGCTCCTGGCTGGCTGTTGTCTTGTGCACCACAAGGAGCACATGAAACTTGCCTGCCCCTGATTACATACCCCTCAATAAGTACCGATATTCTAGAGGCAGAAAACACTATTAGAAAGGGCATAGGGAGATGAGGGACATGATCAAAAAAACCTCATGCAATACAGGGCAGTCCTAGCTCACCATCTGCCTAGCTGCTGCCGGTTTTGTAAGGATCATGGCACAGAGACGCTGCCAGACCTTTCAGAGAGCTCCTGTATTGTTTGGGATTAACAGAAAAATAAACACAAGGGCCATGAAAGAGGTGAGTATCTCCAGGAGGTGATTAATACCATGCTAAAATAAGAGCCGGAGCCCGTAATTCCATGATCACTTCACACCAGCATAAAACGGAAATCAGGTATCAAAACAAGGGGGTCCACCACCTCCTCCAAGACCTTCATTTCTGCCCCACCAGTTCCCTTCCCTCTGCTGGCCCAGTCAGCCATGCGTTGAACTCACTGAGGGAACTGCTGGGGGTTAAAACTGCGATCCCCTTCTCTTTTTCTTTTTGACACTGTAAAAAATCTAGCGGGCAGAGCTTGTGGTGGCAACAGATGTTCACACTGTAAATCTTACTTTTCCCAATGAACTGGCTGAATGAAGATATGGGCAGAAACAGCCTGGAGAGTGAGATCTAGGCAGTTCTGCAGGGATGCTGAGAAAGGCTATGTACTGAAACATGTGCAAACAAATGAAGACTTGGAGCCTTCTCAGATTCAGAACTGAACACCATCTAACATTTTTCTGCAAATATTTTCTTTTTACCCAGTTTGCGGAGAAAGTGGAGTCATTTCCTTTTTTGAGATACCGGTCAATTTTCATGAAACACACTAGATCATCCCTGAAACATATAGCTCCCAGTTGGTCTTTGACATGCATAGTATCAGATCCTATTTGAAAAATACCTGGATTATCTTTTTATCAATTGTCTACACACGTATATGTTTATCTACATGTATGTACATACTGCCAACGTTTTGAGAACAACCCACTTCAAGAAAAGCAAGGCGGCCCTGGTTCTGCAGCAAAGCAGAGCTGAGCTCTCAAAGGGAAGATGTACCATCACAAATGCCATCATTCTGTACTTGCCGGGGAACTCCCAGTGACCCCAGTCAGGACATTCACAGTGCCACACCAATGCTGACCTTACTGCAGAGCGTGAAACACCTACCACAGCCTCCAGCGTGGCCTACGACACCGGCTGTTCCTTAACAATTACGTATCTTCACTGATTTCTAGTCCCAGCAGCCACTCACGTCCTAACTTATCTGAATACAAAAGTAGAAATATACTTTTGTCTAACTGGCTAGGAGCTAAACACCTTCTTGAAAATACACAATTTCACAAGTATGCAACAGTAGAGCTCCAAGGAAGGAGCAATACATTATTAAAAAAACTGTGATGATAATTAAAGAGAAGTTGTGAGGAGACAGTAGCTCCTGGCCTCTGCCAGTGCAAAGCTGGATTTGTCCTTGGGGCTCTGTTCCAATGACTGAATTTTTCACTGACCGGGGTGAGAAAAAAATCATCAGCATGATGAAAGCTGTGCATTCCCGAGATCATCTGATCTCTGAGCCAGACTCAGATGGTGACCTAAAGCTCAGAAGAAAAATCAGGCTGGGGAATCCCGTAGTTTCTTACGTTTCCCAAGTAATACCTGATTGGTTAACTATTTTTCTTGAGAAAAGCAAGCAGAACTAATGAAAACCTGACAAGCATTTAATAGTCATCCTCTCCCCCGAGAGTAGTAAGAATTAAAGTCAGGGGTAAGCATTCTGGGGGAACACCCCCCTCCACTCTCCCTTCCTCCCCAAGAAAGTAAATAGGAACCGTTATTGACAGTTTTCCCACGTACTCTGTCAGGCTTACTCCAAAGGGAAGTTTATTTTTGCAGGAACCAAAGTTTCACTGGTGGCTCCACCAATGCATAGCTCAATTCTTCTTGCATTCACACTGATACTGTTCTGTGGGAATTCCGCTAGGTCTACAATATCAGCCTTTGGAGATCACATTAAAAACTAACCTCCCATCTGAACTTCATCCTTCTGTATTTAAGGGAACAAAAGTAGTACCATTATTATCAAACTAGCACCTTCTGCTCCCCATATTAAACATAGTAATTGGGTATAAACAAACTATTTACTTATTATTAGTATTATTTTATTTGCACTTACAGGTCATTACCACTTTTTCTCAGCAGCATTATCAGTTTGTTCTTAGAATGAGTTACCCGTTTCGTTTTGCTCATCATAAAAGTTTTCTGGAAATCTACCACCTACTACCATGTTTGCTTTCTGCTCTCCCTATGTCTTAATTAAAAATCACATTGTACACCTCCAAGATCTGTATAGGCTCTGCAGCTCCTGTGCTGTAGGTGCCAGTGCTCCAGAGCAGAATGCAAAATCCAGAGTTAGGTACTTTGGAAACTGGAGAGCTAGACAGAAGACGCTAAGTCAATCTAAAAAAATCTCACAAACTAAAATGACCAGTACACAGTACTAAAATCAAAATTATGTGCCCCCAAGCTCTACCTCCCTAGGGGTTTAGGGGCTAACTGGTATAGGTAAAGTTCCGCTATTCCCTTGGGATTCAGAAACTAAAATCCTCTCCCGAGTTACGAGAAATGAGGAGGAATCACCTTTTAGAAGCTGTGGATAGATAATCTGCTGCCCTGCTCTTCCATAATACTACGTACCAACTAAAATGGACAGAAACTAGGCAATGGAGATAAATTCCCTCTTTACAGAGGGGTTCCAAGCCTGTATTTTTCAACACGCAGGACAGCCTCCTAGGTGGTAGGCTATCTGCTTGCCAAAACTGGGTGTTTATGAAGCAAAAGAGGGTAAGGTTAATTAACCCTTGCAGGGCAATAGGAATCGTTAGGTGTGCAGCCCATACCAACCAAACTCACAGGTAAGTAGTTCAAACACTGTCTCAAGACACAAGGGACTGAGGTTTGAATCCCTTAGGCTGAGGAGGAGGAGAGTGAACCCACATCTCCCATTTCTCAGCAATGACTCTAACAAGTCGAGTCAAAGAGGTGAGCATCCTCCCAGTTTCCTCTTGTCTTTTAAAAAGAATGCAGCTATTTTTTTTTTTTACATGAACTAATTCACATTCAAGATCTATGCATACTACTAGATTAACATCTCTGGAGGATCTAGGAACCTCTACAAATTTAATGCAGCATAAGCAAGGAACTAAAACCACATTTTTCAGAAGAAATTACTTCTGGGCACATGTAAGACCAAAGAGCAGGCGCTTAGGAAACTTTCAAGTAAAAAGGGGAAAACCTCATGAATTTAGATTGAATTGATAGACGAATTTTAGACATACAAAGGTATGTGGGTCAGGAGCAGCTGAATTGCCTATAGTGGTTTCTAGTTCAGCCCTATCTCCCTCCAGACACATTAATTTAGCCATCTCAAAATCTCTTGGTTATTCATTATTACTAATAGTTTTATAATACACAAAATTTGATAACATTAAATAAAACAGTATTTTTAAACAAGATCATTTAGGAACTTTTAAAGTTGTTCTAAATATTCTTAGCTTCCTGAACTACATGAATAGCTTCTCAGACCAAAAAAACAAAACTCCCAAACTTGAAGTCTGAATTTTTCCAGGAAACATGACAATTCAAAACTGAAGCCACTGCGAGTAGAATGACAAGTTAGAGGCTCAAAGTTTTGCTCCAATAAACCTCCCCTATAGGGAATTACCTTAGATTAGAAAGCAGCATTCATCCTGCTCCTCTGATCTTTTTATACATCTCTGCAGGAATTTCCAGAAAGAAGAAAAATAAAGAAATTGAACAGCTTGGTTCATTTAGTGCTTTAGAAGAATGGAAAAGTAATACTAGCTCTACCATATGTCTTCTGAAACAAAAATCAGGGAAAAGCGGGTAAGGCTTACTTAGCGTGGTATAGAATAGGAAAAGGGTTAACCCAATTGTGAATTAGTAAAAATAAAACCAGCAGTAATCACTGCATTGAGGAGAGAGAGATGGAGACATATGAAATAGCATCATGATATGTCAGATGCTGAACTAAACTGATTTTTATTTGAAAGAAAATGTCTTGCAAAGCCGAATTTGACTGAATACGTGTCTTGCAGAATGTACTGTCATGCAAGACCAGGCACTCCCTTTTTTATTGTGTAAGTTGTTTGGGAGTTGTACTGCACTCCAAAATACAAACACAACATCCCACTATGGGATTAGTATTTTGCCTTCAGTGGCAGTAGATTTTTCTCTGCCTCAATATATATTAAGGTTTTTTCCATTTGTCCTACAAAAAACCCTACAACGATAACAAAGGGCTGAACTTCTAATGCTGACTCAGATGCCCCTCAAGCTTCGATTCCACTGGGCATCAACGAGGAGCAACAGAGCAATGGAAACATAAATACACTCACTGCAGCATTTTCATACCAGGAAGGAGATAATTAGAGAAGCAGAATTCTTATTACTAAAAATACCTAAAGAACTAGTTTTAGGCTCCAACAGATGACCTGTACCAACAGGACATCTCAGGTAAGTAAATACTTTCTTTGCATTTACATTTAGCACCAGAGGTGTTTTTTCCTGTGCTGTTTCACTACCACAGGCCTAAGCATCAAAAAAACTTGTAGACAAAATCTGTCTAATTTTTCCAATTGTTACATGTAAATTACTCACTCTGAAAAATTAAATGAATAAACTCTTGCATGGTATATGCTACTAATTACAGTCACTGAGACCTAACCAGTTTCTACCAGATGTTGGGAGATTGAAAAGACAGAGCCTGAAATAGGCTTCAGTTCATTTTTTCTTGCTATCAGTAACAGAACAATGGTTTCTGCTCTCGTCATGACAGCACATCCTCCTTCACATCCTCCACCAGCAACCGCTCTGAGAGTACACAGAGAGACTTAACCTAATTATAAAGCAATAGTAAACATGATATTTTTACAAGACATTCATCTTTCAAAGGGGAAAAAATAAAACAATGTAAACCCAAAAATAAAACACATGGGAGAAAGAAAAAAAGAAAAACAGAGGCCTCGTGAAGGAGGAGAGAGAAAAAAATACAGCACAAATCAGTTGCATGAATTTGTAACATCTTCTCCACTCCTCAAATGCCACAAAGGAACATGGCACACAGCGTAAGCCTTCCAGCACTGATTCTCAGCATCAGTGAATCCAGTTAATCATCCACAGTCAATGTAGAAGAAGATAATGTGCATTTTATCTCTTATCAGGGCAGGCCATCTTCCAAACAAGGCCTGCTAAACTGTCAGATTTATTATAAGCCTAACAAATGCAGTTAAAGAATAAATGAGGATTACACCTTCAAAGCTGCTATTTCAATCTGAAAAGCAGCAAACAAAAGGTAAAGTACTATATAGCGGACAATCAGGTAGCAGTACCGTACTACCACCCTTCCAGCACACCAATACATGCGTTTAGTGTAGATTCAACTGATAAATACAGAAGTGATTTATTAAAGCCACTGTTTTATTGAGTAATAAACAGCAAAAATACTGTTTACTGACCAAAAACGTTACAAGTCAGTGAAAAGTTTGGCAATCATTTTCTCTTAACAGCCCAATTTAAAAATATAAACCGCTCATATTCCTGTGGTTAATTATAAACTCAAACATACATCCATTATAATTCATAGTTTTTTCCTGTGAAGTTCTCATGACTAGAAACTTTCAGTCTCGGTTTCAAAATTACTGATGTACTCCGTGTAGCATTAATTCTGGTAGAAGCCAGAGGAAAGTTGGAAGTCACATGCAATTTCTGATTCTTCACATTTTTTCCTGCTTATGAACTCTTCTTTCACTGGCTCCATTTCTGAATCGGAAAATATAATATTGATACATATTGCAATCTTCAGCCCTTTTGAAGACGGCAATACTTGCTAGCCACTTTCCCAGGCATTGAAAGGAAATCGCTGTCAGAGGCAGGATAAGATACTAGATCAGAGACTGGAGCCACTGGAGTTTAAGGCCAACCTTTTATTGGTGAGCCACAGCAGTTCAGGAGGAAGGGTGGCTTTCATTGTAGCACCCGTCAGAATCCCAACCAGCTAACTGAGCCCACACGCACCGCACCGCGCTTGGAAAAGCTCAGCCTCCTCGCGTGCAAACTTTCTCTTGCACAAGTATTCCAACAGATCCAGAGAGCCATGGATAAAGGCTTTGGAAATGAGTAAAAAAATAGAGGTGAAAATCAAGGGAAATAAAAGGAGGAGGACCAAAAAAAAAAAAAAAAAAAAAAGGACTGTATTGTCTGGTAAGATTAAATTAAAGCAAGAGATCCACCACTAAAAAGTTTGACAGAAAAGCAAGTTAAAGATATATTAAACCATCCTCCTACATCCCTGGTATACATAAGCCACATGTTCTGCATCCAACTACTATATCCATCCTTCATCACTGAGCACCTGGAATTAGGATATATACCCCAAACGGAACAATGCCAGTCTGCCAAAATAAGCAAGGTGTCCAATACCTCAGCTGGTGATAGTAACCTTGTATTAAAAATACAAATTAACTTATTCAAGGGTATGCTTTTTTCCTGAAGCAGCACTACCGCTTTCACTATAGATGGAACTGCCTAAAATCTTTGCCACCTTACAACAGTCGTGCAGTATAAAGCAAAACCAGAAAGCAGAGCTGCTATGAGGAAGGTGGTAACGACAAGCTGAAAAACCCGAGTCGCCTTTAAAGGACTTGTACTAAAATCTTACGTGCACCTGTAGCCCTTTCTATCTGAAAATAACGCTTGTTACTTACAAGATACAATTTCATTTGAAAGAGAGCCTATTACAGGTAACATTAAAACAAGATTTATGGTAATATTTACTAACCTCTACTTTATTTTTGAACTCCACAAACTAGAACTAGGAAAAGGAACATAATTTCCTAGCAAACGCCATTGAGCCCATGTATAAAAAAACCCAGAAAACTGCCTCCAACACCTACTACTCACATTTTTGCTCAGTCTACAAAAAGCTGTAACAGACTATAAACAAATGTTTAAGCCAAAGGCTCCTTCCTCAACAATCTCTTTTCCCTTACTCCTGTGTAATGGCTTTAGAGTGGTGTATTAGACAGTAAGAAGAAGACATATTCCATTTGCAGCCTGAAAGCCAATAATGCTCATGAATTTTTTAGCTGAAAGACACTTCAAGATGCCACTGGGAAGACCGTCTAATAAACACATTAGGCTGCAAATGGGCGGCAGCAGCTCTTTAACACATGCTGTAACAATCAGATAAATGGCTAATGTTAATGTTCTGTGTTACAGACTGGTATTTAATAGGACTTTCTTTAAAATCCACCTAAATCTTGAAGGAGAAGGAGGTTTTTCTCAGCAACTCAAAACCATAGGTTTGAGAAACCCCCGGTTCCCGCTTGAGACTTTGCAAAACCCCCTCCAGGCTGACCCCAGCACTGTGAGACGGCTCCTACCTTCCGTATTCCCACAGGCTAAGGCTCTTAACAGAGCCACTCACTCACTCAGCTGCTTACGGATTAGCCTATGTCAGCCACCTCTAATATGCCCAGGAATAGCAAGACTAGGCTTTAATAAGCCAACAGAGAAAAAATATCAGATGAAGAAAGTACCGTTTTTGATATACAAGAGGTTTGCTCCATTTCCACTTTTAAAGACAAAAAGGTCTGCTTTCACCAAAACGTTGTCAAAGAGGAGGCAGGTGGTACTAGTGCAAAAAATTGTGTTCGAGACTCTGTATCGTAATTTCAGGTTTGGCATTCTACCTCTCTCTTGTTGTCAAGAATTGTTTCTAATTCTTAATGTTCATGGACGAAAGAAATGCAGCTTAATACCACTAAAGATCCCCTTAAAACACCAGATTAAAAAAACAAAACACAATGCCAGAATGTTATTTGTATATATGCCAGTCACTCTTGCATCCTATTGTTTGCGGTGGCTAGCTAGGTTTAAAAAAAGAAAAAAGAAGAAAAAGAAAACAAAAGTAATCCTAGAACCCTTTAGCCTTTTAGGTTGCATTTGAAAAGCATCAAACTATGGCTGCAGAAAATATTAAGCCTGCAAGCAAGCATTTTCACTGGCAAAGGTGGAGTCCAAATTCTCACATGTTTATTTAATCTAGAGTTTTTCTTATAGTTCACAGTTATTAACAACTTTACTTACGAGACTGATTTAGAAGCATAGTATTTCAAATCTACTGAGATTTCAAGTAAAACTTTGTGAATAGCATAGCTGAGAAATGAAGCAAATCTAACAACATAGAAAAGGATAATATTATAGGGAACTTTGTATTTAAATAGCTTTCATTCCCAATTGATGGTACTTCTGGAACAGTGAGTTAAGCATATTCTAAGTCCTACTGAATCCTCTTCTGCCAACCTGTTTCAAAACTGCTATTTGTCCACTTAAATTCCCATGCCAACTTTTCCCTGCAAAACCACCAAAGAGCAAGGGGAAAACCCGACCAGAGAGAGGGGAAGAGTGAAACAACTGCTCTCACAAGTGTAAGGTACCGTGGAAAACCTCAGATTCAGAAACATTTTCTACACTCATAAATATTAACTGATACAAATGTATACATTACTTACAATACCAGTAAGCTTACACAGTTCAGTATGATTTTCAAGATGCCTATCTTAGCAGTGAGAAAAATATGACTGATCACAACAGATAAAGGCATTTACACATCTCTGCAGCGTGGGCATGCCTACATGAGGATTTAACTCCAGCTAACTAACTGCCTGTCAAGTACCAGTCTGTTTACTTTAGATAAAACATATTCCATTAATAAAAAGCTCAGGAAACTGGGTTCCGTAAGGGTAAAAAGTAAAAAGCAGAGGGCGAGCCAGAGAGCACAGCACTGTGTTTCCGCATCAGATGTATACAGTAAGTAATTCATAGAGTTATTGAACCTATACACAGAGATATCAAACCTATCATATTTGAATTTCAGTTCTGTCACTTATCAACCTCAGTTTCAAAGACTTAACGCAGCTAGAGAGGTGTCCGTCCTCCTGGTCACTAGGATCAACTTAGTGTCTCTACACGCTCAAGAGTGATGTGCAACCCGAGCTTGCTTTGGAGCCTCAGCAAGAGATGCTTATGTTGTGTGCCGCCTTTTCACAGCTCTAACCTGGTCATCAAAATAATGTTTCTTCAGTCATGGAGTAGATACTGTTACTGGAAATGCATGATCTTACTGAAATTTTTGCTGCAGTTCAGAAAGCCCAGCTCTATGTGTCTTCTCTGGTGCCTAATCAAAAAGTGAACTCATGTTTCTGACTTCCACATAGCTGCAGCACTAAGAGGGTTTGTTTTTCTCTTCTACCCAACCACCCATTACTAGGAAGCATATTGAAACCTCAGGGTATTCTTTCGAATGCCAAACATTGAATTAAAACTCTGATTTGCAGGAAGTGTACCTAAACATTATCTAAAGCATTGCTACACATTTTGACATTGTTATCACGGTGAATGAATAACCTACTCCACACATATCTATAAGATACACTTACATACTCCACACTTCCTTCTAAAATATTGAGATGCTCTCATAAGCATGCATTTAGTTTAACATTGTATAACAATAAAGTTTCAATTTAAGAATCATGAATTCAAATCTCTTTCTTCCAGAAGGCTGCAAGTTAACAACAGACCAAAGTCAAACATACCTACATTCAAGTTAAATAAATGCTAGTACTCAGCTCCACAAATGGCCGTGGCCATAGTTGTGTTAACAGCTGGCTATGAGGTGAATCTGACTTCACATTGAGGTACTCTGTCAATCAGGGATGCAGCTGGTACCCACACAAGGTTCAAAACCCTGCACCGCTTCTTGAAATTGTACACCCAAGTCATCCTCTTCAGTACCATGCCGGCCTTACCCATCCTCTCTGCCTCGGTAAGGCATTTAGAGCATCTCCCCTGGAAAACTCAGTGTCCTCCTCAGCCTAAGGTGGCTTACCTCAGCTCTGGCCCCAGAGGGTGCCCTGGCAACAAGGATGTGGTCCTGGATGCTACGGGAGAGATCATCTGAGGTTTGCCCTCTATTACTAGCCCATGTTTGCATGAGCAGGTAGCTCCCTCAGCAGGTGCTTCCTGCTGACACTGGTACCCATGCCAGTATCATCCGTTTATACTGGAGCAGCAGTGTAGAGTTGGGAAGCAGAAACAACTTTATTACTCTTTTCTTATTAAAGTTGGAAGACCAACCGATTTAATACATGCTTTTTGAGAGAATACAGCTATATGCACAAAAGATAATACTTGTATCTTCTCCCAACCTGCAGAATTACAGTGTTGTACTTAATACAAATGTATGTGAGATGTATGTTAAACTCTTGGCTAAGGCATTGAGAGTACTAGCCACGCACCTTGTTACTAAGCACAAAAATAAAAACTAATAGAATAAATTATGTCAGAGCCACACACAAGTGTCTTGCACTCATAAAGTATGTTTAACTTGATAAAAATTAAACATCCATAGTAGCCTGTACACCCTAATCAAATACATTCTTAACACACCCACGAGTTTAAAAACTGACCTGTGAACACGAGTAATAATTACTAATTACTTCAAATTTCATGTCTGTCTTCATTCATACTATTCATACTATTCATTCTATTTGCTTTAGTAAAATACGGCGATCAGCAATAACAAAAGAAGATGAAAGTTTAATTGTCCTTTTAAAGCATTTAAAAGGAAAGCACAACGCATAAAAATCTTGTTGCTTTAGTTAGTCAACTGCCAAGGAATAAAACCTTGTGGACATAAACTTTGTACCCACAAGTGTGTGTATATATATACACACGCATATATATGAATATAGACTATGACCAAATAAAACATACATATGAATGGCTGTATGAGTTAAATGGAAGAGACGTTTAGCTAGTGGCTACTCTGTCATGGAAGCTATTAGCAGATGCCTCAGGAAAAAGTACAAGGCAGCTGCAGAACGATCCTTCCCCCTGATACCTCCTCTCTCTGCCTCTGACAATCAGCAGTTCAAGCTTGGCCGTGGTGTTGCCGTCCCTCCTCCTCCCTCTGAACCTATCTTCAGTTGTGCCTGATTCCTTCTTAAATCCATATATACCTTTGGCCTCCATAACGCTTATGGGCAACACCCTATAAGCTTTACCACGGCTCCCTTAACAGCAGAAATGACATACTAGAAAAAAATTAGAGAGTTCCAAGGGGATGTTATGACTCAACTTAAATAAATCAGAATTTTATCACTGACTTCACTGAAGCTCGGATTTTCCTCCTAGTCTACCAGAGGAAGATGTCAACCTGTTATTTCTCTCTTCTGTAGGACATAAATCACTCCATGGGCCTGACACAACTATGTTTGTAGGCTGCAGCCCAAGGAATCTACTATTAAAGCTGAAGGTTCATTATCAGCCGTTTTATTTTCTTTGTAAAAATAAACTGAAATTAGTTTGCGTTAATAATGAAACGCTTTATGGTAAAGAAGAATCCCAAATGCTAAGAAAGAATTAGCTTATATTCCAAGTAATTTTAATTTTGGAATATAATGAAACATAATTACTAAAGAGGGGAAGAAACACCCGCTACATTCATAGAAGGAGCTGACCAGAAGACTGCAATACACTGTCCCAGAGTAAAAAATAACACATTTAAAACTAGTTAGACTGAACACCTGGAAAAACTTCAGGAAAAGCAACAAAGATAATTTTATTACCATGCAGTTCTAGCAGTGGTTACTTCACATGAATCTTGGGTTCGATGGTTGCTCAATCACAACAGCCTGTGCTATCAGGAATGGAAAATCAGAGCACTACAGTATCTTGATGAAGTCTGGGGACAGCATGCACAGGAGAAAATGAAATGGGAACAGCAAAGAGGAGATTCAGGTATAACATACACTACACATTAAGTGCATTTATCTTAAACATTTGGTTTGATTCTTCGTTTAGGATTTTCATCGAATTCCTGCAATCTTCCTTATGCTTTGCATCCTCAAATCCCAGCTGTACAATCCCTCACTGTACAACTCCGGCTACCAAGGAAACTACCTGCAGGATCAGGCACAGACTCCCGGCTATTGAGAGCAGCCCACTTCTTGAAAGACACAGGCTTTCAAATCCTACCCCTCGCCTTCAGAGACTAAAGGTTTACCTGCTAATAATAATTTTTAGTCCAATTCAGGCATACAATTCTAGGCATGCCACAGCTGACCGCAAGCAAGTAAGAAAAGCTGAGGAGGAAGGGAGGCAGTAAGACGACTCCATCAGGGTTTCCTCGCAGGTACAGTCATTATCAACTTACAGTCTTCTCTTTCACTCAGCTCAGACAGCTTGGCTTGCAGATCCAGTCCTCAGTCCTTAACTCAGCTTTCTTATTACATTATGGGGCTATTCTATAGTAGTGCGCTAACAAATTTATTCCATTTATTAATAAACTAGATTCTGAGAATCAAGGTTATTTTCACACCTTTCCTCATTTTTTTCCCTGTTACTAGTCTATGTAAGTAAATAAAATAGCACTGCAAAATCTAACCAGCCAGTTGACATCCTAATGACACTTGTTATTAAATACCGTGCTAAGAACTTTGGAGTCAAATTAAGTATTTCAAAGTACTCTTCAAGCTCAGACTTTCCAAGAAGGGTTTTTTTCCTTACAACACGGTGTATTTTACGATGCAGTCATGTTCCCCTTCTTCCTTGTACAATAAATTTACCTTACAGAGATGATAACAAAAAAGAAAAAAAAAAAAAAAGAAAAAAAGAGAGCAACACCATTTGAACATTATCAGTGTAACCTCATTGACTACAGTTGCACACAGAATTTTTAACAGCGGGCAAACAAAATTACTCTGGTCAAAGACAGTACTTGAAGTTTTATATATGCTACATGCTATACTTCTGTATGAAATTGCTTATGAAAGAAAACACCGCAAGTTGAGTTTAAGAACACAGAGCCACCTGAAGAGCACAGTTTACACAAAAGGTTGATTTTGTTCAAATTTCCCTCCTTAATATGTTCCAAAAGGCATCAGGCACATCAAAATGACTGTACAAGCAGCAAAAATCTATTTTTCTACAAAACAGAGGTGCCAACATTTCAGTAAGCACTACTCGGCCCCCACTATCTTGTTAGATCTTCCGTAATGAAATAAAGGAAGAAAACACAAGAAGCAGAGAGGAAGTTTCATTGTTCTTGCGGCTTCGACATTTGGTGCCGCGAACGTGACGGGCTCTCAAGCCTCTACTCGACGGCACTGCCTGCCCCAGGCCTCTGTATCAAAATGTAGGTATACTGCTATTAAAATAATCAAACAGAGACAAAAGAGAACAAGCAAATAAACAGCACTAACTTGTTTATGTCTCTGGCTCTGCCCTCACAGTATGAAATAAAGTCTCTTCAAACACATACTACACTAATTCGAAAAACAATAATATTTTCCTTCCCTCCTCCTATCTCAAAGTAGCATGAGTTTTTCAAAGGCCTAAATAAAATAAACTAAGGCATTTCCTGTATGCATTTAGTTAATTATTAAACGGATTCTAAGCATGATAGTCACCACCAGTATTTCAATATGAATCCGGGAAAACACACTTTCAGCAAACTGCCCGTGCACTGCAGTAATGACCAGTTACATGCATCTTTGCAACCCTGCCCTTAACTTTGTCTAGAGAAGTGACGATCAACAACACCCACGCAAACTGAAACACCTCATCTTTTTTTTTTTTTCGTGGTCCAGGATTAGTATTACTGCTGTGAGGTAAAGAGCAATGCTGGGCGTCTTAATGCTGTGTACGACAGGAAAATAAAGCCAACAAGCTTGCAAGAACTTCCCGAGCAGGGGAGGCAGCCTACTGTCTTCACTTACTACCAGTAACCATCTATAACCTTTTCCAGGGGATATTATTTTTTAATTAAACTGCAATACTAAATGTTGCCCTCCCAAGGTTAACAGAAAGTTAAATACTGCCAAGATATTTAATGACATCAGCACACACAACCATGAGATAAATATGAGGTCTGAAGATTAACTGAATGTCATTCTGTTTACGGGATCGCATACTTGTAAAGAAAACTATTAAGATTAGAGAACAGAGAAAGCTATATAACAACAACAAATGTTTCAGTGTGTTTTGTCTTCTTAAGCTCTTGGTCCAGAAAGAGAAAGCTTTATTGCAAAAATGTCTCAATCTGACTTACTCTGTACTTTTTCATGTGCATAGAAATTACTGAACAGTGAATGGTAATTACTGCAATGAAAAAGATACTCTCAGGCTCCACCTCCTCTTGGCAGTGGGAAAATATAGATGGGTTTGTATATTATTCTGGATGCCAGAAAACTTGCTTACAAAAATATTTCCTGTGCACTGACTTGAGATATATTTAGCCTCATAAACCCATAAAACTGTCACAGGCAACCACAAGTACACCTGTAGCCATTAAGGGGGGGGGGGGGAGAGAAACTAGAGAATCAGATTTACATTATTTCTTTGTATTTGTTATTTAGAAATATAATCTTTAAACTCTCTTGCTCAAAAAGAAATTAGCTCTTCCTTCCACTCCCCCAAACAGACACCCCCCTCGTCTCCCCCCGCCCCCAACATCCAGACATCTACGATGCACACACGGGAGCACACATACATGGAAAAAGGGAGCGCTAACAATGAAGTCACGGCACTTCAGAATCACACACCTTGTCGTCTTCCAGCCTTTGCAGTTGAAGGCAGATCGCACTAGTTTTTCTGCGTCTTCAGATCAAGATGTAGATAAATTCCCCATCCATCACACTGGCTTTTTATTAAAAACAGGACGGGCCAGGGGGAGGGAAAAAAAAAAAGAAAAAAAAACAAAACAAAAAAAAAAGGAGACAATTACCAGTAAATTTACAGCCTTAAAAATATCAGCTCTCCATTATCCCAAACCAGTGTTATGTCTTGATGTAAACCAAAGCACATGCTGAGTGAGGACGTGCGCACACAGCAGCTTATCATCTCTGTCATCTGCTTCTAATGACAGCTGACAAACTGGCCACGCTAATCCTTCCCTAACTGCTGATCAGAGAGATCCCCCCTTTGACAATCCAGCATGGTGGAGTACTCGAAAATTCCTCCTGCTTCTGTTCTGTTGCTGCTCTAAAAAGCAGTTTCCTTTTCATTGAGATAATAGCCTTTTCTGCAGTCACGTGGCGCCCGGGCTACATTAGCAGAGCTTGATGATAATAGACGGAGCAACTCCCCTCCCTCCCGTCGGCTGATTTTAAGGGTACAACTCCAAGAGAAACCCAAACCCGGCACACTTGAAATCGTTTTGCGTCTTCCTCTATCGAAAAGCAAATTGTGCAGTCGGTGGAGAAGAGGAATACGTGCGCCCTCTCTACTTCTTGCACCAAAACTAATTAACAAACACATTTTTAGGCAGTGCCTTCGTTGGGGCACACACACTGGTCATAAACATGTCATATGAGACTAAACTGAATATTAAGCATGCTTAAGACTGAATATCTGGCATGCTAGAATTACTCTTTTTCCCCTAGAGTACTTTAAATTTCTTGCCTGTAATTTTAGTTCTGCTGCAACACTCTTCTCTCAGCAACACCCTATTGTTCAACCCCTCCCAGCACCCAACTACCCCGCAAATACAAGAAAGCATGAACAACAAATGATTAGCCTTACAACCTCCAGTGTGAGTGCTTCCCTTTTTCTTTCTTTTCTGTTTTTTTTTTTAAGTAATTTCATTTATCTTGCTTTAACTCAGTACCCTGACAAACATCTTAAGCACTTTTTAAATATGCTGCCCCGTGGGGAAACCTACCTAAGCTTCAGCTTCAGAGTTCCCATCCCTCCTGACAAAGAGTGCCAAGCCCTGAGCGGGTTTGCACCTCGCTGTTCAGAAGGTTTCCTACTTGTAAAAAAGCAAAGTATATACGCAACCACGCTGTTCTGTCCTACCTTCACTGAAACATTTCACAGACTGAAACCTTTCCTCTTCTGCACTGGCACACCCGTCCCCTCTTACCTTGGCACACAGCATAAAGTCGTCAGATTTATTGCCCCCCGCCCCAGGTCCGTCCATCCCTGAGACCACTGGGCAACGCAGGAGGGCATGGACCAGCGTAGCCTTTCACCTGACATTTCAGTGTATGGGTTCGCAAACTGTTTTTAGGAAAGCTGTGGAGGAAGCATCTGAAAGTACTTTTCAAGCCCGCAAAACAACTTTTGCAGCTTTGTACCTCCTCTTTTCCAATCTGAATTGGGAAACAGAATTACCTCCTTTTCTCCTTCTACTTCCATCTTTCCCACTACACCAGATGATTCTCCTTGATCATAAACTTACGGTTTCTGCAGAAACTGAAAAGGTTAGTGTTAGAGGCTGGGGTTGTACTTATAGGAAAATAAGGTGGAAATTGTGAGGAAACAGTGGCTATCCATCTTTGGCACACACCATCTTTGCCAGTGTTGCCCTGTCACCTTTTCTGTTTACTCCTCTCCCTGGGGACAGCCTGACTGAGGGAAGTGTCCCTGCCCAAGGCTCTGGGGGATCCTGGCTCCAAGGCTACCATCGCAGCTGAGGCCCGACCTTTCTGTGGCAGAGGAGCTGGAAACGGAACAGGAATGGGGCTCTTTCTGCAGCAGCATGAATCCTTTTTTCTACCCTTCCCTTTTCCACACTTTAGAGATAATCCAAATACAGGAGGAAACGATCTGGTTCTGTAAGGAGACTATATAATACACTATATTCAGAAGAAAAA
This sequence comes from Rissa tridactyla, assembly GCF_028500815.1. Lineage (NCBI taxonomy): Eukaryota > Metazoa > Chordata > Aves > Charadriiformes > Laridae > Rissa > Rissa tridactyla. The sequence goes on along the minus strand of NC_071467.1, from coordinate 36,770,313 downwards.
CACAAAAACATATACACTAAGTTGAGTAAATTTTTTTGCCAGTTCTTTCTAAGTATGTCCTTCCATCTCCAAGAGCCACGCTATATAGGGTAAGCAAAATGAACGTTATTCAGAGCTACATAAAACTCTAAGCCCAATAGAATAAAAACTGCTTTGTGATCTTAACTTTCTTTTATTAAAACAAATTGCCACTTGCATTTTCCGTATTAACTCCTTCACTGAAGGAAGGTGCATCAAGCATACTGGTTAAATTGGAAAATGATACAAATGTGGGAAAAACTGTGCAGATTACAGAGAGCATCTCTGAAATTCAAGAAAATATATTAATAGACAAGCACCAGAAGGAAAATGAGCTTTCACAAGAACACACACACAAAATACTTTACTTGTGAAGTACAAATATAAGCAAAACATAAAAAATGGGAGCATACAGTCAAATACCATAGCTAGAACCGTACCACTGATATTTACAGGAATCGTAAGATGAGAAATTCAAAGACAACACAATGTGGTGAGCACAAACACAATAAACATAGCATCAAGGAAGGAATTATGTACAAAGAAAAAGGAGGTAACAGAAAAGGGTCATTGTAGCAATAAAATATGAATTGAAGACCAGAAGGAGGGAAAGTATACAGACGTTGATAAAAAGACTGCTTAGTGAAAAACAGAGTACAGATAAAGTGAACGGAAGAGAGGGAACATACCACTGCAGTGCACAGACTGATTCTAGACAAAAAGGGAAAAAAGAAATGAGTGAAAAAATATTCCTGTTAGAAAATAGGTCTGAATATAAATAAGGAAACACACGACTGCAAAGGAGGAATGGCTTTTTGGTTTTATCAGGCAGTGAATACCTGCTTCCAATGGAAACGACAGAATTGTTGCTTCCTTTTAAATAGAGTTTCACAGGAATCATATACATAATTTGGAGATGAGGAGGTGACCTTTAGAACTAATTCTGGCACTACAGATTTTTTCATATTGGCATAGGACAAACATCTTACACAGCAGAAGAGGTTCATCTAAGTTTTCTCCCAGAATCTATTCCATTAATACATCATTTTGTTTGCCCAGCCACAGGTGGCTTTGCAGTAGACACAGAGAAGGTGTACTTTCACTAAAACATTTACAATTAATGTTTTAACACAGTCAAATAACTGAAATTGATGAACAGAAAACTGCTTTCATTGCATGCATTTCACAGTTCTCTTGAGTTTGTATTTTCTTTTTCTTCCTTTATTTTCTCTTAAGAAAGAGTGAATTGGGCAGAGACGAGGACATGCCATGACACACTCCGGCGTTGTCTGCCCTCCTATCATAGCCCCACCTCACGCAAGGACTGGTAAAGCAATCCCAAAACAGCTTTTCAGTCTTTTTAGCCCCAAACCATAATTTTTTAGTCCTTTCTCTCACCCTCTATCCCATATTCAGGAGTATGCAATTCCACCTTCATAATCCCTTCAGTCCTCTCAGTTTGGAGTACCCAAAAGGGGTACCATAATTGCCAGCTATAGAGAAGGCCCTTGTTTACCCTGCAGAATAGTAAGGCACTTCAAATGTGTTTGAAAGATTACAAAGCTGAGTCGTCAGGCTTTATTCCAGGCAAGAGGCCACTGACTTTTAGGAAAACTGACCAGGCCGCACTAAGTACCACTTGTGAGAAAGACTGGAGAGGCAGAGCTCGCACCGGCACAGAGAACAAGCAGCAGAAACTACTAGGACTGATTTCCAGGAAGCACAATAAGCATATCACCGCTCAGGTCAGGCACAGACAGCGCAATGATTTTTCATGTTGTTACATTTTAATAAATGTAGAAGCAAGCATACAGATTTCACATATTACGTCAATTTCTTAAATTCCTCTACCTGAACACTAACAAAAACGTTAGGGTTTTCAAGTCAGAACTGAAAGCCTGTTGACTTACATGTCAATGATACCAACATTTTACCAGTTCAGGAACTCCTAATCCACCGCTACTTGAGAACTAAATAGATTTTTCTTTTTCCTTTTACCAGCTGAGGAAAAATAAATAGGATACTGTAAGTAAATGTAGTTTTTCTGACCTTTGCATCTCCTCTTGAGGGACACAAGAATCGTATCAAATGTACTTCCAGTGGAATTCGGAGCACTTGGCATTTCTCAGTCAGTCTCTGTATTAGCAGCACATATAACTACAGTGCTTAAGTACCTTGCAACTTCTGTCCATATGGGGGCAATGAAAAGACGCTCCCTTCTCTCTCAGCTTCTCAGATACTACTGTTGACTTCTCTTCATAGTATGAAAATCTTCACGCTTCTTGAACACAGTTTACCAAGGCTCTCATAGCTTCATAAGCACGCACCCAGCCACTCAAAGTATTCTGTGTGCAAGTTTCTGCAATATCTAACTGCAGAAGTCAATACTGCGGTGTGTGCTATATATAGCAATTAAGTTCTGTATGGGCACGTCCATTGACAATTGTGCTCTTTTTTTTTTTTTTAGTACAAGTTTGATGACTACGGTTAACTGAGATTTTTAAGTAACAGTTGGTTAGGATTTGTTTATTTTCTTTTTTAAAAAAAAAATAAATCATAGAATCATCTTGATTGGAAGGGACCTTTAAGATCATCAAGTCCAACCATCAACATAACACTGCCAAAACCATCACTAAACCATGCCCCTAAGCACCACGTCCACCCATCTTTTAAATACCTCCAGGGGTGGTGACTCAACCACTTGGGTGACTACCCTGGGCAGCCTGTTCCAATGTTTGATAGCCCTTTCGGTGAAGGAATTTTTCCTAATATCCAGTCTGAACCTCCCCTGGCATAACGAGCCTGTTTCCTCTTGTCCTATCGCCTGTTACTTGGGAGAAGAGACCAACCCCCACCTCGCTACAACCTCCTTTGAGGTAGCTGTAGAGAGCGATAAGGTCTCCCCTCAACCTCCTTTATTCCAGGCTAAACAAACCCAGCTCCCCCATCAGCTCCTCATAAGACTTATTCTCTAGACCCCTCACATTGCCCTTCTCTCAACACGCTCCAGCACTTCAGTGTCTTTCTTGTAGCGAGGGGCTCAAAACTGAACGCAGTACTTGAGGTGAGGCCTCACCAGTGCCCAGTACAGAGGGACAATCACTTCCCTAGTCCTGCTAACCACACTATTCCTGATACAGGCCAGGATGCTGTTGGCCTCCTTAGCCACCTGGGCACACTGCTGGCTCATATTCAGCTGGCACCAGCACCCCCATGTCCTTTTCCCTTGGGCCGCTTTCCAGCCACTCTTCCCCAAGTCTGTGGTGTTGCATGGGGTTGTTGTAAGCCAAGTGCAGGACCCAGCACTTGGCCTTGTTGAATCTCATACCATTGGCCTTGGCCCATTCTATGAGATTCAACAAGGCCAAATCTCTACTGCTTCACTCCCTTACATTTAACTAAGAAGGAAAATGAGAGAAGAAAAAGGGGATCTTTCAGTGCGATCTGTAAATTGCCAGCTCCTGGCTCAGTTCTTTCTCCTCTTGCAAACTCAAAAAAGGGTCAGATCCCCTGCTCAAAGTCTCTGTCTCGGGGTGCTTGCCGGTGCTCTCTGTGGGTTATACACCACGAGGTGCTCTCTGGTGGAGATGGGCCTCAACCCACAGAGAGACAAGTTCAAGACAGCCGGTTGCTTTCATCCGCGCTGACAGCACGAGAGGAACCCAGCACAGGAAGCTGAGCAAGCAGAGAAAACCAGAACCAGAATGGAAATACTACAGCATAGAAATAAATGTTGTATTAACACAATACATTACAAAAATGTAATAACATCTAGTGCTACCACCGTTTCTAACAGAATGTAGCTAAATTTTGAGGAGTCCAGGATTATTTTTTTTTTAAAGAAATGACTTGTAGCTTTACAGAACGTGCCTTTCAGTGCATATGTTCTTAAAATCAGCTCAAACTCTTTATTTCACCTCATCCCAGAACAGAAATACTCATACGGGAAAAGACTTTTGATAATAAAAGGTTCCTGAAACCTGCAGACCAACAGCTAGCAAGATTCAATGGCTGAGATTTAAATTAGATGAAAGTTTAAATTAGACAGAAGTCAGACTAGAAAAGGTTTCTTATTAATATTGGAACAAAATCATGCCAGGATAAGATAGCTTTTCTTTCATGTAGTCTCAGATAGAAACAAATATATTTCTAAATGACATCATATGACTCAATCAAGGTAGAGGATTAAGAAAGAAATCATTTGGTAAAATTTCATGGTCTCTGATAACCAGGCACGGCAGCACAGTGTAACACTCCATCTGGCCATAACAGCAACGCTGTGTGAACTCAGCAAGATTTGATACATTGCCTGTGGTTTTCCTTGAAACAGAAAGTTGCTGTTGTGTTTAATGCAAGTGGGACCTCTACTTTTAGTTCAGGATACAGCAAATTACTCTACCATACCTGGTGACGAATACGAGGGTCTCCGCACCTAGACCTCTCTCTGAATAGAAAAGTTAACATTTCCCATTAAATCATAAAAGTCTCATGTCTCGTCTATGTTCAATAGTCGTCTTCTAACTGCTAGTGGCTTGCAGACATTGCCCTGCATTTGAAAAGCCAGTTCCCGTAAGCAGTGAGGAGGAAACACACACACAAGATTGCATCTTGCAGACCCTGAAATTCGAGGCTTTCACATCCTTCCAAGAGATCTCCCTGAAGAAGGGAGACACTACAGATTACAACTAGCTTTATGTGGGAGAAACCGGAACGCAAGGACAGTTGCTCTTTACGACTTTGAGAATAAATAATAAGGTAATTTAATGCTGCATCATCCACTCTAGCCAAATCTTACAAACACATCAAACAGCACTAAGTCAGTGTAAATGCTGAACAGTAAACAGTGATGAACAGTAAACACTGAGACTGACCTCTTGCCTTAACCATTAGGAAATTAGTGGACAGGAAAGCAGGGTCACGGCCCAAATTGTGGTATTATTAAACATCCAGAATATCAGTGGAAGATACAACGTAGAGAAGTGAAACTAAAGAAAGTTAGCTTTTCTATTAAGAGTTTTAAAGTGTTCTGGTGATAATTTCTATCGGCATCGGGCAGAATAATGAAAAAAAAACCACCCCTGTTTAACTGAGCCCAAGCACAAATGCTCCTGCAAAACTTGTAGTTTGCAGTAGGGCTGTCAGAGATAACACTACCCGACGAGAAAACCAAGAGCCAGAGACTGCAGCCTACCAAGTAAAACAAAAGTGAAAGGAAAAGTAGCAGCAGCTGGAATTCATTTGATTTACAATAAAATAATTAAATACTCAGATCTGAAATAAAAACCGACTTTAGGACAATTGGTCTGTGCTCCTTTTTATAATGAGGGTGATGCAACAAAATTGAGATTTAACTGAAGTATTGTGAAAACTCAAGAACTTTCAATTTTTCTTGGTAAGGGTAAAAGATAAAAAAACCCACTTTGTGTTAACACAACAGCCAACACTGGATTTAAGGAAAATTTAAAACAATGACAGTTATGTGTTCAAGAGAAACCAGACTTGTTCGCTTCTCGTCCGACAAATGTGCAGGTTTGCTACCAGTGCCAGTAATAACAAATGGCAGCTCTAAAACATGGAAGACAATACTCATTTCTTCTAAATAAAGAGCGAGCAAAATTTAGGTATGCATGTAATTATTTGCAGTAGAAACGAGATGTAAAATTCTAACAGAGACCTAGTTCTGAGCAGAAAAGCTACACTTTCAAATAACCCCCAGTGTGGTTAGCATCGAATATTTAAGTCTATGATAAGAGAGGAAACATGTCAGGACTTGGGTTTACTGCTAACTCTTAGAGAAAACTCAACAAACAATTACAAACCAGAAATCTAATCTATTTTTCAGCTTCAGTTTGTTTTAGGTTTTCCCTAAAATTAACTGCGAAGTAGGTGTATATGTATGACTGATGGGAATGGCTCGGACACAGCACACAGCTCAATCGTTTAAAGCCAAAATATTTAGAACATATGGCAAATCCTGTCCCATCCTGAGAACTCCACACACACATATTGATGTTATATTGTACATCAATACGAAAAGTTAAAGTCAGATGCAACCGTTGAAAATAGATGGCAGATGCATTACAACTGGTACCAACTGCAAATAGCAGGGCTGACAGATCTTCCTTCAATGTAAAATTAGCTGCCCCTACCATGTTTACATATTTTAGATTTTCCACAAATGCAATCTCAAAAACGTTACCTTACTCTACTCTAACAAAAATATCAACAATACGGACGGCGTGTTTCATTTTCTCACAGACTGGGCTTGAGCACGTTGTACTGAAGCACAAGATGATAAAAGGTCAGTTAAACGGGGAGAAAAGTCAAGTTTGGAAGAATACATGGCTATTTAATTGCTTTGCTTTTGGCAAAGAGACTCCCGTCTTTATCTTTCAAACACATGGTTGTCATGACTCATCTTGAAACTGCTGTACTTCATAGTTCACAGGACTATTTTTTTAAAATCCTTAGCAAATCACCCTTAATATGAGATCTATGAGTTATTCAGATTTTTACAAATTGCCTGTCCCAGGTTCTTAAGAATACACATCTTCTAAGCTTCAAGTTAATAATGTAATAATAAATAACATTGTACAAGCCATTTACCTTGAGTGAAGAGGGTATCCTGAGAAGAGATTAGCCAAGTGCCTGAAATTAACTGTCCTTTCTCCTGTGCAATTCTTTCCCAAAACTACAGAGAAAGTAGGCAGGGCATGCAACACATCAAGACGAAAAGGCTTCACAGAGAACATTCTGCGGGCAGTTTTAACAGCGGTATGGCAAAAGAAGACAGAGATGATCTGTGAAATAACCTGGACGTAAAGTCATATATGGCTTTCAAAAGTCAGAAATTCAACCACAAGCCAGCAGACAAACAAAGCAATCGTGAGAGAGGACTGACGCGCTCTGTGCTTCCAAACTACGCCTCCACCTGAGAAGCAGGATGCCCCATGGGGCCACCTTCAACACCAAGTGTAGGGCCAACTACTGTTGTCCAAGGGCAATCCAGCCAGCCTTAAGCAACATTTCAAGACCATCTTGTGGCTTTGTTCTATGATATGCATTTTTATCAACTGATTGACAGATGATGCTGTGGTGCTAATTTTGACTGATAAGGCCATGTAGGGTCCTGGACACTGGAAGGTTGATTTTCTCTTTATTGCATATGAGGGAGTTGAGGGTTTGGGATGCTGTTGTTTTGGAACATCTACACAGACACTGATAGCCACTCAGACTTTGGAAATTGCTTCAAACTTAGCTCAGCAGAGCCATGGTTCAGGGACAGTCATTTATTCTCCCAGAAAACAGCCTAACAGGTAGATACAATATAATTTAACTAAGGCCACTAATGAATATTAAAAGGTGTTCTGCTCTCAAACTGGAGTGATTCTCTTGATAAGCATGTTTGCATGTGTTTGCTGATGTTGCTTTTGAAAGAAAGTTAAGGTATTAGGGGGCAGCTGAAGGATTTTTTTTTTCTTGAAAGGCCTTTCGAAAAAAAAACCCAAACTTTTTCATTTTTTAATCTCACACAGGAATATGTGATGAACGTCCAGAAATGCAAGCCCTTACAGATCAGTAGGCAAAAATATCCAAAGTAATTTTAAAAAAACATGGAAAGAAGCCAATAAAGAATGGCAAATCTATGTCCCTATTAGCCAAGAGAGATGCATTTTCTTAAATTATCTGCTGTCTGGAGAGGAGACTTTGTATTTAACACAATTCTGAATGCTAGCTGTACATACTATATATAGGCATATACTAGTTGGCACTGAGGAGGAACATACGCGAGAATACTTTTTGAGAGGAGCAACAAGGGAGAGCCCCCAGTGGGAGTAATGGGTGATGTGTTGGGAATTCAGGAACGGGCTCAACTGAAATGCCTCAATTTTAGAAAACCAGGGAATATGAGATTACAGCTCCTAGCCGCAATGTTGTTCTTCTCTACTAAAGCAGAGTTTAAAAAAAAAACAAAAACCAAAACCAAACCAAAACTTCTGTGGTGGCAATATTATCTTATGAGTTTAAACATTTCATAATACGAAGGGAAAAAAACAGCAGAGGGAATATTGAGCCAGGTATACCCCTACATAACACTGACGCCAACAATGTATTTGCAATGGAGATTACTGAGAAGTATAAGGAGAAAGAAGAGGAAGTGATAAAGTACCCATTCAGGTTTTACATACTCTAAGAAGCCTCCATGACACAGGATCCCTGCAATCTTTAATATATCACACTCACTTAATATCTATGTTATATGTAAATCTATATAGATTAATTACCTTTATTAATATATAGCCTGCAGTACCTCAGCCACTCTCAGAGTCAGAGCGGTGGGCAGATAAGAAAAATCAGACTAGCAAAGTCCTCAGACGCTATAGCTGTGAAGAAGGCTAGATGAAAGTATCAAATAAATACAAAGAACAAGCAAAACAATGCCTAAAGCATAATGGAAGAGAACCAAGATGGAGGGCAACATGAAGGGAAATATTTCCAAGCAGATGGCTCCTTTTAACCAGACGATTTATTATGGCCTAAAAGTACAGGCTTCTGAATCAACTGTATTAAGACACGCAGAAGTAGTTTTCCTTCGAAAAATTTTCTCAAAAATCTTTTTCTGGGGCATAGCACTGCTTCCCTTCTCCATCACAATTTTCTTTCTAGTAACATCTCCCTAATCTTTCCAACTGGACACAACTTCAGGTGTAAAACTGCACCTCATCCAATAGGGCAGCAGAGAACCAAAGTTATCCAGCAGTCTGCTATCCCCAGGGGAGTTTTAAAATCTGTGCAAGAACTCTCTTGCCTCTATTGCCAGTATTAGAAAGTCTGGGCCTAACCCAAATAGTTAAAGGCTCTTTTAGATTTAACTGGATACAATTCTGACCTAATATTTGGACTTGGATTAAAGGCCAAGCGCTTTCGGTTTATGCTAATATCATGAATCTCAGTGCTAGATCATTTAAGTGTGCTCTTCTGAAGACCATTTCTTAAACTCTTTCAGAGGCCAAAACTGATATAGAGAAATCCAGTTATTAAAGTAGCATATCTCAGCAGGAACCTGTATACCAATTCTTCAAAATCTGTTCTAGTTGGCTACTGATTTCCAAGTACAGTTGAAGATGTTAACATTGAAGTGTAAACCCCTAACTGGCTTGCAACACGCCTATTCTTGCTTTCCATATGTTTTATATCTATATCTATATATATATATATAGCTTATCTTGAATAACACATACTTAAATTATTAAAATAAATAATATAAATAGTAGGCAGAGAACACAACTTTTTTCTCCTTCTATACTTTCATGACAAGTAGGGCCTAAAACGAACCCTAGAAAAAATATTAGAAGAAAAACCATTTTATTTCAGAGCATACTGCTGGCATTTCAAATACTAGGAAATGGATAATAGCTAATGAGTATCAGTAATCACCTGGAAGTCAAGTGATCTGTTACCCTGTAGTACCTCTACAAAAATTTTGATGTCATGAAATTCTAATTTCCTTACTTTAAAACCCAGTCTTCCCCCCACCTCTGACTATTCTTTCTAATCTTCTCATATTGATTTTTTATTTTTAAAATGCATATTATTTTGAAAACTGCCTTTACACTTGTCAGCAGAAGCTGGATATTAACACTAGAAACCTATTCCTTGGACATACCAAAGTTTCAATATTATCGCATACTCATAGACATAAAGATTATATTAGATTTCATACGATGAATACTTCTTCTCTAAGTAGAGCTCTGAAGGTATGACTTCTATTCTCAGGGGAAAAAGGAACAGACAGGATTTCTATAACCCTACAGTCTGCATGCTGTGCATGTCGTGTAGCAATAAATAATTCATATTTTGACCTTATGGGATACCTTTTACTCATGGATTTCAAAAAGCTTTTGCAAAGGTGGATATATGTTTTATTATCTGCAGTTTATAGATCTCAGGATGAACAGAGAAATAAAATGACCTATTCAAGGTCAGTCAGTAAGTCAGGTGTATTTAAGTGGGTAATACCAGGCACGCTGCCTTTTTACCCAGGTTGCAACTTACGACGACACCATGAAAACAGCCAGATATCGCCTTCAGCAATACCTGTGAGAAAGCACGATGGATGTTAGCTCTTTTAACAAATACAGAAGTCTAAACGTATTCATGGCGAAAAAGTTGAAAAAAAAAATACTAACTCTAGGAATGTGGTACTGGGACACTACGGAAATGCACTAGAACCCCCTTGTGCGAACACTCTGGGAAGGGGCATTGGCTCCACAGGCAGAGCTGTCTGGATCTGCTGAAGAGGGATCAACACAGCTTTCTCTTGGAGACCATATCAGACACCAGCTTGAACGTGAAGAAATCAGTAGGAGTTGTAGTACCCTATGAATACAGTATAGTATATAATGTACTATATGCATTGTACAGAGAGGTACTTCAACAGATTATTTTCTGATACTGATTTTTTGATACCTTGTGAACAGTCCAACCAGAAAATGATTCATTTTAGAAAGACCTATTCTACTTGCAGCAACTTTACCAGAAGAAAATACACTACAAGGACTTAAATTATGTAAACCAGAACTGAGGCACTTTAAAAATTCAACTCTTTCATGTTTTCAGGAGCTAAAAAGTGGTGGTTTTCCTGGTGTTCATACTTCACTTTAACTTTCAAAAAATACTTTAAAAAACAAAAAAGTGCAAAAAGCTTCATATAGAAAACTGTCTACTTGCAAGCCCAAATTGATACATAACTATGAGAATATTTAGGAGAATGTACCACTGTGGGGAGACAGTTTATGTGTTAGTTAACACCACAGCAATAATGCTTTGGATTAAAGACTTAATCTTGCAATTCTCTGAACTGTCTTACCTAACGTTAAGTCCAAGGCTCCATTCATGTCCTTAACTGTAACGATTATGTGTAAATGCTTTCTTGGAGTAAGGTCAGAATGTTCTTTACTTTTAAGGATGGAATCCTTATGTTGTCTCAGATCGCTGAGGACTTAGAAGCATATACCATGCCTAAATTATCTGTTCAGCTGCCCTCTGAAGTGCAGCAGTAGTAGGACCCAAGGTCCCTATGTGTTAGCCAAGAAAGATAACAAAGAAATAAGCCTTGGGTTGTTTCTTTGTTTTGCTTGTGTTTGTTTCTTTTTCTTTTTCCCCAAAGAAAGAACATACAACAATCGGCCGCAGAGGGTGCTTACTCTTTTCAAATAACATGATGTTTAAACAAACCAAAGATTTATATTTTACGGGGGGGGGGGGGGGAGGGGGGTGGAAATTACCACCCCTGTTATCACCACTGGCATGTAACAATTGGTAGTAAAACACTATTTCATAAAAGGTCAGCACTTCAAAGCTAGATTTAACTAATGCCACCACTGGAACGCTTCCTTTACAGAAAACATGTTTTTAAAAAGAAAAAAAATAAATCACAAACCACACACAGTCCTTATTCTGCGTGTGCTAAAATGAGGTAAACCAAAACCTGGCTATTGACAAACCAAAGTATCATTGCAAAAAAAACCGAACTATTTTTTGTCTATGCAATCAGAATGAAATGGAGTTAAAAGACGTACAGCATGCACTAAGAAAAGACAGATTTGCCAGAATTTTCCTGGGATTAATTAAAGGGGAATCACTTTAAATCCCTCTCTTCTTCCCAAGCCTGTCCAAGCTGAATTTACTTTATTTAGGTAACAAATGCAAAGTAGAGAGGGAGGCAATGTGCTATTTTCCAATCAAATCATCCACAGCAAGGCAATCTGGTTTAGGGAATAGAATTTTTTAAGCTTTCAAAATATAAAATAATTCAGAAGACCATACGAAACATAGTCTTTTGTAGAAATGGCATTCTTCAGACAGTAAAACAAAGTGTGCATATGTGTCATCAAAAAATTCTGGCACGGGATTTACAAGAAGCCGTCAAAAGCCTTGACACTTATGCCCGACTGCAAAAATATTTTAATGGAGACATAAATAATGCTTCTTGGTGGAGTTCAGTCTCCGATTCCCCTACAGCTGACGTGTAAACAGGAATATCTGCATCGAGGTCTGATGTCCTCGATGTGCTCACCGATGGATGAACAGAAACCCCCGTGTGAAGGTGATTACCACACACAGCACATGTTTCACCACAGTTTGCCCCATACCTTCTCCGTATTTAAGCTCCTTACCTTTTTTTCTTTACTACTTTCACCACCTATGCTTAAGCAGAAATTATTATAAGCTTATTAGCTGTAAGTGTTCACGTCTACAAACATGGGAAGGGCTGGTGCTTGGTGCCAATCAGCTTTCGCTAATCTGCACCCTACCAGTGCTCGGGATTGACTGTCAGGAGGTCAAAATTGTCCCCTGAGCCAACAAGGGACACAAAAATCACGTTCCTGTCTCCCTGTCCTCTGACAAAGGCCAATATCAATCTAATTCCCATGTCTATGGAAAACGAACGTGTCTAGTTACTTTTTTTTTTTTTTTTTTTCATTTTCAAGATATCTGCTATGTCACATATGTCATGCAAAGCCAGAGATCTCCACAGCTTAGGCAGGGAGTCGTTTGAAGAGAAAATCTGCCTCAGAAGATCACACACCTTGGGAGTGGGGATCTTCTAGAGGTCCTAACTCATTTGCAAATTGAGAGCACCAAATTCTACACTGTCTTGTAATATTTCACCTTTATTTCGGTGCTTTATTAAATAAATAAATAAATGAAAGTCTAAATTTGCACCTTGTCTGCTATTCCAGTAGCAAAATAAATGTATCAGGAAAAACAGTTCTTTTCGCCAGATCTATATGAGCAAATTACTACTTTTATTCTCCAGTTACACAGCCAGCACTTAGCTTCGTGAGCAGCGTGCAAATAACTATGTGTTATACTATATCCTATAGCTATACTCTATGTATTAATTTATTTGTAACAATTATACAATGGTTTAACAACAGGTTAAAAACATCTCAACATCCAGAATATTCCTGTGACTATAATTCACTCGTAGCAACATGAATATTACTGGTATAGTGGTGATGGTGCCCTTTTGCCACACTAATTTCAAAGCTGAGTTGGGCCAGGTAAGTGTGGACACAGGTGAATAATGCTTTGATACGGGACAACAGGGAAAGATTCCCCCAGGTTTGGAAAGTTGTCTTCTGAGAGCAGAAAAAGCCCGTCATGCTTTACTTGTATCCGTACGCGAGATGCAGTCTAAGAAATGATAGCTTTTGTCAGTTACTCTCTCAGAGCACATACAAAGGAAAACTAAATTAGATATTTAGATAACACCGAAAGGAAGCTAAGCTTACACGTATTGCACACAGGCGTTTCACCTACTTACCAAAGGGTAGATAAGAACTTTTTGTGCAACTCATAATGGAAACCTTCGTACTTAGCTTTGAGTGATACCAGAAGAGTCAGTTTAACTATTTTATTTCCAGTGGCGATTAGAAACTATGAGTGCCTCTGTTATACGGTGGCAAGAAATAACGATCAGAATTTAAAAGAAGAAAATGCAGGCATGTGTCACTGGTAGTATATAGTACATACATAGAGTAAATACTATATATAGAGAGAGAGTACAGAGCCTATTAAAATTTTAATATATCCCTCAGTTTGTTCAATGTGTTAACATGTTTTACGTTTTATAGACACATATAGCGTATTTATTAAGTAGAAGTAATTGTTGGATATATTTCAGTTACTGGAATACAAAACTAGTTAGTCTATTATTTACAAAATAGCTGTGAAAAGTGCACATCCTTCAATTAGATTTCTATTTTAATCACTGAAACTACGGAAATAATCCCATAATATTTCAATAATGTTTCAGTAATAACATTGCAGTAATAACATTTCAATACCTTTTTTGTACTTCAAAAACAACATGAAAGAACGTAACTAGATAAAATCACTTCCTTTCTCAAGTACGAAAACCATCTCTTTAATTCATTTTCCTTTCTACTCCATAGATTAAGAACATTTTTTCTCTGCTGGTTTTTGCATCTCCCAAGCACAAGAAATCCAGAATACCTGTGCGAAGTTGGTACTTAGGAGGCAGCAAGCTGGCAAGTTATCAACACAACAGAGACAGCCACCTCACGTTGAAGAATTACGCTACTACCTGGAGATCAAGATTACTCAATTACGTTTTCACGAGGTCTGTCGGGTGACTCTGCCAAGCCACCACCTCTGGCGGAGGCCGGCTGCGAGCCCCGCAGCCCAGCCTGGGCAGGCAGCGCCGTGGCTCACGAGCCTCCTCGGAAGAGCTGGGGCTTCAACAGGTCCAGGCAAATTTCGAGTGCAGCTCAAACCCGGGTATCTGAAGGCTGCTCATCAGTAAGAGGGGAACGCATTTTCAAATGACTCAAAAGTTCGGTTTGGTGGTGGGGTGTTTTTTGGTGGGAGGAGGGGCTAGAAAACTGTAAAAGGAATTAGTCTACGACAGTGTGTGCTGTTTGGCATTTGAGAAGAGTAGTTTTTGTTTCACTGCATTTAACAACCCAGAAAGTTCCAAAATCTTATGTGACCGGATCAAACTCATGTGGTAGCAGTCACTGAGCCGTTTAAGTGCCTTAAAGCTTTCAGCAGCAGCTCTCTGCTGCAGGTACAGGCATGGCTAAAATGAATACAATTTGTCTCCAAAAAGAAATGGAATTAAACCCAGCAGTCTATGCACAGTGCAAGCTTCAGCATGATTTAAAAAGAGAAAAAAAACAACCACCACCCACCCTTTATTTTATCAGTATTTGAGAACTCTCCCTTCCTCCAAAAAGCATTTTTCAGTATCTTATTTAGCTTATTACCATATGCTTGCAATTTCTACTCCCCGTAGAAGCCATTCTGGAAAACCGAAGGAAAATTTTTGTGAACCACAGATATAATAAAATAACCCCCTCCATCAAATGGTCTAAAAGCTTGGATTGCTTCTGCTCCACCTCCCCACATCTGGCACACGCATCAGATTACAGGCCAGAAGGCAAGGCGAAGAGACGGAAAGGGAGATAGTGGCTGGATCACAACTAGAAGGAAGCATGCATTTTATAATTCAGACTTTTTTTCCCAAATGCCTATACGTCAAAGTGTGATAAATAAAACCAAACATGGGCGAAATCCACACACGTGCATGGACGCATAGACCTTCCCCCTTGCTTCAATCAGTTCCTTGAAGGGCAGTGAATTACACGAAATATGCTTTGATGACTGCAGAACTACCACTCTATGCCAAAAGTTCAACTGGGCTTCTGATTTTGTTAACTGACAAAGTTCACAAGAAAGTGGCAATCATTCATCTCGAATTCACAAGACTCTTTCACTTGTTCGAATTTATGAAGTATTTCATAGTTATGAACAAAACTGAAAGCCAATGAACTGTCTAAATACCACAGTAGTGTCAAATAAACAGTTTATCAATTGGTCCTTCTGCTGTTTAAACTTTGCAAACTTAAAAACTCAACCAGAAAGACCTACAGAAAGATCTAAGGAGCTGGTTTGGGAGCATTGTTTCCCAGACCTCTCTCTGAAGCCACATTCTCCTCATCCCTTCAACCCCACATCAGCAGCACAACAGCATAAAACTTTCCCCGAGTCTTTCAAGCTTAGCAATAAATCCGCTGCAGTCTGAATTATCAAAATTATTCAGACTGTTCAAATGATTTTTTTGTTCCAAATGGACTTGGCACGCTGGTCAGGAACTTGTCAAGTCAAACACAAGCAACAAAAGTGGAATTCTTCTTGCTAAGCTAATTGATGGTCCTACAAAAACGAAACACGCAACTGCATATTCAAAACTTTCAAAGACGCACTGTATTACAGTTACGGAGTGCCTTCCCCTCTGCGCCTGCTGTAATATGATCGTAATTGCTATGAAAGGGCGAGAGACCGACTATATGTTAAATCCTGCCATCTGTAGGTGCTTTACACAGTTCCATTTGCTGCTGCCGGGTCAAAAGTTTACCCTATTTTCACTTGTTCATAACCAATCACACAAGTCTCTGCTATGTGTAATCTTTGACCCACTCTCAAAGCAATTTTTGTATTATACAGTCATATGATTACACTGAAAAAACCCACACGTTTTATTAAGAATACGCTTCTTGTTGGTTAGCTTAATAATTATTATTATTTCCATATTCAGTAAGCGTACTGTACCGACCTTTTTCTTCCCAGTTAACTCCCTAGGAGCACAACCACAGTGCCATGAATTCTCCCTGCAAAATGCTCCAGCATTTCTGGCTCGTTGCAATCCAGAATGACATGCAAAACAGGGCTGCAAAGCATTCTTGCTACCTGTCGTTTTAAAAGTAGGGGGAAGCAACTGCTCTGTTTGTCCTAATAGGGAGATTAAATAGGGAAATTAATATTCACAGTGAAAACAAAAACAGTCTCTGAAAATCAGGTTTTCCTAGGAATATCCGTACCTATTTACCTTAAAAGTTAAATATGCAAAAAATATATTGCATGGAAACATTTATGCTATTGATGATATTATTATTATTATTATTATTATTATTATTATTATTATTATTATTATTATTACTAAGGAACAAGCAGTCCCATGAACAACAGAATTAATTAAGCCTCATCTCCCACAGATTTACACCTCCTGGTTGGTTGACTTTGGTGTCTAGAAAGGTGAAAGCTTTGAATGAAGCTTTTCCCACAGTTGGGACATTTGTTTAACGTCTCTTCTTCCATCACTAGGATTCCCAGGCAACTAAGAAGATTATTTCATGCTGTAACCTTTCCTTCTGTCAGGGCACCTTTAGGTGCTTCCAACTATACTCAGCTACTTATTTACACAGAACTTGTGGGATGTGAATTTCGAGACCTCCGCTGTGCCAAAAAAAGGTGATCGAAATCAACAATAGGTTTAAAAGCTACTGAGGGGAGATGAAGGGACGTTTGTGCATGTACACAAGTGCCCGGTGTGACCTCACAAGCCTTGTTTCCATAGGAAATGAGGCTAAAAATACAGCAGAATATTTCAGCTTATTATAATTTCACAGAAAGCTATTTTAGATGGACCAAACCAAACAACTGACTATGCTAACAGATCACCTACAAAGTAGTATCTCAATATTTAAATCCATCTCATAGATTTTGCTAGACGGTTTTCAAAGGAAAACAGACACACAGGGCCCATTTATCTTCTAATAAGATATATAGATAAAGAAACACATTTCCATAGACATGTATTCATGTATTTTACTGTAATCTATGAATTGTTGTAGATTTGCAATCCTTTTTTTTTTTTTTTAATCTAGCATTTATGCAAGTGTGTTTTGTCTCCTAGGATATAAACACAGGTCAGCACTCACGTGAGTAGCTGCATTGCTCCATTTCACGTTTGACTCTTAGATGCTCAACCCTTCGTAAGCGTTAACAGGGAACAGAAGCAAGCCCATGCCACGGAGAAGTTAAGTAATATATATCAGAGAACAATCAAACAATTAACAGCATTAAACCATTTCTAAGCAGGTCATAAAATATGTTCACATACAAAATTCAAATAGTTATGAAATCCCAATCATTTACTGAAAGACAGAATAAAAACTACCCCAAATAAATAAATCAAAATATAGATTCTAAGGCCAAAACAGTCCATCCTCTCACCTTTTGTACAACAAAGACCATAGGATTTTATTCAACAGCTCCTAAAGCAAGCCCGATATTCTGACATCTGCCAGCAAATTTCATTGCATTTATGCATTGGTGCCAACAACGTACACATTTCAGACCTGACCATGCGTCTGGACATACATATGCTGTCAAAGCAGAAAAAACAAACTATGCACTTCTAAACCGGCATCTTGTGCTTGGAGACACTTCCATGGCTCTGTTCTACAAATACAGCTAGAAAAAAGTTCCATTCTCAATGAGCCGTCATTCGTGTCTAAAAGCTTTTAACAAGCTTCCAGACAAGGTAGACCTTTGATCTATATGCCTACCTAATACTTGAACAATTCTCCACGTGCCTGTAAAGATTCTGAATTTTTTCTCATTTGTGTGTCCTTTATTAACAACAGCGACAGAAGATTAATTTAAAAACCAGAAACAAACAGAAGTTTAAAGTGTCACAACCTTACTGAACCCTGCATTTTTTCTTGCTGTAGGAAAATATAAGTACTCTATCTGAAATGGAAACCAGATTTGAAAGAACAAACAGCCACAAAAAGCTGGGTGAAGCTCTGAGACCACCTTTTAATTATTGTAGGTAAGAACTGGACCCTTAAAGTATAAACATACATAAATCGTCTACATGAGAATATTGCTAGGTAGGAGTCCCACCAGAATAAAAATAAACAAGACGTGAATCCAAGCTGTTACACCCTCTTTCATGATGCACAACTCTTTAAAATGCTGTCTTTCCAAGTCACACTTGGAAAGCCACTACTTCCGTAAACTGATCAGTCTCTATCAATGCGTTAGAAAAGAGAAAAAGCTACTGGTGATGTTGTATTTCTTCTAAACAAAAATAAACCAGAAATCAACATTTTAAAGCAATGAAACAAATTTATCCAACTGGAAAACATGTTGGCAGATGTTATTTTATATATAAATATAAAATAATGAATTATAAAATAATTAATACTAATGACCGTATACCAGACATTAGCTATTACACACTACTTACAATTATACCAACATAGATTTTTAATTTATATTTTTTTAATTATCATATACATAAATATAAAAAAAAAAACCAAACGTGTGCACATATCCACACAGCATTCACACACCTGCTAACAAGATCGGAGTCACCTGTGACCCAGGCTAGGAACAAGTGAATAGTCTTTCGTCCAGGGGAAAGCAAGATAGATGATATTTAGAGGAAACACGCTCCACTGAACTTAGCAGCAGCAGAATGGGCAAAGAACAGTGGGAAAAGACAGGCATAAAAGAAGAAATAAAGAAAACAAGGCGACAGAACTGACTCTTAAGAACAGAAACGGGAAGGCTGAAGGTACCCAAAGGTATCTATGTCTGAACACAGGGAAATTTTTCACCTTGGCAGAAAGGTTTGATCAAGAGCAGAGCTCAACCAACTGCAAGAGATGACAAGACTGAAGGAGCGAAGCTGGGAATTCAGGAAACCTGACTCAAACCCCAAGGTGATCCAGTAGCATGGAAACACTATAAAGCCATTTGCTATTTTGTCTAAGTTTGTGCATCTCTCCTAATTTTTCTACGATGCAAAAAGCAATCTTCGAAAGTTTGCAACTGAGCATGAATGTCTACTATTCTTTATATTGCTGGGGCAATTTGCAGACTTTTAACACTGATCTTAGCGATTTGGTTAGCCGACTCCGGCAGGCCCCATTCCTGATGGGGAGAAACAATCTGTCCCCAGCAAACAGATCTTTCATGCCAGAGACAGAAACCTTACAGGAGTCTGATGAAGGTCAGGGGAATTTACAAGTACCTGGATTTCATGTAGGTCCACAGAGGGAACTGCGAAGCAGGAGAATTGCTTTCATTCATTTTTATTTAAGAACAACAATTCTGCCATACATATTAGAGGCCAGGCTAATTGGAATGACTCTGTACAACACTGCATGTATTTCTCTATTTGACTGTATTTGAATTAAGTGATCCAGATTATTTGGATAAATACACATACACAAAAGTAACTTAAAGCTTCTTCTACCATCAGCTGAAAGAGAGAAATACAGTAATTCTAGATCTTAAAGCTGACACCCTCTTTGTACCTGATTTTTCTATTTCGTTTTCACTTCAACCATCTTCATTATTACAAGAGATTAATGGCTTCCTAAGTGTGAAAATTCTTAAAACAGTGAATCTGAAAAAATGTAAAAGCTAAAAAATATAAATCATATAAAAAACTAATTCTACATTTAGTATTTAACCTCGTGATGCTCAAAACAACCAACCAAGTGTGGAGATAATTTTTAGAGGCATTTGTTTTGGACAACCGGCATAAATTAAAAAGGTATTCAATGCTCTCATGCAATGGGTATGTGTCCTATCTCAGGATAATAAAAACTTTATAGACTAATGCTGCATGTTGACATGTAATTTTTTTATTTTTTTTTATATATGTATACAGAGCTTTCCAGCTTCCCATGCTCTTTTCAGTTTTAGTAATGGTCTCAAATTAATTTCAAAATTCTCTTAAAAAGCAATATAAAACTATAATATCAAAATCCACTCAAAAATCAGTATTTGACTTCTCAAATGGCAATTAGAAGTTGGAATCTGAATTACTTCATATGCAAATAAGATACATTTTATATAGGATGGTAGCTTGTAATTGATAAAGGCACTTTTAATGAACTGTTTTAAAGGATGTGGTTTTCTATTAAAAGAGGCTGCTTATTACAAGGGGTTTGCAATTATATTTCGGTGGTTGGATGCAGATCCTCCCAGCAGCTAATTCTCACAGACCTCACTTCCTAGTCCTCAGGGTAATCACCAGCCTGAGCAGCCTGCACACAGCACAAGTAGCTATCCTAGAAACTTTGTCAAGATGTCATCATGGAAATAAGACCAGACCAGGACAGAAGGGAGGCTCTTCTACCTGGCCCCTTGCACTCCACCTTCTTCCACTCCTCTGGAGGCAGCCCTCTAAACTGGATTGTGGCAAGCCTCCAATACTGTCCAGTTGCTGGGCAGCATTTGCTGCTGCAAAGCTGCTCTCCATCTCCTTTGGTAAAAAGCCGAGCAGATGGAAATTTCCTGTAGCCTGGTCTTGGCCCACGGACCACCGTTTGGACCATACTCCTCTACGAATAAGAGCAATCTATTCATTGCATCGAACTGACTGGCCCTACTGTCCTCTTTTACAACACAACCCCCTCCAATCCCTTAAGTCAGTGATAAAACACAGCGCAATGTGAGCACATTTCATCGCCTGTGCTTGGGCTAGGAACTAAGCCATGAAGGAAAATACGGCCATGTCACGCTAAGCAAAGAAACACATGAGTAACTCTGGCAAGCACCTAAGATAAGGCTCTTCCGAATGACTGAAGGTAATGTTATATTGATGTTATAATAAATTATTACCTATACGCGCAGACACAGAGTAAGCAGAAGCAGCAGTGGAAGCTGTGCAACCATCCTCTTCAGAGTGGCAGCTCTATGTTCTCTTAAAACATTGGAAGACAAGAATAGGAAGGAATCCTTTACACAATTAAAAATGTTATAAACCTTACTGTGTCCTGAAAGCTTCCAAATTTTATTTGGAATGAAAAAACCACCTCAATATATCTAACAACCATAGCTTTTCACAGGATGCAAAGGGGTTCTCACTTTCATTGGTCTTCCCTTGTCCCCCCTACTAAATTACAGCTAAAACCACGAGGGACCTCAAGGCAGAACTGTCCTGATTTCTGTTCCCTTAGCTGTGGGATGTATCTCAGTTTTTACATGGAGGCTGTTAAGACTGCTGTTGCTTTTAAAACTCCATTCAGAAAGATGAGTCAAGGTTCTGGTCATTGATGTAGCTCTTCTGGTTGTTCCAGTGACAAAACCAGCTTTTCCTGAAGAAGGGAAAACCTTTGGCAGCAGAGGATGAGATAGTCCCTTTAAGGACTATTACCTTCTTTGCATAAGGTCAAAAGATGGTCACTGTGAATGTATGATATACTTCATAAGGTCCTGAGTAAGAATTCTCCACTGTTTATCTGATAGTTGAAGAGGAAAGCCAGGAAAGGGAAAACTGCCTAAAGGTTTCTTACAGGGATTTACAAAATGCAGTGCTACCTCTTCCCATGAAAAAAAGCCTCCCTCCAAGAATCTGTCACAAGAAGAAAAGGTCCATTCTTGATTCCCACATGCAGCAAGTGCTACAGCTTCAGTAACCAAGCAGAGCTTCCCTGGAGAACCTCTCCAGGGAGAGCTCCCTTTCCCTGGAAAGGCTCCTCACTGGATCTTCCCAGCAAGCAGAGTACGTGGGGAATATTCAGAAGGTATTTGCTGCTCAAGTGCCTGATATCAGCAGAGACAGCGAAGTGATGACAGGCCCCTTCTGGATGAAAGGTTAGGGCTCTCCTCAAAGGACCCAAGCAGCCTAAAACATATTTGAACCAACCTGATAGCGTACAGGGGCAGAAGAGGAACTCTTTCTTACCCTTTTGTACCCACGCTTTTCTGCCATATAGTGCATGAGCAGAGGCAAAGGCAGGATGGGTGAATTAACTCAGAAAAAAGCTGTCCAAAAAAGCTGAGCAATCAGTCCTCAAAAAATTAATGATAAAAGACTTTGAATAAAGCCAATTTGTAATGGAATGTAAGAAGGGAAGTCCCTCAAGAGAAAAGCTGTCTACCAGCTCTGCAGCAGGTTTTGCTGCCCCATGCAGTTTACCATGGCAAGTAGCCAACTTGGCAAGGCTCGCTCTTCTCCAAGGAGCCTGGCGGGGTGCCAGCCACACTCACGGGTCTCATTTCTGCTGCCAAGCTTGAGGGGCAACCGAAGATCCTGTTTTGTGAATCTGCAGACCCGGTTATGACCGAGAATATTTGTGTTTTAAAACGTTCCCAAGCAAGTCAAGTTCCTTCTATTTATACAGCGACTGAACAGGCGAAACAGAATACTTCACCCAGCTAGAGAAAATGAGCCACAGATTGTTAATTATATGGCTATTTGCACTTTGACTGGAAGAGGAAGTAAGCTGGTTATAACTACTTTGGGCTTCACTCCTGCAACTGCATTGAAACCACATTTATGACAGCTGAAACTATGCAATTTTATATAAATGTGGGCGCTTCCTGTTTTTGAAGCAAGTCCTCGGCTGCTCGCCCTTACCTCACGGTAATGTTGCTGGAACCAGAATGCATTAAATGCGCTTAGTTTCAAAGACTGCTCTTAAGATCTTACTTAACTGTTTTAAACATGTAGATAAAATGCATGTATTGGACTACTGCTGCCAAGCATCTCTATTTCTAGGATCTAACCGTATTCCTTAGGCATTAGGAAACATGTATGTTCTCCACGTGTGTGTCCGAAACGCCCAGCTGTCACCCGGGGCATGCTCAGTCCTTGGTGACGTGGTCACGGTCACTCTCGGATGGGGAGGCAGGCACCGCGCTTTCCCCCGAGCAGGCAGGCTGCACTCCAAATTACATGCACCAGCAGATCTATCTTTTTCCACTCAATATGCAGAATTTCAAGTAATTTGTAATAGCAGCTTTGTTATTTTGATCATTATCAATTCTTCACTGTGGCAAGTGTATGTTCAATTTTATAGACAGTGAGTGTGGGGAGTTAACACAGTCCTCCTGGCATAAATCAAAGAAAATCATTATTTAACTGGATGATAATTTTTAAAATACCATTTACAAACTCTAATAAGCAGCAGTATGTTTCCTGTGCCTTTTCTCTTACTTTGCTTCTTTATGTTAATTGGATCTCACAAACCAAACTCCTGCAATGAGTACAATTACATAAATCAGCACTCTGCTTTTCCACTGACAGTCATTTTCCGAAGAGATTACAGCAGGAAGGCATCTATAGACTGATCATACTGTTCAACTGAAAAGCAAATGCATATCCAGTAATTCCTGATGATAAAATGTGGTAATTCTTACTTACAAAAAAACCCCACCTACATTTAATTTATAATGTATTCCTCCTGATTTGTTTTCTGACATACTGCTTGAGAGTTAAGTACCCCCTATAAATGCAAGATATTTACAGTCAAGATCACCAAAATCCTTAATATAGAGAAGTGTCAGCCTTTGCTTTGCACTCCAAGACCACAGCCTCTTATTTTTGACCAATAGATCGAATCCCGTATCTATGAAAACTTGCCAGCCTTGCAGTGCTAACAGAGCGAACAATTACAGACCTCTTAGTCTCAAACTGGAAGATTAACTAAAGATTCAATTTAAAAGCCCTTATGCAAAACCCTCCAACTAAAAGAAGCACTAAAGCCAAAATTTCAAATTCAATTACACCTGATTTATTGATTTCTCTTCACCTAACTTACAAAGTAAACACAGTATATGGTCCAACTCATGCACTTCTTTCAAAGCACTTCCCTTGGTCGCCCTCTTCCTGCCTCAACTCAAGGCACGGTTTCAAAGTGGCAGACAAGCCAATTTGCAGCTAGAAGAGGCTGGTCCTGCTGTCCCTCTTCCAGGACATCTTCAGCGCTGACGTTTGTCCAACTCTGGAGTTAGCAAGTTCAAAGAGCTGAAGAGCCAGCCAAGTAACCCAACCAAAAATGTGGTTAGCTGCTCACTGGTTTGGCTCCCTGAGCCGACTCACCCCAGGGTTGTGGTGGCAGGGACGCTGCCACGAAGGAGACGGGGTAACGCCTCAGCAGGGAGGCTGCAAGCCACGCTTCTAGAAGCCGTTAGACCAAGGTTAGCTGCAACGCCGCTGCATTTTCATGGTTGGACTAGATAATCTGAAAGGTCCCTTGCAACCTAGGGAATTCTATGATTCTGTGATTTGTGACGTCTCCACAAAAACTGGCCCCATGTTCAGCCTCTATCCTCCAAACAAGGGAGGACACAGAAAAACCCAATTTAAGGGGTGCAGTCTAAAGCTTCCCAATTACCTCACTGGGCTACAGACTCAAAGTCTCGACTCCTCTTTTGACTTTTTTTTTTTGACTGAAGCCTACTGTTTCTGACATAGAAGCACTCAAGTCCAGATCTTTGCCCCAAAATCCCACACTTATCCCCAAAAATAACGTGAGCGTTTCTAATAACGCGGATGTGGGGGGAAAGACTTAATAAAGGCAACCCAGATTAGCTAAAAGATACATCATAGTGGAACAATTCTGCTGTTAAAGATCATGCAGATGTTACGGTGGAGGCAAAGCAAGCCTTTCTTTAGCTACAGCACAGCTGCTGCATACAACTTCAAAAAGACTTGGCACAGGACTTCAGCCACAAAACTTCCCCTTCGTTTCATGCACGTCATCTGAAACTTCAGCGAGCTGCACCAAGGACAAAACTGACACAAGGGTTGTCTGGAACATCTTATGAACAGTGGGGAAGCTCCTTGTGCTGCCGATGCTCACATGCACCTTCACAAAACTCAACTATACACCTCCATTTCTCCTCAACCCAGCAATCCCTCAAAAGCAACGATATCCCACACTGGTGTCCCTCAAATTTGTACTTGCATTATCTGCTTTAAAGACAACTGAATTACCACCTAATGAATATACATCAAAGCTTCAAAAATAGCCATAATAAAAAGTGAAGGAAATTATCAGTTAAAGTAACATTAGAAAGTATTACCAACTTCCGTTCGCATCCTTCATTACCTATACACTGAGCTGCTCTGAACAGTGAGACACCCTGACCACAAAGCTGAAAATGCCATAGCTTACAGTCACATTGAATGTCCATGCTTAATGTCGGTCTTGTATTTTCCACATAGTAGACGCACTACAAGGAAAATATATATTCACTGTCTAAAGTCACAGTTCAGCTTTTCCCTTTAAATGTGTTCAAGTGTTATAACTAGTTACATGCGGTACACAAGAAGAACATGCACTGATTTTATACATTTAACAGTAAAGCACACAGAACTTAATTTTATCTGCATACTAACATTACACTTACTTCTGATTTCCTCTCAGTGATTACACTGATAGGACATGTACCCGAGAAACCTAAACTACTTTAACATACATGTATGTGTATGAGATTAAATTAGAGCATTCCTGACGCATGGGAACAGACGCTTAGAAACTGCTTTTAATTTCTCCCTTTTTCTTCTTTTATTAATTCACATGACATCAGCTCATTGACTCTTATGACATTCTTAGCTTCTACAATGTGAAGCCATAAACTGATTTGTCACCTACAATATTCTTCCCACAACTGTGAAGTTACAAAGAATAATTAGTTCAAATGAGAAAACCGCAGTAGGAGCAACTAAAATTACGTTAACATTCAAACTTTGTAAGTAAAACAGCATAGAAAAAAACTGCAGAAACAAAGAAATATAAACAGAAATGCACTGAAAGAGGTTTTTTTAAAAACTTCCTCAATTACTTCATTATTAAGAACTTGATAAAAAGCTGGAAACCCACGACTTTAGAGAATATTAGTAATGTTGATTAAAAACAGTGAAGAGAGCTCATTAAAGCAAAGGTAAGGCATGAAATACTAGAAATATTAACCACAGTATTACTGTATTCATGAAAACATAACACTTCAAAATGACCTACTTTAATAATAGTACAAAAATGAAAGAATATGGGCACTAACCCCCCGACTCTACTGGTTTTATAAAACACCATCTACTTCTCAGAATTAGTAACAGACTCATGAAACTGAACCAATTTGTTCAACAGATGTTTCAGTTAACCCAAAGGAATTTTACTTTTCTATTGTAGAAATAGAGCACGCGGAACAAAATTCCACTATTCTTAGCAGCTTTCAAAATATATTAGCTCAAAATTAGCTTTCATTTCCATTCTTTCTTTCTTTCACATAACAGAAAACATTTTCCATACCGGATTAGACGTGCCACCGAAATAAAGTAGGCACATTGATAAAACAAGTCGCCCTCCCCCGCCCCGTTTTATGGGACACGCAGGAACGGCAGAGTTTTTATTTTTCTTGGCGTTCCTCTCTCCACATTAGCCGATAATCTTCCCCCGTGTAGCTCTGCCAGCGCGCTGCCCCGCGGGCCCACAACACCCCTGCTGTTCCCATCCCCGGCTTTTTCTCCAGCAGGCTCCGCGAACCGGGCGATCCTTTCGTAAACGTGTGCTATTGCATCAGTCTAATTGCAACATAATTTTCAATGCTCTAGGTAAAGCAAATAATTTCATTTTTTAACCTCTGCTTATAAAAATGCAGATTGGTTTTCTCCCCCCTCCCCTCCCCCCCCCCCGCCTTTTTTTGTTTATACGTTTAAAGATTTAAAGAATGACTTGCACTGCACAACAGTAGTCAAACAAAAATACCTCAGGTTTTCTTAGAAAGCAGCACTTAAAAACATTGCTTGGCGCCTAAAGCATTACTGCAGCCTTTCACAGAGCCATATGTAGCAGATCCCCCATGAGCAGGCTGGAAGGGGAACGTGCATTCTTACTCTGTGTATTTAATATAGTATTTAGCCATTACCAAAGCCTCATAGCTTTTACTGTGTCCGTCTCTCCTGCAATAGAGAGCAACAGCTTATCTGGCAAACACACTCACTACGTTTCTAGGCACCAAAGACAAGCTCTTGGTTAATTCATAAAATCTGATCTAATGTTAGATATTTTGCATTCAGGTTAGCTAAGTTAAAACAATATTTAGCTTAACCATGCCTTGTCCAAAAAATTCTCTGTTATCTACTGATTACAACAGCATTGTAGCTAGCTGTGGACATCACACTGGGAAAATACAAATCCTGAGCCTGAAGAAATGCAGATGAAATTCTGACCACAAGCCGTTCTGATAGTGGGCATTACAAACACTGTCTGCTTTGCATCTGACACAATAACCAGGCACAAGAGGCATGTGCCTGCGATGAACGACGAATTTACGTGTCATTTTGGTTTTATATACGTACATTATCTGAGTTGACAGCATTAAAAATGCCGTGCTTCTTGCACCCCAAATCATATTATGTGATACAAACTTCAACACTAAAACCAACCTGCAGAGGCAAGCACCGAGGAGGAAATGTCAGAAGTAAGTTTTAGAGAAACTTAAATTTTGCCTTTGTTTTCTTCCGTGGCATGGTATACACCACAGTTATGTCATACCATTTCCACAGCACCTCTGCTTCATTCAGCGTACAGAATTACCACTAATCAAACAGTAATCTTTTGCTCTTGGTATTTGGCGTATGGTCCAATACCCTATTTACTGCATGCTACTCAAATTTTTTTTGGAAGATGGAACAAGTAATTTCTTTGTGAATTCAACGGTGCAGCTGAGTGCTTCATCAACATAATGGTTAGTCCTACTGTTACTCTTTTACTGCTACCTTAGAATAACTGTGTTATTCCTAACTTCCTAACTAAAGCAGTGACAGCTTTAAGGTCAAAATGATTCTCCAGTTCTGAAGACAACTTTGTCTCCAGCTTGGCATAACTCAGACCTAATTTCTTCACAGCACTTAGCATTACATTGTGCTTTATATAGCACTTTCAAACCTCAGCCCCCACTGCCTCACTAGCAGTTATCAGTGCTCAGCGCTTTTCCAAATCAGATCCAAAGATCTCAAGTCATCCACAAGACAGCAAGACACGGACAGTTAGCAGAGACGTGAGAAAAGCCAGGATCCAGCAACTTACCTAGCATCACCGAGGAAGTCTGCAGCACAGCCAGGAAGAAAGTCCTGTTCCCCAGGGCAGCATGCAGCTGCGCAGAGCATCCGAATGGCCTCTGCCTCCCTCGCCCGCCACGTACGTCCCGACTTCTGCTGGAAGTGAGGCAGGGGTACTACACAGAACAGCCTTCTCCACCACATCAACCAGATTCATTCCCGGAGCAGGTCCATCCTGTGCACGGAATGAAGCAGGGGACCTATAGAAAAAAAAACAGCACATCAGCGCACAGTTAAATACCGTTAAATTTTAAGGCTTCCTCGCAAGAGGTCAAATTAAAGAGTTTTGCAAAGACAAGCTCAGTTTTGACGTTCCTTGACTTGGACACTGCCGCACTGCAAAAATGTTTGCATTCATCGCTTCTAGAAAAAAGTAATTGAGACATCAGACCTTGTACGTGGGGTCACACTGACACCTACAAAAAGCAGCAGTGGGGTTGAAATCTTTAGATATGCGGTGCAGCTCTGGTGGCAAAGGAGTAAACTGGTTGCAATCACAAACCAATTCTCTGCATGGGGACTAGCCATAGGCGATGGTTAAAAACATATTCTCAAGGAGCTTCTATTGAAATCAAAGAGTGTTTATTTATATTCAAAGATCTTTATACAGAAGGACCTTCCCGAACAAACTCCTCTGCCTGTTTTCCTCAAGCCATATCCTCCGGCCCATGTCGATTCAAGCCCTAGTCCTTCTTCATTCCTACCTTCAGCGCCCTTGCCAAGCCCCTCCTCACCCCAGCTCCCCAAGGCTTTCCATCTCTCCTGGCTCAGTCACTTCCAGGCTTGGCTGGCAGTGCCACCTTGACTCCCCCTCCTTCATTCCCCAACATATTGTTGTATGAACTCTCACTCTCACCTCGGGTCTGCCTCCCCTGTTCACAGTCCACAGTATTTTGGGTCCGGGACCACACCAGAGCCGCGTGCTTGCCAGTGCCCCACGGGTCCGCTTCTGGCTCTCAGCATTGGGGTACAAGGCATCGGTTTCATCCCCCACCTCAGTCTCCCCCTCCCCACCCAGGCCATGCAGCTCTCACACGCTTCAAGGCGGCATGCGAGAACTGTGATTTCTTTAAAAGGTTACAGTTTGGTTAGATCTGAGATTTTCGCAGTGCTGACAGAGGCAAAGCCGTGACTCATAAGCTGCTTTTCTTCCCCTGTGCCTATCACCAGCGCTTCCCGCACTGCCATCTAACTCCTGTCTCTGCTTCAAGGGGAGGGACACAGAGTATTTCCAGAAAAGGTTCTTTATTTAAAGAAAGAAAAAATCTACAATGAGAATTAACTTTTTCCACACGTTCTTATAGACAGCTAAATAATTTTGGCAGGAAAAAAATAAAATAGATTAAGCTAGAGGCAATTGCCTGGCCCCAAAGGCTAATGTTTGACAAAGTTATAAAAAACTCCAACCAGCATCTCACACTGGGAAGCACCAGGCAGCCTTCCTTACTGCAATTCCTGGCACTCCCTTTTTGGCCCTTAATAGCCTCAGTTGTTCAGCTCGCTGCAACGAGACCTGTGTAAATGTTAACACCTGAGACCAGGGGTCAAACTGAGGAGTGGTGGCTGTGGGTGGACAGTGCCGGCGTGAGGGCGATGCAAGCTGCCTTTGTCGTCACCTCCAGTTTTGTTGCACGTCTACAAGCGCCGTTCGAACAGCATCAGCAGACAACAGCACACAGTCCAGCCAGGGCTTCTTCAGATGCCACCGTTTTCATCCTAGAGGTACCAATGCTTGCTTGAAAAGCTACAGCTGCTCACAAAATACTTCTAGGCCACTGAAGTAAAATGGGTTAGCTTCATTCCCGATGAAGGTCACACACAGCTTGCAGAGATAATTTAAGCAAATCCATTTTACTTCACATTTGCACTAAATTAGAAGCAGTCCTATATCAGTTACAAAGAGGAAGGGTAACTTCGTACCATATTATTGCTGGTGATCATCTGCCCCTGCCTGGAGGGGAAATAACTTTCTTGCATGAAACTCTGGGAAACTTTTTCTTTCCTTTTCTCTATTTAGGAGTTATTTATCTCAGCATGAAAAACAAATGCAGCACACTCTCATGTAATATACAGAAAGAGGAAAACCTCTCAAAACAGACAACACATTCTTTTAGAGCAAAATCCAATTTACAGATTTTTTTAACTGAGCTCGTAATAAGAAACAAGACAACAATTTCTCGATGGCTCTTGTAAACACTTCTGTACAAACATGGTCCAGAAGAGCAGATCAAGAAGAGAAAAACAGTGCGTCACATGCTCACGGATTGATGCAAATTATAGTATGGATTAAGTGCACTATGACACTTACTTTTCAATATGAAATAATTATTTCCAAGGAATGACTAACTATTCCTGTGAAATCATATTTAATGTGAAGACTTCTGATGTACCTCATTTTTAAAAAGCACTTATTAACAATGGCAAAAAAAAGTATGTGACCCACATGCACACTCCTAGAGCATCCATGTTTATTCTTATGAAAATAAACTGAGAAGCTTCAACATCAGTGTGTAAAACATAATGAAGCATTAAAAGCACATTTCCATTTCCAAAAAAGACTAATAAATAATTTTATTATATCTTGAATTCAATTTAAGTAATGAAACTGGCTATCGAGCATCTATAATAGCTAGATATATTTTTTTAAGGCCAGAATAATTATCTGATCGGTAGTTACAGTTAAGATGAAAATATAATTAGGTTGAATGAAACTTCAGTACTTCAATGTACAACCATGGAAACTACATGAAACCTCTTCCTTAAAAAAGAGAGCAGAATTTCATGCGCTATTTCATTTGGCAGATTATAACATATTTGCTGTCAGCAAAGGACTTTTTTCAATGAAGATGAAGGAAAAGAAAGTATTTCCATTCATGCAGCATTGCCCACCTGATTGCAAGTATCAGGCACTGGTAGTTGTCTCTCAACTGTAAGCAACTGTAATAGATTTTGTTGCTAAAAACTCATCTGAAATCCAGCAGACGTCCAAAAACACTATCTGTTTGTCTAACATAAACTAACCTAATTATTTTGTCATCGAAATCAATATTTATGGGCTAAAACACTACATCAAGTAGGAAAGCTTCAATGTAAAACAACTCATGAAATACAGATCATAGAAATGCTTGAAAAGGCTCTAGGACTGAATGTGTTTATGTAAGATTTGTGAATATATAAACACTCGGTTATATACATCAAGAAAAAGGTGAGACTCAGTGCAGTGAACTAATCATCAAAAAGACTGATCTTCCTTACGACAAGTGTATTCTTACAAGGACTTAAGCCAGCTGGCTGAAGTGTATTGAACATCTTACCCAACAGCAAAGATTCATCCAAGACCATTCATTCATTGTAAGGTAAGATTCCCCTTTTCTTAAGAAGTTTCCAGCATTTTTGAAGTACAAGTTATTCCCTGAAAACCTTCAGCAGCTTTTTGTTACTAATACAGTTATCACAAAAGCCACACTACAATGCAAACAGCGCATTTGCTATGATCAATGTATACTGGCATCATTTGATGAGGAATTCATCTCTGTATAGTAAAATTAATTCTGTTATTACGTTAGTTTAGGGAAGTTTTTCTTTAAATCGTCATAAGGAACATAACTTCCTACAATACTACAACTCTCAGTCATCAAAAATCTCAAAATCATGCCTCCCTTTTTAAATCTAAGAAATATCTCAAAGAATTGTAATATCCTATATAACTGACTGCTGCTACACTAGCATCAGCACAAAAACTATTTCATGCATCGATCAACATGTATAGTGTAATTTACTCTTTTATTTCAGCCTGTTCAAATAACATGACACAATGGCTCAGTATACGACATTATGGTTCTTATGCAAATAAACAGACTCCCACATTGAGGTTACTGCTCCACAATACATTGCACACAGCTGCTCACGGCTTGTCTTCACACTGAAAAGCAGTTTAAAATGGAATAGCAACCTCACACCTGTATTCCATTGATTTTTATTGACTTAGGGCATATTATTAAAAAAATATAATAATAATTAAAAGAAATCTGAGTTACCAAGACAGACAACAGTGCCTAAAACCTCCCACTGATGTGGCACAGCGTGCTTAATTTTGTGGTTCATCATCATATGAAAAGAAGCCCGTGTCTTGGAAGCCAAGTCTGACACAAGAAGCACCCACAGCATCCCATCCTCTACTGCTAACCCCATCCCCAGCGCCATCACAAGTTCAAGGGAATTTAGCGTCAGTTGAATATTTTAAAGGTTGAATGCCTCTTCTGTTCTTTATCAAGCATCTAGGGAAACACTGGGCGAGTCAAAGTATTGTAGTTTTATGGACATCAGCTCATGGCCCCCATTGACTTTCTTAGGATCTGCGGCAATTTCCAGCACCTCACGCACTCTTCTAACTGACTAAAAGTGTTAGTCGGTCATTTCATAAGCACTTATTTTCTACCAGTATTTAGGCTCATCTCATTTCATGTACTCTACAAGAGAATTTGTTTTTCTTAGTCTATGAATGACACTGCCAAAAATAGCTACAGAGCAAATAGTAAAGGGTATATAGTAGCATGTCATGCATATGGTATCAACTAAAATAAACCTACTTACAGTCTATTATGTCCTCAAAATAATGCACTCTCAGAGAGTTATAAAAGCAAAACTGGGTAACTGCACAGATAGAAGGGTAATCTTGCATAGAAAGCTAACAGAAGGTGCTTAGATTAAATGCAAATACACCTGTAGTATTCTCTGGCCACCGAACTGGCTCTTAGATCATATCTCAGAGTGAAGATGACTCCTGGCACACATTTGGCAGTACTGTACCAAAGCAAACCCTTTAAAATTACCCCCCTCTTATTATCATGGCTTAGAACAAGAATACACCGTGACCATTTATTTTTGTGAGCAAAACCCTCTTTTTGCTACAGGGTTTTATGACTGCTTTTAAACTAGGCTTTAGTTTTTACCTAGGTAACTTTCAGAAATTCAAAAATACATGATAAAATTCCTACATTTGTCAAAGACACAAGAAAGTTCCCCATAGAGCAGAGAATAAAAAAAGAGAACTAAGAAATTTTATTGCTCCTGAACATACAAAAATGCATGTCATGCACAGGTTCCTTAATGAAACAATGATCATTAAACTCTATTATACTCTTTGTGCCTAATTGGTCAGATTCTTTGAAGAAAATGTTCTTTTTTACACCATCTTGCTATTCCAGTAGTGTGCTTAGCTCCCGAAATGGTAGGTTTTGAGCCTGAAACCCACGATGAGAAGGAGCAGAGAATATTTTCTAACAGATATGCTGTGAGTAAACGTGGTTTTAGTGCCTCAAAGCTTGACAGCTCTGATCTAATATGCTGATTTCTCCTCTACCCCCTGGGCTACATTTGTAAAACCTAATAATCTCCTTTTCGAGATCTCTTATTTGAACCCACAAATCCTTCCTCTCATGGAACTACCCCAAACACCATCACGTTATTCCGGACAGAAATGTTCAAAGTGTGCTGTTACACCAGGGTGCTGAGACAATGTAGCAGCTAACTGCTATTAAAAAGTTCTTGTGTTCCTGTCCCTTTCCTTGTATTCATCCTATTCTTTAGTAAACCTGTTCAACTCACTAATCTCGCATAAAACTGGTCACTTTTTTTTGTAGATTAGCAAACTGAATCAGTTCATCAAGGGCTGAGAGAAGTTTTACAGCCAGCAAGACAGGGGAAAAATATGACAATCTGGCGTAGACTGAGGAGAAGACGATGGGGAAAAGGAAAAGGACTTTCATTTCCAGAAGTCACCAGTTTTTTTGCCCCTACCAGATCAGCTCAATTTATCCTGCCATACCAAACCTTCTCAATCACCTGTTGATCCTTCTCCACTTTGCATAGATAGATTAACACTTGCTAGCCCAAAGACTAAGAAATCAGGCATGTTTGCTCTCGCATGAGTGCATTTGTCTAAGCCAGACAACCCCTCTGAACCACGTACCTCTGCCTCTACAGCCCGATGACTATCGCCATCTCCTGTCTCTGTCCTACTGAGGGTGAAGAATCTCTGAATAGCCCAAACAGCAGTTTCCAGACTGTAATCCATGGTTGATAGCCATGGTAAGTGTTCTATAGCTACTTTGGTAGACCTGTATCATACACCGTAATTACAAATCCCTAAATTTCACAGGGTTATAGCAGTAGACAGGGAGGAAATTTAGTAACGGGGGCAGGGGGACAACACCCTCAAAAACTTAGGGAAGCACCTAGTGATAAAGATTGCCTGGCCTTAGTCCTTCTGCAAGAACCGAAGAAAGGCCCCAGTACAGTCAGCGGCCAGTGCAAGCCCCATTCTTAAATCTATGGTCTCAGTGGTACTTCTCCCATCTTCAGCCAGTGTGGCTGGACACCATGAACACCACACACTTAACACACTTCAAACTGGACAGTGCAGCATTTATGGAAGTTTTTCTAAGTCCTTCAGCAAAGAGGAAAAAACCAACAAGAATAACTTCCTCAGAAAGGAGAGGAAGAGATAAGGAGATTTACAAGTTTAGAAAAAGAACTAAACTACTTTAATGAAAATAATAAGAAGTAGGAAAATAGTAAATAATAATAGAATAATAAAAATTAAAGAAAAAAAAGTATACAATATATACAAAACCATATCCAGCTCCCAGAATGATGATTGTGTCACCAGCAGACACAGGGAAAGTCCCTGGAGTCAGCGACGGACAAGAGCTGAATTCCGGAACTAGAGTCAGGAATGCTCAGATCGGGATCAAAGGCAGACGAACAGACAGGGTCCTCCTCAGACGTTGGCCATTGAAGAAAAAATGAGCCAGAGCCTCCTTTGCCCCTTTGATGCCTCAGCTTTTATACTGAGCGTGATGCATATGGGATGGAATACCCTGTTGGTCAGTTTTGGGTCACCTGTCCTGTCTGCTCCTCCCTGCAGGTGGGACCCCTCCACGCTTCTCTGCTTCTGACCCTCTAATGGGGCAAGCAGCGAAGTTACCTGACCTTGGTTGTTATAGCAATAAGTATAAGCAAGAGCCTCTGTGCGTACCATTCCTTGGTATAATCAGGTCTTATCACTCTGAGAGTGAACAGTTTCTGAACGATATACTGTTAATTTCAGACTTTAGTCAGTTAGAAGAGGCCCAGCTAAAAAGTAAAATTACAAATCAGAAAATTGGTTCTGTTTTACCTCAAACCAGGACAGCAGTACTTAAAGGGGGCCTACAGTAAAGATGGGGAGGGACTCTTTATCAGGGAGTGCAGTGATGGGATGAGGGGTAACCGTTTTAAACTGAAAGAAGGTAGGTTTAAATTAGATATTAGGAAGAAATCCTTTACTGTAAAGGGTGGTGAGGCACTAGAACAGGTTGCCTGGAGAAGTTGTGGATGCCCCCTCCCTGGAAGTGTTCAAGACCAGGTTGGATGGGTCTTTGAGCAACCTGGTCTAGTGGGAAGTGTCCATGGCCACGGCAAGGGGGTTGGAACTAGATGATCTTTAAGGTCCCTTCCAACCCAAACCATTCTATTATTCTATGATTCTATGATTATATATTAATCCCATGAATTTCTGAGTCAAAAAGAACATACAGAATTTATATGCAAGTTTAAAATGAGATAAATCTACTAAATTTACTAAAAAATCAGGTAGCACATACTATGCATATACATTTATACAGATATACATATATATATATATGAAACTATAAAATGTATATAATATATATAATTTCTAATGCTGGCTAAAAAAAACTGCCCTAAAAATGCTACTCAGTTCTTCTAAAAATCAAGAGAGCTCCAATTTTATGACGAAATTTGATGACTCATTTTCTTCTTTGGTTCCAGGATCCCTCTGCAGACACCCCCAAAAATGAGGAAACTGCTTTTGTTCCTGCTGAACACAAATGGAATAAGTTGCATCCCTCACAAGAGAGAAAATATTTTAATTGTTTCAAGTGTTCCTGAAGTGGAAGTCAAAGCAAACGGAAAAGCTGCCGTATCTATAGCTCAGTGCAACTGCAGTCCACAGCTTTCACCAAGTTAAAGTAATTAATGCTCTCATGCAAGGAAGGGTGCAAAGAAACTCTGACTACATGTAAGTTAAAAGAGGTAAAGAGAGCTTCACACTTTGCTATGACTGTCAGTCACGCTCATTGCACCTCTTCGGAGCGCCCTGAACACCCCCATGCCACATTTCCATCCTCCTCTATTTCACAGACTACTGACCGACCACATCCGCTCCTTGAGTCAGATGAGCACTACTCCTCCCTTCGGCCACTTTTTGGGAAGCCTTATATACCTTTTATACATTTGCTACCTGACTGGTTTCTAACCAGGCAGGCCAGTTTTACTGCTGTCTTAATGACTGCAAATGAGACAACTGAATTTTCCAGTTTTCTGAGTAGCCACTCCACCAGGGGATGCGTGGAAACACCTGGCCACAGCCCTGCAGACTCCTAGCTCTTGCACCGCATCTGTGCCGTATCCTTGGCATGGCTGGTACCATTGCATATGCGCAGGGCATCTCAGCCTGCAAACCAAACATCTTTAGATGCATTTCTTTTTTTTAAAATAACCAGCCAGCTGGCATGCCTAACCCTCTATTTTTCTCCTCTCACGTGTCAGCAGGACAGTTAGTCTCCTATTCCTATCAATAGCCTGCAAAAGGTTTTGTAAATCATTCTTTGGTAATACCAGGGCTTCCCACCTCACATTTCTTCTACCTTCTCTTTCACCCCACTTCCCATGCACCCCAAATCCTCATTCCCATTTATCTTCCTTCTTTTCAGGAGGTAGGTCTTTCAGAATGCCAACTTTTTGACCTGCACTCCTGCACTAGGAGGATGGGCAGAGAGGGAGCTGGGGATATTACGCTGGAAGGTGTTAACGGCCACCATCAAATGGTTCTTTGATCTCCAGACAATTACAGAGCTGGGCCTGCTAACCAGATGCAAGGGGCTCCCTCTTTCCCCGGTTTCTTCCTTCTGCATCCCAGACGGACAGAAATGCCATCGACTTGAGTGCAAGGCCCTATAAACCAATTATAGGTTTATTTTTAATTTAAAAAGAAGAAAAGGACTATTTTGCTTTCATAGGAGGAGATGTCAGAAAGAGTTTGCAAACCAACGGTTTAACTCTGAAAGAGACTCTTGTAACAACTCCTGTCTGCTTAAGAGCTGTCTGAAAATGTGCAAGTTGATTGCTGAAGTTTAACAAAACTTAAAACACTTAAAGTCCTCAAAAGTTCTTACCACAATCATACAGAAAAAAGATTTTTTTAAAAAAAGCTTTAAATACTAGACAAAAAGCATATGAGATTGTTTTAGTGCCTTCTACTAATTAGTACTGCTTTTATTATACAGGGCAAGAAAATGACAATTTTTTTTCCCTAAACTGGCAGTGAACAGCCAATTCAGTAAGCTGCGTTTTTGTTCTCTGTGACAGGGCAGTGGAAAAATCTCTTTCATTTATTAGGTCTACAGAGACCAAAACTGGCCGGGTGTCAAACCTGCTTTGTAAAAGCCCAGATCCATTCAGCCATGTGTAGATTCCATAATTCTTTACAACCTGTTATCAGTATCAACTTCACAAAAGACAAGCCTTTGGTGTCTTCCAACTAGTGTTACTGCAACCCTTTATAAAAGGGAGCTAAAACCTGAACTGACAGTGCAAACCAGAAAGAAAAAAAAACAAACCTAATGGCAGTGCCAAATTAAATTCTTATTAAAATCTAAGATCTCATTTATGTTTTTTGCTAGACGACCTTTGCATAAAGATGTAAAACGAGATCTCCTACAACGGTGGATAAGCAAGCTGGATAACTATTTAAATGTTAGTAACTCTGATTGCTCCAAGCCCCACTGCGTGCACCTATGCTACTTAAAATGCCAGTTTCGTCACCTCACTGGTGATTGCAGGGTAGCCAGAACTTGTCATGGGGACAGACTGGGCAAGGCCTTGAGCTGAAGGGGTGCTGATGCCAACCTGAGATAAAGAAATGAACTTTTCTTTAGAAGGATGGGCCTTTCAGGAAAGAAGAAAACTAGCAGGGTAACTGACTTGCTTTTAGCTACAACAAGGATAGACTCCTAGATGGCTTCAATGAATGATTAAAATGTGCTGCCTTATTAAAAAGGTATTTCTCACATCGAACCAGGTGCACACTATATTACATCCAGGGAAAAACATAAAACTTCCAATTTTCAGTAAACACACCCAGCATCACATTCTTACATCTTCTATAACAGAAACTTATATTTTCTATACCAGAAGTTTATGAATAACAGCAGCCACAACACTTTTTAATCTCAGACTTTAAAACTGAAACAACTAATTAATCATTTCATTCAACTGAAGCATTCTTGCTATGCTAAGACTGCTCTGTCTCTGTCTCTAGTGACAGCATTTGGTGGAATTGTCCCATTTTTTTGTAATTGATTCTATTGCATTCTTCAAGATAAAAAGAACTGCAAACTAACTCACAAATTATTAAGTACTGTAAATAATTATTTTACCATTAAAACACGTAATTCTTGAGAAACATTCGGTACGCTTCACATAAGCTAGAAGTCTATTGCCCTCATTCAGTCCTAGGTTTGCAATGCCACAAACTTGCATCTGACGCAAACATGAGCATTAGCAGTCTTAACACCCATCCGTGCAAGTTACATATATTTATCAATACAGATAAACATGCCAACACGCATGTGATTTTCTTCAAAGTTTAATAAAAGCTGCAGGGTCTTTAGGTCTCTACTTTCGCATGTGTGAGATTTATCACCACCACATAAACAGTCCTCTTTAATACTCCTCACTACGCAGTCTTGCAGATCACAGGAGCGCAGAGACTCTGAGCTGAGTTTTATTTGCACAAGAGCGCAGGGAATGTTCCACAGCAGCATTTCTCATATGGAGAAGGAGCGAATCTCTACTCCTCGCACACAGATTTGCCACAATTCAAACTTCAGCCATAACGCTTGAGGGTAAGGAGTAAAAATTTTAGAAGTAAACAAACCCCGCGTTCATGCGTACAACGTAGAAACTATTTAGCACCGTTTTAGGAATACAATGACAAATATGGCTCATCTACTTTTTAGAAATCTGCTGCAAAACATTACAACTCTCCTAATTTTTGTCCCTGGCTTGAAGCAAAACAGCTTTGTGTTGCCTCTAAAAATAGGGAGGGAGTAGTGGGGGATGGGAAGGGGAAAGAATAAGAGGATAAGTGGGAGTGAGAACTGATACACCATACTGGCATTAATTTATAAAAAGACCAGTGAATCGTATTCTTAGACTATGGCTTTCCTAACAAAGTCAGGCACATTCTCAATTATCAAATAAAAAAGGTCATCCTGTACTTTTTATTTTGTACATGCACATGCAAAGGAAAAAAGGAAAAGTTTTGTTTCATCTGTTACCAAAACCATCATTCTGCAGTCAACACCTTTAATGAAATACAGGCCAAAGGATTAGTCAGAGCAGATTCATGGAAAAACAAAGGAAATCTGTATACAAATACAAGGCCATCACAGTAACTAAACCCAAGAATGAATCCTGCTTGAGTGCCTCCAAATACTGTCCTACAAGGCTCCCTGCAACGGCTTCCACTCACCCAGCTCCACTGCAATTCCCAGCAACTTTAGTAGCCACTGCCCTGAAGAAGACAAATGGTACTAAGATCGTCATTAAAGCACTAACTTAAGTATTCTAAATATCAAATACATCAGAAATAGCGTCCACATGTCTTAAAAGTCTTAAGAAGATTCTGCTCATTTTTTTTAGGGAAGGAGCAGACCTGGCAGGGAAGGCTATAGGGGAAGCTATAGGGGAGGCTACTGGGCTGTAGGGAAGGCTGCTGCAGAGCCATCGCCCAGCTGGGAAGACAAATTATTTGAAAGCTGTGGTGTTACAAACAAGCAAAGAAAGTCAAGTGATCATGCTTGTCGCAGGAAAACCCGGCTGTTGCGATGAGCCAGGGGCTGGTTGACGGGTGGGCAACAAGGCAGCATCGCTGGCCTTACAGAGGCGGAAGCAGCAACTTAAGCCTTCCCATGGCTTAACGTTTGGCCAATCTCAGATGGGGCTTTGCGTGAGTAAATATGACTCTAAAGTTTTCTCAGAGGGTTATTTTTAAATACCTGACCATATGAGCTTCCTTGGAATAGGAAAAAAGGGGAGGCAAAACTAAACAGTCATTACATATATGTTTAAATATAACATTAAAAAAACCACAAGATATTTAAACTGACTAGAAATGTTCACTTTCATTTTAATTTTAAAGTTGGCAATGGACCTGGACCAAAAAAAGGTTATATTCTGACCGAGATGAAGCCGCGTGGAGTTTCTAAAACCAGTCTTTAAAACAGTTCAGAAGAAGGGGGGGGGGGGAAATCTGCTCAACATCTCTCACTTAGAAAAGTAGCAATTTGGGTTTGAGTACTTATTCAGAGATGTGCTAGAGTGACCCAGAGCTAGAAGAGAAAGCTCAAGTAGCAAAGGCAACAGTATTAAGTTCACAACAGAAGTATGCAGCTGTACAGAGTTCAGTTAACAGCAGCAATATCAACAAATAAGGTTGGGAGGTTTGACCCTGAGTTTTCTCAATACTGCTTTCCCCGCAAGAAGCATCTGTGCTAATGCCAAAAAGGCACTTGTAAGTCTTTATCTGCTTCTGTTCCAAAATACAGACACAAACACATCTAGGTCTGTGTAAATCATCTCAAAAGATGCAGTGGGAAGCTCAGAGAACACACAGTCACAAGCACCAAGCGTTATCAAAAGGCTGAGACCCAGACAGAAAACACACCTGACGGCGCATTTTTGGGAACATTGATACCGTTTGACTGCTGGGAATCTAAGAACTGTATTTTTCCAGCAGTACTTGTTAATATATTTAGAATCAAATTCCATAACACCATCTGAAATTACAAAGCAAACAACTGCTTGAAAACATGCTTTCAGTATAGAAGAACCGTATTTTTGTTTATAGAGAAAAGTATCTGTATATCAATTAATCTCCTGTCATCTGTCCCCTTCTGTTTACTTGGGATTTTTTGGCTGTCATTATCAATAATGCATGCAAAAATTTGCATAGCTCTGCCATAGTGCTGGTTAATTATCCATTTGCTAAAGTTCTTCTGAGCAAAATTATTTTATTTGTCAAACAAAATTATCTTTTTCATAGAGTGTTTTGACAACGGAACAGTAAAATTTTACAACTGAACAGCAAAATTTAAATATTGAAATTACATTACATGATCTCAATATATGACAGTGTTAGCCATTGAAAGAACGGCACTTCTTCCAGTATGCGCATTACCTTTCATGGTTACTGTAATTGCTTACTCCCTCATCTTCTCTTGGCTTTCTAATTTTGTACTTTTATAACATTAGAGGAAACTGATTTTTTGGTTTCAAGAAAAACACACTCACCCCACATCTCAGAGTGGAAAACACAGAGATAACTAAGCCTTCTTTCGAGCAATAACCCCCTAAAAAAACACCAACCCAAACCAACTCTCCCTTTTTCCAAACCCACCAACAGAAGAAAAACACCAGAAAGACCCAACCCCAAGTGATACTAGTTAATACTTACAGGTTTACTCATTTTAATGTTTGGATATTCAGTATGTTTTAATTTACTATGTCTACATCTGGATCTGTGAAACTGCAGAGCTTCCCTTCACATGGCAGAGCACAAAAGATATTCTGCACTATCTGCCCCAGACTGCTTTACTTTTTGCTATGTACACACCATATATTTGAGATGATCTGATAACTCACTTGTGGTTGTGCGCAACTACTGCAGCTAATGAAGTTTTTTGTTGTTTATTAGAGGGGGAAGGAAGAGATACATCGACTGGTAACCAAACTCTGTGATGCTGTATGAATCCTTCCTACAGTGGCCATTCTTAAATGTCCATTTCCGTTCCAAACCGGCAATTTTCCTTTTGAGCTGGTAGGATTTCTCTCAAAGTACACAACTTAAAAAAAAAAAAAAAAAACACCCACAAAAAAATTCGAAAAAGAGCATAAGCATTCACACCACATGTGCCATGTGTGCCTTAATTATCCACAGAAATAGAATGCACCCCTCTATTACATACACTTCTGAGCATCATCAAGTACTGTACTTACTCATATTTGCAATACCCTTACGGGTCCTAGTTGTGTCCCAGAACCCTTGATCTCAGGCAGTGCATTTTGGGTTCCTTCACCCCAAAGAGCTGACAAAAGGTTGAAGGCAATGAACTGAGACTGACAGGGGAATGAAATAAAACATTTAATATTTACAAGTGAAGATTTGGAGTTCCAACCATAAATAAGCTTTCTTTAGAGTTGTTTTATCCCTTGGTATTTATAACCAGTTACCAGATAATAGGTAATTTGGCGTGAGTGCAACTGAGTATCTGCAGGAGACTAAAGCCATTAAAACCATCTGCAGAGAGCAAGTGGAAGTAAGTGATCACAGGGGTACTTCTTGCTGCCATTACCTTTGTATCTTGAAGAGACGCTGCTTCCTTTCCATCCATATAAAAACTTGTAAGTGTTCAAGAGACTTATAAAACCACAAGAGGAAAAAGCATGAATAAACCCTCACAAAATCCCTTAGCACCATCAAAACCAGGTTTCACATGACAATAAGGATTATCCTCATTCACTTTGTTTCCATGTTAATGTATCCAAAAAAAAATCCTCAAACAATTAGAGCACAGGAGTAGAAAATCAAGGTCTTGAGTTAGGATCTAACTTAGTTTGCCTGAGCAAATCAGTCTCTTCACATGGATGAATTCTACCGCATTTAACCACACACGTGCCCTTTTCTAACTGTGCTGCCTTTGGTACTTCACTGCAATATTCACTATATTCAATGCTTCCGTCTTATTTTCACTGCCCATTGCATGACTGCACGCACCATTTATTGCACTATTCAGAACTGTTTGGTGGCAATGATTATTTTCCTGAGAGAACTTCCCATGAAGTTCATGAGTAAACTGACCTGCTTCACTTGCAGCATCATTTGTGTTTAGGATTAGCATTATGCCCACTTCCAGCATGAGCAACAGGCAGTATACAAACGTAGGTGGTTATTATGGAAACTTAGGCCCTTATTTTCCAGAGTACTTAGGAAATACATTTATTTAAATATTCAAAGCACATCATCTCCTGACTCAAAGTACAGCTTCTCCTTGAGAAGACTGAGTGCTCAGCATTTTTGCAAATCATCTCAAAGCCGGGCACATGCAAGCAAGACGCGTATTTAGTGCCGACCTCCTAAAAAGCTGAGTGACATGCGAGCATCACACAGGAAGCGGGTGGCAGAGCCCGGGGCAGCATTCAGTTATTTACTGTATTTACTGCTGCCTTGGTCAGGAGACTATTTTCTGACTGTGGTCCTTGCCCTATCACATTCGAAACATCCATTTTCTCCTACCAGTAAGAAGGCACCCCTGTGAAGAATGGGTCCATCATATGTGCTAAATAAAACAAGGGTCTAGTAGTAAAATTGTATGCAGTGGCAAAGCCAAAACCTGTGGCGTCATGCATACTCAGCCAGGGAACAGAGCTACGCCTTCACAACTAACCTGAATTTTGGCATTTCTAACTTCTGCACCATTGCTTTTGCACCTTTAGGATTCTTTCAAATTTGTATGTCTGGTGTGTCATTTATTGCGTTTTGGAAAAAGCGACAGC
This sequence comes from Rissa tridactyla, assembly GCF_028500815.1. Taxonomy (NCBI): domain Eukaryota; kingdom Metazoa; phylum Chordata; class Aves; order Charadriiformes; family Laridae; genus Rissa; species Rissa tridactyla. Next base: position 36,726,368 of record NC_071467.1, on the reverse strand, counting down.
AACAATAACAGATCATCACTTGGCATCATGACTGCAAACATGACAAAGATGTGGCAAGCGAACACCTTGCAGTCCCAGAACAGATCTCCAGCTGTTGATCCAGCAGATCCAACAGATCTTGAGCTCACACGGCAAGCAAAAGCTAGACAGCCACCTTCTAATATGAGTTAATTTCACAGATATTACAAAAAGCAGCAAGATGGTAAGTCTCTAATATTTGTTTTCATTCCTCAATAAGACTATTTTCTGAAACTATAAGCCCCCTGCCTCCTCTTCAGCACAGCATGCAGTACCCGTATGGTCTGCTAGGCATGATGCCTCTCCATCTCCTTGACCCAACGTGGTTCTCCCTCCCACCTCAGCCCCAGTCCCAGCCACCAGATTCCTGGCCAAGCACCACGTCCCCATCTGGAATAAGAAATGTAAAGAAAAGAGGGCAGAGCTAGTCCATGCAATAACGCATTTATTTTGCACAAGAATCTGAGCGAAGCTGAAGTATACTTGTTGAGGACAACATCTTCTCATGTTTAATCTACTGATGTCAAAGTGTCTTAAAGCTTACACCCTGGCCAAGTTTGCTTGTTTTTTCATTGGGACAGAAAACAACGCATCACAAAATGGTTGGTTTTTTTCCAAAAAAAAAAAAAAAAAAAAAAAAAAGGAAAAAGCCTTCACTCCAAAGCATACAGTCCACAGAACTGTTAAAAAAGGACACAATACAGATTTATCCAGTCTCATTCACAAAAACAGCTATAAATTTTCCACTGAAAAATACAGAACAAGTATTTATTGATTCAGCTTTAGGTATACACCTACCACGAAAAACTTGGTACAGATGCAAGGAACTGAAAATCAGATTTCATATCCATATTGAGATCTGGCAGCATAAATTGTAGGTAATACACTAACAGTTCGACTTAAAATACTAACTTCTCCAACTCTTTGCCCCTTTTATTTGGGTTGTCAGCTTTACAGGCCACAACTTTTTATGCACAGAGTTTTATTCTTATATGTATATGTTTCTCATGTTTATCTATCTTACATATAAATAGGTTTCTGTGTTTTATATATATATAAAAGACTACAGCAAAAATTTTATTTAAATATTAATAAATCATACATTGGGGAGGCGGGATAGGGAAGACAATGTTTTATAATTTAAGTAAATGAAGTGTGAAAGAATAAAGCATCCATTTCTGAAAAATTTGCATTCTATTAAAAACTTCTCAACTAAATGTGAAATACATTAAAAATATATTGCAAAGGCAACTCTGGTTGTTTGGCATCATATTTGTTGCTGAACCGTTCATTTATGGACTACTAGCACAAGTTTGAATACAAATGTAATGCGTAAATTACACAGCCCCAATTCAAGATGTCTGTGAACTAAAAATAATAAACTAATTCAAGTCTCATATGAAGAGCCAGATGTTTATCATGCCGGGGAACTGGGGATTTTATACGATGACGTTTTCCACCTTCCCTTTTGGGTTCCCTTAGAAGGAGACTCAGGCTATTAGCGTGTGTAGTAAGCAAACACCTGATCACATTACAGAGCACAGATTAGTAAACCAGACCTACTGTGATCCGACAATCTTACTACAAGCAGTAAAACTATATTAATATTTGAATTAATCTTTGAAGGAGTGCTTTTCTTCATAGAAAGACATCTGATCTTGATTAAAAATTGCTGTGAAATCCACTCCCATATATGGCAATGTAATGGTCTGCTGTTGTTACCCTTCCTACAAAAACACGCACCTTTAGTTTTGAATTAAATTTATCTAGCCTTCCTGCCCCTGGATCTGCTTATAGATTTGTTTGCTTAACTTATGGGCCTGCTATCGCAGAACTGTTCCTCGTGTAGGAAAACAGAGGCAGGCGAAGGTCATCTCTTACAACTTTAGCCTTGTCTTTTTGAAGGGAAGCACACCCGGGTTCTCAGCTCTTTCCGCTCTTTTCTGATTCTTTAATCAAAAGATCTGACTTGAAGCAGCTCCAATTTATGAACTCAATTTGTGGGTGCCAGCAAACTACATAATTACGATAGCTTAAAATAGAAATTTTACATCCTGACTACTGCAATACATCTTTCTTCTGCTCTATGCTTTCTGTTTACACAATCTCATTTGTATTAGTCGTCCTTTTCATCTGGATTATTTGGGAATTCCTGGATTCACCGTCACCCTTCCAATAGCCATCTTTGTTATTTTGTTTCTGAATGTAGGACTCCCTATTTGACTGTATTCAAATGCACATTTTGTTAGCTTGACAAGTGACATGTGGCTCTGTAGCACTTGCTTGTTCTCTTCACTGTTCATCATTTAATTCAAACACTTTTCTATCTTTTTTTGCAGACTTTTTTCATATACAAAGTTCTACTTCGTATCACAAATATCAAAGGGCATATGACCAAAAAAGTCACTCTGTTTTCTCCTAAACTAGTTGTTCAATGGTTCCCCATATAGAACATATTAATTAGCCAGTGTTAACATAGCAGGTATGTATCACTTCAAGTTTGCCTTGTTCCAATGTCTTAAAATTCTGTGTAACACCAACTCAAACTGTACGGTGCACAGGGCCATCTAAATATTTATCCAGAATGAACGGCAGTCATGGTTCTAATTATACCTTGAATCCCTGAAGTATCCAAATCCTTGTCATTTGCTGTCTCTGTATATGTATTTTATTGTGCAGAATAACTGGAAGAAACATGGGCAAATGATAAACATGGGCAAATGATAGCAAATGGGGTTTTTTGGGGTTTTGTTTGTTTGTTTGTTTTACTAGAGTTAGGGAGTCCTTTTACAGACAACAAAGTCCCGATTCCAATTCTTTATTCCCAGGTCCGTTTCTGTTCTGTTTTTCAAGGGCGCTGGATTGAAAGAACAAAACAGAAAATATTTTTAAAGAAGGCATAAGGGAACATTGTACCGTCCTTGCAGAGCTACTGCTGGGGAGAGGAAGGAGGTGGACAGCACCCTCCCCACTCAGTCACCTCGAGTTTATCTGAGCTGCTTCTGGAACATCCTGTATCTTAGCATATTACATGAAAACTACTAATTGTTCCTCCAGATAAAAATCAGAGATGATCTTGTCAAATAAACTATACTGGCCAGCATTAATTATATTATTTTAATTCCTGGTTAATCAAGTCCTTGGTCAGCCTTTTCAAGATTGTATCTAAGGTTGGAGTCAGGCTGTTACGTCTAGACTAAGCAGCTCATTCTGCCCAAGACAATATTAAACTTCTTCCAAGCATACCTACATTTTCCACATGTGAGAAGTTTGGGGGGAGGTTGCGTGTGGATGAAATAAAAAAGAAAAATCAACATTATCAGCACAGATAGCTTAGCAGATAATGCCATGAAGTCAGGGATAGAAGTCAGCAGACTAACTCAGTATGCCCAGTATGCTTAATTACTCTGCTGTTCCAGAGCCTGCTGGGCCAGTACAGGAAAGGCAAGTGTTTCACCATCAGGTCACGATACCAAAACATAGTTGGTTGGGGTTTTTTTTAAACAAAGATATAAGAGAAATACATTTTTCATTTTCTGTATTGTTAATTGCTAAGTTACACTTTTCTCCTTGTGTTGCTTTGCTTTTTCTTTTGCTACTTTCTGCAGTCACAAGCTTCTGATTTAGATTAGTCTTCCCTTCCCATAGTCCCCCCCACCTTTGATTTGTTACTGCCTTAATTCTCTTCATAATATTGAAGGTTTCTAAACCATGATTTTTCATCTGTTGTTTTCATGTTTCAAGTGTTGGTTTGTTGTTGTGTTTTTTAAAGCAATTTAAAGCATTCTTTTTCAAACCATGTGGCTTATCATTTATGTATTACACACTTTCTGCAGTGTAAAACACACAAATATATCGAAATTTATGTGCACCTAGCATCAGATATGTGCTTCCCCCCTGCTCCCCAACTGGTTCAGACTTGATCATGCCTTGAAACTTGCAGCACTTTTTGGCTGTGCGTTCAATCTTTCTTTATTTCACACAATGGGATGTAATGCCTTTTTCTTAGAGAAGGGTGCAAAACATCTTCCATAAGGAAATTGCCATCACTATATTTAGAATGCCCAAAGTTATGGTACTACCAGGAGACTGAGTATGTACTCCTCAGCTTGAAACTTCCCATGATATCCTCCTCTCTTCTCCTCTTCCTCATCTCTTGGAGGGTCAACCATTCTCATCTATAGCATGACTCCAGCAGATTTTCCTCCTACAGTCATAAACATTTAAAATTAATTCCCTCAGGGTTGTCTGAAAAATCACAGATAATTAATGACACAATTTCTGACAAAGTCAGATGTCCTCAATAGACTTACGTCTGTTTCAGTTTTCCAATCATAAATCTCCAAGTGAGATGAGGTTTTTTTCGGTGATGGTGGTGTTTTGGGGTTTTTGTTGTTTTGTTTGTTTTCCAAATATTTTCTTATGGAAGCAAATCTTCCTCAGAGTAGATTTTTGGGTCAAACATTATTATATTTTCGCTCACATTTCTCACAAAAATATTCACTGAATTTGCAGTACTGCTTTTCTTCAGCACACTATCCTCCAATTTCCTTACACCAAGAGGTGAACCTTAGAAGTCTACTTTCACCGAGGAACTGAAAAGAAGGAGACAAAATCTCTAATGGTCATGGTTTTTTCTAACTACTGAAGCTTCCTCACCTAAAAGAGTATCAGTCAATAAGCTAAAAAAGAAAAGAAAATAAAAAAAAAAAAAAGGAAAAACCCCAAAACAAATCTCATCAAGTGCTTTTTGATCTTTGGATTTTTTTGTGTTATAGAAATTGTTCACTTTTCTAACACAGGAAAAAACTAATCAGTGTTTGTATACATACTTTTTTTCTTCTTTGCTATATATTTATAACCTGGATCAGATGTCCACTGGCAACAGCACTCTAAGAAGTCCACAATGAATTCCCAAGAGATGCCTTAACTTGATCCTTGGCTCATTTCCATCTAGCTGCCTTTTGGGGGAAGAAAGTTCACTTCCTTCACCACCATCTTCATTTTATTGGAATGGAAAGTGAACCGAATGGAAACAGGAAGATTCCAGCCACAACACAAAGGAAAAAAAAAAAATCTTCTTCAAATGAGAAGCAGAAAGGGAGAAAACTGGAGACTACTTCATATTTTTGTAGCACAAGTTAATCACAGCTGTACTCAAATTAGCACAGCTACAGAACTGCCATCTGCATAGCAGCACGCAGGGCACGAGAACTCCATCACTTCGCTTGAATTAAAGACCAGCATTGTTAAAACCCTCCAAAATAATTTTACTTTTGCTTTGAAGATACATTAAATCCCTAAACTTTGTCAACATTCTCTGTGGAATGTGGTCATAATTCCATAAAAACGAGGCTGGTTTGGTTTGCTGATGGCATCAGTTAGGAACAAAAGTGCTTTGGCTTGGAATGGCTGGCACCCTGCACCTCTGCTCACCAACTCCAGCATATCTTACCCACCCCAGTCTGCTTCCATCATGACTCCTCATGTGCATAAATATCTGCCATGCATAAAAGGGGCATTATTAAATTAGTATCATAACCTGGCTCTGACCCACATAACTTTAAAAAAAAAAAAAAAAACAAAACCAACAAAACCAAAACAAACCACAAACCAAAACCCCAAATTCATTTTCCTTATTAATAAAGTGAGTAAAACAGCAGAAGCAGGACAATGAAATAATCTCAGTCCACAGAGATGTAAACAACAGAAGCCATACTGATCCCTTTCATTAATTAAGCAGAGAGGAGAAATAAGGAAAAATGAAGCTATGCTCTCAAAGTAGAAAAAGACCAATTTTAAAAAAGATGGTTTATTATAGCAGTTCCAAGACATTTTATACATTTTTATTTTTATTAAAATTTCGACAAAATTGTAACTAAAAGCAATAAATCTCAGTTTATCGCTTTTGCAGTTCTGATTGACATAAGAAAAGCTTTAAATTAAAACCTTTCCATGGTAGTGACAATGTTAGAAACAGATATAAGATAGTTCTGAGATTTGCTAAAGAGGCTTTGCCCCATCACACAATAAATGAGTTCTGAATTAACAGAAAAGACAACACATTTGCAGGCAAAGAAAATTCCACTTCTTCCCAATTATCTAAACAAACAGATAACGTTACAAATATGAAGCAGTATTCTTATGGGAAAAAGAAAACAAACTCCTCATTAAAAAATGCCCTTTGCTAAGCACTTCTACATACATTGGAAAAGTGACCAGCCTACTGCTACCATTATGCAACCCTTATGTACATATACATATTGATTTCCATACACAGTGAAGAGTGATAAGATATAATCAATGATCTAATTGGTGATAAGACTCAAAGAAGTTTTATGCATGTTCCCAAATAGAGAAAATCAAGACATCAAGTCACTCTGCAAAAGAACAAGGATATGAAAAATTTATATTAGCCTACCTTCATATTCTATCTCTGACTGTGATGACAGACTGATGCTTCCCAGAAACCTGAAGCATCTTTCCCCTACAATTGCACCTACATATTTTTTCCACTATTATATATAGAAAGAAAACCTCTCTGATCTGACACCTTGGCACAAGTTACTTGCAAAGTCTTGTTCGCAAAAAAAATAAAATCATTTATATGGAGGATTACACTCAAATAAGAGATGTTTCAATCATCCCACAGAATGACTTGTAAAGAGTCTACAAAATAACATTAACAAATAAATGAGTTTGCAAGCCTGTTCTGAATTAATTTTTGTTCTGATTAAACTTTAGTCCATCAACTCAGACTAAGCTTTGGGTTGGCTAATGACAATGTAATGTATCTTGAATGCACCTCTGAAATATAAAGTAAAATTAATTTATCAGTTAATTCAACATGTACACAACGAATTGCTGACTTCCAATAGCCACTTTGTTTAATGCAGATTGCTTAAGGTAAAACTATTTGTAAAGTAATACGTGCTGGCTAAACATAGTCTAAACATAGTCATTCAACAAGCACTGTGACTAACAAAGCTTGCTCCAGGTTTGTGCCATGTGGTTGACTGACTTTGGTCAAATTCCCATGCCTGAGACATTTATGAAATCACCCTCACCTACCCCAGCTCCTTTGGGTCTAATGCCTTTTCTTCCTCAGTTCAGGTACTAATAAAGTCTCTCTCCTTTACTTGACTTTCTGTTGTTATAAACGTCGTTGAGACATTTATTCCTCCTCCCTTTGAGATATTTGCCAGTATTTATTTTAAAGTGGTAATAATTCAAAACTAACAAGTGATGAAACCCTAAGACAGGCAGACAGCCTAATCATCACCATTGTTTTTAACGCAAAACAAGTTTAAACATTGAACTTCCAAGTTTCAAATGGTCATTTATTCCTTTCTAAGAGAACGGTATCTTGGTATATGGAGAAAGCATAGCACCTTTCATCATATTTGCGTTGTACTACCCACAGCTCTCAAAAGCTGATGAGAACAGAGAAACTGCACTGAATCACAGAAAGCCTGAAATTCTGGAAGCACACAGTTAAGGCACCACCTTGCCTGGAAATTAAGAGTGATGTTGGATCTATTACCTGTTTTGACCTAATTAACTCCTTACTAAAACTCTAGCAAAGACAAAGCAATTGTTCTTCAAAAAGTGCTAAACCCTCATAAGTTAATGCTTAAGCTTCCCCCTAGGCTTTACCTCCATTAACTAGAGGTGTTAATTAGATTGAGCTAGGTAAATCAATCAGGATCACACCTTTAAAGCCTGGACTAGACAAGGCCTAACCCTTATATATATTGAGTGGATAGATTTATTAGCATGCTTATTAGCATAACTGCCTAGAAAATATCCCACTAGGCTTGTAAGCATCAATGCCTATAAGGTACAATAATATAAACAGATTAAAGTTTTATTGTAACGAAGAAAAGTGGTGACACTTACGTGGGGCTAAGTGAATACACACCAGTTAAACTCAACATTCACTTTTCCTTTAATTAGATACAGGCTACCATCTTCCAGTGTTACTTAAATGACAAAGGTCTAGTTCTGATATCTCCAGATGAAACCTTCAGCGAGATAATATCTGTAACTGGGTTTGCTTCTGAACTTGTGATGACAGTTCTGTAGTGGATGTGAGGTCCTTGTGGCCAGCACAAACAAAGTTCTGGTGTGTGGTATTACACCCATAGCACCTTGCCTTCATTGTAAAATAGTCTGGCTTTTTACTGAGGGATAATCTACACTGTACAGTTACCACAAAGAATGGCAAAGGGGAATACATAACAGGGTAAGAGCATCCACAGAAAACTGAGGTTTAACTGACAAACAATAACTTGCTCGCACTGCAGCCACACAAGTTCCCTTATTTCAGACTAAGAATTAAAACTAATTCTAACCGAGGAAAAAAAAAAAAAAGGCAGCTTGTTACTCCTTGGCCATTTGAGCAACTTGAGTGAGTAGTTCTGGAGAGGGGCAGGGTAGGTGCCATGCAGGCGTAACCTGTATTTTCTTCTTACTATGGCTTCAGGTGTAAAGATCCCAGAACAGCAGGATGTAAGAGCATCCACAGTGTACAGGCTACTCTGGAGATTATTACAAGAGGGATTTATTCATTTCATATTTCTATTTTTCAAGAAGCTAGATAGAACAATTCCAGATTACTTTCTGCACCAGGAGTTCTCAGGCTTTTTGAAGTTGAGCACTTTTATTTGAGGTTATCACACAACTGGGAAATCTTGCTGGCTGAAACTTTGAGCAGATTAAAATGCTGTGGTTTTTCTAGAGCTATCTTGCTGAAAACAGTCCTTACATTCATCCCCCTCTGAAGATGTTAAGCATGTGCCAAGTCTCCTATTTTAGGCTCATCTTCCATCCACCTCCCTTATAAGGGCAAAGTTTTCCAAGTTTGATTCAATCCAAAGCACTGATTATATATTAAAAATGTCATGCTAAGATCCTAATTAACATTATTGAACAATTATTCAATTATTTCCCCTTAACTTTTGCAAAATCGTGTAGAGGGGAAGGCAAGATCCCAGTTTCAGTCTCTCTCAACCAGCAATACCACCTTTCAGAGTTTGAACCCAGGACTAAATGCAATAACCACACTACACAGAGCTCAACAAACGCATACTTTAATAGTTCTCTAGTTTTCATCCTCATCCAACAGGTACTCCAAATACACTGCAGATTTTATAAAAGGAGACCTTCCAATGGACTACGGTAAAGCTATGTCCTGATAGTTCTAAACTACGTTTCAGAACAATCGGTATATCTAATAATTTTCCTTCAAATTTGCTTTGGCACTGCACACGTTAAACAGAAGACATAGCAGCATTCTAGGAAAAAACAAAACAAAACAAAACAAAACAAAACACCTATTTCTACAGACTGGCCTTCTCTTACATGAGTTAAGGCAAGATACCCATTGTATGCATGTACCTCCTCAAGAATGATGTAACCAACAGCAGAATTCCGGTCTTATCAGAGACTTGAATGCTTTCCTGAAGACAACATACTCAGTTTTTCTTACTACTGAATCTTTCTTGCCTTGGCAAGTCATGAAACTTTGGATCCAACCTCATGAACGTCTAGATTTGATTTGATAATATTTGAAAATAGCCAGATTTTCCAACACTGACTTTAACTTCATGAGTCTTATTCATGAAGCAAAAAATAAAACAACATCAGGAGTAATGTGAAAAAGTAGAAAACAAAACCTTTAAAAGGCACTGTATTCATCACCTTGTCATTTCTTTGCAGATTTAATATCATTCTAGGAAACTTCAGAGATGCTAGATACACATATCTCATTCCATTAGCGGGAGGCACCTATTTATAACTCCAAGTTACAATCTGAAGCCTAGCAGAGTTTTGGGGTTGCGGCAAGGGGATGTTGGTATTTTGATTAGTTTTTGTTTGGGGTTTTTTGTTTGGTTTTTTTTTTTGGTTTGTTTTTTGTTGTTGTTGTTTTTTGGTTTTTGTTTTTGTTTTTAATATATTGGTCTACAAAGTAGAAAACAAACCAATAAAACACCAACAACTCCAAAAACACACTCAGACAAGACCCTAAAACAGTAACCTTTTCCCATTCCTGCCTACAATTGAAACAGCCCACTCTTATATTCCTCTCCTCTTCAACATACAGAAATTGTGGCTGTAGCTAAAAAATGCTTTAGTCAACTGCAAACAAAAGAAGGATTCTGCTGTATTTTTAATTCAGCCATATCTTTACGGCCAAACATTGCTTGCAACCTTTAAAAGTCAACTGTTTAAAACAGATGGGAAACCAACACAGTATTCAATAGAAGGCAAAAAGTTGTTTTTAAGGCAATAAAATGAAGAAAGCATTACTCTACTGAATCACAATTAGGCTAGCAAGCACTTTCTAAAGATCATATCAAAGCTAACTAAAAGACTTAAAACCTGAATAAACAGACAGACTAGAAGGATAGGCATCTTGCCATTTTGCAGAACAATTAGGAATATTAATTTTCCAATCTACTTCCAAAAATCCAACTGTCATATTCTAACTCGCCCACTTTTCCAGTTCTTACCTGTGATGAATTCACCATTTCAACATCTGTAGCCTTCTTGCCAAATAATAAGTCTACTTAACTATTTAATGTCCTGGTTTTATATGCAAAATGTTGTTATATATTTTATAGAAGAAAAAGCTGGAGTTAGGGTACTGGGAGTTTCACTCCCTCCACAGGTGAATGTAACTGGGAAAGCTATAAATCTGAAGATGTTTGCATCATTCTACAGGATCACAGGAGGGAGGTGGGGGATACTAAAGAAATTTCAGATTCCCTCTCGTATTAAAAGTTTATTTGAAAGGTTATTTCAGAACCACTAGATAATTCCTTAAATGTCACTATGGTCTAGTAAACCTGCAGAAAACAATGAAATTTTGCCACGTATCCCAAAAGCAGACAACAAGTACACATTTCTGGTCTGTTTCAGCTCTTTGCAGGAATATTCCCTATTTTCAGGAAGGCCAGAGAGGATAGGCACGCTATAAGGGGATGCCCTTGCTCATCACTACTGCTTAGTACATTCTCTTTATATTTCGTCTTCATGAAAATGAAAATCACAGGCGTTCTCAATAAATGAACGCTGCTGAAACTAGATTACTTTTTCTTGTGAAGAAATGAGGAACGCAGAGGAGGCATACCATGGAATTGACTGTACACACACCATAACAACAACAATCTGTTCAGGCATGCTTGGAAACCTATAGGTTTTGATCTTTCCATTTACATTTTTGCACCAAAGGGCACGGCTTAGAACATGGAAGCACATAACTATTTGAGTCAACATGGGGAGGCAACATCTATCATGCGAATAATTACCGTGTCCTCCATGGGATATTTGTTTCCGCAGAACTGAACTATCCTCATTATCCTCTGTGATCATGGTTGAGGGGACGGTCCTCAATGCAGTTAGATATAACAGGTCAGTAAGTAATAAAGTTTTCAGGGGATGCAATGCTTAGTAGGAAGACCAGATCTTGTGATGGAGACTTAAGTTATGCTCTCAACCCAAGCAGCAGCCCCAAAGAGATACTTCGGCGGGGGTTGTATTTCCACAGACAACTTTTTCCTTTGGACAGATAACAAGTAATCTAGGACCTTCCATAAACATCCAGCATACTGCACAGGTATTTAATTTAGGAAGACATGTCAACATCACCTCAGTAAAGTCATCTTGCTTCTCATCAAACATAAACAAAACAAAATTGCTAAGAAACACGAGGATCCTAATATTTCAGTTAAATGAATCGCAAATCTAGAAATCTTTTCTCTAGTCCCCAATGCCAATTCTGCCCTACCCACACTTCTCTGAAAACTTAGAAATACAGGCCAAACGGGCAAGAAAGTCTCACAGCAAGAACATTTGAGCTTGGCATACATTAACTGCACTTCATGGCAAACATTCTATTATGTAAACATTTATGAATAATTTCTTTGTATTTAAATTAAAAATTAAAATGGAAATGTAAGGCTGCATACCACAAGGGTTGTTTTAATTAGTATAATGAAATTAATTTCTGTTAAGTATCAGTCCACTTAACCAACCAGAACCTGTGTGTCCAATATATTTTGAATAAAAATGCTATCAGACAGTACTGGTGACAGAAGCCAGACGCCCATACCAAACACCCTCAGAAATATGGAGAAGCCTTTTTATAAAAAAGATATTTTATAGTTTTAGAAGTAGTACTTTGGCATGGGCGGAAGTGAAATAGCACTACAGCAAGCGAGTAAATTAATCTGAAAAGCAAAAGCTACAGACATGTATTATTAGCTATGTTACATACCAAGTTGTTCCAGCAAGACCTTGCCATTTAGGACATCGTATTTTCATACTCCAGACACACAGATCCCAAGGCTCAACCCACATTTCCTGATTTCTACAACAAAGAGTGTCATTAGCTACCAGCATCATCAGGAATGCAGCACTACAGTAACCATACTTAAAGGAACCTTTCATCTAGTTTGAGAAAAACAAAAGTATGGTGAGACTGGTATGACAAGTTAATCAACTTTTAAGCTATTAACCATTCGCTTCAAACAAGACAGCTCAACTAGTAAGCACAGAGACTTACACATACAGAACCTGTGCTGAACTCAAGTTAATACAAGTATTAAATGTTCAGTTTAGTCTGCTTATTCTAATTCTCCACTTCCTTTTGTTTTCATTTGATTCATTTATCAAGTAATGCATAATTTTATAAGATTTAGCTGCTAAACCAAAGTCTGAAAGGAGGGCTTCCCTGCTACACAATTCTACCACTGGATTTTTATTAAGAACACGGATTCAAAAATTATTTTATTAATATGCTGCTGCTCAAAAAAAAAAAAATATCTGTGCTATTGAGTTGGGGCTATGACTTTTCTAGGTCTCACCTTTTTCTGCAAGTTGTGTTTAACTGTTGATTTTATTAAAGCTTTAAAATATTCTTCTATACATGGACTTAGTCGAGTCTTATAACATGACTTTTAATTCCTCACATTCCTGTATGTAATTTTGCCATGCCACAGCCAGTCTAGCTGCAATGGGAGCCAAGACCTCTGTATACAGACCCTCTGACTATGCCACTAACTGTTACATCCTTTGCCATGGGCGGTCTGAGAAACAGAAAAGGCCTTGACTCTGTGTTAAGCACTGCTCAGCAATAACTAAAACATCCCTGTGTTATCAACACTGTTTTCAGCACAGATCCAAAATATAGCCCCATTCTAGCTTCTGTGAAGAAAATTAACTCTATGACAACCAAAACCAGCACAGTTTCCTTTTTCATAAGGCATACACCTAGAACATACATCTGCGCACAGATGAGGAAGGAACATACAGATATAAACAAATACAGGCCCTTAAGCTTCTCATGTAAAATACACACAAACTGTACAGTATTTAGAAAAACTCATGTGGAAAAAAAACCAACACACGGCTACTGAAGAGCATCGTTCCTGCTTCACCTGACTGGATGCAGCATAAGCTGGGGGATTCAAGAAACGTCTTCCAGCAATCCCACAGTCAGCTTGCCTGGAACAAACCTCTGCTTCCAGCTCTGCTCAGACAACCAACACTTCTTGTTACGTGCCCGGGCTGGCTGTGGTACTGCCATTGATTTCTTGACAACACATGTGCACTGAGCTTCTAGAGATCACAGGTCAAATATTAGAGATAATCCTGTTGCAGTTATCTGTAATTTGTTCACATAAATGTTGATTATATTGGTCAGGCTGGTGGAATAAAACCACTTGCTATTCTACTGCATGACTGCAGAGCTCTGTGTGCAGAGTTCAGCTAAAAAAAAAAAAAAAAAAAAACAAAAAACAATGAAGGTGGTATTGCTGGCAAAGAACTCCATTTTCTTTACCTGCAATTCCTTCTGTATTTTGTTTACCACTGGCATTGATATGAATGGCTGCATCAAGTAAAAACTGCAGCCTTCAGCAGTATTATTTTCTGAAAAAGCTTTTGTTTAAGTAGTTAAGATTTATTACAAACATTTGTATCTCTGCTTATTTAACTTCACAGAAATATAAAGGAAAAAATTACTGAAGGGTAATTTATCTCAAGTATCATTTTCAGAAATCCTGATTCTTTTTAATTTAATATATTTTTAAATGAAAACTGGAAAGCTCCTCAGTCTTCAGCAGCGCTCTCCTCATCACATTGCTTTTCATTGACTGTTTGATTCTTAGATGTCTGAAGAGCAGCTCCGGAAGTCAAGCTACAATTAGTCACTGAAGGTGCTCGACAGATGAGATTAAAGACAGTTCCAGTCATACCCTGATTAAATCTACATCCGCCAAACAAATTAACTTTCATTACAAAGTTATCAACTGTGTTTGCCTTTTACAATTTCAATAAAATTGTTCGTTTTCAGCATGGACACCCAGGGAAGCAACACATTCAAAATTGCAATATGCCTGCCAGTTGCAAATTTTGACCCAACTGGCCAGCATCCATCAAGGCTGAAAAAGAGAGAACACCACCTCAGATACCTGAGAAGTTTAATGAAAATGAGGAGCAGGTAACTCAGACCTCATCAAACTCCTTTTTTTTTTTTCTAAGCAAGTATTTCAGTTGTTCTCAAAGACCCTATTTAGAATTAAAGCCTTGCTGTTCTGCAAGCTGCACAAATATAAGCTGACAGCCTCCATCTTGCAAGGTTTACCAGGAAAGTTAATGGCACCCTGCAGGAGTTTCCTATTATTCTCAAGACTACAGTTTGCAGGGTAGCAAGAATCTGGTTAGAATTTCTGTAGATTTATAAAATACTATAATCTTCTAGTATACATAATAATAATTAGTTCCTTGTCCAACAGTTAAGTATGTAATGCACACACACTAGAATGAAGACATCTAACTCCTAACAAATGCATTATGCCTAAAAACTTCAGAAACTGTGGATACGCAAACTCCTGTAATTTCAAGATGTGCTTTTGAAAGAATGAAGTTTCTAGTAATTTCAGGACATTTGTTCGCCAAAGTTGAATTTGGCCCCGTGTGAGCCAAGCCACTGAGATGAAAATGCCAGGCATACCCAAAAACATCAAATCGCAGTATCTTTTCAACACAGTCTCAATGTCAAACAGCAACAATGAAAAAAAGAAATAAAACAAAGACCTATTGAGGTCAATGGAACATTTCAAATAACACTGCTATGTACTTTCTAATGAGACTTGTTAGTAACCCTTATACTTCAACTGCCTAACTCCTTTCATCATAAAGGATCTTGAAACCTTTTCAAGCAGAAGTGCCTACACCTCAATGGTTTACAGTATATCTTTGATACTCAGCAGAGGAAATCCCCATGGGCTATATAACTGTTTTCATTTTGTCCCATGAAATTCCATTCACTTTTGGATGATGTATAAGCTGTTAAAGTACAAATTTTTCTCCTCTCTTGCATTCCTGCAAAATTTTTGGCAGCATACCATAGTCATAACCAGAGGTTATAAAGCTGGGCTCATTTCACCACCAAAGCAGCAATGGAACTGCCAGAATCACTTTAACTGGTCAGCAGAAAGCTCTTTCCTCCCACATCCTCTCAATTTACCTTCCAAAAGTCACCATGTAGGTCAGAAGATCCCTTACCTCCAACCATGACACAGTGATCCTAAAAAAACAGATTCAGCACGCAGCTACAGCAGCCGGTATTCCACAAGGGGGTAACAACGAGACTAATTTTCTTAAATCTTGGACAAGGGAAAAGGCTGCATGACCAGTCATGACCAGAATTTTTCTTGCCCATCCAAACAACTTAAAACCTAAAACAAACAATCCATCCTACCAAAGCCTGATGGCTGACAATTTTGTAGTTCGGTCAAATGCTCTTAAGACATCAGTGCTGCAGTTCAAAATTACAACCTTATTGTGTCCCATTAACTAGACCCAGGAATGTTCCTGCACTAATTATTAGAGAATGTAATTTAGGTTACACACTCAAGATTTTGAAACATGGGAAGTGGTAGCTTGACAGTGATCGGTGCTGCTTTGGATATTCTACAGTGTCATGCAAATGCATTATGATTGAGTTTTTTACTTATGTAATACCATTCTTTAATTAACTTTATCTTCTTCACTGTGAAGAAAACCAATATACAAATGTCTGAAAAAGGCAAATGAGTACAGCAACCAAACACAAGCAGACCAGGACCCTCCCATTGTAGCAACTTCCAGATGAAGAATGTACTCTCATTCACTCTCAATTCATTGCCACAGGAAGATTTCTTCTGGTAATACGTTATCCTTCCTTAAGATGCCAAATACTTTTTTGGTATTAATGAGAAAAAGCAGTTTTGGTCTAGGCAACCTTGAACTCCGAATTCCCTTTTGCTTTAGTTTTTTCCCTCCTGCTTCAGAATAGAGAAGCGCAGACCAAGGATTTCACAAATGACGGTCGCACCAGAGCAGAATGCAAATTACATCCCTCCGCCTCAAAAGGAAGGACTTACATAGCTTCACCACGCTTTAAATTAAGAACCATTGCTAATTTTTTTTAGTGCCCCTAGTTCCTAGACTGGCAGGAAAAAAAGAAAAAAAACCAACAACAAACCAATGGACAACTGTCCCCGTTTTAATCTCTCCATGTTATTCATAATCTTATCAATCTCTATCCTGTCCTTTCTGGCCACAGGACAGATGACTGTTTCTTCTCCAGGCAGAAGATTCAGACCCAAAAGAACAGCTGATGACAGACACCAAGTGAAATAAGAGGGATATATGGTGGGACATAGTCACAGCCCTCATCCACAGCTGCAGGTTTCAAATGATCCTACCCCAGGAAGGATCAGAGATGCAGATGTTACCCAACCAAAAAGATAATCTTAGAGAGATACTGCCTGAAATTTTCTTCTTGGTGCTTCAAATTGCATGGAGTTACCCCTGTCATGCTACCCTCATCCCTAAACTGGGTAAATTTACACTGGAGTCCCTATGACACAATCACAGGAAGGCGGACGTTGGAAGGCACCTCTGGAGATCATCTAGTCAAGCCCCCTGCCCAAAGCAGGGTCAGGTACAGCGGGCTACACAGGACCATGTCCAAATGGGTCATGAATATCTCCAAGGATGGAGGCTCCACAACCTCTCTGGGCAACCTCTCAAGGCAACACTCAAAGTCTGTGTAGTTTTTCATTCATGAGGAGCCCACCCAAACGCTATATTTGTGCATTCCTGCCCTGCTGCACTTCGGAACACGAAAGATTCATCTAACTTTGGGATTATACATGCCTCAAAGCCACTTGAAAGAAACAGACTTTCCTAAACACAGTCACAAGACTCTCCAAGTAAAACTTCTTCCCAACTCTATTTATATTCACATTATCTATCTACAGGCTAGAGCTCAGTGGCTCTGTATGGTTTGATTAAAATGCTCAAAGAAGTGTTTACACCTTTTAAGAGAAAAACTAATAACTGCTACCTGCTCTTCTGTGCAATTCTAGAAGGGAGACAGACCTGCTACAGTTCATAGTTTGCACATTAATGAGAATAGCTGAACAAGACTTGAGTAGCTGGGTAGCTCACTTGTGGAATATCAAAGAAAATTGAGATCTTCCCATATGATATCCATGATATCTCAACAAGAACTTCCAGAAAGCTTGAGGAAGTCCTGGCTACAGCGATCAGAGACATAGCCTCAGCAAACAAGATCTTGGAATCTTCCTAGACCTTTCAAAGATGACTGATTTTGCTTTGGATGGAATTGACCAAGAAGCCAAGGAGAAAGGCTGATCATTTTGCAAGGCAAACAAATTCAGTCCTGTGTTCCATCAGCACTTCTTACGCAATAAAAGTATAAGAAAGTGAGAAGACTTCTCAAAGTAAATAATCTTTAACAAGATTTCTTCAGGGGATGCCTAAGTGAAGGAGGAAATCCACTAAGAGAAAAAAGCAGTGGTTTTTTTTATTATTACAGATACTTGAGATACATGGAGAATAAAACTACCTTGGTAGAAGATTTCAGACCTGCACTGGACACCAAGCAGTCTCAGTAGAAGAAAATATCATCTTTACCAAGAAGTACCAGTATGTCAACATTACCTTCGCAGAAACAGCCACACTTTGACTCACTCAGAGATGAAGGATGCAAAGTACTGACTCCAAGGTATGCAATCCTCCAGCCTTAATAACCTCACAGAACTGACATAAATTTTGACACGACAGGTGTGCCTGCTTAAAGAAACCCTCATGAAATCTCTTATCGCCCTGTTTAGCCAGCTCTGTGAAAGCAAATAATGCTGGGCCACACCTGGGAATCTTTGATCTCTCCTGCTTCAGGGAGAAGGAGTAACCACCAGCCCAGCCAGATAGATGAAGTGGGTCAGAGCATTTCTTCATGACACACCGTTTCTTTCAATCAACAGATCTCCTGTCTCCTGGAGCTGGCTCTTGCAGCTAGAACACGTGACAGAGACAACTTCAAAGCAGGAGTCTGCTACTAAGACAGAATCTCAGAGTCACACCAGCTTTTCATGACCTTTTCTATTAAGAATCATTTTAGATGTGCACCATAGACTTCTCAAAAAGCCTCACAGACTTCCCACAAAGTCTCCATTGAGAATTTAGAAAAGAGGAGGGGTGGAATGCTAGAAAACAGGCCCTCCGAAGGACTATCATACAGCAAGAGGCGTTTCAAAGACCAAATAGTTTGGTTTTAACTACCCTGCTTCTTTAGGGCTGCCCCAAGGCCACCAACAAGACTGGACCTGCTCGCTCTGCTGATAACGAGATACAAAAATCAAGTGCAGTCAGAGAGCACCCTCCAGCACACACACACAACCTCAAGCACCTCGGCAGCTGGCGCCTGCTCAGCACAGCAAGATATATGTCCTGGGCACCTCACCAGACAGCGATGTGTTAGGAAAGGGGAGTCTGCAGGGCAAATTGTACATATGGACATTCTCAGCCTAAGCACCTCTGATTGCCATCAAACACTGACCTTGGCACCAAGAAACAAAAATAAAACCCAATGATTGCCTTACATGATGGTGAAAACCAAAGAGCTTAACTAGAACTTCACTAGCAAAACTAACACCTAATTGCCTTCAGGTGAAGAAGCCAGCACAGCTATCTGTGACAGAGACAGCTGACGCTGCTTCATCTGCTCTGTCTTTGTCGGAAGGCAAAGCACACACAGCAGCCCTGGGCAGTGGCGCACATCTGGTACTGTGGACACACAGCTACCATGGACAATCTGGGCACACACACCTGGTGTGCCAGGTTTCAACTCAACGCAAACACAGTGAAATAATTATGTATCAAGAAATGGACTTCAAAAATTGAGGCCAAAACCCACCAGATTGAAGAGGTCTGCTAATGTCACAGAAACAGCACTACAGTTAGACTGAAAAAACCCTACTTAATTCACTGCTGCTATTGTCAAGTATTTATGGTCTTCTCGATGAAATACACATAAGAAACCATCAACCAAAACCTGAAAGCTTTCAGCATAAAAGCAACTCAGATTTGATTCAACCCCTTTTTAGCCTGAACATTAGAATAAATTTAACTATACTGACTTTTTTCCACTACTGTTTGCAATTCTGCAATTGTACTTTGATAATATCCAAGTTGATATGTCCGTAATAATCACTAACAAAAGCCAGGCTTGCTCACATTTCATAAAGACCAAATCAAAGAAAAAGTTAAGCAAGTTTTATTTCCAGCTCAGGAGATACCTCTACTTAACAAAGCGTACATTAGTCTGTTAAATGTTATGTAAATGTTTTCTTTAAAAAAGAGCATGCATTTAATCGCTGTTCTGAAAATCAAGACCCATGAAAAGTCCATATGTGGAAATGTATTTATTGTTATTTTTAAATGATTCCACATGTACAGTTACTCAAGTGTAAAAACTTACATTTTCCAATACAGCAGATCAAATATGAAAAAGCTGGAAAAACGCAGTAATAGTGGAAGATTTATCTAAGAAGAAAATCATGACAGTCAGTGTTATGATTTTTACAGTACTAACACTATTAAAACACATGTTCATACTGTGGCCAAAAGAGTTATACTGTAGGCTTACAAATAAATATTAAAAAGCAGCAGTTTCCAAATGGTGGTCCAAAAAGGCCATGGTTGGCACACGGTCCTATTTACAGTATTCTCTCTGTAAGTCTCTATTAGTAGTGCATGGTGGTCTTGAATATATTGAAGGAGGCGAGCTGTTCCATTGCTAAAAAAATTATGGAAAACCCTGTCCCAGTTTAAGTTTAAAAAAAAAAAAAAGAAACAAGTATGTTTAAGAAGTCAAGCAGTTAACCTTTCCTTTCATACTTATTCAATACCGACTACAGGTTTTATAGAAACAGTACCTAAGTTGAAACTAGTAATTATTTCATAGTGTTTTCAAACATATCCAAGCTATTTTGGCAAATTGGTGTCTTTGGAGCTATGTTCCTTATTTATAGTCTGAAAGACAGAGGCTGCTAGTACTAATCAATTATATAACCCTTTTTCACATCTGAAAAGCAAATATAAACTCTCAGGGTTTTTCAAGACCTGAAGGCCCTCTTCTTAATTAGCTTTCTAAGCCAATTAAAAGATGTTTTTTTGAACACTGCTCAGACAAGCTTTTGTTTAAATAACTGCTTAGGAAACACCATTCTATTCAATATTCGAATTCATAGTTTCAACGACTAACTGGAATTCCATAGCAGAATTTACTATCCTTGGCAAACAAATCAGAAGCATCATTTAATTCCTTAAGTAACCTTTAAACTCTACACCGAAGTTAGAATGTAAAGTAAGAGATTTGTCAGAAATGGACTGTCTTTCATTTACCTAAAGTCAACCATGACACACAAGCACAGGAATCAAGCAGGAAGTTACCCCTTAGCTTCAGCCAAGCCGGAGCACAGGGGCCGTTTCTGGCCACTGCAGAAACTAAAGAAACACCTAAATCTGTATTGTAACATGTATTTTTGCGCTAAGCTGGCACACCAGCCTTTCAGGTAGACATCTAAACGTGGCATGAAGCTATATGTAGTCTATAGTGTGTAGTGGACCACAATTTTGTGCATGGCTGACAAATAAACCCATGTTAGAGGGTCCACCTTCAGAAACAGTAAAACAAAAATACCCAAAATACAACATGCTCCACTAGTATTTCACATTCAAAACCTACCCATGGCTAAAGCCAACTCAGTCACACAAAAGGCAAGCTTGTTGCAAAGATACTCACAGACCTATAAGGAGAGAGAATGATGCTCTTTGTATAGTCTCGCCCACCTCCAGATGGGTTTCAGGGATTTCAAATTGCTAACAATATCACTATTATTATTGTTATTGAACTTACTACGGCCTCATAACGACTACATCCTGGTGATAATATATTGCTCCAGAACTGAGCTTCTCATCTTCCTGATACCTACTAAGTTTACTTTTTACTTCGTCCACCTGATAAAAAGCCAATGCACTTTGCCAAGACACACACACGTTAAGACTGGCAATAAGTAGGTATGTACATTCCAGACTGTATTTTGTACAGAATAGTCAGATTTACACTGTACTGTCAAAATCTGATTTTTCTTCCTAACTCAGCTGTATTTTAGGCTAACTTTTTGCCATTTGTAACTTGATTGGCACTTACATAGTTGTACTATATATAAAATGCTGCTGCTACCAACCACCCTCTACGGCCAACATGATGAACTATTATGCTACAGAGGGGGCAAAACCTTTGCATATGCGTATAGTCTACCCAGAAACAAAACTGCAAAATAAGAATAAAACGGTATTTTTTTTTTCTAACAAGTTTCAGAAGGTGTTTATTTAAGGTTAAATTGTTATTTTCTTCCTGTAATGGCAACTTTTTCAAAGTTGGTTAAAATGTTTGCTGTTATAATCTCTGCAGGTTGCTAAACACTTTCAGGGTACAAAGTCACAAACTGTGTGGAATGCTGCTCTGTGTACTCTGCCACCACCAGCACAACTTCCCTAGGTAACACATGCACCGTACAAACACCAGCTATAACCAGCTATAACTGCAGGGTTAGACATCTGTGCTTTTAAGTTTTGTTAACAACAGAACACACAGCAGGTTCCACTTTACCATGCAAAGCATTTTCTTCTGGGTTTCCTACGACCACAGCAAGTGCCAAGTTGGTGTGTCCTTTCCGTGCAGCCAAAAAGGTTTAAAAGATAATCTGGGAAGTCAAGAAATCACAGGATTTGCGGAGAATGTAAAAAACAGAACAGGGTTTCCCTACTCTGTGATACGGTGAAAAGGTATGTCAGTAATCCCTCAGTTTTAGTATTTGTAATTTTTTTGTGAAAAATTGTAAAGAAGATTTTGTTTCCCTCAATGTTCTTTGAAGTAGTATTGTTCTACATAAAATTGTACTTCAATTTATGCTATTAGTAAGCAATTATAATGGTAGGAAATTTATTTCTATTCCTTGTCACACAAATGCAATAAATTTCAGTTCTTGAAACAAGTGTTTTTGTGAACTAGGATTTCAAGTAACAGCTGGAAACATTCAGGTTTGTCTTATGTGTTAAAAAGCTAAGACAACATATGTTAAAACTTAGACAACTGAGATTACCGGCTGAGCATTCCTGCAAAACTTCGATTGTGCTTCGTAACGTTTGGAAAAGGCCCAAATTGGAGAACAATGAGCCTCCTGACAAATTAGCCCTCTTCCAGGGCAACATATCCCACGTCTGACAAATTCTGCAACGTACTGAGGGGCGACTCACAAAGATTGCTAAACACCCTAAAGATCAATACCTTTGCACAAGCAGCATGACCTAGGGAACTGAGCATGGAAGTGGTATCCAGCAACTCTTCAGTTTAATCCTGGTGCAGAAACAAACATGGAACTTCCTGATTCCTTAAATGAAAAACTGATGGTACTTAGTGATGCACAGTTATAGTTACAGAAGTGTTGTAAAGTTCTCTGAAGAGATACATACATCCCAGTGGAACACAGAAGTTTCTCAAGTAACAAACTATTACTGCCTCCATTTTTAGGAACTTTGGCAGTAAAGAAATAAAATAAAAAATTAAAATCTGTTTAAAAAAAAAAAAGGCATTTCTCTAGTGTTTCTGTTAGGTCAGCAAAGAGAACACATCTCCAAAGGGAAAAGCTTCAAAGAAAAAAAATATGCATATATGAGTAAGCCAAAAATAAATAAAAAGCTCACACAAAACCAGATATCATGATAGGGGCATTAGAAACCCGGACAATTGGAGCAACCGCTCCAACTGTCAAACTTACAATTCTTATTAAAAAGATGGCATAAGTTTGTTTTGCTTCTGTGAAACAACAATATAAAACATATACTTGAGTCTTCTAGACACCTAACTCCACAAAGCAAAATTTAAGTAGCTACAGATTATTATCAGAATTTTTTCTTCTGGCTTATTTTGAAACAGCTAATGAGAGGTTTTAGGAAATACCATGTACAAACATCATGAGAGACAAACTATACAAGTGAATTTTAAGAACATTTCTCCTTTCAGTCATTCAGAACACAAAAACCACAGATTACTTTACTAAATCAGGCCTAAAAAAGGTGTTCCATATATACTGGAGGTATCCTTAGAATTCATTATTTCTTCTAATTTCCTCATTAATTTCAACAGGATTGGGAAAATCTTGATTGGCTGACAAGTTGTTTGGTTGGTTTTTTCCTAGACATTGTACAATATTTTAGTGTCACAAAAATTTCAACTAACACTTTAAAAAAACCCCGAGCAGATCTTTATCTCAGTGAATCTGCTCAAAATGCCATCAGAAACAAATACTATCACACCCACAATTTATAATCAAAGAAAATACTCTTTGTATCTAATTCACCTAAAACTTAAAATACATGGTTCTGCTGTAAAGTTGAGGAGTACCCTGACCTCTCAACTCTAGAAGCCTCATTCATTAAGGTTTTCTACATGAACACACAAAAATAACAGTAATTTTTAAAAAGGGAGGTGGAGGAAATAAATAATAATAATAAAAAAAAAAAGCACAAGCTTTCAAGGCTGTAGCCTTGAACCTTGTTTTAATGTGAAAACAAGGTAATATAGTTCTGAAGTACTTCTGAGAGTAAGCAGAAAATGTTAGCCACCCCATCAGCTGAAAAAGATACCTGGTTTGGCTGAGGTCTTTCCCTCTCAGTATTGTTGACGTCTGCCCAAGAATTAATTCAAAAAAAGCAAGTCATATCTATCAAAAGAACAAAAATACGTAACAACTACAGCTTAAGCTGAAGACAGGTAAATTTGTATTGATTTACAGAAGTAGGTCTTCTTTTTAACCCTGTGAAGAAATTAAATGTTCTAATCGGCAACTGAAGGCAGACAATTCTCAAACCTGCATGCACCCAAACACACAAATGCAAAGAAAGGAGATGCAGTAAAACCTGTTCCAACACGTTGTACATTAGAAATCCGACTCTCATATTTCATAGCAGCCAAACTAAAAGAAAGACGCAATGAAAAGCAGGTTAAGAACAAGGTAGAACAAAAACCGTACAAAGCTTCCACACACCACAGTATTGAGGAAACCCATTAAAACACATTTTTGTAGTTTAAAAAGGTCAAAAAGAAAAAACCCAGAGGATTTATTCTTAATTTTGTCTTTGAACACATACACACAAGCCCTTCATAAGTGTCCTTGGATCTTAAATTAAGCATACCTTCCCTACAGATCATGAAATTGGCAGTATCAGACAAAAATGTTTGGCTAAAGCAAGATAACTAAACCAAACATCCATAATTCAGCAGAAAACATTAAAATGTTAGAAAAAAATGGACTTAAGAGTACCAATAGTTTACCACAAGGATTTGAGCTTTATGTATGGTCATCTTCTGAAATTACAGAACCGAAGAATGACAGCACAATGAAAAATTCCAGCAAAAAGTAATTTCAAATACAACCAAACGCACAGAAAAAACTACTTGTCCTTTTGTGTACAGCGCATTCAAAGCCGGCTGTGCAATCACAGCTCTGTTGGGCTATTTGTAGGATGACAGGTAATTATTTACTCACAACTTTTAGGAGCAAAGATGGACAGAACATACAGTTAAGGCAGGCAAACGAAAGGCAGCTGAAGCCTGCGCTGATACTCTCCAAAGCACTCCCAATGTGGAAAGCTTCTTTCACAAGAATTCCCACTAATTTACAAGAGCAGAGGAATCAAACTCGGACAGCTGGGCTGCAATTTTACTCTGCTATTGGTTATATTACATTCCTGGTGACAAAAGTTGTTGACATTAAGGGTGAATAGTAGAACTGGTGCGAGAATAAAAAGCGTCTTGCATATCCTTCCAACATTTTTTCACTACTGACAGCACTTGAATGGCCCAAGAACTTTGTTTAGAAGTTTAAGTAGAAGACAAATTTCATAAAATGTGATCAAGGACATAAGTCTTATACTCTGCCTTACAAAAGGCTGATATTTTATTTGCTTTTCATTGGTGTAGGCCAGCAGTACTTTGTCATTGCCTTTGAAATGACCCACCCATTTCTTCTTTACTTTCCAGTTCCTAGGAAACTTATAAACTCCAGGCCCAAATGTTTCAGGACTCGTTTTCCCCGAGGGCCATTCCTTACCGGGACGAGCTCGTCTATGTGGCCAACTGCTATATTAAGGAACAGGATTAGTATCTGAAAACCGATCAACATCTACATCACCATTGAATGGAATAATTGAGATTACTGCACTGTCATTCATCAATAGGCCCGCAATGAGCTCCAAGCATTGCTAACGTGGTGCATGAGAACAAGAACGGGGCTTTAAAAACTCAGTTGTTTTCCTAAGAGGGTTGTCACTGTTGTGAGACGTGACTTGGAAAGCTTATGAGGTGCAACTGAGTACTTA
Organism: Rissa tridactyla; assembly: GCF_028500815.1. Taxonomy (NCBI): domain Eukaryota; kingdom Metazoa; phylum Chordata; class Aves; order Charadriiformes; family Laridae; genus Rissa; species Rissa tridactyla. The sequence goes on along the minus strand of NC_071467.1, from coordinate 36,700,544 downwards.
CTCAGCTGGAAGTAATAGAGTGATACTTTCACAAGAGCATTTAAAAATCAAGTGTGCAAGTGACGTAACATCAGTAGATAGAAAAAGGACAGGACAACAATGTGTAGAGGAGTAGAATAAAACACATTTATGTGAAAAGTGGAATTGTTACTCAAAAGGTTTTTTTCTCATAACTCTTTTGCCTGGTAATAATAGTGCATATTTTAGTACCATCCATTTGTGTATTACACTTGGGAGACAGCTAAACACTCATTTAATTTGTAGAACAGCGCTGGATGCAATAGCCCAATCTTTCCACTTCTGCCAGTTTATAACAATTTATTTATTTACTTGGTTATTTGAATCGCAAGAGGCTGGACTTTTAACTTCTTCTATTGACCAAATCCTGAGATATACAGAAAGTATATAAACACTTAATTCACATCATTACATTGAAACAATGCCATACATGTTGTCCATACTAAAACAAACACCGAAATTTGTAACTATGAAGTCACCATTTTTGTTCTCAATTTAGGAGATGTGGGACCAGAAACCTAAATGTACTTGCGCATGAAAAATAAGAGTATGTCTTAATTTAGAATTTCCTGGCTATTACTGCTGTAAACAGTGCAACAGAAATTTATGTACTTTTTTGAGACTGCAATATTTTAAAATAAAGTATGTTCTTAAAGGATGGTTATAAAAATATCCATCATAGCATTTGTAGTCAAATATACAAATTAATATATTTACAACTGAACTAACATGCCATAACAGTTTCTTTGCCAAAAACATTTGTCACTTGAGTAGTATAAACAAGTATCTTAAGTTTTAAAGCCTTCTGCAGTTCAAATTTCTCATTTTATTGCCCTTCTACATCCACATGCTTCTCTTCATTTATCTCCATGACTATGTTATATTAAAATGCACATAAATTCTGCAATTGGGAAAGGGAGACGAGAGAAGATTTGTCATAAAACTAAAATTCTGAATGGTGTTCAAATATATGCAGATAACATTACCAGTTTTGTAATGCCAGCAGAAATTAGGTCCTATTCATTTTTATAGTTTCTGCTACCAAAGAGAAAACAAAGAATGAGAGCACTCCATTTGCCTTCTTAAATGCAGAAAAAATGAAAAGTATCAGAAGCACAATTCAAAGTGGTGCTCATTTGAAAGCTGAGGAAAATATTTTTGAAAACGAGAAGTGTTAACATTTCAAACCATTATTTGAAAGCTGTTAAGGAAGAAGTCAAGAGAGGGAAGGACCGGATTACAGCAATGATATTACACAGAGAGTCTTGTAAAGTACAGTGGAGCAAAACAAGCGTGTGTGTGGGGGGGTGGGACATTATGTAAAAGGAAATACATAAATGAGTCAACAATTATATTTATTATTTTAAAAATACACATGAAATTTTGTTCCATCATGTTCAGCAGACTTTACTGGAGTTCCTCACCATCTTAGGGCTGTAACTACGGGTCTTTTTCCTGCCATTTTATTTTCTCCAGGATCAAATCTCATTTGGAAGAAGATCATAAACCATTAGGGCAAAAGCAATGGCACCCAGTTTCTGTTCCTTTCCATGTACCTTCCCTCAAAGAAGCAGGGAGAAGGGGGCACTGCTGCAGCTGCAGACTGCTCAACTGCAGATTGGCAGCACTCGGATTTTCCAAAAGACAGTGTTCATCAAAAAACACTAACTTACCAAAACCAGTTCCTTTGCAAGAACATTCCAGTTCTAAGAGAGTCCCGTGGTAACAAGATTCAGCACGAATCTCCAAGTGAGAATGATCACCCCACTGAACAGTCCTGGTGCTTACGACAGACGTTTAAAAACCCTAACTTGAATTGGACAAGCACTCGCTATTTGTTACTTCAGAACCTCTCTTTCATCCACACAGTCTGTGGAAAATTTCTAAAACCATAATCTCATCCTCATATATAACAAACATATATCAGGTATCTCACTATTTTCAAGAGCAGGAAAATAAAAATATGGCTTAGCCTTACCCTGCTTAACTTCTGACAGTTGTTAAAGCCTTAAACCATGTTTCTTACCCTTCACTCCCATTTCCTGAGACACTCTCGTGAAAAGGGGCTGACAGCTGGTGTGAATGTATAGCAGGAGCTATGGGACCATGGAAGGACTCCGTTATGTTTAGTTCCTCCTTGGGAGATGCTTCCCAGATGCATTAGGAAACCAAGTGGCAGAACGGCCAAACCCAAGAGACAACTCAAGCTTCAGCAGTACTTCGCTTGTTTGTCAAGGATTCAGAGACTGCCATAAAATAACGTATATCACCAGAATCTAGCTAAGTCTGTGCAAAAATTGAAATTATACACTCGATTATGGATAATAGGGCTCTGTCTGCTTCTTAAACCAGCATCACAAGAGTTTTTCAAGGGCCACCATAAGGCGATGAAAGGAAAAATACAGCGTTAAGCTCCTCAGGTGGTCAAAAGCTTCTCTATCAGAATAAGATGGCTTTCAACTTCTTTTTCTAAGGCCTAAAGAACGGTCAAACCTTTTTAGGTCATCTTTGTGGTAGGCTTTACTTTCTGCACTGCAATTTAAATTACAAGTACTCTTTGTGGTAAAATTTTAATCTACTAAAATACAAATGTGTATAAAAGAGAGACAATTAAGCTTCATCTGCAAAAAATATTAAAGCTGCCAATGTAAAGTGCACACATGAAAAATCAAGCCTATAAAAATATATAATGAAAGACATCTGGCACAAATGTCAGCCCTCACATGCTTGTTTTGTCAGCTGTCAAATCATGGTAATATACGATGCTAAAAGGCACGCTGACAGCAACATTCCTGGTATTTTAAAAAATAATCATAAAATACATGCAGCTTTAAGAAAATACCTGCATTGCTACCAAAGTAACCGAACAGGGCTGGTAGTCTTTAGAAAAATATTAATGCTTAATGCTTCTGACTCTCAAATGGAAGTCTGTGCAGGACAAGTCCCAAATTATTTCTTTTCCACACAAACCTTTCTGGGAAAGTTACCTGGAGTTCTGAACAATTACACATGCAATCCTTTATAGAGTTATTGTAAGTAAATACTGTTCCCACGCAGCAAATGACGTAGGGTTGAGAAATGCTATTCATATATACTTACCTTTGTCAATAAAAATGCCTTTTAAAAATATATGTAAGAGAAAAAAATACTCCTAATAATTCCCTGTTTGATTTCATCTCAAAAAGTGAATTATTTGGGTATGTTTTACTGATTATAAAAGTCAATGTTTTTCTTCCATGTAAAACACAAGTTCCAGATACGCTTTGTACCTGTGCATATGAAGCATTAAAAACAAAAACAAACACCACAGGACATGGTCCCATTAAGGTCCTCCTGTGGTCCACCCAGACCAAAAACAAGGAGTTAGAAGGAAAACTAAAACATTATATTAATACAGGTTTTGAATTTAATACCTATCTTTACAAAATAATGATTGAGCAGTAATATCACGGAACAAAAAAGAAAATTGTCTGAGATGATGCTACATACCTGAAGATTTTATATAGCATTATAGTCGTCATCTCCTGGAAACGAAGGGAGCAGTAGTAATAAGAGTTAGTCATAAAGACTGCAACCTAGCTTCCTGTTAAATATATAATCATGCTGCAACAAAAACACATTGCTTTTAAATAACCATTCCTTAAAAAGCATGCCTGAATTTTTTTCTGCTGTAGTCAGGAAGCTAAATCAGGCTTGCCTTTATTCACATACCAGGCACACTGTGCCATTTTACTTTTAATGCTGAGGAAGGTGAATGAAGGAAGTTTTCACTAGAAAGTAAGTTTATTTACAGTTTGATTGTGGGTTTTTTTTTCCTTTGGAAAGTTAATTTCTGCCTTGATGTTACGAAGTAAAAAAGTTGTAGCCTTTCTTACGCTGACTCTGCAGTGAGAAAGGGAAGGAAGACAGATGAGACGAAAGGGATGAAACTCCTGGCTAGCAGGGACTCTGCAGTGGGCAACGGACCCGCTGAGTCCCAGTAGGACCTGGCAAGTGATGGGCTTTTCTGGGGAAACCTCAGTATAATAACTTTATTAGGAGTCATTTTGGATGAGAAACTGAAGCAAAGCCATCCAACCACTGAATTTAGGAATTAACGAAGCCTAGGTTAAAGCTGGCTTGCAATCATGCTGAAGAATCTCTATTCGGAGCAAGAAAGAAGACATGGCATTTTCTAGTTTTCCTGAAGTACAGCTGGCCTCATCGGGAGCATCAGACCTCACCAAGGGCATCTTCTACCTCACAGAAATCTCTGATGAACTCGAAGCTGGCCAGTAACAGCTTGAGTTCGTGACACTTGTCTATACCACGTTACCATGCAGAGAATTTTTTCCTCTAACTTTTTACTGAGTAACACTTAAAATAGACTAACTACATAAATCTCACTGCTTTCACTCATCCAAATAGGAACTAAGTACACAAGAATAAGTTCTCATAGTGGTTTATGTCTACAGTCACTCGTGCTAAAAGACATATACATACATATATATATATACACATACATATATATATATCCAGCTCACTCTTTTCAGTAAGTTTTTGTTATCACCAAGACTATTAAAATGAAGCTTTCCACATGAGCAGTAGCTCAGTGAAATATCACTGCCATTTCAAATGCTTTCTGTATAATATCAAATACTGCCAAGATACTTAATCAGATTGATTATCTGAGGCTGAAACAAACAACTTGCAGCACTGACAGCCAAAATCATTATGGTAGACGTGAGGAAGGACAAATGAAGGCCTGCACTGCCCCACTGCCAGAGAATACTGTATTGTGCCTCTACCTTGAAAATCAACGGAGACGTATAAAAAAAATAACTGATGTTAAGACATGGTATTATGGCTAGCCCATAGAGGAAAAAATAAGACTACAACTATCAGCAATAACTTTACTTTAGTACAATGAAAGGATCTGTAATCTGCATATTCAACCTGAATATAAAGCTTTTCATGCTTTTTTTTTTTTAAGAAAGAGAGTTCTAAATTTTAATTACCCATATATATCTCAGAAGATTATATTAATCTTGTACATGACCTCTATCAATAGATTTTGAAGTACATAAGACAATTTCTTGATATAACACATCTTCTGATTTTTAGTATAAGTCTTAAGCCTCACAATTCCTCTGCATCAAAAGCTGTTTCAATCTCCAGCTGACAAGCAGAAAGAGACAGGCGCATGGAAATGTAGTTTGACAAACACACCAACACCTCTGCACTTGACCGACTTTGTGACCTCAGCCATCCATAATTTTGCTCTCCCATAATGATTTTGTGATGTCAAATCAGGGTTGTCAACAGGTAAGGTCCTTCTTTCACTAACAGGATGGCAGTCAGCTACCTGACCACGTATTTTCTCGCAACCTGTAGGAGTGAAGTGTCTTTGGGGAAGAGGAAGGAAACGGCAAACACGCTACCCCACAAACGCACATAAACATGTTTTGTCTCAGTCATAATCACATGAGTTTCATTTCCTTTAGAAACTAGACTTAAAATGAGGAGGGTAGAGAAGATGAATAAACGCGTAGTTATCGTATTCATTTATTCTCACACCTTTTTCTCTCTCACCTACTCACTTCCTCAGTAATTTTTGGTCAGCCTTCCCTGTTACATCGTACCAACCATCAAAGAGCAGCTTGGGAAACATTCTGGCATCCATGTAATTCTTGTAAAAACAGGGGGACGAATAATCCTCTCAAAACAAGGATCCTAGGGAACTAAGGAAGCAGTATTTTGGCTTTTCACCAACCATTTTACAGCAAAAGTAATTAGTAAGTTACATACCATTGTAAGCAATACCAGCACAAATCCAGCTTCCCTCACCGCTTGCTCTCTCTTCTAATGATGCCAAGATCGTGACAGGCTTACTTAGCATGGTTATTGTTTCCAATTTCAAACCCTTATACTTAATTAAGTTTCAGCTCTACATGATCTATCTTAAACAGCCAAACAAACCAAAAATACTCCAACCCCATTACTTCACCTTTTTTTCCCCTCACTATAGCAACAATGCATCGGAAGCACTTCAGGAGGATTTTGTTTGTGTTGAATGGCTGAGATTTGGTAAGTGCATGTGACAAGCTACTTTTGAAATAAATTACACAGAATAACATAAGTTTCAGTAAGTATCCAGATCCTGGCCAGTCTTGTCATATCAAGAGAGAATTCGTGACAGAAGTCATAAGAAAAAAAACAAAAAGATGACTAATCAGTTGAGTTTCATGCATATTAGGTACTGTCTTCCATCACCTGACAAAATGGAAGAGCTGCCTCTCTGTCTCTTGTACAGAAACCTATTGCCTTGTTGGATGAAAAAAGTATCAGACATTTGCGACTGCTTTTAAAGTTTTATATAATACATAATTACACATGCATGCATACACATACACCCTCCCCCACTACCACCCCCCCCCCCCCACCCAATGGAATTCCAAGATTTCCATTCAAATGCAGAAAGAACAGCTGAAAAGATTGGGACAGTGATCAGCATCTCAATACTCCTTTCAAGAACCAACAGGAAATGATAACTAATGAAAAATTCCAAATATTATTAATACAGGAAAATATGTCCAGCTTTGACAACCAACGCAGTCATGGAATAAACACTTCCATCTTCAGTAGCTGCTAAAACAAACACTCTTTTACAGGCTTTGACAGAGAACAGAATTCATTTCCCCTTTACAGCTGCACTGCTTCAAAGTCAGTTAAACATCAATGTGACAGCCTTACTTGTGAGAGCTCAGACATTTACTATATTATCTTAGCCGGACATGAGCAGAAAGCAGAGACTGTGAAGGCTGAGAAGGAGGGGGAGGAGAGAAGGAAATCAAGATTGTTTTTCTTAAACACCTTATGAAGTGTCCGCCTTAGTTGTTGCCAGAGAGTTATTTTTCTTGTTCATTTATTCTGTATTTAAAGACCCGGCCTAACACAAACATAGCACAGGTCTGAAGGCAAAAAGTTCACTAGGATAGAGCTTGTTTACACAGATACTACTCGGTCACCAACTTCTCACTCTGCGATTACAGTGTGCTTCTGCAAATGAAACTCAGTTGACTGGACTATTAACAATGCTTACAAACTAGACTTTCTTATTTGCAACTAGTCATCGCCCTATTGATTTTCTCATTAATATCTAGAAGACACACAGTTTAGGTTCTTATCCTAATTTCTGCCACCAACTTTCCTGTGCGACCCCTCCCTCACAAGACCATCGTGAAGCTTAGTATATATTAATTTCACACAGAGGAGCAAGCACAATAAGTACTTAATAGTAAGTAGGAAGGAATATTACCCAGATATCAAACCGTCCCTAACAATGTATACAGGCCACTAAATTGAGTACCTTGAACAAAAAAATAGACACCAGAGTAACTTTAGCAGCCATTTGCAAAAAGCAGTCAAGAGTATTTCCTGAGACTCTGTAGAAAGCTGGCTGCTCACATGACAATGGCTCTACTTACTTCCAGATGTTTAATTGCATTAAAGGAAACTAAGGGTACATGAATCCATGTTCTGCTACTGGTTTCCCATGAAGGCAGTTGATGCCATGGGGGAAGTGACGTGATCACAAAAAGAAGATGTCTTATAAATTACCTACCAAAATACAACCCAAACTACTAGCAGAAGATTTGCCAAGTCACTAGTTCTTTCATGGCAAATGATCCCTCAAAACCGCAACTCAGAAAAAATTCCTACAATACTGAAGAAGTTTTACCTTAGGACTTTGAACACATTTATCACTTCTCTATGCACGCTATAAGTGAGCTTGAAAAAAACCGTGTATCTCTTCCATTATTCTTAGTGGTATTTTGTACATAAATACAGAAGAGGAGACATATCTGAAACACAGCCTAAACCACCAAGCTACTATTAAAAAAAACATAGAAAACAGCAGCTAATAAAAACAAAATGATGTCACACGGACCAGTCCGTGTAAATTATGTTAGTAAGTGCTGTTCTTTTTTTCTTATTTCAACACCACCTTTGGGCCAAGTTGAAATTCTAGAGCAAGCCTGATGATTTGCGGTGATACAACTTGGCAACACACGTAAGTTTACGTTCAGGAAATCTCCAGATCTCAGCTAGTAGGAGCTTGAACCACCTTTCACCTTCTGAAGGGTCACCTCAGGGTTAAAGGAAAGACAAATCAAGATGTACTTCAACTACCAATAATAAAATCACTCTTCTTCACACTTGATAGCGGCACCGACCTAAAGATTTTTAATTATTTCACAACAATATTTTGCATTTGAGGTTTCTGTCTGGAAGTTGTCTGTGAACTCCCATACTCCCCTCCTACAGCTGCAATCAGAAGACACTTCAGATTATACTTCTCCTCTAGGAAAAAGAGAGGCAAATCGAGCATTCCCTACAAAAGCTTTTTTACCTCTGCATCTTGAATCCATCCTCTTTCCAAATAGCTCAACTGAATGACCTTCTGGGCATGCTGCAGAAGTTGGCCAGTCTGCCAGACTCAGGAGATGAGGTGGCCAGCAACTCTGCCTACCATGGGGAGATGATGTGTTTCGTTTAAGCATTTACTTGTGAAAGTCTTCGTGTTTGAAGAGTTAGGGTTTTCGGTGCTGTGCTGCTGGAGTCTCCTTACTCCAGTAGCACTATTTTTAGCAACCAGCAAATGGGTAGCTGTAGGACCTCTCCTATCACCAGAAAGCTATCTAGTTGAAGTGGCGAAGCAGCCCAACTCATGCATGCTAGCAATTCTTCAGATAGAAGCTTGCGAGCCTGGCCCTGCTTGCTTCTGCTGCAACTAGCCCTTTCTTATATGCACTTTAATGCAGCAGACAAAAGAAGGGCTTTTTTGCCTTTGCAAACAAAGCTTTTGACGGAAATATTGTAAAATAAATCTGCATATTTTCTATCTTCGTAATCCTTATTGTACTATGTTATTTATACCTCTGTCAGCTCCTAGAAAGCATAGAAAAATTTTCATAGCCTAAAAAATTTCCCTCCTCTACACGTGTACAAAACTGATGACTATGTTGTTTTGCCCAGTATATCCTCCCCAAATTGCAGGTCCTTAGACCTGGTCAAGACTTACATTTCCATAGCTATTATCGACTTCAAAAACATGCCACAACATGTTGATATATAAATTAAAAATTGATTACAAATTGATACACATGGAACTGTACAAGAATAAATATACTTGTGTTCTTAAAAAAAAAAGGACAAAACAAAATTCTCAGAAGCAACAGTGAGTAAATTCTGTGAAATATGCAATTCAAATGATGTACAGGCACAGTTATTCAGATCAGAAACCTTAGGTGAAATACAGGCACGTGGTACGTGACAGACTGGCAATGGAAAGTTCTGCAGGACAGGCAGCGCTCAGAGCAGCGCTGGAGCTGAGCCCACGACTCATTTCAAAACGTCTCGTGAAATTTGTATATGCAATGCACACTGCGCAGCTTGTCTCCATTCAGTACTCCTGAAGAGACACTAAGTGCCGTTAAAATGATGTATTATGCTAAGCTTTTCACTGCATTAATTTATACCCTATGACATCACAAACTGTAGATGTTTAAAAACTCCATTTAATTTGTAAGACAGAGAAATATGTAACCTGCTAAAATATGACTAGGTATGTTATATGGCTTTTAAAGGTGAACTGCAGCTGAGAAAAAAATAAGAGCAACATGCACAGAATATCCAACATAAAATAGAATGAAAAGTAAAATCTTGGCATAAATTCACTATTAACTGAAATCTTGCCTTTGACCCTGCACCCCAAATTCAAGTTACTAATTAACTGCCAAATACTTCCTTTATGTATGACACAGCATAAAACATTTGAGTACATGTATTTCAATACTTTGCAAATTAATTTTAAAGGTTTTGGCAGGATAAACGTTACATGCGTAGACTTGCAAAATATTCAAGCTGTTTCTTTGTCTACTTACAAAAAGCAGAACTTCTCCCTTCAGTTCCACAGTCACATGAATGTCATTTAATAAGCAATTTTATTACGAAAAAAATATAGACGCTTCTTGTTGGGGCACAAAACATATATGCATATAAAAGAAACACAAAAGAAAAAACTTTTCCATGCATAAATAATGCTGAAGACAAAAAAAATACTAAAACCCTAACCCCATCCCCACCCCTCAGGTAAAGACAACATTTTCCCCTTATTCCTCAATTATATCAATCTCCAATTATACAGCTGATGGTAAGTAAAAGAAGGAAAAAACAGTGCAACTTTCAACCTCAAGACAGACCTTAGACATAAACCCCATTCATACAATTCCTTAGTCATCAGGTGACAATCATAATTTAAAACAACAAATTCTCCTGTGTGGCTCCATTATAAGGTGATAGCTAGCACCTCTAGTAATTTAAAGACATCCCATTTTCCTTGAGGTTAACCAGACAGCAAATCAAATAATCCCACAGAGGATTCCGAGCAGGCTTGACCCATTACTGAGGTGTTAAATTAGAATTTCAAAGAGTAACTCCATAGTCACCCTTCACAGAGATAATTTTTAGTTCTTCCTCTGTGAAACGTGAAGTTAAGTCAATACTCGATGTTTTATCTCATAACCTAAGCAGACAAAAATACTGCTAACTCAAAACAATCTAGAGGTTGATTCTTGTTTAATAAAACAGCAAAAGGCCATTGCTTCAACATTTTAATAGGCAAGTTCTCTCTAGAATTTTTTACTATTTTAATATTAATTCACAACACAGATAGAAGCATTTTATTTACATTTGAGGAAATTAAATACATAAATATGTTTTCATTTATTTTCCTTACACAATCCACACACAAACCAATGAATCTGAATTCTGCATATAGAGAAAATAATGAGGGTTGACCCCATTTTACAGCTAAGAAAGCGAGGGAGTTACAGCTCAAGTGACTTGTTAAGCACACCTTTGGCAAACCCAGCACTGATGTGTAAGCTCCTGGCTCTCTAGCACACGGACTAGCTCCATCCCTGTCATTACCCATGTACCATCATTCCTGCGGGCATAATTGTAGGGAAATTTCCATCACATGCAGGGGCAAACATTCCAAGTCCACAAACTCTACAAATGCTTCCTGCCACCATATCTAAAGTATTTGTTGATTAAAAAAAAAAAAAAAAAAAGAAAAAAAAAACTGTCCAAGGTAACAATATGTTCCACTTTTTGTAGCTTACCCTGAGCCAGCCTGAATAAATTGTTTTAACTGCCTGTTCAACACAAGAACAGGAGAACCTTGGCACAGTTAAGACCACAGAACCCATCCAGCATGGCATATGAGTGCCTGATATTGCTCGGTACCCTGAACAAAGCAACAGGACAGAAAAAAAAAAGTGGTAATACAATCAGTACAAATTACAATGTAAAAAGAAACGTACACACACAAAACCGCCCAAATTTTCAATTATTAAAATATTAAATAAGAAAATGCTCATGTTGTTGCAGGCATGCACCCTCACAGAAAACCACACTGCCTTAACTTATTCTGCTCCTCAAGATACTGTCTGTGTAAGAAAATACCAGTTCCCTCTTACTGACTTCCTTCCCTGCCAGTGGTAAGCAAAATCAGTTAAAAACAGTAAAACACGTTCTACATTCAGCTAATGCAAGTGAGAAACATTTTCAATTAGCAGAAGAAGGTTTGACCCAATATTGGATTTTACGTTTCCATCTTTCCTGCACTGCTAGTTAGCTCAACCTTTCTGCAAGAAACCTTCTTATTTCCCTTCTCAGAATCTCACCTCTCTAAAAAAGTCCCTCCTCCCCCGAGGAAATTCTAAGGGCAGGCTCACCATCTTCCTTTCTCAGCTTCTGCAATACAACTTGAGCAAAAATTATTTACACAAGCGTAACAGAACAGAGTACAGCTCATTATGAAAAAGTTACCGCTATGCCTATACAACAATATTTCCACAAAATCAGAACAGTAAGAACAGTCCCCAAATCATGTCAACAGCAAGAAAAGTTATATGTCCCTTCCCACCATAACACAAAATACTCACTTATTTGTGGGTTTAAATTTTTAAGGGTTTATTTCTACCTTTGACAGACACGTTATATACTGTTCACATTTTCACTTCTCATTTGCTCCGAGAGATCTAAATATGTCTCATTTTGATCTTTTCAGGTTTTCAAGAATTCATCAGGTTTTACACGGTAAAAATACTTCACACTGACCTTATCAAAGGATTTGGAAAGAAAGATGGCATACGCAGTGGCAACTGTGTGAAAACCTAATTTGTATTATATCTTTGTAGTCAAACGTATCCATTTAATTATGGACAATTATACCTCTGACATGAGGAACAGAGCTGTGCCTATAATGGATTTTTCGTTTCAGCCACTGAACAGGGAAAAAAAGAAAAAACTAAAAACCAAACGTATTTTAGAACTGTTTCAAGTTGCGCAAATACTCAGTTCACCAGGAAAAATGCCCTTGTTTCAGATAGCTTACTTCATGTCAAAGTAGGGTAAGCTATCTCAAAGCGTTAAGAGCATCCACAAGGGGATTTAATTGCTAAATATATCTGTGAATGTATACCTTAGCTTCCTTTGCAGTACCTTGTGTGAGACGAGAACCTTATAGCAGATAAATAAATTAAATCTATAAAAGTAGGCAAGTGAAGAAACTACTGTCCTTTACCGTAGGGCACACACAACAGACAGGGCACTCACCGCCAACGTAAGAAATTCGGCTCTCAGACAAAGTATTTACGCACCAATAAAAAGCAGGCCTCTTCCAGAGGCCGCAAGCTCCGCTCAAAAACATTCAGCAGCAATCTTCTAAGAGGCAGGAGCCCCAAATGCAAACCTCCGCTCTGAATCAGGAGCATCGCAACTCCCTCCTCCATCTTGTTGCTCCCATGTCTGGCGTTGAGGAGCCGGCGTGCAGCTACCTGCCTTCCCACAGTTATCCCAGGGGAAGCGGGAAGGGCCGCCCTGGACCCGGCAGCAGCAGGGTAAACTGCAGCTCCCCAGGGAAGCAAAATCAGACGAGGTACGCGGCCCGTCACAAGCTGTCCCCTCTACCTGGGGCACAGGCTGCGACACTGAAACCGTGGCCTAGCGAGAGCCCTCTCCTCGCACACCCGCTCAGAACCGTACCCCGCAGAAGGGCCGTTTCCCCGTGTCTTACTCACCATTAAGTCTTCCTGAGAATCTAGCCTCAAAATTCAAAACTTTTATTAAATTTCAGAATTTCCCTAAGTGAGCCATTCCAGCATTTCTGGTTAGCAGGGAACGTCCCCCCTTCCTCAACAAAGCTACTTATGAAATTCAAGCCAACTCATTGATAGGTTCCAGCTAGCCAAAAATACATAATTCCCCCTCAAAACACACACAAAGACGTCCAACTCTAATTAGAGACTGTCATAACCACGGATCAAGCTGTCCTGACCCAAAACACTGCTCCTCCAACGTTGCTGCCGGGGGGCTTTGACTGATGGCAAAGGTGGAGGAGAACGGACTATCCCAAAGCTTTATCAGATTGTATCAGAAGACCACGACACATAAAACACTTCTCCTGGAAGCTGGGGGCGGATGGAAAATAGCTCAGAAATTGAGTGATGAAGCAAATAAGAAGAAGACTAAGTAGGAGGCAACTTTGATAACTACTGTTACTGGAACTAAGTTCAGCAGCAGCAGGCTATTACTTTTTATTTTTTCCTTTCCTTTTAAAAGAAGTGCCCACAGTACCTAGAACAGGATCAGAGCACCACATGCATGGTTCCATGCTAATATTAAAAAATAAATACATACTATCGTGAATCAGATGTGCTATACACACACAGCATACTTGACACTAACCAACAAAAGCAGAAAAAGAATAGAACAAATCCATTTAACTGTTTCAGTCGTGGCACACAGCCTGTGGTATATAGTGGCAGTGTGCTCGGGGTGCAATAGCAGTAGAATAGCGTGTGGTATTTCATATAAAATGGTCTCATTTGAGGTGTTTTGTTTTGGTTTTTTTGTTTTGTATTTTTTTTTCTTCTGTGGATTTGTGGCGAGTATGTTTTAAGTATGGCAAGCATAGTGTTATATAATAGGCTCAGATGTATTGATTCCTCAAATATTTCAGTGTTGATCAAGAGCCTAGAACTTGGATAATGACAAAAGAGTGAGCTCATGAGGAAGGAAAGACTAAAACCACAGAGTCAGGGACACGGAATATTTTAAACATTGCTAGTCATGCAGCAAGTTTCATGTACCATCAGCCGCACATAAACCCTATTCCACTGCAGGACGCGTTCTGGAAGTTACATACTGTAACTCCAGACAGAAAAAAATTTTACATGAGTCTGTTCAGCAGGACTGAGCAATAAAAACACAGTTAACCAGGATTTGTGAAGAGAAGCCAAGCAAAAAACCACAACTGAAAACTGAAAGGCCATAAAAATTAACCCAAGTGAAATTTCATATGTGTTGGACACCTACTTTTAGAGAAACGTAGATGTTTATCCCATTTTAAAATACTACTAAACTGTGGCCGCCACACAGTAGAGCTTCAAGCTTACAGCCTAAACAAAGAAATGTAGGAGACATCTCACTGTATCACAGCAGTAAAACAGGTACCTAGAGACTGAAGGAAAAAGGAATCCAACACAAAAAGGGATCTTCAATTACGTGTTACTTGTAACGATGATTCCAAAAGTTTAAGTGAGAATACCCAAACATAAGCAAAAGAAAAACACGCTAAAAACCGTGATGCTACTGCAGTTTCCCTCAAGGATGAACTGCTTTGCAATACCTACTAATTATTTTCTCAATTCTAATTTTCAAGTATTCCTAGATTGCCTATTGCTATCATTCTGAAAGATACAGAGTTCAGTGTACATAGAATGCTGTAGTTTATTGAACTGGGATTACCGAAGGAACAAAAGTACTGACAATGAAAAGAGGGAAGAATCTGGACCATAAAACCAGAGATGTCGGAACAGGAGAACAGAGCCTGTTCTTCATTTATCATGGCCACAGCTGTAAACAGAGTTTTACCAACACATTTACACACTGACAGATACTGTGTACGTAGGAGTGTCAGTACCCCTGTTTGCTTGTGGTGAGATGACTAGAGGAGGATTTCGTAAAACATTTTTAGTACCTAAAGCCCTTCATAGTGATACTGTAAAACTCACCAATATTTCTAAATCATTTGAATAATACTTAACCTCCTAACATCTCTAATTTACCTAAGAACATTCATCTGAATTCTTCAACATCCAAAGTTTGTTTTAAAAAGAAAACCCAGAATTTCTTGCCAGTCCAGTTAATACAAAGGTAAATTAATCAGATGGAAACACAGTGCCACACTTTGTATTAACCAGATGCAAATTCGCTTACTATTCTAGTCACATAAGTCTTCTGAGCCTAACATCCCAGCATTGTGACATTATAAAAATTCACCCACTTTAATGTACAGAAATACCCATGAACCTCAAATTATTGTACTATAATGCTGTCAAATGAACAGACTACTGGAATTCAATTTCCAGAAAGCCACGGGAAAATCTACTGGCCTTAATCTGAAATACCAGTGTCATTTTCAAGCCCTGTATTTAATTAATACTATTTACTGTCAAGAGCCGAGCCGGGTAAATATTTCACTCTTCCCAATTCAGGGGCTACAGGCAGGGCCAGAGGAAAATCTGCCCAAGTAAATGCATCTCATCTTCTTTGATGATGCAAGAGCCCAGCTGTCCTGTTCTTGACCCCTCTAGAATTCCCAGGCTCCAATACTGGTGGTACAATGTCATCAATCTATATTTAAAATATATATTGATTTTCCACAGATGATAATGACGGCTATTTCTTCTGCAAATGCGGATATGCTATACCTTTGCCCATATAAAAAGGTTCCTATCAAGGCAAGAAATGAAAAAATCTTAGCAAAGTCCATTACTAAGTCAAAACCAATATTTAAGAAGTGAATAAAATCAAGTTAGCAATCTCATTTCCTAAATATTTTTTATTTATCTCACTGAAAACGAAATGTTAAAAATAATCTTCCAGAATATAGCTACATACAAAAGGCAAGCTTCAATCAATTGAATGACACTGTTTTCAACAGTCCTGGATATATATGAAGTTTGGTTCCATCAATTCAGTAAAAAGTTCACTGACAGAGCACTCCACTTAAATCCATTCACAGTAATTAATGAGTTTTACATATTTAAGAATGGTTTACTCCAGATTTATAATGAATTTGAATGTTGTGGCCTCAAAACTACTTTAAAACTGCTTTCATTGTTAACAAATCTAGTTCTGCTAGATGCAAGCATAATGAAATTTCTCTCTACAATACTCTCAATTTTCATCAATTTTAAAGGAAATGCAATATATTGCATTTATATTGTGTAAATTTCATCTTTTCCACAAAATAAAACCCAAAGATTTCCATAAGCTTCCATTTCCAATTTTGGGGGGGGGGGGGGGGGAGGGAAATCCGTGGGGTGCAATTGTATAAATCTTAATAGATGCTCATTTCTCAATACTTCTGTTCTCATTTTACCACCCACACAGAACTTAACTCTCAGATTAGGAGTATCATTTTAACACTGATTGCATTAAATTCACTATAATCAAGCATCCACTTTTACAGGCATCTTTATAGGCAATTCATGTTAACCAATGTCATTACTGAACAGGAGTGACTGAAAACAGAAAAATCTGATCATATTTCATGCAAAACACAACTCCCCAGTTTCAAGGTCTAGGAATGGGAACACATTCCCTTTATTTATCACAAACCAATTCAACGTAGATTAAATATCCCTCCCAGATCTCTCTGCAAATAAGATGACCTGATTCAGTAAACATTATCCATACCTGTGATCGACACGTGCGATTTCATTGCACGTATTTCAGAAACACAGCTCCTGTGGGAATTCTGGTGCTCTGAACTGACTCCAGTAGCTCTAGGTAGGCACCCTCCTAGCCTGTCTTTGCACGCTGATGGAAATAAGGTCTCTCTCATTCAGATTTGAGACTCGGAACGTACTGTCAGTTCCTCACTTGCATCTTTAAACTAATACTGAAGACTCTAAACTTGTTTCAATGTAAGGCACTCTTTATTTTCAGTATTGCACTTTATTTTCTGACAGCATTCCCTTTACACACACACGTGTTAGGAGGACACAGTCAAAAATGAGACATCTGTCAGAATTTTCTTTATCTACTACTGCTGTAAACAACAATAAGGAGTACTATAACTCAGAACAAACAGACATAGAAATATTTTCTATCTATCACACTTGACACTAACTACAACACAAACGCCAATGAAATCACTACAAAGTTAGATTGAAACAGGCTCTCCAGACCGACAGTGACAGAAAACTGAGATTTCTCTAATCTACACTCTTTTTTTGCTGAGAAGCGTTCCTTACAAAGCAAACCATTTCATGTAAAAGGAAAAGGAGAAAGAGAGAAAGAGAAGTGTTTTCTGACTGAAAACTTTTAGACTAGGAACTGAAGTTAGTATTTTTACCTGTCTGGTTTTTTTTAAGTCTAAACTTCTCACCATCCTAATTGCACTGCTTTTTGGTAACACACAGCAGCTACTTTTCCCACCACCCCAGCTAACAATCCATTTTTTACAGCGGTTTCCTTCCTCATTGTCATCACTGTAGACTTCATATACACATATTTATCTCCTATTTGGCCTTATTAAAGGTTTTGAACTTTTCAAACACAGCAATTATGTTTTACTCAGTATCTGTAAAAGTACAGGCTTACTTTCTGGCACAGTAACAACCAAATATATAATTCTGGTGAAGAATGTAGCAACACTAAGCAAAAGGGGGAGGGGGTTTGCCCACATATATTAATTAAGGGAAAAAAAGGCAATTATATGCAAATTGATTTGCATTTGAACATTTACCTTTTCCAGTCTTTACCTAATGCATTCCTTTTTAATGGAAAAATTACAACTGAGACAACTGAAAACAAACATACTATCAACCTGACAACACAATTTCATGTTCTCTTTGGAGAATTTTGGCAGTGACATTTTTCTCTTTCTTTCTTACATATACCTAACTCATTCTCTTATGAGTCCTATTCACTAGGAGAAAAAATATTTTAGATTCTTACTGTTTCCTTTTTTTGGAACGATCTGCTTAAATGACCACAAAAGCAGCTTATTATCAAGAAGACCTGCATTATGAACATTATGCAGCATAGATAAGTAGTGTAAATAAATAATAAGTAATACAGTGTAAGTAATAAGGGTAAATAAGTAACAACATCTATGTGGCTGAGCATTTTCAAGTTAATATAATACATAAACAAACTATTAACCAGTATTATAAACTTCACTGAACGCAATGAACTACAAATTGTTTTATCAGAACAGCCAAGGGAAAAGGCAGAAAAAACAGAAGCACTGGAAAGCTTCTTAATCTGTTTGCATTCACTGATGCTAGAAAATTCAGTAAGTTTCAAGAAAAGCACTTTTAGATTGCAAAAATTGCTCAACATAATTAACAAAAGAGGAAATCACACTTGATGTGGACGTACATAATTTTACCCATAAACGGATGGCATTTTATAAACAGTTATCCCCCAAACAACTAACAACCTTTTCAGCAGGCTTATTTCTCACCTCTATATTTAGTATGCAAGCCTCAAAAATACATATTTCTGACCTTAATAAGTCACTCTACATGTTAAAAGACAACATTTATTCATGAGTACCCTGAAAAGGTTCTCACATAAAGTCTCAAATGCATATTTGTAAAAGATTTATACCAAGCGAGTATACTGATATATTAAACATACCTAAAATAAAAACACAGCATTTATATTCTACTTACTTTCACTGCACTACCAAACTATTATTAGTCTGCATTTAAACAATCCGCAGGGGTCCCTTTTTCTAATTCTCAGTGGTATTATCCCTTCTTGTGAGCGGAGTTAAACAGGCACAGCACTGCCTGATGGAGTCATCAGACAGTAATTCTTGAGCAACAAGCAGTTTAAGTCATCAGTGTCATTATACCAATTTCAATCCTCAATTTAAGTAATTTATTAGTGCAGATAGTTGGATGGAAAAGCTTGTATTATTTCATACTCAACCTTTGCCATAAGACAGACCATAATCAGCACATTTGAAAAATGTCAATTCCTTAGTTACAGTATAAAATATAAAACAAACTTAATGTGAAAAAACATCACATGCTGATCCCTTCAGCCTTTCCCAGCAGAGTCCCACTCTGGCTCCTGGCACTAAAGCAAGGTCCCCACTTCCATAACCAGTCTGGGCGTTATTTTTGAAAGTCTCCAAAATGTTTATATTTCGACTCATTGTATAGTATCATACCTTACTTAAAACCAAGGCTCGCTCTGCTGTAGCTACACAATCCATTTAAGACATCTCACATTAAATTCCCCAGTGAAGAAGATAAAACTGTAACAGAGTTCAATTAAATGCAATAGTATACAGACAACTCACCAAGACTCAGCGAGGCGGGCAACGATTTCTAGGGGCTGTGCGTGCGGGGGGCCTCACTGCTCAGATACATCTCAAGCATGCTAGGAACGCAATTGAGAGAAAAATATTAGTCTTTTTTTTGGAGACAGGCATAGAAAAATAAAAATATGATGCTTAGCACATCACAGTTTTAAGCACAACGCAAGGAGGGAAACATAAACTTTGCAGAGCACTATCTGCTTTTCCAGACATAACTACAACCCCCTTCCAGCTGCACAATCACTCCAGGCACACAGCTTCCTCTCTACCTGCTGCCTACTGCAAATTCACAGCGATAGCAACTAAGACCTTCACATTAACTTCCACGGTACACAGCTTTTATTTTCACAAAAGAATCTGTGGGAACTCTCTGTGAAAGTGGCTGGTTCCTTTTTTGGTTGACTGCTTGACTGGTTGACTTTGTAACACAGTAGTTTCAAATCTCTAAAAAGGAGAAAGTGGTGTTCTTACAAAATGTCTTTCAATCATTATTAAAAGTTGTACGTACAGAAGCCTATTTCTTCTCTGAATCTCCACTTAACAATACTCCTGACCTGAGTGATGAGTAGCAGCAGACAAATGAACAGAAAGTTCTTCATTAGTATAAAGCCTAAGAGTCCAGTAGAGCAGAGGACATACACTGCACAGAAATACACATTTCTTCAGGGAAGACAAGCATGCCACTGCCCACATAAATATTATACCTGCATTGCTGTTTGTTGGTCAAACAGTACTTTATGTCAAATTTAACCAAGGAAGCTACCAAAGAAGCATCTTCTGCCTTCTTATTCTGACAAACAAAAAGGCAGAACATAAAGAAAATGCAAGATACACTAACAAGAGTCATCAATGCTGAAGAAAAAGCGCACAAATTATGCCTCAAGAGCAATGGAATTTAGAAACAACTTCATTCCTTCTGTCATTTCTGCCATCTCACAGAAACCTTCTTCAAACAAACTCTGCTTAAGTTCTTTCAGTCACAGGCAGGATACCACTACAGTAACAGACTGTTCAGGGGCACCACTAATAAAGAAGTATTCTTATATAAAATATATACACAGAAGATAGGACTACGTTATTTCCTCAGGAACGTCCAAAAAGCACACAAGCTCTACAAGTCGCAACCACGGGGCTTCATAGTGGGTCCTCACTGACAGAAAATATCATCTTGTCTTAGAATAAAATTTTGAGTAAAACAGCACTAGATCTTTTGGTGATTTAGTGAGGTTTACAGTATCTGTCAGACACCTGCAGCTCAGAGAGACACACCAAAGGGAAGCAGCTGTCTCACCTGCAGATGGGGGCTACAGCCCCAGCCCATGGTGGGGAGACCTCTTCCACAGAGGAGCACTAATGAGAATGCCTGCGCAGACAGAAGCACTTCCCACTCGTCTCCTGTCTTTCAGCTGCTGCACGCCAGTGAATGAGGATGACCACTCTACTACCATTTTGTTTCTTGACAACGAATGTGGCTGCTTACTGGTATTTTCCTACTGCTGATTTTTTTTTTTTTGGGTCCCACCTCCTGACCGACATGGCCTCCAGTAGCACAGCTCAAAGTCTGCACACGAGTAACACGGCTCCTGAGCCTTATGCGGTGGTCCATGGGGCACCACGTGTCGACCATGGAAATGACAAATTTTGCCAATTTTCATTTGTTTTATTCTATTTAATAATAATACTGTCTGAAAACCAAGACAATATATTATAGTTTCACAGTAGAAGCACTACCTTCAAAATACTATGCACTAGATCTTTCTGTCCAAGTAAAGCTCTTGAATAATAACAGGCACGAGCTTACATACCCAAATGGATATATCATCTGGTATATTCCAGAATTATTCCTAAAACTAAAATAAACCATCAGTGAGGGAAAGTGATGGACAATGAAATTACCTATTAGTCCTTGCCTTCCCTTCTTGAGCCCTTTCTGAAGCTTGAAATAAAGGAACACCAACACTGCAGCAAAAGTCAAGCTAGTGCCTATTCCCATGCAAATTCCCACCAGAATCAGGAGGTTCTTGTGATGCCCCTCAAAACCCAAAAGAAACCACTCTTGCATAAAGCCAGCTTTCACAGTAACACACTGCTGCTAATGGTGGTGCTCAAAGGCCTGTAGGTTGGCCCAGCGATAAAGGCCTACATTAAGAATGGTTCTCTGCCTCAAACATTACACAAATTATCAGCATTAGCTACGATATAAAAACAAAACACACCACAGCCATCACTCTCCACACTTGCCATTTTCCAACACCACCATTCAATCCTCCATCCCCTAAAGGGTAAAAGAAAACTTTGTAAAGTTCAACATCACAGCTACATCCAACTGATATGGCCCAGAACAACGTGCCGTGCTCTGACTTCAGACCGCTTTACGTCTTTATTTTCCATTCATGCACAGTCATTTATTTCTTTCTTTTCCAGTGCAAAGGGACATCTGTATTCCAGGTACCTAAGATGTGTTACCTCCTCACCCCATAAAAACTATAAATTGTGAACAAAACACACAGTATCAACTCTACAAACCACAGTTTATCTAAAAGCAAGTGAACAACTACCACTTTCAGACATACTTAGGAAGAGACCATCATCTACATTGTGCAAGCACAGTGAACATATTTTTTCATCTACTTACAGCCTTCAGGTTCCCTCATTCTTATACTAAGAAGAAAAGGTGCCACAAATGATCTCACGATTGTGCAGTTAACATTAATTTCACTGTAGCATGAAAATAGTTTGAGGGCTCATTAAAAATTCAGTATCTTTGTATCAAAGTAAGCCATGATTCTTAAAAAAAAAAAAAAGTAAAACAAGCAAAAGTATGTCTGCACTGCAAATGCCAGCACAAATTGGCAAGCAATTAAAAAAAAAAAAATCTTTAAACTATGTTATTAGAGCTACATTTTATAGCCAGTAAAGTATCAACAGGCTGACTTTTTCTTTTAAAATAAAGGTAGTAAGTATTCTGGCCACACTGAAACAATACAGTATATTTTAGTTATAGATTTTTATTTTGGAAAAAAACTCCAACGATTTAGACTTGAAAAAGAGCTTTTCTCCCTGAGAATATAATTGTAATCTGCTAAAATAAATAATGTATTTATCTGCATACACTCATAAGTCTTCCTCCACAAAGAATCTATTTTAGGAAACCGATAGAACAGGAGGACATTGCTCTTATTGCTGGAGACTAAGATACAAATTTCTGTAAGGATAGCAACTGAAATTAGCTGACAATAATCACGCTTATGTATTGGAATAACATGAGTGGTTGGTCAGCAAGTCCTGATACTAATTTTGAAATATGAAAGAATAAGGACTGAAGGGCTACCTTGTGAATGCAAAGCATGGTGGAAGAAGTAACCTCCACCGTAGACTGGATGATATCTGAACTCTCACTTGCACAAGTATTAAAACATATGACCTCGGGGTCTGGGTTGTTGTTTTTTAAAATTTTGAACTTGTAAGTTCATAAAAATACCTGTAATAAAGTGTCAGTATATACTATCAAATTTATTCATAGGCAGACTTTCCTCCATCCTCATTTATTTTTCTTTTTAAATGTGATTTAGTACCTCCTACGTAATCTGTGAGGTACAAACAGGTGACATACTGCATTGTTTTTAACTGGAATGATTTTCCTCAAAATCCATGGGCAAGGCTCATTAGAGATCAATACTGACAGCAATGAAAAACTAAATCCGCTCACACACAGATGAATTACAGCATGGGCAGAGTAAGAGTAAAATTCCATAATAATTCTGATCTAACAAGTAAAATGTTATTTCACTTTCCGTGCCCATTCTTCAATCCCAGACTTTTCCACCGAGGCAGCCAATAAAGCAGCCAATTGTGATATGCCCACTATAAATCCTACCAAAGAGCAACAATATGTCTTACATAGCTCACTAAAAAAAGCATCAAAATAGCAACTCTCAGTCATCACTACATCAGATATATGTTCTCACTGTGTCCCAGGATCCCCCCCCCCCTCCCAGAAGCTCATGTGATCCATACTACCTAAGATTTATGGATCAATCAACACATTCAGTACATATTTTAATTAATTTTGTCACCTACATTCTCTGCCCTTTCACTAATACATCAATGGTTTCCACGTAACATGGACTATTTTAGCAAAATATAAGTTATACTTTCCAAACAGCAAGTAACTTCTTGAAGTTTAAAAACAAACAGAAAAATGTAATCAGGCTTTACAGAGGGCACTGCATCTTAGCTGCAAAAAGCAAACGCACATTACGAAGAGGCTTCTGAATATCTAAATACTGGGAGTGCGCTCACAGAAAGAGTGAGATTTACTATCAGTTATAACTGCTAAAATGAGAGCAAAGCAAGAATAATATCTGCCAGTAACTGTATTAATGGGAAATTGTTATGGAAGCCATTTAAGGAAATGCAAGACTTGGAATGGTATAATGATGCAGCTGCAGAAGGAAAAAATGTGTGTGTGGTTAATATGTTGTTGTATAGCTTCAGACATTTAAATTAATGAACTAATTTCAAACTTCAAAATGCCAAGCACCCTAGTGACCGTACACTTTCCGTAAGAATTGGGCCTATTCTATTTCCATAAAACTCTTAAGTAAAATTTCCATTAGTCCTTAACTTGAATAACGTGCAATTTCCATAGAACAAGATTGAAAAATCATAAACAGTAACAAAATGCAACGCGGTAAATACACCGCCTTCAAGATCTATTTTTCAAACTATTCATCAACTCAAACTAATTGCATAAAATCAGCAGAAGTATTCCAAATGCTCAGGAGAGAAAATGCTGTTCTAGGTAATAGGTAAATGCAGGACTGAATAAAAGAAAATTCATTTCTTCCACTCAGTTTTTTTCATCATGTAAATACTATTTTTGAATACTCACAACACTGAAAAAATATCTTTGGTCTAAAACCCTGTTTAAAAAATTCCCTGGTATTTCTGTTGTGGGGTTGTTGGTTTTTTTTCTTTTAATTCTGTATCCTAAATTGATTAAACTATACAAGCTGTCATTTTTCATGTCACATTTCTACTCGGTATGTTTTAAAAAGGCTAAGCTACTGAATCATTAAAAATAGGGAGTGTTTGCATCATGTAAATACTGCTGACAAACTACTAACCGTGGAACTGGTGAGATGCCTTAGTAATATGTAACCACTGATGTAATATTACAAATTATTCTTACTACTCAAAGTTGCCATTTCACCAGTATGTATGCCTGTTCAAAATGTTATTCCAACACAGGGCAGGAGTCCTGACAACTGTATTTATTCCCTGTAATCTTACAATATTATTAAAATATTATGTATAATAAATATGTGAAATACATATTATCTAAGCTCGATCATATCCTGACGGGTAAAAGCCAATGAATACTTCTGTAAGGTTTGAATTCCCAAGAGAAAAAGAGCTCAGATCCCGTCTGCAAGCACACAATGGAATCACAGCTGACGATGCACATCTTTTTCTGGATGTCTCCATATGCTCAGGAGGGTTTTTTCCCCCCCCTCCCTCTCCCTCCCTTTTTCTCCCTCCCCGCCTCCCTTGCTCCCAGCTTTACATTGAAGGATTTGTCATCTGCCGCCAGGAGTATGAGAATGTTTTAACAACTAACAAAAATAAAGTAGTGCAGTGAACTTCATCTCATTTAAAAATAAAAAGAAGGGATCCTGCCAGAACAGCCATCTGTAACTAAATTAACTAATAGTAGAAAACGGGTGGATGAATGGATGCTGTAATATCCATTCTATGAAATAAATATCAATGTTACTCTGTCCTTAGTTTAAAACGTTGTGTCACACAGAAAAGTGTATACTGTAATGACTCATTTAACCTTTGACCTCCAAAGCCAAACACAGAAATAAATGAATACTGAGCATTTTAACATCTATAAGAATATTGAGAAAACGTGTAGAATTTGTTAAATTCTTTATACCTACTTGCATACAAACTGCATTGTTTAGAGAGGCCAACCATAGCAATGGTACAAAAAAGGAACGCGGCAAGAACAGTTTTAGTTCAGTGTTCCCTTTTTCCAATGCACAATCTACTAGTGCTCAGCAGACAAAGAGAGTTACATTTTTGCTTCAATTTGATACCAGTCTTTAGTTCGGCTTTTTCTCTTAAACGAACTGACAGCATCCTCAATGCTTAGACCTGAAAAGCCTCTGCAATTCTGGTGTGAGGTGCTAGAGAAACTCTGGCTGAGTGCAGGAGCCCAGATTTTGCCAACGAGGCAGCGACAGCAGCAACAAAGGCAAGGAGCTGAAGACAGTGGGCATTGTAGCCGCAGCTGGCTCCCTCACAGACTTTGTTCTTCCCGCTGCAAACCCCGGGCTCCCTGCAGATGGGCTGGCTCTCACTGGGGGTTTCCGAGGACAGAGGGAAAAGTTGGGAATGTCAACAGTACGGACTGCTCACGTGCCTCTTTCGACAGAGCCTCTCGGCCTTATTGTGAGCAAGCTACATCCTAAATGGTTATAAAAACATAAGCATTGTTCTTAAATAATTAATTTTTACTTCAGAGCTTCAGTTTAATGCAATACACTACACTACATGTGAGTAAATCCCTAGTATTTTCTATTCTTTCCACCAGGGATAACCTTTGACTATTTCCTCTCTCAAACAAAATAGTTCCAGTTTATAAACTCAAATTGAACCATCTTATTCCAAAAGCATCGTTCTTGATAGCAATAAAGCATTCCTTCCTCAAATGCCTCCAGTTTCAAATTTAGCACCGACACCACCAGGACACACAAGGAACACAAGGAGATGTACACATTTAGTAAAGAAGTGTCTTCAAACATTGCAGAGATACTGATGAAGCATGTCATACGTGGATACTCTCTCCCTAGTAAAGACCACAAGCTTGAGAAATCTTCAGTTTTTATGTGAAATAAAAAAGTATGGCGGCTGAAAAAAGTGAGATGATTACACCCCCTTTGTCAGGCATTTATTGCATAATGCTCACCAAAACGAGACACAAATGTATTCAAAATAACATGATTCTTCTAATACTTGGATGATGCTAAAAAGATCAACCTTTCTTTTTAAAGTTGTTCTCAATATTTCTGATGGTACAAAGTATTCTGTTCAAGACTGTAGATGACCAAGACTGGCTACGAACTTCTCATAAACTTAGGGACTAACCATTCGGGGGCAATTCACATCTTTCCTTATCTCCTGTGACACCACAGAGCTGACTTCTATGTTCCAGTCCCCAAGCAGCTATATCACCAATGCCAAAATAAGGGACGCAAATGCACGAGCATCCATACGTGCCTGCATACACGTCTGTACGTGCAAATATGCACAAGCGTGGTATATCCTATTTGTGATACCACTGCTGACGTAAACAAGCAAATGTCCTGAGAACTACGTAGGAGGCGCAGTACCTGCACCAACTGTGATAAAACGACCAGTTTCCATTCACAGTGGTCTTAAGCTGCATGTAAGCAAACAAGAGCCCTGCTTTGGGGAATAGTAGTTTCGGTATGACATTAAGGACGGTGTGCAACACTGTCATTTCTCTGTGAGCATCCACCAGAGTGGACCAGCAGCTCCCTCCCTTGAGGCACTAGCAGAGGATTCCCCCATGAGAGGAGCCCACCAGGTGGCCCAACGCCGCTATTGGGCTGTAAAGAGCCAGGAAATTACCTGGCTAGAGTTGATTTTATAGTGCAATACAGAAAAACCCAAAGGGATAAAAAAAACAAATGACTGCCTTCAGCCACAATGGCAGCAAACTAAGAACAAAAAAAAATGCTTTAAGTAAAAAGACTGGCAGCCTTAAACTGCTTACTTATTTACAGCAGCAATAGAGCTCTGCTGTAACTGTCATAGCCAGACGCTATACGCCTAGCTCAAACTATACTTAAATACCATTAAAATATTATTGGTTCTGTTCTAAAGCCTATTCACCTGCTTCTGACTACTCTGAAAGAATAATAAAAAAAAAAGATAAATACAAAACCAAATGATTATTACTGAACAAGCAGACTGTTCTCCTTTTACAAGGAGACTCCTTCCTGGCTAAATCACAAGTGTATTTAGACAGTGGGCTCCCACATAGGCACGCTTCAGACAGAAGTATACAAGCTAAGACAAACTAAGCTTCAGGTATCGTTATTTCCCGGTGACTACCAGCAACCTCCTTGCCTTTTTTTTTTTTTTTCTCTCCTCCTTTTTTCTCCCCCCGCCCCAACCTTTTTTTTTTTTTTGCCAGGCTCTCGGGCAGGTTTTCCTGCACACAAAACTCCACGGCCGGAATGCCCCGCTCTGGAAGGAGAAGCATGTGATTCCCGGGACTGGGGAGGCGGGGGGAGTGGGGGGGGGGGTGGAAACGCTCAGGCCCCGGCGGAGGCGAAGGATCGAGGGGCGGCGAGGGACGAGGCTCCGGTTACACCTCGCCCAGGAGCTTGCGAGGAGCTCGGCGGCAGCGCGGTCCCCGCCGAGGCGGGGAGGGGCTGAGCACCACCCGCCCTCCGCGGACATCTCCCCGCCCTACCCCCGCTCCCCACGCCTGTGGGGGGGCCCCGCTGCCGGCGGAGGCGGCCGCCCAGCTGCCCGCCTTGCGCGCAGCCCCGCGGAAGGGAAGCGGCAGCGAGCGGCGCCGCCCGCCCCGCCAGCGCCACCCGCCCAGGGACCCCGGCCCCGCCGGCTGCCATCCTCCTCCTCCTCGTCCCCTCCTTCTCCTCCTGCTCCCCGCCCCGCGCACACACACGCAGACACACGGCACTGCGGCGGCCGGGCCCCCACCCCTCCCCGGGCCGCGGGGAGGCGGCGGCCGGGCGCCCCCGGGCCGCGCTCGCCCGCAGCTCCGCCACCACGGCCTGGCTGCGGCGCTCAGCGGTACGGCTGGGCTCGGCTCGGCCCGGCGCTGCCCTGCGCGCACACGCAGGCGCAACCCCCGCGCAAGAAAGTTAAGAGAAGTTGCCCGCTTCGCCCCTGCCTTCCCCGCGCGTCTCCGGCGGGCGCGGAGCGACGGCCCCGGCGCAGGGGGAAGGGGAGAGGGCACCGGGCGCCGCAGAGGGGAAAACGGGGCGGCCCCGCACCCTTGCGCGCCGAGAGTCGTTGTCAGCCGGGGAAAGGGAGGGGGCGAACACCGCCCTGCTCCCCAAATCACCCCTTTTGTCACCCTTCCCTCCAAGTTTCCATGTCGGTGCGTGCTTGGCGGTGGGGGGGAAGCGTCCTAAACGATCCCTTGGAAATTGCCCGCCGCAGCCCAGCTGCCCCTCATCCTCCCCCAGCGCGGTCAGGGCTGCCCCCGCCCCCTCCACCCCCCCGTATTGGCCGCAGCACCCCTCGCCTCCCCGGCTCCTCGCACTTTCTCCCCCTGCCACCCCCGGGCAGGGGCGCGGGGAGGCGGCACCGGTCTCCTCCTGCCCTGGGAGCAGGAAACCGCCCCCCCACCCCCCCGGCCCGGCAGGGTGGGGTGCCGTATCCCCCCCCCCACCCGCCTCCGCCGAAACGGGGGACGTCCCGGGGAAGTAAACCCGCGCCCCCCACAACCACCACCACCCCACCCCGCCGCCGGGCCCCGGGGGTGTGAGCACGATGCCCCGGCGAGGGGCGGCCCCGCCGTCGCCTGGCCCCCCCGGCTCCCCTCCGGTTCCCCACGGTGGGGGCCGCGGCCCCCGCCCCGCTCCCCCCCGCTGCCGGCCCGGCCGAAGCCGCCTCGCCGCGGTGGTGCCGCCCGCCAACGCCGCCCCTCCGCGCACCGGCGCGGCCCCGGGCGTCCCCCCGGCATTACAGAAGGCGGCCGGGGAGGCGCGGGGGGCTCGGGCACACCCCCCGCCGCGGCGGGGCCAAGGGGGCGTGCGGGGGCCGTTACCGGGGTCAGTGCCGTCTCCCGCCGCTGCCGCCGCGGCTGCCGCCGGCGCTGACCTTCGCTTTGTAAGATGAAGCTGAAGCTGGGGCTGCGGCCGCCATGTTCCCGTTTTAATAACTGCCTGCTTGTTTATTTCAATGGAGACCCTCCCACCACTCGCCCTCCTCCTCCTCCCCTCCTTCTATCCAGAGGAGGGCTGGACGGGGAGGAGGCGGGGGGAGGCACAAGTCACTCCCTCCTGCCCCCGGGCACGGCGGCAGCGGCCGGGCCCCGCGCTGGGGGAGGCCGGGGCGGGCGGACGGACGGACGGACGGACGGACGGACGGACGGGAGCGCGGCGCCACCGCCGCCCCTCGCCGCTGCCGCCCGGCGGAGCTGGGGGCTGCCCCGCTCCCCGCCCGCGGGGACAATGGCAGCCGCCCCCCTCGCTCGCAGCCCTGCGCAGCGCTGCCCGGAGCCTCCGCCTCGGCGCCCGAACGGGGGGGAGAAAGGAGAAGGGAGGGGAAATAAAAAAGAGGGGGAAAAAAAAAAAAAAAAAAGTCCTTCGTCCTCGGAGGGCGAGACTTTAAATGTGGCCCTTTACGGTCCGCCCTCGGAGGAACCTCGCTGGCCAGCGGGCCGGAGTGATCAGCCCTGACGAGGCTTTGGGTGGCCCATATTCACAAAAACAGGGGGACGGGGGGGGAACGGTCTTATTTCTTTTCTTTACCCCCGCAAAAAAAAAAAGGAGAGGGGAAAAAAGAAAAGGAAAACACACACATGCTGAAAATTGTGTTACAAATACACAGCATCAACTGTAACGCACTCACAGGAACGGGGGTGGGAGGGGGCATGAAGATTCAGGCTTTTCCTACGTTGGACGAGTGAATATGTGAGTTAAAAATTATTAAGGTCTGGAGGGTGATTGTTAAACGTTGCCCTTAGTTCAAGAAGCAATCCGCGATGCAGAAATCCTTTTTTTAAAAAAAAAACAACAAAACTTTACATTTTCACATGTGTCAGTAATGGCAAACTACAGTCTACACACTGTAACTGTTGTTATTCTTGATATTTTCTTACATGGGTGTGCAGCCCCAAGTTTTTCTGACGCTATCCACAGATTATACATTGTTATTGGTGGTATGGCTAACCCTGCTTGCAATTAGGTTTGTCCAATACTTTTTCAGATGGTTGCATTTTGCCCTACTGTGCTGCATACAATTTCCCATACTTGTGTCTGACTCAATTTTTTAAAGCTTTTTTTTTTTCTTTCATTGGGCAAAAATAGTTCAATTGTTTCTCCAAACAAATTAAAGGAAAACTGTCTTTCCCACTCTCCTCCCCGATGTTAAAAAAAGTCTTTGCAACCAAGTCACTGAAAACTTGTAATATTTTCCTCTTCTAGAGAAAGAACTCGGGCATGGGAGGAATAGCCAACAGAAATCTATTTGTATTTAGTCCCATTAGCAAATGGGGGTGGAGGGATTGTAGTTTGTATATGCTCAATTAGAGCTTTGCTGCTAAATTAACCGGAGATCCTACCTACATTAAATGCCACTGTTTCAGGGGGAGTACTTTTGGCATCATCTCCAGAAGACAAGTGAGCATGCTCCAGTGTTGGGCTGCGGCAGCTGGAGAGGACAACCTTTCTCAATCAGTCCCTCCCCATCAGTCGTACTCGGCAGAGAAATTACTCTGTCTTCAGGAAGCTCTTCCACCCTGCCCGTACACAGGCAGGCAGCAAAGAGATTGAAGGTTAATTCTGTCTGGAGTGCAGAGAAATCAGAATATTACCTTCAAATAACATGGCAAATGAGAGTTGCTTGTATATGAAAAAAAAAAAAACCTGGGGCAAAGTGTTCTGGAGAGACAGAGCTTTTCCTCTGGCCTCATTTGTTATATCTGTGCAAATCTCTGTAGCAAATAAGCTAACAGTTATACAGGCAATAATCTCATTTACCTCACAGTCGTGATTCATTCGTTCTTCTATGCTGAGTGAAACAGTGGTCTGCTGGGAAAGAAAAAAAAAAAAGTATTTAATTTTATGACCATGAGCAGATCAATTTAAAATTGCACGGGTAATTTTAATTCCAGCATTTCTTATTTATGAAAGCTTGATTTTTTCCAACTTCATACATCCTTTAACATTACCAAAAGTCTTTTTAAAACTAGTACCTAAATCCACCAGGAAGAGCAAGGAAGGCCTTTTAACTTGCTGCAGAACAAACATAAAAGATAGCGCATGTAACATAAACTTTAAGGTCTCAACATTGACAAAACCCCCTGAGTCTGACGTGGATGAGTGTTTGTGTCAAACTGGGTGGGAGAAGGGTTTTAACTACATGCATATGCTCAGATCCACTGAAATTTCTTACAAGCTTCTAACTCATGAGCAAATACATTTTGTCCTCTAAGGCCAAAACTCTGGTTACAAATATCACTGTGTGCAAAGAGCAGTAATTATGTTATTCCTAACTGCTGTTCTTTAAAGGGAAAGCACCATCTTCCAGATGGGCAACAGTTTTGATAAATGCATTTGGGTGCCGGACTTTATTCAGCATTACAGCTCTTCTCTGAACCAGTGTCATCATTGCTGCTTTGTGCTAACTAGAGCTGGGCTTAGTTTTTCAACAGAATCTTCATCCGCTCTAAACAAGAGTAATATAAACTTTCTGTCATCCTCTCATATTCATCCTCCTCCCATTTATGCTTCCAATCATGCTAGCTATTTTGTTCACAGCGTTGCTTTATACATTCACTTGATTATTCACTGCGATCTGCGAACCTCTCCTGGTGTGAAATTTAACACTTGTTTTTAATTATTTTGAATTTTCAGTGAAGTTGGGTTAAATTTTCTTTCATAACTTTTTTTTTTCCTAAATCAACAGGAAAAAAGATCAGAATCTGAACACAACTGTGTTTTTCTGATCAGTATAATCATATATTGTCAATGTTCTTTTTTCTTACTTACTTTTTATATGTAACATGCTTCTCAAAAAATTGGTACATGAGGTACTGAGAATAAAACTAGCACTTGCAGGTGTGTTTCTAAGCGATTTTCAAGTAAGTTAAAGTTATTCTTCTG
Organism: Rissa tridactyla; assembly: GCF_028500815.1. Lineage (NCBI taxonomy): Eukaryota > Metazoa > Chordata > Aves > Charadriiformes > Laridae > Rissa > Rissa tridactyla. The sequence goes on along the minus strand of NC_071467.1, from coordinate 36,668,165 downwards.
TAAGGTGAAGGGTTCTGAACAAATTGTTGAATACTTATGAACTCGATGGGCCGCTCAAGTATGGCTGCTGTCTCGTAAAGCTCTATCTGCAGCTCCAACATGTGGCGAAGAAGGGTTTACATGCACCTGCTGACACCAGGGCTGTAAGTAATGCAGCTGTTGGTGCACAAGGCCTTTTTCATGAGCAGCTGCACTTACCCTGTAGAATCATTCTGCCCACCTTTATGGGGAACTGACTCCCCGCTTAGTCATTAACCTTCCCAAGCGGATTTATATATGGTCTTTATGAAACCAATAAGATTTTTGTTGACACAGTATATACCTAACTCAAACCCACAAAGAAAACAAAATGAAAGTTAAAACCATTTAAACCTACTATAACATCTTCATCTTCTTTGGGGTGGGGGTGGGGGGGACCTGCCAAGGTCTCATGGTTGAACCCTCAGCTCCAAGTAGGGCCAATTTTGAAGTTATGCCAGATTTCCCAGGATCATATTCAGCTGAGCTCTTACTATCTCCAAGGATGGAGATTCCACAGCCTCTCTAGGCAACCCGTTCCAGTGTTTGACCGCATTTGTGATTTCCCTCCCTAGTATCTAATAGGTCTCTTCCAGTTTGTGCCTGTTGCCTCTCGCAGTGAAAAGGCCACTGTGGACTTCCAAGAGGGATCCATCTTCTCTATACCCGCCCATCAGGTAGCTGAAGAGAACAGTAACATTCCCATCAGCCTTCTCTTTTTAAGACTGAATAGCCTGACCTTCTCGGACTCTTTTTGTACATCATGTAGTCCAGCACCCTCCATCATGGCAGCCCTCCTCTGGATTTGCTTTTCTATGTCCATGTTTTTCACGTACTGGGTAACTCAAAACTGCACACAGTAGCCCAGATAAGATCTCACAAGTACTCCGTAGATGGGAATAACCACTTTTCTCAACCTGCTGGCCCTTCCCTTGCCATTATGGCCCAGGGTGCCCTTGGCACACTGCTTATTCCTTGTTGCTCCCCAGGACGCCCAAATACTATTTTGCAAAACTGTTTTCTATACGCTTGACCCCCAGCTCACAAAGTGGGTGACTATTCTGTCCCAGATGCGGGGTGCTGCACCGGCATTTGTTGAACTTTTATGAGATTCCTGCCAGTCCATTTCTCTAGCCTTCGGTGTACTGACCGCTCCTTCCCAATTTGCTGTCATCTGCACTTCGTCTCATCACTGAGGTCTCTGACAAAGATGTTACACAGTATCAGCCTCAGCATCCACTCATGAAGCACACTGGCCACCAGCTGGACCTGCTACTGCTGATCACAGCCCTTGAGCCCAATGGCCAAGACAATTTTCCACCCAATTGATCTTACACTTATCTATTTCATACCTCCCTGATACCTCCCTGATGTGGCTAAAGGAGGTCTTTGGTTGATTCTGTCAAAAGCTTTGCTAAAGTCAAGGTACATGACAACCACTACTCTCACCTTCTCCACGGACTCCGTTATCTCATTATAAAAGGCAGTCAGGTTTGTCAGGCAGAATTTGCCCTTTGTAAACCCTTACAGCCTGTTCCCAGTCACCTTCTTGTCTTTCAAACACCTGGTCATGGTGTCCAGGAGGATTTACCACTTAATCCTCCCACAGACTGTGGTCAGGCTGGCTGGCCTGTAGTTCCCCGCTTCTCCCTCCTTGAAGATGGATGTGATATTTGTCTTTTTTCAGCCACCAAGCACTTCCCCCAGTCACCACCACCTTTACCCAGTACACACACAGACCTGTCGTGACACACACAGCCTATCGTTATGACAGTTACTGTGCCCCTCTGACCTCACATCGCATCTCCAAGTTATCGCTGATTCCTCCTTGCGTTAGCCCTTTACCACATTCTGCCCTCTCAAAATAACACATTGACTTACATGACGCTATGTTCTTTTAAAGCATCTAGGATCTGGCTCAGATCCTTCAATGGCACTTTGGCTTTATTGCCATTTGATACAGTGACACACCGGACTCTTGCAGTGAAGCGCATATCCTAGGCGTATAGTGCTAATGTGCTAAAGCTAAAAATAAGATTATTTTTTTTTCCCCAGAAAAACTTCAGACATAAAAAAAAAAATAATTTTTTTGCACCTCAAATAACAATCTTGTAAATTATAAAGTAGCTAATCAGACATCTTATTTTCTGTTGAGGTCTTATTAATTCAATAATTTGCTTCACATTAATTTTTTTTTAAAATCCGATAACCTTGAAAAGCTCCATACTTTTTCAACACAAGAAATCGATCTAGATCAATTTCACCTCATAAAACGTTTTTAAGAAAGTTATACATGTATAGGGTAAGAATTAGATTTTTAATGAATATTTGTGCGGATATTTTTTTACTAGAATAAAAGGCTCGTTTTACTCATGCTACTTTGGTAGCAGTTCATGCTAAGACAAAATAATGATCGACTGAAGGAAATACACCTCTAAAGCTAAATCACAACTGCTACACTAGTGCCAGAAGTGTATATATTTTTCATGTATTGTAATATCATACCAAACCCCTTGCATTTTTACCTTGCTGGACCTCCATTTACCCAGCCCACTTGCTTCTGCCATTTTCCTTCAGCTACGTATAGCAGTTGTGACCGCATGAAATGCTGGATCAGACAAAGAAAATCTGCCCCTAAAGTCCTTCTCCCACACTGCGATGGGATTGCTGAGCAGGTGGCACCAGGTTCCAACCACGAGCAAAGGGGCAGTGCCTGCTGCGCGCTCCTGGGCAGCCTGCTGGAGATGACCTGCTGATGAGCAGAGGGGTGGGACAAGATGACTTCCAGAGGTCACTTCCAGCCTCTTGTGGCTCTTTGTGGAACACAAAATTCTTTCTGCTGCTCTGCTTTATTTCACACTGCTGTCCCAACTTCTCCAATAATTCTTCTCTTTAACCATTTTTTTCCCCTGCCCTTTTTTCCCCTTTTATCTTTATTTTTCCTAGTCTTTTACTCTCTGTCTCTCCCATATTCTCATCCTGCAGCACGCACTCAACAACAGTTGTGCTGTGACATACTCTGTATATTCACGCTGTCTATTCAAAAAGACATTGCCATTCCTCCTACTGAGGATGGAAAAACCCCAGCTCACCCCTATGCCCCAACTTTAACCAAAAACATAATCAGCCCTCAAGCATACACATTAAGGAGTATAACTGAGCTACGTATAAGAAATAGAGGTAGAAGTGTTTTATTATGGTTTTGCTGTTTAAAGAGCGATGTTCTCTTCCCCTTGTAATTACACGGCTGAATATGTTAACTTACCTTTTGTTTAGAATTGTGTAACACTGTCTTCTTCCCTTGATTTCCTGCGCTTGAATACATACATTTTTGTACCTTCACAAGAAGTTGATAATAAAAAGCAGTGCTGAGGAAGGGCAGAATTAAAAGCCATCCCACCATTAGCAAGTGGTGAAGTGCACCTTAACAAGCCCCCCAGACATACCATTTGTGCTGCTCTCTTTGGCACATCCTCTGAAAAATTATTCTAAGGCAGTTTTATTAATTCATATTTATGAATGAATATTTCATAGTCATTTACTTCTCATCACTGACCACATACATTAGAATGTTTTCCTCCTAAATCATAATGATTGTGCAACCCTCAGCCTAAGTGGCCCTACATCTTTGATGTTGAACGTACTTTCTAAATTCACTATTAAGCTGATTACACCTTGAGGATGATCCATCTATGTTCTCCATCGGCCTCTTACTACATAAATCTAGAGTTATGTACACATGTAAATTTACTATTTCATGTAATTAGAGCACAGAACATATTAAAAAAAAATCAGAGTGGTGGTGAAGCATGTTTTCAACTAGCAAAAACTCAGCGTGTCTGTACAAGTAGCACATTTTGTGCAGCAGACTTAAGATCTGCCTCTCCATGTTGCAGTTCTTAATGCCATTATGAAAGAGATGAAATCAAGATGGAAGGATGACAGTGATTTAGTCACAGAACCAGTTAAATGGCTTTCCAAACTTGAGGCCACAGATAGCATTTAGATTTACAGATAGCACAGAAGCTTGATCTTACAAACCTTTAACTGAAGTAAATAAAGTCCAGAAAATATAAAGAAGGAAATATAAGGAGCTTGGCTTCACTTCAGCATTGAATTAAGAGTTTTATGTTCATGTTCTGTAAATTCAGACATTTAGCTGCTTGCTGGCTTTTTCTTTTTTTTTTTTTAATTTATTTTTATTATTACAATTGCATTTTCATTAAAGCTTCTTAAGCTCATGTTTTTAGTTCTACTTCCACCCCTAAACTCTAGAATAGCCAAATTTTTGTATGTATTTTTGTATTTAATCTAACAAACATTAGAAAAATTTATTGCCCCTGAACTTTTTGGACTACATAGTAGGACAGAGGTTGTCCACCCCTCAGACTGCTTCCACTTCACCCTAATGGCATGCCCTCTGAAAGCACCATCAGCTTCGTCTGACTCACCAGAAGAAAGCATCAGGGATGGGGAACAGTCATTCTTAAAGACTCTGCTGGAGAGCGCAGAGCAACTGGAAGAGTTGCAGATTTCCCTGATTGCCTTTGAACATCTATCCTTCCCTTCCCCAAGCAGCTCCTTGGATTTGCAGACTCTGGTGGTCTCCTTGAACTGGCTTCACCCACTTTTGGACTTTAGGAGCAGATGCTATTACCATATGTATTTTCCATATGTAGGATCAAGATGACACATCGGTCACAATACACCAAGCAATTCTATGGTTTTATTTCTCCTTTCTTGTATCAGGAAGGAAAAGTAACAGTGTCGAGTTTTAAATAATTACTGGGCATCAAATTAGCACCTCACCCAAATGAGTTTCTGCTCCAGCCTCCTTGCACGCTCAAGTAGACTGCCCTGTATCAGAAAAAGGAAGTTCACATTCCTAAAGTTGTGATCCCACCATAGTACATTCTCACATCTCTGGGTTTTGTAGACAGATATATGGCTTTTGGGTTTACTACGTGTGCCTGTTATATATCCATTAAATATGGCTCATTGGGAAAGAGAAAGGTTGGCAAAGCCAAGGCTCCTCCAGGGAGGAAGAGGCTGCCAGTCTATTACATTCTGAAATTTTTTCTTATGCCATCCCACTCCAGCCATTGCGCTTCGGTTCTCAAATATGGTTGTAATAATCATGAATACAAAAGCAAATATTAAACAGTAAAGTTGTTTCATATAAAAAAAAAAAGAGAGAGAAAAGGAACTAAGAGAGAAATGGATAAAATAACGCAGGGCTTGTATTTGCAGCAAGATAATACATGCTTCAATAGGTGCTTGGAAGATGATGCAAATGCACTGAATGGTTTGGAAAAGCACAATTTGTAACGTGTGTGTACTTACACAGAACTTAACCAACTCAACCTTACCATTGTCTGCTGACTCCAACCTGCCAGCTAAGGTAATGGGCTCTGTCAATAGTTCTGCTTGCACTGTTTAAATCAACAAGTGTTTTGCAAGAGCCACTGTAGCCCTAACTTTTGGAAGACAAGTGGTATAAAGCTATTCCTCCACCCCTACCTTTGCAGTCCTTTCTATGCTGTCCCTCTCAGAAGACAAGTTGCAACCTAAGCTTTCCCTTCCCCATTTTGACTCTAATAATTAAGAAACATCCTGTGTTAGACAATTCAAGGATATTTGATGAGACGGTTGCAGACACTGTGCTCGCTGGGATGCAGGCTTCCAAAACCAATTGTCCGTTGTACATTCCTCTATTCAATCTCAGCCTTGTGCTTACCAAAGGGGAAAAATCCTGTGAAGGACAGACTGAGCTGAGACAAAGTTGTCCATTTTTTACATCAGAGAGCGCCAAAGTATGAGGAGGAATTTAATTTCTAAGTAGAAAACTATCACATTCCCTCTTAGTTTAAATACAGCTGGGTTGGTTAAATATATACCCTGTATCCAGAAAAAAAAAGAAACAAGATCATGAGGCTGAAAGAGGTCAAGAGGCCATCTGTGTCCACCCCCTTCCTTTAAGGCAGGATGGTCAACACCTATCTCACTCCTAATGCATTGGTCTAACCTGTTCTTAATGACCTTTAATGAAGACATCTCAGCCTCCCAGGCTACTGCATTGCTCTACTCCTCTCACCATTAGTTTTTCTAATGCTTAAACATGGTTTCTTTTGCTGCATTTTAGGCCTTTATCTTCTCTTCAAATCTACCTCAGATACGGAGATTTTTTTTCCCTCTCTTTTTGCCAGTTCTCACCCTTATGCAAAGCTGCTGCAGTGTTTCTCCTTAGTCTTTTTCTAGTCTGAGCAATCCCAGTTCCTTCCAGCTCTCCTTTTAGGGCATGTTATGCTGGTCCCTGCTCATTCAAGCTGCTATGGATGTTCTCCAGTCAGTGCAAAGAAAAGGATGCATTCTGGATAAGGAGCATACTGCTTAGTTTGAGGCCTTACCGATGCTGGAAGCCTTACTTCATTTACCACGCAGGATGTTATATGTCCCTTTCCACACCCCAATAGGCATTTCTTTCCTCCTCTACCTCTCCAACAACATGGCATCACTCATTTTTGTTCAGAGACCAGATCTACCATCCTAACTTTAGGACCCTCAGGTTTAAAAATACAATTTAATACATGATTACAGACATTATATCGTTGTAAAGATATACACCATTTCAACTGAAGACCTCACCCAGTCAGTATTTTAAAAAAAATAGTAAAGAAAGAAATCTAACAAACAGAGGTGTTCAGAGCACTAATGTGTGTACATTTTGGCAAGATCAAAACTCTAAATCAAAGCATAATAAACAAAGAATATGGCTACTACTTGTATGTAGATCTGCTTGAATTTTTCAAACACAATGGCACATATATTATTTTCTGTACTGGTCATATTTCTACAAATCAGGATCAGGAATATCAGAGAACCACTCTTTTAACTACACAAAAGATTTAATAACATCTCATTATAGTCTTAAGCCAAACAGTCTGATGTGTAGAAAAAAAAAACCTCCAAGGGCGGAGAAAGATACTATTTATGTCGACAAAAGTGAGACGGTCACATTTGCTCAGGGATTCTGTTCATACCCATATATTTTTTGAAACAGGTCACATAACTATAGGTTCAAACAGGGAGCTACACTTCGGCCGTTGCAGTGATTAGTTGTTGAACGGGAACCCATTTTGCTAAGGACTGTACAAGTTTATTGCAAAATGAATTTTCCCCGGCCAAACATTACAAGCCAAATACCAGATAAGGAATGGGTGGGTTGAAAAATAAAAAAAAAATCAATAAAACCCCAACCTACAATCCCCCATCCCCACCCCACACCTAGAGAATGGAGGTAAAGGGAACAATGAAAAATTGGCCAAGTACAGGGCTTGGTATGATAGAGAGGTGTCCTGCTCCAGCAGCTGCTGAACTGTCGTTGAGTCACTCTGGGTAGAAACTAGAGCAGGGTAAACAATGCAACAATTCAAAAAATTCAGGAGACACCCTTAGGTAAGTGCTTTGGCAAATATATTTAGCTTTGCCGGGGATACTCGCTGAGACTACTTACATGCCTAAGTACCTTGCTAATCAGGAGGCTATTTAAGCTATTTGGAGGCAGAAATTGAAATGGGTTTGTTTGCGTGAAGCTGGTGGGCCTGGTTTTAGCTAGCTCTTGCGAGACAGAATTGTGCATAATACAATATGCCTTCCAAACATGCCGCCGGTGGAACTTATTTGCTACCTATATAGTTTTAAAGATAATTTTTAATACTCATTATTGTACATCCATGTACTCTTTTTTTTTCCCCTGTTAAAAATGAAAACTATCAATGAAAGAAATTAATTAGTCCAACACTTCAGTATTCATAAAATTCTTACATTTTTGAGGCAAAGGGTGTTTTCAAACAGAAAAAAGCTTTTTTAGAAATTACTTAAATCTTATCCCCTACTGTTTTGATAAAATCTTTCATTTTCTTTTAATAACAATGATAAAGAAGGAACCCTGGATTGTGACATGTAGAACGAGTACTATTCAGGGAAAGTAATATATAATTGAGTATAACTTGTGTATAATTTTGAATGTATCCATAAATATAATACATTGTGTTTTGTTGTATACTTATTGGCAAATAGAGAGCGCAGGGTTTGGTTTTCCATATCAAGCCTCTTACATGCAATTTTATGGCAAAATGCATTTTATTTTGTAATCTACCCATAAGAACAGGGTAAAATATTACATACCCCTATTAAATGGATTATACCCCTTTTCTCTGGAGGAGCTGCTCATGATATTATTCAAGAACTCTATTTGATACGTTACTTTAAAGTGTGTTAAATTCCTCAGCACCTGTTTCTTAGCATCCTCTTCACTGACACATCGTGAATACTTGCACATTTTGGTGGAGTGAAAAACCACGTCGGTTAGAGAAATCACGTATTGTATTTCTATTTAACCGTCAGATGGCCTACACAACCACGTAGTGCTACGTTGCAATTTGATTTTTATACGAGGACAGACAAAAATACGCAGTCTTTGGTGCAGCCCATGATTGTTCTTGCTATATTCCACTCTCGAGCTGATTTCCCAAGAACTTTCTCACTAGTCTGTCAAAAACTAGAAAAAGTAAATGATAACAACGGGTACCGAGGAGAGCACGAGTAAGGAGTAGTAGGCTCGCCTGCATCGAGTGAGCCTTCCCGATTCACATGACTCAAACAAGAAAATCAAGTAAGCTGGCAAACCCCAAACAATGGAATGAAGAAGTAATGCAAGAGTAATACCTCATTAATGCTGTTTATTTTGTAGAAGCAGAGTATTTAAACATTTGGAATGTCATCTGAACACCACCATTCACAATATGTTGCTTTTAAAACCTTTATTTATCATTTGCAATATGACGTATTATATCTCGAAATGTGCCTATACACATTATAGGCATAAAACACCATCTATAAAATCACCAGCTGTAATTATTCATACTCATTGTAATTAAACATGCTGAAGTCAAAGCAGAGACAATGTAAGAGAAGCTAAAAGAGGAAAAGATAAAACTATGCATATTTCTGGGCAGATAAAATTCTAATAAACAGGAATACTTTCAAGAGATAATTTATCTTCTTTGCATGCAAAATGCCAGTTTGGTGACTAGAGTAAGAAACTCTGGAAATGAAATGCAAATGAAGGTGAAACTGAAAACCAAGTTGTTTCTTACACAAGGAAATGTACATATATATTAGATATCCCGTAATCCATAACCAAATCATGATTGAATTGCTACTTCAGAGCAACTGAAAAGGTTTGTTGGGGAAAAAAAAAAAAAAAGAAAAGGTTCCTGAATAGTCAAGGTATGGAAATATCTCTTTATTTATACCTGTAGCAACAGGATCTCAAACTTCTTATGTTCCTCTGAGACCTACCTACCTATAATCCGTATAGGAAAAACATGAGAAAACACTGTACACATTGCAAGAAGGAGAGAATCTACATTGAAATATAGCTTTACTGAAAAAAGCTGCCAAGAGAGACAATGTGAAGATTCAACCCTATACTGTGTTTTGTAAATGCCAGTATTATTCTAAATACAAGCAGAAAGGAACCTCGCCCTGCCTCAAATCATAGTGTCTGCAACTACCACTTACTAGGAAAAAAAAAAAAAAAGGGCAGAGTGCTTTGTAGTTCTTGTGTAACTGGTTCACACACAGGTAGGTAGAAATCTGCATCAAAACCCTGCGTCAGCTCTTTTCTGTATGAACGCCTTGTCTTACCCTTACCTTGCCCCATGCACTGGGATGGAACTGCAGCACTGACGCCACTTCCATAAAGCAAAATAAGTTGTACAGCATTAAAACGAGACAACAGATGACCTTTATCTGCCATTATTCTGTACTTTTTCTATTCTATACTGCCAGTAGCAGTCCTCTGTCTGCATTGCAAGCTCTTCCTATTGATACTGCTACATATTGCCTGGTTTTAAGTATAAATAATACTCTGCCGAAAATGTCCCTACGAGCAGAGCAATGGAAGCCAAACAGCTTGCAGTGTATCAGCTCCAAACCGAAGGCTTAAAATTCCCTCGACATACTATGTTTTTAGCTCTGTTAAAAAGCACGTTACATCTGTACTGTTTCACAGTCGATTGCATTGTGTGTTTTGTACACCAGAAAGGAAGCCCTGCCCTCACATCCAAACCTCGGTGCTTTTGGGGTTCCAGAGGCAGGGTGGGCTCAGGCGTTGCAAGTCAGGCGAATCTTTAGGCACGGAAGAATATAATCGTAAAACTTCTGAAGAAAATCACTGTGTAAGCCAAACTTTCACCGGTGACATAAACTAGCAATCCCAGCATGGTTTTAATGGGGAAAAAAAGCACTGCAAGCATTTGACTTTTAGAAAACAAAGGAACTACTTTGGACTTCTTGCCAGAATAATGATACTGTTTACCACTGGGTGAAAGGACCCATTTTGGTACAAGCCAGGACCGAGGCACAATTTTACAGCTTTTGGATTTGCACCTGTACAGTTTCTAGCACTGTGCTCCTTTTGCCCCAGCCACACTCCTTTAAAACAACCCTTGCCTCCACCATATCTTCTCTTGGTCTTCACTTCCTCTTTCACCGAGAGCTTTCAAAAATCCCCAGGCTCCCCTTTCCACAGAGAAGTTGCTTTATCTCCCATCTTGAGCAAGCGGCCAGAAGGGAGATGTTGCGGGGGGAGGACGTGCTGCCAGAGGTGGCTGGGGCCAGGGGCTCCTGCCCTGCTGAGCGTTGGCAAGTGCAACGTGGTCCCACACAGCCCTCCAAAGCCAGCGCTCAACCTCAATGGTCCCTCACAGGCACCGGAGGAAAATAATAATAAATCATTGTACTACTGGCAATTCAAAGAAATAGGTGGGTGAAGAAACAATACAAAAATAATAAAAGTTCTGAGTTTTGTTTTTCTTGCTTAAAAAAAAAAACAAAAAAAACAAAAAAGGGGGGGAGGGGAGGGGAGGGGAGGGGAGGGAAGGGAAGGGAAGGGAAGGGAAGGGAAATCTTGACACGATGGTAATAAAAGGACAACATCCCCTGGCTTCGCACAGGCAGTGCATCTCATCAGAAGCCGCATGGCTTCGGGTACCAGGCAGCACGCCTGGGAAGAGCAGTCTCAGGAGTCAGTGCCAACTGCTTTGACGTCTCATAAAGCAAGAGAACAGGCCCAACACGAGCATAAGGAAAATGGGTTTGCTGTCGACGGGCCTGAGGCACAGGGATGGGGCTCGCAGCAGCAAAGCCCATTTTGTAATTTCCTTGTATCTCCACAGAATAGCTTCCGTAAGCAATTAATTCACTCACAAACTAATTAGGAGAGGTTCAGCACCTTTAAAAATTAGGCCCTCGTTGTTCTAAAAAATTAGCAAAATACTAATTCTGTTTGTAGAAGCGAATTTTCCACAAAGTAATAACTGCTTTCTCTGGACTTCAATTCCTTAGTTAATTTGATTGCATGAATTAAGGCATAGAAGCTTCACCAAGATTATAGTTAGTTGAAGTCTCCATTTTTTTTAAGGGATACAAAAATTTGTGTTTATGTAGCTTTGCTCAGGAACCTAACATTTACTAAGATAAATGGTAAGGTAATTATATTCAATGTTACTGAAGGAAAATGACAGAGAACCTTATGTAATCATTCTATTTCTGCAAATCCACGTTTTTTAGCTGCTAGTCTGCAATCTGTATTTTACCCAGTCATATCCCAATTTCCTCCCTAAGACAAGCTGCAAATTGAGTTTATAGTTTATTTTAATATTTCCTGCCATCAAATTATATGGATAAGAAATCCTGTATACTCGTGCCATAATCCCATTTCTGATGAAGAAAAGAATATACAGGCCTGTAGTATAATATTGTCATGCAAACGGATTTGTGTCTCCCTATCTTAGCTTGCCCAGACTTCGAAATCTTTTAAAGTAAACAATGTATTTTTCTTAGGTTAGCTGGAGAAGGAACATAGAAACTTCACATGGAAAACTGAGATATCATCTTTCAAAATGAACAAAATATTGGACAGTAAAAAAACCTCATGGAACACGGGTTTGCTTACTGTTCCATTAAGAAACGAAGAACAGTTCTCCAAGCCCTTCGCTGGAATACTACAATATAACTTGAGACACAAACCAGACCTTTGTTTTTTACTGAGCACAAGTTTTTGTGACACGCATGTTTAATTTCATTAGAAATTAAACAAGAAGCCACATCTCTGAGGATGAAAGTCAAAGAAAGAATTATACCTTCATTAAATAAATTGCAAAAGGAAAAAAACCCACCAACCAAACAAAACCCCCAAACAAATAGTCACTGTGCAGAAAGCAGAGTATATAGGAGAGCGAGGTATCTTTAGGAGATCAGTGAAAGTACTTTGATTTCCTGAGGAAAAAAAAGTTTATATAAACAAATGAATGGAAGGGGAAACATCCAGGGACCATCACAACTCTCGTTTCGCCACAGGAATACCAACAAAATTATGAAAACAAAGTGAAAAACACTTGATTAAATGATAAATAGGCAAGAAAAAATATTTGAGGGAGGGATTTAAAATTGGCATTTACATCTTTTTAACAGAGTTGAACTTGTTATTAAACATCCAGTAAAGCACAGGAATTATACATCAATTGAAAATTAAATTAGATGCTTTCTACAGCAAATATACAGCAAGACAAAATGCTCGTTATTTTTATGCTAGATGATATGCAAAGTACAGAGTACAATGTGGGGAAGTGAGTGCAGTAATGGCCAAGATTTAACAGTTGGTAATTTCAGGGTACTTGAAACTTAAATGCAGTCTGTTCTCCTGTCCTCAATGCTTTCCGAAAATCAGGTCCCCTCTGATGTTTCCATAAAAACTGGGGCACACAGAATAACTAGCAATTTCTTAAAACTGTGGCCTGAAAGTACCTTCAGGAAATAGATAACCTCACAAAATTTGATGAATATTCTGACTGACTCCAGAGAAAATTTTGGGCAAACAGAATACAGCGGAATGTCCAAAAATAAGTATTAACACATAAGTCACACCTTCTTAAAAGAAAACCTCAGATGCAGCATCCTATCTGATGAAGTTAGGGAGAAAAAAATAATCCGACTTATTTACGAGAAGGACAAACAACCTCCCCAGCACATCAGCTGGCAGAATAATCACTAACATGCAAACCAGTATCAGATGCATTAAATGTTTTGGGAAAGTCCCAAAGTGAAAGCCAGGAATGGCCAGTACCTCTCAGTCTGGCAACGTAACCCCACCGCTGGGTGATGCTCAGGAAGTTCTCTCTTACCACATGGCCACGATAAGGTGGTGCAATTAATACTAATAGCACAGGATGCAGCGGTGCTTTAATTTCTGTAGCATGCTAGAAAACTATAAAGTGCTACATGCTATATTTTTATTATTACTGTTAGAACGCTCTCTATTTTTCAGCCAGAAAATTGTAGGTAAGTCTTTGAGAAGGTTTTAACGTACCTGAATGTACAGAATATCCACGATAAGAAAACAGGTCAAGCATGATGATACGACAAAAAACACTAATGCATTTCAAGCCTGTTGTCCAGGAAAAGTAAGATACAATTGTTCAAAGATATTTGAATATGTACTGGAGAAAGTTAAGATCAGACAAAAAAAATACATAAGGCCATATTTTTGAGTCTACTTAAAATCTTCCTTTTCCCTCATCCTTGCATCATGTGGATTTTACAGCCCACGGTCTGGACCTGTAGTCACATGGGTGCCTATTTTCTAAATTAAAAGTCAGGAATTGCTGAAAAGTGTTCTGGAGAACATTTACCCCTCCGCGTACCTTTTCGATACTCGTCACAAATAACCTCACAAAGAAAATGCTCGAGTGCTTTGATTTCAGAAGAGAAAATGCTTGCTCCAAACAAAATGCGGCAAGGAGTACCCCTGAAAGAAATATCTACTGCTTAAACAAAATTGATGATACAGCCTTATTTAAAATGCTTTAAAAATGGAATAGCACCTGCAGTCTCCCCAACCAGGTTGTCCTCATGAAATAGCAGGGCCTGTTTCCCAGGTTTGCGTGAGGGTCAGTGATGCGTCTTCTTAATCTTCCATAAAGAGTGAGTTCAAGCTGGTTTATATGGCTTGAAAGCCATTTAAAGCCATCTTAAAAAAAAAAAAAAACAAACCCCAGAAAGGTAAGCAGTGACTATCTGAGTTTATTTAGCACTCTATGAGCTTAAGGAGTTTTATAAATTGGTTTCATCTCATTTAGCATCTTCATTAATAAAATGGCAGAGCGTGCTGTAAACAACATGCTAATCCCATCACGTAATGCTAAAATAAGAGGGTCTGACGGCATTCAGTGAGAACGGAGATAATACAAAGGCCAGAGAGGATGAAACACGCTGCAAGAAAATACAGTAACAAGCTTTGAAGATTGTTACAAGGAGAGCACAGGCAAAGTCCGTGGAGGGAAGGCTGAGAGCTGGTGAGTGCAGGCATGCCAGAGCAGCCCTGCAGGTGACACTAGACAGCAATTTGGAGGAGGTTTGACAACCTGAAGTAGTAGCACAAAAAGTATGTAAAATTCAGGCTGCTACTGCGGGGCCTCTCTTCTAATAGAGCAGAGAAAGGCGCTTTCACCAGCTAAATCTGGTTCAGCTTTCATTCCCAGAAGGCAGCAGCACGCTGGCATAGATTGGGATGAACTGAAACGCAGGGTAGAAAGAGAGAAAAGGTCTTACAGGTTACAAGGAAAACATTAAACTGTTAAGAGGTTTTGAATTTTCCCTTTCACAAACCTTACGAGAGCGAAAGTTTGGAAACATTAACCAAAATATGATGGCGAAAAATGAAGGAGGGGCTGGCAAGGGGTACATTTTTTGATCGAGTCAATTCATTCCGGCCAGAAACCATTCAAAGGCTCCTGCCAGAGAATGGTGGCAAATTAGAAACGGGTTGTGGTTCTCTCCGCTAGTCCCAAGGAGAAGGGCTTCCTTCTGCAAAGGCCTCCTGCCAAATGGTGTCTCCATCAGTCACAACAAAAGAGCCAAGGTCTGAAAGAAGAAGACAGGCAGCTTCCTTTCAGAAGTACGTGCTCTCCATAATTCTCTAAATTATTTCACGAACGGTATTTATCACGTGGACCGAGGGCTCATTATCTGCATTTGTCACAAGAATTCTGACCAACCTTTTAAAAATGTGTCACTCTGAAAGCCGACGCTCAAATCATGTTAAATCCTCTGAAGTGGAAAGCCACAAACATCACTGTTTAGCAGAGAGCACCACTACCATTAGACTTTGGTACTTCCTCATCCCACCAAAAGCTTCCTTTAAATCGCATTGTCCCTGACTCTATTTCAAGGCTTTTCAGCTCCTCTCTCTCAACCAGAGCTTAAGGTAATGGCTTCTACTGACAATTCCCTTGATCACAGAAAATTTCTAGTCTGGTTTCTGATAAATACAACAACTACTGCTATAGCCCCAGTAGGGTCTGTGCGCACTTTTTCCTCACTGCTGCTGTTATTCTCTGAAACTTTGGAGTAGTCATGTTGTAATATGAACTGATCTGTTTTATGCAGAGGGAGAAATATAAAACTTCATCAGTAACTGGTTTTGGGTTTGTTTTTTTTTTCCTCCTTTCTGAAGTGCTACAACCAAAACAACATGCTTCTCATCCTTAATTTTATGCACTCAGATTTGAAAAGGTGAATCACAAGAATTAAGAGGCAATGCAACTCTGTCTTTTGAGCCAAGGCAGAAAGCCTTGTATGCTCCATAAATCTTTGGATCCAACTAAAAAACAAAGTAAAAGTGGAGCCGGGCATGCTCAACCCAGCCAGCACACAAAAACTGTATCAGAGAAGGTTCACCATCACATATCCAGGATCCTTGAAGCCTCTTCCTCTAGCAGTGAGACACAATATTTGAAATAAGCCCATGTACTTGGCTCATCCCTGCACTGCAACCAGGCCACCTCCTGCGTGGCACCTCCAGCTTCTGCTCAGCTCTGAGCAGCACCTCCCGGACTGCACCCTGCCAGGTTGTAGCCATCAGGATTTCTTCTGTGCTCTGGTTTTGGACGGTCTGTAATGGGTACAGCCCAAATACAGCAGTAGGATAACCACAGCTCCGGCCCCGTGGGCAACAGTGTGGTCCTCTGAGTCCAAAAGAGTGAGAAGACGGTGAGCCATCCCACCTTCGGTTGACTTTCTGATGTCTGAGCACAGCCCCATGCGTTCACATACCCACATGCACACAGGGTACAACAGCCATTCAAAGCCACCAAAAAAGGTGACGGGTAGGTTCTGTTGGTTCTATCGCTTTCCCCTCAAAAAAAGGACCATTTGTACACTATGTACTACATCGATAGACTCAATGGTAAGCTTCATCCTGTTTATAAATCAAAACAAGATTGTTTTCTTAATTACATTTACATCACTTTGCTTTTTAAATTTGCCATCACAAACAGGGCACATTTTCTGGAGTGACACCAAGAACTCTCTGATGACATAGAAAATAGGCAGATATCTTTGCAGCAATATTGACTCTTGTTGCTGGTGTGCAATAAAAAAAAAAGAAAAAAAAGCTTTTTTTATCAGGACTCTGAACATAGAAGATTCCAAAACAACACAGGGAGCAACAAGAAATTGTTTATGAACTAGAGTTGTATATTCATAATCAGGAAAAAAAAAGCAGAAAAGTAAATAAAATCCATTTTTAATTAATGATTATTTTTACTTTTCTTCTAAGCTTTTCTGCCACTGGCTCAGCCTCCCCCACTCTGCCTCTCCTCGCGCTGAATGCTGCCTGATCACATGGCCACAAGTCAAAATGAGACCAAATGACGCAGAAAACTAAAATTGAACTTTAACCCTACCTCCTCCCCCCAGTTATCCCCCCCCTGCACTGGCAGGAGGAAAAAAAATCCAAATACGAAGCAGAAGTCATTCCTCCACAAATGCTGAAGTCAAACAAAAAATGAAAAAGAAAAAAAAAAAAAGAAGTATGTTTAATTTGACACAAAGACTTTTCTTTTTGCAGAGTTCTGCCAGGCAGATTATCTGCAACTAGAAGTAGAGCATTTAGAATGAAGAGCAGAAATAGAAATGTAGGGGTGGGGACTGCTAGCTCAGAAGAGCCTTTTGTCTGGCGATACTGTGACTAAAGATAATCTTTGTTTATCTTGTATGTTTAACTTGCGTCTTGTATATCCAAAGTGTTGGAAAAAAATGTGGAATTACAAGTGAGTAACCGAACAAACCCATAACACAGGGTATAATTTCTAGGCATGGCAAAGGCAGGAAAAACAAACTCAGCAGTTATTATATCTTTTTTTTTTTTCCCTTTATAATCTCTCCCAGACTTGTGGTACAATAATGTTACGATTAAAGTATACTTTGACTAACAATTTTACAGCAGAATGATACAAAATTATGCCACATTACTAATACAGAAAAGCAGAGCTGCGATGCACCCTGGCTGCGCAAGTACAGCTTAAAGGTAAAACTTTACAGAGAAGAAGGAGTAAGCTCAAGGCTGCCGAAAACTGAATAGGATTTAAGTATTTAGTGTCACCCAATCAGTGAAATATGATTAATGAGTCTGGAGGAGTACACTGTCTCCAAAGCAAGGCGGGCTTGAGGGGGGGGGGGGCCGGCGCGGAAACGCATTTGAGCTCTTCAGCAATAAAAGCCGCAGCAAAATTCTGCACAGCTCAACTACACGTTCAATGGCAGCTGCTTATTTCTCCTCTGTGTGATTAGAGCCTCCCATTTCCCTCATTACAGGCCTGATATTATTGAAGCAAAGCCAACAGCAAGTTAGCAAGCCAGCAGGGGAGCAAATTGATTATACAGTTAGCTGTGGAAAAACTGAAATTCTTTATTAAGGGGAAATGAAATACAGTTAATTTATGCTTCAGCTGAACCCCTCCCACACTACACTTACTCTGCTGGTACTCCGAATTTTCTCTGAAGCTACAAGACAGCCAAGAAATTACAGAGGCTTTATTGATACAAAAATAAGTCAGGCCTTCAGGATTTTTTTAAAGGATTTTTCTATTGCTAATTACCATAACTCACTCACTATATAGGACGACATGGCATTAAATCTGAAAAGAAAGAAAGGTGGAAAGCATTTGGGTTTATGTAGGCTAGAAGACTCTGGTATCTGTCTTTAACGGGTGTTAGGAGGCAGTTCACAAATAAATGTAAACATCACCTTATCTGGAAAGCAAGAACTCAATTTTTGTGGTATTTCAATTATAAATCTCTTTCTCCAAATGAAGAAAATAATCCTTTGGGACCAGAAGTAATTTTTTGGATAATAACAGCAGGCCTCTTACTGTATTTTTGAGAAGAACAGTAGGTTAAGCCGCCCGTGAGAAAAAGTTCGTCTCTAAAATGGGACCTTGCAGAACACATCACCCGGCACCGTGCTTGTCCCATCCCAAGTGATCGTGCAGATCTTCCCTGCAGAGTGGAAACGCCCTGGGAGCTCACGAGCAGACCCCACCTGAAGACTGATAAATTCCTCCAGCCCCAAACACTCACCCTTGGCAGAGCCCTGATTAACGGGGCTTTGGACAGGACCCTGCTGAGGAACGTCCCCTCTCCAAACAGCTGTCACCTCCCATTGCTCTCAGTGGGTCCCAGGCCACCAGCCGCCCTTCCCAAAGACACTTGCTGCTTCTTTTAATCTATTTTTCACTGTCCCTTTCCATCCCCTGGCAGGACAAGGGATGCATCCTCTTCAGAGGGCACCTTGGCTTCTGTCCCGTGAGGCACAAAGGATGCGGTAACTCATGGAAGATTAGCATCTTAACGCAAAGGAGCCCCCACAAGAGTCCCATGGAGGGAAATGCTTAATGAAACCACTCCGCAGGAAGGGACAATACCATACAACACGTCTTTAATAAAAAGTGTGACTTAGGATTCACAACCTTAATCAAACTGCAAGGAGGCGCAGCCCTCTAATTGCTGTCGTGCCTCAGGTAGACCTTCCTGTGTTTCATTAGCCTTTCTTCTGCCTTCTCCGCATTTCTGATGCTTTGTTCATGATGCAGCACCCCTGTAATATATTTTTTTCTCCCAATTACTGATGAACGCTTTGAGATTTCCCCTGGTTTTCAGACAAAACTTCTACCAATTTTCTATACCTGTCAGTGTCCTTTTGGCTGAAAACATTCAATGGTCTTATCAGAATAAAAGCAATCAAGCTTGATTTGCACAACCCACTTAAGCAATATTAATACTAAAAGAGAAGTAAAAATACATATTATGCTTTTATTTCCTGTTACTCTCCTCCCCCCAAGAATTAGAGAAAACAAACATCATCTTTTTTACTTGCTGCTGTAATATCCACTGACTAATCCAAGGAAGTGATAATAAATGCAAGTGAAGGTTTGCACACAACTTAACTTAAAATGCAGAAGAGCTAATTTCACTCAAGTCTGAATGTTTACCACGAAATGAGATGGGCTCAAATTGCCCTTGTGACCGCTTGAGACATATACTCACTAAAGATACCATTGAAGTAATATGGAGGAGGAAATAAATTGTTTGAAAGGATAGTGCCAAGACTGGCAAATCTAAAATTTACTACACAGTCATACTGAAGCTATTTTGGGAGCCACAGTCACCTCTTGGAAAAATAAACACATTTCCACAGAACAGCAATTCCGTATGTTGCACTTGGCCATCTTGACTGAAGCCAATGGGGTAATGACTTTTACAAGTGGCAAAAACCAGTCCCTTGGCAAAATTGATCCCAAGTCTCATGAAATGTGGAACTATTTTGTTAAAATAAAAAAAAAAAAAGAAATGTTTTACCTAAATCCGTACCTAAACATCTCTATATATACTTGTTGCTTATGAGAAAATTTCTACAAGGAGAAAGTCAGAGTACACAAACTCTGACATAAACAATCATCGACATAAAAATGCTGCTTTTGTGCTGGCAGGTGGTTTTCAAAAAGAAACCAACCATAACTGCTTCACAAGAAATTAAGCGAGACAGATTTCCAAGAAATTCTCAGTGTCATTCTGAGCAAATTCTTTCCTGATCCATAGCATCTATCTGTTTTAAACAGGCTTATTCACATATGATGCAAAAGCACCATAAAGAAACCAACCAACCTAAGCACAAAGAATATATCGTAGCTGCGACTGGGATGTATCCAGAAAGCATCCAGAAAGCCGTGTGTGTATGTGGATACGCATATGGACACACTCAGAGTCTTTTGATAGGCTTTCCTACTACATTTTGCTATGTTTTATTTTACTTCTTATTCGTTATGTGTCTGTTTTTAAAAGTTTATTTTTTTATATATATATATACATCAAATTGTGTGTGTGTGTGTGTGTGTGTGTGTATATATATATATATTTAAAAATATCTCAAAAGCTTTCCATTTTGCAATGGAAGCATGGCAAAAGACTGTAGAAGAGCTATGGCTCTTTTCAGTAACCTGAGGTAAGGGCCACGTAAAATTCCTATTGTGACAATTAGCCCTCAGATGGCTACGTAGGCTCCTTAGCTAAGCAGTGCCATCTTAAGGAAAGGGCTTGGTGGAATCCAGAGCTTGAGCACCGATTTGGAGAGCCCCCCGTGATTTGTAAAAGAGCTGGCAGACATAGCAAATACTACGTGATTTCATGGCATATGACCAAAAAAACCTAAAAAAGCACAGAGGACAGAGCTTTTCTGTTAGGAACAGGTTGTTTTTCTGGGGATAGGGCAGATTGCATTACTGAACATATCTGTCCACGTGCAACAAATCTGACACTGGGCTCCCGGCGAACAGTGAGAACCTTCATCTTCAGCATGATGAAGCCAACCTGATCTACTCACTGCGTGTGTGCCATTTAATCACCTGGGGCCATTGATGCCCCCAGACTGCGGCCAAGGATTTGGAGGTCCGAGGTCTCTAAAGTCTTTTAGGCGACCCTGTTACTGGTCTTAAATATGAAATAAAATACAATTCTTATACCCTGAAGGAGAGGAAAAGAAATCTCTTTTGTACAGCAGGCAACAGAGAAAGGTGGGTGACAGCATATTCTGAGTGAATGGCACAGCGAGAGTCCCTGTCCTAGCCCAACGCTTTGTGTGTTACACAACATTGTTTCCTAATACTTTCACAGTTGCTTCTAATGCTTTTCTGCTAATGAGCTCCAAATGCTTCACAAAGATTCAGACATTTCAAAAAATTATTACTGGTTTTGAGTGTGTTTTTCTGTGAACCCAAGCTGAAATCCTGAAAGGAGCACTGAAGAAGCTGTCCTGGCAGTTAGTCTAACAGACAGGCATCTTGAAGGCAGCTGGCATCAAGAAGAGTGACAAAAATGAAAGCATTCAAAAGTCCTCAGTGAGTTTCAGAAATCTGTGGCCCATGAGTCCCATTTCCTGCATCTTTAAGACGTAACATGTCATTGTTCTGCATCAGAGAGCATCCGACTGCAGCTGGGAGCAAGAAGCATCGCTGATACCCACCACAGCTTTGCCAGGTGTATGAACCTGGGTTAAATAACTTTATCCCTAGGTCATTCTTGCGGTCAGTTGCAGCGCAGAGGAGACGTGTCTTCCCATCACCTTGCTGACAGATAGACCCTCAGCAGAAGCAAAACACTCATCTTTCTCTCTACCAAAAGTGAAAACACTCCTTAACATGGGATCTCCTTACTGTGACAAGACTGGACCATCTTTTTTTTTCCAATTTACTACAGCTCAAAAGGTCCTATCAGTCTACTTTTATGAATATTCTTAACATAATCTGGGCTGCAAGTTGATCAACACAAATTAAAAGGACTCTAAAATGGGAAGAGAGATGGAAAAATAATGTTATATGACGGTAATAATATTCTATTAACACTGATGGCTGTGAGGCTGATGCGCTGCACAGGAATCTGGGCTGTTTTGCTATAAGTGGAAAGTTACCTAAGTAGGGTGTCTCTGCAGAGATGAAGGATGCAGCAAAGAGGTGGAGACTTAAAAAGCCAGCTCTGGTTCTCAGAAAGGACACAGCAACATAAGAACTAGCACAGGAATTTGGAGACTTTTCTTAGCTTCACACTAAATGCTCGTAGCTGCTATGGTTTTTGCAGTTTTTATACCCTGTATAGAATCGACTCTTCAGCGTTTAGAGCACGAGAAGACCTGAGAAACCTTATACAACTGGAAAACTAAAAAAAAAACAACCAAACAACCTCAAACCATCTGAAGTGGTATAGGTACGTTGATTCACTTGGAATCCTAGGTGATTAATCCCATCAAATCTAAGGTCTTACATAGAGACCCAAATTAGGACCCAACAGGGAAGCAGAGAAAAGTAAAAGGAAAAACAAGGGAAAGAAGGAAGTTTGATGCAGTGATGAAACACAGGTCTTTGTTAAATTCCCAGATACAGCTCTGGGCAAGTTGTATTTTGAGGTACTGTAGGTTCCCTGTGTGTGGAAGAGGTGTAATCTCCAAGCCAACGGGGACATTATGAGGCTTAACACCAGCTGTTTGCTCCATTGGTGTGACCATACAAAGTAAGATTATGCCCTGGGGAACATGGAAGATCGGAACAAGAATAAACCAGGCAAAACTATCAGACATCATAAAATTTCTACAAGCTTTTGCTCACCTAGGACTTAAGCCGGGAGCAAGTCTGTTCAGTGTGCTTTTGAACCACGACGGGAGATCAGCTAGGATAGTCACGGTATTAAAGTGGATAAATAATGAAGGGGGCAAAGCATCCAGCCGACACTCGAACAACATGTCTAAAATGAGTATATCCAGAAGTACCTAATGGCTGGGGAAAAAAATTTCCCTGCTTTTGCATTACAAGTCCTATTTTTAGATCACTGGTATTTTTAAAAGGTTTTCAAGAAGAGTGTTTTTTTTTTAAAAATAAAAACAAAAAACAAAACCAACAGAATTTACAGAACGAGACCAAAACGTCAGGTGCTGGATGACTTTGGGTGAAGGGAAAAGCTTTGGCACAGGTGTCTCGGCAAGACAGCCTAACCTAGGCTCCTGGCCAGGCTCCAGCTTGGGAAGCTGTCCTCAGCCTCCTCCGAGATGACTATCGGCTCCTCTTCCTGCTCAAAGCTGTTGAGCAATAAAGCTCTGAGTTGTCAAACTGATACTGCTCTGTCAAGCAGAAGTGGCTGTGATTCAGTCATCGGTGAAATAACCCTCCTGATACTAAAACTCCCTGAGCTCTACTGGAATTAAAAGGGCAATTATAAATACAAAGAATTTGTTTTGCTAAGCTTTTTGGTGAATATTGGTTTCTCATTATCTTTGCGTTTGTGATGTCTCATTAGTAACAACTGACCACACGCTACTGGATTTCTTTTACCACAAACAGGAATAAGGTTGTGCACTCCACAGCTGCATTTTAGTAGCATGAGCAATATTATGAAATATGGTTTTATTCCTTCATCACATCATCTCACTAAAACAAGAGAAAAGAGGATGTTGGAGCACAACAGAATCACTTAAAGTCACGGGACTGGCAAAGCTGAACTTGAAAGATCCCTCCTCCCCCCACGGAAGCACTGCTCTCATCATGCTAACATTTCTTCAGCATCCCTAAAAGTGAACCAGGATTTCCTTTGAGTACTGAAACTAACTCTCTCTTGCCTGTCACCCACCGTTCGTTGTTTGGTTGGGTTGTGTGTGTGTGTGTGTGTTTGTGGCTGTGGTTTTTTTTTTTCCCCCCTTAAATTTGTTTGTTTTCCAGTGGGACCAAAATGTTGTACCTATAATGTTTTATTTTCCAAACCAAATTCAAACTGCCGGTCACCGGCGCCTGTACCTCGGCACTGATTTCTTCTGGCTGTCTTTCTTGACTATTCCACTAGAAATAGTTTCCCCTCCATAACATTTCCTAAATTGCTAAGACATTTCTAAAACAGCATTGTTTAGAACAGTCCACGTTCTCCAAATGGTGCTGTCAAGAACTTTCTAGTAGTGTCTTTGTGAATCAAAGCTAGTATTTTATAGAGAAAAACAAACAGTAAAGGTCTAGCTTGCCTCTATCTTTTTAGAAACCAGCATATTCATACAACGAACGTGACCATAACAGATGTGCTCCTATTCTCTTTTTCTCCCTCTCGCCACTGCCTTCACTATGAGAATGAAAGCCACGCTGCGATGCCTTAAACAATATCAAAGTGACCAAGGACACAGCTCCCCTGGTCCAGGGGTGCTGGAGGGGATCTGTGGTTTCAGAAAAATCTCTGAGGCATACAAACTACCACGACAATTTAGTTTCCTGCAAACGGATTGTAAAAGAGAGAATGGCAACTGAAGTAGCCGTGTATCTGTCACTGAAGTAAACATGCATCTCTTAAGCAACGAAGCTTCCATGAGAAACGAGACAGGGAGAAATAAGCAATCAGCGAAACAGATAGAAACTAGCTTTTGTACAAAGAATTATTTTTACTAAGGCCAAGTTTCTCTGCTATATCTATGTAAATAAAAACAGATCAAAACTGCCCAGTCTTTCTGATTTAAAGCATATTTCTTGTTGTATTACATAAAAGCCGTCTTCAGGATACACCCATTGGGAAATTCCAACGTTCTTGGTCATGTTGGCTGTCAAATACGCACACACAGCTTTGTTCACGGGAAGGACCATTTTCTGTTTCCAAGCTCAGGCTCTTATTGTAGCTTCGATCAAACCCTGTAATAAAACCCTCTAACAGGCGCCAATTCTATCATACTTAAACTTCTACTGAATCCGCTAGCCTAATCGACCATCTACAGCCTTGCTTACCCTGAGAATAATGCCAGAGGAGCATTTGTTCCTCATCATTTCATATTCCAGGCATGGCCAAAGTGTGAAATTCAGTTGTCGTGTTCACCTTATAGCAGGAAAAGAACTGCCTTAACATCACAAGCAACAAATATGTTGTTACTGCCTGAAAACTGAGTTTTAAACTAACAGACCCTTATGGTTTTGTTAGACGACCCCTGTGAAATCTTGGAAAGAGCATTGAGCTCTACTATGTTATAAAAACCCACAAAACAAACCTCCCTAGAGCAAGCTGCCCCTGGCCCTTCCCTCTACCCCCTCCAAAAGAAGACACAAACTCCTCCGGAGGAAGCGGATGCTGCTGGGTGTCCAGAGGCTGCACCTGGCCAGCAGGGCAGGGGCTGCTGCAAATACATGTCATTTCTCATTTTTGCCAGAACAGAGAACCCATGAACAGTGACAAGGCTGCTGTTAAGAGAGCAATGTCTAAGTACTACAGGCCAGCTCTCCAGCCTGCAATCAAGGGGAAGATACATAAAAAAAACCCCAACCCCTAACAACCAAGCGAGAGCCATCGAATGAAAACAAAATGCAAAATGGCACGTAAAGAAAAACAAAACACAAGAATGGCAGTCTCTTTCGTTTGTAACACCACCTTTAAACTTCACCTAAGCCTCATTCATTCTGTAAGTCAAGAAAGCACACATAAACTCTTTAGGTGGAGCTGGGATGAGTACATAATGACAATAAGAGGTTTCTGTTAAACCACATTGCTATCTGCTGCCAGATCACAGAGATTTTTTTATTAAGGGACTAGATAAGGAGGTGGCAGATGGTCATCTAACCCAGGCCTGTATCCACAGTGGTGGATACATATAGTAGCCATTTGGTTGTACTTACAAGATCTGAGGATTTTTGGGACCGACTTGAGGCCACTTCCCAGCCTCAGGCTCCCCAACCCTTACACCTTTTCTCCTCCAGAGAGCCACCTCCTTCCCTGCATCAGCCGGGGACACCAGCCTTCCCTGCCAGGTTCTCACCACAGGACCTCGAGCTGAAGAGCAGAAGACTTCTCCTTCCCATCCCTCAGCAGTTCCCTGACCAGCTGATGAATCTCCTTGCTCCTCACCCCTCCTTTCCATACCCTTCTTGCTTTTTCTCTTTCAAGCTTTTTACCTGCAACATCTCCCCGCAGCAACTAGCCACTTTCCCCCTGCTGCTCCCATTTTCCCTTGTTTTATAACTGCTATTGCACAACTGGATGTATGTGCATTAGCCTGTAGCTGGTGGAGGTAACCAGACCCCCCTTCTTAGCCCTTTCGGCTTCCCCTCTGCATCCCAGCTTGGAAATCACCTGAAAAGGTGGCCAGTGTCCAGGACTTAAGCATTTTAATAGTTTAACTTGAATATTTTAGGGGTAAAATAACATGTAAAAAACCCATATGCACCAACAGCCTGCAGCAGCAAAAGACAGTCGTTTGCTTTCCAAACTCATTTGCTGCCGAGTAAATTATGAAATAAAATTATATTTCCAATTGCTGCCTCCAAGGGAGCAGAAGGGAATCGGAGAGAAAAGCATAGTTCCGGAGAACGAGGAGATGTGGCTCCAGTTTTCAACTCTGCTAGAGAAATCCTCTGACACAAGCGGTATCTCAGCCAGGGTGGGGGGTCAGCATTAACCCGCCCGGGTACGGCGGATCTGCTCTGTCCAAAACCACTCTGCAATTTTCAGGTGAAAGTTGATGTAGTCGGAGGTTTGTCACCAACTACGTTACGCTCTGTGCTTTTTCCTTAACATTCTCTTTATCATGCACTTTGCCAAGAGACATAGTAAAGCGAAGACAGACCAGTGATAAGAACGGAAAATAAAGACTTTTAACCTTGTAAATAAGTGCTAAGCCTTTCCAGTGACAGCAACGTTCCCAGTGAAGATAAACATCGCTCCCTCTTGCGGCTAAAACTAACTACTGCTAACTTAGTGGCACTTCAAAACTTTTAATGAAAATTCATTGAAGAAGGAATTCTTCACCTAAATTTGCATCTCAATGCACAGCCACATACATGTTCACACACACAAAAGTATTATAGTAATACACCATGCACAGAGTTCATTTTGGATATACCATTTCACCTACTATCTCTGTGTTAAAGGGCCACCAAAAAAAAAAAAAAAAAAAAAGCAACCTCCCTCAAAAGGGTGATGAAACCAGGGAAGAAAAGTTACAAGGGATCTGATATGCAGAAATCTGCAACTCCATACAAAAGAGACTGTAAGTGATCGAGTTTTTCATACCCAGACACTGACTGAACGGTTGCCCTGTAGGTAATGAAGAGTTAAACTCACAGACTAGCTTGGAAATTAAAGATGTGAAACTACTGGATTCCTTCACAGGATTAACACAAACCCTTAAATCTCTCTTCTCAGGGTACACAGAACCCCATACAAGACTTTCTGTGAGCGTTTCAAGACCTCGGTGGCTGCGGAGACCTCAACAATTTATTTTTTAATTCACCTGAATGGCCATTGTAAGTCAAATACCCCGTGTAACGACACGGTCCCTCACCGTGTGTAAGTAGACAGGAGATGTCTTATTAGTGCTGTTTAGCAGAGCTGTACCAATGCACTCCAACGGCTTGAAGCCCCCTCCCTCGCCCCGCTTTCCCACTTGACAGCAAAACAGAGGATGCCTCTCAGTCGTCTCAATCTGCATAAAGGAGTGGACCCTTCTTTATGCAGATCTGCACAAAAAACTTGAGTTCAGTTTTAAGTAAGTTAAGACAAAAAGGAAAATAAACAGTTCCACTTCCAGTCAAGCTGCAATTTCATCAACAGACCAATGAATTATTTTCTATGCTTTCATTGCTAACAAATCACAATTTATATAAAATGCCAAGCATATTAGAATTTTTATATGAAATATAATTGTAAAATAAATTCCCCCCCCAAAAAACCCCCAAACCCAAACATTGCAGTGTGAAGACAGGAATAGAATACTATAGAATTACTAATATTTGTATTCTCTTTTAACTCAGTAGTAAGTTATTTAAACAAGAAAGCATTATTTCATTATATAGAATGAGTAATATGGTTATTCACAGGAGTAACAGTTAACTCAGGTATTTCCAGCTGATATCAGGGAACGTTCAAATTTATCTAAAATACATAGCCACTATTATTTGTTGCAAAGAATGGCTGGAGACCAAGAATTAAAATACCTTGACCATAGGACAGACAATGTCACTTAATCCCAGACAAAAAAGCAAACCTGCGCTCTGGGATTTTTCCACTCCACCTTCTGTAAATCTCTTTCAAAACGTTTGTTGCACTCAAGGTGCAAATGCCCTTGAAACAGAAAAATAAGGGGAGCATAAAGGTGGTATTACCAGAAGGCCTCTCAAACCCCAGTCTTTCTTCAGTTCTTCTTTTTAGTTCACCTTTTTTTTAAAAAAAAAAAAAAAAAAAAAAAATCAACATATCTTCCGGCTTCAGATGAATTTTAACAATGCATCTAAGGCAACATTTCCAATGCACACAGGCGGTGGTAGGAGGAAGAAGGGTCCCACCACTTTACACATTGAACTGTAATTCAGGCTTGCTCCCCATGGTACCACAGAAGCCTTTGGACCATCAGCTCCAGCTCTTCTGCTGTAAGGTGAGAACATATTCAAGGCCAGGCTTGACGAGGCTCTGAGCAATCTGATGTAGTTGAAGATGTCCCTGCTTACTGCAGGGCAGTTGGACTAGATGGCCTTTAAAGGTCTCTTCCAACCCAACACATTCTATGATTCTATACTGCTTCTCCACTTCTCCTTGTCTGATACATGGATCATCTTTTATCACATGTAGACGCAAGTCCTAGGGCCGTTAGCCGTTCTAGAGCAGACGTGCTATTTTAACTCATAGCGTCATTCAGATATCCAGGTCAAAGGACTGCGGGTTGAAGTATGGAAAATCCAAAGCGCGGCAGCACAACATCTTGTTTTCATCACAGCATGTCTTGAATAGAAAAATCTGCTTTTGAAGTTATGGGTGATTTTTGACAACCTTCCCCATCAAGCTGAATCACCCGGCCATGCAGAACCCAATGCATTACCATTTTTCTTTAAAGCAGCAACTGCAAGGCACAGCAGATAAAATACATTTGTAGGTCACAGATCCTTAAGTCAGTGTCCCAATAGCTATGTGAGCTAAATATGATCCACTATTTAAAAAGAAACAGAAAGTTAAAACTGACTAGTTCAAGGTTCCCAAAAAGACTGAGATAGATTCAGAAACAGAACTTAACTCATCATGGTTTTCAAGTTAACGTCTTAACCATACTATGCAGCGACTCAGTTTGATATCAGATCTAAGTCCAGCCTTGGAAGTATTAGCAGGTTGATGTTGGGGTGATCAAACCATACTGCTCTGAAGTCCAAAAGATAGCTCCTCACCATAAGAGAACTTCGCATTTTTTGAAATTACCATGGACAAAGATAAGTAACTAATAAAACGGGGAAAGGACAAAACAAACTGGCGTAACAACTAATATGGTAGCTCTACCTTGAAAATTTTTGTTTCTAAAAATTATGACCCTTTAAAAACTAGCTGATCCCCAGTGAAAGAAATCCAAGCTACTGCCAGCAATCAGGGCAGGCCAGCAGCACGCCTGCCAAAAGGGGTTAATTTGTTACAGTGCCTATTTTCAAGACACAATGATCCCAGACCTTTGAAACATCCAGTGTTTGCTATTGAAATATTGCAGAACTAAAGTATTATGGCAAATTTAGGCCATATGCTTACCGACGAATGCTACTGTTGAAAAGCATTTTCCCAAGTTGTTTGAAAAATATTTTAATAGCACCAGCAAGACCAATAACAGAACAACCACCGCGTGTGTGCTACACTACAAACAAAACCAAGAGGCCACTAGAGTGAGCATGGCCATGGAAGACCAGGCTGCGTTCAAGATAAAGCCTTTCATAGAATCATAGAATGGTTTGGGTTAGAAGGGACCTTAAAGATCATCTTGTTCCAACCCCCCTCCCACTAGACCAGGTTGCTCAAAGCCCCACCCAGCCTGGCCTTGGACACCTTCAGGCATGGGGCATCCACAGCTTCCCTGGGCAACCTGCGCCAGTGCCTCACCACCCTCACAGTAAAGAATTTGTTCCTAATATCTTATCTAAATCTCCCCTCTTTCAGTTTAAAACTGTTGCCCCTTGTTCTATCAGCACACTCCCTGATAAAGAGTCCCTCCCCATCCTTCCTGTAGGCCCCCTTTAGGTACTGGAACGCTGCTATAAGGTCTCTCTAGAGTCTTCTCTTCTCCAGGCTGAACAACCCCAACTCTCTCGGCCTGTCTTGACCCTCCTCTGGACCCGTTACAACAGGTCCATGTCCTTCCTGTGCTGAGGACTCCAAAGCTGGATGCAGTACTCCAGGTAGGGTCTCATGAGAGCAGAGTAGAGGGGCAAAATCACCTCCCTTGACCTGCTGGCCGCGCTTCTTTTGATGCTTCCCAAGATGCAGTTGACTTTCTGGGGCTTCTCATCCACCAACACCCCCAAGTCCTTCATCTCAAGGCTGCCCACAATCCATTTCCTGCCCAACCTGTGTTAGTGCTTGGGATTGGCCCAACCCACATGCAGGACCTTGCACTTGGCCTGGCTGAACTTCATGAGGTTCGCACAGGCCCACCTCTCAAGCCTGCCCAGGTCTCTCTGGATGGCGTCCCTTCCCTCCAGCGTGTCGACCGCATCACACAGCTCAGTGTCATCGGCAAACTTGCTGAGGGTGCACTCAATCCCACCATCCATGGCGCTGACAAAGATGTTAAACAGCACCAGTCCCAGTACTGACCCCCGACGAACACTACTCGTCACTGGTTTCTACTTGGACATCGAGACGTTGACTGCAACCCTTTGAGTGCAGCCACCTAGCCAGTTCCTTATCCACCGAGGGGTCCACCCATCAAATCCGTGTCTTCACTTCCTTGGCAAGTTACTGCTCATTTTCCTTGTGAGAAACTATTGTATCACTCATCAATGTTCAACCTAAAATGAATATCTTGATATCTCACTGTTCTAGGAATGTAGTTATGCAATTCAACTAACATGTAAACACGTGCAGCAAAACCAGCTAAGACGGTGTGAAATGCATCTCAGAAAAATGCGATTTAAGATAAAAACCCAAATCAGATCTAGAAGCGAATGATCTGTTAGGAGCTACTTCCCAATAAACTTAAAAGTAACACACAAGCCCAAAGACAAAGCATTTAGGTGAGCTAGAAAAGGTACATAAAAGACAGCACAGATAATCAGATGTACGGAACAGCTTCTGCACAAGAAAATACTAAATAGGCTGGGAACCCTCAGGATTGAAACGGAGAGGTCTATAAAATCATACGTAGTATGAGAGAGACGAACAGGGAATGATTATTCTACTTGAGACTCACACAAGGAAATCATCAGGTTTAAAACACAAGCCAAAGGAAATACTTTTTCCAAACAAGGCATAGTTAAATTGTGTAACTTATTGAGTGTTGTGGATGCCAAGTATTTAAATGGGTTCAAGAGGGATTATACAAATGCGTGTAGAATACTTCCATTGGTGGCTATAAAAAAAATAAAAAGACAACAGAAGTTTTGATGCAACCAGATGCTTCAGAAGTCCCTAAGCTGATGATTGCCAGAAACCGGGCGGATGAAACAGGATGACGCTTCTCGCAGTCTCACGACCCTTCTCTAAAGAGCCACGAAGGCAAGACGCTGGAGCACATGGTCTTCTGGGTTTGTCCAGGACAGCAGCTCTTTGCAAAGGAGCCTTACAGCTGTGGAGACAAGAAGTCTGCCGGGCTGCCCTGGTAAGAGGAACCTCCAGGGTTAACCATAGTTTCTCTCAGCCTTCTCTGCAGCTCGTTCTCACGACTGCACCGACTTGTGGGGCAGAGAAGGGGAAGAGGGGAGAGGGAGGGAGCAGGAGCAGAGAGGGTCAAGAGAACTGTGGCACCATTCATGCCGCATCTAGAAACTACACCAACATTTCCTTCACCTTCTAAAAAATTTTCCTCTAGAAAGCTTCTGAGTGTTTTCTTGACAGCACAGACAGTTTACAATGTCTGAAAGGTCTTTTTTTTTTTTTAATGGCATGCTATGAACAAAATTTAAATACCAGTGCCAAGAATTAGAATGATTTACATCATTCTCTCCAGGGTGGGGCATACTCCAGCCTCTGTTTGGTTAGAGACTCCTCATATCCCCCATGCTGCCGAGACGCATTTATCACTATAAATTAAAAGGTTTCCATTTCAAATCCCCTAAGTTCTTGAAGCAGGGCAGGCTCGGTGGTGGGGAAACGGGGGTACGTGTTCAAGTCCTGAAGGGAATCGGCTGCTTCCAGCACAACCACAGCTCCTGGCTCCCGCTGCATTCCTGCAGGGCTCAGCGCAGCCGTTCATCTCAAAAGCCGTAGCCGGAGGAAGAGGGCGCTTGACATCATACCTCCTTCGTGTAAGCACTGCAAGTCCCGCGACCCATTTTCAAATGCATTCCCATAGACGTGGAGCCCCACAAATTGACTTTTCACACAACGTCTGTCTTGGAGGTCAGCGCAGCAACACCAAGCTGGTGATCAGTCCGGTTAAGACACCCAACCTGTCACCAGCAATATAATGAACTACAAATCAAAGCATGTTCACAGCTCATAACATGATTCAGCTGGTTCGCCATTTCTTAGCAGGACTACCCAAATCCAGATGTTCAGGAAAATTTTGCCCAGGCTCTACCAAAGTCCCAAGACATTCCTGAAGGAGAGCCATATTTCTTTATTATTCTTCCAGAGCTAGATTACTCTGCACTGCAAAGCTTTCCAGCAGGAAAAGCAATCCTACCGGGGCCCAGAACAGCTAAAGCCAGTGCATGATGTTTTTTTTTCCTGGGCAGATTAGGGTAAAATTACCCCAAAGACAACAAGAAAAATTAGTGTATCACAAGTTGTTTACCAGTGTCACCCCAGAGCTCTTTCTTCTATATAAAAGGGGACATATGCTAAAGGAACAAGACATTTCCTTATTATTGAAGACAAAAATCTGTAAGCTGCAAGTTATAATTTATATTTTCTTGGAAGTTGGGCATCTAAAGGCAGATGTCCATAAGAAACGCTCCCACAAAATGTGGGTGTCCTATTGGCAGGTAAAAGCTGAAATTTCTTTTCAGCGCAGGAAACAATTTTATAAGCTCCTCTAATAACTTCGTTTTGAAAGCATCAAAAATTAGTGGAAATAAAGAAAGCAGGTTTTCTGTACTCCCCCCCCCACCCCACTCCGCCAAGGATTAAGCAAAGAAATCAGCATCTGCCGCAACACCGTGTACTTGCCTACGAAACTGAGCACAGCCAGTAGATGTAATCTGAGGTTTACTTTGCATTCTCAACACTGTTTTTAATCTAAGATACTGTACTTCTGGGTTAAGACAAAGCTGTAATACTGGAGGTCTACATCCTGCACTCTCAACCAGAAGCGAGGAAGTAGCTTCTGGCCAAATAAGGACATCTTCCAAGGCCTGCAGAATATAACAGATTTTTATTACTATGTCACCACCAAGACCCAAAACTACGAGGAGTTGTGTCTAATTTAATTCAATGTTCTGTTTTCTGAGTTACAGCAGAGAGGTGCTACTTAAAAGGAAAGACGTAATTTTTGCTGAAAGCACAGCAAAAAGATGGGTCTCTGGGTAGATTTTTGCTGGCTACCAGACACCCGAACGCCAACACAGCTGACAAAGACTGCGGTGGCCTCTAGTGGCTGTTTTTCCCCACATCTCAAACTCATCACATGGTTTGGCTCCTAAGAGTGTATCTATCTGCTGCACTTCCCATCATTCTGAAAGTGGCAGTAGGGCGAGACGATGATTTGGAGAGGTGCAGCAGCGGAAAGATAAGGCAGGACTCATTAAAATTGTCCTAGATGCTATTTACATATCAGTATCTGCCTGTCCTCACCAGCTACGGTTGTCCTTCACCTGGCAGGTATACCCCACCGGTAAGGTAGCTCTGGTTCTTAAAATTCTGTTTTCCATTGATTTTCTGACACAATGTCTTTTTAAGCTATAGTTTAAGCTATGTTGTCTAACAACGAAGCCAAGAACCAGATCCGTCTTCATGGCAGACTAATCTTCACGTAAAGTTTTCTTTCAACTGGTTTGAGGATTTACAAGTTACAAATGCAGGTTTTACGAATGAACAAGTAGCTCAATAGTTCTTCAAAAGCAACAATGCATTTTGAGGTGAACTGAATACAGAGATCCTGGGATCCAGTCAGCCCCTCTGCCACGTAAGCAAATCAAACCCATGGGAAGGTAACAGTCATGGCAAAAGTTTGCTAAAAACGGTCTAGCTTTCTCTAATTCAGGTGACAGTCCTCAGTTCCCCACCATCCTGCCTAGATCTCCAATGGATCAGTGCAGAGGTTCAATTTCAGATTGGATGAAGTCCACGAAGGCTTTAAAAGTTCCTCAGCTGACAAGAGCCGAGACGCTTGAATTTGAGTAGTAAGCTCCCAGGCCACACCAGACACTGCCCAGTGCAGTTTTTGGTATTCTTTAAGTTTGTGGTTATCTTCTCAAGCTTGAAAGCACTACTCGAAAGGTACAAACACCACGCAAGCATCACAGCAAACAAGCCCCACCTTCCCAAGAGGGAAGGCCAATGCAGCTTCTCAGGTTGACAGAAGGTGAGAAGCTCAGAATTCCTGGTAATTTTGTGCAAGCTCCAGCCTGAGTTACAACGCGTTGCTCTTCGGCCTAAGATTTCCTGGCTCCGCGTTCATTGGTTCAAGCGACTATCCCCAAACAGAACACTGGATTTGCCTTTGACCACTGTTTCCCTGGTACCGATTCTCTGGACTGTAAACAAGGCCAGGTGCAACACACAAGCCTCTGGTTTTGGAACAGACTATTCAAGCACAGTTTTAATTTGATAGTCTTTATTATGATATCCAGGAAAACAATAACAAGGTGATTGCTTATTACAGCTTCCACAGACTGGGGCTCCAGGCCTAGTTGTCCTGGGTACACACACATGCGCACACGCACACATACAAAAGACAACCCTTGCCACAAAGAACTTACAATTTAAGTAAACAAAACAAAGATAATGATTAATCAAGAAACAAAGAGGAGGAATCACCTGCGGTGAGAACACAGGATAGTCTTGGCTCGGCTTCTAGTCTGGAGTTCAAGAGTTGAAATTCCTGCCCCGTTACAGTATTCTTATCACCATGGGCTGAATTTTTATCTGTTAATTACAATGCACGATACATTCTTCAACATTTAAAATTGACACAAGGAGACACAAAGCTCAAGTTCCAGACCCTAATTTGTAAAGTTGGGTACAGTAAAACTACAGTCTAGAGATTCAGAGACTTCAGTGCCCAGTTTCCTAAATGAGAAAGGCAGTAATAGCGAACTGCAATATGGAAAATAAAACCATCCAGGAATACCAATTTCTGCTAAACCAGTCAAGACTTACTAATATTTTTTTTTCACTTCACTATTTCAAATTGCCTAACACTCGTGTTTGGAATGAAGTGACAACTGTGTTGTGCTGCATGACAATGCCTGACCTTTAACATTAACCACAATAAATAAGGGGAAAGCATGAATACCGAAAAGCTATCAAATGATAAAGCTCCACTTTAGCTGCTCTTATTCTGCAAAAAGTTTCAAACACAAAAAGAAGAAAAAGGATTTGTCATTTCTGGCACTCACATCACAGATTTGCCATCCTTGAGCTGGATAAAAGTTAAGTATTTGCAGAAATCTAAAATAAAAGTGACAGGACACAGAGAAAGAGATCAAGAGCAAGCGTACTGGATTCAAAACTAGGTAGCATGTTTTTTTCTTTTTTAAACCTGAAATAAGAGTTGTTGCCTTTTGTCTTGTCAACATCAAAAGAACTTCTCTAAAAGGCAGAAAGCTGCCTACTGCAGCTGCAGCCCAGCACTCCTCACCCATCGTTCGCAGAAGGGGAACCGACAGCAGTTCCGCCTCACCGACGGAAAGGCACTTGCTATCTGGGCTCTAGCCAATAAACACTACACCGCAATACAAGTCGTATCATAATGCATTCCTCCTAAAGAGTTTCAGTTCCCATTAAGTGGGTTCTGATGACACCCGGCATATTGATGCGCGTATTTCTTGCACGTCCGATCCAGAAACACTCTGGCACTGCTTCTATTACAGTTCTGAAGACCGTGCCAAATTCCTTAGCGTGTACAGAACTTGGCTTATCAGATCTGAAACCGAGTAGTTCAAGGAGCAATGAGAAGAGGCGATACCCACCAGACACCCACCACAACAACCTACAGCATAAAAAAAAACCCCAAGCATGGGCTAATACAGTGCTCTAAAGATAATCCACAACTAATGTGAGAAATTCAAATAGGATGAACAGATGACAACTGATGTCAGTCCTTTGAAGTCTTATTCTTTTTAAAGGATCTCACAAATTTTCCCCAAGTCTTAATTTTGTAGGACATTCTTATACCCTGTGCAAGAAGTAACCCAAGTATTTGCACGCCAAGAAGACTACAGCCTTCAGGCGTTAAACCGCAGCCCCCTGGAATGCACTATCTCTGCACGCAGGCTCTCGTCAGCCTGCAAACGTTACAAGTATCACGACTGTCTCTACTTGGTGTTCAAGTCCCCTCAATACTGACATTATCCACCGAGAACAATTAGGACAGCAACGACCAACACTGCATAGGGAGCCTATTGAAGCTGCCAGTCTCCGTCTTCTACAACACGGGCCCAAAGGGCTGAGTCACAAATGGAACCAAACCCAAATATGATCTAGGAATCAGCTGGTGAACTTCTTGAAAACAGGAAACAAAATGAGAGAAACCAAACAATCCTCCCCCTGACACACCTAGACAGGCATACAGTGCAATTCTTGCAAAGCTCTCTGGAAGACCTACTTCAATACATAAAGGGTTCATGTGGAGGGGAAAAAAAAAGTCCCCCACCAAAACATCTGGAGTTTCCTGGCGGTTAAGTAAGCTCGTTTTTTTGATCTACGTGAAACTACATTTTCAGAATTCCTATTTCTACACCACCAGTATTACCTTGCACTGCTTGGAAACCCCAAAACTATGACAGATAAAACACATCTCAGCACAGCATATTATTTCCCCTTGCCCCACAATATCTGACAAAACCCCATGAACATTTAAACAACCTGGCACGTAGGAGCTACCAGACAGACCAGTTCCCTTCTGGTCTTGAGGACTGGAAGCCCCTCAATGAGATCTCTCCCACCTCATACTCTAATCTAGTGTAATTTTCAACCAAGTGCGCAGCCGAAAAGGGTAGCTGCTTTAGAGATTGATTCACCTTTTCCCTGCATCTTTTTTTCTTGCTTATATACAAACACTTGAGGACCTCCAGGATTACCATCAGGCAACTAACGCAGTGGAAGAGCAACAAGCCATTTCCAGCCGCATCAGCTCCCTCATCTAGCTCACCGTGCAACCAGAAAGGCTTGTGCTAGACAAGGCAAAGGACAGAACCCTGATTTTGGCAGCAACCTATATTACTTTCAGCTTAACATGACCATGAAAATGCTCCCTTCCCTTTAATAGCAAGTTTTGCACCAGGCCCCCACTCCCCCCCACCAAAAATCACCTCAGGTGCAGTTAGTCAGAAATCTGCAAAGCACAAAAGCACCACAGATATGTAATAATACTTTTTACAGGAGTCCAATTACTGGTACCAAAATACCACACTGATTATTACAATTCTGGGTAATACCACTCCATAAACACAACTAAAATTTTCAAAGAAAAAAAGCATTTGGGAAAATTATCAAATGCTTACCAATAACTACTGATTTTCCAAATGCATTATCCCAACATACTTAATTTACTTTCAGCATATTCTAACATCATCAGAAATAGCCTATGAATTTTCTCTGCACAGCAAATCCCTTTATCATCCCTAAATTTGGGCATGGAGTCACCCAAAAAGCAGTATTTCCAAAGAGCCACTTTCATGAATAATTCACCCAGGAGAAAGCAATCTTTGCAACTAGCCAAGAGGAGAAAGTGTCCAGATAAAAGCAAAAATTCTGCAAATTAATTTCAGCTGCTCTGCATTCCTTGTTTGTACTTTGAAGTTACATATAATTACTTAGTAATAAAATACTGGTTTTGATAGTAGATTCTGGCACATAAACGAAACATACATTGGCGGGAGGGGAGAAGGCTTGAAATCATCTGTTTTAAGTCTTGAAAAGTTCTGACAAAATGGGGCAGGGAGGAGGGTGTTTTAAGAAAAAACCCAAACCCAACAAAACCCCATCCACAGTCTGTATGAATTACTCAACTCAAATCCAGCTACATGGACAAAGCCTTCTCTTTGTGGGAGCAGGATAAATTACTACAGTCTAAGCAATAATGATTTTATTAGGCATAGGAATACAATAATGAGCTCTTCAGTCATTTCCGTTTCTAATTTTCCTGATTCCGTAAGTAAGAAAACACGATTAGACAACTAATCTTCTTCCATCTTACTGAATCCCAGATTACAAAGAGACAAAACGCAGTAAAATTCGAAAATCGGTTTTAAGCAGTTCAAAAGGAGTTATCCAGACAAACTATAATCTTATGCAAAAACAAGTAATATCAAACTGAAAACAGAGTCTCAAAATCTTCTAAATTCACCAGGGGTTTCCACCCCCAAGTACAAAATTAAAAGTTATTGCTTTTGCCTCAATGGAAGTGGTAAATAGGTATTTTTAGTCATGACACAAGAGACAAAAGAAACTGGCTTTCAATACTATATCCAAATTCTACAACAACCGAAAGTATTCTCTATTACTTGGCAGAAACCAACAACTCCTGTAAGGCTGGGATGAAGATTAAGCCGTCATGGAAACAAAGGCGCTTTTCTCAAAGTCCAAAGGCCAAGAACATCCGTAAGGCCAAGAAGAGACAAAAAGCAACATCAGAATTAACAGGCAAGAACATACTCTTTTGAAGTTTTTTTGAAGTTGTAAACTTCACATTCGCTTCCAGACTACTGTGCCAAAGAACGAGGTTTACAAGAAACAGTTTGCCCTTGGGAAACAACTATTACAACCCTCAGACTCCAATAAGTCTTAAAAGATCCCAAGAAGTACCTTAAACACTCACTTTATAATTTGTTCCTCCACCCTTTATGATTTTGACAGCCCCAGGACAAGCAGGTATCACAAGCAAACTGATTTAGAGTCAAAACACCAGACTAGAAACTTTAAAAATTTGCCCCTTTTGGCTTAAGGTACGACTTGAGAGCAAGGCACACAGAATCTCTGAAGGTCTTTTTAGAAACAAACAGACATGGAACACGATTTTGTGCAGTGAATGTTTAATGTACGCAATTCCCTCAAAATTTCCGAGTTCCAATTTTCCAGTTTCATGGTCAGATCAGATAGATTCACAGTTTCACCACTTCAGTTCTACTGCTTCAAATCACGATACGGTATAGCTACTTCCACCGAAGCAGACTGGGCATATTACAGGGCACGTTGCCCCAGAGTACTCAAGTTAACCAAGTCCAGGTCTGTCAAGTCCACTTCAGGAGCTGTGAAGCAAGTACTCAGAAACTGGGACTAAAATTAGCTGAAATGTATAATAAGTTATATTGCAATAACTCTAAGTAGCACTGAACGACTGAAGAATGGATAGTTACTTGTAGTCAAGATTTTGTACTAGAAACGTTTATTCTGTATAGTAAGCAACCAAACTGTAGAAGATACAGAATGCAGATTTATTATTTTGTTTGGTATAAAATCAACTATAATAACAGTTTTTAATTAAAACTATTTTATTTATCAGCTTGATTGCTCATAATTACTCCTCTCAATCAATAAGCAGTCCAATACTTGGCTTAACTTGAAAGACTAATTTAGCAACTTCTTCCTAAGACTGAATTAAATCTCTAACTCATTCTCTCAAGTGAAATGGGCTGAACTGTACCCATTACAAAAGGGTACAGGGAAACATTAACTGCGTATTAAACTGGAAAATAACTGGACAGAG
The DNA here is from genome assembly GCF_028500815.1 of Rissa tridactyla. NCBI lineage: Eukaryota > Metazoa > Chordata > Aves > Charadriiformes > Laridae > Rissa > Rissa tridactyla. The sequence goes on along the minus strand of NC_071467.1, from coordinate 36,628,411 downwards.
CTTCACACTTAATACAATTATGAAAGACAGATAATGGAAAAAATCTTAAGATTTTTCCAATTGTAGCAAAGGGTAAAATAAATCAATTTTAAGAAGTTGTAGCTTTTAAATATTTTTCCATAAAAATATATATAGGAGAAATCAAACTATTTCCTAACAGAGATGAAACAAAGCAAAGCAGTTAGAATAAAGGAATGTTTCTCAACTTCATCCGTTTATCTAACAAATTCCCTCTTCATGGAGCATCAAATGCCTCCTAGAACAATCACAACAACACATTGTAAGAAACTCCACCCTCTAAAAATCAGACAGACAAGTTTTCAAAGAAGATCCAACACACACTAATTCTCCAAGATACGTACACTTTAAAAGCACAGACGGGAGTTAACAGTGCTACTCAAATCAACTCTTTCTATGACCATACACGTTCCCTTCTAATTTTCAAGTGCTAAAACTATATCTCAAAAAGGGTTTTTGTTCCTTGTAAGAGATTTCTAACCAACAAACAATAAGACTCTGCAACATTTCCAATTAGTTCAGTTTTGTTTTAATGATATGGGGCAATTCTTAGAGCAGACATTGTATAGCTAATAACTACAAAATAAAGATGTTTACTGGTGTGGTCTTGGAATCCCAATTTGAACTGTAAATTTGAATCAAGGTAATTAACTGAAAAGCCAGAGTATCTGAAAATGCATGCTAAGTTTTTTACTTCAATTTTGCAGTACTTCTTGAAGAACTTGGAAAAAATGAAGTTGGTAGAACAGCATATATCACCAAGGTTACAAAAACTGGAAGGAAATAATACATTGCAACAGTGATCCTCATTAAGTGAAGTTATTTCATCACAATAAGTGTTTAAAAAAGTGTCAATGTTATTTAAAAAGCGTTGTATTCCCCCCCCCCCAAATATTTGAAGACAGATAAACCTTTTTCTTTAGTCAAAATGGCTTTTAAAAAAAGTTTCTCAAAACAACAGCAATAATCGAAAAACATGAATTGTATTTTCTTTAATCCATAACATCGCTAGTGCTGAAGGGCCATCCATGTAAAAAGCAGATTCTTTGGGGACATTAGTCAATTAACTTAACAAAACCCAGTTTTACGAGGATTTATCCTTCCTGCTACGAGGCGAGTCTGCTCCATTTGAGGTCACTGTTCCATTTATCCCATTTTCTAGAAAAAAGAAGAACACATTTTTCAAATACAATGAGATACTGTATATTTTATTACATCTTTGTAGGTCCTATACAAACACTCTTTTAACTTCTTTTCTGATGTGTCTTCTCTGTTAAACCTCATCATTATCACTCATCATGCAACAGTACAGTGAAGTTTTTACAAAGTACAAAATTTAAAGTCTAGTACAAAATTTAAAGTCTACTACAATAAAGTCCTGTTTCCTGACGTGGGCCAGACACTGAAATGTGTGCATTATATACATCTACACTGAAAATCAAGACCAGCTATAATGTTTTAGAAGATACTCTCTTAAAAAGCAAAGTAACCTGTAGATGAGACTGTCCTGTGTAATTTTGGAGACACAAAGTATATAAACAATTCCCTGGTATAGGTTTTTACTGTTTATCCCACCTATTTCATATTTTAATTCTTGCTAAAATTACACTCCTTCACTTACCTTCACAAGCTTTTTATATATATATAGGAAATCTTTATATACACATACACACAATTTTTAAGTATATACTTTAACATATAGAATTCATTTATGTTCTGATGAAGATATTTACGTAGACACAAGATGGACAGAAGTAAAACACTAGTTTCTACACTGTAGAACAATGATCCACAATCTATGGATTTATAATTCACACAATTTATAGTGAAATGGAGCGACATGATATCATTGTGAATTAAAAATAGGCCCTTTACTCAGTGTCACCACAATCCAAGGAAGCAGAGATGCTGCCTGACAGTAACCATTTTTATAGAACAGATTGAAGAGCAGAGTGCAGAGCCAGCTATAATTCTTGCTCTGACTTACAGTATCATTCTGACTTCAAGCAAGTGTTGCAGGTTTTTTTTTTTGTACAAATAACTGACTAAATTAATGTTCTCCATCTGCAGATGTGTTGCAGATCACTACAGTGTGTGGCCAATCCACAAAAAGCAACTGTTGATCTCCCTCTCTCCCCCACTACTGCCAAATGCTCCCATTTATGCAAACAGGCAACTAAAAGAAAATAATGAAGTCAGACACGTAAATGAGGATACCAGACACAGGCCCAGTTAAGTCACATAGGAACAGTAAAAGTCCATCCAACACATTTGGTTGTAAATACCCCCACCATTTTAAGGCTACATAAGGTGGTCTTTGGATACTTTTCCAAAAGTTTTTGTTGTTCTTAAATCAAGAAGTTTACAAACAATGAGCTAGATCCAAGCCAACTCACTGAAATGCTATTTTCTTAAACAGTTAAGTCAAAACACGTGTAAGTAAAACAAAGAACAAGAATCAGCATGTGCCAGGGTACCACACCTACATCACCAGTAGGATTTTTCTACTGTCATTTCTTGCGTTTGGCATAGTCTAAAAGTAACACATTTTATCGTACCCTGACTCCCAAAAATCCAACAAACCACAAAGAAAAAAAGAAAAAAGGCTGTTTTAAACAGTTCAAATACACTGTCTCGCAGCATCTTGTGCACGTGTTCTGAACAGATAACATTACAGAAATCTTCAAAACAGAAGAATCTGAAACAACACTAACCTTTCCCATCTTAAAGTTCTTTTCTTCCCATTTAAAATAAGCTGTAAAATTCCACAGTCTTTAAGACAGGCATAGCTCAATTACTTTGTGAATATAACCACAGTTCCAATTAACTCCCCTTTTCACTATTAGTTTACCACTTGAAAGTCTCCATTGAACTAGGGTGAAAATTAGCAAATTCACCAAATTAGATGAATGAAATAGTTTAAGAGATTTTTAAAAAGCTACTACAGTTTTGACTGACTAATTAAAACACCATTTAAGTTTATGCTTTAAAAATATTTGTCATTAATTCCACAAGAAACATAGTAAGAAACAATGAACGTGATGCTGTGATAAAGTAGGACACCTACATAGGAAACTACCTTCACTCAATTAAAAAAAAAGTCCAACTGGATTTTCTGATGAAACCAAAAAAACCCTAACAATACATAAGAGCCAAGTTGTGATAATTACAGATCATCAAAAGAGAGTACAGAAATACTCTAAAGTACATCATTTTAATAAAAAATAATCTTGAAAAAATTCTCTGAATTGGTCTCTGACCATAAATCTCAGTTCCCAGTACAAACGGACTTCACACACATTATGTTCAGTGAAGTCATCAGAAATGACTCAAGCAGTTTCAAAAAGTGCAGAAGCTATTCAACCTATCATCTAAACACACAGAAGTTTATCTGTTGGTACAGCAGAAATACTGAAGTGTGGGGATTTTTTTTTTTTTTAATGGAGCACGTAATTTTCCTTGGAGAAAAAAAAGCATTCAGTTCATCTTTCCTGCTCTTTCCATAAAGTGTGTGACATAATCAAGAAGTCAAACCTGGTGCCATTAGTTCATTTATAAATGCTTCTACACAGGTTTAGAGTCGTAAGTAGTTATTACCTCCACATAAAAGAAATATCAAAATTCTATTTTTAGTAAAAACAGTTCAATATAACCTTATTTACTGGATCATCAAATGATCTCCTTGCCCTAAAACCTCAGAGTTTAGTGGTAATGAAAAACAAGCTTGAAATTAATTGCAAGAAAAAGTTAGAATTGATTGTGAGAACAGATCTAAAAATGTGCCTGTTCCTTTTTTTAAGGGAACAAAACATAAGCACGACACAATTTGCTCAAGTAACAGAAGTCAGACATGATAAAAATCTCCTGTTTCATTAACTAAATAAATGGCAATTCTTTCATTCAGTCAATTAGAAGAGAAATACTGAACAATTAATATATAGTGAATTTTTTAAATAAAAAACTCCCCACAACGGTATTCACCAGTACTATTTCTATAACTGAGTCATCTCACTTGCAAGTGAAACATAAAGTGTTTCTTTAGCAATTATATTAAAAAAAGGCTAAATTACCTAAAGCTGAGAAGTGAAGGCAACAGGATAACTGAAAATACAAACCTCGTTCTTTTCTGGAGTTCTTTCCTTTAGCTGTTACAAACTTCTTTTTCACTGACTGAGGCTGAGAAGAAGAATGCTCTCTCCACCTCCGAAGCTGGAAATTAATGAACTTCCACATCATAAATGCTTGAGTCATGCAGATGGAGGCCAGCACACTGATTCTTGAAACAAAACACAGGTAAAGGTTTATCAGGAAGTTTATCTTGTTATCCAAAGAGGAAAGTAAAGTCAAACACCACCTCAGATAGTTTTTTTTGTATGCCATAAACTGCCTTTTTACTCAGGTTCCTCAAACACTAATTAAGAGTGATTCCTTCTAGATAATATGAATTTGTAAAAATTTGTGTGGTGTTTTTTTTTTTTTTGGCATGACTTCACCCTCCACCTCGCTAGTAACATTCATCTTTTAAGTCAAGCAAAAGTTAGCTCACATAGAGGGACTGGGCTTAGCACAGCTTATCGGAAGTAGACATACAGTGAGAGTGAAGTCACCCATCAAAACTGGGAAGCACTAGATTTCTTTCCTGCTTTCTCCTTTTTCAGTATTACTCTCAAGGTACCAGCTAGTAACAGCTGAAAATGGTTTGAGAGAGTCTTGCAGTTCTGAGTATCAGTTCTGCAGGGTAATGCTGACATTGTCAATGTTCTAATAACTTCCTTTTCTGGATTTAATTCATAAAAAAGGCCAGGTGGTTGGCTGAACATTCCGCAGCACACAACAGCAAGAGAAGGCTAATAATAAAGGCAGAGGAAGAGGTAGAATCTTCAACCAGGACAAAAGATGCTCTGGGCATAATGCCCTGACCTCTATAAACTCACTGCAATTCTATCTAGAATTCAATTCACTAACTCTAAAATATTTAAAAGTAATCTCTGTAACTGGATACTCCTTTTCATTGTTTTTTCTGACAAAAAACAACAGACTAACCAGTTACAGATTTCTCTGCTGTAGACTGTAAATTTTTCAATTCATTTCACTGTGCCCTACAAGTTTGTTACACAAGATACTCCTATTAATCCCACTGGTTTCATGAAAACACCTAACCGTTCAGAATTACTAGCATTAATACCATACCATTTATATTGTGTATTTAACATAGGTTTACAGCTCATTCTTAAGAACTGTTCCAAGTTTACTATACCTAACAGCCAGGATATTAAAGTTTCCAGTACTGAAATTCAGTTGCTGATCTTCCGCTCTTGCCAATCCAAAGCCAAAAGTGAGGACTGAAAGAATCAAGGTGAGAAGCCTTCCCAAAACAAAAAGAACTGCCCACAGTGAAAATCTACAAAGAAAAACACCACAAACACTAAATTAATTTTCTGTTCATGATACAAGTACTAACAACGCAAATGTTTACTTTTTACCATGCAAGTTCCTTTGAAACTTAAGAACTTACCTAAATTCATTATTTTGCACCTATCCTAAACTAGTCTTGTATTTCTAGTACTCATAGAAGACAAAAAGCAACAGAAGCCCTTCCTCACAATTTTTTTTTTTTTTGTTACAAACTATTTCAACTCAACAGAAAGCATTTTCCTTTACTACTAGGACATAAGCATATTATTAGTACCTATAGAACTGGCTGTATTAGCAACCTATGGTGTTCCTTTGCTCTACAAAGCTTTTTTTTTTTTTTTAAAATATTAATACATAGTGTAAGAGCTTATTTCATTTTATTGACCATTTCATTTAATTGACCATTACTAACATTTACATAAATAGGTGAGTAAGGTAAAAAACCCAGTTGTTTTAGAGATACAAATACTTGAACTAGTCTGGAGAACTGTGCCCTCTAAGGAAACACTGTCTGAACTTCCTTGCAACTTTGATTTCTGGTTAGTTAAACTCAGAAATTTCTGAGACAGAAATTACATGAATTTAAAAGATGAAGACTACTTACCCTTTCTGGTACCTTTCATCACTGAAGTAGAAAAGACGGGATATATGGAAAAGAAATTCAACGAAGTAATGCAATACCAGAAGAACAAGTCCAAGATGGGTCAGACTATCAAAACAAATGAAACAAACATTCAGACATTTTGTTAGATGTTTAAGACAGAGAACGATGCCAGCGAACGTTTACAATTGACTTACTTCAGGAGATAGGCTCCAGCAATATGGAAGAGATAAAGTCCAATGTAGACAATCTGGCGAAAGATATCTTCCTATTAGGAAGAAAAAAGTCATTATGCATTACACATAATGTTATACATTATTGTACAATGTTAATTATTACAAGCTATTCCCCAGTCCTGGAAATTTTTCACGGTTTATCAGCTACCTTAACGCTGGCACTGAATTACTCAGCCTAGATCATCTAATTCCACAAATAACTTATCGCTTATTTACTAATAATATTCAGTATCTTACAGTGAGAAAACATATCAAATGTCAAAAAGATGCTTTTTAAAAGGGCCCGGTTTTATTTGATATGACTAGTGTGAATTTGTACTGGCTATTACAATACTTATTTGGTATGTATTACTTTATCATCAGATAGCTTCCTACAGTTCTGCATGTTTGCTGCTCATCAGATTCTGTCAGATTGCTACAGAAATAAAATAAAAGTCTATGAACCAAAATGAAAAGGTTTCCAAGTGTTGAACATTTATTTTAAAAACTCAAGATCATCCAAGATTTTGGCCCACTGATGCTGGCAAATGCAGCAAAGAATGTTATTAACCAGTCATGCTAAGATACATGGCCACACCTCAAGTTAGGTTTTAGCCAGCCCCATTCAATTTAACACTTCATAGAGATGAAATAATAAAGAGGGAGAAACATGAACTAAAGCGTAGACACACAGCATATGGAAAGCAGAAGGTGCCATCTGTGAACAGAATATCACTAGAACACAATAAAAGTCTGTCTTGAAGTGGTATGCAGAGTATATTCAGTTGTATTTAAGAAACTCCTACTTTTTGGAAAGATTCCCTAAGCTTAAAGCAAGGGGCTTCAGTTTTGTCATAGAATAGTTACAGTTGGAAGGGACCTTGAACATCACCTAGTTCCAGCCCTTCTGCCATGGGCAGGGACACCTCCCACTAGATCAGGTTGCTCAAAGCCCCATCCAGCCTGGCCTTGAACACTTCCAGGGATGGGGCATCCACAACCTCCCTGGGCAGCCTGTTCACCACCTCACACTCTCACAGTTAAGAATTTCTTCCTAATATCTCATCTAAATCTACCCTCTTTCAACAGTTTAAAACTGTTGCCCCTCATCCTATTGCTACACTCCCTCATAAAGAGTCCCTCCCTATCTTTCCCGTAGGCCCCCTTTAGGTACTAGAAGGCCACTTTAAGGTCCCCCCGGAGCCTTCTCTTCTCCAGGCTGAACAATTCCAACTCTCTCAGCCTGTCTCTACAGGAGAGGTGCTCCAGCCCTCTGGATCATCTTGGTGGCCCTCCTCTGGACTCACTTCAACAGATCCATGGTCCTTTTCACATTGAGGGCCCCGGAGCTGGATGCAGTACTCCAGGTAGGGTCTCACCAGAGCAGAGTAGAGGGGCAGAATCACCTCCCTTGACCCGCTTCTTCTGATGCGCACCAGGATACGGTTGACTTTCTGACCTGCAAGCACATGTTGCTGGCTCGTGTTGAGCTTCTTATCAAAGAACACCCCCAAGTCCTTCTCTGCAGGGCCGCTCTCAATCCATTCTCCACGCAGCCTGTATCTGTGCTTGGGATTGCCCCAACCCACATGCAGGACCTTGCACTTGGCCTTCAACTTTGTGAGGTTCACACAGGCCCACCTCCCAAGCCTGTCCAGGTCCCTCTGGATGGCATCCCTTCCCTCCAGCATGTTGACTGTACCACACAGCTTAGTGTCATTGGCAAACTTTCTGAGGGTGCACCCACTAACGCTGTCCTTGTCGCCACCAAAGATGTTGAACAGCACCAGTCCCAATAACAACCCCTGAAGAACACCACTCGTCACCTTTTAGACATCGAGCCGCTGATCAGAACTCTTTGAGTGTGGCCATCCAGCCCAATTCCTTATCCATCAAGTGGTCCATCCATCAAATCCACATCTCTCCAATTTTGAGACAAGGATGTCATGTGGGACAGTGTCAAATGCTTTGCACAAGTCCACGTTAGATGATGTCAGTTGCTCTTCCCTTATCCACCAATGCTGTAACGCCATCATAGAAGGCCACCAAATTTGTCAGGCATGATTTGCGTTTAGTGAAGCCATGCTGTCTGTCACCAATCACCTCCTTATTTTCCATATGCCTTAGCGGAGTTTCCAGGAGGATCTGCTCCATGATCTTGCTGGGCACAGAGGTGAGACCAACTGGCCTGTAGTTCCCCGGGGTCTTCCTTTTTTGACATTTTTAAAAATGGAGGTTATGTTTCCCCTTTTCCAGTCAGCAAGAAATTCACCAGACTGCCACAATAGTGGTTTAGCAACTTCATCTGCCAGTTCCCTCAGGACTCACAGGTGAATCTAATCAGGTCTGATGGACTTGTGCACCTACAGGTTCCTTAGATGATCTCAAACCTGGTCTTCTCCTACAGTGGGCGGTTCCTCATTCTCCCAGTCCCTGCTTTTGCATTCTGCGAGTTGGGCAGTGTGGCTAGAGCCCTTGCGAGTGAAGACTTAGGCAAAAAAGCCTTCTCTACATCCTGGGTGACCGGATCTCCCATTTTTTTCCAGAGAGGGCCCACATTTTCCCTAGTCTTCCTTTTACCACTGACATAGCCGTAGAAGCTCTTCTTGTTGCCCTTGACATCCCTGGCCAGATTTAGTTCTATATAGTCTTGTATATAAGCAATTTAAAAAAAGACCTAAAAGTTCAATCTTGGAAGATCAACGCTATGTTATCCTCTATTCCATCTCAAAGCCAACAAAAGCACAGAATCAAAAACTTGTGACAACAGCAAACACCACACGCATACGCAAAGAGCGAGAAAACAGATAGAGAAAGACCTACTCTAAATGATCTGAAAGAAAACAAGAAATGAGTTCTTTCAGACAAAATAGAGAATAGTCAGCACAAATGCTCAGTTTCTTCAAGGTGAGCCTTTTGCACTTTATCTTCAGAACTGAGGTAACATTTAAATAGCCCATGCTGCCTGCTTAGATAAACCATCAGAGACAGAAGGCCTACTGGCATAACACTGCCGGAGGTATACACTACGATACAGAACGCTCAGTTAAGAACTTCTTTTCTTGTCTACATCACCAACACAAACAACTAGACCCAAGAAAAGCCAAGATGGCAAAGATTAAACTCTGGTGGAAGAAATATCAACTATGAACTTGTTAAAATAAATGAACTATCATTCTTAATGCGAAAGACAGAGGCCAAAGTTTCAAGCCGTGACCCAGGAAAACACTACTATTCAATATATAGCACTTCTGCCACTTGTGACAGCTCTCTTTAAGTTATGTTAAAAAAAACTCCACACTTGGATACGAAGTCAAATTTGAGAGGTATCACTAACACAATATGGGAATATCAGCTGCGGTGCATCTTCAAAACATTAGTGTTTATACTATGTCTGATCATCAGGAAAACAAAGCATCTCATTACTATTTTCCCAAGCCTCTTGAACAAAGACCTACAGCTACATAACCTGTATGTTTCATTTTCTTGACTAAATCAGAACTCTGGAAGCAGAGACGCAGTCTGGCCACACAGCAACAACAGAATCATAGAATGGTTTAGGTTGGAGAGGACCTCTGTAGATCACCTAGTCCAACCCCTCCTGCCATGAGCAGAGACATCTTTTGCTAGATCAGGTTGCTCAAAGCCCTGTCCAAGCTCGCCTTGAACACCTCCAGGGATGAGGCATCCACAACTTCTCTGGGCAACACGTTCCAATGTCTCATCAACCTCACAGTAAAGAATTTCTTCCTTGTATCCAATCCAAATCTACCCCCTTTCAGATTAAAGTCATTGCTCCTTGTTCTGTTGCTACAGGCCCTGACAAAAAGTCTTTCTCCATCTTATAAGCCCCCTTAAGATATTTAGAGGCCACAATAAGGTCTCCCCGGAACCATCTCTTCTCCAGGCTAAACAGCCACAACTCTCTCAGCCTCTCCATAGGAGAGGCCACGATCATCTTCACGGCCCTCCTCTGGACCTGCTCCAACAGGTCCACACCCTTCTTATGTTGGGGGCTCCAGAGCTGGACGCAGCACTCCAGGTGGGGTCTCACCAGAGCAGAGTAGAGCGGTAGAATCACCTCCCTCAACCTGCTGGCCACGCTTCTTTTGATGCGGCCCAGGATACGGTTGGCTTTCTGGGCTGCAAGCGCACACTGTCAGCTCATGCCCAGCTTTTCATCCACCAGCACCCCCAAGTCCTTCTCCTCAGGGCTGCTCTTAATCCCTTCATCCCCCAGTCTGTATCGATGTTGGGGATTGCCATGACCCACATGCAGGACCTTGCACTTGGCCTCGTAGAACTTCATGAGGTTCACAAAGGTCCACTCCTCAAGGCTGTTGAGATCCCTCTGGATTGCATCCCTTCCCTCAAGTAAATCAACTGCACCACTCAGCTTGGTGTCATCTACAAACTTGCTGAGTGCACTCAATCCCACTATATGTCATTGATAAAGATATTAAATAGCATTGGTCCCAGAACAGACCCTTGAAGAACACCCTTTGTTATTGGTTTCCACTTGGACATTGAGCCATTGACTGTAACTCTTCGGAAGCAGTCAGTCAGTCAATTCCGTATCCATCTACCAGCTCATCCATCAAATCCATCTCTCTACAATTTAGAGGTAAGAATGCTGTCGGGGACCCTATCAAAAGCCTTAACAGAAGTTCAGGTAGCTCCTCCCTCATCCACTGATGCAGTCACTCCACCATAGAAGGCCACTAAATTAGTCAAGCATGACTTGTCCTCGGTGAAGCCACATTGAAGAGTTTAAAGCAGAACAGCTTAAAAAGGAAACTGCATATAGAAAATAAGCCAGAGCAAAAACATGCAGAGAGGCTACTTAAATCAGTCGAGGAAGGCAAAAAGCGTGCTACAAAAAAGTCTACAGTAAACTCAGTGTTTTGACAACCCCAACAGAGAAAACGCATACGGGGAATAGGATACTGTTAAAAATTGAGCATTGAAAAAAAAATCTCAAAACACAAATAACCAGAACTTCTGCTGACAGTGGTATTTAAACCAAATCCCAGATTCCTTGGATTTATGAAATTATTTACTGCTTATATTCTACACCTGTATCACAATTCATGAAGCAATTCTAGCTTTCAGTGAGACTACTCAGACAACTAGTTGCAAGAAACAAAAAAAAGAGTCTGAAAAGAAAGTCACATTAATTTGCTCAAGAGAAAATTATTTTAGTAGATGAGAAACACTACTAATTTTTATTTACACAACAGACATATAGCAATTTTACTGCAACTAGAAATACAGGATTTAGCTGAAAAGGAAGAACTTACCTTCTCACATGGACATTTGAGCACCCAAAACTCCATCAGGAAAAGTGGGTAACACAAATAAGAACAGAGTAGGAAATGTAGGGTAACACATAACTCTGGAAGTCCAAAAGACATTAACTATTCCACTGTTCGAGCTGTTTTGTTTGGAATTCTTTCGATTTACATTTTGAACTTACTTTTTTAGTTTTCTGGAAGTACAGTTCTGGAAAAGCATGAAACCAGTATGCCAACTGTAAGATGTAGAAAAACTTCATTTGAAACCTGTACAATACAGTAAGAATTGAATAATATTACTTTTTATTAATGAATTAAAAACCTTTCAGAAGCTTTCTAGTGAACACATTTAATCTAAGTCTCTACAGAAAGAAAATATATTGGCCTGCCAGCCAATTTAAGAGTAAGATTTTTTAAAAACCAAAATCATTAAGGTAAATAAAACTTGCAAAAACATAATTCTTTAAGTAATAGCCTACAGAAAGAGAACTCTGTATGCTACAAATTGACAGAGAACCAAGTGTCTCCATATATAAGAGCAAAAATACATTAACGACTCATATATTTTTACTGACTACTTATTCTACACAGATTCTATGTGACACAACCCAAGTTTAAAATATTCCCCTTCTCCCCAACAACCCTCTAACGAAGAGGCCTTACGGAATCAGAGTGTGTGGATAGTCCCTCCACAGAGAGGTTGGATCTGATATATAGTTCTCCTAAAAAGAAAAAAAAAACAAAAAAACACACAATAAACCCTCAAAGATGCCACTTTCTAGTCAGAAAGTGAATCAACATAGATACACGTACATATTTATATGCGCACATGTACATACAAACATGCACACACCTACACACAGAAGTAAAAGCTGCAGATCACTATATTAATTTTTACAAAAAAAACCAAAACAAAACCCCCAAACTCAAACAACAGCTGTATTAACTAACAAAAATAAAAAGCAACCAAACAAATCAAGCGCTCGTTCAAGATAGAGTGTGCTTATGAGATGGAGGTTATTTCAGCATCACTACAGCCATATGTCTTCCCTTGTAAACTGCTGACAAGGTTTGAGCTTAACTAAGAGAAGGAAAGTTTCTTCATGAGTCATGATGTTAAAGAAAAAAACCCCAAACAAACAACAAACTCTTCCCCTTCTTTGAAACTTAGGTCATACACATACAGCCACTAGCAAAGAACATGCCATCTGAAAGCACACACTCACCTCAGCCTACCGCAATCTGCCCATACACCCATTCCTTAGGCTGCCAAAATGCTCTGTATGATGCTTTTGACAGTAAATTACATTAACTCAGACTGAGCAACAGTAATACTATTGGACTTCATACTCAGTTATGACTACAGCCTACACAGAATCCCTGAACTTGTCCCTGCTTAATATTAAAACCAGCTAAAACCAGAAAAATAAGCCAAAAAACCCCTTATTTCTCATCATCGTAAGTCAACCGTCTGAAATTCATAATACAAATCAAAAAGAAAGCATACTTACAGAGACAAGAATACTTATTCCCCAAACACAGGAGAAAAGGTAGAATGCACTAAGTTGGCCAGACTCATTGAACTTGCTATGCTTTGTTTTTGAAAAGTGCATTTTCCTGTTAATTTTCTGAAAAGAAAGTCCATTGTTATTTATATGCCGTAGTACTTAACATTTATCTGCTACCTGCATTAGAACATCTAAAAGTTTCAATGCATGTTTTAACAGTTAAGAGCTTTAATACAGAAGTTTACTTTAAAGTTAATAGTTTTAAAGTCTAATTAAAACCTGACAATTATCTTGATGAAAGGAATTAATATTTTGTACTTACATCCAGTACGTACTCCTGAATTATAGCATGTATGATTATTGCTACAAGCATGTAGAAGAAAATTGTGGCCAAGTCTTTGATGCCATAGTGATAGAGAGAGATTGTTTCTGCAGATTGTTCTTCTAAAAGACAAACAAAATTAACTGTTAGGCACCAATACAGTTTAATCACCAATATGTTTATTTTTCAAAGTGAAAACTTTCAGAGTAGTTTGCAGTCAGCTGAACAAACAGAACTCAAATTAAACTGCCGTCATAACTTAGATCACTACATCATTTACCGTCATCTTCTCCATCACATCATGAACTAAATTTGATTCTGGAAAGACATACTATAAAAATAAAAATTTAAGTGCACTTACGAAGCTTACCCAAATGCATTGAAAGGGGACAATAAAATTATGTTAAACTATCACACAGCTTTGACTAGTAAAGATTGTGACTTTCAAAACTAGAGTAAGAATTAATATCTACCAGTATCTAAGAAATATCTACCAGTCAGATGGCGTTTTAGGACTAATGATGGATCCAGCAGAACAGAAACATTGTCCCTAACCTAATTAAAATGGAGTTCTACTAAAAATAAAGTGGAGTCCTTGAAAATTGCTCAGTATCTATTCAAACTGACACTTTCACTTACCCTCAGTCTAGAAAGTATGGCATACTAATGTCCGAGTACACTGTCTCATAACTAACCTCCTGCAAGATACATACCTGTGGCAGGAATGGTAACATTATACTGAAGTGTAACAAAAATGACAGCCGCTTTTGCTGTAATCTGAAAGAGAAAAAACGTTAAGCGCTATAAATTCTCACTGAAATAAACTATATTAAACCGAAAACATTTGCCCATAGCTTTAGCACCCTTCCCCAGCATGTTTGTCCCCCTCCCATAAAACTGATCAACTCCACTTCACCTGACTTTCCAAAGGCAGAACACACTGCATGATCTCTATAGGTTTGTTTACAGAATACCCAATTTCCTGAATTAAATATCCTCTGAAATGCTACTTACAAGTAGTCTGTTCTACAACATTAACATGCAAACACACGCTGCAATTCTCTCTCCAGTCCATACTGTATTATTACATTAACAGCGTGTACAAAATCATGTAATCCCCAGACCCTGATATGCATGCAGCAATGACTGAGAGTAAGCTTAATTTAAAATCACTTTTTGACAAAATTTGAAGGTCAGTATCATTTTCATAAATCTGTGGGTGATTTGGAAAATGCGGACAGGAAAGGAGAAAGGGCATAAAGAACGCAGAACCATTTCAGGCCAGCTGCATACCAACTCAATACGATTAGCATTCTTTCGACCCTGGGGATCCTTTGGCAAGAAGTGCAAAACAAAAGAAATGAAATTTAGCAGTAGGGGTACAACTCCTTTATGATGGACAGTAAGAAAAAGCAGAATGAATAAAAGAGAGCGGGGGAGGGGGGGGCAGGAGGGAAGAAAGATTATTCTAAAGGCTTTTTTGGGGGCTGGTGGGGTGGGTGGTCATGCTATAAAACCCTTAATAAATAAGCAGCAGCACAAGATCTTATCTATCAATATGCATCAATTTTCAACTTCAACGCAGCTTTCTTGAATCCCAACATGAATCAACATGTCTTAACAGAGAGGGGAAAAAAACCACGCTTTACAATAGTTATGGTCTGATCTGCTTCCCGTTGCTGTGAAAACCTAGCATCCTTGTTGCATTTATAGGATGGTCAAAAAAACCTCACAACAAAAAACCAAACTCCTTTATGAATCTGGGAAGGATAAGTTGAGTATCTGAAGATAATGACTGGGTTACTACCACCATTTATTATCATTCACAAGAAATGAGACTTATTTATTTTTAAAACTAGCACTTTGTAAACAAGCCCTAGATTTTCTAGGAATCCCTGAATACACAGTGGACTGTTCACTCCATCTAAACTCCGGGAATACAACTAGTTTGCCTGAAGTAGTGAAGCTGCCTAGGCCTCCCTATTCATCAAGGGAGCCCTCAGAGGACAGTTCAAAACGTTAGTCAATTCCGAACTGCCCTTTGGAGGCTCTGTCAGCTACTCACAAACTCCTAATTCAGCTGCAACAAGTCAGGCAGTACAAACACCTTACCAGACCAACATTAACCACAGCAGGTGATTTCCAAGGCCTACATCAAAGCATTTAAAAAAACTGGCAACAATCTCCTCAGCTATACCATGTCTGTACCAACAGAGCATATGGCCCTTCTGTGCTGGGGTACAAAACACCCCTGATTAAAAAAAAAAAAAAAGGGGAAACAAATACTTCAGCACATTCCATCCCCCCAAAACTGCCCATCCTACCAGTAATGCTGTGTACATGTACACTGTAATGTTTTAAGTCTATCTCTTTAACCTCAATCCCCAGAAAATCACCATGTAAGGACTGTCTTGGTGATTTTTGATTGTAAACCCAAACGCAACAGGTTTCTTAATCTGCCCTGCTTTTTCTTTCCATATATTTTTTTTGTCCTAACTCCACTGGCCTCTAGTACTGAGCCGTTATCAACATCTGGATAAAATTATTCTGCAAACCATCCACATAACAAAAAGGCTCACAACTCTAAAGATGGCTAAAATACTGAAAAGCCAGAGACATTTAGCCAACAGAGATGTAAGTGTCTTACTCTGACGGCACGCAATGGAGAACATTTGGGAAGTCACACAGGAGAACCACCTTTCTGGTTCTCTCCAAAGGTGACCGAGCAGAGACAAAAAGCCGCGCTTCGTCCCGGCGGCCCAGCTCAAGGCTTGGTTGCTTCCACACACTCCCCCCGCCAGAGTTTACTAAATTCTCTTGTCATTTTGGAAGAGCGTCGATGACCGCATCCAACATGGGGGCCCAAGGAGAGCGCCTCAGCCAGGCCCGAGAGCCCCCTCCGGCCGCTGCCAAACCCACCGGGGGGTGACCTCGGCGCCGGCCCAGGCCCCCGCACCGACCCCGACATGGGCAAACGGCTCCGCTGACCGCTCGCCGCCCGGGGAGCCCCGTGAGGGGGGCTGAGGGGCGGGAAGGGGAACCCGCCATACCTCCCCCCCCTCCACGAGCGGCGGCCGTTTGTACACGTCACCGCTGGCCTCCCCCCCGCCCCCGCGGCCTGCCGGGAGCCGTAGTGCCGGCGGGGCCGCGCACACAAAGCGCGGGGGAATCGCCTCTGGCGGCTGGGCCTCCCCCCCCGCCCTCCCCTCCGCGCACACTCCTCCCCTGGCTGCCGCGCTCCGACTGCCACGTAACCCCGCCGCCGGCAGGAACTACCCCCCGCCGCCACCACGGGAGGAAGCGCGCCGTCCCGCTACGCCTCCCCTCACGGCGGCGGGTGGGGGTGGTGGTGCTGGGGGCACGGCCTCCCCCTCACAGGCGGCGAGGGGAGCGGGGAGCCGTGAGCCTCTCCGGGCCGAGACGGGGAAGAGGGCGTTCCCCGAGGGGCCGGGCCCCGGGGAAGCGAGGATGAGCCGCGGGGATGGCGCCCGCCTCGGCTCCTCCGGCCGTGCGGCGGGGGTCGGCGGGCAGGTGCGGCGGGAGCCACCCGCGCCGGCTGAGGGAAGGCCGCAGCGACACCGCCGCCCGCCAGCCCCCGGCGCGCCGGGACCTCCGCGCCCTCCCCGCCCAGCACCGAAGACCCACGGCGAAGGGGGATGGGGGGAGAAGCGGGACGGAGCCCCCCCCGGTGCCACCTCACCTCGAACATGAGCCCCAGCAGGAAGATCATGGCCATGCAGGACACGATGTCCGCATGGTTCTGCACGATGAACTCATGGCTCAGCACCGGCGGGTTCTTGTTGCTCTTCTTGCGGATCGCCATGGCGGGCAGGGAGCTGGGCGCCGCTGCCGCCGCCTCCCCGCTGCCAGCACAGCTCCTCTCGCCGCGGCCAGGAAGAGGCGGAGGGGGAGGAGGCGACCGCGCAGCCCAGGAATGGCAGCCGCCGCGCCGCTTTCACCCCGCCCCGCCTCGGCCGCAGGGAGCAGCCCCCGCCGCCGCCAGCAGCGCCCCTGCCGGCCGGCGGGCCGTCCCTCCCTCCCTCCGTCCGCCCCCCACCGGGGGCGGCGAGGGGCAGCGCCCTGCCCACCGACGGCGGCGCGGGGGCAGAAAATGGCCGTGGGTCGCGGAGGAGGCGGCCGGTACCCGCAGAGCCGGGCCAGGCTCCGCTCCCCGCCCTTCCCCGGCCAGCCAGGTTCGCCGGGCACCCGAGGGATGCAGCTGGGCGGCGGGTTGGTGATGGTCACGGCTGTCACCGTGGCGGCAGCAGGCTCCTGCCATCCCGCCTGCTCACCCTGTGCTCTGCAGCCAGAAACAACGGACTTTATCCAGGGAGCAGGAACAAGGAATCCAGTGACAGGCAAGCAGAAGGGAAGAAAAGCTGACCTGGAAGTGTCAGAAGGAGGAGACATTAAAAGGCAGGCTAGATGCGGACTGAAAAAGCCAACCCCATCACGGAAGGCTGTTACCAGGTTACCACAGGTGAAGGAAGAGGTCTGAGAATTCAAAGCTGATGCAGAAACCATCCAGGCCGAATTGAGCTGTCCTTCATATCCCCCCAAATTGATGCTATTTTTATTTATTAAAGCTTCTGGCAGACAGCTGCACCCAATGCATAGATGGAGAAAGATCAAGAAAATGAGTAATTTAAAGATGAAGTTTAGCATTGTCCAAAAGGCTTTTGCAGCCAGCAGCTAACAAATACAGGGAGGCTGAAACTATTCAGTAATGCTTGCCTTGCCAGAATGGGGAGTGTGCACCAAATGCATTGTATGAACTGTTTTTAATAGGTTGGTTTCTTCCTACTACATGGAGCTGCGAGTGACTCATGGAGCAGGCTGATTAGTGTGTGACCAGGTTTTTCAACTATGAAACACCTTCATCAGCTGTGAAGCTGCTCAGAGGCTTTGTATGAATTTGTTAAATCAGGATATCTGATATCTGGATATGATCTGGGGTACTTAAAAATACAGAAAAGGCTACAGAAATTTTTCTCTTCATAGTTGGAGATTATTTTTTTTTTAATATAAAAGTTTATAAACATATGCATTCGTATTTCAGTCCCAAGATGTTTTACATCAGAAATCTCCTCCCCTGGCCACACCAGTATTTTGTAACTCTTAAGAAAGAACATTATTTCAGCAATAACAATGTGAAAGTATATGCCCAACTGCATACCATGTAGTCATGGATATAACACACCGCACCTGAGAAGTACACTGGGTTGGGATAAAAATCGGAATAATTTTTGCAATGTAGTATCACATCTATTTCCCACCTCAGCCTTAAAAGAAATCAGGGTGGGTCATCTCCAAAGAACATGACAAACAGGGCTTAACTGGGACAAAACATCCTTTCCTAAAGCTGCAATCAGCAAGCTCCTCAGGTGCCTGGCTAGAAGTCCTCTCATACCGGCACAGAGCCCCTTGCCTTTGTGTTTGTCCTGAGGCTATAGTGTAAACTGCTGTACTGAAATGGAAAACAAGGCAACCTGTTGCCTCATCTGAACAGTTTCCTCACCTTCGTTTCATTGGAATTCCCTCTTCTGCCACGTGATGTTTCTTAGGGCTCTTGAGGTGAAGCGTCGTACCTGAAACACCCCAGACTGTCAGCCCTCAGCTGCCTTCCTGCCAATGGGCTGCTGGCCTGTGTTTGACAGGTTTCTTTCCAGATGTTTAAACTGAAAGAGGGCAGATTTAACTTAGATACTAGGAGGAAATTCTTTACCCTGAGGGTGGTGAGACACTGGAACAGGTTGCCCGGAGAAACTGTGGATGCCCCATCCCTGGAAGTGTTCAAGACCAGGTTGGATGGGCCTTTGAGCAACCCAGTCTAGGTTGGAACTACATGATCTTTAAGGTCCCTCCCAACCCAAACCATTCTATGATTCTATGTCCATATTTTGAAATACCAGGCTTCAAAATGATTGCGTCATTTAGGAAGAAAGTTCCCTTCCCTTCCAGTTGGAAACAGGGGAACCCTCTGCCCTCTTCTCCCAGAAGCCACCCCCGTGGCTCGCCCGCTACCAAAACCTTGCCATGCAAACCCAATACACTGTTTCAGGTGGCAAGGCTGTGGAGGATTTGGTGAGCATATTACTGCACCCACAATAACAGACACAAACAGAACAACGCTTTTCCTATCTGGGAACCTTTCCTGAATTCACTCATCATCAAACGTGCTTAAAGATATAACCAAGAACAACATTTTAAACAAAATGTAAATAAGCAAGTTAGCAAGAAACCGAATAGAAAACCCTCAAAAGGTTATAAATACCATCAAACTTCTTTCCTAGGTCTTAAACCTGGTAAATGATGCCCTCTCAGGACAGGATCTTAAAATCAGCTGGCAGCAAGGCTGGAAATGCAATTTGTGCTTCTTCCAGCTTCCGTCCCCAGCTGTTTAGAAAGTTAATGCATCGAATGGCATTTGCCCTTCCATCTTAATAAGACAGAAATTGCTCCTTCTCCTGTTCTTATTCTTAACTTTTACTGCTTTCTGCACAGATGAATGTATTCAATACAAGGGGTGTAAATAGGCCAATCCCCGTTTTTATACATACGTGACATACAGCTTACATTGCCATTCTATTTTTAAATAAACAAACACTCCTGACTTAATTTCATCATCAACGAGTCTTAAGACTTTTACAACATGTCATAGCTGATATGCTACCTTTATTGTATATACATCTTAGTAACAGTGCAATCTCTGCTTTTATTATTTCAGAGACACCAGATATGATCATTGACGACAAATCCGGTTAAACTGCAATTTCCCTCATTTTTTGAGACTGTCAGGCGCTTGCTGCAGCACAGCACAAAACATGGAATTCTCTGATTTGTATCCTCTCACTTTCACTGCCTGCAAGTTGCAATGATACTTTAACTGAACTCTAAAGCCATTTCCGTATATTTAAAAATGAAGTATAGTGCAACAGAAGAAGATGATTCAGCAAGTTTTGCCTGACAGTAGATTTCTTCTTTAGCTCAGAACAGTAATGAGACATCACCTCTTCATACCAGTTTCCTACGGGCTTCAGTTCTCAGACCTCATGACAGAAAACTGTGCCATTTCACTGATTTTTCTGTTTTCCTGAAGCAAAATGACATCATTCAGAGAATGTGAATTAAGTTTTTAGAAAAGAAAACAGTGACAATTACCCTTTTATTCCTAACAATGTAAAAGGTCACTATAAATTCACAAAAATCACTACAGGAAAACTAATTATTAATGGCAAGAAGTCCATGTGAAAGCTTCTGTGTAATTATGAAGAGAGAAACAACCCAAAAGGTATTGAAAAAAATCAGGTTTGTTGGAGAAGGAGGAAAAAAAAAGCGTCTGAAACGGAAGAGTGCAAGTAAACAGAAAATATAAAAGGAAGAAAAACTAGGAGACCTGAAAAAGACCCCAAAATGGCACTGCATAGAAAGTTAAAAGGGAACAAGAATCACAATGTGGCTAAAAACCAGATCAACGAAGTTTGCAAAAAGCATCATTTCATAGAGCGAAAAGTTATTGTTTCCCCTCTTCAGGGTCTGATTACTACTTCAGAATATGATTTCAGTTTTGGATTGCTGTTCCTGGGAGTATTCTTATATTGGATTTGGCTCAGTTGATCAGAACAAATGCCATCAACTTCATAGAATAACCATAATTATTAAGACATGCTTTGACTAGCCAAACATATGCACGTTTCACAAATGAAGGCACAGGACTGAACAGTAAAAGGTTTTCAAGGATTTTCAAGGACACATATTTGCCTTTGGTACTTTCAAACACCTCATATCTGATTTTTTTCTTTTTTTTAAAGTTGAGCCAGCATTAACAGAATTGTATCTAACAAAAACTTCACACACTTTGAATACACAAAGTAATGCAAATATTTATGCACTATTCTGGAAGTTTAAGCTACATAGAGAACTGAACTTGCAGTTTAAATTAATCTTCAAACATTTTATTTTAATACACTATGCAGTATTTTACAACCAAATACAATCTTTAGTTAAAATACCTGTAGTTTAAATGGATTTAATAGCAAAACTTGAAGCTTGTTAGTTATAAAGTGACAAACTTAACTTCATATGCGTAAAATACATACCTGAATTTATACAGCTTTTTAATCACATTCTTGAAGAATCTTATAAGATAAAGAATTTAAGAGTCTGCTCCAACTCTGTGCATTTTTTTGGCATTGATTAGTTAAAGTTTATGAATCCTTTGAATAATTCCATAGAAATGGTGTTTCCACCAGAAAACAGAGAAGTCTGGAATTGCTTTCAGCGCTTGTTAAAATCTATTGCAGTGAGCAACCAGCAAAGATGTGCACAGGTGGCTAAATTAAAATAGGAATATAAACCCCAGTATTTACATCTGTTAACAAAAATAACTTGGTTTTTAGACTGCACAGATAACTTACTGGAAAATCACTTTTTGAAAAGCACAACCAAATGAAAACAGGTTTAGAATAAGATATTGTCTGTTATTTTTACTGAGGATTTTTTAGTATATATATTAAGTTTATAATATTGCTTTATGATATTGCAATATTAAATTTATAAGACCTTGCTATTTTTCTTCTGCCACCGATGAAAAGCTGGGTATTTTATAACAGAGGTAACATTCAGTTCTTCATACTCATTCCATTTTATTAACTCAGTACTTATCAGGTTATTTTTTAAAATTCCCATAAAATAGAATATGAAAAACATTAGTTAACTGACTGTAACATTGCTTCAGAATTGCGTTACCCCTTTAAAAAAAGAAGAAAGAAGAATTAGTTTTTATTTTACATATCATCTGAGCTCATCATAATATTTTTTCATGCAGCAACTGTGCGGATTAAAAATATTCTTGAGCAATCTTGTGTAACTTATAAATTGTTTCTCCATCTGAAGTTGGGAGAATCCTCACATACTGTTAAGAAAAAAAAGACCAAATTAGTCACAAACTAACACTTACGTGCTATATATAAACATTAGACTGTCTCAAACTTAACCTGTACATACATATGTATGTCTGTACACGTCATTTTTTATTAAAACTATTAGAATACTTTCCTTCAGGCCAGTGTTGAGTTTTAATGGAAGGTGATAAACATTAACTGTTTCACAATGTCACCTAGCAATATAAAGAATGATTAATAAAAAAGGGTTTAACAACCCTACAGTTACTTAAAGGTCAGAATATTAAAATTTCTAGATGTTAAGAAATTTGAGGTAGCAGAGAGCTTGTTGCATATTCTGAAATTTATGAACTTTAGAGGAAAAAAAAATCTGTGCTGCTAAATTAAGAACAGTCAAATTATTTTTATCACTTCATCAGCTGTGTTTTAAAAATGTGAAACAGTGACCAAGATATTTATATCCAAATATGGGAGAAAGCTTACACGCGCATATTGTGACATACTCCTGTGTACAAGGCATTATTTTTCTGTTTTAAGTGAGAAAAGCCAATCTGTAAAGGCAGTTTCACTCCCAATTGAAGTTATAAAAGTTATGTACCAACATAAACTGCAATCCCTAGAATGAAGTGGTGAATTAATGACTGCAGCAGACAGCATATGGCCATAATTTGCATGGAGTAGCTCCCTTCTAACATTGTAATATGCCTGTCACATTCATTACCCATATTGACAACATGTTTCTTTGGAAAAATATTTTGTGAAAATTAAGCAGACAGTGTTATGACTGCAACTCAAGTCTTCCATAATGAGAACAAAACTTGCAATACTGCAACTCAGACTATGTGGAAAGGCCATCATATCAAAACCAAATGAACAAGTAACATGAGCACGCAAGTATTTGTATGCTACATGCTCAGAACCAACAGAATTCATTTTCCTTAACAGATGTCCTTAATTTGAACTGAAAAACTGACAAAGGTCACATGATGTCAAGTGTTTATCATAGCTCTGGGTCTAAGCTTGTATTTAAAAATTTAACAACTGTTTCTATACTGCAGAGGTCAGCACAGAAAACGCCCAAGTGTTTCGATGAGATTGCTTTCCTCCTCCTCTGTGAGCACAAACTGAAGATTAAAAAAAAAACCCAAAAAACAAAACAAGAAACTTTAAAGGGCACTTCTTGTGCTTTGTGGAAAGCAAGAGCATGCAGCTTAACCAAGGACCTCCAACTGGAGTAGAAGAGTCACAACAATTCTTCTGATTAGTATCTCCTCTAGTTATTTAAACTTTCTAATAATTTTTTTTTGGGGGTGGGGCAGGGGGGAGGGAAGCGGGAGAGGGAACTGCAAAAAAACCCTTAGCTTAAGAGATGAAAGTCACTATCTAAGTCAAACAAATAAATTCCTGGATATTTAAGATGTATACATACAGTCTTTTGTAAGGAAGACTGCAAGTCTACCTTTAAAGAGAAAGTTAATTTATCCACTACATCTAAACAGAAAATGCTGTTGCTTGAGCTGCTTTGGCAGTGAAAGGAAGGGATAAATAGTCAACCGCATCTGACACCCCAGAGGAATCTTGTGCAGTCAATCTGGAGAAATGTGTAGGTCAATGATGTGTTAATAACCAAGAATTGAGACCACATTTAAAAGCAGGTGCAGTAAGTATCACGCTGGTAAGCTTCCATGGCATTCTGTACAAAATATGCTCAAAGACAGCATTTCAGTAATGACTGTATTCATGTGTCTCTAGTCTATTTTCTCTGAATAAAAAGCAGGTCATTATTATTACAAAAATTAAGTCTCAGTTGTTCAAGCAATTAGTACCTAGTAGCTGATTTATCATCAAAATAAACAGAAGGTCTAAGTTGGAAAAAATACACTGATTTCATGTTGTTATTCAGGCTGGTAAATGCTGAAAATCTGAAAGCGTTCTAAATATTCATGTAGTTATTTACTTTTAAGTAGACAGTTCTGGGTGCAGTTATGTAACATACAGAAAAATATTTTCCTTAGCTTTTGGCTGAGTAACATTTCCACATGCGCATGCCATTACAGAAATAGAATACTTCACCTTGTTCACTAAAAGTAAAGGCACCATGTGAAAACAGAAAACTAAATATAGTTGCTCTACTTAAGTACTGTACTAATCAGAAATTATAAAAACTTATACTGTGCGATTTTAACCATCTCTAGAACACACACATACAACAATATGCATTTAGGAAAGGCAGAAACATAAAATGTAATTCCATAAAATGCTACATACGTGCGTACTTAGGTATGAATTTCAGAAAATACACAAAGGTATAAACCATGTATTCCATGGTACATTTAAAACAAAAATTTAAATGTATACGCATTGCAGTAATCTGTGCTCTAAGCATCTCACAAATATTTTATAAAATATTTTCCAAAAGTTTGGAAATACTGTATATAGGCTTTTTGTATATAATTCTACTTCAAATTGTCTGAAGGACAGCCACTGCAACTAATTGCAGGTATTTTTTCCCCCCAGGAAATAAAGTACTAAAATACAATGAGAAACAGCACACAGAATATCAAAATGAAAATCACTCTCCGTCCACCCCTCCATCCACAACTTACACACTTTTCCTTCTTTTTCCAGCTTCTTCAAGTGGACTAGGAGGTTATTTTCTGCTGCTAGAAGTAAATTTTCAGGGATATCCTAATGGGAGCACAAATACACATTTTGAATTTAAGTATCTCCCAACTGTTTTTTCAATATGGAACTTCATTATGAAAGTCATTAACATAGATTTTCCTCTTCTCAATTGCTATGTTGAACATTCAGTTAGTTATATAATGACAACAAACTGAAATGAGTAAATCAGTTTTACGCCAGTTAAAACTAGTAGCCTAATACCGCATTTTTGTTTACTTTGCTCATTTTTTGCGCTATCCATTTGTATTATGCAAACTTTGGCCAATGCTAAGACGACTGTGCTCTTCTGAACTTGGTCTGCACTGGGTTGTCAGTGTAGCTGAGCATTTTTAGTGACAAATTTAAAGATGCATTTCTCAACAGATACCAATCACTTCTGTTCCATGACAATATTTGCATTGGTTTAAATATCCTTTAACGATTAGTATCTGTAAATGAGTAAACAAGTTCAAAAATACAACAACTTCAGGAGGACAAAATATCTTTTAAAGATTTCCAATGCTCATTAGGTAAAAAACAATAACATTTCTCAAAATGCCCCTCTCCAGCTCTATCATCCTGAAAGTAAAGCCGCCTTTTTCAAAACTGAAAAGTGCTCCTCCAAACAACACGAGTCTGGCAGGAAAATTCACTAGAAAACTAGCTCAATAAATTGTATATCTTCAAAAAGCTTTGGAAGATTCGACTCTATTTTTTTTTTTTTTAATGTGAAAGCTTTAGTAGTACTGAAAAAATTCTTATCATATAGTGACAGGACAAGTGGTTTGTGATTTACAGAAACATGTGAATGGCTATATACTTAAAAACTGCAGTTGTTCAGGCAGGAAAACTGCAGGAGCTAAACAGCCACAGGTAACAGTACGTCAGCACTGCAAAACATTCAATGTGACATAGCTGTTCTTTTGGAAACTGGGGATCAGCAGAACCATGAAAAATGAGTTGTGAAGCTGTTACAGACCTGTTCACAAACCACAGCCACTGGCAACTTTGACATCTTCCTCCGAAGTAAATGCTATCTGTCTTTTTACCTCTACTTGCTAGGAGGGGTAACCCCATACCACACGTACAGATTATTGAGGTTACATGAAGAATAATGAAGTAGTGAAAAAATACTCTTATGCTTGTCTAATGACACACGCAAGCTACCCAACTCCTGAGCATAATATCCGTCTCTGTGAGATGTCAGTTCACCTGCATCCTCCCGCACACTGATCAGGAACTAGAAATTTTAACCAATCTTTCAGGAGACTCCAAACAGACTTCGACAAATAAAAAAATTAACAGTCATCTCATACTTTTCACTTAGGACCAAGCACTACAACTTTATTTTTGCTTGGTTCTAGGAAACTGTCTTTAAGGACCACCCAGATAGTGAAATAAGAAGTTTGTAAGAATCATTTGGGCCCTACTCCAGTGAAGTGCTCAAACAATACAATTTAAATGCATGGTCATATATGAATTCTGAACAAGCAGCAATCTTTTCTTTTTTCTCTTTTAAAAAAGCCACCACGGTCTTCACTCGACTACTTAAACTGTTACATACAATTTTATGAACATAACCTCAATTTTCTTTAGCTTGATCTAAAAACTTTTAATCAACAATTACCTGGTATACCACCTTTACAAGCTCCGAGGATGTATATGATTTTCCAGCATTCTTCTGGAAAACATTTAGAATTTGCTGTTCACGTGCATTTCGGTGAGAAAGGTAGCTCTGGATTCTAGCATTTGCATCACGTACTACTGGGCCATGACCTAAATCAAAACACATGTACCACACTGCTATTACTTAAATTTGGAATTAAGCATGCTACTGAAAAACTGAATCATTCTTATGTGAACTCTGGTGGACTTAGAAGTCATAAGAAGGGAGCAGCACCTGTCAGACTATTCTTGATGTTAAATTGCAAGACATTCTTTGCATGGTTTTGTATTTCATATAAGTAGGCCAAAATTAAGTTTGAATGTCTGCATCACAGTCTGCAATTGAAAAGCATTAAGATGGAAAGGAAGAATTACGATCTGAAGTGTCTGAATGGGGAAAGGGAATACTTCAGATGGAATAAGGAAGGCAAGGAAAGACTACTTTAGGCTATTTAAAAAAAAAAAAGGAAAAGAGTTCACTGCTGAATGGATTTGAAAAATGCCTGTCTCTCTCTCCCCAAACTATACTGGTCTTTGAACACTAATGGCTGAGGTAAAAGGCTCATGTACCACTGTCCTGTTGTGGGGCTATCCAACAAACACAGAGGTAAGAAAAGTAACATCTTCTATTGCGACAAATAAATTTTCCAGGACGGATCTTCAAAACTGACTCACACACTGACTTCATTCCCTTAAGAACACACTTTAATAAGTACGATCAAAAAAATTAATAGAAGACAAATCAGTGAATCAATTGGAACCTGTAAGGGCAGGAATAAGCAATGCACAAGGAAGGTTATATGTGGATCATTTTATGTCTGGCTGGTTAATAAACAAAACACATATGTTTTTTCCTGGACTTACTGTGGCAGATCAGAAATGTTCAACTTACTGAAAGGTCTTTGAATCAAATTAGAAAAAGGCTAAATTGGTAAAGCACTAACCTTTGGAGAAAAATCAAATACTGGTTCATTATACGCTAAAATGGCAGATGAAAAGAAAATATTTTTCAGAAATGAGTTACATGCACAGAAATTAATGTTTTACCTATAGAGAAATTTACTTGCATTAATAGTCATCACGTGCTTTTTATAGCAAGGTTTCCTATTTCTTTGCCTGTATACCTCACCTGAAGTTGCAGCAGCAACTTCCAGCTCTGCCAGCCTAAACTCCAAGTAATTTATAAAATTAATAGAACAGAAACTACTGTAAAAAATCATAGCTTTCTTTTAGAAGTTACTTGGTATCATCCAAATCACTCAGTTTCTTTCGAGGTTCTTGTGACTATTTTTAAAAAAACCATCATATTCTTTACTTGTACTTTTGTGTTAACTGACTAAATGGGTTTTTAGTTTTAAGGGTTTTAAATTAGAGTTTATTTTGCCTGAGGACAGGTAGCTTATAGAAATATAGCCGTTAATTTTTCATGTTTTGAATATCTGTGAAATGAAAAAGTGTCAAAGGAATCTATCCTTCAGCAAGTCAAAATATTTATGCATATCATCTGATACACTCACTTCAGCAGATCTGAAATTACTAAATATACATTGAAGCTTACCTTGTGTAAAGACAGTATAAATAAAATATGTAACATGTAAATATAAAACTATACTATCGTATACACATATATTTAATGATTTAAAATGTATTTAATCTGAAGCTATTTTTCCTTACAAAATAAATTACAAATATAACAGTATTTCTAGTAAATATGTTACCATTTTTAAAAAAAAAGTTTAAATTTAGAAAAAACACATTAAGATATGCAGAGCAGAGACTATAATGGTAACTGTCCATTCTCTTGCATTCTCCAATGACAGAAGTCACATTAAAGAATCCAAAATTAAGGCACGGACATTGAATCACAAGGCAGTCTTAAAACCAGTTCCTGCTCTTCCAAGTGATTTAATTGACTTAACGTACAAGACCGATGTCAGTACCTGGAATGGAACCCATGTTTTACAAAGCTAAAGGCATTTCATATCCTTTACATCATCTGATCCATAGCCACTGCGTATGCATATACATACATTAAAATTATGTCAGACACCTTGGAATTAAATCCAAATGTGGATCTTTCCCATCCATAATTTTTCAGGGACACACAGTTGACTTCACCAATAGATAAATTAAAATCTGCATAATGTAAAATGTTTCTGAGCATGTGAAATAGATCTTTGTAATAATTCAGACTTTATATCAGAGAGCTTTGTATTATTTCAGACCTCTGTATAGCCCAGATGATCAGAAACAGTAAGTTTTCATTCTCATAACACCCTGTGAAGTAATAGAGATTCTCTTACTTTACAGTAAATTAAAGCACAGAGGATAAAATTGAAGAAAATAATTGGCTCATGAAATCTTGCACAGATTCCTAACTCCAGTACCATTTGTTTCTATATTATCAAGGAACGCTGTTTATTATTATAGGATAGGGAGCCCTCTGCTGACTAAATCGCACTTTTCTGGTCCTAAAGATTCTCATCAACTATTGGCTGTAAATAGACTGCCATGACTATTCTGCCTGAAGTCATTTCCACATTAAATTAAAAAATAAACATGGCAGGGGAAAGCTTTGCAAAATTCAGCTACTCGCACCATGCCAGCACAAAAAAATCACGCTGCCCTACTTCTAATTCTGAGGCTGCAATGTGGACGAGGCTGTTGTGGATGGGGAACAGAGAAACAGCTCAAGAATTATGAAGACCTAAAACCCCAATAAAAACAAAGTACTGAGCTTATATAGAATGTATTGGTAAAGCAAAGTACTTTCTGATATAAGTTACCATTCTACTGTAGTTCATACCAATAGTATAAACAATTGTTCTGCTTGGGCAATAGTTATCTTTTACACAATCGCACATAACATTTTGTGATGCATGGTTAAAAAAAGAAAGTTAGTTCCAAACCATCTCAATACGTAGCTACTCATCACTGAAAATGCATAATACCTGACTAGCTTCCTAATTGCAAATACAACATGAACATACTTACAACAGCGTAGCAAACAGTTACAGATAAATGGGACGAATATTCAACTTGGTGAATATGTAACGTAGATAAATAATGATTAAGAAGAGAGTGAAAGACCAAATAGAATTTGTCATATATGGGGCTTTGGAAGGCAGAAATTCAATTAGAGGAACAGACTGTGTTTTGTAGGTATTTAAGAAAGAAAGTACATTCAATTGATCAATAGATTGAGATTCTGGAGGCTAGAATATTCTTAGTTTTATCAGTAGTTAAGGCAAAAACTATGAGCAAGTCACTATTTCTGTCTATGTCAGCCTCCACATCCATGGAATATCTATAATGATATTTTTCTTAAATAGCATTTTTATGCTTAGATCTTAAAGCACTTAAAGAACACCTACTTCAAAAGAAGATTTTTTAAGAATGAATACGCAAGAGATTTGTTTATGTAGGCTAAACATAGATGGTTAATGGAGGAAGACTGAACTGAGAATGTAGACACAGTCGCTCAGAATGACAGGTTGAAGAAGATGAAACAGAAAAAGTCAGAAAAAATCCTAAGATGTAGCCCTGAAAAAGCAAATGAGGAGCTTAAGCCTTAGTTACCTAATGAATTCTTAAAATCCAGTCTTGTCAAACAGACACATGGTTTATATGAAAAGTAAATGCATTCCCAAGGTTTGGGGGAGATAGAGCAAAAAAATTAAAGCATAGTCATAGACTGAATAAATCGATAACTTATTTTTAGAACATGATGTTGAGCCTCTTGGCTCTCATTCACATTTAAGCCAAGTCATTAACTAAGACAACCATTTGACAGTTCGGTAGCTTTCCAAGATGAACTTTGATAATCTGTACTGCAAAGGACAGAGGTCTCTCTCAGAAAAACATTACCAGGTTACTCACATTGGCCGTGTATGTGAGGATGCAAAGGACCAAAAGAACAACTATTATTTTTTCTTGCAGGTTAACATTAAGGCACATGGATAGAGTGATATAAGAAAACGAAATTTGCTGCATGATTCCAACAGTGAAAGATTCCGGCCTCTTTAGGCTTTAGGCACAGAAGCGCCAGATCCACCCTCAAATGGAGAAATCTCTGGAAGGAAAGATACCTATCACTGAATAATTTTCAAGTCTTGCAAACCACTGTGTCATAAAGTCATCTTAGCTTAGCACTGGATATATAATGAACTTGAATTGTTACATTAGTAATGGTGTTTGAATGTAGTAAGAGTTCGCAAATTCTTAGAGGAGATATTTAAAAATTATACAGTAAAACAGAGCAGTTAAAAATAGAACCACTTACCTGGATATATTAAATCTAGTTTCATTTCTAATAACCTTTTCAAAGTTTTCATGTAATCATCCAGGTCTTCAATTACTGTTGTTCCTTCCCCTAAAATACAGTCACCGGAAAATATAGCATTTTCTTCTTCCAGATGTAAAACCATATGGTCATCAGAGTGTCCAGGCGTATATAAAACTCTTTTTAAAGAGCAAGAACAAAAAAGCGTAAGTTTTTCACACAGCATGTACAGTTCATTTTCAGAAGCTAGAAAAAAATAACGATAAAACCATACACTTACAAAGTAGCTTGTAACAAAACCAGAAAAAATAGACCAAAAAAGGCTGAAATGTCAATGTAAACAGGGTATCACTTTGTATAATCCCAGTCCATTTTCTTATACCATGTAGAGAACACAGATCATCATCTCTAACATGCTTTTACTTACAAGACACATCATAATAAAAGTGCATGAAGAGAGCTGGCTAGTCATATAGAATTTGTGTTATAGAGGGCTTTACTCTGAAGCTTTAAAAAAAGAAAAACTGATGTTATTTGCAGATTGAAACGTGTGAAGTTCTTGACATACACCTTGCACTTAGCAAAAGAGGGTAAGGATGATGTTGCCAATTTTTTTAGAAATTAACTATAAACTTCTGGACCCAACCCAGATTAAAGTTCTGTCTCCCGGAATTTATTTTTCCCTGAAAGCTCCATGACACAGTGGAGCAGAGCTGTCAAACACAACAAGGAATCATGGTCTTTTAGCTATTCTATATGCAGGTCATTAAACAGCCTTACTAATGGTAAGGACTGAGGACCCCACATCCTGAATGAGTACTGCATTAGAAAGCAGCAAAGCCTGAATGGGCAGTTGATACACATATAGTAACCTGAGCAGCACTGCAGTGTCCTTCTGCTACAATTTTTGAAAGGCGGGAGACCTCAAGTTGAGGCTGATTCAAACTGAAAGTACACAACTCAGACCAGCATCACTGCTGAAATTCAACAGAATCTTCTTACTAATGGCAGATGCATCTATCCAGTGCTAGGGAACGGACAGAGCTGGTGCCAAGCAGGATGTACAGGCCAATGCTAAATGGCACCCAGCCATGGCAGTGCAGGGCTGGGAAGCCAGAGGCACAGCACCATCTGATGCAATGACTTCCAGCTCTTACTGAGGTCAGCAGAAAGCAGCTGAGCCATCACCCTGTGGAGGCAACATAAAAATCAAGTTGATGGGTGGCATCTTGCCTTTGTAGGAAGTGGTATTCTCCAGTTCCTGATGAAACTTTACCAGGAGCTTAGCCACTAACATGGAAAAACTAAGGAAAAAGAACCCAACGCTTCCTGGCACACCTTGAAAACTTGAAGGTTGCTAACTAAAATTTAACGTGCAGATACTGCTATTTTGGAACCAGTGGTGGATCTAAGAGTATCCTTAAAGTGCTTACTGGATTAATCAGGTGAGAGTACCTGCTTATAACAGAAGCATAAACTTTGGCTGCATTACCCGAAACTTCAAAGTGTGCCATGCCTGTCTTACTTGGATTCAAATTTAACAAGTTGTTTTCCATCTCTAAATTGATTTTGTCCAAACATGGGCCACTTAGCATAGTGATAGGTCTTCAATATTCAATATCATACTCTCCATGTATTTTCTTTTTTACACTAACAAAATAAAATGCTTTTTGTCAAATACATTCTTTAAGTTTTTTCTTCCAATTACCCATCTGGCATATTCTGCAAGTGGTATATAATTCTCATCTAAACTGAGGAAAACAAGCAAGATCTGCTCTTAGAAGAGTAAAGGCTTGTTAATGAAAGACCTCTTGAAATAGAACGGTCAGATCTTTTTATTGTGTGTGTGTGTGTTTGAGTGAGGCAGAGTGGCTTTCTGTTTCAAAGTCATTCATACTAACAAGACAGGCAGTATGCTCTCTGGGAAGAAGCCCTCCCAAACTGGAATCCTACAAGAACCTGACAGGTTAAAGGTTTAAATTTAAACATTTTAAGTATTAAATGTTTTAGTGTCTCCTTGGGAAATATTTTTAAAGTAAAAAGAAAGGCTTGCTAAATAATCCATCCAGACTACCGTAAAGTTCCCCAAAAGGATCAATTTTAATAATAACTACTTATCTAAGAGTGATCAGAAAGTATGTAAAATCCTATTTGATTTTCCCAGAGGAAATATTTTTCACAGGAAAGGTTCTAAATTTCTCTGCTGAGGCCAAAAACCAATGCAAATTCCTGATAATCCTCATTCGTAAAAACAATTTCTTTGTATAAACGCACCCTACTGGATCATGATGGGAAGTCTACATGCATAAGTGTTGACAAGATTAGATGTATGGGCTGCCAATCATTAGAAGTTAGGATACATATATGTTTCAGAATTCGGAAGAAAAAAGTGATCCAGCAAACTTGAAGAAATTGGGGTTTACCTGAGTGTGGCTCCCTCTGTCTGTATCACATCTCCCTCTTTAAGATAAAAATATTTATGTCCTCCTTTTATTTTTTCTTCACGGTGAGGGACACGAGGAAGCTTACAGATGCGATATTCAGAGTCTATTTAAAGAAAGCAAAGAAAATGATGTTTTGAATTTGTCACTAACAAAGCTCATTCCACAGAAAGGCTACTTGTTGAACAAGTACAATTAATTATTACACAGTGTGAATACAAAACTAGAAACAAGAAACTCTCTACAATAACTTTGTGTTTATAAAGCAACCTTATTCCAGAGCCACAAAAACTGAACAGTGAAAGCCACTGAATCTGAATACTGTACTCTGTAACAGCAACAGTTTTGAAGACAAAACAGCACGAGTGAAATTAAAAAAGAAATGTCAGTAATTATTGTATTTTACAAGTGTTCCTTCTTGACTCATCAAGAGCCAAAACCCACAGGCTTCTACAACACCACTAAGATATCCACGTTCTCATTCTGCATTATGATTCACAGAAGCACCATTCAACATTTGCGTAACGGTGGACAGAGGCTTTTTGATCTGCAACTTCCCTCAGTGTCTATTGTTCTGAACTGTGAAGGCCTCGGCTGGAACAGCTACGGATAGCAATCCAGAAAGGTATTTATATCCCTTGCTAGTCTTTACTGCCATGCTCATGGGTTGCAAAACCAAAACCCTCACAAAGACACCAATGTTGTTTTCAGTAGTGCCTGGGCTTCTTTGCAGATAAGTACCTGGCAACTTTACAAAATCTGATAAAGCCTGTGACAAAGCTTCTGACAAAGTCCAATGACCCTAAGAACTGTATGATCCATACTGCTTATTCGCTTCCCAGATACTAAAGCAAAAATGTCCTACTCAACATGAAATACAGATTTTTATATCAGAATTCATGTGCAGACTGCCCTACCCTCTTCCCCCTCATGATCCGAGGTCTACAAATTTGTCAGCAATTACTAATGGTACACTGTAAGGAATCTCAAAGTTATGCATGTTTCTTTTTCAGAGATTAAGTTATTTATTGTTTTTACACAAGTGAAAGTAATGGTCAATTTGTCATTACTGTAAATGCAGAGAGAAAAGAGTATCTTTTCTCACAGCTCTTAGTATCCCATAAACTGCTGATGGTAATCTAGGTTCTCATTATTCACACATCAAAAAAATTCACTATGAAGGTATGCACAGGTATTGATGCAAAACTGTAGTACTACAACATTCAGATTATTCATTGCTCCGATTCCAGACATTGCAACAGTATAACGAAATTACATGTAGTTTACACAGAGATTTCAAAATAATCTCTCAGGTGCTTTGCACAGAAGCACTCAGTAAAAGCTTTTTCTTGCCAAGTACGAAACATTTTCAACAATATCTGAAATCTCTGGCCTACCTCCAGGGATGTTTGTGCAGATATCAGGTATTCCACCAGTATGATCACGGTGCCAGTGCGTCACTAAAATTTCTTGAATTGAGATGTTGAACTCTGACAGCGCCTGCTTTAAACAGCCAATATATTCAGGAACAGCTGGCTCCCCAGTGTCAATAAGGACTCTTCTACACATGGACAAAAAAGAAAACAACAGAGGGAAATAAAAAACCAGTGAGAGAACTTTGACATATGATAGTTAAGTAACGTTAAACAGAGAACCAAACATCGCAGGGAAATGTGGTAACGATGGATGTCTTCATATTCCAGACACCGTCTCTCCTCTCCATAATATTCAACCCCCCGTGGCAGAACAATTTATAAATGGGGATAAATAACACGTTTAGTCCACAGACTTCAAATTCCCGGACAGGTCGCAGCAGCTACGGCCCAGCAGGGGCCTGAGGGGAAGGCACCCACACGGCCCCCCTCAGCGAATTCCCCGCCTCGGCCCAACACAGCGCACAGGCCCCAAGCGGGGCGGGGGACTGTCTGTCCCCTTCCCTCGCCCCCGAGCAGGGTCGTTACCTGGACCCGGTGCCCACCAGGTAGGTGTTGGTGCCCTGCAGGGTCAGGGGCCCCGGGTTGCAGCCCAGCACCCGCACCACCCGCGACGAGAGCCGCTCGATGCGCGGCAGCAGCGACACCATCCCTGCAGGAAAAATTTACACACGCACACACACACACACACCCCGCCTCCCCGGGCTCCGCTCCGCTCCGCTCCCCTCACACCGCCGCCGAAGAGCGGGAAGGCGGAAGCCACTCTTCCAACTTACTCCGCCTCCCGGGGCCTTCCGCCCGGTCGTGAGGCGAACCGGCTGTGAGGTGGCTGGGTTGCCGCCCTCACTGAGGCGGTTCCCCTCAGCCCACAGGCCATGGCGGGTTTTCCTTTTAAAACTTGCCCTCTGGGAACAAACGCTGTGGTGATTCCGTGGAAGAAAGGCGATGTTCTACTTTGAGGGGTCGGTGCCTGGCTGCTGCCCGGTGAGAGGCAGGTCCAGGCTCTGCTGGCTTCTTCCTAAAGCCGCGAGGAATTTTTTTGCAGCGACAGCTTCTGTATATTCTGAGAACATGCCCGCTTGCAGCGTATGTAGGAGCTATATATGCTCCTGTATAACATGTAGGAGCTATCTAGGATTCAGCGTTTTTAAGAAAATGGGGGAACTACGGGGCGAAGGGCCACAATACACAGAAGATTTCTTCAGACGCTTACCTTCACGGACATTGGCACTTGCAGAATTATTCTTTCACTTTCATTATATGTTTATGCTTGTTACCTGGTACAGAGATAAGTGAAGAGACCTTAAACCAAAAAGAAGTGAAGAGGATTTTGCAAAGGGAACGCAGGACACAAGATTCCTACGTTAAGAGGCAGCATTGTGTAGAAAATGAAGAAAGGCAGATCAGCTGGTTTTTAGGAGATGATTAGGGGGGATGATGAAGGACTGGGGCATCTCTTCCATGAGGGAAGGGGGAGAGAGCTGGGACTGTCCAGCCTGGAAAAGAGAAGGCTGAGAGAAATCTCATCAGTGTATAGAAATACCTGAAGGGAGGACGCATAGAGGACGGAGCCAGGCTCTGTCACGGGGCCATTGCCTTTGGTCCAGTCACACGGCCCAGTGACAGGACCAGAGGCAGTAGCCAACACACTGAAGCACAGTGTGTGAAACATCAGGAGACACTTTTTCACTGTGAGGGTGACTGAGCACTGGCACAGGTTGCCCAGGGAGGTTGTGGAGTCTCCATCCTTGGAGATAGTCAAAAGCCATCGGGACACAGTCCTGGGGATCCTGCTCTGGGTGGCCCGGCTTAAGCAGGGATTTGGACCAGATGTTCTCCAGCAGTCCCTTACAACCTCAGCCGTTCTGTGATTCTGTGAAATTTTGTCACTGTCATCCAAGTAGTAATACTGTGTTTGCAAACGGCATGCATTCTAGAGCCTGCAAAGTGCTAAAATTCACCTGTTTGGCAGCTTTGCAGTGTCTCCTCTGAAACCCCTGATTAATTGCTTTTCAACTGGCATTGTTAGAGAAATTAGAGCAGGCTTGTTCTCTCCTTAAAGTAAATGAAGAATTTGACCAGATAATTTGACCTGAAATTAAAGCAGGTAATATTACTGTGGGCAACTTTACCAACATTAGAATTTCAAATATTATCTAATTGTTTTATACCTATATAAGATCCTATGTATTACCTG
The DNA here is from genome assembly GCF_028500815.1 of Rissa tridactyla. Classification (NCBI taxonomy): domain Eukaryota; kingdom Metazoa; phylum Chordata; class Aves; order Charadriiformes; family Laridae; genus Rissa; species Rissa tridactyla. The sequence goes on along the minus strand of NC_071467.1, from coordinate 36,591,453 downwards.
TAACAAATAAATGTAAATTTATAAGGTGATTATAGCCATACAAAGCACAAAAAAGGGTTTGGTAGTAGCATGTTCTTTGCTTAAATGTTTTTTCATTATATGAAAATAGAATTGCAACCCTTATATGTGATCTGGGGCCATTTCTAGGGTTTGCATGGGCAAACGGAACAGATTCCCACTGTTTTCTGAAGGGGGAGAAATCCCCAAACATGATCTTGAGAGGCAAACTTCCAAAAGGCTTGTAAGATACGAACAACTTGGTATACAGCATGGAACTGAAAAACAAAACTTCATGGCTTCAACAGAGCTTTGTAACTTCATGAAACTTTGAAGTTTAAATTTTTTGTGTTTGCTTAAACTTTAATGTGGGCAAACAATACATTCAGTACATGCCAGGAGATACGTTATTGAAGACCTTAACATGCTAACAAAGGTCTGCATCTTGCCATGTATGACAAACCGGTATTCCCCCTCTCTAACACTATGTCTCTTTCCTCCTTCCCCCATTGCTTGTTCTCAGCCTGCCACAGATTCACCCGATGCATTTGGCTTCATGTTTGGCTTCTTGGGCAGCGTGAGGCAGAGGATGGCATGAAGCGGGGAGGCAGCTCTGATGAAGGCCCTGCTACCTGCCTAGCCATGCCACACTGGCTAGTGTCGACTCACAACTCCAGATTTTCAGCTGGCATCCGAGGTCAGGGAAAAAATGATGCCTTTCACCTGCTCTGTATCTTCACTGCCCGGGGTCTGACAACATGCTTGCCTCTAGGCTGTTTCATCAGTGCTAATTTAGCTACAGTTAGTACACTTGAAGTGCTAGCTAACCCTTCAGCTACACAAACAGTATGCATTACCTTGCAGTCACCCATTCAGCCAAAAAGTTTGCGTTGTGACACACAAGAGGCTTGCTGGCAGTACATTGTGCAGGCCTATATTATGCGGCAATTAAAAAAATCTACTCCTGGGTATGGACTTTGATTGCAGCTGTTAATTGCCAGGCATCACAAAAACCACAGACAGAAACTGTGCCACAGTACAGGTACCGGACATCTATATTTAGGCCTTCAAGCTGATTTATTTGATTTATCTGATAAATCAAAACTTTATTTATTTGGTATATAGAATGAATACATTTATTTTTTTATTTTCAAGCTCATCAAAGCATGAACTACAGTCAACAGAAAGGATGTTTTGGGGCAAAGGAAAGAAGCCTTTTTGTGCAGTTATGCTGCTCAGATAAGAAAGACATCCCTATACACAATATTCCGGTCTCTTCCCATATAATTTTCCTGTATATTGTTTTATAAGAAACTGTGACTAGACATGAACTCACCTAATCATGAGGTACCCTATTATGCTGATTTTGTAACACACATGTATACCTATTTGATGGTATGTTCAACCCATTTTCAGCACTTAGATAAAGTTTAGTTGCTGCGTCGTTAGAAGAAGGTACTACCTAAGCAATGACAAGTGGTGTATTTCAGTGGTTTCCTATTTCTAAGAAAATTCTGAAAGTTTAGAGATTTCTGAAATGATATACCTGAAGTTTTACATGTCATTGATAACGCAGAAGTAGTCAGGTGCCAGTTATTTTTAACATCACAAGAACTTTTTCTTTTTCTAAATTAAGAATTGTTTGGGATACGGTACATTTGTTCCCCGGGGAATACTTATTACTACTGTTACTGTCCTGTAGTGAAAGAATACATTTTCTAATATTAGGCAGGAGCTGTGTATCTGTTTCGTCTGTAGGTGGCAGCAGTGGGTGCTTTTGGAGAACGAAGTGCAGGTTCTTTCTTCTACTATCGTTTTCATTTCCTGCACAAGCCCATCGGTTTAACAAGTCTGTTGTTTCTCTTATAATACAGGGGTTAATAGGCATGTAGTGGAAGTCTTGCAATGTGGTGCAAGCAAATATGAATGTATAGCCTCAAGTTCTTTTGGTTCTCTGACTGTTTTACGTTGTTAAGACAAAATTTTGAGGGGAAAAATATTATGAAGCAGGGAATGTTAGACTAGTAGTTAAAAAGAAAAAGAAGCTGAATTTCAATAAACCTAACGTGAGATTGCTGGTCATATACAATGTGATATTTGATGGAGGATTAATTTTCTTCAGCTATGAGATACATAAAATGCAGTTTGGTATTTCTGAAAATCCCACAAGGTGACTGAATTTTTAGCACTCAAGAAACCTTTGAGTACTGGCATTTGTCTTTCTTCCTCATTTTAAGCATAAATGTGGCTGTGTAATAGCCTAATAGATCTAAGTACAGCATGTAATTCTGTGATAATTAGACACAATCAAGTGAATACTACGCAGAACATTTCTTGAGATGCTTATCTTCATAGACATTGGTACATGAAAGTTGTTGAGAGGATTTTTGGTTGGTAGGTTTTTGCGTTATTTTAATACAATTCTAGCTGCTATTTATAAAACATATATTAAGTAAGATATGCATATATTTCTTGGTACTTGCAGAATTCTTCTTTTGGTTTTATTATGTTTTTATGCTTTTTACCTGGTACAGAGATAAGTGAAGAGACCTTAAACCAAAAAGAAGTGATGAAGATTCTGCAAAGGGAACGCAGGACGCAAGATTCCTACGTTAAGAGGCAGCATTATGTAGAAAATGTAGAAAGCCAGATCAGTTGGTTTTTAGGAGATGGTTAGGGGGGATGATGAAGGGACTGGGGCATCTCTACCATGAGATGGGAGACAGGCTGAGAAAGCTGGAACTGTTCAGCCTGGAGAAGAGAATGCTCAGGGGAATATGATCAATGCCTATAAATACCTGAAGGGAGGGTACAAAGAGGACAGAGCCAGGCTTTTTCCGGTGGTGCCCAGTGACAGGACAAGAGGCAATGGGCACAAACTGAAGCACAGGTGGTTCCCTCTGAACATCAGGAAACACTTTTTCAGTATGAAGGTGACTGAGCACTGTCACGGGTTGCCTGGGGAGGTTGTGGAGTCTCCATCCTTGGAGATATTCAAAAACCATCTGGATACAGTCCTGGGCAGCCTGCTCTAGGTGGCCCTGCTTGCTTGAGCAGGGAGCTTGGACCAGATGTTCTGCAGTGGTCCCTTACAACCTCAGCCATTCTGTGACTTTGTGAGATTCTCCTAAAAATCTGTATGTTAATGCTGCTCAAAGCATAAATACTCTGTGTGAGTTCAACTTCTGGGTTCACTGGACAGGTGACCAGGGGTTCTGCTGCAGCAGGGTGCCAAGTAGCAGCAATGGTAGAACACTGCTGACACTTCGTACAAGTATACTGGAGTACTTCATGAAGAAGCAGGGGAAGCCGTTGTACCGAGGTGAAGTCATCAGCTAATACACTCTTTCAAGCCATGCATTTTCTTCTGTAACTTCCATTAATACCAATGGCAAAAACGTTCACTGACTGCAAAGCTTAAGCGTCAAAAGTAAAGACACTTACACATTGAATCTTCAGAAATCCCCAGGTTTTTCAGCTTGGCATTTCATCCTGTTTACTTCTATGCTAGTCCTAGTGAGAACCTTAGTTTCTGATGTCTGGAGTAAGTGGACTGTTCCAAAGAGAAAATATCCAATGTTCTGTCAACAGTAATCAAAGCAGAGAAAAAAGGTCCTACTCCATTTGGAAGCAAATAACAAGATGTGTACTGAATACCATAGGAGTTTTGTCACTATGCTTTCTTTGATGGCAAGTCTAACTAGAATACAAATAAATCATCCAGCCAGTAATTTAGCACATGAACTGCTTGATTTACACTCCAAGAATCAGATACATAAACCTTGTCTCTCTGTGCTGTAGAGTTTTTGTAATTTTTAAATAAAAACAAAGGTCACAGCGATGAGTTTGTGACTTGATGCCTTCTTTTAAAGCTGTAGGAACTTAATCACTATTTGGGAAAATAGCTTGCAAAGCCTATTACAAATTAAAAAAAAGCTGAAGTGGAGCTATAAGAATTTTAAACTATATACGAAACTCAGTATATAATGTATTTATTGCTTTGCAGGTAAATTATGTACATAATTCAGGGATAACGTATCTCAGATGACCAAAATTTTTCATACATAGAGGAGTGATATTAACCATTGACTAAGATCAATAGAGATTTTTTTAGGATTTAAAAGAAATTTATGTTGTACTGGGGGGCAGTTACTTTTCAAATCTGGCACAGATCCACAGAGAGGGGCAGTCTTGGTAAAAGCTGCTAAATGTAGATAGTCTAGTCCACAGTCAGTTTGCCACAGTCTTGTCTTGCCTGCAGCTACTCTTGCAGTCTCATCCATCGAGGTCCCAGTGAAGCGAAGGTTGCAGAGAACCAGTGGTACAGTCCATTCCAGAGGATTTTATTCAAGTGGAACTGTCAAGTCAGGGGAATAAAAGACAGGATGGGCATGATGAATTACTTTTGTTTTTCTCGGCAAAGATTACATGGGTTTATGCTGGTATCAGACGTTGAATTTGCTGCAAAAGCACACAGTAGATTAGTCCAATGTTGAATGAAATATTGTCCACAAAAGCTATATTCTAACAGAGTACTTGTATTCATTAGAGCAGTTATAGGACAGAAGAGGTGTCATTGTAATTGCTCTGCCGCTGCTTCTTTGAAGTCACTGGGATTTTATCGTGGAGCAATACACGACTTTTTTACTTAGTGCATTCCTGGTGCTCACAGCCATTATGAAGAGCTTTTGGGCATGCAAGCAGTAGGCCTGTTATCTTTGAATCATTACCAAGATGATTCTGCAAAGGCAGAAAGGCCTCTGCTGCGTTAATTCAGAAGGTCATTATGGATAATGCATTGCCCCACTGATGTCCTGAGGTGTTTTCCTAATGTGTTGTCTTGCAGAAACGAACTGTGTGCAATTGAACCAGGAGTTCTGCAGTACTGCTTTGAATTCAGACACTGCTTTTTTTAGCTTTGGAAAATTAACTTGATCCATTGATTCTGTCCTTCAAGTGATGACAGGAAAATAATGGTATTTCAAGCACTGCAAGAACTGCTTAGGATTGGGATGTTTCTAACCTATAAGGGAGAAGCAGGAAGAAATACAAGAAAAGGCAAGCACTGATACTATGTTCACTATGAAGACACTGATAGGATTGTGTCTCCTGTCCTAAGAGCTAGAAAAGCTATAGACTGCGCTGGCTGAGAGTATGCATCATCCTGGGCAGCGCAGTCATAGAGGCTGAATCACAACACCTGCTCCTTGTAACCTGCAGCTCTTTTAAACATGCATTTTAAACTTGCATTTAAACATGCAGTTCTTTTAAACATGCATAAAAATTGTATGTGGAGTGCCAATAGCACTCAATAGTGCTGGAGCAGACTTTTGTAAATGCCTGCAGTTTTACGAGAGGAAAACAGTTTTAATAACTTGCCCCTGGACACATGCTGTCCCTTCATGTATCATTACACAGAAAAGGGTTTTGTACATATTTTAAAATGCATTGTACAATAGTTTTCAACTATAGCCAAAAAAGATTGTTCTTTTTTCGTAAGTCTTTCAGATATATAATTGTGTATACAAATAAATAAATGAATATGTACAAACATATACATATAAACACACACATATACACATATATATTTCCATAAATATCTATTGGCTTTTGCTCTACAGGTCCAACAAACTAAAATCTAAGTTTGAAGATGCATGCACAGATATATAAACATACAGAGGGAAAATGATACTCTTTTTTTTTCTTTACTTTTATGGAATAAAGTGTGAAATTAATTTATTTAAGGGAATTTTATGATATATTAAATTTAGTATTAAATATGGCCAAGGACTTCTAAACTGAATTTTTAGAATAGAATTTTTATAATGTAGTCATAAGAATGTCAGTTCTTGACAGGTAGCAAATCATTAACTGTGTCACATGGTTTCCATATGATTTTTGTTTCAGTTTCTGTTATATCAGTAAGCCCTTTAACTTTTCTTGGATTGCAAATCCTGTAAAGGTGTGGATGGGAAACCTGCGAATATGCAGATCTACATTTTTTTAAGGTGAAAAATCTCTCTCCATGCCCAGTATAAAGGTAAGTCTGCATTTTGTAATAACATTTTAAATGTATTGTGAGAACTGAATCGCATTTTATTGTTTCTGCTTTATCCCAAAATGATTCTGTAAAAGTATGTTAGTTTTTAGAGAAGGCTTATATTTATGTTGGCTGATAGACACTTTACTCTTCTTGCTCCTGTCATGTTAGATCTCATATGTTTAATAAGACCGGGGGCAATATAATTCTGAGTGATATAAGACTCTGTTGTGGCACTTAATGATACCCCAGCTCGTACATGAGACCATGGTGCTCTTTGGAGTGCTACCATGCATACAATATAGAGGATATTAAGGGCTGAGATCTTCAAGAGAGATTTCATGTTAACCTGTGAGCAGGCATTTGTGCCCGGGCTTGAAATTAAGACATTGGGCATTCAGGAATACAGATTTGTGAGTCTCTGATAGATTTTTTTTTTTTTTTTAAGTTACCATGAGCACAATGTAAACACTGTGTCTTACCAGCCATTCCAAGGCTCTTACAAGACTAGATTCCTTATTCAAGTTAATTATGAGACTATGAGCAAGCTGACATTCTTGGTAATGTGTGGCTCCTCATTTATCTCAGTTTACCTGATGCCTTTATATACCACCAAGATGCCCAGACAGGTCTGCAGGCTGCCAGCATGTGAGCAGATTGAACAGTATGTGTGTCAGAAGAAGAAATCACTTGACTCACAGCTACTCTTCATGCTGTTGTTTCAGAGGAGTCTGGACATAGCCTGTAAAACTTCCTTTCTTATTTGGGATTATATGATAATGAGATAATTCTTCTTTGTGAAGTGCTGAGATACAAAAGGATAGGGAGGTTGTGAACAGGGAGGAATCCAGTTACCCTGTGTATTCATTTCAGGTACAAAATTAGAGGCTTGCCACTCCTTGCCACTCAAAGGTGTAGTACAGTATTACTCATTAAATGTGAACCTTGGTATACTGCCTGCTTCGGCAATAAATTGCCTATCCAAAGAACTTTCTGTTTGGATTCAGTCATTGACTTACCTTTTACTGTTGTGTTTCCTGCAACAGTCAAATAGTGAACCTGTTTGGGTTTTTGGGTGTTTTTTTGAATCTGTTCTAAAAAGCATGCATAATGTTCTTGTCACAAAAAAAAGGATACAGCTTGTCAAAGGTGGTACATCAGGTTGCAGAATGACATGATGTTCTTATATAGAGTAAATACAGTTTCCTTTGGAATTTTCTTGAATAAATCATAGAATCACAGAATCATAGGATGGTTTGGTTTGGAAGGGACCGTAAAGATCATCTAGTTCCAACACCCCTGCCACGGGCAGGGAAATGAACCCTAATAATAAACTCTTAAGTTGCTTCACACAAGTTTTCAGATATGAAACATTTGTAAACATAAAGTTCAGTTTATGCTGGACTTTGTACCGAAATCCACTTCCCTGAATCTGACTGTGAATTGGATATAAATTGCATTAGTGATTTGAAAGAGATTAGTGGTATTTTATTGGAGAGGATAGGAAAGAATAGTGAAAGGGTTACAGCTATCCCAGCTGTAAGATTGCCTGATCTTTCTGACCTCTTTGGGGCCAGGACATGAAACCTAAGTAGGAGATAGAACAAGAAGCTAGAAATAGCTAAGGCCCACATCCAAAAAATAATGTTTAGACACCCAGCATCTTTGTAGGCTGTTATGTTCCCACTTGTCTTTATTAGGAAATTAAAAGCTTAAGTTCTCTTTTTGGGATTTGTACCTGGGTCACAGTGTAGACTAGCTCAGTCAACACAAGTGAAGAACAGTCATTAGCTTTCAAAAGCTTTGTTCATGGGATATTAACCAATTGTCTCATTTCATTCCTCTGTGGCAGCATGCCTAAATACACAAAAATCCAAAGGAGGCCTGCCTCTGCATGCCTTGCCTCTGCTCTGAGTTCCCTAGTGTGGCTTTTCCCTGTGTATTGTCTGCTGCTGTTTGGTGGTGGCACTAGCCCAAACCCAGTGCTTTGGCATGTCCTGCATCCCATCCTTTGGGATTGCTGACAGTAGCTTTTTCCTAAGATATGCAGATGAAATAAGGGACTTCATAATTTTCATGTTTATAGCTTTGCAAAGGTGGAAATGAATGAGACAAAGAATGTACTGCTTTATAGCTTTTCTGTTTCACCTGACAAATGCCACAGATCTACAGAGCAAAGATGTGTAAGGACTACTTAAAGAGGTCACAAGAATCCTTGCAGTGTTAGGCAATGTAAATGTAGTTTGAACTGCGAATTAATTCGGTCTGTAGCAGAATATGTGGTTAGGTCATCTGTGTTTAGCTATTACTCACACAGCTTGGGAGACATTTCCCAAAGAGGTGTAGGCTGGTTCAGGTCTGGCTCCTTACAAGTCACTAACAGGAGAGCTGCAATCCTATTCAGTACTTTCTTGCTGCGTATGGAAAAACAAAGAGAAATGATAAAACCACTAGATATATGCACACAAATGCAGTAACACAGTTGGAAATGACATAATGATGTGTACTGTGATACAACGGTGTGTACTCAAGACAGGAGTTTTCTCAGTGTTTTGTGCTGTGCACAGTAAGGGAGGATAGCTCAGAAGCTCAGAAAGTTCTGGGAAGGAATCAATCCTTTTTTCCATAAACTGGTTTTAAAAGCTGGTAGAGGTAATCTTGTTTCTTAGTATTTTGCAACTATTAGGAATTATCTCAATAGCTGTTTGGTAAGTGGAGAGTCACTGTGGTTGGGAAAGTGGGTGACCTCAGCAGGTTCAGAGGTGCAGCTTCTCTTGGACTGATTGTTCACAGATATCTCAGTACATTCTGCATTTTGTACTTGCTTGTTTAAATGCTCATGTGAATTGCTGTGTAATACTGTAAAAGAAAATATTGTTTCTGCTGATCTTCTGTTTTTCTTCTTCGTTTTAGGAACCAGTAATGAAGAATGAGTCCAGCAATTAAAAAGACAATTTACATTTATCTTTTCCAGAATAGATGTGTATCAGTGCAGTTAATTTAATATTTAAATCAAGAATCCAGAAAAATGCAAGTACCTTTGCCATAATAAAAATGCATAACCCAATTTTATTTTCTATGAGGAGGTGGTATCATCAGGACAAAGACTCCATTGTAGATTTAGATTGATTTTGACTTTCCTTTGCATGAAGTGAGGAGAGAGTGACAACAGTGACAGTCTAATGCATGATGAAATTTACTAAGCAGAATTTTATTTTTTTAGTTGGTGGAATTATAATTTATGTAGTTGATATTGGATTGGACTTCTGGGTAGCTAGTAAATATTTCTGTCAAGGTCAATATTCTTGGAGTATATTGATACTGTGTTTTAGAGGTCTTTCATCATTAATAACTCAGATATTTAGTTATGAGTGGTTTAAAAATGACTGGGAAGGTACTAATACCGGGAAGCTGAAATGGATTTTTCTAGTTCATGTCTTTCAGTGTGGAATTTTTATAAGGTAAGCACATTTTAAAATTTATTTTAAAATGAGAAATCATATTGCAAGACAGTTTATTAAGAAGTGCTTAAGACAGTTTATTAAGAAATGCTTAATATGGCTTCAGGGACAAGACCACTTCTGTCCTTGGCATTTATTGCTCCATGTAAGCAAAAGGACTTTTGTCTGCTTATGCCAGGGGTAAATTATGTCAGGTTTTGGTGGAAATGTAGATATTTCATTTTACCTGTAAGTAATAATTTTTATCATTCACAGCCTAATTCTATTTGATTCATTAGCCTTTTGATAGGGCATGCTTAATAAAAATGCCTGCTTTACAGAGTAATACTATTGTAACTGATAAATCTAAGTTTTTAAAATGATGTTAAGAAGGGAATTAATTTGATTACACTAAGCAGGTGAGACAGCTGAAGTAAGAGGTAATTTTGGAACCTGAAAGCCCAACCATATGTGGAAAACCCACCAAGATCGGGAAAGAAATTAATAGTTGAATAGTTAGTAAGAATACTTGCAGCAGTACTTCCTGCAGGTACTGAGTTAATGGTGACAGGAACCTTTGTTTGCTGAAAGGCACATGTCCAGGAATAGTTTAAGAGACCATATGCTTAACATTCTGTGGTGGCTTTGCTATAAAATGATCATTATCATTCTTATTATAGAGATCATTTGTGCCCAGATTTTACTTCCATTTTAAAACCAAGGTGAAAGGTGTTGGCGAAAAGTCTTGAATTTTAATTATTTTGGGTATGCTGCATGCAAGAAACATGAGCGAATATAGACTTATTGGAGGCACTTAATAAAATACTTATTTCAAATGCCTCCTTTACAGGCAGTGCTGAAAGAT